>NC_045428.1:569612145-570858974 GCF_902635505.1 Sarcophilus harrisii | reverse complement strand
CACCACCCAGTGGACAGCAACCACCCACATTGTAGGGGCCTCTCTATGTGGGCACTGAATGATCTTGGACTTGAGCGTTTCTTGAAGCTAACTGCAGCAGCAGAAAGCTTCCCTCACTTCTGTAGCAAGGAGTATCTTCAGGCAAAAATGGCTTTTTATCACATGTAAATCCTTTATCTAGTTTTTCTCACACTAGGTTCAAATTAAAAAAATAAAATAATATTCCCCCCCATCCCAGGGGCAACAACTTAAACTCAGTTAAGTATTAACTGAGTTAACTTAACATACTTTTTCATACACATAGCTTATAAATGTCTGAGGTCAAGTTTGAAATCAAGTCTTCCTGACTTCAGGCTAGGTGGTCTATTCACACCACCATCTAGAAATCAATAAGTGCATTATTCATTCAATAGTCCAGACAAGAGGTGGGCAGGGCTGTGGGAGTGTAGGGGAGAGGGGAAGGGATGAATACAAGAAATGTCTTAAAGATAGAAATGACAACTGATTGGATATACAAGATGAGTGAGAAAGAGGAACTGAAGATGGTGTTACTCTTGCAAACCAGGGTGACTGTGAGCTGGGGAGTCTCTTGGCAACAATACGGAATTGTGGAAGAGGTGAGGATTTGTTGGAGGAGAGAATGGGTTCAGTTCTGGACACAGTGAATATGTGATAGACAATGGATATCTGGTTTGAGGTGCCCCAAGTGTGGGAGTAGAGCTCAGGAGAGAGACCAAGGCTAAATAGATAGCTCTTGGATTCACAGAATCTAAGAGAACTGATTTCAGAAAAGCAAAAACACATTCTCTCTTTGTTCTTTCACTGTCTCTGAGCTACATCTTGACTTATTGAGGAAAATAACACTTGTTTCTCAGAAGGGTGACTCTCTTTTCTCTCTTTCAAACCTCACATTCTATGTGTTTGGATAGAAAGCAAAATAGAAGATAATATAAAGCATTTTGAGAATCTCAAAGTGCTACATAACTGCTAATAATAGCTAGCTATTTAATAATTTAATATTAATGTTGATTAATAGTTAATTATTAGCTATTTTAATAATAGTTACTATTACTATTACTATTATTACTATTACTAAAAGAAATCATGGTTGAGTTCCAATGATCTTGTGATGGAGAGAACCATCTGCATCCAGAGAGAGCACTGTGGGGACTGAATGTGGATCACAACATAATATTTTCACTCTTTTTGTTATTGTCTGTTTGCATTTTGTTTTCTTTCTCACTTTTTGCTCCTTTTTGACCTGATTTTTCTTGTGCAGCATGATAATTGTGGAAGTATATAAAGATTTGTACATGTTTAACTTATATTGGATTACTTGCTATCTGAGGAGGGGATGGGAGGAAAGGAGGGAGAAAAAATTTGGAACACAAGATTTTTGCAAGAGTGAATGTTGAAAACTATCTATGCATATATTTTGAAAATAAAAAAGCTTAAAATATCATGGTTGAATTAGCACCTTTAAGTACCTCTGCCCCGCAAATAAGATTGAGGGATCCAATCATTTCAAGTTACAGATCTCCCTCTGCAGGCTGCCAGAAGGAGGTATACTTGGTTTCTTTCCTTTCTTCCTTTCTTCTTCCTCCTGCTTCCTGCAGTGGGAAGGGTATGGCCTGAAAGCCATAGGGAACCGGTAGCAACTTCCCTAGGCTAACTCTTGGTAAGGAGTAAGGGAAACAGAGGTTTGATGGGCCCTGAATGTTTTTGAATATTCAACCTCCTATTGCTTCTGACATGAGCAGTCTTGGTTTGCATCTGATCAGTGCCATTCTCTGTTCCCATTCTCTACTGGTCCAGCTCTGGCTTCAGGAATCCTAGAGGATGCTTGGCCCTGGTCCCTACTCAGGCTGCCAGAGCTGTTGCTTCTCTTTCACGGGCTGTGACCCTTCTCCCTTCTGGGCACACTGGCTTGTCTAGGAAAGTTTCTCACTCCCTCAAGCCACCCAGCACTTGCAGAACTTGGAACAGAAGCAAAGGATTTTTAGTCCTTTGAACCTCACTGGCTTTTGAAGCAGTGTTCTTATGTACTTCCCTCACAATCTCTCAGCTCTGGGCATTTCTTATGGCTGTCCTATATACCTGGAATGTTCTTGCCCCTCATCTCTTCCTTCTTTCTAGCTTGCCTGGCTTCCTTCAAGTTGCAGCTAAAATTCCCCTCTACCCAGGAAGCCTTCCCCAGTCCCTCTTAATTCTAGTGCTTTTCTTCTGTAGATTATTTTCTATTTATCCTGTATAAAGCTTGTTTGTACATTGTTTAAATGCCTTATCTACTAAATCTAAGTTCCTGGAGGGCAGGGACTGTATATTCTCAGTACTTTGTGTAGTACATAGCACATAGTAGGCAGTTAGTAAATGCTTATTTTTGGCAAGCCCTTCCATCAGATCTGCTTGTGTTCCCTGAACACTCACTCCATGCATCAAGGCAGCTAAGCACTTTGTGTGTCCACCTTTCATCCAACTCTTACCAGTGGCTCTAAGAAGCTATAACATGGGCAGCCTTCACAGTCTGGCAGGACCTCTGACAGACAGACTAAACCAGGCTGAGGGCAACCAACAAGCCTCAAACCCATTGGTGAGTTAAAGCCTAGCCAGACATCGAGGATGCTAAGGTTGATCACTGTATCCTGAGCCACACCCTGTAGATTTCACTTTCATCTTGCCACTAGACTTTGATGTCTAGAAGAGAGCCTCAGCTTTGAGCAACTGTGTCTCACTTAAATCAAGATGCACATCAAGGTATCACCCCACAGTGTCACTGGTCCTGTGAAATCAAGCATGAATAAACTGACTCATCTTCCCCTCTTCCTAATTTCTTAACCTATGTCATCTCTGATTCTTTATTCTCTCTTCCCATGTTAGTTCCAAATCCTGTCATTTCTATCTTCCTAACATCTCTTGTATGTCTCCCTCTTCCTCTGACACTGTCACCACCCTGGTGAAATATTCTATTGAACTACTGAATAGTCTGCCACTGGGTGGTCTCCCCTTGAGCAGTGGTCTAGCCTTCTGAGTTCATATTGGTCCTATTTGACCACAGCTGGACACACTAACTCAACTCTAATATCATTTGGATCCTCTTTGAGAACTAAGGATAACAGCTGAACCGAACTCTCTACCTCAGATCTTTCCACTTTCTCAAGTTGATATCACCCCCCCCCCCTTTCATTCTATCAGGTTCAACAACTCACTATAATCTCCAGAATCAAATACAAAATCCTCTCTTTAGTTTATAAAGCTTCCATAACTGGCCTCCTTTTTACCTTTTTCTTAAACTTTTCTCTCTCTCCTCCTCCTCCTCCCCTTTCTTCATATTCAACAATTCAGTGTTACTGGCATCCTTACAGTGTGACCCTGCAAGGTTTGCCTCAGTTTCCTTATCTGTCAAATGAGTTAACAATAGCATTTATTTCCCAGGGTGCTTGTGAAGATCAAATGAGTTGAGTTCTAAAGTATTTAGCATATAGTATGTGCTTAACAAATAAATATTTGCTATTATCATTTCTTTTTTCTGTCCAACAGGGTAACATTTTAGAGAAACTGTATATCTGCTCAATGCCAAAATTTTTACGCTTTTTGCATGACTGTTTTCTGGACAAAAAGGACCCTCATCTCGTGGTAACTACACTGCACTTTGGGAAGGTACCGGTGAGGCTATATAAGCCAAAGGCACCATCTGCAAAACCCCGTTGCGGGATCATCTTTTTCCATGGAGGCGCTTGCATATTTGGGAGCTTGAGTAAGAAAGGATTTCACTTCTGCTTAGTAAAGAAACAGAACCTTTTCCCAAGACTTTGTTCTCCTTATGCAGGTCAAATAGCGAACATGCATGTTTAAAATTGTTACTTTTCACAGGGATTGGGTATTCAATGGTTTTCAAAATCAAGGATTACACACTCCCTCTTCCCTAAGATTTCAGACTTGACATGTTGGGTGTTAAAACTCAATTTTAAGCCCTTTTCAAAGAAAAGACAAAGGTTTGTGGGGATAATGAGGATGATCTCTGCCATTACTTCCTGACTCAGTATATGTAGACAATTATTATGATCTTGTTCATTCATTCCTCCCATGTATTTCTTGCAAATGAGGACAATCCCCCATGGGGCAGAAGGCAATTAAGTCACATGATCTAAAATACAAGTATTTATAGCATTTAATGTTGAAAGAAACCTTAGGGATCATATCATATGAAGTTCTCAATCTGGGATAGTTAAAACTTGTTTTAAAAAATATTTTGACAATAGTATTTCAATATAATAGGTTTCCTTTATAATCCTATTTTATTTTATACATTTAAAAATATGATTCTAAGAAGGGGGTACATAGACTTCCACAGACTAGCAAAGGGGTGCACAGGATCCTTAAATGGTTAAAAATCCCTGTCCTAGTGTAACTTTTCTCCCCCATTTTACAAAATAGGATCCCTATTTAAGCTTCCAGTAATCAATTCAAACACATAAATTTATGGCCCATTTATGGCCCTACCTTTCACCAAGATAGATAGATCATCTCTGCCAAAGCAGCCACTGGAGCAGCAGTTAGGCATCATCGGTAGTTTGAAATCAGTATTTCTTGTAGGTGATAGTTCAGAGGTCATCATTTTCAAGAGGGGGTGGGTGGGAAAGTGTCTTTGCCTTGACACTTAGCCCAGCGACTCTAAATAAAGTAAGGGCAAAAGGTGAGTAGGACTAATGAGTAATTTCTTTCCTCTTCCCATCCTCCTCAATTCATTGTAGTAATCAATTATCCAGCCCACATATTGGGCTGGATTTTTACCAAGAAAAATAAGCATACCCTAGCCAACACCTCTGAGGCCTCAAAAAACATGAGTTTCCACTCATCAACTCATGGAAAAGTAGAATTCAGTTACAAGGATTGGTGGATTTTCATTTCAAACAATCATTTAAGTTTTAAAAAACCAACAAAAATAACCCATTAGTTTGGAATGAACATAAGGTTTGACTGGATATTTTAGGATCATATTAAGAACATCTCAGGTAACATAATTGTAAAGAAACATGAAACATGGAAAGAGTCATAGAAAGAGAGAATGACCCACAGATGTCCCCCCCATAGGAAGAGAGCAAATGATGAAATAATGAGCAGATAGAACACACATGCTCTTAAAGCTGCGGTAGAGAAGAGAAGAATCATGGCAGGTGGGCAGTGCTGGGAGAGGTAAGTCAGCTACTACTAAAAACTCTTTATTTTCCAGAGTTTTACAACCACCTGTGCTGCTACTTGTCCAGGGAAAGTGACTCCGTGGTTTTATCTGTTGGGTGAGTAACAGATTTTTCTCTGTAAGGTAGGAGGGGTCAGAGCACATATGGAAGGGAATAACTTATTAGATAAGTATTCTGGAAAGCAGAAAGAGGCAGGGAGATCTTTAATCCAGGATAGAGAATCCCTGTTTCTTGAAATTATAAAATCATAGACTTTTAGAAGTGGAAAATATTTACATTGCAACTGAAATCAATCCTTATCCAAAAAATGAAGCCTGACTACAGCATGTCTTCCAGGGAGGCATGTATCATGTACCCACCAACTACTGAGACAAAGCATGGCTTTTCTTGAAGATTTGGGATGTTAGGAAGTTTTTCTTAATCTTAAGCCTAAATCTGTCTCTTTCCAATTTCCACCCATTGCTATGACTTCTGTTCTTTGGAATCAAGCAGGAAAAACTGAACCTCTTTTTCATATGACAGTCTTTCAGATGACTAAAGAGAGCAACTATATCTTCCTAGAATATGTATAGTCAAATAAAACAAACTTTTGCATTAGCTTTATTTACCACCTTCCTCCACTCTGCCAAAGAAGTCTTTTTTTTTTTTTAAATGTTTTAATCATCACTCTTTAATCTAAAAACTCTTTCTCTCCAAACTCTCATGAGTCATTAGTATTTTTGTCTGGTCATTGTGTGATCAATCTTTTCAAGTTGTTTATCTTTATAATATACTTGCTACTGTCGAAATTATTCTCCAGAAGGTTTGGACTAGTTCACAACTCCAAAAGGCATTAATGTGACTATTTTCCCCACATCCTCTCCAGAATTTGTCATTTTCTTTTTCTGTCATCTTAATCTGATAGATGTGAAAGAGTACGACAGAACTGCTTCAATTTGTATTTTCTCCATTATTAATGATTTAGACCATTTTTATGTGACTACTGTTAGATTTGATGTCTTCTGAGAACTACCTGTTTGTATCTTTTGACCATTTATCAATTGAGAATAGCCTTTATTTTTAAAAATTTGACTTAGTTTCTAAATCTTTCATAAAAGAGGCCTTTATCACAAAAAATAAATTGCTGTAAAATTTTTCCTCCCAGCTTCTTGTTTTCCTTCTAAGCTTGGATGTATTTTGCTTGCATAAAATTTTCAAAATTTAATGGAATAAAATTGCACTATGGAATTTACAAATGGCACCTTATTGTGCACTAAGTGCTATGACAGAAGACTCCCAGGATCTCATTCTGACAAAGATATTCAGTCCCCCTTATCTGAGTGTTGCTATTCTCTAGACCTATATCCACCACAGGTGCCACTTCTGCTGTGCCATGCTCCTGACTAGAACCTGTTCCATAATCTGCAGACTTCTCATTTTGCTTCTTAAATTGCTCTGGGCTAGAAAAATGGTGTGCTTTAATGAAAAATTGGTTTTCCCACACAGAGCTTGGTCTGGTGTTTTCTGTGGCGGTTTTATAGAAGGGGAAAGTTTGACAAGTGTGAACTTTTACTCTGTCATCTTGAGTTGGGGGGGGGGGCGCAATAGTTTTTGTTCAACAGTGAGTTCTTGCCTCAATAAGTAAGGTCCTTGAATTTATCAGATACTAGCTTATTGTGTGCTTTGATTTCCATATATTATGTAACTAATTGATTCCACTGATTATATTTCTTAATCAGGAACAAATTATTTTGATGATTATGGCTTTGTAGTATAGTTTGAAATCTGGTACTGCTAGGCTTCCTTCCTTCTTGTTTTTTTCCTCCCATTAATTACCTTGATATCTTTGTCCTTTTGTTCCTCCAAACGAATCATGATTCTTTTCTAGCTTTAAAGTAGTCTTTTGATAGTTTGATTGGTATGGTAATTAATAAAAGTAAATCAAGTTAGATAATATTGTCATTTTTATTATATCGCATTGGCCTTCCCATAAATATTTCTCCAGTTATTTAGACTTATCTTTATTTGAGTAAGGAGTGCTTTGTAATTATGGTAAGATAGTCCCAAGTATTTTATTCATTTCACAGTTACTTTAAATGCAATGTCTCTATCTCATCCTACTGAATTTTTTTGTCAATATACCTAAATGTAGATGGTTTGCATGGGTTTATTTTATATTCTATAATTTTATTAAAGTTGTTCTTTATTTCAATTAGTTTTTTAGTTGACTGTCTAAGGTTCTATGAATTAAGTTAGCATGTCATCTTCAAAAAATGATAGTTTTGTTTCCTCTTTGATTCTGCTTATTCCTTTCTTTTCTTTTTCTTGTTTTCTTGCTGTAGCTAGCATTTCTAATATCATATTGTTGTTGATGAGTCATTTTTCAGTTGTTCTGATAAGGGATATTCTTACTTTCACTCAATCTTATAGGAAAGGGTTCTAACTTATGCCCACCTCAGAAAATTCTGGCTTTTAGTTTTAAAGAGATACTACTTGTTTTAAGGAAAGCTCTATTTATTCATATGCTTTCTTATGTTTGTAACATTCTTATTTTTAAACAGTAGTAAGTACTAAGTACATGTACTGAACTACCATTGTCTTTATCAATTCCACTGACTTAACGCCTTGTAAGAATCCTTGTTTCAGAGTTCTGGCCCTCTGATACTCCATAGGCCTCAGTTTCCTTATTTAAAAATAAAGAAATGGCCTAAATGACCTCTGAGGTTACTTCCAACTCTGTTATGATCCTAACATCCTAAGCATGCTCTCTATCTTATTTCTTATCTTAGCTTATCTTAGCTCTGGTTCCCAAGTTTTCTCACATAAATATATTTTCTTAAAATACAATGCTACTATCTATTTTGTTTCTACTGGGGCAAAAAAAGACATAGCCTGCAAGAACCATATTTTATCCATGAATACCTTCTACAAAGTTATAATTTTTAAGTCAATACTTCTTTATTTGTCTGTTCCCATGTATCAAATAAAAGTAATTCTTGTTAATAGAATGATGCACTCTATATAGTATACTAGAAAGAACATTTGGATTTGAAGTTATTTCCTAGCTGTATAACCTTGGTGCAGAGATTCTTAACATTTTTACTGTGTCATGGGTCCTTTAGTAAATTTGATGAATTTTATTGAGTCCTCAGAACAATGTTTTTGGATACATTAATAACATTCTTTTAAGATTACAAAGAAAACCGATTACATTAAAATAGTTATCATAATTTTTTTTCCTGTGCATACCTTTTGATCCAGCAGTGTCTCTACTGGGTTTGCATCCCAAAGAGATTTTAAATGTGGGAAAAGATCCCACATGTGCAAAAATGTTTATGGCAGCCCTTTATGTAGTGGCAAGGAATTGGAGACTGAGTAGATGCCTATCAGTTGGGGAATGGCTGAATAAACTATGGTATATGGATGTTATAGAATATTATTGTTGAATTCTATAAGAAATGATGAGCAAGATGATTTCTGAAAAGCTTGGAGAGACTTCCATGAACTGATGCTGAGTAAAGTGAGCAGAACTAGGAAAACATTGTATGCAGTAAGAGCAAGATTATGTGATGATCAGCTCTGATGGACATGCCTCTTCTCAACAATGAGGTGATTCAGGTCAATTCCAATAGATCTGTGATGGAGAGAGCCATCTACATCTAGAGAGAAGTGTATAGGGACTGAATGTGGATCACAACATGGTATTTTCACCTTTTTGTTGTTATTGTTGTTGGTTTGCTTGGTTTTCTTTCCCTTTTGAGTTGATTTTTTTTGTAGAGCATGATAAATATGGAAATATGTTTAGAAGAATATTGTATATGTTTAACTTCAATTGGACTGCTTATTCTGTTGGGGAGGGAAGGAGAGAGGAAGGAGTGAAAAATAGGAAAACAAGATTTTGCAAAGGTAGATGTTGAAACCTATCTTTGTATGTATTTGGAAAAATAAAATACTATTATAATAAAAAAGGACTTAAAAGAAAAAAATTAAAAGTTCATGGATCTCAAGTTAAAAATTTTACTCTTATTTTAGAGTGAGTCACTAACTCTCTCTGGGCCTCATTTTTCTCCTTTGTAAAATCAAGTTGGCATCTCTATTGCCCTTTCTAGATCTGACAATCTATACTTCTTAGATAAAACATTTTAAACTAGAACCTTGAACATAAGTGAAACTGATTTTATGACTAGGTATAATCCCATTTATCTCTTAACTCCTCTTTAGTTATCGCATGGTTCCTGACCACAAGTACCCCGCTCCATTGAATGACTGCATAACTGCTACAATCCACTTTCTGAGAACTCTGGACACCTATGGGGTGGATCCATCTCGGGTCATCCTCTGTGGAGACAGTGCTGGAGGGTCAAGTGCAACTTCTATTTGCCAAATGCTTGTGACCCAACCAGATCTTCCTAAGATACGAGCGCAGATTCTGATCTACCCCTATATCCAGGGATTTAATTTCCAGCTGCCTTCACATCAACAGAACAAAAATATCCCATTACTTACCCTGAGTGATCTTGGTCTTTATTTGTGCTTTTATTTTGATATGGACCCGTCTTGGACATCCATTTTTATGCAAAATGCTCATGTGCCTCCTGAGATGCAAGAAGGAAGTATGTGGAAATAATTAATGGTGTCAACAACATACCTTAAGAGGTTCAAAGAGAGGCTACCAACCCATGTCACCAGGTTCTTTTAATGAAGATGCTTACTTGGAAAGCAAAATGTTGTTACAGCCAACAAATTCACCCCTAATTGCTGACGATGACATCATTGCCCAACTCCCTGAAACCCTGCTTGTGAGCTGTGAGTTTGATATCCTACGGGATGATGCCCTGTTGTACAAGAAGAGGCTGGAGGACCTGGGAGTGCCTGTGAGCTGGCATCACATAGAAGATGGTTTTCATGGAGTGCTCTTCACCTTTGGCCAAAAGGTGTTTTATTTCCCCTGCTCCTTAAAAATTCTGAATATTATTATTCTTTTTATAAAGGAACTGTGAACCTCACTCCCAGGACTTTCAGGAAAGAATGGCTAGTGTGGACTCTGTTTAAAACTAGGGGCCCTGTTGAGTTTCATTTTACTGATTTATGAAATAGGGCAGGTTCTGCGGCGGAGGAGAAGAGCTTGGGAGGATTAACCTGCCATAGATTCAAGAATGACAAAACAGTTTCTGATGGATAAATAGTTAAAGGAAGATGGTTTGAAGTAGTGCTTAATCACAGACATGGTGGTGGGAAGACCAGGCAGGTTAAGCCTTATGTTACCTTTTTTAAGTCTATATTAGTTATGTGGACCATTCATATTGGGAGTATGCATCTTAGGAGATGAGTTGGGAGTGTGCAAATGATTCCAGAAAAAAGCTCACGTCTGACAGGAACACCTGTCTTCACTATCTGAGCTCCTAGTGACTGGGAATAAGAGTGACAAAAGGGCCTATGATTGAGACTTGACAATATCACGTGCCTTTCTGTGACCAACTTGGAAGGAAAGGTGGCATTTCTCTTCGACTCAGAAATAGGTTTATACTGACTAAAAGAGATCAAAGGAAGAGGAAAAGGGGCAACAGGTACAGAAATATTTATCGTGGTTCATCTTTTTAAAATACAAAGAACTGGAGTCAAAGGAAGTTCCCACCAATTAGACAATTGCTGAACCTATGGTATCTAAATATAATGGATTACTATTGTGATGGAAGCAATGACAAAAGGGAGAGTTTTAAAGAAACTTGGGAAAATGTATATGAATCAATAAAGGTCAAATGAGTAGAATCAAAACAATTTCTCCTATAACAACATTGTAATATACAATAACATTGTAAAGAAAAAAAAATTTTTGAAAGATAAGTACCTTGATCAATCCAATGACCAGCCATAATTTCAGAGAAGTAGTGATAAAGCCTGTTATTTGAGAGGTTAAAATGTAGACTTACATATGTGGATATGGCCAGTGGGGGAATTTGTTTTGCTTAACTGCATTTTTGTTACAAGGCTATTGTTTCAATGGGGGGTAAGGTTAAGAATGGATGGCAGAGTTAGGGTTGTCTCAAAAAATAAATAACAGAGAGAAAAAAGAATCATTGAAACATCAAAAAAAATAGGAGGGAGGGCAAAGCTGCTTGGCACAGTGGATAGAATACCAATCCTGGAGTCAAGAGGACCTAAGTTCAAATCCAGTTAACCTTGGTTGCCTTGCAAATTTTTTTTTAAAAAATCCATAGGGAGGAGTTAAGAAAACAAGAAATGAAGTCGAGATAAGGAGGCTGACTTTGCAGTTACATGTTTAATATATTATATACATAACTGAATATAAATTTGCAGTTTTAGATATAATTCTCTTTTGCTCTGCTCCATATTTGGAAATCCTCACTTTATTTGGTTTGTTAAGTGCTGAATTATTTTTAAATCCTCTAAAGTAAAGAAAAATGACATTTGAAGTTATCAAGAATGAGAGGCAAGATAATTAGTTCTATATCTTCTAGATTAAATTGGATATATTCTACATGCATGTATATTAATGAGTGTAAAGATGTGAAGATATAGGGAATTACTCTATATTACACTGGGATCCAAGGTATACACAGAAAATGTACTTGAAGTTAGAAAAAGAATATATTTTCAAAAGAGTAACTTAGATTCCTGAAAAGTCCTATGACTAGATTTTGCAAGAACAAGAGCAAGAGGTTCCCCCTTAGTGTGGTGGTTTTTGGCTTTTGTAGAGCTGTGAATCTGTATCCAACTGTCTGGACTCCAGCATCCTAATGTAGATGCTGCCCTCAACATCTTAGGAGTACATACTTAGAACTATCAAGTTCATGAAACTTATCAGGAGGGGACAGGCAATAGGGAACTACTGGGGTTTATTGAGGAGGAGGATGACATGGCCAAACTTGTGCTTTAGGGAGATCAATTTGGCAGCTGAGTAGAGGATGAACTGGAGTGGGGAGAGACTTGAGACAGGCAGACATACCAATAGCAGGTAGCCATTGTAGTAAACCAGGAACAAGATGATGAGGTCCTGCACTAGAGAGGTGGCAGTGTCAAAGGGGAAGAAGGGAGCCTATTTGAGAAATGTTACAAAGGTAAAACTGGTAGGTCATGGCAACAGATTGGACATGGAGAATGCCAAGAGAAGATGAAATTTTAAACCTGAATAACTGGAAGAATGATGTTGTCCTTGACAATAATAGAGATGCTTAGAAGAGGGAAAGTTTCAGGGGAAAAATAATGAATTTGGTTTTAGACATGTCAAATTTAAGAAGACTACAGGATATCCAATTTGAGATATCCAGTAAGACAGAGGAACATGCAAAGGTGGAAATCTTTAAAAAGGCTATCACATTTGAGAAAAGCTCTATAACTCAGACAGATCAATCAAGTATTTATTAAGTGTTCATTATGTATAGGCACTGTGCTTTTCACTGAGAATATCGATAAAGGAAAAAAATAGTCCTTGTGTTCAAGGAGTTTAGATTCTAATGAGACTGAAAATATGTACTAATTAAGTATATATAAACTACATGCAATATTAATAATGAGCATAATTTCAAGGGGAAGGCACTGCAGACTGGGGTGGGAAATGGGAATGAGGAGGGTGAGTGCATTGAGTGACCAGGAAAGTTTGCCTCTAGATCAAGTGAGGATTGGAAATGAGTTTTGAAGGAATCAGAAGAAGCCAAAGGTGAAGATGAGGAAAAAGAGGATTTTTTGGGAAAATTCATGGAGTTGGGAGGTGTTTTGTTCTCAGTGGCCATAAAGGTGGAAAGGAAGAGAAGGAAAAAAAGGGAACATATCCACTTAAGGGCATGAAAGAAAAGTCCAGAGGAAGGCAATTGAGAGGAAGATGAAAAATGGGTATGAAACTCTGAATATAATGTTAGGACATGGATATTCTGGATTTAATAGAAAATTTTACACATAAGAAATATAAAATTAACATCAACCACTAATTTTAAGAGACTCAAGAACAAATTATTTATGTTCTATCCATGGAAATGTGAATCATATGTCTAAAATTGTCATTAGTATTTGGGTAGCTCAAAAGAAAGACTGGGTAGAGCTGAGTATGATGTGACTGTAAAAAGTAAAACTGTGTAGGGAAAGATAAAAACTAATTATGTCATACAACTGACATGCAAAAACAAAAATGAACACAGGAATTAGATGGAGTAGGAGGACTGATAGTTTTGAAATCCTACTCACATCTGAAATGGGTTAAAGAAGGAATAATACATATATATATCTAGAAGGGTACAAAATACATAAGTGGGGGGGGATAGGATAAGGTGGAATATAGAAGAGTAAGTAGATTAATGAGAATGGAATAAGGTGTATAGATTAAGAATAATGGCTGGAGAGCAATTTGGAACTATGCTCAAAAAGTTATCAAACTATGCATACCCTTTGATCCAGCAGTGTTACTACTGGGCTTATATCCCAAAGAGATCATAAAGAAGGGAAAGGGACCTGTTTTAAAAGAAGAATGTTTGTGGCCCTTTCTTTGTAGGGTGAGAAACTGGAAACTGAGTGGATGCCCACTGGTTTAGAGAATGGCCGAAGGAAATTGTGGTATATGAATATTATGGAATATTATTGTTTGGTAAGAAATGACCAACAAGATGGATTTCAGAAAGGCCTGGAGACTTTTACACGAACTGGATGCTGAGTGAAACGAAAGAGGGCCGGAGATCATTATATACTTCCAAAACAATTGTATGATGATCAAGATGGACCTTGGCCATCCCGGAACGAGATCAACCAAATCATTTCCAATGGAGCAGTAATGAACTGAACCAGCTACAAGGAAAAGAACCTGGGAGATGACTAAAAACCATTACATTGAATTCAACCCATATTTTTGCCCACCTGCATTTTTGATTTCCTTCACAAGTTAATTGTACAATAACCCAGAATCTGATTCTTTTTACGCAAAATAATGGTTTTATGATACTTATTGTGTATGTAATTTATACTTTAATATATTCAACATCTACTGGTCATCCTGCCATCTAGGGGAGGGGGTGGGGGCAAGGAGGGGAAAAATTGGAACAAAAGGTTTGGCAATTGTCAGTGCTGTAAAATTACCCATACATATTACTTGTAAATAAAAAGCTACTTAAAAAAAAGATGAAGAAGAATGGGATAAAAAGGGAGGGAAAAGGTAAGAGTTAGGATAAGAGAGGGATCCTTGGAAGAGGGGAAGCAAATTAATAGCAAATTAGGCTAGAGGATACAAATAAAGTAGAAAATTCAGCAGGTTTAGGAAACAAGCAATACACATAACCAAAATAATAATGATCATTTAAATTAGAACTTATTAGGAAAAAAAGCAGGGATAATAATCATTGACCTCAGATAAGGTTAAAATAAAATAGATTCAGTTAAAAGAAAAACTGTAGAAAAGAAAAGAAATGTAGAGAAGCTACATTATATATTAACCATATTGTTTTAGACTATTCAAAACAACTAAATAGCATAGGTTGGAATATTGCTACGGTATAGGACATGATAAGTTGGTGGATTTAGAATATGGAAAGACTTGGACCTAAGATGATGTTATCTACTTTCAGAGAAAGAGGACAAAAAAGCAAAGTTCATTTTTAACACAATTAAAAAATAATAAAAAATATATATATTATTCTATATATGAAGAATAATTATTCCTAACACCATATACACTATTTGAAAAAATAGGTAGAAAAGGAGTCATATCAAATTCCTTTTACGACATAAAGATGGTGTTGATGCCTAAGTCAGGAAGAGCTAAAATAGATAAAGTATAGAACACTTTCCCTAATGAATAGAAATGCAAACATTTTAAATAAAATATTAATAAAGAGATTACAGCAATATATCACAAAGATCATACACTGTGACCAGATGGGGACTTATTTATATCAGGAATACAGGGTTAGTTCAATATTAGGAAAACTTGACATAATTGACAACATCAATAACAGAGCCAACAGAAATCACAATTATCTCAATAGATGGTCTGTCTCAGTTTTACATGAGAATCAAGATAGTAATGAAAATGTAATTGCTATAGGGAAATATATAATACCTATTTTAATCCAAAAAATTACTGGTGGTGTTTGTCTGTCTTGATAAGGTGATGGATACATAGCTAAAACTGTAGTGGCATTTTTGATGAAAATATATTCTATTTGTTAGGGGGGGAAATAGAACTAATAACAATGGGGAAAATAATTTTTTAAATAACGAGGTTAGAAGCAAGATTATAAGAGAGTAAGCACAAAGTAAAAAAAGTAAAATAAAAAGTTAATATAATTTTCCCAGGAATCTAGTTATGGAAGCAAAGGAAGACAATAGGAGGTGAACAAGTAATATTATTGTATTATAATATTGTAACCTAAAGGAAGGAGTCAACAGATGAGGAGAAATTGACTATTTGAGAGAAGTGGGCAGTCAAGAGCAAGAGGAGAGTGTAAAGTTAAGATTCTTTGTCAAGAAACTGCTGGGAAAACTGGAAATTAGTATGGCAGAAATTAGGCATGGACCCAGACTTAACACTGTACACCAAGATAAGATCAAAATAGGTCCATGATTTAGGCATAAAGAACAAGATTATAAATAAATTAGAGGAACATAGGATAGTTTACATCTCAGACTTGTGGAGGAGGAAGCAATTTGTGACCAAAGATGAACTAGAGATCATTATTGATCACCAAATAGAAAATTTTTATTATATCAAATTAAAAAGCCTTTGTACAAACAAAACTAATGCAAATAAGATTAAAAAGGAAGCAAACAAACCGGGGAAAATATTTTAAAGTTAAAAAGCCCTGATAAAAAACCTCATTTCCAAAAATATATAGGAATTGACTTTAAAAAGAAACCGCCTTATATGAACAATTTTCAGTGATGAAACTGAAACTATTTCCACTCATAGGAGTGTTCCAAATTACTATTGATGAGAGAATGCAAATGAAGACAACTCTGAGATAAACTCAAAACCCGTCAGATTGGCTAGATGACAGGAAAAAAATGATGAATGCTGGAGGGGATGGGAAAACCGGCCTTTAAATTGATGCATTGTTTGGAGTTTGGAACCAAACCAACCATTCTGGGAGAGCAATTAATTTGCCCAAAAGTTATCCAAACTGTGCATACCCTTATCCGCCTTGGCCACCACGGGAATCCCAAAGAGATACTAAAGAAAGGAAAAGGACCTGTATGGGAAAATTTGTGGTGGTATCCTTTTTAGTGGCCAAAGCTGCCTGAATGGATGCCCATCAATTGGAGAATGGTTGGGTAAATTGTGGTATAAGAATGATGGAAATACTATTGTTCTGTAAGAAAATGACCAGCAGGAGGAATACAGGGAGGCTTGGAGAGACTTACATGAACTGATGCTGAGGAAATGAGAGAAAGGGATCCCCTTACATACCCTCAACAATGATGCTGTATGAGGGATGTATTCTGATGGAAGGTGGATTTCTTTGAAAGGAGAAGATCCAAATTCAGTTCCAAATTTAATTTCCAAAAGTTAACATCCAAAGAAAGAACACTGGGAAATTTAAATTTAAACTGTTTATATTTTTGTTTTTCTTCTTGGTTTTTTACCTTCTTGAATCCAATTTTCCTGTGCAAAAAAGAGAACTGTTTGGCCCCCACAATATTGGTAAACCTTAGAATAACGGACATTTTAAATGTTAGGACTGTTTTGTCATTCGGGGAGTTTTTTGGGAAGGAAGGGAAAAGTCAGAACAGAAGTGATTGCAAGGGATAATGCTGTAAAAAATTCCCCAGGCATGGGTTCTGTCAATAAAAAGTTATAATTTAAAAAAAAAAGATTCTTTGTCAAGATTCTAAAGGAAGGAGACAGAGGCCAGAGGGGGAGTAATAGCAAACTCCAGAAGGAGTGAAGTGATTAGAAGTTGCAGCAAGAATATAGAATATATTTAGGAAGGATTGAGGAATAGGGAAAGATAGTCTGAAAAAAGAGGAAGTTATTCTAGAAAGTGCTATGAATAGTCAATTATCCCTGGGATGTCATAGCTGGAATGGACTGAAGGTGCAGATTATGGAAACTAAGGAGATTTATGGACTAGGGAACAAGGATATCTGAAGGAATATCAATATGTAAATTAAAGTAAAAGATAGGGGTTGGAGATAGAGGGAAGATTAATCCAGGTGCTGAAGAACTTGAAAATGGAGGGAGAGTGATCTTTGGACCGGTAGAGAATAGCAAACTCCTGGATAGGGGACCTGTAATGTTCTTGGTGAGTTTCTTGGGGTCTTCTTGGGAGCAAGCCTTCCTTTCAGTTCCAGTAATAACCCAAGAGTACCAGGGGAAAGTCCAAACTTTTATTATCTCTTTTCACCTTGGGTCACAACTTCGTGGCCCTTTGGGACAGGATTTGGTTTTGGTGGAGAAAAATAAAGGAGGAGAGCCTGATACCAGAATGGTGTGAGATGGGATGGGGAATCCAAGGGCTTGTTCTTCAGCCTCCAGTCCGGTTTCTCTAGCCTTCTCCATGAACGTGGCTGGAGGGCCCAGCTTATGTGCCTACACTGAAAGTACAAACCAATTATTATATCACTAGGGAAACCAATTATTTGTTGTAAGATTAAATCAATTACACTGAACTTAAGAGAACTATTAAGCATTGGCCGAACTAGATAGCCATTGTCTCATCAATTCCACTTAGTTATTAGTACCTTGTAAGAATCCTTGTTTCAAGTTCTAGCCCATAACAGGGACATAGATTTAGATGGAATGAAATTCAAAGGAAAATAAATTCCCAAGTGACAGTGGGAGGAAAGAAAGGGATGGAAATGATCGGTAATTATCAGTTCAATGTCAATTTCTAAGAAGGTATCCAGTAGGAAACACTAAGGATCTGTCCTTGGCCCTGTGTTATTAGATGTTATTTTTCAACCAATAAACTTTTATGGAGTACTTACTTTGTGTCAGGCACTACAAATACAAAGACAAAAATCAAATACCTCTTGATCTCAAAGAACTTATATTCTAAAGGGAAAAACAAAAGGAACATATATAATTGTATATGTCTATATATCTAGAAATATATGCATATGTATATACCTATATAAGAATATATAGAATGTATATATGATATATATGAAAATGTAATATAATACTCTCTCAATATATATATCTTCAGAAATACATATATAGAGAGAGACAGAGACAGAGAGAGAGACAGAGAGACAGAGAGACAAAGAGAGAGATACATACATACACACATACATATCTATAAGTATATTAAGGAAGTGTCAGGGCAGACATGATAACTGACTTCAAGAATGGACACAGATTATACTTGCTTCATTCTTACGGGGAAGAATTAGGAATAATGGGTGGTAATTTTAAATTGTCCAATTTAATAATGATAGCTAACATTTATATAGTGCTTACTATGTACCAGGTAATATAGTAAGTTCTTTACAACTGCTGTCTCATGGAATAATTACAATATGGAAGCCACTGAATTAGCAGAAGTAGCAACAGCAAGACACACATATACACATATATGTAGAGCCATATTATACATACTTCTATTTATCATTTTTCTCTGGATACATATAGTATCTTCCTTCATAGATGCTTTGTATTTAATTTGAGTATTTCTAATACTAAAAATGACTTTGTTGCTCAAAGTTGTTCTTAAAACAATATTGCTGTTACTAGACTCTTTCTTAGATCATGGCTTTCATAGTCCAACAATATTTCTCCTGGATTTAATTATTTTTTTAATTTTTCCAATGAGATAATTCACATTGTCTTCTGTTTTTTCATTCTTTTGATTTTGTTTTTATCATTTCTTGATGTATCATAAAGTCTTTAGTTTTCATTTGTCCAATTCTAATTTTTATGTAATTATTTTCTTAAGTGAACTTTTGTACCTCCTTTTCCATTTGGCCAATTCTATTTTTCAAGGATTCTTCTTCTTTGGATTTTTGCCTCTTTTAGCAATTGGCCTATTCTATTTTTTAAGGTGTTTTCTTCAGTAGTTTTTTGCTCTCCTTTACCAAGCTGCTGACTTGGTTTTCTTATTGTTTTGCATCACTATCATTTCCTTTCCCAATTTTTCCTCTACCTTTCTTACTTGATTTTAAGAATCCTTTTGAGCTCTTCCATGGTCTGGGTCCAATTTATACTATTCTTTGAAGCTTTAGGTGTAGGAATTTTGACCTTTTTGTCTTTTTCTGAGTTTGAACTTCCCTGTCACCATAGTAATTTTGTGTCAGGATTTTTTTTTAGTTATTTGTTCTTTTTTCCAGCCTATTTCTTGACTTTAAACTCTATGCTAAAGTAGAATTCTGCTTCTAGGGGGAAGGGACACTTCCAACCTTCAAATTTTTTGGTTAGCTGTTTTCAGAGGTAATCCTAGAGAACCAGATATTTTCAATTCTTCCAGGGCAGTATCACCTAGAGAGAGGTATGTTAATTATTCTCTTGTACTGTGCCTTGGTCTATGAGTAACCATAAGCATTCTTTTCCACTCTGGAACTGTGACCAGGCTACCCACTCCTCTATGGTTTCCAGTTCTGGTATTCTAGTATTCTTCCTTGCTCTGAGACTAAGGTCCAGAACTGTAACCCAGATTCAACTTTGGACACTGCAAGAGTCCTGCCCCCAGTCCAGCAAAGGGATTCCTGTAATTTCCTCCCCCTGTGTCAGTAAAGGGATTCCTGTAATTTCTTTCTAACCAGCTGTTTGACTCCTGGTATTTTCTTATTTACTCCATTATCTTCCCAGAACTTGTTTTAAAATATATTTTGATATGCTTATTTTACTTTGTACTCCTATGTATTTTATTCTATATATTTAAAGGCATTCTTAGTACACAGATTTCACATAATTACAAAGTAATCCATATTTATATTTATATTTCCCATGTCCATGTTGTTTTCCTCTACAGAATCTAAGCTCCTTGAAGTTAGGAGTTATTTCATTTTTGTCTTTGTACTTCCAGTTCCTAACATAATATCTGGCATATAGTAGGCGCTTAATATATACCTAATGTCTTCTGAGAAAGAAGATGGAAGAGTAAACAGGAAATCACTTTAACTCTCCCATACTAACCTCCAAATAAGCATAAAATAGCACACACCTCCTCTTACCCTCTCCCTGCCCCATGAATCCTGGAACAGCAGCACCAACAAAAAAACAGGGAGAAATGATCTTTTAGTCCAGGAAATTTGGAAGGTTGGCAGGAAGGCTCTGTCTTCCTTGAATAAAATGGGAGCCCATACAGGGCAGGAACATTTCAGCAAGCCAGCCGCAAGCCATGCCTCAGCAAAATGGCAGGAAGTCCTGACCCACAGTAGGAAAGAGCTGGCAAAAGCTAATACCAGAGCACCCTTCCCTTCATGTGCCTCAGCACAGTAAGGGGAACTGATATATGCCAGTTCTGGGAACTGCCACATGTTTCAGCATATCCCTGGGCAAATAGGCATCCATCAATGAGGGATTCCCCAGGCACCTAAATAAATAAGCAGACACTAATATAGAGATTTCCCATATAATCCAGCATAGCCATATGAACGGATTCTAGCCATTAGCACCAGTACTTCTAGTTACTTCAGCAAAGGCCTGAACAAAGTGTAAGATGCCAATTGGGACACCCTATGGACCTCAGCACATGCAAGATACCAACACCGAAACCACAGTTCAGCACTAGTTAAGCTCCCTATGGCCTTTAGCATCACCAGCTACCCCAACCTCTCCCTGTAGCACGAGAAGTGAGGGGGGTCCCTCATGGGCTTCAGGGCAATATCCGTGCAGCACTAGTTTAATACCCAGGGCATGCAGCCCCTGGCCAAGAAGCTTAGGATGGTGGCCCTTACCTCGGGAGAAGATTTCAAATTTAAAAGTAAGGGGAAAGGCCAGAAATGATAAACAAAAATAATAATAATAATAACCACAACAAAAGAATCTGGTGACAAAAAGTTATTATGGTGATAGGGACTATCAAGATGCAAATTTAGAAGAGGACAAAAACCCAAACAAAACTGGGATTCAATCTCAAGCCCAGAAAGAATTTATGGAAGAGCTCAAAAAGGACCTTAAAATCAAATAAGAGACATAGAAGAAAAATCAGGAAAAAATGAGAGTAATGAAAGAGTGTTAAGGGACAGATCAATTCTCCGAGAGCCTCCACAACTGTGGATCATAACATCTGAAGGAGTTGCAGGGCAGACATTGCTGACACAGGCGTTGCGGACTGGGAATGAGATAAATTGGAGGCAGAGGAAAGAGGAGAGTGGTCAGACAATGCAATGACCTCTCAGAGAGGTCAGAGAACAGCAACTGCCTCTCAGTCTCCTTGTATCATCCTCTCACGCAAGGAGATCCATTCTGCAGGTCTGGGGTGGATCTCCAGCAGTCACTGTCAGGTGGTTCCTGTGTTACAACATATGATACCTCAATGTGGGGGGATAAGAAGTGTAAGAATTACAAGAAGAACCAGCAGCATTTCAGAGCTGTTCATGACAAGGATCCTTTAATAACCCGTGGGGAAGGAAAGAAGGAAGAAGAGCCCCGATAAGACTTTTTTAGTCAAGGTAATTAAGTGGGCCATCAATTTGTCTTTCTAATTTATTTATTTTAACATATATTGCTTTATGAAATCATGCTAGAAAAAAAGAAATCAGTGCAAAAGAGAAAAAAACTATGGGAGAGAAAAAAACAGAAAAAAAGAAGTGAACATGGCATGTGTTGATTTACATTCAATCTCTGTTTTGTTTTTGTTTTTTTTTTCTGTCTTAAGTCTATAGAGTTTGCTTTGATTACTGAACCACTGAGAAGAACCAAATCTTTCATAGTTAATCATTACACATTCTTGCTGTTATTGTGTACAATGTATTTCTGGTTCTCCTTGCTTTATTCAGCATCAATTCCTATAAATCTTTCCAGGCCTTTCTAAAATCAGCTTGTTCACAATTTTTTATAGAACAATAATATTCCATTATCTTCATATACCAGAACTTGTTCAGCCATTCTCCATTTCATGGACATCTACTCATTTTCCAATTCTTTGCTACTACAAAAAGAGCTACTACAAACATTTTTGCACATGTGGATCCTTTTCCCTTCTTTATGATTTCTTTGGAATAGAGTAATGGCACTGCTGGGTCAAAGGGTATGCACAGTTTTATAGCCCTTTAGGCATAGCTCCAAATTGTTCTCCAAAATGCTTAGATCATTGCACAACTCCACCCACAATACATTAATGTCTTAATTTTCCCACATCCCCTCCAACATTTGTCATTATCTCTTCCTGTCATCTTAACCAATTGAGAGGTTTGAGGTGCTTCCTCAGAGTTTTTTTAATTTGCATTTCTCTAATTAATAGATAATTTATACCCGAACTGATGCTGAGTGAAGTGAGCAGGACCAGGAGATCATTATATACTTCAACAACAATACTATATGATGACCAGTTCTGATGGACCTGGCCATCCTCAGCAATGAGATCAACCAAATCATTTCCAATGGATCAGTAATGAACTGAACCAGCTACGCCCAGAGAAAGAACTCTGGGAGATGACTAAAAACCATTACATTGAATTCCCAATCCCTATATTTATGCCCACCTGCATTTTTGATTTCCTTCACAAGCTAATTGTACAATATTTCAGAGTCTGATTCTTTTTGTACAGCAAAATAATGGTTTGGTCATGTATACTTATTGTGTACCTAATTTATATTTTAATATATTTAACATCTACTGCTCATCCTGCCATCTGGGGGAGGGGGTGGGGGGGTAAGAGGTGAAAAATTGGAACAAAAGGTTTGGCAATTGTTAATGCTGTAAAGTTACCCATACATATAACCTGTAAATAGAAGGCTATTAAATAAAAAAAAAAAATAGATAATTTAAAGCATCTTTTCATATGAATAGAAATGGCTTTAATTTCATCATCTGAAAATTGTCTGTTCATATCCTTTAACCATTTATCAATTGGGGAATGACTTGTATTCTTATAAATTTCACACAGTTCTTTATATATTTTAAAAATGAGACCTTTATCAAAAATATTGGCTATAAAGATTTTTTTCCCCAGCTTTGTACTTTCCTTTTAATCTTGTTTCTTTTGGTTTTGTTTCTGCAAAAACTTTTTAATTTAATGTAATCAAAGTTGTCCATTTTGCATTTCATAATGTTCTTTAATTCTTCTTTGGTCATAAATTTCTCTCTTCAAAATCTGATAGGTAAATTATACCTTGGTCTTCTAATTTTGTTTAAGGTTATCGTCCTTTATGCCCAAATTATGTAACCATTTTGACCTCATTTTGGTATGGGATGTGAGATGTAGGCCTATGCTGAGTTTCTGACATATTGTTGTCCAGTTTTCCCAGAAATTTTTGTCAAATAGTAAGTTATTATTCCAGAAGCTGGAGTTTGGGGGTTTATCAAATATTAGATTACTATAGGCCTTGATTATTGTGTTGTATGTATTTAATCTATTCCAGTGATCCACCATTCTATTTCTTAGCCAGTATCAAATGATTCTAATGACTGCTGCTTTATAATATAGTTTTAGATTTGGTATTGTTAAACCATTAGCTTTTTTTTTTCATTAATTCCCATGACATTTTTGACTTTTTGTTCTTCCAGATGAATTTTGTTATTATTTTTTCTAGTTCTATAAAAAATTTTTTTTGGCAATTTGATTGGTATGATACTGAATAAATAGATCATTTTAGGTAGAATTATATTAGCTCAGCCTACCCATGAGCAATTGATATTTTTTCAATTGTTTAAATTGGATTTAATTGTGTGAGAAATGTTTTGTAATCATGTTCATATAGTTCTTGGGTTTGTTTTGGTAGGCAATCACCCAAATATTTTATTTTGCCTAGTTATTTTTAATTGAATTTTCTTAAAGCATTTGGTAAAATCCACATCCATTCCTATTAAAAACATGAAAGAGTATTAGAATAAATGGACTTTTCCTTAAAATAGTCAGTAGCATCTATTTAAAACCATCAGTAAGCATCATATGTAATGATGATAAACTAGAACCATTCCTAATAAAATCAGGAGTGAAAAAGGTTGCTCACTATCACCATTACTATTCAATATTGTATTAGAAATGCTAGCTTTGGCAATAAGAGATGAAAAAGAGATTAAAGGAAATTAGAGTACATAATGAGGAAACCAAATTATCACTCTTTGTAGATGAAATGATGGTATACCTAGAGAACTCCAGAGATTCTACTAAAAAACTGTTTGAAATAATTCACAACTTTAGCAAAGTTGCAGGATACAAAATAAATCCACATAAAGCATCAGCATTTTTATACATCACTAACAAAACCCAACAGCAAGAGATACAAAGAGAAATTCCATTTAAAATAATTGTTGATAGTATAAAATATTTGGGAATCTATCTGCCAAGGGAAAGTCAGGAATTATATGAACAAAACTACAAAACACTTTCTACACAAATAAAGTCAAATCTAAACAAGTGGAAAAATATTAAGTGTTCTTGGGTAGGTCGAGCGAATATAATAAAGATGACAATATTACCTAATCTATTTATTTAGTGCTATACCAATCAGACTTCCAAGAAACTATTTTAATGACCTAGAAAAAAATCACAACAAAATTCATCTGGAAGAACAAAAAAATCAAGAATTTCAAGGGAACTAATGAAAAAAAATCAAATGAAGGTGGCCTAGCTGTACCAGATCTAAAATTATATTATAAAGCAGTGGTCACTAAAACCATTTGGTATTAGCTAAGAAATAGATTAGATAATCAGTGGAATAGGTTAGGTTCACATGACAAAATAGTCAATAACTATAGCAATGTAGTGTTTGACAAATGCAAAGACCTCAACTTTGGAGGGAAGGAGGGAAAAAGTTGGAACAGAAATTTTTGCAAGGGTCAATATTGAAAAATTATCCATGCATATGTTTTGTCAACAAAAAGCTATAATAAAAAATCAATGAACATTTTTAAAAATTGAATTTTCTTTCTGTCTTTTGCTGATGGAAGGCAATTCTTTAAAAATTAGAATTGGATAGGTGGAAGATAATGACTTTATGAGACATCAAGAATCAATCAAACAAAATCAAAAGAATGAAAAAAAGGAAGAGAAACAACTGATCTGGAAAACAGAGCCAAAAGAAATAATGTCAGTTTCACTGAACTACCTGAAAGCCATTAATATTCTCTGTTCTGCTCCAGACCTGGTTGGGCAAAATCCTTATTCTGACCTGATCTAAGCTTTGCGTTCTGAGGAAGAGTCCCAGATATGTGGTTATTAGAGGAAGCTTTATACTTCTGGAGTGGGGGACTGAGCTGCCCCCCATCCAGCTGCTATCTTTTCTTTCCAAGGCCAGCATATTTCCTGATTTTTTTTCACAGTGATCAAAGGTCTCCTGGGACACATAAACCATATAGAGGAAGCCATCTTTAAATTCTTCTCCTGGTCATGGATCTCTGAGAATAGAGATGCTCACAATGTTGTGCTAGTTCACCAGTAGGAAAAAAAACCCAATTGGGATTAAGATGGAGTCTGTGGTGGATGATCTTAACTAATTCACTCATGTTGACATGGTTACAGGGAAAAGAAACTTGGTCTTGTCCACAATAGGCAGTTTTTTTCCCTTTGTAATCACTCAATAGTCCCAGGAATCTTTAGTGGGTGTTGCTCTCTGATCTGCTCTAGTTCTTGCAACTGTCAGTGCAATTTTGCTACTGCTTGAAGAGCCAGCCTGAGGGGATCACTCTAGGGTAGAGGTAAATTAGTAAGGTGGGAACTTCAGGGTCAGGGATATGACTGTTGCTACTGCTGCTCCAGGTTCTCTCTCATATATTTGGGCTCATGCTGGTTCTCAAACATAAATAGCTATGGAGAAGATTGGAACTTGGTTCAAATTTTAAAGTTCTTAAGAGAGATCCTGAAAGTGTGCTTTTTCTGACCACTTTGTGGGAGCTTGCCATGTGTAAGTTCTTCATAAAAGTCTTTTTGGCAAGTGTACGTTTGGCATTCGAACAATGTGTCCAGGCTAATGGAATAGCACTTTCTGCAACTCTTGGCAATTTAATTCGAGAAAGGATCACAGTGTCTGGTATCTTATCCTGCCAAATGATCTTTGGATTTTTCCTAAAACAATTCAAAAGGAAATAATTTTGTTTCTTGCCATGGCACTAGTATTCTGTCCAGATTTCACAGGTACTAAATAATAAAGTCACCACAGTGGCTCTATAGAACTTCCATTTGGTAATCAAATACCTCTCCTCTCCCACTCTTTTCTTCAGAGCCTCCCCAAAACTAAGATTACTGTGGCAATGGATGTGTCAACATTATTATTAATGTATATAACCCTGAAAAGTATACTGCCAAAGTAAGTGAGCTTATCCACAGCATTCAAAACTTCTCCATTCTATATGAGTATGGCTTCAGAAGGGGCCAAGGAAGAGTTGACATGGTAGTTTCTACCTGACAACTCTGGAAGAAATGCCAGGAGAACAGAGGTCTCTACATAACATTTACAAACTGACCAAGGTCTATGATATTCTCAGTCATGAGTATTATGCAAATTTGGCAAAATTTGATTGCCTAGAAAAATTCATTGGTATTGTATATCAATTTCATGATGGCATGTTTGCTAGGTTTCTGGATAATGAACTTGCACTTTTCCAGTCACCAAAGGAGTGAAACCAGGTTGCATGTTTGTTTCTGTGCTTTTTAATATGATGTTTTCAGCCATGTTGTCAAATACTTTCTGTGAGGAAGAACATGGCATCAAGGTCAAGCTACTCACTGGTAATAAATTCTTCAACTTGTAAAGGTCACAAGCTTAAAAGCTTAATAGGGTAGGGAGGATTGATATATGACTTTTTGTTTTCAGATGATTATGTAATCAATGCAGCCTCCAGCACTAAGATGCAATAAAGTATAGATTGCTTCTCTCTCTTGTGCTGATTTGGGTCTAACAATTAACACCAAGATAATTTCCTGATTTTTTTTCACAGTGATCAAAGGTCACTGTATTCCTTTGGTATACAAAGGAATTCCATTAGCCAACATCGCATTATTCATATATGGAACATCAATTGGATTTTGAATATTGTAAAAACAATAAAGTAATATCACTGCTTTATACACACACACACACACACACACACACACACACACCAAATGATATAGTATCCAAATTCTTTTTTTTTTTTTTTTTTTTTTTTTTGCTGAAGTAATTGGGGTTAGGGTCACACAACTAGGAAGTCTTAATTGTCTGAGACCAGATTTGAACTCAGGTCCTCTTGACTTCAGGGCTGGTGCTCTAATCGCTGCACCACCTAGCTGCCCCTATCCAAATTCTTAAAGGAGAAGTTAAATGAGTTATAAGAAGTAAATGGCAAAACTATATTAGTAGGGAACCTCAACTATCCCCTCTCATAACTTGATAAATCCAACCAAAAAATAAACAAGAAAGAAACTAAAGAGGTAAACAATATCTTAGAAAATTTAAAGAAGACATTTAGAGAAAACTGAATTGAATAGAAAATAATATATCTTATTCTCAGCATCATGGTACCTACACAAAACTGACCATATACTAGGGCACAAAACCCTCAAAATCAAAAAGGAAAAGACAGAAATATTAAATGCATGCTTTTCATATCACAATGTAACAAAAACACATTCAACAAAGGGCAGTGAAAAGACAGATTAATTGGAAATTGAATAATCAATCCTAAAGAATAAATGAGCCAAAGAACAAATCATAGAAATAACCAATAATTTCATTAAAGAGAATGATAACAATGATACAACATACCAACATTTGTGAGATATGCCCAAAACAATACTTAAGGGAAATTTTGTTTCTCTAAATTCTTATATCCACAAAATAGAGAATGAGCAGATCAATTAACTGGGCATGCAACAAAAACAAATCCTAGAGAAAAAAACTTAAATTCCCAAGTGCACACCAAATTGGAAGTTCTGAAAACCAAAAGTGAGATTAATAAAATTAAAATTAAAATATACTGAGTCAATAACTAAAACTAGAAGCACTAATTTTTAATCTCTGTCAATCATTCTTTACCTGCAGAAATCGACAAATATAGATAACAAAGGAAACAAAATTTTGTTATTTCACAAAGTTATGCAGTGGCTAATTTGTCTTAAATCAGACAGCAAGAAATTTCTGCCACAAGACCAAGTTACCCTACTTATTATTGTCTTGTTTAAAATGTAGTAAATTTATTGCCACTAAGAAGTAGTAATTAACAGGAATGATTTGTGATCTAGAGTAAAACTGTAAATAATCCCATTTTGGAAAAAAAAATAGAACAAGTCATTAATGTACCTAAGGGAAAAAAAAAAAAAAAAAAACCCAGGGCCAGATGGGTTTACAAATAAATTCTATCAAACATTTACAGAACAGTTAATTCCAGTACTATATAAATGATTTTTTAAAAAAGTAGAGTCCTACCAAGTTCCTTTTATGACACAAATATGATGCTGATATCTAAACCAGAAAGAGCTAAAACTGATAAACTATACACCAATTTCAAAAAGGAATATAGATGCAAACATTTTGAATAAAATAGCAACAAGGAGATTACAACAATATATCACAAGGATCATACATAATGACCAGGTGGAATTTATACCAGGAATGTTTGGTTGATTTGATATTAGGAAAATTATTAATATAATTGACCATATCAATAACAAAATCAACAGAAGTCATAATTATCTCAATAGATGCTGAAAAAGCACCTATTCCTAATAAAAACACTAGAGAACGTAGGAAGAAAGGGAGCATCAAATGATTAGTAGCATCAATCTAAAATCATGAGGAAGCATTATCTGTAATAGGAATATACTACAAGTCTTACTAATAAGATCAGAGGTAAAATAAGGATGCCCATTATTCCTACTATTACTCAATATAGTGCAAAGAATATTGACTTTAGCAATAAAAGAAAAAGAAATCAAAGGAATTAGAATGGGCAATGAGTAAATAAAACTATCACTTTTTGCAGATTATATGGAATCCTGAGAAAATCCTAGAAAACCAAGTGAAAAATTACTTGAAATAATTAACAATTTTAGCACAGTTGTGGTATATAAGATAAACCTACATAAGTCATCCCCATTTCTTTTTATGTCCAACAAAGCCCAGAAGCAAGAGATAGAGAAATTCCATTTAAAATACCATCAATAATATAAAATACTTGGTAGTCTACCTGCCAAGACTAACCCAAGAACTATATGAACACAATTACAAAACACTTTTCACACAAAGTGAAATCTAAGCAAATGGGAAAATACCAATTGTTCACGAATAGGGCAAGCCAATAAAATAAAACTGATAATTCTGTCCAAACTAATTTACTTCTCTAGTACCATACCAATCAAACTACCAAAAATTACTTGATGCAGCTACAACAAAATTCATCTAGAAGAAAAAGATCAAAGAATATCAATGGAATTAATGAAAAATAAAAAGAAGGTGGGCTAGCTTATACTAGACCTCAAATTATATTTAAAAGTATCAATAAAACTACTGGCATTAGCTAAGGGTAGATCAGTAAAATATATTAGACATAATAGTAAATGACCCAGAATAACCTAGCATTTGATAAACCCAAAGACCCAGTTTTCTACTATAATTTACTATTTGACCAAAACTTCTGAGAAAACTGGAAAACAATAGGGCCCCAAACTAGGGATAAACCAACATCCACAATATATATCAAGAAAAAGGTCAAAACAAATAAAAGGAGCAAGGAATTGTGCACCCGCGATCTAAAAGAAGGAAAAAACATGATCAAAGAAGAAGTAGGGGAATTATGAATTGTAAAATATATCATTTTGATTATATTACATTAAAAATTTTTATATAAACAAAACAATACAACAAAGATTGAAGGGAAGCAGAAAGTTGGGAAACAATCTTTTGTATCTTTTAAAAGCCCTATTTTTTAAAAAGACAATTCTGAATACCCTACACACCTCCAGATTGGCTAGGGATGACAGGAAAAGATAATGCTGAATGTTGAGGATGTAAAACCCAATCAGACATTGGGGAATTGTGAACAATCCAACCATTCTGGAGAGCAATTTGGAAACTATGCTCAAAAAATTATCAAACCCTTTGATCCAGCAATATTACTACTGGGCTTGTATCCCAAAGAGATCTTAAAGAAGGGAAAAGGACCTGTATGTTAATAATGTTTGTGGCAGCCCTTTGTAGTGGTAGAAAGGGAAAGAATGGATGCCCACCAATTGAGAATGGTTTGAATAAATTTGGGTATAGAATGTTTAGAAATTGTTCTGTAAGAAATGACCAACAGAATTATTTCAAAAGGCCTGAGAGACTTAATAAACTGATGCTAATGAAATGAGAGGTCCAAGATCATTATATACTTAACAAAATCCTATATGATGATCAATTTGATGGACATGGGTCTCTTCATCAATGGAGATGAACCAAATGTTCCATTTGTTCAATAATGAGGAGAACCAGCTAGACCGGAAAGAACTCTGGGAAATGAGTGGAACACAAATACATTTCCAACCCTTGTTTTTATCTGTTTGCATTTTTTATTTCCCTTTCCATTAATTTTATTTATTTCTAAGTCCAATTTTTCTTGTGTAGAAAAATAATTGTATGGGAATGTATAAAATATTTATTTAAATACTTTAAATATTTAAATGTATTGTTCTTACTTGCCCGAGGGGGAGGAAAAATTAAAAAAGGTTTTTAATTGTCAATGCTGAAAAATTACCCTAATCTTGTAAATAAAAAGCTATAATAAAAAATAAAAACATTTCTCAAATATAGAGAGAAACTGATTCAAATTTAAAATACAAATTCCCCCCAACTGACAGTCAAAGAATAGAGTTTGGGGATAAGAAATAAAGCTATCTTTATGAAGAAGTATTCTTTGATTAAAAAAAATTCAAAAATTTTGAGGACCCCCACAAATCAGAGGGCATTATGACAACAAAGGAAAAAGATAAGGTTGGAAAAGAAAAAAAACCAAACATTGTTAGGTGGAGTTGTTTGGGGATCTAACATTTGAGAGCAATTTAATATGTTAAAAGGCATCCAAACTATGTATATGCTTTGATCCAGCAATATTATTACAAAGTTTGTATCACAAAGATATTATAAAGAAGGGAAAAGGACCTACATGTGCAGAAATATTTATAGTAGCCCTTCACATAGTGGCAAAATATTGAAAATTGAAGGGATGCCCATCAATTGGGGAGTGGTTGAATAAGCTGTGATATATGAGTGTAGTGAAATACTGTTTTGCAATAAGAAATAATGAGCAGACAGATTTCAGATAAACCTCAAATGGTTTATACAAACGGATGCAAAGTAAAATGAGCAGAACTAGGCAAACATTGTACAGAACAGCAAAAACATTGTATGATGATCAACTATGAATGACTTAGATCTTCTCATCAACACAATGATCCAAGGCAATTACAAAAGATTGATGATGGAAATGTCATCCAAATCCAAATAAAGAGTTGATTGTGGGTAAATGTAGATCAAAACATACTTTTTTCATTTACTTTATTTTTTTCAGGTTTTTTTCCTTTTTAATCTTTTTTTTCACAATTGTGACTAATATGAGAATATATTTTGCATGATTTCACATATATAATTTATATCATTATTTACCATTTTAGGAAGAGGGAAGAAGAAAAATTTGGAAATCAAAATCTTGTAAAAGTTAATATTAAAAATTGTCTTTATCTTTACATTTAGGTACAAAATAAAAATACTAAATAAATAATGGGGAAAAATAAAATATTATCAAAAAAGAAAATAAAAACTAGAGAGGTGGAAAGAGACTGCTGTGTGTGACATATTGCATGTACTTTCAAATGAGATTCCTGTGTTTTTATTTAGTTTTCCATAACAGTTTCTTTGACACAATGAATGGTAGTCTATGAAGTGAGAATAATCTGCAAATGTTTACAACATAAAAATAAGATGTATCAATAAAACTTTAAAAATAGTTTACAATAGGGAGAGGATTTTGGGAAGATTGTAGGATATGTTGGTAAATTTCAAGCTCTTCCATATTCCCCACAAATAGAACAAATTTGTGCCTCAGGGCAAACATAGACTGGTGAAAAATCAAGAAGATTTGGGGCTGAGCAAGGGTCCACTTGATACAACCCAAGAAGATCTGAAGAAAGATCCTAGGCTGGGGATTAAACTGTCTAAAGTTCAAATATCTCTGGGCTATCTTCACAGAAAATTCAAATTGGGACCTCTCAGGCTAGCTGGGTGTGGATGGAGCCTCAGCAGGAACCACAGAGACTTTTATCTCCTGGACTGTGTTTGTTGTGGTATAAGTCCAGGAAGATTCATTGAACTGATTGGGAAGACCAAGTCCAGCTGGACTACTGAGATGTAGCACTGGCCAAGAAAGAACCACTTGCAGCAGGGTGTTCTTGGTTTGGGAATCCTGGTCAGAGTGGAGAGCTAAAAGGAAGTTTGAGGTATCATTTCCTCACCCTACAATTAGAGATGTTTACACTAATTACCTCTTATTAAAAAAAAAAAAAAAAAAAAAAGAAAAAAGAAAAAAAAACAACTAACCAACCAAACAAAAAAACCCAATGAACTAGCAAAGAAGAAAGAACCTCACCAATGAAACAAATTATGGGAACAGCAAAGACCAGGTTTCATCTCCAGAGGAGGACTCTTCAGTTAAAAAAAAAAAAGCTTCTATCCCAAAGAGTAACATGAAATGTCTCCCTGCCCACAGAAAATTTATAGAACAGATCAAAAAAGAATCTAAAAGTCATTTGAGAGACATTGAGGGAAAACTAAAAAACAAAACAAAACAAAACAAAACAAAAAAACCTCAAAGAAAAACAAGAATATTATGAAAAAAAAGTTAACCAACTAGAAAAGGAGGTACTGTAATGCCAAAGGTCACTTTTAATGGGGTGACCAGTTCCTCCATTTGTCCTATTTCGTATTCTGCCTTAAGGTTATGACTGTCCCCTCTTAATGGTTGAGATAAAGGTGTTATAGACATTCCTTAATGTCATTAGAATATCAGTAACCTCCATCTATGAGGCTATCCCCACCTAGGTCTCTGCATTATTTCATAAAAGGCTTGCTGTCCCGATACTCTGGGCTAGACTCTTTGAGATGATAGTCTCGTCTAGCCCTGGGATCCATTGGTCCCAGTATTTCTCTCCATTTAAGAAATTATTGAATTGGTATCTAATCTCTGTCCTGCTCAGTTTCTTTTGACATTACATTTGGAGGCCCCAGCGAGATAATTAGAAAATGAGCAGTCGGTTCTCTGCTTTGGGCATGGTGGCTGTGAATCTGAACTCTTGGCCTGAAGAGGTCGGGCCGTTCTGGTTTTCTTTCCAGAGCCTCTGGGAAAGAAAGCAGTTTCCCAGCCACAATAGCCTGATGGTAGACAACCCCATTTCGGCCACAGGAGAGTAAGTTTGTCTGGGTACCTTTTGGGGTACCATGTGGTTTTATTTGTTTGGTTTGGTTGCACTTTTGAGGTGCCCTTTTCTTGGGGTACTGGTTGGTTTGGTTGATTACTGAATAACCAGACGCGGAGTCACTTGGGGTACCCTTTTTGGGGGTGTCATTTGCTTGGTTGATGAGTGGCCTAATGGATGCAGGGGGTCGCTATTGGAATGTGATAGAATTTTGGACAAGGTAAAAGAGCTTGTCGTTGTTTGGAGCTCTTGGGAGCTCTGGCACAATTCTTTAGGAATTGCTGCGGCTCTATTTCTAAAAAAGGCTGCAAAGGTTGGGAAAACTAAGTTTTTACTTGTCTGCAATCTAGACACTCCGCCGCCTCAAACTCTTTTCCTGGAGCAGATGCTTTGCTTGAGGAAACTTTTTCTGTCCAACTCTTTTCCAGAGACAAAGGCCCGTCCTTTGCATTTCTAAGAGAGGTCCTCCCACTTCTTCCATCGAGTGGGAAGTATATACATTTGAAAATGGGACTCAGTTTCCCTGTTTGGGTCATCCTGTGTTAGTTAGAGTAATGCCGGCCCCTCCCACTTTTGCATGCTCAGGGGCTATCTACAAAGACTGGGGGTTTTAAAAACGCCATTTGGTTTGGCTTTAATGTTAGTGTCCTACTGAATGTTGTAATTGTGCAGTCTAAGTGTGACCAGTGTTCTGTATGTCTTGTATGTTATTGGACAGTCTAGTTGTGCTCTGTGTTCTGTGTGATTTTTGTGAAATTGTTTGTAATTTGTTTGTTTCGGTAACTTAAGAGCTCTGTTAAATTTAAGAACAATGATCAAATTTGGGAATTGGTTATTTCAATACTGAACTCCAGCTGGTGAAAACATTTGATTAGGAATTTAAAGATGATTCTAAATTTGGGAAATGAATTGGTTTTCCTTAAGTATAAGATCTTAAAGGAACAATAACTTGTTAAAGAAGTTCTGTTAACTTGACTGAAAGAGGTCATGTGCCTCTAATTTTACCTTAAGCATGTAACAAGGACTTTTCTGAAAGCTTCATCCCTGGCCAAGCTAAGCTTAGGAGAAGTGAATTGGGAATATTGGCCACATGGGGCCAGAAGGAGAGAAAGAAACTATGTTTTTTATTATTTATTTGAAATGAGAAGAAAGGATTATATGTTTTAAATCCATTGCTGACATGTAGGTTTTAGGATTCCCCCACCCACCCAGATTTCTGCTACTTTTAAATTTGGGTGGGGTGGGATCTTTTGTAAAGATTTACCCGCCCCTCCCACTGCTGCTACTCAGCATAGGAGTTTGTTAGCCTGGAGTGATTTTGCCCCCCACCCGGGAGTTAAGGGTGTCACATGGAATTCTATTCTCCCCTTCCTTAAACCGTTCCAGACATTTTGCAGCAAACGATAAGGTTATGGTAAATATCTGTTACTAAGGGTAAAATATCTGGGTTTGTAGTTAATATGACCATTTTTCCCCTACTGTAACGATTTCATAATGGTCAATAAGAAAGAATTCAATTATGTCATACCTTGTTTCCAATCGGGTTATGTATAATCACTATATCCTAAATACTTGAGAAATAAGTATTTAGCCTGGTCGCCCTTTGGTTAAGATATTGTGTCTGGATATTCAAGTTTTTAAGGTTTTAAAATGAGAGGCCATTATCTTGTAGCAGTCCTTGTGGACTGGTCTTTTCTATCTAGACTGTTCTAACTTTTCGTTGATTTGTTTTATTTCTAGATTTTCAAATTGGATATATTGACTTGCTTCTGGGACCTAGATCAAACCTTTGTCAGCTCGCCACACTACAGACCCACCCCCTCACGGACTGAGCATCATCCCTAGCATCGTCTCTGTCCAGTTTGAAGAAGCAAATGACAGCTATCACCCGGGCCCACTTTTCCTGATGTAATTTGACGATGGGGGGGGAAAGGGTTGACTTGTTAAAATTTTCACTGTTTTTTGTGTGTTTAAGACTTGGAAGGAAATTGTTAAACTTTGGTAACTATTGCTGTTATGTTTGAGGGACTTTTTGTCTGTTATGTATATATAAGATTTGTATGTGGGAGGTATTTGATAATTCTTTTCCAAAAAAAAAAAAAGGGAGAGAAGAAATAGGGAAATTGGGAAAACTGATACCTTTAGTTCAGAATTAAGTTGGGAAAACTGGTATCGTAGTTCAGATTTAATTGGAAGTCCTTTATCCTTGCTTAAATTTTGACTAGATTTGCTGGTTGTGTTTTAACTTGAAAACCCTTTTCTGTTGGAATTGCCCTGGCAGACTCAGTTTTTGGAATTATTTTTAGAAACAACCAGAAATTGATACCTGTCTTGAACGGCAGTCTTCATCTGTTTCTCCATTCTTTACCCCAGGTCCAATTAGTATTTCAGCATACTTAAAAGGACCTTGTTGATACGAGGCCCCAAAAAGTTTGGGGTTTGCCTTGGTCTAACTGCATAATCTGCCAGAAAATGTATTCTAGTGACAGCCCTGTTTGTTCCTCTGGTGGGACAGGGGGCTACCCAAGCCTCACCCCTTCTCTCCTGAGCTGGCTGCCACTCTGAATGGGCAACACAACTGCCTTGAGCCTGCTGCTCTCAGTAAGCAAAGAGGCCAGTCATGCACAAATACCTAGCTGTCCATATGCTCCTAACTGCAGAGGATCTGACAATTGATTGTCAGAAATAATTGAAATAAGGAACTTTGTATTGCTGATTAATTCTGGGGTTATCAGGGGAGACTTGCCCTTGCATTGGTCAGCTTTATTTTGATTTACTTCACATAGGGTTGTTCAAATTATAGTGCTAAGGCCTTCTAGAGGAAGGTAATTCAAAGATTTGAATAGTTCCAAGAGAAAAAGAAGGTACTGTAATGCCAAAGGTCACTTTTAATGGGGTGACCAGTTCCTCCATTTGTCCTATTTCGTATTCTGCCTTAAGGTTATGACCGTTCACAACTCCACCAACAATGCATCAATGTCCCAGTTTTCCCACATCCCCTCCAACAATCATCATTTTTTTTTTGCACACCTGCATTTTTTTCACAAGGAATATTGTACAAATATTGTACAATATTTCAGAGTCTGATTCTTTTTGTACAGCAAAATAACGTTTTGGTCATGTATACTTATTGTGTATCTAATTTATATTTTAATATATTTAACATCTACTGGTCATCCTGTCATCTAGGAGGGGGGGGGGTAAGAGGTGAAAAATTGGAACAAGAGGTTTACAATTGTTAATACTGTAAAGTTACCCATGCATATATCCTGTAAATAAAAGGCTATTAAATTTAAAAAAAAAAAAGGTTATGACCGTCCCCTCTTAATGGTTGAGATAAAGGTGTTATAGACATTCCTTAATGTCATTAGAATATCAGTAACCTCCATCTATGAGGCTATCCCCACCTAGGTCTCGGCATTATGTCATAAAAGGCTTGCTGTCCCGATACTCTGGGCTAGACTCTTTGAGATGATAGTCTCGTCTAGCCCTGGGATCCATTGGTCCCAGTATTTCTCTCCATTTAAGAAATTATTGTATCTAATCTCTGTCCTGCTCAGTTTCTTTTGACATTACAGTACAGAATATCAAAAATGAAAATAATTCTTTGAAAATTAGCATTGGGCAAGGGAAGTTATGAGAGATCAAGAAATAACAAAACAGATTATAAAAAATGAGAGAATAGAACAGAATGTGAAACATAAGAAGATGACAGATCTGGAGAACAAATTAGGAAGAGAAAATATTTCAGCCAGAGTCAGAATCAAAGATCAGTTTTAAGGAACTCAACATGGACATATCATGCTTTTTTTTACATAGAAATGTATACTATTTGTTTAAAGTTCATATCAACAATAGGGTAGTTAAGATGAAATATAATGGGCTGAAGCTCTCCTTGCACTGAGGTCCCTCTTAGCACTTGAGGCTAATTAGCAATTGGACAATATTCTATTAAGATATGCTTGGAGAAAGAATGGCCCTGCCCACTCTCTGTGCAAGTTTTATGTGTTGTATAGGAGATTGCATAGAGGATTTGGTGGGTGGAATGAGAAAGGCAGAGGCACTTCTGGCCTTATTTGTGTGGCAATTGCTCTGACTTTGTATCTCTGTTCCCCTTCACTTCCGCAAAGAATAAAGATCAAGCATTTTCCCTTATTCTGACTCCGGCTGATTTTTAATATACTCTGGGTGCTAAACGCGGTCATCACAATGAAAGATTGGCAGAATTAAGATAAAAATAGTAATGCTATACAAATGAGATACAGATGAAGAATAGGCACAGAGGCATTAGAGGGAGCATGGGGGCTTATAATTCTGTAAACCTACTCACATCAAGAATGGGTTCAATAGGCAACACTACATATATACCATGAGGAGTACTGCACCCTCCAAAATCTATAAAGAAATAAGGAGGGAGGTGTTAAGGAACAGGTCAATTCTCCTAGAGCCTCCACAGCTGTGGATCATAGCATCTGAAGGAGTTGCTGGGCAGCCTTTGCTGACACAGGTGTTACAGACTGGGAATGAGATAAATTGGAAGCAGAGGGAAGAGGAAAGAGGTCAGACAATGCAAGGGCCTCTCAGAGAGGTCAGAGAACAGCAATTGCCTCTCAAGGCTCCTTGTATCATCCTCTCACACAAGGAGATCCATTCTGGGTTGGATATCCAGCAGCCATTGTCAGGTGGCTCCCATGACACAACAGGGAGGGATGGGTGTATGGGGAAGCAAGAGGTGAGAGAAGAAGACAAATTCTTGGGTGGGAAGAGGAATTCTTGGGTGGGAGAGATTAAGTAATAGCAAAGAGTCAGCAGGGCTTGGAAAGATGTGGGGGGGGGCAGGGTGGAGGGGTTGGGAGTGTTCAAATGTATGCATATATATATATATATATATACATAAATATACTTAATTGTAGCTTTCTTGGGGAAGGGGGATGAGAAGGGAAAAAAGAATAAAGTAAATAAGGTGAGCAATAGACAACCAAAGAACAATTCACAAGAAGTGGAAAAATGGACATACATGCATATATTTTTTCTACTAATATATATACTTTCTTGATCTGGTAATTTGTTGTTATATATTTTGAATCTCCCTGATGTTCTGTTGGGCACATGACAACGCTCTCTTTTATACTGCTTTATTTTGCTTTGTATTCCTTTTCTGTTTTTCTTATTGTTTTTTCAAATAAAATAAATAAAAATAGTTTATAATAAAAAGTTGTCTAATAATTTCTTCCTTAATTGATATAAAGCTGGAAAATAAGTTAACACAGAATGACAAATTTGGGATTCAAAAAGGTCTAGGGTACTGGGATGAATATAAAATGGCATTAATAGAGACAAATTTATGCCATTCCAATTCTTCTTTTCCCTTTCTCCCAGTATATTCCTCTCTCAACCCTTAATTCTAATTTTTATTTAGATATTATCCTTTCATATTCAACTCACCTCTGTGTCCTCTGTCTATATAAACATCTTATAACTCTCATAATAATGAGAAATCTCTTATGAGTTACAAGTATCATCTTCCCATGTACGAATGTAATCAGATAAAACTTGTTAGGTTCCTTATGGTTTCTCTTTCTTGATTACCTCATTATGCTTCATCTTAGTCCTGTACTTGAAAATCAAATTTTCTATTCAATCTTTTTAAAGTCCCCTATTTCATTGAGTTTCCATTTTTCCCCTGAAGAGTAATACTCATTTTTGCTGGATAGGTGATTCTTGGTTGTAATCCTAGCTCCATTATTCTCCAGAATATTATGTTACAAGCTCTCTGATCCTTTAATGTAGAAGCTGCAAAATCTTGTGTTATCCTGACTATAGCTCTACTATGTTTGAATTGTTTCTTTCTCGATGCTTGCAATATTTCCTTCATGACTTTGGAATTCTGGAATTTGGCTATAAGATTCCTGGGAGTTTTTAACTTGTGGTTTCTTTCAGGAAATGGCTGGTAGATTGTAGAGGGCTGAAACTATGGAATCAGTGCACTGAGGTCAGGACTGCTGAGTGACTGAGGCTAACTACTGATTGGACAGTACTCTATGGGCATATGCTTGGAAAATGGTCCTTTCCACTATCAGTGCTGGCTCAATGATTGGTGTATAGAGGATTATAGGAGGGAGTAGGGGGTGGAGTAAGACTAGCCAGACACACTCTCGGAGGTAGATGAGGGGGAAAGTGGTCACGGAGATTCTGCTTTCATCCTGTTCAATCCTGTGTCTAAGACCAAGAATAAAGATGGACTTTTGCTTATCCAGACTCTGGCTGATTCTGGGGCATCCTGGGTGCTAGCGTGGTCATCACATTTGGTGCCCAAGCGTGGGAAGCCAGGACCCTAACTTCACTGAAGAAGTTGCAGGTGACTAGGAAATAGGGTGAGTATTTAAATAGACAAACAGGAAATTTAACTTTGTTAAGGGCTAAACTAGTAACTTTTTCTAATTGCAATGGGGCAGATATTAGGAAAAGATCCAGCCCCAGCCCCATCCCCAACCGCAACCCCACCCCAAAGGAGATCTGCAGGAAGCATACTCAGACTGATAAAGAGACAGGGCTTATTTATGACTTGGGAGCAGATTGATGGATTGCTGGATACATTAGAATGTACTTCCCTTGATTCTTTGAGGAAGAAGAGATAAGCCTAGATAACTGGAAACTTGTAGGAGATCAACTCTGCAAACATTATAATGACAATGGTTCCGAGTCACTTACCAAAAAAACACTATATATACATATACAACATAATACAATTGGCCTTAAAAAAACTATGCAAGTTATAGAAAAAAGAAAAGGTTTCAGAATGGCCAGATGAGGAAGTATAAAGAAAATGAGGAGGGCAAAGGAGGGATTAACAGCCATATCACGAGAGGGCATGAGGAAGTAAGTGAGGATGAAGGGCAGTGAAGGGGCTGGCGATTCTGGCTCTCACAAAGCAGCTTCAACCCCACCTAAACCGGAACTGGTTCTTGACATGCCCCCATCAACTTCACCTTCCAGGATGGAGGGGGAAGGAGTAGTAGGAGTGGCTGTGACACCACTAGCACCTCCCCCCAAAAATCATCCCCTCTTATGACTAGATTGCAAAAGGCAGTAGTTAAAGCTAGGGAAGAAGGCCAGAATTTAAGTGATTTGCAACTGGAAATGTATCCAGTAATTCAAGAGTTTGACTCTTTAGGTCAAGAAAGTAGAAGATACACTCCTTTTGATATAGAAATCCTCAAAGACCTGAAAAAGACTTGCACTCTTTATGGGGCTACATCAGTTTATGTTAAGATGTTATTATAGAATTTGGCTTATGAAGTCTTAACCCCTAGGGACTGGAAATCTATAGCCAAGGACATGCTTAGAATCTGGACAAAATTTGTTGTGACTTTCTGAATACAGTGAGCTCTGTAGGATACAAGCCCAACAAAATAGTCATAATGGACTTAATCCTCCAATCACCTGTGACCAACTAACAGGTGTAGGTTCTTATGCAGAAATTTCAGGACAGATTAATTACCCCTTAGGAGCTTATGGACAAATTGCTGCTGCTGCTATCAAAGCATGGACTTCACTTCCCAATAAGAACGACAAGGTGAAGCCTTCACAAAAATAACACAAGAGCCAAATGAACCCTTTGCTGATTTTGTGGGATGTTTGCAGACAGCTGTCATATGAACTAATGGTGAAAATGCAGTAACAGACATTACGATAAGGCAACTTGCTAAAGAAAATGCTAATGAGGTTTGTAGAAGAATTATACTAGGACTATGCAAGGATGCTTCTTTAGAGGAGATCATAAGACGCTGTGCCATAGTGGGCACAAATGCCTTTTATAGCCAGGCTATGATGCCGACTGCCCCAAATCCAAACATGGAAGACAGGGTCCCTTTGGCAAGGGACTTCCAGAGAGACTCGTCAATGCTTTCAATGTGGTAAAGTAGACATCTGAAAGCTCAATTTTGCATAGAGACAGAGTGAGAAAACAGGGTGGGAGAACAAAGACCCAATACCATATGTCCAAAATGCAACAGAGGCTTCCATTGGGCCTCAGAATGTAGACTGATTCAGGGAAATGGGATGGAGAGACCCAGTCCCAGGGCCCAAGACAAAAACACGTGGGGCATGATGGCAGCCAATGCTACACCCAGAGAGTACCTAGAAGTCCAGTACCCAGACATGACTAATAAGCCAGGAAGCCATATGGTGGGAGAAGGGGATTATACAATCAACTAGCCAGAAGCAATCTGATGGGAGAAAGAGATTACAATTGGGGAGAATAGAGGTTGGGACATGAAATTTTCCTGAGGGGAAATTGTTTCCCGCCTATGGACCCTTGCCCAGGCAAGAGACTTGACCATTTCACCTCTTGAGAGTAATATAAAAACAGTGTCCATCCAACCAATGTGGGAACTGGGGAAAAGATAAATGCAGGTAGACAATGTCACTTGTATAGACTAATAAAGACAAGTGAATTATTACCCGGGAAGAGTAGCTTAGGTTTATTGATACAGACTTAATAAAATCTGGTGATAATCACCAGATTCTGACCGCAAAAATCCAAAAATACTGGCAGCTGTGAATTGACCTACCTATGTCCTATCTATATAAATAACAATTTTGGATTTAGACACAGGTGCAGATCAAGTCATTAGAGATGCCAACGGCCCATACTGGCCAAAGATTAAGGCAGACACCAATGCCTCGAAGGGATCAATAAGCTGAAGGTACCCTTTGAGATGGATTTTTAAGGTGAAACAGGAGTTTTATTCCTTTATATTGAAAAATCCCCATCAATCTGTAAAAACATTTTTACAACAATTAGGATTAAAAAATGAGTACCGGTTTTTAGAGGGCTGGTTGAAAGCCTGCCAACACTTTCACCTTTCCTATCCAATGGAAAACTGATATGCCGGTATAGAACAGTCCCTTAGGGGCAATAAAATTCAGGTTTTATTAGATATAGTACAAGCCACAAGGATACTTAAACCTTCTAAGTCCTTGAATTCCCAGTATTTGTTGGAAAGAAATTGGAAAAATGGAGGATGTTGACTTATTGAAAGATAAATAAAGATGGAAATTATAGAACTTTCAACCTAGGCTTCCAGCTCCTACCAATTGCCAGAGAATGGCCCTTTTTATAGACATTAAGAATTGTTTCATTCTATCCCTCAATAAGGAGGATATGAAAAGATTTGTTTTCAGAGCCCAGCATTAACTTAGCTGAGCCTTATAAAGATATGAATGGGTTTGCCACAAAATGAAAAAACAGTCCTACTATTGTCAAATGTTTTTGTTTTACCCAAAGAAAAGCATTTCCAAAAGTAATGTTATTACATTACATGGATGATATATTGGGATGTGCACCCGAGGAACAAATGTTAGAAGCATATCTACAAAAGACCAGAGAAACATTAAGGAACTACAAATTGCACATAGCTCCAGAAAAAATTCAAAGACATGCTCCTTTTCAATATTTAGGATATGAAGTATACCCTAAGGTGCTTACAGTACAAAAACTGTCCTTAAGAACTGAGAAGCTAAACAACTTAAATGAACCTTAAATGACTTTCAGAAATTGATAGGAGATATCCAATGGATGTGTCCAGTGTTAGGGTTAACTGCCTATCAATAGCAACCATTATATGACATTTTAAGGGGAGACAGTGCTTTAAAGTCACCATGCCAGCTTACAAAAGAAGCTCCAGAAGCTTTGAGAGAAGTTGAACTGGCTTTATCCAATGTGGTTGAAAGGGTCACTCAAAAACCCTTGGAAATACCGGTTTTTGCTACACAAGAGACACCCACAGCAATCCTTCATCAAGGAGACAGTGTGATAGAGTGGGTGACAACCAGAATAAAGCCTTACTCCTTACCCAGTGCTTGTGGCTAGAATTTTATTATAGACCATTAAGCGAGCAGTACAATTATTTGGGATAAGACCTGACAAGATATACACCTTTTATACTAATGCACAAGTTAATATATGCTGTGAAACCATCCTAGAGTGGCAAATTTTATTGGCCACGGCTCCAAATTTTGCATGGGTCTCCATTAAAGATAACCAGACTATTACATAATTGGCGATGGATTCTTAAAGAGAAGGTTTCTAAAGTTCCTCTTAAAGGACCAACTATTTTACAGATACATCCAAACATAATATTTGTGCTGTATAATTCTCGTGACTTAACTATAAAGAGAGTAGTCAAAATTCCTTTTCATTCCACTCAGCAGAATGAATTGTATGCAATCATTCTAGCTCTTACTTATTATCCAGGAGATATAAATATAATAGCTGATTCGGCCTATTCAGTATGTATGGAACAAAGAATTGCCACAGTCCAGATAAAATTTGTACCTTCTAATCTATATCAGCTCTTTAAGGAACTTCAAGAGCAAGTGAGAAAGCATCCAGATAAGATTTATATTTTGCATGTCCACTCTCATAGTGGACTTCCAAGTCCAATTTTTTATAGTGATTCAAAGGCAGATAGCCTTCTAACTATGCTGGCCAATACTCCTTTATTTAAAGAAGCCCAAGAATCTCATTTTAAATATCATCAGGCTGCTCAAGCTTTACGTTTGCAATCTAGAATAACGAGAGGAAGCAAGGAGCATAGTAAAAGCCTATACAGCTTACCTTCCTTTCCATGCTCCTACCCTGCCTCCAGGAAAAAGTCTTCATGGTTTGAGACCCAATGAAATTTGGCAAATGGATGTGACCCATTATAAATCTTTTGGTCATCTGTCTTTTATCCATGTTGTGGTAGACACTTTTTCAGGATTCATTTTTGTGATACCAGCAGCAAAAGAGACAGCCCAAGTGGTCACTGAATTCCTTATACAAGCATTTGCAATTATGGGTGTGCTACAAGCCATAAAAACAGACAATGGACCAGCATATACTTCTAAACATTTTGCACACTTTTGTGCATAGTATAAGATTTTACACACCACTGGCATACCCTTTAATCCTCAACAACAGGCAATAGTGCAGAGGAGACATTAAGACGCTTCTCCAAAAACAAAAGAAAGGGGAAGCCACAGGTAACCCTAGAGAACTTCTATCTTTATACTATTAATTTCTTGATTTTTGACAAAGACGCACTGGCTCCGGAAGACAGGTTTTATAACCCACTGGAAGGGCAGTGTCCAGTGCAAGCAGCTCTACTATCTTTAGATAATCGCCAGATGACGTGGAGAGACCCAGAAAGTGGTGAATGGAAGGGACCAGAAAGATTAACTGCTTGGGGGAGAGGGTTTGCTTGTATCTCTACAGATGGAGAAGAAATCAGATGGGTGTCAACGAGCCGTATTTGCCTTGTTCATTGCAGAGAGACAGAGTAGACCCTTGAAATGAAGGAAACCCAAGAAACATCGGGTGGTTCCATTGCTGACTGTGCCCACCACTGAAAGAGCATGGCAGTCATGGAGTTTGACTCATGGACATCAAAAATTCTTGGACTTCAAAACCCTGAGGAATCATTGGATTCTCTGAAACATGATAAGATTGTTGTAGGACCTCAAAACCCTCAGGAATCATTGGATTTTCTGAGATATAATAAGACTGTTGTAGGACTTGAAAACCCTCAGGAATCACTGGATTTTCTGAGAAATGATAAGACTGTGGCAGAACTTCAAAATCTGCTGGGATCATTGGATTCCCTAACACATGAAAAGATTGTTGCAGGACTTCAAAAACTTGCAGGGAATCATTGGATTCCCTGACACGTGAAGCAATGGAGAATAGATTGGTTTTGGACTATCTCTTGGCTGCTGAAGAAGGCGTATGTGTGACTGTTGTTTACATACCCTCCTTCTAGGACTTCTGGAAATCTCTTATAATACCATATTGATTTATATTGTTTGTTATATCACTACTTGCACATACAATTCATGTTTGTTGCACCACATTGAGCCTGAACTGGTTGTGGGGAGAGTCATCACTAACTAATAGCCTCTGTATTATTGCTATGTGTTCGTGTAATACCTCCCATGCTGATAGGTTTGTGCATACCTGTTTCTAATAAGAGCCTTCAGCCCAGAAACCCGGTAGCAATCCCCACTTCCCTTTGGTGCTTTTCATCTCCCTTCCTGAGATGTCAGGGAGGGCGTGGTCACCTCCTTTTAGGGGCTCTCACCATCCTGAGAAGTTAGGGATGGTATGACCATCTGTGTTCTAAAACAAAAGAAAGGGAGAGATGTAGAGGCCTGAAACTGTGGAAGCAATGCACTGAGGTCAGGACTGCTGAGCGCTTGAGGCTAACTACTGATTGGACAGTACTCTATGGGCATATGCTTGGAAAATGGTCCTTTCCACTATCTGTATTGGCTCAATGATTGGTATACAGAAGATTGTAGGAGGGACTAAGGGGTGGAGTAAGACTAGTCAGACACACTCTCAGCAGTAGATGAAGGGGAAGGCGGTCACAGAGAATCTGCTTCCATCCTGTTCAATCCTGAGTCTAAGACCAAGAATAAAGACAGACTTTTGCTTATCCTGACTCCGGCTGATTCTGGGGCATCCTGGGTGCTAGCACGGTCTTCACAGTAGATTCTTTCAATTTCTAAATATCATTTGGTTCTAGAATATAACAACAGTTTTCCTTCATCATTTCTTTTTTTTAACCTCCCATTCTCATTATCCTCTTCCCCATCCTTTGCATCCTTCTCTGCCTTTCCTTCTCTCCTTATTTTTTTGTAGATTTTGGAGGGTAGTATACCCTTCATGGTATATATGTAATGTTGCCTATTTAACCTATTCCCAGGTTTTCAGAACTTCAAGCCCTCCTCCCATCTCTAATGCCTCTATGTCTATTCTTCCTCTGCATCTTATTTGTATAAATCTTTGTTTTGAGCTATTTAATTTCTGATATCAATAATAAATGTATGGTATTTCCATGTAAAAAACATAAACAATATGTCAATATTGAGTTCCTTAAAATTGATGTTGGATATTGACTCTTAAATGTTAAATTTTCCACTGAGTTCTGGTTTGGTTGATAGAAAGCCCTGAAAATCTGCAAGTTCATTGAATGTCCATTTCTTTTCATTAAATATTATGGATAATTTTGCTGAACGTGATATTTTTGGCCAAAGGCCTAGTTCTTTTGATTGCCAGTATGTATGATTCTAGGACCTTGATCTTTTATTGTGGCTGCTGATAAGTCCTGTACAATTCTAATTGTAGATCCTGTAGCTTCAGAATATTTGAATTGTTTTTTTCTTCTTATAAAATGCAAAAATTTGGCAGTAATATTCCTGTGTGTTTTCCACAAAGGATATCTTTAAGGTGGAGATCAGTGGATTTTTTCTATTTCTATTTTCCTTTTCTATTCTATCAATCCAGAAAAATTTTCTTAGATTATTTTCTGCATTATTTTGTCAGGGTTCTCTTTTTGGTCATAACTTTCTGGCAGTTCAAGTATTCTTTTGTTTTCTCTTTTTCATCTGTTCTCCAGATTTATTTATCTTTTCTTTCTCTTTTTTTGTTTTCAAAGTATTTTTATTATATCAATTTACCAGATGTCATTTTTCTTGTGTTTCACATTCTGCTCTATTTTCTCATTCTTTATAATCTGTTTTGTTATTTCTTGATCTCTTATAGCTTCACTGACTTTCCCTTGCCCAATTCTAATTTTCTTTTTTTTAAATTTACCATACTTATTTATTTGTTTGTTTACTTATTTACCAGATTAAAAATTAACATTATTATTATGAAAATAGTTTTGACCTTGAGGAACCTGTGAAAAGAGGTCATGAATCATACTTTGAGAAACACTAGTTTGGAGAAAATAAAACTTTAAGGAAGTCATGATACCTGATCTAAAGTATCACGAAGAGCAAAAATGAGGAAAAGGCACTAAACGTGTTGTTTGGCACCAGAGAAGAACTAGGAACAATGGCTTAAAGTTGTAGACAGGCAGATTTCAGCACAACATAAGAAAAAAATTTCTTAACAAAGTCTGGTTTTAAAAGCTGCTTCAGGAGGTAGGAGAATCTCTAATCTTCAAGCAGAGATTAGATGAAGAGAGCCATCTATACCCAGAGAGAGGACTGTAGTACTAAAATGTGGATCACAACATAACATTCTCACCCTTTTTATTGTTGTTCACTTGCATTTTGTTTCCTTACTCACTTACTTAATTTTTAAAAATCTAATTTCTCTTGCGCAGCAAGAGAATTGTATAAATATTAATATCTATTTTAACATGTTTAATATATATTGGATTGCTTGCAATCTAGGGGGAAGTGGGGGAGAAGAAGAAAATCTGAAGCACAAAGTTGTGCAAGGGTCAATGTCAAATTATCTGTGCATATGTTTTGAAAATAAAAAGCTTTATTAAAAAAAAAGTCCAGAAAAAAAAGAAAAATTGTTTTTTGACAAAACCATTCCAAAATTCTTATTGATTTTTAGTCACTATAACTATTGTGGTATAAATTAAAGGAAAGTTGCTATAAATGAAAACTTGTTGTCATATGTTACATTTATAGTTTTTCTCAAATACTGGTTCTCTAATGTAGTTTAAGGTGTGAGTTCCAATCTGTGGCTTTCCTATACTTATCACATTCATTCACTTTCTCCAATTTTAATTTTCAAAGAGTTATTTTCATCTTTAAGATTCTGTATCTCCTGTACTAGTTGAGTAACTTTTTTTTTCATAATCTTCTTGTTTTTCTTGGATAATTTTTCCTCAACGTCTCTCATTTGATTTTAAAAGTCTCTTTTGAGTTCTATAAATTCTCTCTGTGCAGAGAGCCATTTACCATTATTCTTTGGGATAGAAGAAGCTCTTTTTACTTCAGTTTCCTTTTCTAAAGATGAACACCAATCTTCCCTCTTTCCATGGAAACTTTCTATGGTTTAGATCTTTGCTAGCTCATTAAAAACAAAACAAAACCAACCAACAACAACAAGAACAACAACAAAACAAGAGGTATGTGTAAACACCTCTAATCAGAATGACAGTGTCTCTAGATTCCCTTCACTCTCCCCTCTGACCCGGAAGCCCAAACCAAAAGCTCCCCTCTCCTGCAAGTGCCCGCAGCCAACAGCATCTGTGCCCCATTGCTTTTACACACTACTGGATGTGCTGGTTCCTTCTCAGCCTCTTCTCAGCTGAGTCTGGTGTTCCTAATCTGCCGAGGTTCACTCAGTCTTCCCAAACTCCACAAAGAATCCAGGAGTTGACAGTCTCTGTGTTCCTGCTGAGGCTCCAGCCAAACTCAATTTGCCCCAGTGCTCTTGATGTTTCAGCAGAGCTGGCCCAGAGGTGTTTCACTTCACATTGGTTCAGCTCGGTCTGAGGACTTCAGATCTTCTTGAGTTATATCAAAAAGATCACTGTTCTGCACCAAATCTACTTGATCTTTCACCAGTCTATGTTCACCCTGAGGCACAACTTTGTTCTATTTGTGTGGGAAATCTGGAGAGCTTGAAATTTAGTGATTTACTCCAACATTTCCCAGAATCCTCCCTTGGTCATTTCTTGAAAGATGATATCAAGCCTCTTTTTTTGGTTATGGTTTTAAAGGTAATTCAATCATTTTTATATGATCTTTCCTTGATCTATTTTCCAGATCAGTAGTTTTTCTAATGAGGTATTTCACATTTTTGGTTTTGTTTTATTGTTTCTTGATTTCTTATAAACTCATTGGTTTCTATTTGTTCAATTCTAATTTTTAAGGAATTATTTTCTTCAGTAAGCTTTTCCACCTCCTTTTCCATTTGGCCAATTCTACTTTTAAAGGAGTTGTTTTGGGGTCAGTTAGATAGTGCAATGGATACAGCACTGATCCCAGATTCAGGAAGACCTGAATTCAAATCTGGCCTCAGACACTTATTAGGCTCGTGACCCTAGGAAAGTCACTTAACCTCAATTGTCTTTTCACTAAAAATTGGTTTCCCTAGTGGAAACTACCTCCCCCCCCCCCCCCCCCCCCCCCCCAACCTTGTCCCCCTCCCGGGGACACCCCCCCCCCCCCCCCCCCCCCCCCCCTTTCTGGCCATTAGGACTGAGATAATTAGGGCTGCAGAGCTCTGACCAGTGGCATTTTAATCTCCAGATGGCTTATTTCAAATGTTTGGATATCTTCTGCCTCAGATTTAGTGTCTTGTAGCTTCTTCCCAACTTATCAGAATTTATAATACTTCCTTACTCCCAACCTATTGGAACTAAATTTATGGTCCTTTCCTGGAACTTCCATCCAGTGCTCCACCCACCCTGCTTTGTCTTTGTTTCCCTGATTGCTAGAGCCCTATAAGAGTCTCTGGAATCCCTTGCTCGTGGTTGGATGCTTTGAGACAAGAGTCCCATCCAGCCTGGTGGGGGTTGGACATGGATCCTGTTTGGCCATGGATCCTGTTTTGCCCCCAGTGTAAACTCTCCACTAATAAAATATTAAAAGCCCTCTTTAATCTCTATCTTGCCTCAGTTTCTCTGGCATTACAAAAAAGAACAAAATACACCTTCCCCAAATTAAAAAAAAAAATGAATTGTTTTCCCCCCCCCCCCCCCCCTTTCCCCCCCCCCCCCCCCCCATTTGGCTAATTTTGCTTTTGAAGGCATTTTTCTCCTCATTGGCTTTTTGTATTTTCTTTACCATTTAGTCTAATCTGTTTTCAAAGTTGCTATTTTCTTCAGTATTTTTTTAAAGGGGGTCTCCTTTAAGTTGTTGACATATTTCTTATGATTTTCTTTCATCACTATCATTTCTTTTCCCATTTTTTCCCTACCTCTTATCTTTTTGGAGCTCTTACATGGCCTGAGACCAATTTATATTTTTCTAGGAAGCTTTAGATATAGAAGCTTTGACTTGATTGTCCATAGAGTGACTAAAATGTCCATGCCCTTTGAACCCGACTCTATTATTGGGCTCATACTCCTGGAAGCCACTGATAAGATGAAAGTCCTCACATATTCCAAAATATTTATAATAGCACCTTTTGTGATATTAAGAAATGGAAGCAAGATACCCATCAACTGGGGAATGACTAAAAAAATTGTATTACATGAATGTAATGGAATGTTTTTGGCTGTAAGAAAGAATGCATAAGAGAATAGAGAAGCATGGGAAAAGCTACATAAACTAATGCAGAATTAAGCAGAGCCTAGAAAACAATATAGGTAGTAACTACACCCTTGTAAAAGGAAAGAATAATGACAAATCAAAAAACTAAAAGTAAATGTAACAAAGTTACAGAATTCAAGCAGGACTTGAAAAAATATGTGAAAACACCCCCAATTTATTCCTTCATGGAGTTGAGGGCCACAGGTGTTACACATTGCACATGTTTTCAAACTTTCTCAATATATTGATTAGTTGTGCTAATTTTATTTTTACTCTCAAAAACAAAGCAAAAACAAAAAACTATCACATGGGATGGCACTCAGGGGGAGGAGAGAAAGGAATATATAGATATTTCAGTAATGTAACAAACAGAAACAAAAGATTGCAAAGATTACATACAATGAGAGGCTGGATTTCATTCTTCTCCAGGGCTCTGGATTGTAATTCTAGATCTCATGATTGGCTCAAGATCTAGAAGAATAGAATTTATAGTCTTCCTTTCTTCCTGTGTACAAAGAGTGATTTGATGTACTCTTTTCTTTGCAATTAAAATTCCCTGACAAACTCTGCCCCAGGAGAGACTGGCCTTCACTTAGGATTCTGATTTCACTTAGTTATCTCTCATTTTTGGAATTCTCTTTCTCCTCATCCATGCCTCCTGACTTCCTACAAATCCCAGACAAAAATCTCAATTTCTGCAAGAAGCCTTCCCTAATCCCTCTTAATTCTGCTGCCTTCCCTGTATTGATGATCTTCAATTTATCCTGTCTCTATCTTAATTGTACTTAGTTATTTATACCTTGTTGCCCTCTTTAGGCAGGGAGTCTTTAAGTTCAAGGGATTCTCTTGTGTCTGTCTTTGTGTCCCCAAACTTAGCACAGAGCCTGGCATTGAGTAATTAATACCTAATGCTTATTGAATTACTCCTTCAGTCAGGTTATTCTAGTCTTATTCATTTAAGGAAAATCTTGAGGACTTGGCAAAGTTTTTGCCCAGAGGGAACCAGAACAAAGGCGGAGAAGCAAGAGTGAGGGAACTTATAAGGGCACCAGATCATGTCAAAAATTTTCCAAAGAGAAGCTCCTTTCCAGTCTCACTCTAAGACAAAGTAGGATAATGACCTTGCTATTCTTCTTCCTCCTGGCAGGGTGCATCTTTAGCCTGGGTTTTGGACTATGGGCAGTCTTTGAACATTTCTTTACTACAGATGTCCCTGCTGCCATTGGCCACACAATGCAACTCCGTATTCTACACTGTGCCTTTCAACTGATGATAAATTTCGTGAGTGTTTGACTCTTTGCCTCTTGGGCCCTTCTTAGGGATTGGTGAATGTGAGTGGAATGGGAGTGGGATTGAGAGAAAGCAGATGCTAAGTGATATAGCAGAGCCCACATTAGAAGGGCCTTCCTGGAGACTGGGGCCTTGGGTAAACAGTGCTCATGCTATTGGCTTTAGAATGCTTTGTGTTCTCTGATGAAGAAGGGTTTCAGGCAGTTAGTTGTATTATTTATTTTTGAATATAGGGAGACTCCCTTCTTACCAATGACCTCCTTGGGGGATATGTCTAACAGTAGAATTTTGGAGTCCAAGGATTTGGGGATTAATTTTTTCTGATAAAATAAGAATTCCATCAATGGTTGGGTATTGCCAAGAATAACCTCCCCATACTCTTCCATTTTGAAGAAGCAGCATCTCACAATATATAGAGTATTGATTGGATTTGAAATAAGAGAAACAGACTTCAAATATTATCTTAGATATTTTCTTGCTATATGTCTCTGGATGTCCCTCAATCTCTCTGAACTTTAGCATCTGTAGCATGAGAATAATAAGGGTGCCAAATGCAAAAAGGCAGAAATAGTAAATGTATCTTTTTCAGATCATGATGCAATAAAAATTACATGTAATAAAGGGCCAGGGAAAAATAAGCCAAAAGTTAATTGGAAACTACATAATCTAATCCTAAAGAGTAAGTGAGTGAAACAACAAATCATAGACACAATCTACAATTTCAACCAAGAGAATGACAATAATGAGATAATATACCAAAATTTATGGGATGCAGCCAAAAGAGTTCTTAGGGAAAGTTTTATATCTCTAAAGGCTTACCTGCATAAAATAGAGAAAGAGATCAATGAATTGGGCATGCAATTTAAAAACCTAGAAAAGGAACAAATTAAAAACTCCCAATTAAATACCAAATTTGAAATTCTGAAAATAAAGGGAGATTAACAAAATTGAAAGTAGGAAAACTGCAGAACTAATAAACAAAACCAAGAGTCAATTTTATGAAAAAACTCAATAAAATAGATAAATTCTTAGTTAATTTGATTGGAAAAAAGGAAAGAAGAAAATCAAATTGCTAGGATCAAAAATTAAGAGGAAATTAGAGCAATAAGCAGGAGCTATTTTGCCCAATTGTATGCCAATAAATTTGATAATCTAAGTGAAATGGATGAATACTTACAAAAATATAAATTGTCCAGGTTAACAGAGGAGAAAATAAAATGTTTAAATACTCTCATTTTAGAAAAAGACATTGAACAAGCTATTCAACAACTCCCTAAGGAAAAAATCTCCAGGGCCAGACAGATTTACAAGTGAATTCTACTTAACTTTTAAAGAACGATTAATTCCAATATTATGAAAACTATTTGAAAAAATAGGAAAAGAAGGCATAATACCAAACTCCCTTTATGACATAGATATGGTGTTGATACTAAAACCAGGTAGGGTCAAAACAGAAAGAAAATTATAGACCAAGTTCCCTAAGGAATATTGATGCAAAAACCTTAAATAAAATATTAATAAAGACATTACAGCAAATTATCTCCAGGATAATATACCATGACCAAGTAGGATTTATAACAGAAATTCAGGGCTGGTTCAATACTAGAAAAACTATTAGCATAATTGACTATATTAATAACCAAACTAACAGAAATTATATGATTATCTCAATAGATGCAGTAAAAGCATTTGACAAAATCCAACACTCATTCCTATTAAAAAGCACTAGAGGGCATAGAATAAATGGAGTTTTTCTTAAAATGATCAGTAGCATCTATTTAAAACCATCATCAAGCATCATATGTAATGGGGACAAACTAGAGACATTCTCAATAAGATCAGGGGTGAAACAAGGTTTCCCACTATGACCATAACTATTCAATATCGTTTTAGAAATATTACCTTTAGCAATGAGAAGAAAAAAAATTAATGTTACCAATTTTATACAATTGTTCTGAGGATTAAATAAAATAATATTTGCTACTCAAATAGTTCTATGACATAAATTATAAAAGTAATGAGGAAAGAATAAGTTATGGCTCTGAATTTCCTATGGACAAGGTTGAGATTTGTATCTGAGCACCTAAACTGTTAATCTCAACTCCTGGGGTTTTGATTTGCTTGTAGACCAAAGGGGTTTTTGTTTTGTTTGATTTTTGGCTGCTTAATCTGCAGGCATATAGTCTTCATTGAGAATTTAATATATTTGGGTTCATTCTATTTTCTTCTCTTATTATCTTAAAGAATTATATGCACTTATAGCATATTTATAAGTAAACTGCTTCAAAATATGGTAGTAATGGGAAGTAAGAGTTATTTTTCAAAGGGTAAGGACAGCAGGAGCCAACAATTTGAGCAAATAAATCCATATAGACTCTCTAATCATAAACAAAAGGGGCAGAGATAGGAGAGAGATCTGGAGTTACCTCAGAATACCCTCTCATGCTGGGTAGAATGTATAACATTGGGATGGAAAGGGACATTAACAGTTGAACTTGATCCTTAGGAAGGCAGGGACAATGGTGAATGAAAGATTGAAAAAGCATTTATTAAACACTTAATATGTACAAAGCATAGTGCTAAACACTCAGGGTATAAGTGGAAAAGATAGCTTCAGTTCTTAAAGAGTTCACATTCTAATCAAGAAGCCATCAGATATGGAAGGTCTCAGCAGCAGTTCATATGGAAAGGTACCCTGGTTCTTGGGGTACAGGGACCAAGTATATAGTAATATGGAATTTCATGTTTAAGTCTTATCAGTGTCTGATGTTGACCCATGTGATAGGACTAAGGATTTTGGTGGAATTACTTTCTTTTCTAAGTCTTTATCTGTAGCTGCAGCACTGGCAATTCTAGTCACTAGGCTGTGTCTCCCTAAGGGCTTCTTCCCAGGATGATGGCTTTGAAGGATGGGCATGAGAATGAAAGTAGGTCCTGTAGTCCAGAAGGTACCATCATTCCCAGAGGTCTTAAATAGAGAGCCATTCTCTGGAACAACTGTAATTTACAGGACAACTTAGCAGTTGCTCTTTGGCTGGCAGTGGTAGTTGTGAGCAAGATAGGGATGAGATAAAGGTGTAAACAGTAAATGATGAAGTTTGGCACCAAATAACAGGGTTTGGTAACAATTCACATGTGAACAATTTACAATGGCTTTCTCTTTGCCAAATGACACATGTATTTTTGAGAAGCGGTTACAGACAAAATGAAGAGGTAAAATAGACACCAGAAGTGGTAAATATGAAATAGATTTGAGGTAGGACTATGCCCTCAACTGGCAGACTAAATCCAAAGAGGAATTTAGCATTCTAAAAGAGTTAGTTAGAGATAAGGAGAAAGATACCATGAGGCATGGGGGAAGGGGTGAGGAAGGATACCATGGGGTAGACCACATGGCAGGCTTACCCAAAATGGATTTAGCAAAGATGGCGTAGGCTATGGATAGATTTTTTTTTTTTTAATTGTACAATTAGCCTGTGAAGGAAATAAAAAATGCAGGTGGGCAAAAATATAGAGATTGGGAATTCAATGAAATGGTTTTTATTCATCTCCCGGAGGTCTTTCGCTGGGCGTAGCTAGTTCAGTTCATTACTGCTCCATTGGAACTGATTTGGTTCATCTCAAACTGAGGATGGCCAGGTCCATCAGAATTGGTCATCATATAGTATTGTTCTCCTATATCATATAGTAATGATCTCCTGGCCCTGCTTGTTTCACTCAGCATCAGTTCATGTAAGTCTCTCCAGGCCTTTCTGAAATCATCCTGTTGGTCATTTCTTACCGAACAATAATATTCCATAATATTCATATACCACAATTTATTCAGCCATTCTCCAATTGATGGGCATCCATTCAGTTTTCAATTTCTGGCCACTACAAAGAGGGCTGCCACAAACATTTGTGCACATACAAGTCCCTTTCCCTTCTTTATGATCTCTTTGGGATATAAGCCCAGTAGTAACACTGCTGGATCAAAGGGTATGCACAGTTTGATAACTTTTTGAGCAAAGTTCCAAATTGCTCTCCAGAATGGTTGGATGTATTCACAATTCCACCAATAATGTATTAGTGTCCCTGTTTTCCCACATCCCCTCCAATATTCCGCGTTATCTTTTCCTGTCATTCTAGCCAGTCTGACAGGTGTGTAGTGGTATCTCAGAGTTGTCTTAATATGCATTTCTCTGATTAATAATGACTTGGAGCATCTATTCATATGGCTAGAAATAATTTCAATTTCTTCATCTGAGAATTGTCTGTTCATATCCTTTGACCATTTATCAATTGGAGAATGGCTTGATTTCTTATAAATTAGAGTCAATTCTCTATATATTTTGGAAATGAGTCCTTTATCAGAACCTTTGACTGCAAAAATATTTTCCCAGTTTATTGCTTCCCTTCTAATCTTGTCTGCATTAGTTTTGTTTGTACAAAAACTTTTCAGTTTGGTATAATCAAAATTTTCTATTTTGTAATCAGTAATGATCTCTAGTTCTTCTTTGGTCATAAATTCCTTCCTCTTCCACAGGTCTGAGAGGTAAACTATCATGGATAGATTTATAGGGGAAATTTAACCCTGGGGGTTTGATATCATACCTTGGCTTTCTGATTGGATACAGCAGGGTGAAGTTACCCAAGACCTCCTCAGTGATGGGCAATTTTCTGCAGAGCTATGAAGGGAGATGGTAGTAATTTGCCTTGCTTGTATGTGTTGCCTCCTTTCTCTCCTTTGTTATAAGGTCTATAGCTACTTCAGGCCCACTTGAGTTCTACCTATTTTTTCCCCCATGCATTTACATATAGTTTGTGATAGAATAATTTATATTTTTCAACATGTTTTATTCCTAAGCATTAATCTCAGTGCCGTTGATGAGGTATCTAAAGTCCATTTTAAGTCTGGTCAAAGGTCTATATGCTTTTCTAATGTTGGTCACTTGAATATTTCTAGGAAAATCATATTGTCATCACTTTGAAAATCAGTTTCTTCTTGGGCCATTCTCATACTCAAGGAAAAGCCTTTCTTCACTTTAAACATTATTTCTAAAGGCCCTTGCAAGACCACAGTGAAAATGATCATAAAGTCCAATTTACACCGGAATCAATAAAATAGAATGGGTGTGTAAAAAGGAAAATACTTCTCACTTGAATTTCCAGATTAAAGTCATACTTCCAATTGCTTAGGACAATGCTAAAACCCTAATAGGTATTTTAAATGGTTTCAGTCTATATGTTAATATATGCTAAATGTTAAATATATTAATATACTATTTTATATTTTTGTCCTTCATTCTCAAAAATTCATTACTCTCTCTTCTGGAGTTATCTGGGTCCAGCTCTGTCCAAAAGAATATAAAATTTGATTGCTTAAATCTGACAAGATATTTTGGGGTTTATGAGCTAGATTGCTTTTTTTTTCCTTAATCTGTAAGATAAGGTTGGACTGCCAGCCTACTAAATCAGATTTAATTGTTCAATGACCCTTTTGTAGGGTTAGGTGACAATTAGGTGGCTATAGATAGTATACCCTTACCTGCTGGTACTCTGCCCAAAGGCATGTAAATGTTTGGAATTTATCTCTAGATTTCTTTCTTAAGGATCAAGTCTTAAATCCAAGTCACTTCTGCTAACAGTGACTGGCCAAAAATAGATTCCAGACTAATCCCCAGTTGGTCATCATTTGGTCCCCTGATTGACTCAGAATGAAAGTAAATAATAATTCTTTCTATTTGCACCAGAAACCTTAAGGTTCTTCCCCTCCCCAGATTGGATTGTTTTTTGTTTTGTGACTAGATAAAAGAGGCAATTCTTTTATCTCAATTCTTATCTACCCTTAATCTTTGGAAGGGTGGTTTCCTCAGTCAAACTGAGACCTCATTAAAGAGTTAGCTTAAAAAGGCCAAGGTTCTCTCCCTACATCTAGAGCCATTTCCAGTCATTCTGATCTCTATTTTAACACTAGACACAGAGGGCTCTGGAGGAGTGAGGAGGCAGGTGATTTTGTACATCCCTCCCCCTCACTTCAGTCCAATTCACTTGCATGTTATAGCATCACCTCCTTGATGTCAGGGTTCTCTCTTTCTTTCTCTCATAATAGTAGTAGTTTTTCTTTTTTCTTTTTTATTTCTCAAAATACATGCAAAGAGAGCTTTCAACACCCACCCCCATGAAACTGTGTTCCAAATCTTTTTCTCTCCCTCCCTAAGTCCCTTAGATAACAAGCAATTTAATATAGGTCAAACATGTGCATTTCCTCCAAACATACCTCCACATTTATCATGCTGCATAAGAAAAATCAGATTAAAAAGTAAAAAAGATGAGAAAGAAAAAAAAAAAAAAACAAGCAAGCAAACAACAACAAAAAAGATGAAAATACCATGTTGCGATCCACATTCAGTGGTCAGAGTTTTCTTTGAGAAGGACAAACAACAACAACAACAACAGGATATCACAATGTAACAAACACTCTAGGCCTGTTTAAAAGCAGAACAAATACAGAAACATTTGTCAGCTGGACTTCACATTCTAAAGCTATGAAATCTCTACTTTTCAAAAATTCTGTAATATTGCAGCTATCAGTAATTAAACATACAAAAAATACAAAAGTTACCTTGAAAGAAACTGTTCTATTTGTAAAACACATATCTAAGAAAAAAAGAGGGAGGGAGATACAGAGACAGAGAGGAAGAGAGAGAGTGTATAATTATAGGTTAAAAGACAAGAGAGAGAAAGTGAAAACGAACAAATTAAAACAAACAAACCTGCCAAGTTTTCTTTACTGAATCTCCAAAGCTAAGGTATACATTTATGAAAGTCTAAAATGAAGAATTTCTCCAGGGGATCCCCACAAATATGAAGGGTATAATTTTATCCTACATGAGGCCTCAAATGTAACCTGTATTAAATCTGAGCATCTTTATCACAACTGTTGTTCAAATGAATAAATCAGGTGCACCAAAGCAAGAGTATATATGTCCATCAGGATTCAAGGGGTACTCCTAAGAGGTTGAGGTGATTTAATTTTGCCATCTAAAGCCCTAAATCAGTTTATTTTCACCAATGTTAACTTCAAGTAATTTAAACAATTATAGTATAACAATTTCAGTAATTAGTTTTTATAATGGAACTTCAATGAAAAAAAATATATAGTAAGATGAGATACACATATATTCCCTTCATTTCTCAGCTACCCCGGTTAATCATTTGGCAAAAGTGTGATATTTTTAAAATAAGATATAGAATGAGGGTGTGTGGATGGATCTGTGAAAAACAGTCACTAAAATTGGAAAAACTGTTTCAAAAATACAAAAAGATACCATTACAGTATCAGAACCAGTAGAATGAACTCATTACAATTTGCCAAAATGATCTACCAATACCTGAAACCTGATTCTTTTAAATGTCTTTCTCTTTCTTCTAATAGGGAAAGATCTGTGAGAAGCTGGGAATTTGCTCAGTGCCAAAATTTGTTCACGTTTTATTGTTTTTTTACTTTTTACTGATACCGATCAAGAAGGATCCAAAAGTTGTAGTAAAAAACTTATGCTTTGGGACAATACCCATGAGAGTATATCAACCAAAGGCAGCATCTACAAGTCTCCGGAAAGGAATTATCTTCTTCCATGGAGGTGGCTTGGTAATTGGGAGTCTGGGTAAGATAAATTTTCCTTTGCTTTTTTAAAAGATCAATTCCACCAAGGTATTGCCCCATTACCCTGTTTATACTGGGGGTAGCGTGATGTTATGGGAAATATTAAATGGTGATTTTCTTCAAGTGATCATATAAAAGGTGGGTGAAAAAAGCTAATGCTTTTTAAAACCCTAAAGAACTCCTAAAACACTTGACTTGATATGTTGATTGCTCTAACCAAACCTTAATGCCTGGCTCCCATAGCTGGAATGCTCTCACTTCTAACCTCTACTTCTTAAATTTCCCTGGCTTCCTTCAAGACTTAGTTAAAAATCTACCATTTGCAGGAGACTTTTCTTGATTTTTCCCTCTACCTCTAGATTCCAACATGATTTGAAATTTGTTGCTGTTGTTCAATTGTCTGATCATATCTGACCCTTTGTGATCCCATGAACTACAGCAAAGCAGGATTTTCTCTTCTGTTATCTCCTGAATTCTGTCATGTTTGTTGCTTCTATGATATTATCTATCCATCTTATGCTGGGCCATTGCCTTCTCCTTTTGACTGCATTCATTCCCAACATCAGAGCCTTTTCTAATGTGTCCCATCTTCTCATTATATAGCCAAAGTAGTTAGGCTTCAGCTTTAGTATTTGACCTTTCAGTGATAGTCTGATGGCAGAGGATAAGATGAATAGAAAGTGTCATGAAAACAATGACTATGAACTTGAACAGACTTCAAGAGGATAGAAAAGCCTGGTGAGCTACAGGTTAGGAAGAGTTGGTCAACACAATAACAATCAAAAAACATCAGGCAAAATGTTTCCACAATCATAACAGAATTTTCACCTTTTTATTGTTATTTATTTGCTTTTTTTTCTTTCTCATTTCTTTCTTTTTTTGATCTGATTTTTCTTGTGCAACAAGATAAATGTGGAAATATGTATAGAAGAATTACATATGTTTAATGTATATTGGATTACTTGGTATCTAGGGAAAGGACATGGGGGAAGAGAAGGAGAAAAATTTGAAATACAAGGTTTTGCAAGAGTGAATATTGAAAACTATCTTTGCATGTATTTTGAAAATAAAAAACTATAGTTTAAAAAACAAAAAACAAAATCCAAAAAAACATTTCCACATTAGCCAAGTTGCAAAAGAAAACAGGCCAAAAACCAAAACCAAACCCAAAACAAAAAAAAACAAATAAATAATTCCAAGCACTAAGAATAATAAAGTTTTTTAAAAATATCATTCAATCTGCATCCAGACTCCAGGAGTTCTTTCTCTGGAAGCAAATTTATCATTATCCAATATTGTTATTTCTGTGTACAGTATTCTGATTGGATTCATTTCACTTTATATTAGTTCATGTAACTCCAGGTTTGTCTGAAGATATCCTTCTTGTCAATTTTTTATAGCACAACAGTATTCTATCCCAATAATATACCACAATGTGTTCAGTCATTTTGCAATTGATAGGCCTCCTTTCAATTATCTTTTTCTCAGACTGTCACTAATCCTTCAGGGAAATAAAAATCTAAACTAAGGACTACCCACAGAATTTGTGCAGGTGCCATAGAGAAAAATTCTGTTTTTATCGTTCTATAAAAAACTATCAGCAGGATGATTTCAGAGAGGTCTAGAGAGACTTATATGAACTGATGCTGAGTGAAGTGAATAGAACCAGGAGAACACTGTACACGGCAACAGCAAGATTATACGATGATCAATTCTGATGGACGTGGCTCTTTTCAACAATGAGGTGATTCAGGCCAGTCTCAATGGTCATGCAATGAAGAGAGCCATCTGCATCCAGAGAGAAGACTGTTGGAACTAAGTGTGGATCACAAAATAGTATTTTTATCTTTTTTGTTATTTGCTTGCATTTTGTTTTCTTTCTCATTTTTTCCCTTTTTGATCTAATTTTTCTTGTGCAGCATGATAATTGTAAAAAAAAAAAAAAAAGATAGAAGAACTACACATTTAACATATATTGGATTACTTGCCATATGGGGAGGCAGTAGGGGAAAGGGAAGGAGAAAAAAATTTGGAACACTAAGTTTTGCAAGGGTGAATGTTGAAAACTATCTATGCATGTGTGTTGAAGATGAAAAGCTTTAATTTAAAAAAGAGAAAAATTCTGTTTTCTCCTCCTTATCCAAAGATCACTTCAAAGCTACTGTAGGCCCCTTCAGAGTAGAAGTTCTTTACTTAAGAACAATGACTAGTGAGTAAAAGGTATCCCCCTTTCTGTTTCCTCCTCCCCTCCCCTCACAGGATAAGCAGATATGAATGGTCTGTGATTTTGTTTATAGATATTACAATATTTTATTGCATAAACTCATCCCTCTTTCAAATTTTCCCTTTTACTATGGAAAGTGTCATCATCTTTCCAGACATCCAAATTTTAACAACTTCATCTTTGACTTATGTTCGTCCTCTCCCTACCTCCCCCACCATCCAATCCAATCAGTTGCCAAATCTTGGATTCTACTTTCACATCTCTTAGACCTTCTCTCTACTGACCCAGCCACTATTCTATTTTAGATTTGAATGAAATGTAGTTTGGACTATGTCATTCTCCTGCTCAATATTTATCTTCCTTCCTTCCTTCCTTCCTTCCTTCCTTCCTTCCTTCCTTCCTTCCTTCCTTCCTTCCATCCATTCTTCCTTCCATCCTTCTTTCCTCCCTTCTTTTTTTTCTTTCTTTCTATTTTTCTATTTATCTTTGCCTGAGACTCATGGGATTAGAAAAGTCCTTAAGTATCAACTGTACTAATCTTCTCATTTTAAAATTTACAGCATTCTAATAAGATTTAGAGGTGGAAAGGACCTTAGAGATAATCTAATTCATTCCAATATTTTATAGAAGGGGGTCTCTGAAAGTCCCTTCCTATAAATTTGTAATCATTAATTTCTCCCATTTATACCTTCTACATTTTCTGAAAACCACTTTCCTCCATGGAAACCAAAGCGAAAGTAACTAGACAGTATTAGCAGTCTTAGCTATTTACCCAAGGCAAGTAATAATTTGAGAGATTAGCATTTCCAAAAGGGCAAAAATATACTAGCTTTGAGATCTGAGAACAAAAGACTAATAGAAGGATTCTGGAAATATGGTAGAATAGGTCAGAAAACTCCAAACTCTACAGATATCCCCCACAAACAAGACAAAATAGAACCTAAGGGTGAATGTAGAGCAGGGAAAAATAAACAAGAATTGGGTTGGAACAATGTTTTTCCTGGTACAACTGGAGAAGATCTGAAGAAAACTGCCAGGTTGAAGGCTTGGCTCATGGAATATGTAAATGTATCCAGGCTAACTCCTCTGAAAGAGGAAGTGGTGAGTACTGGAACTAGCTGGACTGGGAGATCATTTTGGACCCAGCCATAGGAATTTTCATTTCCTGGACAGTGTAAGGAGATGGGTGCCTGAATTGGGGAAAATTGAGGCAACCTCTGCTGATAAGGGACATAAGATCCAGTTGTACTGGCTAGACATAGGCCACAAAGGAATCAGCACACATCCAGTAAGTGCAGTCATGGGACATGGACTAGGCTGGCAAGAGAGCAAAATTCTTGGTTTCAATTCTAAGCTAGAGGGGAGAAGTTAAGGAGAACCTGAGGCCAGAGGCAACACCCTCCACATTCCAAAACTACATATAATTACACTAACAAGCTCCTAATTTTAAAAAAATGAGCAAGCAAAAGAAAAAGAACCTAAGTATATAAAGTTAACTATCGAAATAGAGAAGGCCAAAGTGCATTTTCAGAGGATATTGAAGCAAAAAAAGCCTTTCCTACCCCAAAGATTAACATTAAATGCTTACCTGCCCTAACAGAATTCATAGAGGAATTCAAAAAAGACATTAAAAATTAAAGGAGAGAGACTGAGGAAAAACTAAAAAAAAAAAAAAAAAAAATCCAAGAAAAACAAGAAGATAACGAATAGAAAGTCAAGCAACTAGAAAAGGAGGTCCAAAATCTTAAGGAAGACTCCTAAAAAACTAGTATTGGGCAAAAAGAAGTCAACAAGATTAGAAGAGATAAAGAAATAATAAAACAAAATATAAAGAATGAAAAATAGAAGAGAATGGAAAACATCTCACAAGAAAAACAACTGATCTAGAGAACAGATCAAGGGAAAAAAAAGAACAATTGGTCTACCTGAAAGTTATGATTTTTAAAAAAAGAATCTTGACACAACAATACAAGAAATAATTAAAGAAAATTGTCCTGAAATATGAGAACAAGAGGGTATAGTGTAAATAGAAAAAAATTGCTGATCACCATCTGAAAGACATCCTATAAGGAAAACCTACAGGAAAATCATAATCAAATTCTGAGACCTCCAGTCATGGAGAAAATGTTACAAGCAACAAGAAAAAAAAAAATTAATATGGTGGAGCCCCAATTAGACTCACATAAGATCTAGCAGTAGTGACATAAAACGACCACAAGTCTTACAACACTATGTATGGGGTTACAACTGAAAATATCATACACAGCAAAGTTAAAACATAATTTTTAATTTTAAAAAACAGATATTCAAATAATTGCTAGGCTTTCAGAATTTTGTTTCAAAAAGTCCTGAACTTTATAGAAAATTTGACGCATAAGAGAAATATATGGTAAATGCCAAAGACTAATAGTTAAGTGATTCAATAAGGACAAACTCTCTGTTTTATATATGGAAATATAAATCACATGTCTAAGATTGTCATTACCAATGGGGTAGAGCTAAGTATGATGTGATTCTAAAAAAGCAATTCAGTACAGGAAAAAGTAAAAAGAATAATTATCTTATACATATGAGATATGAAAGGAAGAATTGAGAGAAGAATTAAATGAAGAGCTGGTAGTTCTAGAATGCTACACTCATCAGGAATGGGTTAAAGAGGAAATGCATATACAAATAACAAAAGTGTATGAAAGTCTTCTAAATTCAGAAAAAAACAAAGAGGATAAAGGATTAGGGAAGGGAGAGAGGATAAGGGACGGGATTTTAGAAGGAACCCTACTCTTCAGATCAGGGTTAAAGAGAGAACAACATATACATTTAGAAGGGAATAAAAATCTTTCATATGTATAAAGAAATAAGAGCATGAGGGAATAGGATGGGGGGGGGTATAAAAGAGTATATATAGATTAACAGGAATGGGATAAAGAAGGATAGGGGGAGGATGGGAGAGTTTAAGGAAGGAATCCTTAAAGGGATGGATAGGATAAGTAATAGAAGGGCAAAATAATTGGTAGAGGTAAAGGAGAAGAGTCAGGAATTATAGGAAATAAGACAGATATACAAACATAAAGATCAGAAGTAAAATTTATTCTAAAAATAGCACGGGTAGTAATCATGATCTCAAAATTAAAGCTAAAGTAGATTTAATCAAAAGGAAAAACTGGGAAACCATTATATTTCAATCATATGAATCAGTATTATTTTAGATCATTGAAAATAACTAGATTGTAGAAGATTGGAATATTGCTGTGATGCAGAAAATGAGGAATTGGTAGATTTAGAAAAATATGGAAAGACTTGGACTTATGAAGGAAGATGTTATCCACTTTCAGAGAAAGAGAGAAAAAACAAATACATTATGGTCTTACAGAGGCATATGAATGTATATATGTATATACATGTATGATTATAGATATTTATATGTATATGTGTGCCTGTACATGTAGGTATATATATGTATGTGTTTATAGCCTTCGTGGAGATAATAGGTGAGGAAGGGGAAAAAAGAAAACATAGTAAAAAGTACACAGTGGAGAATAAACAAAATCCTACAAGGAAGCAAAGAAAATATGGATACCTCTGAACACAATGTTTCATATTGACTTTCTTGAAATGAAATTTATTGCTTTACATTATATCTATATCACATATAACAATGTTTTTTTTCTTTTTCTATTTTCTATTTAATTTTAAAATAAATAAAAAAGTTAAGAAAAAAGAAATATACACACACAAAAAGGAACTAATAGCAGTAACAAGTAAGTTCTTTCATGTTCCTGTTCTCCTTACCTTATTTTTATGTAAAGTAATTTAGGCAGTGACCTTAGTCATGTGCTGGCATGATCGATCTTCTGAGTATGATGAAGAAACCATAATCTTCCCTTTAAGGCCTTAAAACCTGAAGTTTCCACACCAACTAGTGAAAAAGAGAAAAACTTAGTTAAATCAATGAATAGATTTTCTTTTTCACAAAGACCACACAACCAGTCAACTTTTTAAAAAATCAGTTGCCTAAAACTGATTATGTTTTATCTGGATATTCTGGGAGCATGTAAGCATAGCCAGCCAGGAAATATCATTTTAAAGAAGCATGACAGATGAAGAGGGATAAAATTATCAACAGAGAGATTATGCAACAAAATGAAACAAATTTATGAGATTGAGTTAAATATGTTACAAATGATGTACATATCATTTTGTATCTGCTCTATACCTAGGGTTGCAGAATGAAAAGTGTGAGAGAAACAACAGTGGGTAGGAGAGAAAAACTAACTCCAGACTATTAATGAAAATTCCTTATCTTCTAGATGACTACAATAGTCTGTGCTGCTACTTGTCCAGAGAAACTGACTCAGTGGTTCTGTCAATTGGGTAAGTAAGGGAAAAAGTGAGGAAGAAGGGAAGAAGTAGTCAGGTTGATAGGTTGTTTAGGAAATGGAGGAAGAAGAGAGGAGAACCTGAGAGTAATCAAAAAGGGAGAATCTCTTTTTCTAGATTAAGGGTTCTTAAAAAAATGATAACTATATTTCATAATTATTAATTTCATTTGTAATTCAATGTATTTTACTTTATGAATTAAAAAAAAAAATTCCCCATTCAAGTTCTATCCACAGAGCTCTGTGGAACCAGGTAAGAGACTCTGAATTGGATGCTCTCTGAGGTACATTCAGCTCTCGTATCCCATAATTCCTATGCAGAAGTAGAACATTTAAGGGGGCCATCAGAACATGAATTATACTGATTTCTTGACCCCTTTGTGTCAATCATAAGACATGTTTTTTCATGCCTCCTTAGTTACCATTTGGCTCCAGAGCACAGGCACCCTTCTGTATTGAATGACTGCATGGCTGCTTTCATCCACTTTCTGAGAACTCTGGAAACCTATGGCGTTGATCCTTTTCATATCATCCTGTGTGGAGACAGTTCTGGAGGGACAGTCACGGCTACTATTTGCCAAACCGTTGTGACCCAACCAGATCTCCCCAAGATACGAGCACAGATTATGATCTACCCCTATCTCCAGGGATTTAATTTCCAGCTACCTTCACATCAGCAGTACAAAAATGTTTTATTCCTCACCCGGGATCTTGCCATTTTCTGCATATTCCAATATTTTGATATCCCCTTATCTTGGAAAACTGCTATTCTGAATGGTGCCCATCTGTCCCCTGAGATGCGGAAGAAGTGTGAGGAAATGATAAATGCGGACAACATTCCAAAGAGGTTTAAAGAGAGAGGGTACCAGCCCATGTCACCTAGCCCTTTTAATGAAGAAGTTTACATGGAAAGCAAACAGCTGTTAAGCACAATCAGTTCACCCCTAACTGCTGACGATGACATCATTGCCCAACTCCCCCAAACCCTGCTTGTGAGCTGTGAGTTTGATATCTTATGGGATGATACCCTGCTGTACAAGAAGAGGCTGGAGGATCAGGGGGTGCCCGTGAACTGGCACCACATTGAAGATGGTTTTCATGGAGTACTTCTCACCTTTGACAAAAAGTACTTTTGTTTCCCCTACTCCTTAAAAATTCTGAATATTATTGTCCATTTTATAAAGAACCTGTGAATCCCACTCCAGGGATTTTTAAGAAAGACTGGCAAGTATGGACTCTATCTAAAGTTAGGTTCACTGTTGGGTTTCATTTTATTGATTTAGGAGATAGGGCAAGTTCTACGGCTGACAGGGAAGAGATTGGGAATTTAGTCCTGGGTTAGACACAAGAGATTCATGGAAGAGTGAAGAAAGACTGAAGAAGTGCTTGTCCATAGACATGGCAGTGGGAAGACTAGGTTGGAAATCCTCATCATCTTTTTTAAGTCTGTATTGGCATGTGCCTAAGATTAAATCAGCCCAGAAAAAGGCATGGATAGTGCCAGGGTGATGAATCTCTGGGTGCCTCTGGTAGCCTAGGAAAGTTCCACAGGCTGTTTGTGACTTTTAGTGGCTTCTTTGTGCCCAAATGGGGAACTGAAAAGATGAAGCTCTTGGTCAGTGGGGACAATTTTATTCTTTGTATTTGTATCCTCAGGGTCTAGAGAAGTGGCCCAGGGTCAGAAAAGCCAGAATTTAAGTCCTGCCTCTGACACATACTCCTTATAGGACCCTGGGCAAATCACTGAATCAGTGTGCAAGGCAATTTTTTTTCTTTTTTTTTTTTTTGGCTAAGTGACTTGTCTAGGGTTACATAGCTATTAAGTGTCTGAGGCCAGATTTGAAGTCAGTTCCTCCTGATTCCCGGATCAGGGCTTTATCTAATGTACCACCCAAATGCTCCCCTCTAGGCAACTTCCTAAGTCTTTAAATGATAAAGGTTAGGAAATACTCACAGGGAACTTCTAACACCAGTAAAATTCTCAGTCCAATCTTTACCCTTATACATAAACATATGTGTATCCATACATATGCATACAGAAACATGGATATATAAATTAGATAGATTGCTAGATTGATACATATATAAGTACATGATTCTAGAGTAATTTTATTAAGATATTTTAATGGCTTTCACAACTAGCAAAGGTACCATATAAAGATTTGAAGCTTCAAATGAAAGAATTGTCTGTCCTAATTTATAATATTCTTGTTTCAGTCCCATAAACCAAGTATGCAATAATTTTTGCTGAAATTCAGCTAATAAGTTTTCATCTTCCCCCACACTGATTATTTATATCTGCAAACTAATCAGAAGATTAAATTTTCAACAAATGGGTTTAAAATTCCCCTAAAAATCTCTATTTGGAAGATTTTTTAAAAATGAATTGGGAAAAACAATTCCCCAGTTTTTAAAAGTGTGTACATTTTTTTATGAGTGTTACATAATCTTCAGCAAAAAAAAATCACATAATGACAAAAAAGTATTTCCAAAAAAACATTTTCTGACTAATATGGAAATATGTTTTGCATATAACCTATATAAAATTGCTTACTATCTCAGGGAGGGGAAAGTAAAGAGAGGGAGGGAGAGAATTTGGAAGTCAACATTTTAAAATATGAATGATAAAAATTGTTTATACATAAAATTAGGAAAATATTATGAGGAAAACTAAAAAGACATTTACATATCCATACATTTACTAAAAAATCAGTTGCTTTTTTATTCATTATTAAAATGTGATTAATTTTTTTTTTTTTTTTTTTTTTTTTTGCTGAGGCAATTGGGGTAAAGTGACTTGCCCAGGGTCACACAGCTAGAAAGTATTAAATGTCTGAGGTCAGATTTGAACTCAGGTCCTCCTGACTTCAGGGCTGGTGCTCTATCCACTGCACCAACTAACTGCTTTAAAATGTGACTTCTATCTGACATCCAAGAAACATAGGAAGCCAATAGAAATATGTGCTTCAACAGTTCCTAAGGAAGAACTGCAAGCTATTAATCACCATATGAAAGGCTGCTCCAAATCATTAATAACAAGGAAAATGTGAATCAAAACAACTTTAATGCGTCAAATTACAACCAACAAATGGGAAAGAATAACAGACGATGGTAATAGTCAATGTTGGAGGGGCACATAATACATACATATTGATAAAGCTGTGAATTGATCTAATTAGGCTGAAAATAATCAGGAATTTTATTCAACATAACTAAACTGTCCACATTCTTTGATCCAGATATTCTATTGTCATTCTCTCATAAACATTTATTAAGTTCTTACTTTATTATGTGCCAGGCATTGTAATGACTAAAAAGGTTTGAGAGAGACATAATTTTGGGATAATTAAAATGTTTTATTAATAATGCCAGCATTTAAACAAAAGGATGGTCATTTGGCCTATAAGAAGTTAATTATTTCTTTCTTGTATTTAATTATTGTATTAGGACCAAGGTTTTCCCCCTTTTTTATGTCCTTATCTAGAAACCAGAAAACTCTTAAAAGATTTATCGAGGTTAAGATCTAATCAGACAGTAAAAGAAATTCTAAGTTGGGGCTTGTGAAATGACCAGGAATACTCATTGTGTTGCTCAAACAAGTCTGAGGAAAGGTTTACTTCCCTATCATCAAAACAGGTGATGGTAAATTAATGTTTCTGACCAGTATTTGAGTAATCTAAGTCACATTCCTCAAGATCTTCATTTTTATACAGCCCACACCTCCCATTGTGTTAATCAATTCAAATTGATTGCTATCCCTCAGGAAGGCCTATTCTTCAAAGGGCACATAAAATTTGACTTCACTGCCATTAGGAGTCTTTGGTCTAAGTAAGCAGCTCAAATTACTTTGCTTTTATTAATTAGTTTTAATTCCTATTTATAAAATGATTAAATTGCCCAGAATATCTGTTGACCATTTTTAATTGTCACAGGCCATCTCTCAGACTTTAAAGATTATTATGGCAGCAAGCTGCCAGGGATGTGCTGGAAAGTACTGCTGAATAGCTCCTCTGTATTTTTAAATTCTTTGTTATAAAGAGATGACTTATGGGTGGAAGAATGTAACTTCTAATAAATAAAAACTTTGTGGTGAATATTTGATTTTTTCTAGTACTTAAGTATAAAACCATACAATTTTCCTCCTACCTCTCTGAAAGCCCCTTCTCTGTCTCCTTTGCTAGATATTTTTCTAGAATATTCCCTCTAACTGTAGATGTCCCTCAGAGTTTGGTACTGGGTTCCCTTATTTTCTTCTATACTACCTTCACTCGGGACCTCATCAATTTCTGTGGATTTAATTGTCATCTCTACACTGGTGATTCTCAAATCCACCTTTCCTGCCCCAAAGCCTCTGGTGACCTTTCATGTGACATCGAACTGCTCTTCAGATTTCTCAAACTGGATTTTCAGTACACATCTTAAACTCAATGAATCTAAAATGGAACTCATTATCTTTCCCCTTGAACCTTCCCTACCTTCTATCTTCCCTATTACTTAGAGGACAACTCCATCCTCCTAGTTCCTTTAAGCTTGCAATCTGGGAGTCATCCTGAATTCCTCACTCTCTCTCCCTCTCCATATCTAAGTTGTCGTCAAGGTCTATTGATTTCAGCTTTGCAACATCTCATTTATTTATTTTTAAAAATTTTTTTTGATTGTTCTTTCTTTTTTTTTTTTCATAATTATAACTTTTTATTCGCAGAACCCATGCCTGGGTAATTTTTTACAACATTATCCCTTGCACTCACTTCTGTTCCAACTTTTTCCCTCCCTCCCTCCACCTCCTCCCCAAGAAGGCAAGTAGTCCTATACATGTTAAATATGACACAGTATATCCTAGATACAATATATGTGTGCAGAACTGAACAATTCTCTTGTGCAACATCTCATTAAAAAAATTAATAGTATCTTTTCCAAATACATGTAAAGATAGTTTTCAACTTTCACCTTTGCAAAACCTTGTGTTCAAAAATTTTTCTTCTTTTCCCCCTAAGACAGCAAACAATCCAATATAGGTTAAACATGTGCAATTCTTCTAAACATATTTCCATATTTGTCATGCTTTGCAAAAAAAAAATCAGATAAAAAGGGGAAAAAACACAAGAAATTTAAAAAAAACAAGCAAACAACAACAAAAGGTGAAAATATGCTTTGATCCATATTCAGGCTCCATAGTTCTCTCTCTGGATGTGAATGACATTTTCCATCCCAAGTCTGAGGAAATACCTTGAATTACCACATTGTTTAAAAGAGCTAAGTCCATCACAGAACAATGTCTCTTGAATACCCCTCTTTTTCTCCTCTGACATTGTCCCAACTCTCGTCAGGCCCTCATACCTCAAGCCTTGATTACTGCTGTGATCAGAAAGACCCCTTGAAATTCAGCAAGATAGGGGAGTAAGCAGAGGACAAGCTGCTGCTGTCTTCTGCTTCTCTAGCTGCAAGTTAAGTCAGAAGTAGTGTTACAACCATCAATCTTTTTTAAAATTTTAGTTTTTAAAAATTTCAACATTTTATTCTGTAGTAAGGAATTTAAATCTTTTTTTTAATTAAAGATTTTTATTTACAAAACAAATGCATGTACAATTTTTCAACCGTGATCCTTGCAAAGCCTTCTGTTCCAAATTATCCCCTCCTTCTCCCTCCCCCCTCCCCTAGAAGGCAGATAGTCCAATACATGTTAAATAATGTTAAAATATATGTTAAATCCACTATAGATATACATATTTATACAGTTATCTTACTGCACAAGAAAAATTGGACCAAGAAGGGGAAAAAAAACTGGGAAAGCAAAATGCAAGCAAACAACAATAGAAAGACTGAGAATGCTATGTTGTGCTTCACAGTCAGCTCCCACGGTCCTCTCTTTGGGTGTAGATGACTCTCTTCATCACTGAACAACTGAAATTGGTTTGAATCATCTCATTGTTGAAGAGAGTCACATCCATTAGAATTGGTCATCATATAAGCTTGTTGCAGTGTATAATGATCTCCTGGTTCTGTTCATTTCACTTTGCATCAGTTCATGTAAGTCTCTCCAAGCCTCTCTGAAATCCTCCTGCTGGTCATTTCTTACAGAACAATAATACTCCATAACACTCATATGTCATAATTTATTCAGCCATTCTCCAATTGTTGGGGATCTACTTAGTTTCCAGTTTTTTGCCACCACAAAAAGGGCTGCTACAAACATTTTTGCATATGTGGGTCCCTTTCCCTCCTTTAAGATCTCTTTGGGATATAATAGAAACACTGCTGGGTCAAAGGACAGTTTGATAGCTTTTTGAGCATAGTTCCAGATTGCTGTCCAGAATGATTGGATCCATTCACAATTCTACCAACAATGAATCAATGTCCCAGTTTTCCCACATCCCCTCCAACATTCATCACTATCTTTTCCTGTCATTTTAGCCAATCTGACAGGTGAGTAGTAGTATCTCAGAGTTGTCTTAATTTGCATTTCTCTGATCAATAGTGATTTAGAGCACCTTTTTATATGATTACAAATAGTTTCAATTTCTTCATCTAAAAATTGTCTGTTCATATCCTTTGACCATTTATCAATTGGAGAATGGCTTGAATTCTTATAAAGTTGAGTCAATAACTAATACTCTTTATTTGGCAATTCTCATGAGAAGGAAGTGTGCTCCCAAATGAGACACACACTCAATACAGAAGCAAGAACAAGCTTTATATACAAGTTCTCTATCCTTCCGTTCACGGATCAGATTGGTCTGGATAGAATTTATAATCTGAGTTACAATTAGTCAATTCACAATCTGAGTTACCATTGATTAGATTTACAATCCTCTTAATTTGCCTGTTCCATACATGAAAATGCTTGTACCCTGTCATTGACTCTAGCTGATTTGGTCTGATTTAGGTCTGGACCCTTTTTTGTTGTTTAGCGAATTCCTTGACTCACATGGTGATTGATTGGAGATACCTTGAAAAGCTATTTCATCCCTCTTTTCATCCTGTTTTGACAATATTTGTGGAAACCTAAATTCTCATACTCCTTACAATTCCCCCATTTCTCTTTTAATAAGGATTTGGTTTCCACACCTTTTTATACCTTTTCTGTTGCCTCTTCTTCAAACCTTTTTTAGCATCAGTTCACATAGCTCATCATTGGGAAATGGTCATGTGCCCTTTCAAATATTATTTTGATATGACCCTACCCCATCATTTGAAAATTGGTGGATACACCTACTGCTGTTACCTTTGTCACAGATGTCTCAATCAGCTTTTGTACTAATGGTCTAATGCAAAGGATTACACAGCATTCCACAGCTATGAGAATTCCCACAGCTATTATCAGAAAGGGGAAGAGTAACACTGCCATTCCTCTCCATTTGCCAAACCAGGATTTTAATCAGTCAGTGGTATCTTTTTCAGTAATATTTACCCAAATCTTGAACAGCTGTCTCCCATCCTAAATCCCAAATACTATTGTAGCAGGGGTAGGAGGTAACATTAGTGCTGTATAACCTCTTCATGGGATAAATAAACTCCTTACTGGAAATTCATTCAAGCAGTGTATAGGTTAGGGTCCATTCACCAATTAGTTCCAGTTACTCCCAAACAAATGGGGCCCAGGGTCTATAGAATGATGATCTCATCTTTTGAAACTATTTCCTGCTGAGAGTGGGTATAGAGCTGAATCATCCTACAGGGTCCCAATTTGGAGAGGTTCTCAGTTTGGGAAGGGGTGAGCCAAGGAGGTGATTAAAACATCCAATGGGTTCTGAGTCATATCCTGAAGTTGGTCAATATAGCCATAATTGACCAAAATCTTGAAGAAAACAAACCTAACTAATGTGGGGTAGTGTGAGAGACCAGTCCATAAAGGACTGTTATAAGATATACTAGAAAGGCTGATACAGATTGTGGCTACATGAGGAAGTCAATGTCCTTTGGCTTGGTTTATGAATATCAAATAACTTATTTATTTAAAAAATGTATTTGTGCCATAAAACATACAGGAAAAACAAGTTATTCTCACATTAGGAATAAACTTAAATAAAACTGAATTTTCCATTGATGTAACAAAATATTCCATAAGTTACATCTCTCTAAGAAAACCTGAGTACACTAAAATTCTCTTCTCCAAACTATACTGAAAATGTTTCAGCTTTAGTTTCAATGATCAATAAAATAACAGCTGAGTCCCCAAAATAGTTGCAATAGTAGCTAAATGTCCTCACATTTTTAAAGATTTAAAGACCTTATACAAACATATTTCTAAAAAAGATACATCTCTGGTAAAAGGCAGATGATGAGGTCAAATATTCATGTACTTATGAACAGTCATTTGCCTAATGACTATGCATTTTCAGATAGAAAACAGCAAGATTTTACATACTTGCACTTTGCTCATGGCTTTTAAGATGAACTCTTGCTCTGAATATAGAAATTTTTGTAAGAGAGAAAAAGCAAGGCATCCTTAATTCTATTTGAATCCAAGGTATGACTTCACAAATGAGTACCACACATGCAGTTGTAATTCCACTCCATAGCCAGACTCAGGTACAGGTGGGAGTCATTCCTATAAAAGAAAGGAACCCAACTGAGGAACTGAGTCAGAAGGATCTGACCTTAAAGGGAGGCCACAAGTGTCCTCCCAACTCTTGTCCAGATATAGATGTCCCCCTGTAATAGTTCAGGATGGCATCCCTTTGAGTAACTTATGGCATTTCTCCTGAATGGTAGATTACTGACTTAATGATCCATTGGACATTCATACACAAATTCCAAACCCAAAAGGATATCAGTTACAATCCCAAGACATTTTCTCTCAGATGACCAAGTTTCACATCAGAAGCTTCAGATCTAGAAAGAAGGAATAATTTGTAAGCCATCTTAGGACTAATATGATAGCAGACATTTTCATGTCATGCTTTCTTGTCACATATGGCTGCAAGGCACAATCAAAACTAAGTGTAGGAAAACCAGAGGTTTTGCTTGTAAAAGGACCAACACTGTTGAGGTTAAAATCCTGCTCTAAGTACTTCAAGAAAGCTATGTATGGAACATATTTGTTATCATACTCATTAAAAAAATGAGACCATGATGCTCTTAAATAAATGTTAAATATATGTTTTATATTATAAATATATTAATATATACAAATATATAATTAACATATAAATATATATTAAATAAATGTTGAAGACAGATGAAGATCTTGGTAGGAGTAATGGGCTTTGAAATAACCACTCTCAGAGAATTTAGTCTACCAGAAATCTAACAAACTTCTTTTAGAAGTTCCTTGCAGAGGAACTAGAAACTGTGTGGATGTCCATCAGAGAATAGCTGAATAAGTTATGGCATATGAATGTTATAGAATAGTATTGTTTTATAAGAAATGATCAACAAGGGGCAGCTAGGTGGTGTAGTGGTTAGAGCACCAGCCCTAAAGTCAGGAGGACCTGAGTTCAAATCTGAACTCAGACACTTAACACCTCCTAGCTGTGTGACCCTAGGCAAGTCACTAAATCCCAATTGCCTCAGCCCAAAACAAAACAAAACAAAACAAAAAAAAAAAAAAAAAAAAAAAAAAACAAAGAAAAAAAGAAAAAGAAAGAAATGATTAGCAAGATGATTTCAGAAAGGCTTGGAGAGACTTAGATGAACTGATACTAAATGGAATAGAACCAAAAGAACATTATACACAGCAACAAGATTATACAATGATTAATTCTGATGGATATGACTCTTTTCAAAAGCGAGGTGATTTAGACCAATTCTAATAGATTTGTGATGGAGAGAGCCATCTGCACCCAGAGAGAGAGGACTGTGGGAACTGAGTGTGGATCACAACATAGTATTTTTACATTTTTTGGTTGTTTGCTTGAATTTAGTTTTCTTTCTCATTTTTTTTTCCTTTTTGATCTGATTTTTTCTTGTGCAGCATGATAATTGTAGAATTATGTATAGAAGAATTACACATATTTAACATATATTGGATTACTTGTCCTCTAGGGGAGAGGATAGGATGGGAGGAAGAGAGGGAGAAAAAAATTTTGGAACATAAGGTTTTGCAAGGGTCAATGTTGAAAAATATGTATACGTTTTGAAAACAAAAAGCTTTATTTAAAAAAAATTCCTTCCATTACTAAGGAGTATAACTCTTGATATTCATCACCTTGCCTAAGTATATCTTCAGCATTACAGAAATTATCTACTCCTTTAAATAATGGAAGCAATTTCATTAATCAGTAGGGAAATCAGAAGGGGCACTGAGCATGAGTAAGTAGAGTTTTTTTCATTCCCTCCAACCAAAAAGCTCAGGCCTTATTTTTCAGGTCCAATTGATCTAAAATAAAACCATGATATTATACAAATAACTAGCATACAGTTTTCAATCCTCAGTTTCATATCAACTCCCCCAAATCCTAATCCAGAATATTCAAAAATTCAAAAGTGAATGATTTCAAAACTATTTCACCAGGGCAAGGTAATTTTATACGTAGGAATCAAGGGTTTTTTTTCTCCCCTAGGGCTGATGATCTTGCAAGCAAAATAGTTTCAAAGAAGTTGTTAAGTTTATAAATTAGAGGAAGGGACTCCAGAGCAGGGGCTAAGTCTGCTTCCTTCTTTCTACCCTTAAAGTTGCTGTGGGCTATGTTCTTAGATCACAATACCCCTGTAATAATTATCAACTTTAGGTTTCAGAACTATGACAATAACGCTAAATAAATTCAATAATTTCACAATTTTCATAAGTGGTATCCAGATAGTATTAAAATGCAAATATAACATGATATATCACAAAAATAGATAGAAATCTCATGTAATTCACAGTCAAATTTCTAATTTTAACACACACCAATTGGAAAAAGTTATTTTAAAATAAAATAGTACGTTAGTTTATGAGATTCCCTAAATTCTAATTAGATGTTCCATTCAAACTCAATTACCTTTGGCTGTTTCCCAGTTCACACAAACCTTTTCTCTCTTTTTGTGAGCCAAGAAGAAACTAAGTGCCTGTTTTTACCTCAAGATATAGGTCTTTTCACTTTGAGATTTCTACCAGCATAGCCCCACAAATCTGACTCTTGTTAATTCCAATACAAAGTTCTTACTGTTTTTTTAATCTTGTCTTTTATAATCTGCTTTTATAACCAACCTTTCTTATCCCTTAAATCAAATAAAATGAAGATTTAAATTTCTAGTAGCAATGCTGAAGGGGGAGGAAAACTGTTCCTTTTACTGAAACTGTGTTCCCTTTATCACTCTGAAACTGTATTCCCTTTTGATCTGATCCCTTTTGGAGTCTTAACCCCTCCTAGGGAAAGCATATACCCCCAGATAAGTTATCTTTCGGGGATGCCAGAACCTTTGATCCAATCAGAAATCTGGTCAAAAGGTTCCCCTTTGAAGTGTTATTATCCAATAGGAGATCTGGGCTACTGATAAGCACCTAGGCCTGGGAACCTTGGCTTCATGAAGCCTCAAGACTCTTTTAAAGGGCAGTTTCTAAACTTACTCTTTGCAGAGGCCCAAGCAGCTTGCAAGGACCCAGCCTGCTGAGAAGGCATTCTCTTCTCAGTGCCAGACTCCATTTCCCTAATAGGACTTTGCTACTATAGAAGTCAATCTCTTAGCAAACTGCTTTCTATCCAACAATAAACTTTTATTTTTGCCATTAATATTTTGGGATAAGTGAATTCTTTCATTATGAACCTGCAGGCTGACTAAAAGGAGATTTTAAAAACTCTCTTATTGCCACTAATCTCATTACCACCAGGAAACGAGGAGATACAAACCTCATCACTACTTCAATAGTAATGCACACATATTTCTAAAATCTTATTTCCAAATACATGTATTGAAAGTGATTCTAATCATATACAATTGAAATTTAAGTACAGAAATTTAGATTATATTTTTGGGAGAAAACCCCCTTTTCCCTCTTAAAACTCCACTCTTCTAGATTTCCCAAAATCTTTGAAATGAAAGTATACTATTTAGCTTCCTATTTTCTCCAAGAGCAAATATAAAACACTCTATTTGGCAATCAAACTCCTTCATAACTTAGCCCCTTTCTACCTTCCAGTCTGACAAGTATTCTTCACCTTAGTAACATGCCTCATGGATATTCCAGAAAACAAGGTTATTCCATTTTTTGGCTCTGGGCATTCTCTCTGACTTTCTAGCTTCCTTTAAATTCTTACCAAAATCCCACCTTCTATGGGAAGCCTTTCCCATCTGCTCTTAATTTTAGTGCCTTCCCTCTGTGAATTATCTCCTACTTATCCAAAATATAATTTATTTAGTATAAATTTATTTGCATGTTGTGTCCCCCTATAAAGACCATAAATTCCTTGAGGACAGTGATTGTTAGTGCTTAGCACAGTACCTGGTACATTGTTAGAATTCTTACAAGGTCCCAAGTCAGTGAAACTGATAGAGACAATGGTTGTTTAGCAGGGTCCTTAACAGTTCTCTAGATGTACATTTTTCTTCCTTTCTTCCTTCACCAAACTCCCCTAGACAACAAATAATCCAATATATGGATTGTATATATGTAAACATGTGTAATTCTTCTATATATATTTCCACATTTGTAATGCTGTACAAAAAAAAAAAATCAAATCAAAAAGGGAAAAAGAGAAAGAAAAAAAGCAAGTAAACAACAACAAAATAGGTGAAAATACTATGTTGTGATTCATATTCAGTCTCCATAGTTCTCTTTCTGAATACAGATAGCTCTTTTCATCATAAGAATTGGCCTGAATCACCTCATTGTTGAAAACTACCAGATCCATCACAGTTGATCATCACATAATCTTGTTGTTGCTGTGTACAATGTTCTTTTGGTTCTATTCAATGTACTTAGCTTCAGTTCATGTAAGTCTCTCCAGGCCTTTCTGAAATCATCCTGCTGATTGTTTCTTATAGAACAATAATATTTTATAAAATTCATATATCATAACTGATGGACTAATGGACATCTCAGTTGCTAGTTCCTTGCCACTACAAAAAGAGCTACTAAACATTTTTGCACATGTGGGTGTGGTGTTCTTTTTCTTTAAAATAATAATAATGGTTCTCTCTGAGAGCAGGTTTCTTGGGGAGGTTTTTCTGGAGGCAGCCTTAGTTTCAGTTAAAAGTAATAATCACCCAAATGCAGCCAGGTGATAAAAGTTCAAACATTTATCTTGTCCTTCCAAAATAGCCCGGGTAGTTTTAATAGAGTCCTCAGCTTTCCTTGGTTCCGAGAGCTCTTGCAGCTTTCTTCAGCCTCCAGCCAGCCCTAAGGTGGAAATTGTAATGAATCTCTCTTGCCTCAGAGAGAGGGCTTGTGGGCTTCCTCCCAGAGTGCTCCTCTCCCGACCCCTAGCAATGTTCGAAGTAACTCCCTCAAGTGGCTTAAGGGAGGTGTGAATTCGGATATCTAATACTAAACCCTGAAATCTCCCAAACATGTGAACTCCACTGAGTACTTAAATTCTTCTTGCTTATATGAGCTCTCTAAAGGTGTGAACACAGCATTATTGTCTATCAGTATTAGGGACTTATCACCTTGTAAGGATTGACTCTAAGGTGTGAACCAATAAGCACTATATCAATTCCATTGAGTTAACACTAGGATTCTGACATCTCCCTTGAGTTTTCACCTTGTTTCAAGTTAAGTTGACACTAGGATTCCAACATGTGGGTCCTTTTCCTTTTTTTTAAAGATCTCTTTGAGATACAGATTCAGTAAAGACACTGTTGGATCAAAGGATATGCATAGTTTGATAGCCCTTTGGGCATCAGAAAAATCTTTTGAGAAAATATAATACACATTCTACCCATTCCTATTAAAAACATTAGAAAGTAAAGGAATAGAGTTTTTCTTAGAATGATAATTAGAATCATTTAAAAAGCATCAGCAAGCATGATCAATAATGGGGATAAACTAGATGCTTTCCTTAAACAACCATACCAGATCTCAAAATGAATTATAAAGTGGATAACTATCAAAACAATCTCATCAATCTCAGGGGTGAAGCAAGAATTCCCATTATGATCACTATTATTGCACTAAAACTTTTAGCTATAAGAAATTGAAGGAATTAAAAAAGACAATGAGGAAACCTACCACTTTGCTGGTTATATAATGGCATATTTAGAGAATAAAAAACCTAATTGAAATAATTAACAACTTTAGGAAAATTGTAGGGTAAAAGCACACAAATCATCATTAGCTCTATATATTACTAACAAAGTCAAACAATAAGAGAAATGCCTTTTAAAACAACTATAAACAATATAAATACTTCAGAGTCGAGCTGTCAAGACAAACTCAGCAACTACAAAAACATTATTACAAAACACTTCTCACACAAATAAAATCAAATCTGAAAAACTGGAAAAATATTCATTGCTCATGGATAGAACAAGCCAATATAATAAAAATGGCAATTCTAACTAAATTAATCTATTTCCTTAGAGTCATACTTTTCAAAGTATCAAAAAATTATAAAGTTAAAAAAAACAAAACAAAATTTGTCTTAAAGAATAAAGATCAAGAATATCAAGGTAATCAATTAAAAAAAAAAGTTAAGGAAGGTGACCTCACCATAGCAGATCTCAAAATGAATTATAAAGTGGTAACCATCAAAACAATCTCATACTGAAATAGATTAGGTACATAATATATTGTAGTAAATGACCATAGTAATTTGGTATTTGATAAACCCAAAGATTCAAGCTTTTAGAACAAAAACTCACTATTTGAGAAAAATGGCTGAAAAAACTGGAAAACAATAGGGCCATTCACAATATATACCAAGAAAACATGAAAATGTGTACATGATTTAGACATAAAAGAGAAACACCTTAAGTAATTTAGGAGAGCATGGAATAATTTGCTTGTCATATCTATGAATAAAGGAAGAATTTATGATCAAATAAGAGATAGGGGGCATTACAAAACGTAAAATAGATAATTTTGATTATATTAAATTGAAAAGCTTTTGCACAAACAAAATCAATGCAATCAAAATTAGGAGGAACACAGAAAATTGGAAGTAGGGAGTGGTAATTTACAGAAAATATCCTTGAAAAAAGCCTTATTTCTCAACTATAAAAAGAACTGACAAATTTATAAAGATACAGGTCATTCTGCAATTGATAAATGGCCAAAGGAAATAAATAAGGCAGTTTTTAGACAAAGAAATCAAAGCTATCTGTAACCATATAAAAATGCTCTAAATCATTATTGATTAGCGAAATGCAAATTAAGACAATTCTGAGGTTCTTATCACACCTATGAGATGGTTAATATGACAGAAAAGGAAAATGATAAATGTTGGGAGAAATGTGGAAAACTGGGACACTAATGTGTTGTTGGTGAAGTTGTAAATTGACTCAGTGTTCTGTACAGCAATTTGGAACTATGCCCAAAGCATAGCAGCTCTTTTTGTGGTGGCTAAGAAATGGAAGTTGAAAAGAAGTCCATTAAATGGGGAAAGGATGAAGAAATGTGATACATGATTGCAATGAAATGTTATTGTGCTATAAGAACTGATCAGCAGTATGATTTCAGAAAATTCTGGAATCACATTTATTAATATAGAATGAAGTGAGCAGAACCAGGAGAAATAGCAAATATTGTAAATTTTAGCAATATGTGCAATGAACCATTACAAATGATTTAATTGTTCCCAGCAATTCAATGATCCAAGAGAATCCCAAAGGACTCATCTGCCTTTGTAACTCAAAAATGAAGAAAAAACAATGAATGTTAAAAATTGTTTTTATATGTAATTGAGGAAAAAATAAAATATCTTTAAAAATATTGTTTCTCTCTCCCAATAACTCACCTTCAATAGAACAATGAAAAAAAATCCTAATAATAAAGCTTTAATAAAATGTTCAAGGTCTAAAACAGATCCCTAGTGTACTCTTCTAGAGTTCTGCCAAAGTGATACCAACTACTCTTTGGATTCAGCTACCCAACCAGTTTTTAATTCATCAAATTGTATTGTCTTCCAATCTACATCTCTTTATTTTTTCAACAAGAATTGTATGTGATACTGAAGGGGGAAGGAAACTGTTCTTTTTACTGAAGCCATGTTCTGTTTAAGATTATTACTCTGAAACTATATTCCCTTTTGATTTGTGATCACTTTTGGAGTCTCAGCCCCTCCTGGGGGAGGCATATCCCCCCAGATAAATTATCTTTCAGGGATGCCAGAGCCTTTGATTCAATTAGAAATCCTGGTCAAAAAGCACCCCCTTTGAAGTGTTGTTAATTCCAATAGGAGGTCTGGGCTGGATATTGATAAGCATCTAAACTTGGGAACATGAGTCCTGAAGCCTCAAAACTCCTTTTAAAGGGCAGTTTCTGCACTCGCTCTTTGCAGGGGCCCAAGTAGTTTGCTGGGATCCTGCCTGCTGAGAAGTCATCCTCTTCTCAGTGCCAGATTCCATTTTCCTAATAGGACTTTGTCACTATAGGAATCAGTCTCTTAGCAAACTAATTTCTATCCAACAATAAACTTTCATTTTTGCCAATTAATATTTTGGGATTAAATGAATTCTTTCACTTTGAACCTGTGGGCCAACCAAAAGAGGATTTTAACAACTCTTTTATTGCCACTAACCTCATCACCACTGGGAGTTCAGGGGATACAAACCTCATCATTTTGGTTCCCTGATGACCAGGAAATCCCCAAAAAACTTTTTTTTTTTTTTTTTTTTTTTTTTTTTTTTTGTCTATGCTATTGTGACACTCAAACACCCAAGTAAATCTGAGTCATCGGAGCCCAGGTTCGGACAGTATTTTCTCAGGGAGAATACATTCTCCAACAAAAGGCCCCTTTTTGTCGCTCTCTATCTCTAGAAATGTCTAGAAACAGATGAGGAGCTATAGAATTGGGGAAAGCTAAGTATTTTCCTGGCAAAAATGAGACAAAATATCCCTGCTTTAAAAAAAAAAGGACCTCCATCCAGCCCCTCTAGAGACAAAGGAGCCTTCCTTTGCATCTCAATGCACTCCTAAATCCCTTTGTCTCTCACCTGAACTAAATCCTGGAATGTAAAGGGCTGAAACTCTTGAGTTTATGCACTGAGGTCAGACAACTGAGCACTTAAGGCTAATTACCTATTGGACAATACTCTATTAGCATATGCTTGGGAAATGGTCCTTCCCACCATTCTGTGTTGATTCAATCTTTTGCTGTATACAGAGAATTGTGGGAAGGATTAGGGGGTGGAGGAAGACAAGCCAGAGTCACTTTGGGGGTAGATGAGGAAAAAAGGAGGTTGTGGGGATCCTGCATCCATCTAATTCACTTCTAAACCTAAAGACCAAGAATAAAGGACTTTTGCTTATCCTGACTCTGGCTGAGTCTAAGGTATCCAGGGTGCTAACTTGGTCTTCACACTGGAACTTCCAGCTTTTTGCAAGATTCTGATTTTACGCTCTGCCCTAGGGGAGAAGAACCTAAGACACTCCAAGTGGAAGTGCCTCTTTCAAAGCTGAACCCCAGACTGAGGAGAAACCTGGCCATCACTCTGGGGACTCCACCCAACTTTTTTAGGGGTCCAAGGCCACCTACTAGTGGTATTGCTTGATCAAATTGCTCTACAGAATGATTGTATATGACTTCACCAATAGTGCATTAGTGTTTTAATTTTCTCATATTCCATCTAACATTTGTCATCTTCCTTTTCTGTCATATTAGCCAATCTGATGGGTGTGTAGCTGTAGCTCAGAGTTGTTTTAATTTCCATTTTCTAATCAATGCAGATTTAGATCATTTCTTCATGACTATAAATAGCTTTTCTTTCTTTGCCTGAAAACTGATCATTTATCCATTGAGGAATAGCTCTTTATTTCTATAAATTTGACTCCGTTTTCTATAAATCTGTATATATATATATATTTTACCATTTGGCTAATTCTGCTTTTCAAAGCATTCTTTTCTTCATTGGATTTTTTGTTTCTTTTACCATTTGGCTATTCTGTTTTTTAAAGTGTTATTCCCTTCAGGTTTGGTGTGTGCCTCCTCTGTTGATTTTTCTTATTGTCTTGTAGCACCTCATTTCCTTCTCAATTTTTTCTCTACCTCTCATTTGTTTTTTTTAACTCCTTTTTGAGCTCTTTCATAGCCAGGAGCCAATTTATATTTTTCAACGCTTTGGGTGTAAGAATTTTGAATTTTTTGTCTTCTTCTGAGCTTGTGTTTTGATCTTCCTTGTCATCATAGTAATTTTCTATAGTTAGGATCTTTTTTTTTTTTTTTTTGCCATTTATTCATTTTCCAATCTATTTCTTAAATTTTAACTCTATACTCAAGTGGAACTCTGCTTCCAGGGTGAAGGGGAAACTGTCCCAACCTTCAGGTTTTTTGTACAACTGTTTTTCAGAGATAATTCTGGCAAGTTTGGTAAGTTTGCAGTTCTTTCAAATTGATATGATCTGTGGAGAGGTGTGTTTCTTACTCTTCTGTATCATGCACTGGTTTATGAGTGACCACAAGCACTCTTTTCCACCATGGAATTGTGACCAGGGTCTCCACTCTCCTGTGATTGTAAGCTCTGGTTGCAAGTGCTCTTCCTTGCCTTGGGGCTGAGACCCAGGCCTGAGACCCAGATCTAAGGATGGGTGATGCAATAGAATTCTACACCTAGTGCCAGCAAAAGGACTCCTGCAATCTCCTTCTGACTGGCTGTCCAACCCCCTTACTGTGGGCTAAAACATCGAGAAACAACCACTGCTGCCACTGATTCATTCTCAAGGCCTGATCCTGGTTTGCTGGGGCCTGATCTGTGCTGGCTTGGCCTGTACTAGACTTCACCCCACTCTCACCTTGGTACAACACACCTTTCTTGGCAATCTCCTAAATTTTCTCAGGCTGGAAAATTGTTTCACACCATCTTTTTGTGGGTTCTGCAGCTCTAGAATTTCATTTGAGTCATTATTTAAAGGTATTTGGATGGATCTGGGAGAGAGCTCAGGTGAGTCCCTGCCTTTTCTCTTTCTTCTTTCTTCATCTCTCCTACATAAAAATTTTTTAACAGAATGAAATTCAAAGGAAGCAAAATTGCTGAGTGATGGAAGCAGAGTCCAAAAGTAGTAGGGGTAGCTTTCTAAAGCTGGAATCTCATTGAGGCATGCCCAATGAGACAGAGGATATGAGAAAGATGCAGCCAGTGTTGGAGAGGATGGCTAGAGATTCAATATCACCAGAGAGAAACTAAATTGCTGTGAATGCAAATAAATCAACCCCCCCACTCTTTCTTTCTCCCAGCCACTGAAAAAGAAATCTAAGATCAACTCTTCTACATGTGCCTTTGGTTTCAATCCCTCCATTTTCTCCAGAAGATTGCCCCTTCCATCCTTCACTTCCCTCCCCTTCAACCTTCCCCCTTATTACTGATTCCTTTTCTATTGCTCCAAGTTTTCCCAGTCACTGATCACTTTTAAGACAAACTGTAATCACCAAGAACTAATCAGAAGTTACTATATCAACTCAGCCAAGGCAGGCCGCTCAGCAAAGACCGAGAGAACATTCGTTCCAATTATATGGCTGGGTCCGGCAAATAAAGGATTCTCTTGATTACCCCAATAACGTCTGTACATCCCTGAAAGCTCTTGGCATATATCATATAACTGAACCTTACAACAATACTGTGAGGGAGATGCTCCTGGTATTGTTGCCTCCATTTTTCAGAAGAGAAAACTGAGACTCAGAAAAGCTGTGATTTGCTATGGCCACAAAGCTACTAAATGTGGCCCTCTAATCCCAGCTTTAGCACTCTGTCCTATAAACCATCTGAAAGGACTTTCATTTGCATACCTTTAGGGAAAGAGCAGAGCCTAGGATTTTAGAACTAAGACAGACTGGCAAAAAAGAGTTTTAATGTAACCAATTATAATAACCTCAAATCTTCACTAGCTATCTGTTTCAAAAAGGGAGATATTACTGTTATGAACATTACAATATAAAAATCAGTCCTCTTGAGCCTTGTATTTTAGAGAGAGATTAAAAACAAACTGCTCTTTTGTTCTAGTGGAATCAACAGTTCTCTTTTTAAACTTAGGTAGATTCAGAATCAATCACCATAGAAACAGTAAACAAAGAAGAATTCACTTTTGATTCTCCTTGTCAAGGGGAAAGTGGTACCACAAGTTCACCACAGTGAATTTTTACTCCATGGTCCCCTCTTAGAAAAGAAATTAAAACCATAGCAAATCCCTTAGGTACCATTATAGACACTAAAAGTGGTGCACTTTAGTGTTGTTGCTAACTTTAGTCCCAGATCTCAGGGTCTGGGAAACTTGATTAAAATTGTTACTATGCTTACAACATCTCCACAATCATGGTCTACTCCCAGTTGGCGAATTGAGCCAACATTTTCAACCAGAGTGCTCATTGGAAACTGGGGAGAAGAGAGAAGAAAGGTAAGAAGCTAAGTGAAGGTGGGAGACAAAGGTATGCAGGGTGGTCTTAAGGGGGAGAAAAGGATCATGAGATGAAAAGGTCCTATATATAGTCTGTGAGAAATTCAGGGAATGATGTCTGTAGCCTTAACAAAATACAAAGTGAAAGACATGCTATTCTTGGGGTCAATATATACTTAAGAACTCTGGTACCTGGTATAGTTTCCACTGAATTGAATAAAAATCCTAAGGGCAGGAGAGTCTTACATAGGTTAAAGGCAAAAAAATTACTTAAGTTGAATAGACTAAAGAAGACTCAGGGAGGGTGAGGGGAGGAGAAGGCTGAAACAAGTACTGAACTTTTAAATGCTTGCTGCATGTTAGTGAGATGGCATAAAGGAATCAGTCTCAAAACCAGGAAGACTGGTCCTTGGTCCTTTCTCTGATCTATATTGACTGTATGACCCAAAACAGGTCTCCCATGAAATCACAGGTCCAGTCCCTATTTTTATGTGCAGGGTCCTTAACCCTGGAACAAGAGTTTGTGCCTTCACTTGCTATAGAGTCGAGAGCTCATGGGATCAGAATTGTAGGCCTAGAAAGGATCTCAGAGACCACTTAATCCAACTACCCAATTTACAATTGGGGAAACTGAGGCACAAAGAAGTTCATGGATTTTCTTTTTTTTTTTTTTGGATTTTCTTAAGATCACAAAAGTAATCAGCATCAGAATTCATGTCCTCTGGCTCTAAAGTCAGCATACTTTATACTGCACTATCACTGAAGAGAGTAAGATATATTACATAAAGTATACATATGATGTGAAGGCTATATGGGAGAAGAGATAGAATGGATCAAGGTTTAGAAGGATATCACAAAAGTTTGATAAATAGGGGGAAAAGGAGCTAAATGAGAATAATTGTAATGGAAGCTGAAAAGAGAAGACAAATGTGGGAGGTTGGAAGGCAAAATGACAAGATTTGTCAACTGATGAGTGGAATGAGGGAAAGGAAGGGAGTCAAAACTAACTTCAGTATCATGAAACTGATGCCTTGGATCATGGAGAAGGTGTTGTTGGTTTCAACAGATGGCAGATAAATGACAGAGAGGCAAATGTTCTGTGAAAAAAGATAAGAAATAAAATTACGAAAGGCGAAAGAGCTCATTTGAAGTAATTCCAAAGTTCTGATAATCTAGATTGCTTTTTACTACAGAATCACCTGCAGATTACTATGGAATAACTGAGTGTGTGTGGGTTTCACAAGAACCAGGACAAAAGGGAACATTTGACAGGAAAATGAATATGACCTTTCAAGAGGATGATCAGCAAGTCTTAACAATGGTCAAAGATGCCCCTAGGAGGCCTAAGGTTGGTGCAGGAGAAGAATAAACAGGGTAAAAAGAAAGCTTTCCTTTTTAAAGTAAGAGGACAGAGGAGAAGAAAAAAACACAGATGATGTACCAAACATGTTAGCAACATCTGCTTTGTTTTAGATGTCCTTGGACCTCCTGATTTATACCAATTTAGAACACTGAGGAGCAAGATAAAACCTGGATTCTGGACATACCACAGAATACTTCTTGTCACAGTAACTTTAGGTGTTGTTTGCTAGAAGGAAGGGAGTATAGATTTTTCAGAGGAAGGAGATCACAGATTCTAAACAAATGTTCTGGTCTCTTTCAGTTCATCAAAACTTCAAAATCGGGTTTTGAGAGCACCTTCCAAAAGGATTTTGTCTGGTACCCAGAACACAAAGCAGATTGTATAACAAAATGGTATTCTATGAGAAGAAGAGAGGTAAGAGAAATAGCAATTTCACCATTTCCCAGAATTTGGGGCAGTCAAGGGACATAAAATCCAGGCCTAGATCCCTAATGTAGACCAGCAAATACCCACTTCCAAATACTAACTCTTTACATATATTAAGACAAACTAATATGTTCCCTTAAATCTAGTCTTCTAAATATTATCCAGTTCTCTCAAGCAAACCCCATAATGTACTTCCTTTTATAAATATTTCATATAAAAGAATAAAATGTAAATTATGTATACAATATGGCACATATTTATAGTATATAATTATATTATATGTTATGTAATATATAAACATATAAGCTCCTTATAAATATTCAAGAGCTATATAAAGTTATTTTTTTTCTCAATAGCATATGTTTAATTTTGTTGTTTAGTCGTCCAACTCTTTGTGATCCCGTTTAGAGTTTTCATGGCAGAGACAGTAAAATAGTTTGCTATCTTCTTTTCTTGCCCATTTTACAGATGAGGGAGCTAAGGCAAACAGAGTGAAATGACTTGCCCAAGGTCACATAGCTAGTAAGGGTCTGAGGTTGGATTTGAGATCATATAAGTGAATTTTCCTGACTTCAGATCTAGCACTCTATTCACTGAGACACTTTGCTATCCTAGTATTATTTCAAAAAGGATGGTAAACTTAACATCTTATAAAGTTTTGTATTTCACTTATCATTGGGAAAACCCTAAAATATTAATATTGTACTATGGCAGATAGTAGGAGCCATTTATTAGAATAAAAGAATTCAGACTGATAAGGGATCTGAAAAATATACTTAGTTATAAAATAATATAACAACATAATTTAGAGCTGGATGAAATTCAAATGTTCATCCAGTCTAATTCCCTAATCCACAGAAGGTCCCTTCTACATTTATGTGGCAGATATTATCATGAAAAAAAGTCACTGAAGTTTAAGTCAGAAAACTTGAGTTTGAATCCTGGCTCTACCATTTACTTACTTATGAGTGACATTAGTTAAGTCACCTAAGTGTCTGTTTCCTTGAGTGTAAAATAGGGAATGAAAGAATCCAATTCAACATTTATAGGATACCAAATATGTTCAAGGCCCTATCCAAAATGCAGGAGATACAAAGATAAAATGCTGAACTCTAGGAATTTATAACCAGTAAAAGGAGAAATTATATATTTACAAATAACTATAATACAAATAAGAATGAGTGGAAAGAAGATGCTTATGTGTGATCTCTGAAAAATTAAGGAGTGGGAGATCATTTCCAAAATGTTAGGACCTGGGACTCAACCAGGTTCTTAAAGGAAAAGATATATTCAGATGTTTGAAGGGCTCTTATAAAGAATAGGGATTACATTATTCCATGTAGCTTCAGTAATAGAAGTATGAAATCCCAAGAAGATGCTTATGTGTGATCTCTGAAAAATTAAGGAGTGGGAGATCATTTCTTTTTTTTTTAATTTAATAGCCTTTTATTTACAGGATTTATACATGGGTAACTTTACAGCATTAACAATTGCCAAACCTCTTGTTCCAATTTTTCACCTCTTACCCCCCCCACCCCCTCCCCTAAATGGCAGGATGACCAGTAGATGTTAAATATATTAAAATATAACTTAGATACACAATAAGTATACATGACCAAAACATTATTTTGCTGTACAAAAAGAATCAGACTCTGAATTATTGTACAATTAGCTTGTGAAGGAAATCAAAAATGCAGGTGTGCATAAATATAGGGATTGGGAATTCAATGTAATGGTTTTTAGTCATCTCCCAGAGTTATTTTTCTGGGTATAGCTAGTTCAGTTCATTACTGCTCCATTAGAAATGATTTGGTTGATCTCGTTGCTGAGGATGGCCTGATCCATCAGAACTGGTCATCATCTAGTATTGTTGTTGAAGTATATAATGATCTCCTGGTCCTGCTCATTTCACTCAGCATCAGTTCGTGTAAGTCTCTCCAGGCCTTTCTGAAATCATCCTGTTGGTCATTTCTTACAGAACAGTAATATTCCATAATTTTCATATACCACAATTTATTCAGCCATTCTCCAAATGATGGACATCCATTCAGTTTCCAGTTTCTAGCCACTACAAAAAGGGCTGCCACAAACATTCGTGCACATACAGGTCCCTTTCCCTTCTTTATAATCTCTTTGGGATATAATCCCAGTAGTAACACTGCTGGATCAAAGGGTATGCACAGTTTGATAACTTTTTGAGCATAGTTCCAAACTACTCTCCAAAATGTTAGGACCTGGGACTCAACCAGGTTCTTAAAGGAAAAGATATATTCAGATGTTTGAAGGGCTCTTATAAAGAAAAGGGATTACATTATTCCATGTAGTTTCAGTAATAGAAGTATGAAATCCCAAGACACAGATTTGGGCTTAACATAATAAAGAACTTTCTCACAATTAAAGCTATTCAAGAATGGAATGGGCTATTTGGGGAAATAATGAGTCCCTTAATGTTTAATAGTTTAAGTAGAGACCAGACTTTTTCACAAGGAGATCATTGAAATTCCTCTCTTGAGCAAAAAGATGGGCTAGATGTACTCAAAATTGTCTTTCATCTTAAAACGCTGTGATTTGATGACTTGCCCAAAGTCAAATAGTTACTAGGTAGCAATACTAGAAAATAATTTCTCAATAATGTAGATGAGGATATTGAGGCAGTATTTTATGTTATTCCAAGAGAACTGAAATCAAAAAAGACCTGCATTCAAATGTTGCTTCAGTCGCTTATTACTTGTGAATTATGTGACCATAGGCAAGTCATTTAACCATTCTGAGCCTCAGTGGGCCCATTTGTAAAATGAAAATAATATCTTTAGTACCTACCTCCACAGAATTTTATCAACTAAGAGAATGTATATAAAGTGTTTTGTAACCCTTGACAAAAGCACATTAATGTAGTTATTAATTTTAAAATCAACATATAATTCCTATCAGAAACAACTCTATATGTGGATAATCATTTGATGAGTTATCTGCATCATGTTTACCATGAATTTTTCAGGATGGTGAAACTTCACACTGTTACCTGAATTTTTCAGGATGGTGAAACTTCACACTGTTAAAATACAGACATACTCTATAAGATGCTTACTTGACAAATATTGTTTTGCTATAATATTATCAATATATTATAGTAATTCATACTTTTATAGCACTTTAAGGTTTATAAAACATTGGTCACCACTACCCCCAAAAGAGAAAGCTGAAACTTAGAAACTGAAGTAATTGTCTCACAGGCATAGAGTTTCCAAGCAGTGGAATCAGGATTGAAATCCACAATAGCTCATCCCAAGAACAGTTTTCTTTCAGTTATACCAGAACCCTTCTCAATAAAGTACACATTAATAGTAGGAAATCTCTCTGATATCATTCAGGCTGACAAAGGATTCAGATGGCTAGTCAATGATTATATAAACTCATGACTGTAAACAAGTGGCAGTAATAACTCTGAGCTTCAAAATTTGCCTACCATCAAAACATGGTTTACTGCAAACATAAACTTCATTACTAGCTTAAACAAGATATCTCATCTCTCAGTTTCAATTTCTTTCTCTGGGAAATGGGTATAATTTCACAGGGTTTTGAGAAAGTGCTCTGTAAGATTTAAAGTGGATAAACCTAAATTTTTCAACATAATGTAATGAAGAGGACATTAAATTTGGAAGGTCAGGACCTAGGATTACCCAGTTCAGCTGCTCCAATCACAGGATCACAGCTAGAAGAAACCTTTGGGGCATTTTGTCCAACACCCATACTAAAGTTCCCGGAAGTTAAGTATTTTAATTCAATGTCACATAGATAATACACATCAAAGGTAGGCTTTGGCCCTAGCGCCTCTGACTCCAAAGTTGGTGCTCTTTTTTCTCTATCATGTGACTTTGGTAAAGGTTTCCTTTAGACCTAGGCAGACAGAATTTTCACTCAGAAAAATTTTAAAAAACTAAAAATCAATCATTTAAAAGATGAGAATATATATGAAAGCAACTCATAAATTATATCAAGTGCTATCATTATTATAAAAATAAAAGTTAGCATTTAAGTCCATGAGACCGTGTGTTCCATGAAAGTACCTTTTAGCTGTGTCTTATTTAATTGGGTCCATTTGATGGTTCAGCATCCAGTAAATTTTGTTCTCAGATGGGCAGTCTTCATGAATCATTCATTAACTAGCAATAAGCATTTATTAAGCATCTTTCTGGGTAGAGTCTGTTGAGGATACAAACAGAAAAATGAAATCAACTTTGTTGTATTCTACCGAATATAAGAATTATATAGGGGAATAAGTATAAAACAAATCAAAGAAATGGACAAGAGAAGGACTTGCAGCTAGGGCAAATGAGAGACCTCATGCAAAAGATATTGCTAGAGCTGAGCTCTGGAGGAGGTGAGAAATTTCGAAGATTCAAGGGTGAGGAGGGAGTGCCTTCCATGCATGGGGTAAATCCCATGTCTGTCAAAAAGCAAAGTCCAGAGATGAGATGTTATTCATAGTGTCCAGATAAGAAAAGGAAGATTGAGAAGCTGGTGGGTCAAACACTTAATGACCATAAGTCACAACCAAGAACTCCCGTTCTCTCATTTTAGGTAGACTGATCCAAGGTCACATCAAGGTCCAGTGGTCACATCTGTTGACTCTTTTTTCAGTACTCTAATATATTTCTCCTCTTTTCTAAAAAATCCCAAATGGGTTAGGATATAGGGATCTTTGCCTCAGTCCTCTTGCCAAAACAAAATTCTCACCCATTTACTGGGTGACTTCAAAAAGATTCTATCTGAAAATAAGGGACAGATGAGGTAAGCCTTCCAGGATTTTCCTTGCCCTAAAACCCTACAAAGACTTATAATTTCACAATTTTGATAGCTAAGTCAATGAAGAGGAAGTAACTGTCAAAGAAAAACAAACTTCAAAAGGGTGACAGAGAAATAGGGACAGGAAGAAGAAACAGACTGTGCTTTTGATATTATAAAATTAGTTTCATCTTAATATTTAGAACTGGCAGGTATCTTAGTGAGGATTATGTCCAACTCCCTCAGATTAGAGATGAGGAAACTAAGACCTTAAGAGCAGTGAAATCACTTACTCATAGTCTAAGATGAGCATAGGGTTTAAATGTATGTCGTTTAACTCTCAAACCAGAATTTCACTCCATGTCAGCTGAGTTGTCATCAGAAGTGGAGCCGCCCATCTGAACATGGGTATTTCATTGCCTACATCACTTGTTTCCAGCGCAGTATCCAGTCTCTTCTGAGAACAGCAGTATCATCTTCCATTCTTGATCTTTTCTCACACTTGGGTCATTTATAATGTAGGATCAACTTTAATCTCCTGCTATAACGTAATCTCCTGCTGAATGTCCAAACTTCAAAAGGAAAAGGAGTGAAACAGGGCTTCCCATCTCACTATAGTCTTCAGTCTCTTCTATTTTTTATGCTCGTCTCTTAATGGTTCTGGGAAGAAGAGGGGTGCCTTCTACTCAGTGATGAGCATCCTCATACCTGGCAGACCTTTTCAGCTTTTAGCAATTGTTGAAATTTGCCCCTGACACACCCTCTCTGAATAATGGCAGAAGTGGGTCACCTGATATCATTATCATCCTCACCACTATTATCTATAGCTAGCATTTACAAGGCCAAGCATTGTAAGGCATTGTAAGGCAAGCATTCAGGCACTGGGCTAAGTGCTTTTTTATAAATATTATCTCACTAATATGGAAATGTAATGCCAAAGGTCACTTTTAATGGGGTGACCAGTTCCTCCATTTGTCCTATTTCGTAATTCTGCCTTAAGGTTATGACTGTCCCCTCTTAATGGTTGAGATAAAGGTGTCATAGACATTCCTTAATGTCATTAGAATATCAGTAACCTCCATCTATGAGGCTATCCCCACTTAGGTCTCTGCATTATGTCGTTGTTCTTGTTATTCCATACAAGGCTTGCTGTCCTGATACTTGGGGCTAGACTCTTTGAGATGATAGTCTCCTATAGCCCTGGGATCCATTGGTCCCAGTATTTATCTCCATTTAATAAACTACTGAATTGGTCTCTAATCTCTGTCTTGCTCAGTTTCTTTTGGCATTACAGAAATATGTTCTATGGTGTAGGGGAGGGAGGGAGAAAAATTTGGAACACAAGATTTTGCAAAAGTGAATGTTGAAAGCTACCTTTGCATATATTAGGGAAAATAAGTTATTATTTTTAAAAAAAGGAAAAAAAATATTATCTCAGTTGATCCTTACAACAACCCTTGGAGGTAGATGCTATTGTTTTCCTCATTTTACAGTTGAGGAACTGAGGCAAACAGAAGTGAAATGATTTGCTCAAAGTCAGAGAGCTAATGTCTGAGGTTAGATTTGAACCCAGGATTTCCTGATTCCCAGCCCAATAGTGAATGGTATATAGAAAGTATGCACTGCCCCCACATCTCATAAGTTTCCCATTTCACTCCTTGAATCATCTCCCAACTTGACTCTATCTTACTCCACACACCGTTATATATTTCACTTTATGTCTGGATCACCCATTTCCAAACAGCATTGCAAAGGGTGTATGAACTTGCATATTACTTTTCAAATGTCTTCTCCTTTTAATCTATCAAAACAATCTATGGATTCCCCCATACGAATGCCTCAAAAAGCATAAACCCAAGTCACCATTTTTTACTTACTCCACTCCTTTAGAAACACATATACTTAATATGTTAGAAGGGAAAATGTTTCTAAAATTGAAAAGCTTTCAAAGAACACCTATTAACATAACATAGAACATCAGAATTCCATGAACTACAATTGGAGAAACACTGCAATACTCAGTCCAAAACTAATTGACTATGATTTCAATTATATATTCAGAATAAGTTGAAGGAAACAAAATCCTATTAAAAACAGCAAAGCAACTATTCTCTTGAAATCCACTTGAATGCAATTAAAATATATTCAAAATATTCTCTTGTAACTCATACCTTCTTTATTAAGGATTTTCTGTGTGCAGCACACTCTGCTAAGTGCTGAGAGAGAGATAAAACTTGAGATAAGACTTTGTCCTTAGTATTATGGAGTTAACTTGGATTTTTTTCTGTAAACGTCTCATGTATGTTTTCTTGCAGTCTTTCCCAACCTCATTCCTAGTGCTATCCCTTTGTTAATCATTCTTTATTCATCTTCCATTTAGCTTGTTTGTACCTATTTGTCTCATTAGATTATGAACTCTTTGAGAACAGGGGCTATCTTTTGCCTCTTTTTTTGTATCCCCCGTTTTTAGCACAGTCCCTGGCTTATGGTAGCCATTTAATAAACATTGACTGACTCACTCTGTGAGAAGAATTGGCTTAAAATGAGAGAAAAGAACAAGAAAGGAGACAATGATAATTAACATCTTAAAGAAGGAAAAGCTGCCCAGTAATTTTATTTCTACTTTTATCCAAGAAGGATGCCCCTTGAATTCGAAAGAACAGAACAAAAAGTTGAAACCCAATCTAAATAAGATATTGACAGACAACACTGAAGATAAATTCAAGTCATCTGGTCCAGATAATTCCTGCTCGTGTACTGAACACACTCGTGGAATGTGCTTGCTGAGTCTCTAATAGTAATGTAAAAAAGAAAGATTGTAGTGAACAAATGAAAGAGGTAAGATTAGAGAAGGACAAAATCTCATCTTCAAATAAGGAGAAGAGGTCTTCAGCCTATAGCCAGGGAGTGTGAATGTGATTCCCAAAAAATTCTAGAATGTATTATTAAAGAGATGCTTAGTGAATTTAGGAAAAGCAGAGATGACAAAGAATCAGCCTGGTTCTGGCAAGACCAAGTCATGTCAGTCTAACCCAAAGAGCAAAGAGCTTCACTTTCCTCCCATATAAAGGTCAGTCAAGGGAAATGCTGACAAAGAAAAAACTCAGAAGTCCTTTGAGTTGTTTTCAATTGCTTGACTGGTTCTCATTCAGACAAAACAATAAACATGTTCTATTTGGCCCCAGAGGGCACAAGAAAGAGGAAAAACCAGAAGTTGCAAGGTGAATTTAGGCTGGATATACTTTTAAAATGTACCAACAATTAGAGCCATCCAAAAGTGGAATAGCTTGCCTTGGGGGTGATGAACTGTTCCTTACTGCAAAACCTTCAGGAGGCTGGATGATTTGACATGAATGTTGCAGTATCCTGACTAGATAGATATGGGTTAAGACAAAATAATGATTTTGAGATTTTTCTCTGATCTATTACGCCAGCCCCATAATTGGCTCTCTCTGCTTCTGGTCTTTTCTCTTTCCAAGTCAACCTCTGTAAGACTGCCAAACTGATAAATCTAATGCACTTTCCCCAGTATTACCTTCCTTCCAAAGCAGAGCTCAGACATGAGCTCTTACAAGAGACATTTTTCCTTCCTCCTTGAATTATTTTGTATATAATTTGCACATTTGCTATATTTCTTCTTTCCCTCCTACTCTTCCTAGCAGGTAAGCTTCTGGAGGGCAGGGATTATTTTGTTCTTATCTTTGTATTTTTTTGTGCCCTGAATGTCTAAAACATAGTAGGACTTTAAACTTTGTTGAATTGAATTGAGCTAGGCTGAATCTATGGATCTCTTTGACCTCAGCTAAAACCTAAATGCACTTAAACCTAGGTGGATTTAAAACCTAGACCTTTTGTTCCCATTAATCTCTCTTCTTTTCCTCAGACAGTCTCCAAGGTCTCTTGCTTGCTTATTTATCCCAAATATTTCCCTGAGCTCCCACTTAAAACACTACTAATGGAAAAAAATACAAAATCATTAGATAGAAACATCCCTTCCCTTTTTCTTGGCAGAAGTCCAGCACCATCACCACTACTGCCCTCACTCCCAACCAAGGGGATGGTGAGAATCTTTTTTGGCTTTCCCAGTGAGGAAACCGTTTGTTGTTCATATTTCCTTCCCTTCCCATGAGCTTTCTCAGCATAAGTCTAAGATGGACTATTGTGCCTAATCAGTATTTGTTCTCTAATCAATGGGAGATCCAATAGCTCATTTTCCCTGGCCTTAAAAATGAAGAGTCAGGTGGCACTGAGGATATAGATCTTGGAAATCCTTGTCTAATTGTTCATTGCCATCACCCCCCTCTCTCTTTAACATTGTACTGGAGACTTATTTATGGAATCACTGTTTGAAATATTGAGCTTAGCTGGCATTTTCAGACCATAGCAAACACAAACCTTACTGTCTTCTCCAGCCATCAGGGAGGGCATGAAAATCAAGATTATCCTCCTGATAAATCAGTCCATTTCTCTGTGACACTTTCCCAGAGATAAAAAGGATTTCTTAGGAAACTCACCAACTTAAGTAAATCTTCCTCTCCAGGGAAGAAAAGAGAATATGGCTTTCTTTTCCCAATAAATAACTGCTACCAAAGAAAACATTCTCTCAGTTTCCAGCTGAGGAAGCCTGTAAAACTTTTGTGGCAGAAGACAATTTATGGAGATCTCTCTGTGTCCTCCCATAGTAACAAGTTGAAAAACATGGTATAAATGTCAAGCTTGATACTATTTCACCTTTCTGAAGGAAAAATCAGAATATAGCAAAAGGGATATGATTTCAGCTTACAAAGACATGTACTAAGTTAACTCTCTGTCCACTAAACAATCCTAACTGTTATTTTAACTATGCATAAATTGCATCCAAACTGAGAATTAACTTGGTATTCATTAGATAGGAGTTCATTCACATGAAAAACAAATTCTGGAAAGTTATTTCAGACCATATATTTGAAGGCAAGTCCAAAGAAGAGACATGTCTTTTTTTAACAGACTGTTAAATCTGTTAAAGATTTAACAGAATCTTTAAGCGGCCTAAGAGGTCAGTGACCTCTTAGTGGATTTTAAAAATTGGCACTTATAACACTAAGTAAAGCTTCATAACCATTTCTACAATCAGATTTAATTTTTAAGACAGAGTAACTTTAAAAAGCATACACATCATGAGAAAGTATATTTATGCTACTAAATAAATAAAATAATAAAATCTGATCCTCTAAGATACCAGTAATGTTAGACATACACTGCCATAGTCTATACAAGGAAAATCAAAATTTCCTCCAGAGAACAAAATATTTATTAAAGATGGTATTAGCAAGTGCCTAAGTTAAACTTTAAATAATGAAATAAACTAACCAATTACATTAATGCATAGTTTTCCTTGGTTTGGAGTCTTAATTAGTTGGAGAAGCTGCAACAATTTTTTGATCCTTAAAGGTAACACCTTCATAATTGTACTAACTCCATACCCTCTCCTCCTCCCTTTCCAGAATTACTTGTCTGGGATTCCCTAATGATCCTCCTTGTCATCCCTCCCCCCCCCCCTCGCCCCCAAACTGCAGTGATATGTCTGCCCTTCCAGGGACTACCGTATAAGAACCTGATGACCCATCATAATGAACCCAAACATCGGCATCTGATCAGCACATATGAAGACCATTTCAACAGGCATGGCTACAACCCTGCTTTGCCACCAATCCGTACCTGGAATGGGCAGAAACAGATGTGGCTGCCAGAGAAGTCGGACTTTCCCCTCCTTGGTACTTTATATAGTTTCCCTTATAATAACATTCAAAGGTTCTGGGATGTATTTTGAGGCATGGGGATACCATGCTCCCTTTTTTGCCCCTTTCCCCCATTTCACAAGCATTTTGCTGGCTCTGCTGAACAGTGCTGAGCAGCTGTCTCTAGCTGCTTGGTATTTCGTCATAGCTGGCACAGGGACTGGTCTGTGTCCTACCCCAACCCCAGGTTCTTTGCCAAACTCCATCCACCTCCAATGCTCTAATCAGAATATAGGGTTCTGCCACATGTCTTCTTTAGAAGTGTGCCTGGTCCGAGGGGAAATAACTTTACACCTACATGAACCTACAGACCCAAAGCAGCTTTCTCCAGCTTTATTTGTTCAGTGAACAAACTGAACATCCCCTCTCACTCATTTAATGTGTATTGGATATACAACTATACAACTAGTTACACAGAAATGCAAGGAGCTTTCTTTATGACACTAGCTCCTCCTTCCCAATAAGGTCTCTGGCAAGCGTCAAGGAGTGTACAATTCCTTGCACATGGTAGGCACTTAAATGCTGACTGAAGCAGATAGCTAAGGCTATAGGTGTTTCCTCCCCACCAGGACAGCAGGCTTCCTACCCCCAAGTCCTTGGGCAGATAGCCTCTACGGGACTCTACGGGAATACCAACGCAGCCCTGTCTTCCATGACTTTCCTTCCAGTATCTCCCAGACCTGATTCCTTTCTGTTAAATATTTTTAAACTCCAGTCACAAGTTTATCTCAGTCTAACTTGAGAAAAATACAAGCATTCACTTCCCTCTCCCCTCCCTCCCTCCTGGGTTGGGGCCAGTTTTTCATTCATGATTTCACCACCTGATGCTGATTTCTATTGCAGCTCCCCCCACCAACTATGGCCTTTTTGAGAGTCTCTTGAAGAAATGGGAAAAGCCTACTAGGTGTGACCTCATGAACAGCGTTTACAACTTGTCTTATGTAAAACACCCAATGTCCCGGCGTAATCTGTGGCAGCGTCAACATTCAAACCCGATTCTTCCTCACCTACGGTGAGTCATCTGGCCCATCCTTCTGACAGCCACAATCTTCTCTGGACAAAATGAAACAAGACCAAAGAATCTTAACATTTTCAAATTCCAAGAAAGCAAAAATGATGGCTACCTCCTTCCCTTACTGGCACATTTGAGTAACTGACATTTGGAGTCTCTCCTCCAAACTGTAGGCTCCTCTTCCCTTATTTTCCACAATTAAATTTTATTGGTAACTATTAAAGTTGATGTTAACAGGAGATACACTGCTTGCTCTCATTGGGCTTCTAGTATAATGGGAGCAATTAAGCACATTCTACAGAGATCAAATTCTTTTTTTTTTTTTTTTTTTTTTAACTCCCCAGAATGGCCAAATTGTTAGAAATCACATTCCTGAAGCAGAAAGAGCACTAGCTCTGGAGTTGAAGGCCTAAGTTCAAATCTCACATCCAAACCTACTGCCTGTGTGGTCTTAGACAATTTCTTTCACCTCTCTGGTGGTCAGTTTGAAGTTGTTGGACTAAAATAATCTCTGAAGTCCTTCCCAGTTCTAACTCTATAATGCTAAATAATCTAAACTCTATGGGATAAATGAGAGGTTTCACCTCCCCTCCCCTGCTTTTTCATCCTCCTAGCTCTGCTGGTGGGGCTGTGTTTATGGTGATGGTCTGAAATTAGGGTCATCCCCCCCAGCACAATGATCTGTTTAAAAAAGCTGAACAATTCCCACAATTAGGAAAAACTGAGGTTTGTTAAACCACATTCTCAAGTGGGGCACCTGATTCCGACCTGGATATTGTGGATGCATGTCTTTTGTGTGGATACAAGGGCATTTGTTTGTGTGTGAAAGGTCATCATCCTCCCTCAGCATCCTGGTTCCCTAGAGCATTCTCCTATGTGTAATTTATACATCCATTCAATCTCACCCATTCCTCAGTGTCTACTATTCTCATTATTCCCATCCTACCCACTTAGGCACAAGCCTATCCTTATCTATACTCTCATCTTAATCGCACTCTGTATTCCCTTCTTACCCAAGCCCTCTTGTATATCCATGCTACAAAGTTCTTTCTGTATTGCTAAAAAACTTTTTATTCTAAATTTACTTCTGTTTTCTTCTTTTCACCATCACCAAAATGAAACTTAATTCTCTTCTGAACCATAACATAATCAACTGCCCTGTTTAGTGAAGACATCTTCTTCCACTCTAATTAAACGGGAAAGGGGAACTGGTCTTTTCTTTTTTCTTATTAAAGGTAAATGCAGCTTTTATCTTCCTGCCACCCAAAATACATATAACTATATACTTAAGTTATAAAAACATAAAGGTTTCACGAAAGGGATCAAGAAGATTTTGTTTTATTGGATTATTAGTAAACAAGAAATTATTATGACTAGATTAGATTGAAAAATGAAATGTTACTATGTCCCAAATTGTGAGATAGGGAAATGTTACAGAACATTATTTTTATAGTAAAATTTCACCTGTCTGGGTATGAACAGCCAACTATCATTTATCTGTGTGTGGATTATCCATTTTGTTAATTCTCAGTAGCAGGGGATATTACCCTATGGACATCCAGAATGGAAACATGTATCAATAATCTAAATTAAGCCTAATTATGAAGGTGAATCAGCTGCTGCAACTAATGAACAATACATAAAAAGATCTCTGATCTCATTGATTTAGAAATAATTTAGGCTACAACACATTCATGCCTGCCAGTCTAATAAGTTTTGTCCAAGACTTCCCACAGATTCACCCCAATGGTCCACCCAAATGTGCTGAGACTATCCTCAGCATAACAACCCATGAAACAAAAAAGCAAAGATATAAATATATCAACATCTATATAAATTATATATATTTATAAAATATCTATTTACATATATATGTGTGTGTGTGTGTATATATATATATATATATATATATATATTTTTTTTTTTTGTATTCCAAACTTACAAAATATATATGAATTATCTCCTGGTTTGAATTATCCAAGCCCCTGCTCCTTTCCATAAATATGAATAATCAAAACTTGATTGTATAAGTATGTGAATATATTAGAATACATATAAAAATTCAAATAAATTATTATTTGTAGGCAAGTAGAAAGAAGATATACTGGGTCTCATTTGCTTCATGGCTAGGAGTTACCTATGACACTGACAATTCTGTAAATTCACCTTTCCCCTCCTTTTCCTTTTGTCTGGGTTCCCATATCACACATTGACAGTGAATGCCACCCCCTAAAATTAAATTGTCCTCCAGATTGAAAATTATGTCAATGGCTTTGGGAGTATTCCATAAAGAACCTGATACTACATTTGCTCAATTCTATAGGATGTGAAAGTTTTTTTTTTAAATAGTTGACTTAAAAGGATTTCCTTTACAGTTTAAACTGGGCACAAAAGTCTTTATTCCAAATCCTAAGGAAATAGCCAGTTCCACAAAATCTAAATGTAAACAATAAACTCCAAAGGGAGGATAATTGAAAAAGGTGGATCTGCAATTATTCACTGTGGAGGGGAAGGTTTATTGATACCTGACTTGTTCAGAATTATACTCAAGTTGGCCAGGAATTTTCAGGATTATTGTTGCACAACAGCATAACTGTACATCTTGTGCCAGTCTTAGGGAAATCCCAGAATTATAGATGTTCTTGCATCTTATGAACTGACATCTAATATACTGAAACAACCTGGTCTAACATGTCTAGTTGGTGATTTTGTAATCTTGTCTCTAGTAACCAGTCAGAAAAAGGTATTCAGAGATAGAGCCTTATAACTGAACTAACCTGGTAAGAGTTTTACTGTGCCATCCTGGAAAATTAAAGATTGAGGTCATCCTAAGACAGAGGCCTATTATCCTGGGAAGAAGCATAAAGTAGAGCATAGAGCATAGGAGAATTTGGATTCAAAATCTGTCTCCAAAACTTAAGTGACCATGAGAAAGTCAATGAAGCACATAGGTTATATCACTTCATCAGGTTACATTTCTTTTAAAATAGGAATGAGTATATACCATGCCAAGTTGTGAGAATCAAATGAAATATCAGTTACTATTCTTTGGACTGAGGTCAGAGCCTGATGTTTTTCCTCAAGCACTTTAATGGAAATCTAGCTACTGACTCTCTTTTTCCCTCGGCTTCCCAGACTTTGATATAACAGGAGTGCTTTTTCAGATCTTCTATATTTCTTCACACGCTGCCTACGTGACCCTAGACAAATCACTTAGCAATCTCAGTACTCTGAGTAGGTCTGGACTATAACTTGCAGAGAAGGTGTCAATTGGCACTGATAAAGTTTCTTCAGATATGACACCAATGAAATCAGTCCAGCCAGTATTCCTTCTTCCAAATTTTTCACTGTAATAGCTATCTTAAAGCGTCTAGAGACATAACAGCTATTTTTAAATACTTGCCAGGGTTTCTCAGGGAACAGAGAGCAGCCTCTTCATGCTTGGCCTTCCAAAGGACAGAATCCGAAGTTGAAAAGAGGTATTTAGGCTTAAAAATCTGAAAATTTTTTTTTTTTTAAAAAGTAGCACTGCATGATACAGTATATAGAGCATTTAACTTGAATTTGGGAAGGGCTGGGTTCGAATCCCACCTCAGACTTTTATAAGCCATAAGACTCTGAGGAAAGTTCTTCGGAGGTGGAAGATTCAAAGCTTCTAAGAGTCCCTTCCAGCTCTTATGATCTTACAATGTGGAATGGGAAATAATGAGCTCTTCATCACTAGAGGTCTTCAAGGGGAGGCTGGATGACTGAGCTCTTGCTTATTAGAGGTCTTCAGGGGGAGATTGGATGACTGGATTGTTCATCACTAGAGGTCTTCAAGGGGAGGCTGGATGACTGACTGAGCTCTTGCTCACTAAGAAGTCTTTAAGGGGAGGCTGGATGACTGCCTGGGAGCTGCTCATCTTAGAAGTCTTTAAGGGAAGCTGGGATGACTGAGCTCTTGCTCACTAGAGATCTTCATGATCTCTAGATCTAAATCTAGATCTAAATGGTGGGCTGTTCATCACTAGAAGTCTTCATGATCTCTAAATCTAGATCTAGATCATGGGCTATTCATCACTAGAGGTCTTCATGATCTCTAAATCTAGATCTAGATTGTGGGCTGTTCATCACTAGAAGTCTTCATGATCTCTAAATCTAGATCTAGATCGTGGGCTGTTCATCACTAGAGGTCTTCATGATCTCTAAATCTAGATCTAGATCGTGGGCTGTTCATCACTATAAGTCTTCATGATCTCTAAATCTAAATCTAGATCATGAAGTGTCATCACTAGAGATCTTTCATGATCTCTAAATCTAGATCTAGATGGTGGCTGTTCATCACTAGAGATCTTCAGATCCTAAATCTAAATCTAGATCTAGATATGGGCTGTTCATCACTAGAGGTCTTTCATGATCTAAATCTAAATCTAGATCTAGATCGTGAGGATTGTTCATCACTAGAGATCTTCATGGATCTTAAATCTAGATCTAGATGGTGGCTTTGCATCACTAGAGTTCTTCAGTGATGACTCCTAAGTGCTAAATCTAGAGTCTAGATCGTGGAGTGTCTCATCACTAGAGATCTTCATGATCTCTAAATCTAAATCTAGATCTAATCGTAGGCTGTTCATCACTAGAGGTCTTCATGATCTCTAAATCTAAATCTAGATCTAGACTTGGGCTGATTCATCACTAGAGATCTTCAAGGATCTCTAACAAATCTAGATCTAGATCTGTGGGCTGTTCATCACTAGAAGTCTTCTATGATCTCTAAATCTAAATCTCAGATCTAGATGGTGGGCTGTCTCATCACTAGAGATCTTCATGATCTCTAAAATCTAGATCTAGATCGGGGCTGTTCATCACTAGAAGTCTTCTATGATCTCTAAATCTAAATCTAGATCTAGATGTGGGCTGTTCATCACTAGAGATCTTCATGATCTCTAAATCTAAATCTAGATCTAGATCGTGGGCTGTTCATCACTAGAGATCTTCATGATCTCTAAGTCTAAATCTAGATCTAGATCTGGGCTGTTCATCACTAGAGGTCTTCATGATTCTCAAATCTAAATCTAGATCTAGATCGTGGGTTGTTCATCACTAGAGATCTTCATGACTTCTAAATCTAAATCTAGATCTAGATGGTGGCTGTTCATCACTAGAGATCTTCATGATCTCTAAATCTCAGATCTAGATCAGTGGGCTGATTCATCACTAGGAGATCTTCATGATCTCTAAATCTAGATCTAGATCATGGGCTGTTCATCACTAGAAGTCTTCATGATCTCTAAATCTAGATCTAGATCGTGGGCTGTTCATCACTAGAGATCTTCATGATCTCTAAATCTAGATCTAGATGGTGGGCTGTTCATCACTAGAGATCTTCATGATCTCTAAATCTAGATCTAGATCGTGGGCTGTTCATCACTAGAGGTCTTCATGATCTCTAAATCTAGATCTAGATCGTGGGCTGTTCATCACTAGAAGTCTTCATGATCTCTAAATCTAAATCTAGATCTAGATGGTGGGCTGTTCATCACTAGAGATCTTCATGATCTCTAAATCTAGATCTAGATGGTGGGCTGTTCATCACTAGAAGTCTTCATGATCTCTAAATCTAGATCTAGATGGTGGGCTGTTCATCACTAGAAGTCTTCATGATCTCTAAATCTAGATCTAGATGGTGGGCTGTTCATCACTAGAAGTCTTCATGATCTCTAAATCTAGATCTAGATGGTGGGCTGTTCATCACTAGAAGTCTTCATGATCTCTAAATCTAGATCTAGATGGTGGGCTGTTCATCACTAGAAGTCTTCATGATCTCTAAATCTAGATCTAGATGGTGGGCTGTTCATCACTAGAAGTCTTCATGATCTCTAAATCTAGATCTAGATGGTGGGCTGTTCATCACTAGAAGTCTTCATGATCTCTAAATCTAGATCTAGATGGTGGGCTGTTCATCACTAGAAGTCTTCATGATCTCTAAATCTAGATCTAGATGGTGGGCTGTTCATCACTAGAAGTCTTCATGATCTCTAAATCTAGATCTAGATGGTGGGCTGTTCATCACTAGAAGTCTTCATGATCTCTAAATCTAGATCTAGATGGTGGGCTGTTCATCACTAGAAGTCTTCATGATCTCTAAATCTAGATCTAGATGGTGGGCTGTTCATCACTAGAAGTCTTCATGATCTCTAAATCTAGATCTAGATGGTGGGCTGTTCATCTGGATGCTGATTGTCAGGCATGGTAGAAAGCAGCCTCCTCTTCGGCTGCGGCTCGCCATTGGGGTCCCTCCCGTGACCCCGGAAGTGCCTTGGCTGCTCCCCTCCCCCACCCCCGCCTCCTTGAGGACTCAGGGTTCTCCACCCCTCACTGGTCTCTCTACTGGGAGCAGCCTCTTCGGACCTCAGGGCAATGTCGGGTCGGGAGACCTCCCGCGAGTCATTTTTTACAACTTTCCACTTCTTTTCCCACAATCCACCGGGGCGACACGGAGCCCGAGAGAACACGTCGTCGTCCCTCCTCAGGGAGTGCGCCCGGATTGCGCCTGCGCACTCGCCCAGCCCAGCCGCCTCGCTTCCAATCCTTATTGTCCCACCTCCCGCTAGGGGGCAGCCTGCTCCTGGGTTTCCCTTATCCATAGTCTCTGAAACCCATCACTTGGCGCTGCTGAAAGGACTGAAAGGACCTCCCTACTCCGCCCTGGAACTTGGAGTGGGGAAGACCTGGAGGTCGCTTAGCCAAAGTGTCAGCTAGGTGACCACTTATTCATAAGAGTGCCGGATCTGAAATCAAAAAGACAATTCAAATCCAGCCTTAAATGCTTACAAGTTGAGTCTGCCTCAGTTTTCCTCTTCTGTAAAATGGAGATAACAGCAGCATCTTTCTCCCAGAATCCTCAGGAGGACCCAGTGAGATAATAGCAAGTGCTTGAAAACTGTTGTTTCCTTCTTGGTATACGGAAAACTGGAGGAGCTCTCTATCCGGTTTCTCATCTTACAGAGGAGATGAGGGAGGCAGCCTGACTCGGGCCGTCCCCACGGGCAGTAAGAGACAACTCAGAGAATCCCGGATGGCAAGAGTCCTCCACGTCTAGCCTGACCCACGCCCCGCCCCTGTTCTCTCTCCGTTTTAACGTCATCCCGTCTGACTCACCATTCTCCCACCGCCACCTTTCTTGTGACCTCTGGTTCTGGACGCACCAGCCAAATGCGGGCTACATCCCTTGTGCTAATTAATCGTGTCCTGGCTCCACTCTCCTTCTCCACGTCTTTCTAAGCTGAAACACCACTATCGATTTTGCCTCCTCCACTGGAGTAACGGCTAGCCTTACAGCCAGCAAAGTATTTCACATGTTTGTAAACTCTTTGAGGTGAGGAATCATCTTGCTTTTTGCATTTGCAATACACGGCTCCCAGTCGGGAGAGCTCCCGCGAGTCATCTTTCACAACTTTCCGCTACTTTTCCCACAAGCCACCGCGGTGACACGGAGCCCGAGAGCACACGTCCTCCTCCCGACTCAGGGCTGCGCCTGCGCGCTCGCCCAGCCCAGCCGCCTCGTTTCCAATCCTTATTGTCCCACCTCCCACTAGAGGGCGCGGTTAGCACGACTTGTATGTGATAAGTGGTTTTTTTTTTTTTTTTTTTTTTTCATTCATTCTTCATAGGCTTAGAGAGGCTTTAATTAATCAATTAGTCAATAAACAAAAATGAAGTGCCTACAATGTCCCAAGCACAGCTGAGCTTTGGGAATAGAAAGAATTAAACCATCCCTATTTATGATTAGTTTATATTCTAATTAGGGAATAAAGTCCAGCCTGCTCATTAAACTTGTGAGTTCTAGAGAAGTAAGGGACTTGCCCAAAGTCACACAAGTAATAAATGGCAGAGCCAGGATATGGATTCTTTTTTTTTTTTTTTTTTTTTGCTCCTCCCAACTTTATTTTTTATTTATTTTTTTATTTTTAAATAACTTTTTATTGACAGAACCCATGCCAGGGTAATTTTTTACAACATTATCCCTTGCACTCACTTCTGTTCCGATTTTTCCCCTCCCTCCCTCCACCCTCTCCCCCAGAAGGCAAGCAGTCCTGTACATGTTAAAGAAGTTACAGTATATCTTAGATACAATATATATGAGCAGAATTCTCTTGTTGCACAGGGAGAATTGGACTCAGAAGGTAGAAATAACCCGGGAAGAAGAACAAAAATGCAAGCAGTTTACATTCATTCCCCAGTGTCCTTTCTTTGGGTGTAGCTGCTTCTGTCCATCCTTGATCAATTGAAACTAAGTTAGATCTTGTCTTTGTTGAAGAAATCCACTTCCATCAGAATACATCCTCATACAGTATTGTTGTTGAGGTATATAATGATTTCCTGGTCCTGCTCATTTCACTCAGCATCAGTTCATATAAGTCTCGCCAATCCTCTCTGTATTCATCCTTCTGGTCGTTTCTTACAGAACAATAATCAGGATATGAATTCTAACTACAGATTGAGTATTCATTCCCCTGTGTCTCATACCTTAGTATGGCTTGGTTACCTACATGATTCCTATAGTCTTCTGCAGGAGACTCCTTTATGGTCAACTCCTACTGCTCTGATGGTCACTTATGACCATTTCCAGCGGACTTTGCTACTCACTCTGAATACTACTGGAACTTCTGATAGGATCTCCTGATTTCCCAAACTCATCACATTTCCTGTGTATTCCCATCTAGGAATACTCATTCACCAAACAGAAAAGAATAAACATAAAAGAAATTTAAATGTATATATTTATATATTAAATTAAATTAATTTAATAAATATAAATTAAATTTATATATAATTATATATATAATATATGCATATATATAAATAAATAAAAATTAAATTAATAAAAAATGTATATATATATATATATATATATATATATATATATATATATATATATATATATAAAACCAGCTGCCTTTTCTGCTTCCAGTAATTCAATCCAACTTTTCTCAATAGAAGCCATCGAGTAAAGAGATAGCAAGTGAAATATATTTTTTGTATGTAAACTTAGTTTTAGGTCTGCAGCCCCTCATCAGTTTTTCTTTCTCCAAAAGTAATTAAGGATCTTAATCATCAATATAGAACTAGAATATTGAAGACTACAAACAGTTTCCAAAGTTCCACAGTTTGAATAGGAAACTGACAGGGAATATCTGAGAGCGCTGTATGGAACCGATTTTTTGTCATTTCAGTCATGTATGACTCTTCATGTCCTATTTGGGATTTTCTCTCTCTTTTTTTAAAAACAAACTTTTTTTAAAAACAGAAGCTTTTTATTTACAAAGCATACACATGGGTAATTTTTCCAACATTGACTCTTGACCCTTGCATTACCTTTTGTTGCAAATTTTCCCCTCCTTCCCCCCTACCCTCTCCCCTAGCTGGCTGGTAATACAATACATGTTAAATATGCTGAAATACATGTTAGATCCAATATATGTATACATATTTATACAATTATCTTGTTGGGCAATAAAAATCAGATCAAGAAGGAAGAAAAAGAAAAACTGAGGAAGAAAACACAATGCAAGCAAAAAACAACAGAGAGAGTGGAAATACTATATTGTGATCCACACTCAGTTCCCACTGTTCTCTCTCTGGGTGTAGTTGGCTTTCTTCCTCACTGCATAATTGGAACTGGTTTGAATCATCTTTTTTTTTTTTTTTTTTTTTTTTTGCTGAGGCAATTGGGGTTGAGTGACTTATCCAGGGTCAGTGTTAAGTGTCTGAGATCAGATTTGAACTCAGGTCCTTCTGACTTCAGGGCTGATGCTCTATCCACTGCGCCACCTGGCTGTCCCTTTGAATCATCTCAATGTTGAAGAGAGTCACACCCATTTGGAATTTTCTTGACAAAGATATTGGGGTGTTTGTTATTTTCTTCTCTGGTTCATTTTACAGATGAGGAAACTGAGGCAAGCACAGGTAAATGATATGCCCAGGGTCATATAACTAGTAAGTGTCTGAGGCTACATTTAAATTCATGAAGATGAGTCTTCTTGACTCCAGCTGGTGTTCTCTTCATTGTACCACCTTGCTTCCAAACATTCTACCTCTATTATATTATATATTACATAATTATGTAAACTAAGACCCAGAGAGAAAAATTTCAAAGGTAACTAGTAGGAATAGGGAGAAGGAAATAAAGATGTATTAAGTGCCCATTATGGACTGGATTACTATGCTAAACATTTTGCAAATATCTGATCACTAATAAGAATCAGAACCTAACTAGAACCCTGCCAGTCCATGGCTGAACAAAGGCTATTTTAATCCTCTCAAGGTAACGCTTTTCACTAAATGCAGTAATTTTTTGCTTGACAAAAAGACTCATCACTTGAGTATTTTCATTATATAACAAACATCTTTGGTGTTTTTGTCATCAAATTTAATTCATTAAAATGTAATTTACAGGATTTTTTCTTCTTCAGGAATGTACCTATTGCTCAAAGTAAAATAGGTCTTGCTCCATTTGGGGCAATTTTGATTGACTTTGGAGCAAGCTTTACTTATTTTCCAGGCTGACAGTCCAGATCCAAAGGATTTTTTTGGCTGCTTCTTTCACTGACATCTTACTCAATTTATCTTCCTTAAGGAACACAGATTAGCAGACTGTTAACTGACTATACTGCAATTAGAGGCTGGAGAAATCATTGATTTCTACATGGAAGTACCTTTCAAGTCATGTGGTACAACCTCATTGTATAGATTAGGAGATTGGGGTTCAGAAGGCTTATGTTGCTTGCTCAAAGTCATTATAATATCACACTTGAGGTTCAAAGTTTATTCCTCTCTTTTAAAAAATAATTTTTCTGATATCCTTTGTTTTTACATAACTTAAATTTCCTCCTCTGCCCCTTTCTTTCACCTTTCCAGGAAGCCACCCCTATAACAAAGAATATTTTTAAAATAAATTTTGTTGACATCTTTTGTTTTTGTATCACTCAGATTTTTTTCCCCCAAATCTCTCCCTTTCTCCCTCCCAAACACAGGTAAGTCCATATACAATGGACTCTCAAAGAGTCCCTTATAATATTTAAAAAAAAGATGAGGAAAAATAGCATAACTGATCAATACATCCAAAAAAAGTCTGAAAATGATGAACTTATAAAGGATGAAGCTTGTGGGAAGGGCAGTATTTTCTCATTTCTTCTCAGTGAAGTCAGGCTTGTTCTCTATAAGGAATATTTACTTTTGTTTGTTTTGTGATGCTATTTGTTGTTGTGTTCTTGTTGACCCAAGTTCCTTTCATTTAAAAAAAATTATATTTCCTTACAAGAAGTATTAAAAAGTGTAGTGAATAGAAACAAGAGACCACCATTTACATTGTGGTACTCATTATGTATATTGTTTTCTTGGCTCTGCTGACTTCATTCTGCAAAAAAGAACTTTTTTAAAGAAAAAAAAGAGTAAGAAGAGAAAAAACAATCAACAAAATTAATCTAAACAAGGGAGAAAAAAATGTTAAAATAGCTGTCACACTTTTCCACACACACTGACCTCCTACCTCTGCCCAGAGAGAGGGGGAATGGTAACTTCATTTATCTTGTTGCTGTTTATAATTTTCCAATGTAACTTTTTAATTGTATGGTTGCAGTCATCTCCACTGATAATATTGTGGGTACTTCAAACCAGATGTATTATATCTTAGGTTTTATTGAAGGAGTTGAATATCAGGTAGTTACCAAGGTCAGAGCTCATTCCAATTTGACAAACATTTACTAAACCTCTATTGTATTCTAGGGCCTGGATTAAGCAGTAGGGATATAAAATTGTGTGTGTGTGTGTGTGTGTGTTTTAATGAAACTAATATGGGGGGGAGTCATATTTTAAGTTCTAATTTGTATCCCTGGTTTCCTCTCCACCTTGCACTAAAAAAAGCCATCATTTGACATAAATTTATAAATATATGTAAAATTATTCTATGGATACTTCTACATATCAGTTCTTTCTCTGGAGGCACATAATAGCAGATAAGCCTGTTGTAGTTGATTTAAGTATTTATAGTTCTTAGAATAATTTAGTTGATACAATTATTCTTTGAGTAATATTACTGTTACAACATTCTCTTTTCACTTTTCAATACTTCATGCAAGGGAATATAAAAAAGTTTTTAAATGAAAGGAACTTGAGTCAACAAGCATATATGTAAGCAAATTAAAGAATATATCACTACATCTGTAAGTATTTTCATGCCAGATGATGTAAAGTCATTGCCTGGAGGCAAAAGAATTTATAGGAATGTATCTCTAGCCTCATTTATGCTTAGTAAATTTTTGCTGAATTGAATGAAGATTTGTTAAGAGAAATGCCCTATGTTTAGTCTTTTTAAGTAAGGTGGAACTTTAGAGTGTTTTAAAGTATTTTAATGACTGTCTTGTGAAGAAAGGATTTGGTTTGATGTGCTTGAGCTAGAGAGGAAGTTCTAGTCCTGAGCTGTTAGATTAATAGAGAAAGCCTAAAGTACTGATAAAATTATAATACTCCCTGAAGCAAGCAGGAAAGGGCATTGAAGTGATCATCTCAGCTTTAAGTAAACCTTTTATTCTTAAATAGGTCTTTTGTTCAAGTGGATTACAGTCCCATCCCCAATGGAGGTCTTTGGAAACCCCATCTTTTTGTGTCCAATGAGAAACCCAAGCTATGACGTCAGCCCCCCTAAATTAAATTTCCCCTACAAATCTGCCTATGGTCTAAATCCTTGTTAAAATCCCTTTTTAGCCTGGCCATAGCATCTTGCCTCATGGTATCTTTCTTTTCACCTTCTCCTCTCATGCCTCATGATATTTTTTTCCTTGTTATAGCTCTTTTAGAGTGCTAAATTCCTTTTAGGGTTAGTCTACCAGTCAATGGTGTAATTCTCTTCCCCTGCTAACCCCTTTTAGGATTAGCCTGCTAAATTCCTCTATGGAGTTAGTTTGCTAGTCAATGGCATATTCCCACCTCATGTCATATTCTCTTTCTTTTGGTTAGTTGTGAGTTCTACTAGGAGACTTATCTTTTCTATTGTTGATTGTTAAAACCCTTTTCCTTGCTAATTATAATATTCTTTTTTTATTGCTCTTCTGAAACTATTTCACATTTACCACCCCTTGTCTATTTTATCTCTTCATTTTGTCTGTAACCTCTTCTCATAAATAAAGGTAACTTTTAGCAAAGAGAATGTCATTGTGAATTTGTCACAAATGCCTTGCGCCTTGCACTACATATTTCAAAGTAGCAATTGCTACTCCAACTCCATCACTAAAACTAATGAGTTGAAGAAATAAATTTTAATTCCTTACAAGAAAAAAAAACTTTCTAAAAATAAGCTATGCAAATGTATAATATGTGGGTTAGCAGTGACTAGAGGTCTTTAGGTAAACTTTTATTGACTACTTTTCAGATATATTGTAGGAGGGTCTTGTTCACATATAGGTAGAAAAAGATGTCCTCCAAAGTCTTTTCTAACTAATATTCTGTGATTTTGTAAAATGATTTCTCAATTCAGATTGGAAAAGAATGCCATACTAATAATTGAGCAAGTCTGACATCTAGTGGTACACTTGAAATGAGCAAACTGCCCCATCAGGTTCTAAAAAACAATTATAGGATTTTAGGGATTCCTTTTGGAAGGAACCTTAGAGACCTGATCTAGCCTCTTTTATTCTGGAGATGAGAAAGCTAAGGCATAGATAATCCTAAAGAGTAGAAACATAAGCTGTGGAATGAGTCCTGTATTTGGAGTCAGAAGTTAGAATCCATAGGTCTGCTACATATGACGTGTCAGTCAACAAATTTTTTTTTAATAAAGTATATCCTAAATGCCAGGTATCAAACAACATAATTTCTAAGCACCTTTCTAGCTCTATATCCTAACGTTAAAAATTTTCTATTTTGTTATGTAATTCATTTTAGAGTTTATGTGGGAATTTCAATTAAATCTCACAAGCATATTCAATTTATATTATTTTTCTTTTCCAAGAGAATAATAAGATTTTTTTTAAAGGAAAACTGCAGACATTCTTCACTTTATTATTCCCTGGAACAGTCATTCCATGATACTCCAGGCAACCTGTCTGGCCTCCAACAGCTCCACATTAGCTACTTTGTCTCCTTACCCCTCCACCAACACCTTCACAAACATTTTCATCCACACATTGTTCCTGATGCCCTTGGAGGACTCCACTCTGAAACCAAACCTGTAGGATTGATGATAAACTTCAATTCCTTACTTATTGATTCACTTACTCCTACTCTATCATAACCTGGACACCCCAGGGATAAAATCCCATTCTTCACTACCCCATTCTCTTATAGCCATTCCTTCAAATGAACCATTTCTCTCCAGTGTCCCACTCTAAACATTTCAATTCAATCTTTTTTTCATTCTTATTATTTTGAACTTGTTAAGGACTATGTCTAAGTGTGAAGGGGCAGGTCAATTCTCCGAAAGCCCCCACAGCTGTGAATCATAAGATTCTTGAAGGAACTGCAAAACATCTTTTACTGACACAGATGTTTCTTATGAATTGGGAATGAAATAATAAATTGGAGGCAAGAGGGAAGAGGAGAGAGGTTAGAGAATGCACCTGCCTCTCAGTTTCCTTGTAACATTATCATCCTCTCATATGAAGGGATATATTCTGCTGGTCAGAATTAAATCCCCAGCAGCCATTAATAGGTGGCTCCATAACACCCAGCAGCCACTAGCAGATTGCTTCCATAACATGGACTCATTAAGACTTGACTGCCCAGCATATGAACAATTTCCTTGGCTACCTTTTCTAGCACTGGTAACATTTTCATTCATATACCTCAACCCACTTATTGGTCTTGAGGGGAATGAGGATTGCAATATTCCTTACTTCCCATTTCCATGTCTGGATTCCCCTTCTAGCATCTTTATTCACCAACATCTTTTCTCTTGAGGTTTATCCAATCTATATTTATCACTCAATTAAGTTTCTGTTGGTTGTTGTCTACTAGACTTCCAGGACACACTTCTTCCTTTCTCAATGAATTCATTTCCTGATTCACACTCTTTCTTTGCTTCTTAATTCCTTTATATATACTAGGGGAATTCAACATATATATTGACTCTCCCTTAAACAAGATTTCCTCAACTTATTGATTTCCTACAACTTCTCCTCTGTCCTATGTTAATTACACACAAAGATGGTTCTAACCTTGTTCTTCTTACCATCATCCACGTGTTCAACATTCATGTTCATGAATTTCAAAATACCTTTATCTAATTATAATCTTTTTTCATTCCATCTTTCTCTCTCTTATGACCTCTAAGGCTATTATTCATCCTATCTCCTCCATTTTCAAAAAGCCCTCAAAAAATTTGATGTGTCAATCCCTTGCTAGTTAATGTCCAATATCCCTTCTTACTTTATAGCTAAATTCCTTAGCAAGGACATCTATAATTGATGCTACCACTTCCTTTCTTCTCTTCTCTTCTTAACTCTTTACTGTCTGACTTCCAACCTCATCATTCAACTGAAACTGCTCTTTCCAAAGTTGCCAGTAATCTTTTAATTGACAGGTCTAATAACCTTTTCACAATCCTAATCCTTCTTGACATCTGTGTAATCTTTGATGTAGTTCATCTCCCTCTTCTTTTTATATTTTCTTCTCTAGGTATTGTGACACTGCTCTTTCTGTGTTCTCTTCTTATCTATCTGACCACTTCTCTCCTATCTCCTTGGTTGGATTTTCATCCATGTTCTCCATGCTTTCGCCAACTGCAAGTATCCCTTCTTTCTCTGTTCTAGGACTTTTTCTCTTTCCCTACAATATTATTTCATTTGGAAATCTTGTCAGTATCTTATCATCTCTATGCAGATGATCCTTGGATTTGTTTGCCTACTTCTGACTTCCATTTTTATATCTCCAACTACCTAGACACCTTGGACTAAATGTCTTGTAGATATCTTCAGATCAATATGTCTGAAACTATTCTCATTATGTTTTTTATTCTAACCTTTCCCTGTTACTATCAAGGGAACTACCATCCTTGTAACCTAAGTGTCATCCCTTAAATACTTATTCTTCACCCACCCCTAATCCAATCAGTTGCCAACTCCTGTTGAATCTGTCTTTTGCAAATCTGCTTATATGCCTTCTTCCCTCCTTTGATATTGCCACCACACTAGTGTGAGCTCTTATATCTTATATCTAGCTTTTACGATACCTTGCTGGTTGATTTCCATTCTACAAGTGTATGTTCACTCTAGTCCATCCTCCATTCAGCTGTCAAATTGGTCTTCCTAAAAGTATAGATCTGACTGCATCGCTTCCTTATTCAATAAATTCTAGTACTCCATCAAAAAGACAATTATCTGGATTTCAAGGCCCTTCATAATCTGACCTTTTCCAGTCTTTAACAGTCTCTTAATTCCACAGGGTGGTATATTTCTCCATCAACTCTATGATCCATTGACTCTGGCCTCCTTGCTGTTCCACTTTATCTACTGATTGGTCATCTTTTTTCTGGTTATCCCCAGTGCTTAGAATTTGTTCCCTACTTATCTCTACCTCCTGGTTTCTCTGGCTTCTTTCAGGTCTCAATTAAAATTCTATCTTCTTTGAGAATTGTTAGGATTCTTACAAAGTGATAAGTCTAATTTTAGCATTGTGCTTAGCAAGCAATTCTCTAGTTCAGAGTTCACACCTTTCACACCTTTAAGAGTTCACACATTAATTCACACATTAGCGTTTGAGATTCACAAGTCAAGATTCAGTATGAGATTCACAAATTCAGTGAAGGAGAATCACAAGTCACAGCTCCCACAATCCCACTCTCGGAGGAGGAGTCAACCTTTGAATTTACACCTCTAAAAGAGCATATAAAAAGACAAACACTAGAGACTTTTGAGACATTGAGAGTCAGAATTCAGTTGGGGAGATTCAGAGGCAGGATTCAGAGAGAGCTGGAGGCTGAAGCTGGAAGAGGCAAAGGACTAGCAACAAGAGCTCTTGGAACCAAGGAGAGGGATAGGCCTCTAAGAAAGCTAACCAAGCTATTTTGGAAGATGTGGTATTCTTTTTCTTTTATATAATATAAATGATTCTCTCTGGGAGCAGGTTTCTTGGAGAGGTTTTCTGGGAGGCAGCCTTAATTTCAGTTCAGAGTAATAATCACTTCAAATACAGCCAGCTGATAAAATCCAAATGTTTATTTCTTATCCCTTTCCTTGGGCCCAGTTAGCTTTCTTAGAGGCTTATCTCTCTGCTTGGTTCCAAGAGCTCTTGCAGCTTGTCCTTTGCCTCTGCTTTCTTCAGCCTCCAGCCAGCACAAAGGTGGAAGATGGAATGAATCTGACTTTGCCTCCGAAAGTGGGCTTGTGGGCTTCTGTATCTCTTAGAGTGCTCTTTGGCCCTGAGAGCTTCTTGCTTATATGCTGTTCACTGAGACACACCAATCATTATATCACTGGGAAACCATTATTTGTTGTATGATTAAATCAATGCTAAACTAGATTTAAACATTGTCTCCTCAATTCCACTTAGTACCTTGTTTCAAGTTTTGGCCCATAACATCTCATAGGATCAGATCAATCATACTGAACTATGCTAAATTAGATAATTATTGTCTCTATCACCTCTAATGAGTTAACACTTTGTAAGGATTGCAACAGGAAGAGACAATAAAAGGACTGGACTTTAATACTTGGCTGCATTCGAGGTGATTATTATAATGAACTGAAACTAAGGCTGCCTCCAGCAGCTCCCCAAGAAACCTGTTCCTAGAGAACGATTATATTTTAGAAAAGAAGAACATTACAGAGAATCCTTTTTTGACACTCATTAATGCTAGTGCCTTACTCCTGTTGATTATCTCCAATTTATTCTATATTTATCTTGGTTATTTAGTTATGGCTATCTAGATATTATCTTTCTCATTAAACTGTAAGTTCCTTGAGAGCAGGGATTATTTTTTTTTATTTTATATTTAACTTAAAATTTTAATTTTTGCAATGAGCTAGACAAATAAATAAAACAAACATTTCTGAAAACAAACAAAAAAAATGATTATACAATATTATACTATTATATAGTTTTCTTTTTTTTTTTTAATGTAATGATTTAACATGTGGCATTCAGACCTTCCAAGCATCTTCTAGTTTCCTCTTCTTCTTTTTCATTTATATTTATATTTCATGCATATAATTTTGTGTACTTTATTTTTCTTTTTTTTTATTTAATTGCCTTTTATTTACAGGATATATACATGGGTAACTTTACAGCATTAACAATTGCCAAACCTCTTGTTCCAATTTTTCACCTCTTACCCCCCCACCCCCCCCTAGATGGCAGGATGACCAGTAGATGTTAAATATATTAAAATATAAATTAGATACACAGTAAGTATACCTGACCAAAACATTATTTTGCTGTAGAAAAAGAATCAGACTCTGAAATATTGTACAATTAGCTTGTGAAGGAAATAAAAAATGCAGGTGTGCATAAATATAGGGATTGGGAATTCAATGTAATGGTTTTAGTCATCTCCCAGAGTTCTTTTTCTGGGCATAGCTAGTTCAGTTCATTATTGCTCCATTAGAAATGATTTGGTTGATCTCGTTGCTGAGGATGGCCTGATCCATCAGAACTGGTCATCATATAGTATTGTTGTTGAAGTATATAATGATCTCCTGGTCCTCTCATTTCACTCAGCATCAGTTCATGTAAGTCTCTCAGGCCTTTCTGAAATTATCCTGTTGGTCATTTCTTACAGAACAGTAATATTCCATAATTTTCATATACCACAATTTATTCAACCATTCTCCAACTGATGGACATCCATTCAGTTTCAGTTTTAGCCACTACAAAAGGGCTGCCACAAACATTCGTGCACATACAGGTCCCTTTCCTTCTTTATAATCTCTTTGGGATATAGTCCCAGTAGTAACACTGCTGGATCAGAAGGGTATGCACAGTTTGATAACTTTTTGAGCATAGTTCCAAACTACTCTCCAAAATGGTTGGATTCGTTCACAACTCCACCAACAATGCATCAATGTCCCAGTTTTCCCACATCCCCTCCAACAATCATCATTATTTTTTCCTGTCATCTTAGCCAATCTGACAGGTGTGTAGTGGTATCTTAGAGTTGTCTTAATTTGCATTTCTCTGATTAATAATGACTTGGAGCATCTTTTCATATGACTAGAAATAGTTTCAATTTCTTTATCTGAGAATTGTCTGTTCATATCACTTTGACCATTTTCAATTGGAGAATGGCTTGATTTTTTATAAATTAGAGTTAATTCTCTATATATTTTGGAAATGAGGCCTTTATCAGAACTTTTGACTGTAAAAATATTTTCCCAGTTTATTGCTTCCCTTCTAATCTTGTCGAGCAGGGATTATTTTCTTTCCTTTTATTCTCAGTGCTTAACATACCATTTTACATAGTAGTTGCTTAATAAATGTTTTTTGACATGTCCTGATTTGACTGACACCTTCTCTAAAACCAGAGGTTTTACTGCCTTTAGTAGGAGTGCTAATTGCTTAACAGAAGACTCTCCAGGAAAAAATGAATTACCTCTAATTATACTTTTATTTTTTCAATAGTATCTCATTTTTTCTAAATACATGTAAAGATAGTTTTCAACTTATTTTTATAAGATTTGGAGTTTCAGGGGCAGCTAGGTGGCACAGTGAATAGAGAACCAGCTCTGAAGTCAGGATGACCTGAGGTAAAATCTGGTCTGATACTTTAACACTTCCTAACTGTGTGACTCTGGGCAATTCACTTAACCCCAATTGCCTCAGTAAAAAAAATAAATAGACTTAATGTAATCAAAGATTTTGAGTTTCACATTTTTTTGCCCTTCCTCTCTTTTCTGCTCCTCCCCAAGAAGCAAACAATTTGATGTAGCTTAAATATATACAATCCTTTAAAATATATTTCCATATTTGTCATGTTGTGAAAGAAAAATCTGACCCAAACGGAAAAAAAAAACAAAAGAAAGATAAATCAGTTAAGCAAACACACAAGGGTGAAAGTCATATGTTTCAATTCATATTCAGTCTCCATAGTTTTCTGTTTGGATGAAGATGGTATTTTCCATGCCAAATCTATTGGGGTAGACTTAGATAACTGTATTGTTAAGAAGAGTTAAATCTATCAAAATTAACCATCATATAATCTTGCTGTTTCCATGTATGATGTTCTTCTGGTTCTGCTCACTTCGCTTATCAGTTCATGTAAGTCCTTCCAAACTTTTCTGAAATCTGCTTGCTTATCATTTTTTATAGTATACTATAACATAGTATACTATATTTTATAGAACAATAGTATTCCAATACATTCATATACCATAACTCATCCAGCCATTCCCCAATTGGGCAGATTAAAGGAAAACATTAAATCTATATAAGCAAAACACATTTATCTTGAAAACAGAATGTATAGAAAGAATTTAAGTCACTAACTTTCCAAAAGAACACAAGTCACCCAAACTCCATAAGAAAAAAATAGAAGAAAACTCACTAGAGCTTCCCTTTTACCTTTCAATGTGTATATTTTACCTCTTCCAAGCTTAAATTCCAAATGAGAAATTCCTTATCTGTGTATAAATAGCTCTGAAAACTTTAGAATGAAAATGCAAGTATCAATTATTATTATCTTAGGTTAATATTTATTAAGTTAATGCTTTATTTGGTAATCTGGTTGCAAATCAGGCTAAACGGAAAGTTAGGTTTTCTGATTAATTTAAAGAAGCTTCTTCATAATTACTCATACTTGTTGTTCAGTCATGTCTGACTCTTCATGACCTCATTGGGTTGTTTATTTGTTGTTGTTGTTGTTGTTGTTTTGACAATGATATTGGAATGGTTTGCCATTTTCTTCTCCAGTTCATTTGGCAGATGAGGAATCTGAGGCAGAATTAAGTGACTTGCCCGGGGTGACACAGCTAGTAAGTATGTGAAACCAGATTTGAACACAAGGTAAGTCTTCCTGACTTCAGCCCTCTGCCACTGAACCACCTAAACTGCTGTATTTTAAACATGTCATTGTTTCCAAATGCCTTACTTTTAATATGGTAGATGCCCTCAATGTCCTATTATATTTCTTTCTGGTTCTAGCTCCCTTTTTTATTTTATCTTATTATAACACTACATTAACAAAGGCAGAGATAGAGAATAATGAGATGCCAATGCAAAGAATAAGAGATTTGGAGATGGATCTAGAATATGAGTACTTGGGTTTACATTCCAGACACAGATTCTTCTTATTTGTGTGACGTTAAGAAAGTCATTTGTCTGAGTTCCCTCACTTGAAAAATGAGAGGATTTTATTTGATGTCCTCCCAAATCTCTTTTCGGTTCTAAATCTGTGATCCTATGACTTCATCTACCTGAAATCAAACACTTGATTTAGAATCAGAGACCCTAGGTTCAAATCATGAACTCTGACACATTTCCTCATGCATTACCTTGAACAAATCATTTAACCATTAGTTTTCTCATCAATAAAATGAGGGAGTTGGGCTAGATGACCTTTCAGAACTAGATCTATGATCCCATGTTCATATTATTCTATGAATCAGAGAAGATTGTCCCAAAGAAGAGAAAATTGAGAGGAAACTTAACTCTTGTTTTCTCTTTAAACATATAAAAGATCATCATTTGAATCCCTGATTTAGAGAGAAGGTCATAGAGTCCAATCTCCACATTTTATCAATGAGACCACTGAGATCCAGAGAAATTACATGATTTACCTAGTAATTGTCTGAGGTAGAATTTGGAATCAGCTTTTTCTAATTGGAAGTGCAATATTGTATCCACTACCCCATGCTGCCTCCATTACTTGCAAGAGATTGTGCTTCTTGGTCCCAGAGGCAACTAGGTGGTATAGTAGTTAGAGCATTGGGCTTGGAGTCAAGAAGACCTGAGTTCAAATGTAGTCTCAGACACTTACTGTGTGATCATGGGCAAATCACTTAACCCTGACTCCTCCTATCTCCATTTCTTCATGTGTAAAACGAGCTGGAGAAAGAAATGTCAAACCACTCCAATATCTTTGCCAAGAAAATCCCAGATAAGGGACTGAACAACAACAACTGGGCTCCAGAGGACAAAACAAAAAACTGAGTGGAAGTTGTAGAAAAGGTGATTTTGGTTTGATGTAAGGAAAAACTTCCTATCAAATTCTGAACTATCCCATGGTCTGTCTTGGGAAGTTTGGGGCTCCTTCTTCAAAGTTTTAATAACCACTTATCAAGGATCACAATCCATGATATTTCAGATTTGGACTGTAATAGCCTTGTGCAACGGCTATTTAATTCCATCCTTACCCTCAATATAAATTCCTACTACAACATATCCAATAAGTGGTTATTGACCTTTGTTTGGAGACCATTATAGAGAGGACCTTGTAGTATTTAGGAAAATCTATTCTACATCTGTAAGGCTCTGGACATTAGAAATTTTGCCTTGATATTAAGCCTATTATTTATTTATTTTTATTTAAGCAATTCCTTCCTTTTTACTACTATTTCTGCCTTTTGGGGCAAACTAGAACAAGTCTAACCCTTCTTTCACATGACAGCCTTTTAAATACTTGCAAACAGTTATCTCATTCCCCCTCTGCTTATTTTCTATATACAAAACATTACAAGTTCCTTATACTGATCTTGAGACTTAAAACCTTTCATCTTTTATGGAGGTCCTCTAACTCTTCCTAAAGTATAGCACTCTAAACTGAATACAATATAGAGCAGAGTATCAAACACTTTCTTATTCCTGGAAGATAGGGTTCTCATAACTGGAACTTAGGACAACATGGGCTTTTAAAAATACTCTATTGTACTGCTGACTCATATCAAACTTGTGGTCCATTAAAATCCATACTTTTTTAGTCTGGCCATTGAACTAGTCCTGAATCCATTTAATTGTGCTACTTTCTAGCCTTCTGGCCCACATTTCTCCATAATTTCCATAAGAAGAGCATGAGATACTAAATCAATGCTTTCTCCAAATTTAGATAACCCACATTTATAACATTCTCCTAATTTACTAGTGTAGTAAACTTGGCAATTAAGGTAATAAGATTGTCATCATCTATTGTCGATGAGACTATGCTAGCTTGTTGGGCTCACCACATCCATTTTTAGATCTCCTTCCCCTTTATAGCCTGTATACTCCATTCTCTTCCCTTTTGGGCTCGTCATCATCATAGTTAGCATTTGTATAGCACATTAATGTTTGCAAGTGCTTTAGTTATAGTATTTCATTTGGTCCTCTTAATAACCCTAGAAATATAGACTATTTTAATTTTGTTATTCTTTATTCTTTAAATATGGTTGAGAAAAATTGACCAGGATTACCCAACTAAGTTGGTGTCTAAGGGCAGTATTTGAACTCTTCCATTTCTTCCAGATTCCAAGTCTAGGCATTCTGCAAATGAGAACATTTGCCTTTCTCTGTTACTATAGGACTTCTTTCCATCTGCATTATTTTTCACCTACCATTGCCTGTGGCTTGACCAGCACAGATGTACATTCTTTCTGGACCAGAGGATATAGTTTTCCCGAGCCAGGTGACTTGAATTCATCAAAGGCAGCTAGGTGCTTCCTCCTCATTGCCTTACTTACTTATCTTTGAGATTAATTCCTTATCTGCCATTTTTGTTTTATCCTTTACATAGGCTAGAAAAGATTCTTGTTCATTTTCAAATTGGACTATTTAGTCTCTGAAGTCCCTTCCCAGCTCTGAGAAGTTGTGATTCTGTGAAATTCACTAAAGGGACAAGATTTCATAAAGACATTTAAAGAGCAGTGAGCAATGTGTCTGAACTAATCGCTTCTTTGCTCAGGCACTCTCTGGGGTGTAAATATTCATGGCATTGGGAGAGGTTGTCTGAAAGTGAATTTGGTTGTCAAAATAATGGTATTTTTCTTCCACTTAAAATGTGGTCTGATTCCACGTCCCCACCATGATGGTATAACTCAGAAGCTCAGGAATAAGAAATATTCTATTAACTTCAGTGTGGTGCTGGGCCAGGTGCCAACTTTAGATTTGACAGTGAAATCTGTTAAGGCTGATCACTGACCTACTTTGAAGTCCTTACAGAGAGACATAGAGGGCTCAGCCTCCTTGAAAATTGAAATCCTTCTCCAATCTCCAGAGGGAGCAAGTTAGCCAAGCCCTCTCTGGTGAATTTAATGAGTGGCTTTAATCTACTGTACATATTTTAAAAGTTTTCAACCTTGCACAAATCCATACTTCTAGAAGAAAAAAAAGAAAAAGGAAAGAAAAGAAGAAGTTTTATTGATTTACAATTCATTTTTCTTTTGTTCTTTCTTCCAAAACCCCAAACTCCAATTATCCTATAATTCTCCAAGCAGCACCAGGCATTGCTTATAAATTCACTGACATGGCTCAACTCTTTGACGTGGAAGTCTCTCACCTTCAGACCAAAAATCAGGATGGAAAAGACCAGAACAACTCCAGTGCTAAAGAAATATAAAAGGAGGGGAAAAAACAAGCTGAGAAAGCATAGGAGGTTTTTTGTCAAACAAGTTTGTTGAAGGGGAAGTGGGCTTAGAAAGGTCGAGGAGCTTATCAGACACACAGTAAGAGGAAACAGAGTTTAAAGACCCTCTAATCCAACCTACTCATTTTACAGATGAGAAAACTAAGGCTAAGAGAGTGACTTAGCCAAACTCATATAGGGAACAGATGGCAGCTCCAGTAGAAGGTACTACAGATCTTTAGTTTTATGTCCTGTTTTTGAAGTTAGGCTGTTTGGAGGCTATTTTGCATAATTTGGGTCACACCTGAGAAAAAGAAGTTGATATCCTGGAGTATTCAAGGAATACTGGGAATACTTGAAAGTTCCTTCAGAGCTAGAATTAACTAGGAATATTTGAACTTGGATCAAATTCTTTAAGTGTGGATGAAAGTTCTTATAGTAGTAATGTTAATTCTGCCCATTGAAAATGTAGTTTGTATGGGAAAAGGAACTGCCCACCTTTCAGAGAGAAAGGACCCTTTTAGAGATTGAAAGGGAAAGTAGCTCTAGGACTAGTTAAAGACTTGGGAATCTATCATGGCAGTTCCAGGTCATTGTGTTAATGCTAAGTGTAGACTAGGGAAGGCAGTTATTGTGAAGAGGATGTAGTTACCCACCACCCAACAGATGACCATCTCCAGTTGTCTCCATTATGCTTTGCCATTGGATACAGATGGCTCTGGAGGGGAAAGTGAGGCAGATCACTTTGCACAGCCCTTTTTCACTTAAATCCAATTTACTCATATGTCATGACATCCCTGATGACAACAATCCTCTTCAAAAACAAGGACAAACAACAACAATCATCACCCAGTCTCATTTTGTTGTCGCCCTGGGGTAGACAGAGTCTTGTCTGCTCAGAGCTCTTCCTCTTCTCTAAATAAATTTGAAGTGTCCAATAGACTAGGACCAGGGTGAGTGCCCATAAGATGCTGCCATTTAGATTTACTAATATGAAAGCTCTTCTGGACAGTGTGATAAATATGGTAATTTTGCAGGGTGGGCTAAAACTCACCTTTGGTTCAAGCCATTCAATTTCTCAAAAAATAGCAAGTGAATTTTCTCCTTAAATAGGAATAGCTTGAGGCTGTTTCTGTTCAGTCAGTAAATATGTATTCAGGTTGGCTTGTCCAAATGTATTCCAGGTCTATTTAAGGTGCCTTCTCTTGTCTGTTTGTGATGTGGAGGGATGTCAGCAAGAGATAAATCAAACAGCTGTCACCTACTCCAGCTACACACTTGAAAGGACATTAAGGGGCCTCTCGATGAGACTTTCAACGGTATTTTTCCCCTTTTCAGACAGAAGTTAGTAGTGCCTCAAGTAGGATAGTTTGGGTCCTAGGGGATTAGACAGGATAGGGATGAATGAGAAGAACGAGAAAGAGAGAGATAGACACAGAGATAGAGAAAGAAAGAGGAGGGAGAGGAAGGAAAGGAGGAGAAAGAAGGAAAAAGGAGAAAGGGACAGAGGAGGTGTATATGACAGAGAGACAAAGAGAAAAGAGAGAGGGGGGGGAGGAGAGAGAGAATCCCCTTCTTTCTCACCTCCACCTCTTACAAGCCCTACTTTACTTTAAAACTTCCACAGATGTTCTTTTCTATAGAAAGTCTTTCCTAATTCCAGGGTTGCTGGAGCTTTTCCCAAGATTGCCTTGTAGCTGCTGTCCATTTTGTCTCTCCTCACTGGAGAATAAATTACTTTTATCTCTATATCCTAGTACCCAGCACAATGGCTGACATATAGTAGGCACTTAATAAATGTTTATTGATAGATTGAATGGCCAAACCATTTCCATCTTGGCATGACTTAAGACTTTAAGACACAAGGCTTTAATGTTGTAAAGAGTTTCTATACACCAGGTGTCCCAAAAATCTTGGTGCAATGTTAGCTCTACTGTAAACTTAAAACCACAGAGCCTAAACCTGCATTAAGTCTTTTAGGATATCTAATATTTATAAATTATCTTATCTAAGGCTGATTCTAGGGGTTGTTATCCTCACCTTGCAGATGAGAAAGCTAAGAGAAGTGCCTCATTCATGGTTACATAGTAAGAATCTTCCATAGGAGAATCAGGTCTTCCTGATTCTAAGTTTGACTCTTTCAAATCCTCAATTTTCCTGCCATTGGGTGTGTGGAGATGTTATGGACAAAGTGCTTTATGAACCTTAAAAGACTTCAAAAATGTTGCAGATTGGTGCTGTTTCTTACTTATGTGACTTTGCAAGTCTGTATCACCTTCCTCTGCCTCAGTTTCCTCATTTGTTAAATGGGGATAATAATGCCTCCAGTGATTATATCATGGGATCACTATCAGACTTGAATGATAAAGTGCTTTGAAAACTTTAAAGCATTTTTGAAATGTCAGTTATTATTATTCTTATTAACAAGTTCTGCTTTCAATAAAGGAACCGATCAATTTGTCCACCTAAATTACCAATGTCAGAGATAATTTATGGTATGAAGCTTTAAAGCTTAAAGAATATAGCTTTAAGGCAAAGAAAGTAATCGATTAGAAAAGGGATCTTTGGGACAAGGAATTTTTTTATAGTCTCTGCACTTATAGTCTCGAGGTGACCATCAACCCTATCAATGCATAAGGTCAATTGCGGACATAAAGAAGGACATCAAGGTAGAAAGGTCCAGAGGGGATTGAGGAGATTGATTAAGTCAGAGTCTCTGATAGGAGCAGTAAAATTGAGCTTTTGAGATGAAAGGGAAGCAGCTAAAGGAAAATTTTAAATTCTCCATCAGCTTGGAAGGAATTTAACAGAATTGGCAATAGGGAGCTGCTATGAATTCCTGAGTAGGGAAAGGCTAGAAGGCACACTGGAGGCGATTAACACTTAAACTCAGTAATATTGAAAGTAAGAAGGATGGCTGATGATAAGGGGAGGGGGAGAGGAACTTTGGAACAACATTGATTAGTTGGCAGAAGAGAGCATCTGAGGGTGTCATGCAGGATGCTGAAGAGCCCCAAATCTATGCCTGAGAACTAGAGTAAGAAACTGAGGGTATTTAGCATAAAGAAGAGAATACTCTGAGGTGAATCACTAGATCATAAATGGAAAAATGGAAGGGACTTTTCAGGTGTCAGCACCCTATCCACTATACTACCTACCTGACTATAGCCTCTCTTTTCTATGCTAAACATCCCCTGTCCTTTTGATCTTCACATGGTATAGCTGGCTAGATATAAAGTCCTGAAGACTTGATACTTACTCGCTGTGTGATTCTGGTCAAGTCATTTAACCTCCATCTATCTCAATTTCCTCAACTGTAAAATGGGGATAATAATTGTACCTACCTCCCGAGTTGTTGTAAAGGTTTTCCCTCTGGAGACTTCACATTATACAAGTTGGAATTAAGAGTCTGTTCTGCTCCTAAGGTTGGGGTCACACAGCTGCTCTTTGCTTCTAAATTTACTCCTCTAAGGAGAGTTTAGGGACTGTGGCCACTTCCTATCCCACAATGCCAACCTTGGGTGTAGGTCACCTTCTAATTCTGTCTTGGATTTGTGATCTGGAACCTGGGTAATGGACAATCAAGGGGCCAGTTGACAGTTATTCCCGAGAGGTGCTGTAGTTTGAGTTTGAGATCTCGATGGGGTATACCCACTCTCCCTGTGCCAGGAAGCCCTGAAGCAGGGCTCCCTTTTCTAGTGAAAAGACCTAGAGGTGGGTGGCTTGGACATAACCAGGGGTAGGGGAGTTCAGTCTGTTTGGGGGGGGGTAACATCTGGAATTATGGATTAGGCCCTGGATCAAGGGTAAATTCCAGGATTTAAGTAGGCTGGCACACAGCACTGGAAGACCCCAGGTCTAAGACTTTAGCCTGCAGCGTTCTCTATTTTTGTCCTGTTTAATTTCAGTTTATTAAATTTAGCCAATTGCATTGACAGAATGCCAACATGTTGTGGAAGGTCGTTAGTGTGTTGTCCTTTTCGTATAATTCTTCAGAAATGAGATATTCTGTCCTTAGAAATGAAAGGCCCTATTGGGTGACCTTTTTTTTCTGCTAGAAATTTCAAATCTTTTTTTTTATTATAGCTTGTTATATTAAAAAACATATGCATGAGTCATTTTTCAACAATGACCCTTGCAAAAATTTCTGTTCCAACTTTTCCTCTGCTTCCCCCCACCCCCTCCCCTAGATGGCAGGTAATCCCATACATGTTAAATATATTAAAGTATATGTTACATACAATATATGGATACATATTTATATAGTTGTCTTGCTATACAAGAAAAATCAGATTTAGAAAGAAGGCAAAAATAATCTGAGAAGGAAAACAAAAATGCAAGCAGACAATACCAAAAGAGTAGAAATGCTATGTTGTGGTCCACACTCATTTCCCAGTGTTCTTTCTCTGAGTGTAGCTGGTCCTGTTCATTACATAGCAATTGGAATTGATTTGGATCCTCTCATTGTTGAAGAGGGCCATGTCCATCAGAATTGATCCTCATATAGTGTCGTTGTTGAAGTGTATAATTATCTCCTGTTCATTTCACTTAGCATCAGTTCATTTAAGTCTCTCCAAGCCTCTCTGAAATCATCCTGCTGGTCATTTCTTTCAGAACAATAATATTTCATGACATTCATATACCACAATTTATTCATCCTTTCTCCAGCTGATGGGCATCCATTCAATTTCCAGTTTCTATCCACTACAAAAAAGGCTGCCACAAACATTTTTGCACATACTGGTGGGTGACCTTCTTGAAGGCTCAGGAACCACAGGAAAAATGATGATCACAATAATAACTTCTTACCTTTAAAAACTGTCTTTCCATTTATTAAGAGTATTCACCCATCATCTCATTTGATCCTCAGAGCAGCCCATAGAGACCAGAAACATAGTTGTTTTGGGTTCCATTTTACAGATTTAAAAAAGTGAGACTTGAAAAAGGATAGATACCTTCTTCAAGGTCAAGGTAAAAAATAATTCAATTAGAGAAACCATGTATCCTGATTCCCATCTTGGGATCCTCATTATTTCAATCATCAAGTCAACTTCCCTCTCCAGCACTCCTCTTCCAGCACAGCCAGTCTTCTTTCCATCTCTAATTCTGGAACACAATCATATCAATAATGCCATTCGCAAGAAAGCCAATCTACTTTTTTATAGCTCCATTCACCATCCTTGTGGGTTTTTTTTGCACCAAAATGCTCTTCATCAACTGCCATTCCGCTATATACTAACTATCTCCTTATTAAAAGTGAGCTTCTCATGAGTAGGGACTATTGTTGCTTTTGCTTGTGTCCCCAAGTAACAGCACAGTTCTTGGCACATAGTTATGCTTTATAAACAATTTTTCATTTATTCATCCATTTACTCATTCATTCAACAAATCCAACTCTCCAATTTAAATGATAAAAAAATCATCTTATATAGTATGATCTTGGATTTAGAGTTGCAAGCACTTCAGAGACCTCCAATGTTGGGTTGACTGCTGCTGCTGATCCTTTGGGAAGATATGAGCACCCTTTGGTGACTCTATGGGAAAAAATGAGAATCCTATGATGAACCTATAGTAGACATGAACACATATAGCACAGGATGGACAGAAGGGTTGAAATGGGCTGCAATAAGCACTGTTGATGGGAATGCCCACATCAGATTCCTTAGTGTATTTGTACTTTAGTTACTGTCAAAACTCACATATATATGTATATAAATATATGAGTTTTGATGGTATATATATATATATATATATATATATATACATATATATATATGTGTGTGTGTGTGTGTGTGTGTGTGTATCTTTATATGTGATAGATAAATAGATAGATCAGCCCCTCTTTAGGGAGCCAAATAAAACCTGACCATTCATTCAGAATTGTTTTTTTTTTCTTGTTCTTCAGTTGTATCCAAGTTTTCATGACTACATTTGAAATTTTCTTGGCAGAGAAACGGCAATGATTTGCCATTTCCTTTTCAAACTTATTTTACAAATGAGGAAACTGAAGCAAACAGGGTGAAATGATGTGCCCAGGTTCACACAGCTAGTAAATGTTGAGACTGAATTTGAACTCAAGTCTTCCTGACTCCATGTCAGGCTTCCTATCCACTGTGCCACTTATCTTCCTCATACAAGAATAGCATTTGACATTTTTATGGGCACTATGTTTTGCAAAGAACTTTATACACATTTCATTTGATTCTTCTGACAGCTCTGTGAGGGGAATGTGCTTATTATCACCTTCATTTTTACGGAGAAAAACCCGAGAAACTGAGGCTTAAAAGGATGAATGAGACGGTCTTTTGGTTTTCTTTCAATTTGAAATCTATTAACATTTTTTCTTAAGTGATTTGACCATGGTTTCATAGCTAGGAAGTATCTGAATCCAGGTCTCCCTGACTTGAATTCTAATACATTATTCTATATCAGGTTTTTAAATGAAGATATTAAGAAAGGAACGTGTCAACCTGGAAGATGATCAATGGTAGGTGTGATCCAAGGAAATACTCTCTTTGCATTGTTTATCCATGTTAAAAAAATCTCTCATTAAAGAAAATTTTTTTTCCCTCCATTCTTCAGTTTACTAAAGAAATTAAAAGTTCTGTGGGGATGAATTATAAGGAGTTCCTCTCCAAAGCTGTCTGGGAACACCATGAATGCCTGTCCTTGGACTCTTTAATCTTAGAACATACACCTCTTTCACAAGAGAAAAAACCCTGATCTGTGAACTTCAGAGAGCTTGGAAGATGTTACTCATTATTCACAGTTTGAGGAGATTATGAAGTTCAGGGATTATTTGTAGGAGAGAACCAACCATGATGTCCTTTGGGGAATATGTTCAAAAATAAATCTCTTGCCTCCCTTCCCATCCAATCTTCAACCTCAGGACAATCATGTGCTTCCTCAGCCTTTGTTTGCCATGAATTATATGATAGTCTCACAATATAAAGTTAATTTCACAGTACTTCTATAATTCAGTTAAATTTTGATCCTGCAAACTCTGCATACCCTTTGATCCAGCAGTGTTATTACTGGGCTTATATCCCAAAGAGATCATAAAGAAGGGAAAGGGACCTGTATGTGCATGAATGTTTGTGGCAGCCCTCTTTGTAGTGGCCAGAAACTGGAAACTTAGTGGATGCCCATCAATTGGAGAATGGCTGAATAAATTGTGGTATATGAATATTATGGAATATTATTGTTCTGTAAGAACTATCACTACCAGAACTGGTGGCAGGTATGACAATACTACTAACAGACCATAATCTCAACGCAACATTTTTCGACCCTGCTGGAGGAGGAGACCCTATTCTATATCAACACTTATTCTGATTCTTTGGTCACCCTGAAGTATATATTCTAATTCTACCAGGATTTGGGATAATTTCCCATATTGTCACATACTACGCAGGTAAAAAAGAACCTTTTGGCTACATAGGAATAGTCTGAGCAATAATATTCATTGGCTTCCTAGGCTTCATTGTATGAGCTCACCACATATGACCAACAGGATGATTTCAGAAAGGCCTGGAGAGACTTACATGAACTGATGTTGAGTGAAACGAGTAGGGCCAAGAGATCATTATATACTTCAACAACAATACTATATGATGGCCAATTCTGATGGACCAGGCCATCCTCAGCAATGAGATCAACCAAATCAGTTCCAATGGAGCAGTAATGAACTGAACCAGCTACGCCCAGCGAAAGAACTCTGGGAGATGACTAAGATCCATTACATTGAATTCCCAATCCCTCTATTTTTGCCCACCTGCATTTTGGATTTCCTTCACAGGCTAATTGTACAATATTTCAGAGTCCAATTCTTTTTATACAGCAAAATAATGGTTTGGTCATGTATACTTATTGTGTATCTAATTTATACTTTAATATATTTAACATCTACTGGTCATCCTGCCATCTAGGGGAGGAGGTGGGGGGAAGGAGAGGAAAAATTGGAACAAAAGGTTTGGCAATTGTCAATACTGTAAAGTTACTCATACATATAACCTGTAAATAAAAGGCTATTAAATAAAAATAAAATAAAATAAATTTTGATCCCGTAAATTGATATGTGAACTGACTTATAAGATCTAATTCATAGAACTCTAACTTGGAAGATACCTCAGAGTTCATATAGTCCAAACACCCTTAATCTATCATACATATCAGACCAGTCTTTCCCAAAAAACAACTTTTATTGCATCACTATTATATTCCAGAACCTTCACTGGCTCCCTATTGGCAATCATGTCATGCATAAACCCATTTTCTTGGCTATTAACTTCTTACATAATCTGACCTTAATCTACTTCTTTTACCTAATTTCCTATTATAAACCCATCACTCCAGACAAGATATCTCACTGTTTTCTAGAGCCCAATGAATTAGAAACATAAGATATTATGCTTTAAAAGAGAAAAAAGAAAAATGAAGAAAACTGGGCCATTAAATTATTCACCTGCTGATTTGAAGGTGCCACCTGTTCCTCTGACATTTCAGCCAACTTGGCAGAGCATATAGCTGGCTTTGACCAAAGATTCATTTGAATATCCAGTATTTCAAATAGGGCAAGAACTGGCAAAAATAAGGATAATATATATACAGAATAGGCTTCAAAGGACTGAGACTCCAAGACTATTTGGCCTAGGAGGTCGAATCCCAAGTCTACATCTTATAAACTGGGAAATGCTAGGGTAAGCTGTGGGGAGGATGAGACAGACAGACAGAGACAGCGACAAAAGGAGGGAGGAAAGAGGGAGTAATTTATTTTTCAATTATAACAAACCTTTTGTGATTTGGAGTTTTTGTGGAAGAAATGCAGGAGTATTTTGCCATTTCCTTCTCCAGCTTATTTTGCAGATGAGGAAACTGAAGCAGAAATAAATGATTTGCCTAAGATCACACAATTATAAGTTTTTGGCAACCCAAGTGGTGAGAGTATGCCTTCTAAACACAAGAAACTGCTTGGGCAAAGGTGCAGAGCTGGGAAATGGAAAATGCTATTATGGAGTGCTGAACTAGCCACTTTGACTGGCACAGTGAGTGCTTGAAGCTGAGTAATACAAAATAATATTAGAAAATTAATTGGAAACCAGGCTATAGAGAGTTTTACATCCTATGATAGGGAGTGGCTATTATTGTTTGTCCTTCACTCTTGAAGAACACTATGACCTCGGGAAGATGATGTCATTACTTGAAGTAGATTGGATTTAATTGACTGAGGGCTATGCAAAGCCACCTGCCTTATTTTCTCTTCCAGAGCTTTCTGAGTCCAGTGTCCAGATATAGATCAGAATGACTGGACATGGCATGGATGCAGTGGCAGACCTTGATCTTTTTATTTTTTTTAATTTTAAAATATTTTTGTTTTCCCTAGTTACATATTAAACAATTTCTTTTTACATTTTTAAAAATTCTGAGTTCCAGATTCCCTCCCTTCCTTTCTAATCCCCCCTCACTTAGAAGACCCATATGAAGTTGTGCAAAAAATATTTCCATAAAAGTCATGTTGCAAAATATATATATATATATATATACATGGATAATTTCCAACATTCACTCTTAAAAAATCTTGTGTTCAAAAATTATTTCCTCTCTTTTCCCCATCCCCTATCCTAGATAGCAAGTGATTAATCCAATATATGTTAAACATAGGCAATTCTTCTATACATATTTCCACAAATATGCTGCACAAGAAAAATCAGATCAAAAAGGAAAAAAATGAGAAAGAAAACAAAATGCAAACAAACCACAACAAAAAGAGTGAAAATGCTATGTTGTGATCCACACTCGGTTCCCACAGATCTTTCTCTAGTGTAGATGTTTCTCTTCATCACGAGATCATTGGAACTGTCCTGAATCATCTCATTGTTGAAAAGAGCCACATCCATCAGAAATGATCTTCACATAATCTTGTTGCTGTAGTATATAATGATCTCCTGGTTCTTCTCATTTCACTTAGCATCAGTTCATGTAAGTCTCTCCAGGCCTTTCCGAAATTATCCTGCTGATAGTTTCTTGTACAACAATAATATTCCATAGCATTCACGTACCGTAACTTATTCAGCCATTCTTCAATTGATGGGCATCCAATCAGTTTCCAGTTCCTTGACACTGCAAAAAGGGCTGCCACAAATTTTATTGCCCTTGTGGGTCATTTCCCCTCCTTTATGATCTCTTTGGGATATAACCCCAATAGAAACACTGCTGGTACAAAGGATACACACAGTTTAATAGCCCTTTGGGCATAGTTCCAAATTGCTCTCCAGGATGGTTAGATCAGTTCACAACTCCACCAACAATGTGTTAGTGTCCCAGTTTTCCCATATCCCCATCAACATTCGTCATTGTCTTTTCCTGTCATCTTAGCAATCTGAGAGATGGGTGGTGGTACTTCAGAGTTGTCTTAATTTGCATTTCTCTGATCAATAGTGATTTAGAGCACCTTTTCATATGACTAGAAATGGTTTTAATTTCTTCATCTGAAAATTGCCTGTTCATATCCTTTGGACTTTGGTCTTTTTAAGCTAAGGTTTTCTAACAGCTCTTGGTTTGTCTGAGGCAATGCCTATTCATTGATTAAGGCTAAATAAGAAATGAAGCAAAGAAGGGTCTCTTTTCCCTAGTTTAAAAAAAGTATTCTGGGAGGGAAGACCCAAAGAGTTTCTGGCCAAAATAGAAATAACTGATATTTGCATTCATTTTGAATCATCAAAGCCTCCAAAATGATCTACTGAGGCTTGGGCTGAAAGCTGTTATTGGCCAGTCAATGAGAGTCAAAGTGATTTGGATTGAAGGCATGGTCCTTAAAAAGAAATCTAGCCTGTAAACTAAGGAATCAAAATTTATATTCCTTTAGGCAGAACACCCACAGATAAGAATAATATCCTTATTCCTATGTGAGCAGAAAGAGAGGAGGAAGGAATTAGAGGGAAGGAAATGAAGAAAGAAAGAAAAAAGAAAGGAAACAAGGAAGAAAGAAAGAAAGAAAGAAGGAAGGAACTAAGGAATATAGGAATGAAGGAAAGGAGGAAGAAAGGAAGGGAGGGAGGAAAGAAGGAAGGAAGGGAGGGAGGGAGGAAGAAACTCCATTGTGCAACTGGAACTGGTCAATTGGGTTCTCAGTAAGACAGCTACTACTACTCACAGATTGTTGTTTATCCTTTATTCTCAAAGAGGACCATAACATTAGGAAGATGATATTATGACTTGCAAATACATTGAATTTAAGTGAGGTAGGGTTATACACAGTCACCAGCCTTACTCCCTCCTTCCTGGGTGATGTACTGTACATTACTCCTACAATTTAATTGTGTCAGTTTCTGCCTATGAAAAGAGTTAAGAGACACAATGAACCCAGAACCTTGAAGCTAAAATCTCAGAATCATTAGAAAGAACTCTTAGAAGTCATTTGGCCTAGCTTCTCTACCCACTGCTTCCCCCTTCATTTTACAAAAGAAGAAATTTAGCACCTTACAGAGAAAGCCAAATTCCTAGAAGCCTTTCATGTGCATGAGCAAACACATACATGCCCTGCCATTCATGCACACTCATAAACACAGGGGCACGAATGCAAGGAAATCGACTATTTATAAATACCTTTTGACTTTTCCATTCATTTGTGTGAAGGTACCCTTGGTAGCAAAATTGCCAGTCTAGTGAGCCACTAATAAAGCCTTCTAGTTCCAGGCCCTGGAAGTTGCCTAGAGATGGGCAACACTGAAACCTGAGGCAACTGAATGAGAACCAAATGAAGAGATCATATCATCAACCACTGATGTAGAGCTGGAAATCTATGACAGATTTAATTAATTTGACTCAGCTAACATTTAAACTTGAATAAGGCACAATGCTGAGTTCTGGGAGTATAATGACAAAAATGAAATTACATTCTGTTCATTCTCTAATCTCAATCTCAAGCGAGATTGAGATTTAAAAATCAGGTAGGGTTTAAAGAGACAAGGAGGGTAGGGAGATGAGGGGCATGTGGCCTTGTTCATTAAATTCTAGAGAATAGAATGAGGAACTTACTCCTAGAAATTTAAAAAAGACTTTTAGGGAGAATATTTAGAAAAACATTTAGGGACAATCAATGGTTGTCTTTATGCATGCAGTGAGAAGAATATATATGGAATCTTCTGCTTGGATATATCACTGATTTTGAAGCTCCTTTCAACAAAGAGATCTTGGTTCATCCATTCTCACCTATGCTGCATGGATCTTGGTCATGTTTTTAATAAATTTGCCACAGAGTTGTCATAAGTTGCATTTCTCTGATCAATAGTGATTTAGAACACTTTTTCATGTGACTAGAAATGGTTTTAATTTCCTCATCTGAAAATTGTCTGTTCATATCCACCATGCTAGAATCCTTTTTTGAATTCTCTTGATATCACATAGATACCATTGGAATACTAAGACTATCTTTGATAGCCTTTTCAATGACCATCATTCCTCACCTCACCTCAATATGTGATTGGTGTCTCTAAGATAGGAAAGAGGGAGGAAAAGGAAAAAAGAAGAAAGGAAAGAAGCTTTTATTCAGCTCCTCCTAAGTTCTAAAGTACTGTGCTAAGTGTTTTTCAGATATGAGCTTCTCAAAAGAGAAGTAATTACTCTTATTATCCCCATTTTATAGTTGAGGAAACCGGCAAACAGTGATCAAAACAGCTTGCCAAAACCCAGCTAATGTCTGAAATGGGATTCCATGGATACGTTTGGAAGAGAATTGAACCAGGATTCCAACCTTGTCACTGCCTCTAACTACTTTGGGCATCTCTGGACCTCAATTTCTTCATCTGTAAAATGAAGGAATTGGATTGTTTAACTTTTAAAGGCCTTCCAATTGTATTATATGATTGTGAAGAAAGGAGCAGGTGCCATCGATTACCTTTGCTTAGTTGGTTTGTTGGTTGTTGTCCTTCATTATCAAAAAGGACCAAAATGGTCCTTTATTAAAATTGAGTTCCAGTGTGGCCGACTGTGGCTGATCAGACCAATATGATCTTGAAATGCTCTGCCACAGGTAGGACACAAATAGTCCCTGTGAACATTTGAGGGGCTTCTCTAACTTTGCATATCTCATGTTTCTTCTGAGCTAATTCAATTCTTCCTTGCTCATAGAGCATAGCACTTTCTCTGATGCCATGCTGGGTGGTCCTGTGCTAGTGTCTCCCATGTCATATAATCAATTCTAAGGTTTTTAAAAGAGACTTGAGAGTATTCTTTTATATCACTTTTTCTGACCACCTTATGAGCACTTTCCCTGTGAGTTCTCCATAAAATAGATTTTTTGGGGGCAAGTGTTTATTTGTCATTCAAACAATGTGACCAGATCAATGGAGCTATGCTCTCTGCCATAGAGTTTGAATTTTTGGCAGTTTAGTACAAGAAAGAATCTCAATGTTTGGTATATTATCCTGACAGGTGATTGTCATTATCTCCCTAAGACAATTTAAATAGAAGTGATTCAGTTTCCTGACACAACGCCGGTACACTGTCAAGATTTCACAGGTATACAAAAATGAGATCAGCACAAAGGCTCTGTAGACCTTCAGTTTGGTAATCAGTCTAATATCTCTCTTCTCTTACACTTTCCTTCAGAGCCTCCCAAAGAATGAGCTAGCTCTGGCAGTGGGTGATTACCCTACTCCAATGTAAAAGTAATTACATTTATTCTATAATAGAGCCTCTTAAACTTTTCCCACTCACAATCTCTCTGTCAGAGAAATTTTTACATGACCATAGAGTATATGTATAGATAAAATAGTATTCAAATCAAACACTTACTGATAATAAATCATAATTTTGTGACCACTCCCCACATTCAGTTAAGCAATGTTGCAATCCACAGTTTAAGAAGCTTTGTTTTATAAGAATATTCAAAGCAATTTATCAATCATTCTTAACTAGGTGTGAATGAAGACCAGACAAACATATACTGGAATCAGAGACATTGCAATTAAATGCAACAAGAAAGTTTGTTCCAGTTAGATAAGGGGCTTTTTCATGCCCTCTGGAGTGGGGACAAAAGCACAACCCTTTAGGAATTTGAAAAGGATTTTTAAGGTCTGGCAGAGTAAAGAAAGAAGTGAGGATTTAGAGCTTATGTCAAGAATCAAGGCTAACTAACAAGAGAATGTAGAAAAAGCAGAGTGGAGTCATAGCATCTTAAAGCCATGGGCTGATGTCCCCAGCTGGAACCACCTCCTCAAGAAATGGGGGAAGTTCCAAAAAAAGATCTATTCTTTTATACAACCACAAAGAGATCAGAAGTTAGAGATAAATATCAATGGAAATTAAGACCGAGGGGCCAAATCTTTAGCCAAATGTTGGAAGTTTTTCTAATTGGGGGGCTTGAAATTTTTGTAATTATACTTAATTTTCACTTAATATTTTCACTTTTTATTTTTTCACTTAATTTCCACTTTTTTAAAACTTAATTTTCACTTAATATAAACTCTCTCAAGCAGCCAGAGTTAGGTCAATAAGTATTGTGCTAGGCACTGTGCTAAACACTGGAAATATAAAAGAAAGACAAAAAACAATCCGTGTTCTCAATTTATAGTCTAACTAGGAAGACAATATGCAAACAACTATATCCCAACAAATCAGATACATGATAAATTAAGGACAATCCACAGAGAGAAGGCATTAATATTAAGGGGGATCAAGAAAAATTTCTTGAAACTTGAAGGAAACCGGGAAGTGAGGAGAGAGTGAGCCTCCTAGGTATGAGAGATTGCCAGGGGAAACCACAATGGACCTGATGGGTCATTGTATTGCCGTATACTTAAAAGAGGTAAATATTATAGCATATTTTCCAGAATTTGGACTCGGTCCATTCCACATCTAAAATCTCCCAAACCAAACTAAGCCACTTACCCTCCCCAAATGTTTTTCCCTGCTGTTTCCAAGGCCAACTTCATATTAACACAATCAGTCCAACTCCTTTTTCAAGGGCATCTAGAGAAAAAAACAAGTTGTTTGTCTTAGAGTCTAAAAGTCTACTGTATAAGTTGTTATTTGGGGGAAGGGTGAGACAAGAGATTTGATTCTTCCTCCTGAGTATCCTACAGCTATGGGCTCCAGATTTTGGTCAGAACTTGGATTGTGAGCTGGGTTCTCAGTCTTTCCCCCACAGGAGTAATAAAATTCCTCATGTATAGAGAATGTGTTACTTTTCTTTTTGTATCCCCAATGCTTGTTTTAATCTGGTATCTTTGTTATTGTTCATTTCAGCCATTTCTGGCTTTTTGTGACTCTGTTTAGGGTTTTCATTTGTTATTATTCATTTCAGTAATTTCTGACTCTGTGACTCTATTTGGGGTTTTCTTGGCAAAAATACTGGAGTGGTTTGCCATTTTTTCCTCCAATTCATTTTCCAGATGAGGAAAATGAGGCAAACTGGGTTAAGTGACTTGTCCAGAAACACACAGTATCTAAGGCTGTATTTGAACTAGTTTTTCTGTCTCCACTGAACTATTTAATGACCCATCTGGTCCATAGCAAGTACTTAATAAATTATTGAATGAATTAATTTATAATCTATTCTTTGTGTGTGTGTATACATATGTATATATATATGCATATATATTTCTGTATTCCTATTGTATCTCTTGGTAGAATATAAGCTCTGTGAGTGAAATGACTGTTTCATATTTGTTTCTGTATCTCCAGGACCTAGGACAATCAACACTTGTTGACTGATGTGATTGATTAATAGATTTATTCTAGCTTGAAAGCTTAGTTCCAGGAAGTTCTACTTTCATATTTTATAGGACTGGAGGGATGCCAATGGCTACAAACTCAACAGCCCTGAACCTCTGCTACCTTGCAAGCCTTTCTTCCATGCTCTATGTTCTTTCCTCCCCTCTTCTTTACACTCCCCCCCCCACCCCCCCAAGGAGTTTCAGTTGAGGAAATGTTTCTTTTGACAAGCTACATAACTGTCCTATTTGGAGAAGGCTCCATTCTGAAGGGGAATCTGCTTCTGAGCAGCAACAGGCTACTCCAATAGACAGTCAACTTGCATGGAATTAAATTCTAATAGGAGAGAAAGCTGTCTGTGAAAATGGAGGGTTTGGAGAGGAAAGGAATGTTTATTTAGTATTCAAGAATAGTCCTTTCCATGAAGGCTTCCTATTCTGACATGCTCCCTGGCCTGAGTTCTTTCCTCAGGGATTATAAATCATGTTTTTAAAAATCACCCATCTTTACTTCCTTGGGATCAGCATAGTAATCATAAGATTCCTTGGTGCCCCTGCCCTCCAACTTTCGCCCAAAGAGATGTAGTTCTGTCACATGGTAGAAATACTTAGTGCGCCACTCTTGAAGACAGAGGAGGATGGGGAGCAGCAGAAGCTATTTCAGATGCCCCTCAAGTGGGTACTTCTCATAGGAGATATTTTATATAAGAAGAAGATGATCACAAGACTCCCTGATCCCTTATGCGATCATAGGGTAAAAGGGTAGTAGTTGAACAGGATCTTGGAGAACTCGAGTCCAGATCCTTTAATATACAAACAAAAAAGCCCTAAGAAATGAAGAAAAGTCATTTATCCCATCAGTAGTGGCTCCTCTTACCCTGGAGCCAAGGCTCTTTCTCTATTTACATATTATTAGATATGTATTATATATATTCCCTATTTAAATTTGCATAAATTTATTATTTATTCTTCATGTCCTATTATGGCCTCTAAACAGTAGTCCACAGACTTTAATCTCATCCAATTGATTGGGCACCTTCTCAAATTCATCAGAGACTCCCCAATCCACGTACTCTCCAGTTAAATATATACTATCCAAGAGCAACTAGGTGGGTACAGTACTTACAGCACTAGACTTAGAATCAGAAAGACTCATTTTCCTGGGTTCAAATCCAGGCTCAGATTCAACTTGATAAAACTGAATTCAATTCAATTCAACAAGTTCTTTAGCCTATGAAAGGCTCTGTGCTCATTGACAGGATCAAAACACCAAAAGAAAAGCAGTCCCTGATCTTAGTTAGAGGGGTTATAATTGCTTGGCAAGCGTTAGGGTGTAAGATTTACAAAGAGAACGAAATCCAAAATAATTTGAGGTAGGAGAGAATGCCAACAATAATAGTTACCCTTTATATAGTGCCTTTAAGTTTGTGAAGGGCTTTACAAATATTTTATCTTCCCTATTCCCTATTCCCTATTTTACAGATGAAGAAACTAAAATGGAGATTATAATGGGGGAAACTGTCCAAGGTCACACAGCTGACAAGTGTCTGAGTGAGGATTTGAATCCAGAATTTCCCTGCATCTACATCTAGAGCTCTATCTACTGTGCCATCTAGTTATAACAACTCACTAGGATCCTGGGAAAGGTTTCTTAAAGGAAACTGCTTTTGAGTTGAGCTCTAAAGAAAGGAGGAGCAGCATGGCAGAGTGGACAGAGTACCACCTCTGGATCCAACAAGAGCTGGATTCAAGTCTCGCCTCTTACCTCTGGTGGCTATTTAGCTCTAGTCAAGTCATTTAATCTTTTCAAGTTTGGGCAAATTTCTAAGGCTGTAAATCATAGAAAAAGAGTTAGCCTGCATTGGTTGATGGAATTTTCTGAGCTAGGATTTTTCTGCCCTACTGAAATAACAGGTCCACTCATTAACTCAGATCTTATTTTTTGAAGAAAGCTAAGAATTTCAAAAGACAAATGTATAAAAGGAGCACATTCCAGGCCCGAGGGACCCTGCAAAGGCTCTGAGTAAGAGATGGAGTTCTGAGTTCACAGAAGGTAAGTAGGTCAAGAGCTCTTGAAGGGGAGTAATGTTAACTAAGCCTGAAAGGTAGCGGAGAACCAGACCATGAAGGGCTTTAAATGCCAAACGAAGGAGCTTGTCACTTTGGAAGATTTTGAAATGATGGGAGGATGAAAGTTGAGATGAAAGCTCTGAGAAGACTGTCCTGTGCTCATAATCCTTGAGATTGCAGCTCTCAGAAAGATTGCATCACTTGAAAGTTCAACTTGTCCCCCTCCCTCTCCAACTCCCTCCAGGGCACTGCACCCCTCTTGTTGGAGGCAAGGACAGACTAGGAACAGCCAGTTCCTGCTGTTTTTCTTGGTATAAAAGCAAACAAAAGCAAGCCTTCTTCCAGGGCATCCTTCCCAAGTAATTAACTGAAATGCCTGGGGATCAGATGGTCCCAAATGGCAATCATTCTGGACTCTAGTACTGCTCAATCCAAGGTTGTCTCTGCACAAAGGAGATGGTGTGTGTGTGTGTGTGTGTGTGTGTGTGTAAGGTGGGGTATGTGGAAGAAAAGCCATCAGCTAGCTCCAAGGTGGATCCTAAAGCTCTTCAGAAGAATGGTATTAGATGGATCCAGGCTAGTTCAATGCGTTATTCAATTCAATTCAACAAACATTAGTATTAGGCAGCCAGGTAGTGCAGTGCATAGAGTTTTGAGCCCAGTCCTGGATTTAAATCTGGCCTCGGACACTTCTTAGCTGTATGAATTTAGGCAAATCACTTAACCTCTGTCTGCCTCAATTTCCCCCACTGTAAAATAATAACAGTACCTATCATTGTGGGGAACAAATAAGATAGCTGTATTTTGCAAACCTAGTGGTTATTGTTATAATAATAATAATAACTATCATTGTTATTATGTAAAAACCATGTAGAAACAGGATATAGACATTGTAAGTGGGAGGTAATATCAGAGAGGACATACAAAACTAAAAGCTCCTTCTGGTCCTCAAGGAGCTTACAGGGTCCCGGTGAACATGAGAGGGTGGGAAAACATTTTCTATCTTTATGTTTTTGACAGCTGTCATAGGGGAAACACTTACAGGCTGTCCTGTAACTATAGTCCCATTTACGTAGGAGATAGCCCACAGGTCAAACCCTGGCTCTATTCTACCCACAGGCCTCCTGTCAATCAAGGTTCATCACTAACTGTAATATGTACCAGTTAACACCAGAGGGCACTCAGGGTAACTGCCAAATTCTCAGACTTTGATTTTCTCTTTTCTGACTTTTAAAATATCTGTTGTTTTATAGTTATTTCCATTTCCCACTATGCCCCTCTCAGACAGCCATTATTCATAACAAAGTATTCTTTTTTTAAAGAGTTCAGCAACAGTAACCAATGTCTGTCTGACTCAGTAGGCAGTGTTCTATAGATACATAGTCCCAGTGTTTAACAAAGATATCTCGGACTTTCATAGCATCCTACAATTCTAGATTTGGATACTGAAAGGATCTTACAGCTCATTTAATTCAACCGCCTAATTAGGAGAAAGTAGGAAACCTAATTTCTAATTAGGAAACTAAGATCATTCTCTGCTTGCCTCTGAACTCTTAGTTCATCCCCCTTTGTAGTCTAAAGATTTAGTCTGTGGGATTGTCCAATCAGATTTCTTAGGGCCTCAGCCCCCACCCCACCAGGGAACATTTCTTTCCTACTGTTCCCTCCATGTGACTCTTCGATTCACACACTGGAAAGAGTGCGGTTGGGGAGTCTAATCCTGCCTCTGACACTACCTGTGTGATGTCCAGTTTCTTCACCTGTACAATGGAGGAGTTAGAACAGCTGGGATCTGACATCCTATTTCCACCTCTGTCATCAATGATCCTTTGTCTTCTTCCCCCAGCTCTAAGACACATTGTAATAATCTAATTAACATCAAAGGTATGATGAAGAGCATCCATTCCTTGGTCTCTTAGGTCCTGCCCAGCTCAGAACTATGACCTTAACACAAACCTAATCTGGACCTCTCATTAGATTTCTGGAAAGTGGGAATCCTCTGGGAGCTAGCACTGATCAGAATTTCTCTCTCGTTCTTGCCAGGAGAGGAGTTAACCAAAATTTCAATTCTCTGCTCTCCTTTATGGGAACTGAGGAAAAAAGAGTTTTCTATTTAGTATATTTTTGAAGTTCTAGTTTTGAATAATGAAATGGTAGAAATTTAGTGCCCCAAGGAAGCCTCTTCTAGAGATACAGTGAAAGATTTATGGTGCTATGGATTAGGAATCAGAGGACCTGTGTGTGGCCATTTGGTTTCCTCATCTGTCAGATGTGAGGGCTGTATTAAGTGGCCTCAAAGTCCCTTCAAGCTTTAGATCTGTGATGCTATTGGTTTCTTCCCTTCTAAATCTATAAACCAAGTGAAGAACTTGGCTGATGCTGGACACTTGAAGTGTTCCCTTCTGGGAGTTTCTTTAGGCACTAGCCACAGAGAGTTTCAAGTCCTTTGCTTTGTATCGGTCTCCTCCCAACATCTCTGTCTTTTTATGTGAAGCCCGAGTTAGCACCCTGGATATCTTAGAATCAGCCGGAGTCAGGATAGGCAAAAGTTCTTGGTCTTTATTCTTGGTCTTTAGGGGTAGGAGTGAATTGGATGGATGCAGAATCTCTCCTCTTCCTCTCTTGCCCAGAAGTGACTCTAGCTAGTTTTACTCCATCCCCTAATCCTTCCCACAATTCTCTGTATATATCAAAAGATTGGACTAGCACAGAATAGTGGGGAGGGCCATTTTCCAAGCATATGCTAATATTGCCCAATTGGTAATTACCACAAAGTGCTCAGTTGTCCTGACCTCAGTGTATCAACTCAAGAGTTTCAGCCCTTTACACTTTTACATCAGAAAAAAGTCTCTTGGGTTTCCTCAGTGGGAAAGGCAACTTGCCACCAGAATTCATTCAAAAATAAACTTTTCTAAGGTTACCTTGTGTCCACTTCATATGTGCCTTGGGTATACAGACAGATTATTTCTTTCAAAGGAGGTAAACTTATGGAGGATAGAGACTATTTCAATGTGATCTCATACGCTTATTAGTTGTCTGATTTTGAGCATGTCACTTAATCTCTGCCTCAGTTTCCTTATCTGATAATAATAATAGCCCCTACCTTCTAGGATGGTTGTGAGGATCAAATGAGATAATATTTGTAAAGCACTTAGCCCAGTATCTGGCATAGAGTAGGTGCTTACTAAATGTCTGTTTCTTTCCTTCCTTCATCCTTCATGTGTGGTCTTCCTAAGGAGTAGTGGCTATTTGGGCAGAACTTGGGCAGAACCAGTGGATCTTGAACTTTGTGATCTGCGGATATCTTAAGAAATTTTCCTAATGCTGAAATTATTCTTTAAAGCAATCATAGATTCATAGACTATCAGAGTCAAAAGGAATCTATTTTTACAGATAAGGAAACTGAGGCTGAGGTAAATCATATGACTTGGCCAAGACTGTAATTGCAGGAGGTGGGAGAATTGGGCCTTGATTCCAAGTCTTCTGAGCCTTGGATTTCTAAGATCCTTCTCAGTTTTAAATCTATGACTCCTGTAAAATTCCAGAGCCTCAACAATTCATCAGTTGGACAGAGGCTGAAAAATATTCCCTTCAGCATTAAACCTTCCCAGCAGACTGCCTGGTGAGCACCTCCCTCCCATATGAACGGACAAAACAAAGGTTTGCAGAATTGTTTCAGTGAATAGAAAGTTAGGGGGAAATCAAATACAATGAATTCTGACCCAGGAATGGTCTGGACAATATCCTGCCTTTTTGTCACTTTGTCAGAGATGGCTTATAATGGAATGAATCCTGGATTTTGGTATCAATCAGGAAGATCTGGATATCAGTCCCACCTCAGCCACTTTTTTAATGGACAAATCCATTAAACTCTCTGAATCTCAGTTCCTTCATCTGTAAACTGAGGATAATAATAGCACCTGTCTCACAGTGTTATTCTGAGAATGAAATGAAATAAGATAGAAAAAGTACTTTATAAACTTTAAATCCTGCCTAATTTAGGAGCTAATATTATCTCTCAGGTTGGTAGCTCCCCAGGTTAGGAATTCTATTTCTTCCCCCATTCAATGAGAAGTTTTTTCTCTCAGTGAAGCAGAGGGGAAGGGGGGAGGGAAGAAAGAAGCATTAAATAAGCACTATGTGCTAGGTGCTGTTTCCTTAGTGCTTTACAAATATTATCATTTAATTTCATGACAATCCTGATAGGTGGGTGCTATCACCACCATCATCATCATTTTCATTTTGAAATTGAGGAAACTGAGGCTGTCTCCAGGTCCATTGTCTCTGAAGGGAGTATTTTTCTGCCTTTGCCCAACTGGTGAACTGTTGCCGATCTGGAATCCTACAGGAAGCATAGATTTAGAAGAGAGAAGGATCTTAGAGATCCAGGCTCCAAAAGAATATTGGCCTGGGAATCAGAAAACTTGGGATCAAGGTCCAATTTTCCCTTTTCCTACAGTTATAGTCTTGGCCAGGTCATATGCTTTCCCTCAGGCTCAGTTTCCTTATCTGTAAAATAGATTCTTTTTGACTCTGATGACCTATAAGTATGATTGCTATCTAGCTACCTGACCATAAAATAAAGGTGTTCTGGCCAGGATAATTTCTGCCTGGGAAGTACCCCCTTTTACTTCCTCTATTCTCTTCCTCTCTTTATCGTATACTTGGAGACAGCAAGAGGAAGTGACAAGGGACATAGCAAGGAATAAAGTTCTAGGTTAGAGAAAGGGATAAATGCCACGGTAGCAGGTTGTGGGTCTGCTCTTTGCCAAACGTGACTGCTGAGTTGTAGTAAGAGCAAGTTTTTAATCTTATCCATTAGGTAAGTTAGGTGAATTTTGTTTTTTCACCTTAAAAGGTGTTGAGACTTTAATACTTGGCTGACTCAGGAGACTGGGAATGGGAGGGGGGGAGAACTCTGGGATACTGATGTCATTTTCTCATCACTTTAGCACAACCATAAGGAGCTCCAAACGTGCTCTGATGTTTGACTGAGACACCATGAAAGGTAACTGAGCAATCTTAGCTCGGCTGGACCATCTTGAAGCATCTATCCTCAATGCTTATCCCTATTGAATATTCTCCCACTATGGCCAAGGAAATCTTTTCTCTTGTTAACTATGAAATTACTTACTAGTGTCTCATTTTGTTCCAATATCAAGCCTAAACTACCAGGAGACTGGCTTGAGTCAGTCTCAGTCCGGATTATGAGTCCACTCATTTTATGATCGGTCCAGTCAAGACCAAAAGTTCTGAGAGATCTTAGCCAGTAACTGGACAATGGAGATCAAGGAAATCACAGACCTTTCTGAATTCTGGTATTAATTTGATCCAGTTACACACCCCAGGCTGAGCTGAGTTATGGAGTCTATATCAATGAATGACTCAATCAACAAGCATTTATTTAGGGTCCTAATGGACCAAGCCCTATACTAGGACCTGGAGATATAGGTACAAAAATGAGACGGTTCCTAAGCACATTCTACTAGGGCAATACAATATGTTCTTTATTGCTCAGTCATGTCTAATGCTTTGTGACCCCCTTTGGGATTTTCTTGGCAAAGACACTGAAGTGATTCCTTCTCCTGCTCATTTTACAGATGAGGACCCTGAGGCAAACAGGGTAAAGTGACACTAGTAAGTGTCTGAGACTAGAATTGAACTCAGGAAAAGGAGTCTTTCTGGCTTCATGTCCAGCACTCTATGTACCAGTTAGCTGTTAAAGGTAAGTAAATATGGCGTATGTTCAACATAAATGCTCAGAATTCATTTGATGACTGATCCTGCTGAATTTATGAGTCAAAGCTTCCATGGAAGCTCCTTTGTCAACCTCGGGGAGATCTCAAGCTATACATTTCCTAGAACTCCTGGGTTAGAAACAATCCTATGTCTGAAGGAGACTTTTAGGAGAACAGCATGCTTACAAATACGTGGCATTTGCATGATTATATTTTGTTTTCTTAGTATTGTATATTACCATGTTACTTTTCGATTCTATACTGAATAATGTCCCCCTTAAAAAAAGCTTATTTGCAATGTGTGTGTGTGTGTATGTATAAAAAAATAGGAAACACAGTTATTTTATAATATCTTGATGGACTAATCCTTGAATCACCTGGTGACACAGAGAAATAAAATATAAAGATGCAAAATCATGCTAATATGGATGGTCTCATTCACTGTCGTGACAATTACTATTTCTCCTTCATAAGCAGATTAACCTCCTCTGTTAAGACTAGTTCTTCCCTTCTTAGTTTATGTTCCATCTTCTCTGTATATATCTTGTGTGTGCTTTGTTATTTATGTGTTGTCTGCCCTGTTGAAAGGGAGCTAGGTGGTACAGTGCATAGAGTAAACTCAGATAGGTAGATCCGAGTTCAAATCCCTCAAACACTTACTAGCTGTGTGACCCTGGGCAAGTCACTTAGTCCTGTTTGCCTCAGTTTCCTCACTTGTAAAACAAGCTGGAGAAGCAAATGGCAAGTCATTCCAGTATTTCTGTCAGGAAAACTCAAATGAGGTTACAAAGTGTCAGACATGATTGAAAACAACTAAACACTAACAAAACCCTTGTTGGCATGTGATCTTGAGGAAAGGGCTGTGTTTTGATTTTCTTTGTCTCCTAAGCACTCAGCACTGTGCCAGGCACTTAATAAAGCTTATCGACTGACTGATGCTGCCTCAGTCTGTGGACGGGGGACAGTGCTGTCTTGCTGTTCCTTCTTAGCCTTCTCTTCCACAGTCCTCTTGATATCTCCAATTAAATCACAAAAGCTTCCACTAAATTCCAGTGAATGCTACACTAAACTGTGCTAAAACAACATTAATGCAACAACAGGATGCTACAACAGCCTATGAATAGGGAGGTGAAGGATGAACCAGATGGATTGTCTTAGGAGGACAAGGGCAAGAGAGAAAGTTGTGCAATATGATACAGATTATAAGCTCCATGAGCAAAGGGTAGATGTATTGCATTATCCCCAGTGTCCCATCCTGGGCTCTGCACACTGTGTACATGGAACAAATATTTGGTAAATTTTCCTAAGCTTTGTGCTTTTCTAAAGACCAGGACAGAGGACCTACATGTTCTGTCCCATGTTTCCTGTCATCAGATGCTGTTAAGACTTAGCATCATCTTCTCAACTAAATGAAAGGAAATTAAGTTGATGCTGCTGAGATTCTCTCAAACTACTCACTCTCCATAAGAGCAAGGCATTCCCCCCTCCTGTAAATTGAAATGTTTCAGGTCATTCTGACATACCAAATAGGGACCTGAGAAATAAGTTCACACTGAGACAAGGTAGAACAGCAATAGTTGCCTAGAGTCTCAGGAAGCAAAGGATGTCAGAAATAGAAGGAACCTAGGATGTCAGAGTTGGGAGGGCCCTTTGAACCCAGGATGTCAGAGCTGGGAGGGCCTTTAGAACAGGGGATGTCCGAGCTGGGAGGACCCTTAAAACACAGAGTGTCTGAGCTGGGAGGGCCCTTAGGACACAGAATGTCAGAGCTGGGGGAGCCTGAGAATACAGAATGTCAGTGCTGAGAGGGGCTGCCTTTTGAGCTGATTGCTAGAACATCATTTCCTCAAATCAATCAGCCTGTCAGCAAGCATTTATCAAACCATTTGTTACCATGTGCCTGGCTCTGCACTAAGCACCAGAGAGGGAAGATGGTGTCACCCATAAGGAATAGCAATCAGGCCAGCACAGCTGGAACAGGTGCAAATAAAGGAGTCAAGTGAAAGAACAGTGGAAACAGAGGCAGAACCTGATTCTGAATGTGCCCCAGGAATGTGCCCTAGTGATCCATACCACTTCAGTGTTGATATCACTTTTACCTCCAGTAGGGGTTCTTTTTTTCTCTATAAAACATTCAAATGAAATCATGTGTTTTCCCCAAATATTTATTCCATGTGAGTTTTTCCAGAATTAAATCAGGCTGCTTCTCCTTCTCCTTCTCCTTCTCCTTCTTTTTTTTTTTTTTTTCACTGTTTTGTTCTAGAGTTTCTCTAATTCTGACTTTAAGTGGGGCAAACCTTAAACCCAAACTGGTATTTATGGAATTGAATTGAATGGAATTTTCTGCGTCCTCAATTTGCATTTGCCTCAGGGAACTTCCCGGTAATCTGTGGAGGCTTCTGACTCAAATTAAGTGATTGGCTCTTCTCTGCCTATCAGCTCCAGTTGGGCTGAGAATACTATGGCCAAGTGGTCCCAAAGTGTCTATGATCTCTAGTAGGAGGCACTGTTTCTTCCCATTAGCCTCAGCTGGATTTCTTACCTTCTATTCCCTACTCACAACTACCTAGACTTTCACCTGGGCCACTGGCATTAATCAAGCAGCCAAGAGCATCAGCTGCTGGCTTTCTTTATATAAAAGGTAAATACGTGATAGAAACGAAAGATTGGAATACCAGGGACAGACCATTCATAGCTATCCTAGTCGGAGTTAGTTATTGCTAGCTGCAACAGAAATCAGCTTTTTCTGCTTCAGACCAAAGCTTCCTAAGCTGTGGTCATGACTACATATGGGGTCTCAGAATTAAATGTGGGGGTCACAATATTATGATTTATCATCGGTACAATTACTGATTTGTTATCAGCAAATGTTTGATTTGTATACCTGTTTTAGATGTCTATATGCCTGGTGTCACATAAAAATTTCTTGGGTGAAAAGTAGATGTGAGTGGAAAAAGTTAAAGAAGCCCTGCTTTTAAACGACTTATTTCTGTCACAGTGATATTGGTAGGGTGATGGGAAAGGAAGAAGGAAGGAAACACATTTATTAAGCACCTACTGTGTGTGTCAGATATTGTGCTAAGTGCTTTATAAATAACTAAATTATTCTTTATACTAACCCTGTGGAGGGATGAGGGTATATTATTATCCCCATTTAAAGTTAAGGAAACTGAGTCAGAAGGGGACTTGCCCAGAGTAACAAAACTAGTTTCTGAGGCAGAATGTGAATTCAGGTCTTTCTGACTTGAGGATCAGTGCTCTATTCGTTACACCACCATGCTGCCTAGATAAGACTCTGGAGAGGGCAGGGCAGCTCATGGAAGTTAATTCTGTCCTTGCTGCAGGGTGCAGGTAATGAGAAGCCCCCATAATCATCACCCTCATCATCTCAGCATAATTTTCTCCCCAGTTTCTGCTTAGACACAGCAAAACCCATTGCCAGCAGCAACAATACTTCATCACAATCCCTCAGCAGGGAAGAGAAATTGGGAAGCAAAATGCCAGGCCCAATTGGCATCTGCCCATACAGACTGTAGTCCTAAAAAGAAGGTCAAATTCAGAAACCTCACTTGATCAAATATCTCCCGATCACTTTCTCCCATAAATTTCCACAAAAACAATACCAGGACACAAACAGTGGGTGAACCCTGATGGTAACTCCATGGCAATGGAGGATACACAACCTTCATGGTACCTAGACTCTGGGACACAGGTCTATTTGAGCCTTTCCTCCCCTTTTTTTCCTTTGAGACCAGATCTATGGTTTCATCACACTTATTCCCTGGGAACAAACTCTTTCTATGAATCTATCTTTTTTTGTATTTAATAATCTTTTGGAATTGCCTAGAGGAATTGAGAAGTAACATGTACTGCCCAGGGTCATGGAGCCAGCATGTGTACAAGATGGAGAATAAGTCCAGACTTTTCTCACTCCAAGATCAGCTCTCTTACCACTACAGCACACCACTTCTCTTTTTAATAGGCTTTTGCCTATTGTTCTGTTGCTAGGAGTTTATTAACAGAAATAAAACATGGTCTTTAATTATGTATGCACATTGAAAATAATTACATTACAATTGAAGGCAAAAATAAATGCTTCTACCAAAACTGCCCAGTGAGCTTTTCAGAACTGGCTGATCATCAGTTGCAGTTTTCCGATATATCACTAGCCAGTGGTACAAGTGATGGCAGACAGACCCACAATGGGATTCTACATCTGCCGTTTCAGCACCAACCTTAAAGAGTTCCAGAAGCTCACATCCATGCTGGTAGGAGGATGATGCATTTCTCAATTACAACCAATGTTAAAGATGACCTAGTAAATCATATAGAAACTGGCATGGGATGAAGTGACATGAATAATAAATGACATCTATATAGACCTTTAAGGGATCTCAAAATGTTTATGTTCATTTTCCCTTTCCCCTCAAACAGTCCTTATAATTGGTAAACTCCTTGAAGTTACATTAGCTTTCTCAAGTGTCATTTCACACGGTTGACACATACTGAGCTTTAGATCCACTCAAAGCCCCAACTCTTCTTCCAATGAACTGTTGTCTGGTCTCACCTCCCACACTAAGTCCTAATTCTGCCCCTGGTCAAAAAAATTCCATAATTATAATTAGATAATTGAGGAGAGAAGGATGTAAATGGAAGAGAGAAAAAATACAGAGAACCAATGAATAAAGAAAAATATAAGATGGAGCACTATAGAAAATTGGTCAAGAATCCCTTCAGCTCGGGGTGGCTGTTCTAATACCTGTCCCTCATAACAGAATAACTTTACTGAAATAATTTTCTTCCCCAATATACCTAGGAAAAATAAGTTCAGTTTTCAATCTTCCTGATGGACAGCCATAGTTTTTGATGGTTATAAGATGGTTTTTGGAAAAAGTTCCAGTCTTGAACCACAAGAGGATATGTGATTTTGTGGAATCTGAAGGTGTTAAAATATTTGTCTTCAGGACATTTTGTGAGACAAGTAGGAAAATAATCAAGAATGATGGCATGAAAATGGACAGTACAGAAAAATGGCTGTTTGGTATTTAAAGCTCTTCATCACTTGGCTCTCTCCTACTTTTCCAGTGTTATTATATCTTATTCCTCTTCAACAACTCTTTGTTGTTCCTCCCCCAAGACATTCCATCTCTGACCTTTTAGTCTTTAAAATGGCTGTCCCCCATAGTTGGAATAGCCCTCCCTCCTGCCTTCTGGCTTTCTTCCTGGCTTCCCAACTGGAATCTTACCTCCTATAAGAAATGCTTCCCAATCCCCCTTAATGCTCATGCCATTCCTTTGGTGATCATCACCATTTTATAGATTTTGTACATTTTTGTTTGCATATGGTTACTCCCACTAGAAAGTGAGTTCCTTCAGAACAGGGTCTCGTTTCTGCCTTTTATTTATACCTCTGATACCTAAACCAGTACCTGGCATACAATAGCACTTAATAAGTCCTGTTGTCACTAATAAGTGCTAAAATGTCATTATGTTTTAGAAGGGGGGGTCATCCTTCTGGGAGAAATGACACAATATAAATTGCCCTGTATTTCCTTGATTCTACAAATCGATTTTATAGATGAGGAGAGTTTCACTGATTTCATCTAATCTCCTTTCATATATTCTTTCCCCATCCCCAAGCTATTAGATGGCACTGCCGCTTCTTAGCTACTTTTCCCAGCTGTGATCAGTGGCTCATTTGTTCTCCCTTTAAAATGCTAGATTTCAGAATCCGACCCATTAGCTCAAGTCATTAACTGGCTCTTGTGGCTTATTTTTTTAAAAAATATGTTTACTTCTTGCCTCCAATGAGAAATATAACCACAATAATTTCTTTGGGGGATCAGGCTTGTGATTTCATCACTGTTGTGAACCCCTGGGAAATAACTTTCTCTTCTAGTGCAGATTACCACCTGGGCCAAGACTAATAGACTTGCCTAGGGCATTGAGAGGCTATGTCCCTTGTCAGTACCTACTAGACGTAAGGCTAGCACCTCGATCTTCTAGATTCTGAAGCAGGCTCTCTGCTACTCAACATTGGAACCACAATAATAATATCAAACATTTATAAAAGTGGCTTAGAGTTTGCAAAGCACTTGACACACATTATCCCATCAGACCCTCACAACAACCCTGTGAGGTAGGAGCTGTGATCATCCCCATTTTACAGATGAGGAAATTGAAATTTAGGGAGATCCACTGACATTTAGTATGTGTCTGAGGCAGGAGTCAAACCCATCACTTCATGACTACAAACCACAGTTCTTTAATCAGTCTGGTTCTGGACTTGAACCCCAAACTGTCACTTGGGAGGTGGAAAATATTTTGGTCTCACCTCATCATGGCTAATACCCCAGTAAGGTCAGTGAGAAATGAATGAACTCAAATCATTATTCTAGTCAAAGACTATGAGTTTTCTTATTTCCTGGTTGGGTCTCCTCATCCTCAGGCAGAAAGCCTGCTCTGACCTTTGCTCTCTCTCCTTGCAGACCCAGGTCAGGGCATGGCTTTTCTTAGAGACTGGGCAACAATGCAATGGTTCCCATACTGTTTCCTGAGTCCCTCATTTTCTTTTGACTTCTAAGTCCTGAGAATAAAATTCTTCAACCACTGCCAACAGGGTCTGAGACCTCAAGGTCTAGAGGAGTGAGAAAGGTCTTGTTGACCTTGTGCTGATGGCAGACAAAACTTTCCAGTTGCCCCCATTTTCCCTTCTTTTCTCTAAGACGGTTCCTGGCTTAAGTCCTTAGACATTAAGTGTGAGGAGTTTCCAGGTCAGTCATCTTCTTCTTCGTCTTCATCTTCTGTATCTTTGTTGGGAGCACACCTCTGGAAGCACTGGACCACGGTGGCCAGGAAGAAGCTGGAGATGATGGCGGCGATGGACACGGCCACGCCTGAGAAGATGATGATGAAGAGGTCTGTTAGGGAGAGGCTGAACTTGCACTCACTGAAACTGGCTTCGGACAACTCGTGCAGGAATATTCTTCTGTTTTCCATGGGCAGGGAGCACTGAATTTCACTGAGGCCTAAGGGAAAAAAACCAGGCAGAGAAGAGAGCTTAGAACCCATTGGTTATTTGACCATAGGATTTAGAGCTCAAAAGGACTTGAAAGGTTATTTGGTAGAAACAGTGCTGAGTTCCAATCCAGATATTCTATTTCAACTTATAAGAACTTGGACAAATTGTTCATATTCTCTTACCTCAGTTTTCCCATTTATAAAATGGGAATACATAGTTTTATAATACCAAACTCATAGAGTTTTTTATGAACTAAATTAGATAATATATGTAAAGCGCTTTGCAAACTTTAAAAAATATATATAGACAAGATTTGGTCATTGCAAAGCCATGGGTATTGCAAACTGCCTCTGTAAATGTAAATTGAAATGGTCTTTGAGAATTACCTGGAACACTGAGTCATACACAAGAGAAACAAGACGGAAATCCAATTTTTTGTCTTGGAGGTCAGCTCTCAATTCACTATATTCCATTCTTACAATCTTAAACTGCTATCTACAAATGCCAATTTTTGTGGAGTTGAGGCAGCTAGGTATCACCTAATGCATGGAGAACTGGGCCTGGAGTCGGGAAGACTCGCCTTCCTGAGTTCAAATGTGGCCATAGACACTTATTAGCTGTATGACTCTGGACAAGTCACTTAACTCTGTGTGCCTCAATTTCCTCATTTGTCAAGTGAGCTAGAGAAGGAAATGACAAACCATTGGAGTATCCCCATTTTGTAGATGAAGAAACTGAGGCTGAAAAAACAGGTGTAATAGTAATAGCACTAGATATTGCTAGAGTACTCTGAGGTGTGTAAAACGTCACATACATCATCTCATTTGACCCTCATAATATTCTTTCTTTTTTTTTTGTGAGGCAATTGGGGTTAAGTGACTTGCCCAAGGTCACACAGCTAGGACGTGTTATGTGTCTGAGACCAGATTTGAACTTAGGTCTTCCTTGACTTCAGGGCTGATGCTCTATCCATTGTACCACCTAGCTGCCCCCATCATAACATTCTTATGAGGCAGAGGAAGCTACAATCATTTATATTTTATTGATAGGTATTAAGACTCAGATCAAGTGATTTGCTTCATGTATCTGAGGTGAGATTTGAACCCAAATAGATTGCTTTCTCCAATCCAACATAAGGCACCGAATCAAAAGGAACCATGAGCCAGCTGATGAAGGTGGCTCCTTCCTCTCCTATGAAATCACACAAAGGTCATTTTAGGATTCCATGTAGCCAATCCAGACACTTGGAATCAACCATCCCAGCCCCACTGAGATAAGAAGGAAGAGGAAGAATCAAAAGGGATAGAAAAGCCTAGCTCTACATAAAATCAAGTCAACAACTCACTAAACGTTTATTAAATGCCTACCATATGCCAGCATAGGCTAAGATTAACAAATAAATGAAAGAATGAGAAACACAGAGAATGATTCCCCCCCCCTTTCCTACAGAGTGGGCATGCAATTCTCCATACAGTTCACAGGCTCTCAGAGATGGAAGAAATCCTAAAAATGGATCTGTCAAACCTATGATTTAACAAGAACATCTTCTCCTCAAATCTACGAACAAGTGACCATTCCTCCTAGCAGAGCCCTCATTTCCCCAAGCAGCCCAATCCACCGAGGAATGGTGCAAATGATTAGGAAGTATTTTCTGGCATCCAGACTAAGTCAATCTTTCTGCAACTTCCACCCACTGCTGCTCCCTCGCCCGTCTTTTGGGGCCAACTGGAACAAAGCTAATCCCTCTTCCACAGAACAGCCCTTCCAATGCTTGGAGACAGCAATCACATCCTCCTGAGTCATCTCCTTAATCAAAGCTTAATCAAAGCTTTACTGTAACTGCTTCTTATCGTCAATTGGGGAGACAGACTTTTTTCTTTTCTTAAAGGACCAAAGTTTTTTCAGACTACTTGAAATGTTTTGAACAAATGATGTACGTGCATTTGTGTGTGGTGTGTCCACAAGTTGAGTACAATAATTTATCAATCAAGGATCATTATTTTAAAACACTTACTATGTGCCTATATAGTACATACTATACCATAGACCTCTGAGGCTATAATCAAACCTCATCTTCAGGAGTTCAAATCTGGCCTCAGACACACACTTGCTGTGTGACCCTAGGCAAGTCAATGAATCCTGTTTGCTTTAGGTTTCCTTTTCTGTAAAGTGAACTGGAGAAGGAAATGGCAAACCAGTCCAGGATCTTTGCCAAGAAAACCTAAATATGATCACAGATTCAAACATATCCCAATAGCAATTTTCAGGGCAGCTAAGTGGTAAGTGGAGAGAGTATTGATTCTGGAGTCAGGAAGACTCACCTTTCAGATATTTACTGGTCGTGTGACCCTGTGCAGGTCATGTAACCCTGTTTGCCTCAGTTTCCTCATCTGTAAAATGAGATGGAAAAGGAGATGGCAAACCACTGCAGTATCTTTGCCAAGGAAATCCCACATTGGTCATGAAGAGTCAGGCATGAGTCATAACAATTTTCAGGGCAGTTAAGTGGTGCAGTAGATAGAGTACTGGACCTGGAGACAAGAAGACTTATCTTTCTGAGTTCAAATGGGACCTCAAATATTTATTAGTTGTGTGACCCTGATCAAGTTACTAAGCCCTGTTGCCTCAGTTTCCTCATCTGTAAAATGAGATGAAGAAGGACATGGTAAACCACTCCAGTGTCTTTGCCCAAAAAATCCCCAAATGAGTTCATGGAGAGTTGGACACAATGGAAAAGAATGAACAATAAAAACATATATACACTAAATTTTACACCCTGGAGATACTAAGAAAGGCCAAACATCCTCTGCCTGAACCAGGAAAACATTGTATACAATAACAACAAGATTATGTGATGATCAACTGTGGTAGAATTGGCTCTTCTCAACAATGTGGTGATTCAAGGCATTTTCAATAGGCTTGGAATGGAAAATATCATCCGCATCCAGAGAGAGAGAGAGAGAGAGAGAGAGAACTATGGAGACTGAATGTGGATTGAAACATAGTGTTTTCACCTATTTTTTCTTTCTCATGGTTTTCCTCCTTTTGGTCTGGTTTTTCTTGCACGTGACAAATATGAAAATAGGTTTAGAACTACATATATTTAACATGTCAGACGCCCTGGAGATACCAAGAAAGGCAAAAACATCTCCTGTCTGAACCAAGAGAACATTGTACACAGTAACAACAAGATTACATGATGATCAACTGTGATGAACTTGGCTCCTCTCAACAATGCTGTTATTTAAGCCATTTCCAATGAATTTGGGATGGACAATAACATCCGTACCCAGAGAGAGAACTATGGAGACTGAATGTGGATTGAAATATAGTCTTTTCACTTTTTTTGTTTCTTATGTTTTTTCCTTTTTGGTCTGATTTTTCTTGCACATGACAAATATGAAAATATGTTTAAAAGACCTGCACATGGTTAACCTATATCAGATTGCTTGCTGTTTTGGAGAAGGGGAGGGAAGGAGAGAAAAAAATCTGAAACACAGGCTTACAACTATCTTTACATGTATTTGGAAAATAAAATACTATTAAAAAGATAATTAAAAAAAAAAACAGCCTCTGCCTTCAAGGAGCTGACATTCTAGAGAGGAGATAATATGGAAAGCACTATGGACATATGAGATAGCTACAGATTAGATAAGAAGTGATCACAGAGAGAAAAGTACTAGCATTTGGGAGAATCTAGGAACAATCTCCTTCAGAAGGTGAGATTTCACTGAGTCTTGAAGGAAGCCAGGAGATCCAAGTGAAGAAGAGAGGATACTAGGCATGCGGGAGAGCCTGTGAAAAGGTACAGAGATAAAATGATAGAATGTTGTAGCATTTTAGAAGTGAGCTCTTAGAACACTTAATGTCAGAGCCAGCAGGATCCTTAGAGGATATTTAATTCAATCCCTTTTGTTATATTATTGAGGAAATCATGACCTGGAGAGAAGAGTCTTGTCTAAGGTCACAGCAGCAACCAATGGTAGAGCTCAGATTCAAATCCAGGTCTCCAGAGTCCAAAGCCACTAGTCTGGTTGTTCTAACATACTATGCAGTTACTTATAAATGTTTTCTGTCAGTCTTGTCAACATTAATCTAGTCACTTTTAATTATTTTTGCCAATTTGATTGACAAGTAATTTCCTCATAGAAAGCAGCATGAGGTAATAGAAAGAGCTTTGGATTGAATCCAGTATTTGAATCTTGCCTCGAATACCTTCCAATTATTACTATTTCATTTTATGTAGAGAAAGAACCCACTTTCATGAAACTATTTCTTTTTCCCTATAAAGCTTTTTATTTTCAAAACACATGCATAGTCTTCAGCATTCACCCTTGCAAAACCCTGTGTTCCAAAATTTTTTTCTCCCTGCCTTCTCCTAGCAAGTAATCCCTTAGATGGCAAGTAATTCAATATAGGTTAAACATGTGCAATTCTTTTGTACATATTTTCACAATTATCATGCTGCTCAAGTAAAATCAGATCAAAAAAGAGAAAATGAGAAAGGAAACAAAATACAAGTAAACAACAACAAAAAAGTGAAAATCCTATGTTGTGATTCACACTCAATTTCCAAGTCCTCTCTCTGGGTACAGATGGCTCCCTCCATCACAAGATCATTGGAACTGGCCTGAATCACCTTGCTGTTGAAAAGAGCCACATCAAGGAACTATTTCTAATTTATGTGTCATTTCTTGTAAAATGTGATTTTCTATCCTTGGATCATCTTTCAATTGTTAGGGAAAATCATCCCAAAATATCATCTCTAAACAGTAATAATAATAACTTGTTATCTCTAAACAATAATAATAATAATAGCATCTCTAAAATTATAATTGAAGATTATATAATTATAAATACCATCCCATTTGATTCTTACAATGGCCTAATGGGGTTGGTACTATCATTATCCCTATTTTGCAGATGAGGAAACTAAGGCAGAGAGATTTTAGTGTTCTCTCCTGTTGATTATCTTCCATTTATCCTGAATGCAACTTGTATGTATGTAGTTGTTTGCATGTTGTCTCTCCCATCAGGCGAAGAACTCAGGAGCAGGGGCTACCTTCTTGCCCAGCACCTGGTACATAGTAGGTATTTAATAAATGTTTGCTGATTATTAATTGACTTGCCCAGGGTCACACAGCTACCATCTGGAGTTGGATTTGCTCCTTCTACCTCCATCACGCTTTCCCACTGTACCACTTAGCTGCCTATTTATATTAATTTTAAAATAAAGCCAGCTAATTAAAAGCCTGTGAGCCTTTGCTGGCCCGCTGCCTTCACAAGCTGACTTTTGTTTATGGTATCAGTCTCAGTGCCAGAGACTGAGGTGTGCCTCAGGACAAATTGGCTCTTTCCAAAACAGGTCTCACATTTCATCCGTTTCTACAAACAGGCTCACCAGAAACCTCATGGAGGTAGGGATCTTTAGGACAAAGACACGGAGAGACAGACATAGGATTTAGTCTGGATAGAGGACAGCCCTGGATTCAGCAGCAGAGCTAGATTCACATCTTGACTTTGCCCATTGATCGTCAGTCATATCATAGGATTGTAGATTTAGAAATGGAAAAGGGTTGGAAAGGTTGCTTTAGCCTAGATTTCAGATGTGGCAGTTTCTAGATAAGGAAAGTGAAGTTCCAAGTTAAGTGACTTGTCCAAGATTGCATGGATAGTAAGTGGCAAAAATCAGCTCTGAACTCAGATCCTTCAAACTCAAACCCAGAGCTCATTCCTTTTTGTCCTACTGCTCCTCTGACTTCTCATTGCCTCAGTTTCTTCATCTGTAAACTTAGCTGCTCACTAATGGTGTAGTGGAATAAATATTGGCTTCTGAAAAGACTTTGGTTTGAATGCCACATCTAACATCCCCTTGCTGGGTGACCATGGGACAAGTGACTTTGTCTCACTGGGTTTCAATTTGTCATCTGTAAAATGGGACTATATGATCTCTAGGGATTTGATTATTGCATAGAATTATAAGTTTAGGGTGAGGTTCATACAATGTCAAATGTGATTTTACAGAGAAAGAAACTGAAAGTGAAGGGAAAATGATTTGGCCCTCCAGTACCAAGATCTGAATCCAGGCCCTCTACCTCCAAGTCAAGTTCTCACTCCACCGCTTCACTTCCTCCCAAGCAGAGCACAAAGCTTTCATCTTTGAAAGATGCAGGGATTAAGCTCAGGACAAAATTCCAAGGAACGAATGAAATCCATTCAGAACTTGGGGCTTTGGAGGTCACTGGCTGCTTCTCCTTAGACGCCTGGCTATAGTGTAAAGCTCCTGGATACTTCACTCCTGGGGACAAGCACAGATCTCTCCTGCTCTCTGGCACAGTGCTTGGCACCCAGCCCTGGCAGAGACACGAGAGGAGCCTCCTGAATTAAACCTCTGTCACTCAGCTCATCGCTTCAAAGGTGACTTGAAAAACAGGCAGAGAAGTGGGAGACCCGGCTGGAATGTAGGGAGGAGAGGCTGGACTGCTGGAAGGTTAGCTGAGGTCGCTCTGTCAGCAACGTTGCCTCTGCAGAAGGTCCAAACGGGTCACATTCAATTGGCCCTCATCTACCTGGCCCAGTGGTATTGTAACAACAATCACTGACACATATTGCTTTGAGCTCTGTAAAGAACCATTGATTCTTTTAGAAGCCAGAGAGTGCTGGACCTGTCAGCTAAAGACCTAAAGTCAAATCTGACCTCTGACACTTACTCCCAGGGTGACCCAGGAAAAAGCAATCTCTTAATCTTGCCTCCATCCCTCCCACCTCCTCCTCTCATTGGTGAGTTTCTGCCCAGCACCATCCTGACTTTTCTGAGAGAGAGAGAGAGAGAGAGAGAGAGAGAGAGAGAGAGAGACAGACAGACAAAAAAGAGAGAGAGACAGGCAAAAAAGAGAGAGAGATAGAAAGAGAGAGACAGAAATTGAGAGATAGATAAAGGGGAGGGGGAGAAAGAGAGAAAAAGGAGAAGAGAGAGAAAGAAAGTAAGAAGGAGAGAGAATGAGTGAAAGAGGAGTGAGAAAGAAAGAGAGAAAGAGTGAGAGAGGAGAGACAGAGAAAGAGAGAGATCTCTTGTCACCCCTGAGCCCATCCCGATTCTCCTTTGTGTGCTGTCTTCTCCCATTATAATGCAAGCTCTTTGAAAGGAGGGACTATCTCTCTTTTTGCTTCTATTTGTATTCCCATATATTAGCACAGTGCTTGGCACATAGTAAGTGCTTAATAAGTTTTCTTTCTTTCTTTTTCTTTCTTTACTCTCTCCTTCTTTCTCCTCCTTCCCTCTCTCCCTCCCCCCTTTCTCCTTTCTTTCCTTCCTTCCTTCTTTCCTCCCTCTCTCTCTCTTCTCTCTCTGCTTTTGTCTCTGTCTCTCTTTCTATATCTATATATCTTTTGATGTCTGTCTCTCTCTTGGTCTGCCTCTGTCTGTCAGTCTGTCTCCGTTTCTCTCCTCTCTGTTTCTGTCTCTCTCTCTCTCTCTCTCCTCTCCTCTCCTCTCCTCTCTGTCTCTCTCTTTTTCTGTCTCTCTGTCTCTCTCTGTGTCTCTCCTTTCTCTCTCTCTCTGAATATCTGTCACTGTCTCTCTGTCTGTCTCTCTCTTCTTTCATTTTTCTCTCTATCTCTGTCTCTCTCTTTTTCTCTCTCCTCTCTGTCTCTATCTCTCTTTTTCTGTCTCTCTCTGTCTCTCCTCTCTCTCTCTCTCTGAATATCTGTCACTGTCTCTCTGTCTGTCTCTCCCTCCTTTCATCTTTCTCTCTGTCTCTGTCTCTCTTTCTCTCTGTCTCTGTCTCTCCCCCACCCCCCTACCCTTGTCTCTTCCTCTGTCTCACCCTCTCTCGGTTACTGCTTCATTTGTACAACGGGGATAATGAGAGCACCAACCTCACAGAGATGTTGTAAGGATTAAATGAGATAATATGGTTTGCAAATATTAAAGTGAAAAGTGGAGATGTTTGTTATCATTATTAGCAATAGTCGTTAGAAAAAGACTTTACCCGGATCTCATTTGATGTTCACAATAACCTTGCAAGATGAGTCCTGAAGGTAAGATATCCCCATTTCTCATGTAATCCAAATGAGCCCAGAATGGGTCAGTGATTCCCCACAGTCACCCAGCTAATGAGCATGGGAAGCACACTTCAAACCTGGTGTGAAAGAGGTGGAGGCGCAGCTTATCCCAGAGATGGACTAAACTGCAAATGGCATTCGCTCGCTGTTGATCTCACTTATTCCATCCTCCTCTACTCAGCTCCCCAGGGCAGAACAGGGCCAGGGAGGTCATGCTCACAGACACAGCCAGCTGACTCTGGACCTGGGGCAAATTCAGTTCTGGGAAGGAGTTTGGGAGTGCAGGACGTGGGCCCAGAAGGATAAAGCTGTGCTGGGACTCCAGGCCCGGTGAGGTAGAGGGCTAGGAATCCAAGTGAGGGGCAAGATGCAGTGTCAGGACAGAGACCCCCACCCGCCCCATGCCACTTGGAGCTCCAATTACCCTTACCCCAGCGGAACGCCCTGCCCTGGCCTGGCCTACTGCACAGTCCAGCTCTGGGAACATTCCAGCCTCTCTCCGATTGCTGACGAGGTCACACTGGTCCAGCCTAGGCTGAAGCCTCCTGCTTCCCCAGGACCCTCCCTCCCCTCCGTCCCCCGCTCCAGCTATTTCTGGAATCACTCGATTTTTCATCAATAGGCCTATCTGCCCGATGCCAGCTTGTTTGTTTGCCCCCTCGCTCTTGCAGCAACAGATTACATCCGGCTGAGCCAAATGTTTACATTCATTTGCCTTCCCTGAACATATGCTGATTGAGCCGGGAGGCCTAGAAGTGGGCTGAGCTACAGCAGAAGGCAGACTAGGATCTAATATTTTTATACAAGAGAGAATCTAAATTCAGATGGTGCTGGGCTGATTGCAAGCAAAGACGGTCCTGATTTTCTGTTTTCCTTTCTGCTTATATGTCAGTGAGTGAATGAATGGACGAATGAATCAGTAAATACCTACTGAATACCTCCTATGAGTCCAGGTATTGTGCTGGAGGCTGGGGATAGGAAGCCCCAAATGAAATGATGTGTGCCCTTAAGGAGACCCCAAATATGTGTGTGTATGTGTATATTACATATGTATGTACTTGTGTGCATATTGTATGTTTATATATGTATGTGTATGTGTATATTATACTAGAAATTTTATAAACATATATGCACATATAGGTGTATATATATTTTATGTATATCTTGTTTTAGATAACCTATATGCACATATACATATTGCACATGTACACGTATATGCATGTGTGCATTACATATTTTACACAATGTATGTTATACACTTGTGTATATATATGCATATATGTACATTACATAATGTATATATTATCTATGTATATATATATACAGTTATGTGTTATTTTATATATGTACAGAGATGTACACTGTATTTATGATATACATATATATGTGCATATATGTCGATGTGTATATGTGTGTGCATTATATATAATATAATGTATATACACACATATCTATAGGTATATATGCATGTGTATATAGTGTATATGCGTTTCATATATTTTAAATAATGTGTATATGCATATATACCTACATCACATGCACACATATATATATATAAGGATGTGTGCAATACACATATATTCTTTATTTATATAATGTATATATAATATTATATACAATATAATCTTTATTTATATAATGTATATATACATATTATATAAAATATATTCTTTCTTTATATAATGTATACATACACATTATATAAAATATAATCTTTATTTATATAATGTATACATATACATTATATAAAATATATTCTTTAAATATAAAATATATCCATGTATATATATGTGTGTGTACATCTATCTATCTATCTATACATATATATATATATATATATGTATATATATATAGACATACATATACACATATATATATAGAAAATATTCTCAAAATAAGTTCATGAAGCTGGGCTTAGACCTAGCAGTCAGGGTCACACTAGCTCACAGATGATGAGTGACAGTGAGACCTGAATCATGGGTAGGATCACAGGCTGATACCGTGAGAGCTGGAGGGAACAGGAGCCCAGAAGTAGCTCGTTCCAGGTCACCTGGGTCCTAAGTGGCCAAGTCAGAATTGGAAGCCAGGTCCTCTGACTCCCTGCCCATCTCTGTTTCTGCTGAGTTGTACCTATGACAAAGCCAGGAAGTGAAACCCTTCAAGGGTTTATATTGGTAAATCAACTCAAAAAAGCACGAATAAAATGCTTAGTATGTGCCAAACACTGTGCTAAGGCCTGGGAATACACATAGAGAAGTAAGATAGTTTCTGCCCTCAAGGACCTTACCTTCTAAAGGAGGAGAACTGATGGGGGATGAGAGGAGATTATGATGGAGAAAGAAGTCTAGAGAATCAGGAATGAAGCTTGGAGATAAATGAAGGAATAAACCTGGCTGACCTGGGCAGATATCTTAAAATGGACATTATGGAGTGACTGAGGAATCAGAAGAGTGCAGAGGTGGAGTGACCTTCTGGAGCAAGCTGGCTGCTGGGGAAGAAGGAACTTTCAGGCTGGGCAGACTATTGGACTATGGAGAAGAAAGCAATTTGGAGCATTAGGAGGGGAGCCCAGAGAGGAATGAAGGAGAGAACATGGCTGGCCTTGGCATTTCCCTTAAAATGAAGATTTTTTTTTAAAAAAAAGATTTAACCAATCAGAAAAAGAGGATGGATGAATCTTCCAGGGGGAGCAATGTTAGCCAAGAGCAAAGAAGGTGGACTTCAAAGCTCTTGTAAACTTCAGAGTATTATATAAATGTAAATTATTATTAATATTTCACTTTGGTTCAAAGTCTTTGAGTCTCTGGTTCCTAGACAGTGATTCATTTATCACTTATTTATATTACTTTTTATTAGTAGTATTTTAATACATTATGCTATTTGAACCTCACAAGCATGCTATGGGAGGGGAAGTTTTAATAATTCCTGGTCATTTCTGAACTATGATGCTTACACCTTGACCCTTCTTTCCCATCCCCAGAACATAGACTCTATTTGGATTCTGTACAATGGGCTCTAATGGATGAGCTCTTTTCTGATTTTGCCCAGAACTTGGCTATAATACCACTTTCTAGCCAGCTTCAAACAATACTTCCTTCACCCCTTTCATCGCTGGAATGTGGGTTCCTAATTCTGGGATTTTGGGCTCTGACAGGTAAGCTATGAAATAATGGTTGGGTCCAGAGTGAGGAAGACCAAGTTTAAACCCCTCAGGGCACTTATCAGCTGTGTGACTTTGGATGAGTCATTTAATTTTTGTCTGCTTCAGTTTCCCCATATGTAAAATGGAGATAATAATGGTACCCACATCCTACTGACTCTCAGAGAAGTACTTACCCGATTCATAGTCATAATAATCACAACTCTAGAAGTAGAAAGAACAAGAAAGAATATTTAGGCCAGGGGGCCCTTCCTTTGTAGTCAATGAACTTATTTATTTTTATTATTATAGCTTTTTATTTACAAGATATATGCATGGGTAATTTTTCAGCATTGACCTTTGTAAAACCTTCTGTTCCAACTTTTCCCCTCCTTCCCCCCACCCCCTCCCTCAGATGGCAGGTTGACCAATACATGTTAAATATGTTAAAGTATATGTTAAATACAATATATGTATACATATCCATAGTTATTTTGCTGCACAAGAAGAATCGGACTTTGAAATAAGGTAAAATTAACCTGAGAAGAAAATCAAAAATGCAAGCGGATAAAAACAGAGGGATTGGAAATGGTATGTAGTGGTTCCCACTCATTTCCCATAGTTCTTTTGCTGGGTGTAGCTGGTTCTATTCATTATTGAACAAATGGAACTGATTTGGTTCATCTTATTGTTGAAGAAAGCCACGAATGAATTTATTTTTTTAAAGATAGTTTGATAATAATTGGTTATATATATATATATATATATATATATATATATATAATTGGTTTCCTTTATCCTATCATTTTTACATTTAGACCATCATTCTGAGAAAGACCCAGATAAGAAAGGTTAAGAATCCCTGATCTGATCCTACTCCTTCTTTTTTAAGGATGAGAAAACAGGGACCCAATGAACCAAAGAATCATAAAACATTAATGATTAGTGAAGGGATCTTCAATCACTTCATCTAATCTCTTCATTATATGGATGAGAAGTTAAGCAATTAACCCAAGTCAAGTCAAGTCAACAAGCATTTATCAAGTGCTTACTCTGTGCTATCACTACACCAACTGCTGGGGATGGAAACACTAGTAAGAGAAAGCTAGTTCCTGCTCTCACTGAGCTTATATCTTAATGGAAGAAGAGAAAGCCTATAGAAAAAAGAGTGATTAGAAAACAGTTTTGTTCTGGCAAGAGATCAAGTGGAGATCTTTCAGGTTTAGTAATGGAAGAATGGGGGCATAGAGGCAGAAGGAAAAGGCAGCTGGAAAATGGTGGAGAAATCTGGACACTAAAGGCTGGCCTAGGGACACACAAGTACTAAATAACAGAACCTCTTTTAATGGCCTGGTCAATAATACCATCTTTCTAACTCTATTTATATAGCTCAGAGGTATCCTTCCAACCATATCCCACCCTTCCTCAGTCTTTGGTTATAATTATTCATCTTGTTCTAGGCTCAAAAGAACAAGGGAACATCGATCTCCCTTCTTAGAATGGCTCCATATTTAATGAAGTGATGAGAGGGACAATACAACTCTCCTGAAGGGACCTGTTAGCCACCCTGGAATGACAAAGTTCAGTTTTCCATTTAAGATTTTCTCAAAACTCTGCCTGTTCCCTTCAAGTCCCATCTTTCCTTGACTAATGACTTCACCGAAGCATCTGACACCCAAACCTGAAAGGACTGAGTATTTGCCATTCTCCTGAAATAGCTGGTGACACAGAAGAAGGGAAGAAGGTAGATTAAGATTAATCTCTTTTTGGTCTGTTCCTTGCCAGTGAGGAGTCCTGTGAGGACAGATTTCTTTTCACCTTGTGGTAAAAGAAGTTCTCTCTGGGGTCTATTCCATTAGAGTAGAGCGCCCTTCCACTAAAGGTCAAGTGGCTTGGTAAAAGCTGGAGTGCTTCCAAGGAGACCACTCTCATAAAAAGGGAGGAAACTGAGGTTCAGAGAACTTAAATGACTTAGGCAACTAAAGTTTTGTTAGGAAAAATTAGAAAATAATTCCCTAGTTAGGAAAATTTTTTTCAGACATTAAACCTAAATGTGTCTCTTTGTATTTGCTACCCGTGGCTGTTGTTCGGTCCTCTGGAGACAAAGGGAAAGTTTCATCTCTTCCATGATAGCCTGCCTAATGCTTGAGAGTAGCTATTATGTTCCCTCTGAGCATCCAACAAGCTTTTAAGGAAAACCTATTATATATAAGTCATGGGATTAGTACTGAGGGTACAGAGACAAAGGAAAAACTGTCCCTTATATTCTATTGGAGATAAACAACACACACACACACAGATGCACATTCAGACTAATTTGAGGAGGTGAGATTTGAGAGGTGATATATGAGCTGAACCTTGAAGGAAGCTAGGAACTCTAGGAGGTGGAGGTAAGGAAGGAGTATATTCCAGACAAATGGCACAGCATGGAAAAAACATAAGAGCTGAGGGAGAACATCCAAGGTCTCAAGCATCACCACCTTCATTTAGGCCCTGGGAAGCCCAATAGGGCAGATTCTCTCTATGACCCCTAGAATAGGTCTCACTGCCCCCAGCAGGAACCTGACTCTGCTTCCAGTATCCTTTGCTTCTGAACTCAAGTGACACAGCAAATGCTAGGTCATTCACCTGGAGAAAAAAGCCCTGGTTAATTCTTCCTGATGAACCTCTCACCCAAAAGGAAGCAGGAAAAAAACCTGTAAATCTTTTCAGTCTGCTCTATCATGTGTTCTTTCCTGATTTCATTCATTCAAAGGATCACAGGTCCTTTGGGGAAGCATGACCTCCAAGGTTATCTTGTTCAACCCTTTTGTTTTTCAAAGGAGAAAATTGATGTCTAGGAAGATTAACTCATTTTTTTCAAGATGAGAGAGGGAGGATGTAGCTGAGGAGAAATTTGAGTCTAGGTTCTTTGATATGAAATTCGGCAGTCTTTTTTTAGAATGATCTTATCTTTTTATATACAGAATATCTGAGGGCAGCTGCAGGGGGCAGTGGATACAGTGCCAGATCAGGAATCAGGAAGATTCACCTTCATAATATCAAATCTATTTGGTTAGATGAGAGGTTAAGTAATTAAGCCAAGTCAAGTCAAGAAGCATTTATCAAGTGTCCAAACACTTACTAGCTTTGTGACCCTGACCAAGTCACTTCACCCTGTTTTCTTCAGTTTTTTCATCTATAAAAATGAGCTGGAGAAGGAAATGGCAAACCAGTATCTGTGCCAAGAAAAAATCCAAATGGGGTCAAGAAGTCAGATACAGCTGAAAAGGACTAATAACATAATATGAAGATGAGGCACAGAAATAATGAGGGCTTTTATAGGGGAACCCCTGAAGAGACCATAGTGGAATTACTGAGGGGATGAGAGCAAGAGTGAGAAAAACGATAGTCAGTCCAAGAGACTGGAGACACTGAGGAAGGAGCTGAGCCTAGGCAGAAATCAAAGGACTGAGAAGGGGAATTGCAAAGGAGGTGAAATAAGGAAGAATCAGCGATGAAGAGAACCAAGGGAAGGAGCCACAAAGCCTCTCCTTTTCTGAGCCCCAGTTTCCTCATTTGCAAAATGAGCAGATTGAACTGAATAATCTTCATGATCTTGTCCAGCTCTGACATTCTCATCAATTTTTTGCCAGTTGTGTCCAACTCTCTGTGACCCCATTTGGAGTTTTTTTTTTTTTGTTTTGTTTTTTTGGCAGAGATGCTGCAATGGTTTGCCATTTCCTTCTCCAGCTCATTTTACAGAAAAGGAAACTGAGGCAAACATGATGAAGTGATTTGCCCAGGGTCACACAGCTAGGAAGTGTCTGAGGCCAGATTTGAATTCAGGAAGATGAACTGATACTATCCACGTTGACACCTGACAGCCCCTCTTCTTAATTTTGTGAATCAATAAATAATTATGAAATTCCCACTGTATTATATTAGGCACCAAGAAAGAGAGAAAATTTAACTGGGACCCTCCCTGTCCCTGAAAAGATAACAGTCTAACAAATTTACAGAAAACTAGTTCAGGATGGAATCAATGAAGGAACTTTAAGCTCAAATAATTATATAGCTATCACCTCATACCAGCATCATCATCATTACTATCTAATCTAGCCTCCAAAGTTGACAGTCTGTTATTCTTCCCACCTGGATTTCATTCAGCCTGTAACAACTCTTTGACTCAGACTGCAAAGATTAAGAGTTGCATTCCCCCCCCCCCCCCAGTCTGGGTGACATGATTGGTGAAGCACTGGGTCTGGAGACAGAAAGGGCTGAGTTCAAAACTAGCCTCAGATACACCTGTCTATATGACCCTTGGCAATTCATCCTACTTCTGTCTGCCTCAGTTCCCTCATTTGTAAAATATGCTCAATAAGAGTACCCAGCTACCTCACAAAGTAGTTGTGAGGATCAAATGAGACAAAATATGCAAAGTACTTTGCAAATCTTAAATCATTATCAGTACCATCATTGTTATTATTGAAAGAGGAAGCTAACTCTGGAGAGGAAAGAATATGAGAAGAGAGGAAATGAGCAAGGTGACCAGGTAGTCCCATGACACAAGGAACATCCGAGTGAATATGACTCCTAGGGGCTGTTTCCTTCTTCCAACCAAAGCCTCCTAGCAAGACTATAAAAGTAAAAATTAAAGTGACAAGTGTATAGTATAAAATTAAAAATAAAAATTATAGGTGCTTGCTTAGGAGGCTGGAAATTCTGAGAGAAAACAAGTGATGAACAAGTAATCCTTAACCCTACCCCTGTCTTACTTTAGAGGGTAGGGGACACTCACTCCTAATCATATCCTTTCCTTCTGTTAAAGGCTACATCTGATTGTCTAAACACCTATGATTAACTTTAGACAGTATTTTCTTGTGTGCCAAGATTCAGAACCCATGGAAGCTTCATAGGAGGCAATGATCTTTCCAAGATCTTAATCCTTCAGCCACTGTCAGAAACCATTCAGAAGTCTCATAACTGTACTTGCAAGAAGAGTTACTATGGAATATAAGGCCTTTTAGAATTTGCTTTATCAGACATGGGCCTAATGGGATGACCTCCAACGTTACAGTAGAATCCTACATTTAGACCTAAAAGGGACCTTGGAAATCACCTGATTAAATTATCTCACTTGACAGAAGTGGAAACTGAGACTTACCCAAAGATTTAGGTAATTTATCCTCTCTGGGTCTTGATTTCTTTATCAAAAAATAATTATATTCAATGACCTCTGCAATCTTGCAGATCTAAATTTATGAGTTGGAGTCAGAATATAGGTGTCCTGACTTCATTATACCATAAGATGTCGCTTTTTTGCCTCAATTCTCCCTACTGCAAAAGCCAACTTTGTAAAGAGGCATCTGAGAGGGAGCTCCCAGCTTTAGGGAGTAGAGCTGAAAGCAAAGAAGGCTATGGTTCCCAAGAGTGCTAACCTTTGCCCACTGAAGTCTCCCTCATTAAACATCCAGAAGATGTAAAAAATCTCCAGCGAAGGCTAAGATGGACTCAGCCAGAGGAGATTAACTGATTTCTGTTCAGTGAAAGGGTCAGCTGCCTCATCAAGTACAAGCTCCATCTTTAGCATTAACCCCTGTGTGAGGAAATTGAGACTGAGAGCTGAAATTAGGCAGGACAGCAGATACAAAATGGAATAACTATGCTTTATTCCTATAGTTCTGTCTCTGTCCCTCCCCTCCTCAAGAAATGTCCATGACTCTTTTGGGATAAAATATAAATTATTTTATGTAGCATTTAAAGCCCGTGACAACTAAGCTTTGATCTACCTTTCTGGTATTATTACATATTATTCCCCTTTACTTATGCTACATTTCAGCCAAATTGACTTACATCATCCCCATTCTTATCATTGCTAGTATTCATGTCATATTTTAAGGTTTGTGGAGTACTTTACACATATTACCTCATTTGATCCTTGAAACAACCCTGGGAAGTAGTGCTCTTATGATGCCCATTTCATCAATGAGGAAACTAAGGTTGATAGAGGTTAATTCAAAGTTGATCTTCCTGACTCCAGCTCTGAATCCATTATGCCCCCTAATAACCTAACTTATATTTATTCAATATTTCATCTCCTGCTTTGGTGCTTTGGCATAGGGTTCTCTCCCTCCTCATCTATGCTTTTTAAAAAAATTTTTAGCAGCATCCTTCGAGGTTCAGCTCAGATGCTATACCCTACCCCTCCTATTCCTTTCTTTTAAACTTTTATTCTATGTGTATTATTAATCTTTTGTCCTAAGTTGCACTGTTCTTCCTCCCTCCCTCTCTCTGTCCCTCCCTCCCCCCCTTCTTTCCTTCCTTCCTTCCTTCCTTTCTGCTTTTTAAAGGGATAATTTTTATTGTTTTTTTCTTAATAGTATTTTTCAGTTACATGTAAAGTTAGTTCTTAACATTCTTTTTTGCAAAAATTTGAGTTCCAAATTTTTCCCTCTCCCTCCCTTAGCTCTGCCTTTCCCAAGGAAGAAATCAATCTGATATAGGTTATACATATATTTTGTATACATACACATATACAAAATATGTACAATGTTTTAAATATATTTCTCATATTCCCGAGTTTCTCTATTGTTAATGATTCTTCCCTAACCCACAATTATCTTGTTTTTATTTCATATTTACTTAGTGCTGATTTATTGGTGTAATAATAATAGCCAGAATTTTTTTTTAGCACTTCAAGGTTTGGAAAGTGCTTTACACTCATTTGATCCTCACAAGAACCCCGTGAGGTAGTTGGCTATTATTATTCCTATTTTACAGATGTCAAAACTGAGGTTGAGGGAGATGAAGTGATTTGCCCAATGCTCACAGAGTTACCAAGTGTCTGAGACAGGATTTGAACTTAGGTCACCTGGGCTTCAAGTAAACACTGGTACTCACTGTGCCACCTAGAATCTAGATATGGGTATAGATTCTATCCCTTCTACCACAATGTAAGCTTTTTCAGAGCAAGGACCATTTATTTTACAATGAACCTGCCTAATATAGTGACAGAGCCATAGCAGGCTTTTCTAGGAACTTGCTTTGAATTGCCTAATTTACCTTCTATATCATCAACAACATTCCTTAAGCATCTGTTGTGAGGCATTAGAAAGTTGTAAAAAGTGTTAGGCTTAGAGTCAGAAAGTCTTAGGTTCAAATGCTACTTTTTACACATTTCACAATTTTAGGACACCAATGTTAATCACTTTCCTTACTTGTGCCTCCAACAACTTATTAGAATTTAGCTACTAAGTCATGGAAGGGTGGCAAATTCCATTTGTGGAGAGAGACTGGGTAGTCTTTATGGTCAGGAAGTTATAGATCCTTCTTGTATTTGTGTATGAATTGATAAAAATGAAGATTAACAAAGAAACATGGAAGAACATACAGTGTGATGAAGACAAGATCAGAACAGCAACATTGAGGTTTAACAAAGATTTCTGGAGAGCATGGGGCATATTCGTTTGGTGCTAGGGTGGGACACTATATTTTGTCCCAAACATCCTCATCCCTGCTGATCACATGAGCATCTTTCCAATTTCCCAGTTTCATAAACTTGGAACTATCTTTACTCTCTTCTCTCTACATCATCCACTCAATTTTGTCACTACATCTATATGTTTCTTCTCTCCACTCATATAGCTTTTACCAGAGGTCAGTCTATTACCAACTTTTACTTGAATTATGGCAAATAGTCTCTTAATTGACATCTTTACTTCCAGTTTCTCCTCTCCCCTCTCCAATCCATTTGGCACACAGTTTCCAAATAGATTTTTAAAAACCATCTCTCTCTCTCTCTCTCTCTCTCTCTCTCTCTCTCTCTCTCTCTCTCTGTCTCTCTGTCTCTCTGTCTCTGTCTCTCTCAACTTGAATTTACAAACCAAATAACCACAGGCAGTCACTTTATATGAATCTAAGTAGCAAAGTAAATTAAAGGATAGAACAGGATAGGAAAGGATAGGATAAGACAGATTTGGACAGGACAGAGCAGATAAGATAGAACAGGACAGGTAGAATAAGATAGGACAAGATAAGGAATGATTTGATAGGATAGGATAGGGTAGGATAGTATAAAATAGGATAGGATAGGGAAGGGGTAAGATAGGATAGGGCAGGGTAAGATATTGGATTTTTTTTTTTAGTAAAGTACATCATAATATAGCAAGGCACAATACAGTATGGTATAGTATGATATAGCATAGCATAGTATAACTAACATAAGGAAAAAGATTGTTGATAAGACAGCTACCTATAAAACCTCTAACTAAAATGCATTGTTGGTGGAGTTGTGAAATGATCCAACCATTCTGAAGAGCAATCTAGAACTATACCCAAAGGGCTATAAAGCTGCATACCTAGCAGTGCTATTACTAGGTCTGTATTCCAAAGAAATCATAAAGAAGGGAAAAGGATCCATATGTGCAAAAATGGCAATGTACAAACATTTGTAACAGTTCTTTTTGTGGTAACACAGAATTGGAAAATGAGTAGATGCTCATCCTTTGGGGAACGGCTGAATAGGTTGTGGTATATAAAGGTAATGAAATATTATTGTTCTATTAAAAAATGATGAACAAGCTGACTTTAGAAAGGCCAGGAAAGATTTACATGAACTGATGCTGAGCGAAACAAGCAGAACCTGGAATACATTGTACACAAAAACAGCAAGATCGTGCAATGATCAATTATGAAAGACTTGATTGTTCTCAGCGGTTCAGTAATCCAAGACAATCCCAAAAAACTTTGGACAGAAAAAGAAGTAAGGAGATTGAATGTAAATCAGCACATGCTATATTCACTTCTTTTTCCAGTTTTTTTCTCTCCCATGTTTTTTTTTTCCCTTTTGCTCTGATTTTTCTCTCCCAACATGATTCATATAGAAATGTGTATTAAAAATAAATAAATTCTTTTAAAAAACTTCAGCTAATGGAAAACCCAAATACCAACCCTAAAACAAGTTAAATAAGTGCACTTAGATTTACCAGGGGAGGCTGTCTTGGATTATCTGCTTCAACTGAATTTTCCTTCAGGCACAGAACTCTGGGGATTATAAAGTATACTAGGATTGGGGGAAGGATAAGGGGCAATTATGTCTTGTAGTCTGTGGCAAGAAGAGGTCCATGAGGCATGGGGAGGCATAGGAAAACATTGTTTTCCTCTCCAAGATATTAGCCTGGAGCTCCAGCCGAGTTACAGTTCTGAATATATACATTGCTTCTGACACATTTTAATACTTTCAGGTTCTTGTGATATCTTCAGTGGAGGTACTTTTTCTACCACTTTTGACCACAGACACTTTTACATGTTAGTGGACAGTTTTAAGGAAGTGCTTTGGCTAAAATATTTATCACTCTGAGACCAACACGATAAGGAATTTTTCCAAACTTAGCTAGATTGGTTATTGTGGAACAGATAAATGGCTAACTGAGTACAGGGTCTGTGCTCAATATCTTTCCACCTTGATTTGGCCTGGATAGAGATTGTGCTTGTCTAGCCTCACTTTCTTTTTTTTTTCCTCTGTAATAACAGAAAATTTATTTTATTTTATTTGTCTAGCCTCACTTTCAAGAGTCTAAGGTCAACTTGATGTCATTTCTCTATATTTTAAAGAATAATTGCTATGGAATATTATTGTTCTATAAGAAACAATTAGCAGGATGATTTCAGAGAGGCCTGGGGAGACTTACATGAACTGATGCTAAGTGAAAAGAGCAGAACTAGGAGATAATTGTACACATCAACAATAAGATTAGATGAAGATTGATTCTGATGGACATGTCTCTTTTCAACAATGAGATGATTTAGGCCAATTCCAATGATCTTGTGATGCAGAAAGCCTACACCCACAGAGAGGACTGTGGGAATTGAATGTGGATTATAACAAGCATTTTCATTCTTTTTGTTGTTTGCTTGCATTTTGTTTTCCTTCTCATTTTTTCCCTTTTTGATCTGATTTTTCTTATACAGCAAAATAATTATATAAATATATTGGATTTAATATATTTTAAACATGTTTAACATATATTGGATTACTTGCCAGCTAGGGGAAAGAGTGAGGGGAAAGGAAGTGAAAATTTGTACACACAAAAATTTGTAACACAAGGCTTTGCAAGAGTCAAGGTTGAAAACTTATTCATACACATGTTTTGAAAATAAAAAGCTGTTAATAAATTTTAAAAAAGAATAACTTCTCCTGTGGTATATGAATGCAATAGTATATGACTACTATTCTGTAAGAAATGACAAATATAGAGAAGCATGGAAAGACTTATATGAATTGATTCAGTGTGAAGTGAGAAGAATAAGGAAAACATAGATCCAATGACTACAACATCAACGGAAAGGACAAGCATATAACAATCCAAGCTAAAGGTTATGAAATTTTACAGAACAAGCTTAAATGAGAGGCTGATTCCTTTTTTCTTTGTAAATATGGGTATGGAACACTTCATATGATGTGAGATTTAATTGATTGATTGACTAGTTTTTGTTATAAAACATGGCTCTCTGGGAGGGGAAAAGAAGATGTACTAGGAAAGAAAAGTAATGTAAAAATAAGAAATATCATTATGTCTTAAAAATAATAAGGCATCTAGGTGATGTAGTGATTAGAGTTAAAATTTAGAACCCCCGATCTAGACTAATCCATACCTAAAAAAGAATCCTTTGCACCCTATGTATGTTTTGGCATTTGCAATAGAATATAAATTCTCTGAGGGTAGGAACTATTTCATTTTTGTCTTTGAGACTCCAGGACCTAGTGAAATGCCTGGGTTTACTGGAAGCTTATTACATAGTGGATAGAGAGCACAGAGTCTAGAATCAGGAGGATCTGAGTTCAAATCTGGCCTCAGACATTTGACACTTAACTACTATATGACCCTGTCTGTACAAGTCACAACCTCAAATGTCTCACAAAAAAAATAACAGAAATAAAATTCTATAACTTACATAGGAGAGGCAGCATGAAATAATTGAGAGTTGGCCTTGAAGTCAAGAATGTTTGGAGTCAATTTCTTTATCTGATGTATGTAGGCGATGTGATCACAGATAAATTAATTAGCTGATCATTTCCTTGGGGTTGGAGTCAAAATTCTTACTTTCTGGTTTATAATAATAATAATAATTACATAGCATTTGCTATTTGTCAGGCATTGGGCTAAGTGCTTTTCAATAGCTTATTTCATTTAATCCTCACAACATCCCTGGTAGGTGCCATTATTAATACCATTGTTTTTAAGAAATGGGGAAACTGAGGCAGAAAGTGGCTAACTGACTCGCCCATGATCCTACTAGTAAAGTATCTCAGGCTGGATTTCAGCTTTTTCTGACTCCAGGAAACATTATATTTCTTAAAGTTAATGCCTCCTTTTCTTTTTTAAGCCCCTGTTTGGTGATTATGGTTTTATCTTTTATTTTCCTTTTTTTATTTGAATCTTGTTATTTATGGTTGTTAACTTCCTCTTAAATTTTATCCTATTATTAAATTCATCCTGTCGGTCCCTTCCCAATAACTCTTCCTCCCTCCAGAATTCACTAATGCCATCTCTGTGTCCTCAGTCTGTGATTGTTCAGGAGGTGCTGGTTATGAAAATCTTTTCCAGAATAAAATAGTTTAGGGCCCACAGGACTCTCCTTACCATTCATTACTAAAGGTAAATGTTTTTGCCTTGCATTGAAACTCTCAGAGCAATTTACTCACCAAAAAATAAATGTTTTTAAATAAAAAATGGTCCTAATTTCCCTGGGATGTCAGGAGCTAGTGTTTAATGAGTCTGTAATTTTTCCAGAGCCAGTGGTGTTATGGAGGACTGCTGGAATCCAAGCAGTTCTAGGCCAAAGTTTTTTCTCTAGCCCAGGGCTTCTTAAACTTTTTCTACTTGTGACCTCTTTTTGCCTGAGAGATTTTTATGCAGTCCTGGATATATAGATATATAAACCAAACATTAATAAATCATAAAGAAATTTACTTAAAAATAATTCTTTAGGATACATGTAATTTTATTATTTATTAAAGACAAAAGCAAATTTTATATTACAAATGAGATGGATGTGCTCATTTATTTTTAGATGAAGAATTAAATCTTGCTAGAATATTTGATACTTTTTACAGCTGACAAATTTTTTGGCAACCCTCACATTCAGGGGAAGGATACTGGAGGTCATTTAGTTCAGTCCCCTCATTTTACAGGAGCAGAAAATAAGGACCAGACAAGTGAAGTGAACTGCATGCTGATAATTTACCAAGGATACTCTCCATGATCACTCTGTGAGCTAGGCAGTAAAAGCATTATCTTCCCAGTTTATGATAGGAAAAGTGAATTTTAGAAAGTGATATGATTCTTCCAGAATCACCAAACTCACAAGAGGCAGATCTACTGATTCCAAATCCGCGAGGCTTCGTACAAGAGTGGCCCTCCTTAGAGGCACCAGAATGGGCCCATGGAGGCCCAGCTTCACTTTCCAAAGAAGGAGGAAGAGATTGGAAGATCCATGACGTTGCAGGACTTGAAGTACTTTCCTAGTTTAAACTTTGGATGCTCTGACTCTGACTTTCTCTACTCTAACTTCTCTCCCAGCTCTGACATACTGTGTTCTAAGGGCTCTTTCAATTCTTACTCACAGTGTTCTAAGGCTCTGTGTACAAGCCCACAAGTCACACAGTAGGATGCATCTGGAAAGCCCCAGCGTGTGGGTTCCCAGAAGAGGGCCGTGGTAGGTCAGCCGTCTTGGATAACGATGGACTGGAAGTGAACTTGATGTGCGCAGTATATATAGAAACAGACTCTGTCTGCCAGCAGGGGATCCAGGGATGACAGGGGCTTGGGCTTGAGCAGAAGGGGCCTTGGGACACACAAAGAGCTTCCCAGGCTTCCACTTCTTTCTTCATTTGTCTGCTCATACATCATGTCTGCTTAGGTTTAGATCATAACAAAGGGAGGTAGAGAGAAAAGACATGAGAGTAGTTGTCCCAGGCAAAAGTTAGCATAGGTTGGGAGCAGGAGAGTTCTGGGATAACAATCTACATCTCTTCCACTAAGCTGTTCACCAAAAGGGAGATGATGGGTGATTGGCTAAGTAACTGCCTGCCTGTTGTGAAATCTAATCTGCTCTGTTCTTTCCTCTTTCTTTTCTTCTTTCCTTAATTTTCTTCCCTCCCTCCTTCCTTCCCCCTTCCCTCCCTTCCTTCCTTCTTTACTTCCTTCCTTTCTTTATCCCTCTCCTTCCTTCCTTCCTCACTCTTTTACTCTCCTCCCTCCCTCCTTCTCTCCTTTCCTTTCTTTCCTTCTTCTCTTTTCCCCTTCCTCCCTTCTCCTTCTTCCTTCTTTCCATTCTTCCTCCCTCCTTTCCTTCCTTCCTCCCTCCCTTCACTTGTTTCCTTCCTTCTTTTCTTCCCTCTCTCCTTCCTCCCTCCCTCCTTGCCTCCTTCCTCCCTTCCTCTTTCCCTCCCTCTCTCCCTCCTCCCCTTCCTCTTTCCTTCCCTCCCTCCCTCCCTCCTCTCCTCCCTCTTTCCTTCCCTCCCTCCCTCCCTCTCTCCCTCCTTCCTCCCCTCCCTCTTTCCTTCCCTCCCCCCATCCCCCTTCCTTTCTTTCCCTTCCCTCCCTCCCTCCCTCTCTCCCTTCCTTCCTTCCTCCTTTCTTCTTTTCTTCCTTCCTTTTTTCCTTCCTGTGTTTACATCTCTAGATGAAGCCCTAGTAGGACTGAACACTGACTCTGGCAAAAGAAGCCTCATGTTTGGTCCCACCTCTGACACTTCCTGTGTGATAAGTCACTTAACATCTCTGAAATAGTTTATGGTTCTAGGAAATGAGTAAGCTAGAGGCTTATTAGACTAGAAGCTTCTGAGATCTCTTTAACCCCTGTATCTATGATCCTGAGATCCAATGGCCTGAGATAAATCCCCTGCTCCTCTCTGAGCCACAGTCTCTTTTTCTGTAATAGAGAGATCTGAAGTTCTTGCCTTTAAAGGGTCTCTTCAGCTCTAAACTCCCTTCTCTAGGTCCCAAAACAGATCTTCCTCCCCTTAGGGAAGAGAGGACTTATTTTTGCTTTCAACAGTTCCTCATCTACTTTGGTCTTTCTTGATCAAGGTGAAGTTCATTCTAATTCAAGGCAAAAACTGTTTCCTTTCTGTCTCTGCATCTCCAAAGCCCAGCACAACACACACTGAACAAATTCACAAAAGCATCTACATGTTCAAGACCCAATGCTCAAAGCTAGGAATATAAAGCTGAAAAAAAAAAAGGCATGGCCCCTGCCCTCAGGAAGCTTACATCTACTGGGGTACCATACCAGAGCTTACAACACCAGTAAGTGTAAGAAAAATGCTTATCGTGTCTATATTTGAGCTAAGGCCCAAAGGCTGGGTTATTAAAGGGGAACAAGAGTTTAAGAAATTACTCTTCTGCTCTGGCATTCGATAGCATATTGGGGGGGGAAGGGAAAGGATTCAAATCAGAGATTAAGGACATTGGCTAAGGTATAGTTCACATCACTTAGCCAGTAAAGATCTAGAGAAATCATATGATTTAGGCCTGACTGGGGACTCTGTTGAATACAGTCAGATAATCTGAATTTGAATTATGACTCTGCTCCTCACTATCTCTATGAACTTGGTCAGGTCCCTCCCTCAGTTTCCTCATCTGTAAAATAAGATCCCTTCCAATCTTAATTCCAATATTCCTCCTCTTATTCCCTTCAATCTCGGATCATGAAGAGCCCCTCCTTTTTGCCAAATAGAACCCCTTCCCCTATGGCCTCAGTTCCAGTCCTTCTAAATCCCATGACCCAATTCTCTTCTTTCTCATGCATCTTTGATTTTCCCTTTCTACTGGCTCTTTTTGCTTAACCTCCAAATAGGCCCTATATCTTTTCTTTAAAAAAATCCTTCCTTTCATCCTCCTTTAGTCAATGCCCCCAAATTAATCAATCATTAAATATTCACAGTTAAGCAGGTAACAGAGAGATAAAAATGAAATAGCTCTGTCTTTGAGAAACTTTTCTTTCTATTTCTAGAAGATACGGTAGAAAGTGTTTAAGGACTCATTAAATATTTTTTGACCAACTGATTGAGTCTATCAGAGAGGTGTATGTAAATAAATATGTGTAAACAGCTGTACAAAATCATACAGTTAAATTAGGAAGGGGATCCATCTGAATGGAATTGAGTGTAAACAGGAGATTAGGAAAGATTCTCACTCTAGATTTCTCCTTGCTTACTGCTAAATTGGATTGAGAGGAGTCTACACCTGCTACTTCCTTTTCTCATCACCCCCTGACTTCTAATCTGCCTTCTGTCACCACATTGCTCTACTAAAATGCTCCCTCCAGGAACTAATAGTTTTATTGGCTAGATCCAATGGCTGCTTTCTTGTCTTATCCTTCAGGACTTGTCCACAGCTCTTGACAGTTCATTTTCTGGATAACCCCAACTTCCCTTCTATGATGTCATACTCAGGTCTAAATCTGTGGTCTCTTTTCTCCCACCCTACACACAGGGGTTCTCTTGGTCTTCTCTTTCTTTTCAGCATTTTCTCCCTTGGCGATCTCATATCCTTCTATGATTCAATGATCACTTCCATATGGATGGTTCCCAAGTCTATAATCTAACTCCAATATCTCCTCTGAACTCTATTCCTTTATCTCTATATGTGTACTGAACACCTGTACCTGGACAGCATCTTGAACCCAACATATCCCAAAATGAATTTACTCCCCCCCAAAATCTTCCCTTAACATGTCTGTTCCCACTGATAGCCCCACTATCTTGTCTCTGAATTACTGGGGAACAGTCTTTGATGTCTTGCTTTTGCTCACTCCTGCACCAGCACTTGCCAAATCTTGTCAATTCTGCATTTGACATGTTTCTTCCATCTGGCCCCTCCTTTCCACTAACATTTCACCTAGCCTAGTTCAAGATCTCACCCTTTATCTCTTGTAGGCTTAGATATTATTGTTGCTACTCTTTAAGAAATTTTTATCAAGTACTTTCCAAAGTCATAATTAAGAACTTTTGTACCTAGACTCAGAACCACAAATCATGCTTAAGGCAAAGGCCTTCAGTTAAGTGGGTTGTGAGGGCCAACATCCCAAGACAGGGAAGACAAGAGTCCCAAGACATTTATTTGAAGCTGCTGAAGGGAGGTGGATGGTGAATAGAGGGAGCATGAGCTGAAGGGAAGAAAAAGCAGGGAAGGGGAGTACCTCATCCTAGCCCACCATCTGTAGACATCCTGTTTTCAGCTTCATGGATCAAGATGACCCTCCCAGGATAAACAGATCACTTCTAGTCTTGTGATTATGCTGCCAACTCAAATCTTGGATGTCACCTCTCTCAGCCACCTTTCGCATAACTGGAGGAGAAATGTCTCCATTTGGATGTATGAGTGTTACAGAACATCTTGCAGAGTGGATTCTTTTTCCCTCTGAGACAGAGGACAGGAGAGTATCAGTCGATTTTACTCTGCTAGACACTAAGGATACAAAGAAAAGATGAGAATCATCAATAGAAGTTGCAGAGACAAATGTCAGGAAAGGCTTCCTAACAATATTGCTGTTCATTTGTTCAGTCGTGTCCAACTCTTCATGACCTCATGGACCATGTGCACCAAGCCCTTCTATCTTCTACTATCTCCTAAGATCTGTCCAAGAGCATATTCATCTTGCCTTTAATCTTCCCAAACATCATGATCTTTTCCAATTAGTACCATCTTCTCATTATGTGGCCAGAGTATTTAAGCTTCAGCTCCAGTATTTCACCTTTAAGTGAATACCCTGAATTGATTTTTACAACATTGATCAATCTGGCCTCCTTGTTGATCAAGGGAATCTCAAAAGTCTTCTCAGTGCCACAATTTGAAAGCACTGATTTGGTTGGATTTAGACTTCCTTATAGTCCAAATCTCATAGTCATATGTTTCCACTGGGAAAAACTATGGCTTTGACAGATGGATCTTTGTCAGAAAAGTGATATTTCTGCTTTTTAGTATGCTGTCCGGATTTGCCATAGTTTTTTCAAGAAGCAAGTGGGTCTTTTAATTTCATGGCTGCAGTCACTGTCTGCAGTGATCTTTAAGCCCAAGAATATAAAATCTGAAAGTGCTTCCATTTCTTCTCTATTTGCCAGGAAGTAATGGGACTAGTGGAGTGAATGGATTGCCTCTCATTAGAGATCTTCATACAAATGCCAGATGATCAATGGTAAGCTACTTTGTAGTGATAGTTTTTTCTCAGGTAGGAGCTAGTCTCAATAATCAGTCACCTAAGCATTTGTTATATATATATATATATATATATATATATATATACATATATTTCCTCTCCAGAAGTAATTTCTGTCCTAAAGGAAAATATACTCCTTTAATTGTGTATGAACTATGTACACACACAAGATGAACTGGGGTTATCTAAGAGGGAAGGCACTAAGATTAAGGAGAACTGGAAAGATTTCTTTTAGAAAGTGGGATTTAGATTTGAAAAACTCCAGGAAAATCAAGAGATGGAGATGAGGAAGGAGAGAATTCCAAGCATGGGTGCCAACCAGAGAAAATGTCCACAGCTGAAAGTGGTAATGTCTTATGTAATATCTATTCCAGTCAGTCTGGAATAGCAAGGAAGGCACTTAATTATAGAGTAATGGTGAGGAGTAACTTGCAATAAGACTGGAAAGGTAGAAGGTATCAAGCTATGAAGGGCTTTAAAAACAAAGAGGGAATTTTACATTTTATCCTGGAGATAACAGGAGCCACTGGAATTTATTGAATAGAAAAGAGGAGGAAAATGATGTGATATGGTCAGGACTGTTTTAGGAAAATTAGTTTGAAAGCTGAGTAGAGGATGGATGACTGGTTGGAAGAGACTTGTGGCAGGGAAATCATCCAGTAAACTACTCTAATAGTATAGGGATGAGATAATAAGAGCCCAAACCAGTAGCAGTCTCTTAGGAGATAAGGGAACATATACTAGAAATACTGTGAAAATATGATACAACTTGATCTAATTGGAAATGGGGGAGGGTGAGAGGGAATAAGGGATTCAGGATGACACCTGGGTTGTGAGCCTGAGTGACTGGGAAAACAGTGGTATCCATGTCAGTAATAGGGAAATTCTGTTTTTTGGAATTGTTGAGTTTAAGATATCAATATCCATTAAAAGCCCTTCCAACTGTGAAATTCTGTGATAATAAATTAATTGAACTTAGTACCTCTAAAAGGGAAAAAAATAAGCAAACCCAAGCAGCCAATGGCAAGGGATGAGAAAGATAACTTTGTCATGTTCTTAACTCCCAAAAGCCATTGCTATGGAAAAGACATAACCTCAGACCTAGAGTCTACTGTCATCCCCAAACTTTGGGAAACAATCCTTGACATATCAATTGTTGCATGGCATCATCCATTAAGCACCAACTTCAATGGTAGCCAATGCTAGCTATATTGTTGTTAATTCATTTTTCAGTCACATCCGGCTCTTTGGGACTTCCTTTGGGACTTTCTTGGCAAAGATACTGGAGTGATTTGACATTTCCTTCTTCAGCTTATTTGATAGGTGAGGAAACTGAGGCAAATAAGTTTAAATTTGCTTGGGGTCATATAACTAGTAAGTGTCTGAGGCAGGGGTTTGAACTCAGGAAGATGAGTTTTCCTGACTCTAGGCCTGGCACTCTATCCACTGCACCATTCAATTGCCTCAGCTATATTATAGCATTCCTTTAGGATATTGTTATTCAAAGATAGTGGTTTTGGTCCCGGGAAAAGCCCCACATTTAGTCATTGTTTGGTCCTGCTCAACTTAGATTGAATGTAAAGAACAACCATTTCTATTTTGGTCAGAAATCCTGAGGATCTTCCCCTCCCAAACTTATTTATTTATGTTTTTTGACTTAGTGAAAGAGAAACTTCTTTGCCTTAATTGCTATCTTGGGCCATTGAGAGGTTAAGTGGATTGCCTACAGTATGTTTTGGAGGCAGAATTTGAATCCAGGACTCCCTGATTCTGAGACTGACCTCTCCATTAAAGGACAAGTCCTTTGTTTATATTAAAGAGGAGAGAATTGACCTTTAGGAAAATATGCACATAAAAATTTACATGCAAAGCAGCATGTTATGATGTAGGTAATGCTATGTCAAAGGCAATTAGGTGGTGCTGTAATTCATGGAGCTCCAGGGCCGAAGTCACAAAGTCTCATCTACCTGAGTTTGCCTCAGTTTCCTCATCTGCAAAATGGGTTAGAAAGAGAAAAATGGCAAATCACTCCAGTATCACTGCCAAGAAAACCCCAAATAGGGTCACTGGGAGTCAGTCTTATATTTCTTTTGGTTAGACCAGGAATTGAGTTTTAGTGGAATAATTGTTGTTGTTGTTGAGTGATTTCAGCTGTAAATGACTCTTTGTGACCCTATTTGAAAAGAAAATAGTCTCTCTGCCCTCTATGTCTATCACCTCTATATTGGGAGGTGACCAGCTTGTTTCAACTTGAATCCTCTAGAATTGTGATTGGTCATTTCTCTTATCAGAGTTCCCAAGTCTTTCAAAGCTGTTTCACTTTACAATATTGTTGTCTTAAACAAACTGTCCTCCTGGTTCTGTTCACGTCAACCTGCTTCAGCTCATACAAATCTTCCCAGTTTTCTCTGAAACTTTCCTCTTCATCATTTCTTAAAGCACAATAGAATGCGATCAGAAACATATAATATAACTAGTATGGGCCTAAGTTTTATTAACTTCTTGTACTTCTGTTTCTTCATCCATAAAATAAGGGAGTTAGACTAGATTAGTGGTATTAAACTCCAATAGCTATAGATCCCTAGACTGACTTAGAAAACTACAAATTATATTTTGTACTGTATTTTTATTTATTTTGTTAAACATTTCTCTATTACATTTTAATGTGTTTTGGGCAACAATAGGGAGTTTTATGTGGCCTACAAGCAGTTTGTTTGACACATGACCTCAAAGGTTTCTTCCGGGTCTCCTAGTATGGTACTATCAGGAAGACCTACTCTAAACAAATGTTGGGGACCTAGATGACCTCATATCAATCAATGTTGTAATTTTAATCATATTCAACTATTCATGACTCCATCGGGATTTTCTTGCCATTTTCTTCTCCAACTCATTCTATAGACAGGGAACCTGAAGCAAACGGGATGAAGTGATTTGTCCAGTGTCACGCATGTATTATTTGTCTGAGACCAGATTTAAACTCAGATCTTCCTGACTTCAGGCTCTGTGTTCTATCCAATGTGCCAATAAACTTCCAGTAAGTGCAGGCATTGTACTATATTTTGAGCTCTCAATGACAAAAATGAAACAGTCTCTGCCCTCAGAGAGCTTGTATTCCATTGGGAACAGCAAAACATACAGATGGTGGAAAGGATTCTTTTTTGAGTAGGGACTGGTCTAGATCAGGGCATTTTAAATTCTTTTGATACCTTGATCTTCTTGGGCAGTGTAAAGAAATTCTTAGGCTTCTTCTCAGAATAAGATTTTTATAATTGAAAGAAATACTAAATTGAAGTTAGAAATTGGTGAAAATAAAGATGGAGTTTTCCCACCAAAATTCATAGACTCCCCTAAAAGAACATAGGAAAGAGAGCAGGAAAGATTTCCCTTAGAGGATGGGGGAAGGTGCTAAACTTTGAAAAAAGCAAGGGATACTAAGAGGCAGAAAGGGGAAGAATGCTGATTGCTGAGTCAGAAAATCTGGGTTCAAATCTTAACTCTCACACTATCTCTCTGCTCTTGGATAAATCATTTAAACTCTCAGGGTCTCAGTGTTCTTCTCTGTAATGAAGGGAGTTGAACTAAATGGCTCCTGAGGTCCCTTCCATTCCTAAATGCATAAAACCATGAGTAAGTCTAAATAAAGAGAGGAAGAAGTGTATTCTAGGCATTCCATGTCTAGATGGTCCCTGAATCTCTTCTAGATCGAAATCTTTGATGATCTCTTTGGTCTGTTCAAAAATGAGTAACATCTATAGTCATCCCCACAAAGGGACAAAGGAAATCCCAGGGCAGGATCCCTGAGATAACAAACAAACCGAAGAAAAGACCAAGAATGGAAAGAGTACACCACAGAAACAAGCTGTAATTAAGAATTACATTAAAAATGCATTAGCTGTTAGAATACAAACAGATGCTCAGAGAGTCACAAGAAGGTCTAAGAGAGATTGAAAATAGCAACAGAGACCTCACCCAACCCCTATCAAGAAATGGCCATCTACTTTTGACAGAAAGGAACTCCGGGAGCTCTCCATGGTGCTGTTGGCTGCTTCCTTTAGGACTCCACATAAGCCAGAATGGGTCAAAGAAAGGGCCAAATAATACAGTTGGCTTTGCTAATATAAACACAATCCTTGTTTTTTCATACTTTCCAATTGAGCTTCTGAGAATGTTGGACTTCAGCAAAAAGGAATGTGCTTGGAGTGAGAAAGACTTGAATTTCAATTCCTAGATAATTGCAAGCTATGTGACTTTGAGCAAGTCACTTGACTGCTCTCAGCCTGAGTTACCTCATCTATAAAATGGGAATAATGATAGCCCCCATGTCTTAGGGTTGTTTTTAGAATTAAGTAAGATAGTTGGTACTATATAAATATTTATTATTATTACTATTATTATTATTATTGTAGAGAAGAATTGTTAAAATAAATTGCAGATTGACATTGGTAAAGGAAGCATTTAGCTGAGAATTTTCTACATTGATAAAATCATAGATCTGGTCTAAAAAAAGATTAAATGAAAATATATACGTAAAGCACTCTGCAACCTTAAAATATTACACAAAAGTTGTTATAATAATAAATTATATCATCATCATCATCACCACCATCATTATATATTGTTTCTTCTAATAGAATGATATATTGTATATCCTTATATATTATTTTTTCTAATAGAATGCAAGCTTCTTAAGGGTAGGAATGTTTCATTTTTTGTCTTTGTATCCCCAAAGCTCAGCATTCTGTCTGGTATGCAATAAGAGCTTAATAAATGCTTATAGATTAGTAGAAATTATAGATCTCAGGATTGGAAGGAATTTTTAGAGGTCATCTAATCCAATACCATCATTATCTTTAAAGTTTTATTGATGTCTCCAAGTAAAGAGGGATCCTGTTGCCCCAACCTACCGGGTCAGTAGGGAAAGTTATCAAAATCCAAGCTCCTTGAATAGGAGAGGGGAAGTTCCTATACAATGATGAGTTCCTACACACCCTTAGGACCCAATCTTCTAAACAGGAGACGGGGACGTTCTTTCTGGTCAATAGTGAGCTTCTAGAGAGTTCAGCCTTTTAAAGAGAGAAGGGCGAATTCTTGGATCATTATCCTCATAAGGAGTCTGATGTTCCCACTGTCCACCAAGGACTAAAGCCTAGACTTTGTCCTCTACTACTATCATGAGTTAGATAGTGGGGGTTCGATGGGAAGAGGTCAATCTCTTTTGCAACCTCAAATTGCACCTCCTTGAGGTTAGTGCAAATCTAAGGCTTGAGACAGTGGGCCATCTCTTTAATTTAAACCCCATGGTAGCTAATAAGTTTAGGGTTCCATATAACATTCTTTAGGGATGTATGTGAAAAGTGGGATTTACCAAAGAAATTATGTATATTGTTTATGAGTCTATCCAAGTCCTTTATGCATTTTTATGTATCTTCAGAAAAAAGTAAGGACTGTCCCGAACCCCATATTCAGAACTGTGTCGCAGTCAACTCAAAATGACCCCCCAAGAGCCAATTGTCAAATTTTAACATGAACATTTGCATCTTAGAATCAGCAAATGCTACAAACCCCATTTGATTTGCTGCTTTGTTGATTTTCTAGGGTTGATAAAGTGATGGAATAAAATGTTAATATTGAATATTAAACTTGAAAGTATGGTTTGCAGACATCTTTTTTGAGAGCTGGTATTAAACATTTACGTGCCACTGTCACTAAGGACTGTTAGTTCGAGTGCCCATCTGGAAACCAAGAACCCTTTTTATTCATTTATTTTATTGTTATTTATTTATAAATCACTTAGCTTATTTATTTATTTACTTAATATCTCTCTGTCTTTCTCTCTACCTTTTACTCTCCCTCCTCCCCATACACACACAGACACACAGACACACAGACACACACACACACAAATGCTATTATGACAATCTGGACATATGAGATCTGTCTCTACCTCTGACTGCCTGTCTCACCTTCTTGGGTCATTTAATGGATAAGGACATCACATCTGAAGAGGTTAGGCATCTTGTCTAATGTCACAGAGCTATTAGGTAGCTAAGTTGAGATTCAAACTCAAATTCAACACTTTTTTCATTGACAGTATGTCAACATGATTTTGGAGTCAGAATCCTGAGTTCTAATTCTCATTCTTCTGCTTACTACCTCATTTCCCTCAGATAACCCACATAAGCTCTCTTTGATTTAGTTTCCTCTCCTGTAATGACAAGCTGGACTAATAACCTTGGAGGTCCTTCCAGCTTTCCAGCTTTGAGCCAGTGACCCCTCCCGGATCATCATCGTAAAAGGTCCTCTTCAGGTCCAGTATCCACAAAGTTCAGCTTCTGTCCCTTCCTCCTGACCTTCCAAGCAAACACATCTAGCTTGCCCAAGGTTGTCCTGTTTCACACATCTCCTTATCATTATGCACTGTGATCTCTCGACACTGGAGTTGCTAGTGTGCTGAAGAAGAGTGTCTCCAACCCTAAGACCTTTCTTTTTATACATGTGCTTTCTGGGCCCGATGTGAGCTGTGCTAATTGGGCAGCTTTGCTGACATTATCAAAACATTCAGTTCCAAATCAACAAAGCAGGACCCCTATGTGTAGAGGCTTTCCCTTCTGTTCCGAGGAAAAATAGAGAGAAATAGAAAGAAAGAATATATAAAGAATGGTAGCCATAGCATTTGGAGGCCCTGATTTCAGAGGAAGCCAGGGACTCTTCATTACTCCTCCTTCAAGTCAACAAAATCCAGTTTTGAGAATCAAGTTAGAAGGATCCTTTAACTCGTTTCTTCAACTAAGAAACTGAGGCTTAGGAATGTGAATCCACTTGCCTTGAGAAGCATGCATAACAGGACCAGGCCCTCAGGCTATGAGTACAGTGTTCTTTTCAGCATATCATTTTATGGGCAAGGGATATAACACTGGTCCTGGAGTTAGCAGAACCTGAGTTCAAATCCAGCCTCGGAGACTTAATACTTACTAGTTGTGTGACCCGGGCAAGTCAATTAACTCCAAATGTGTAAATAAAACAAAAAAGTAAAGGCAAAAGAAAGGACCTGATTGTTTTTCATGTAGGAAATATTTTTTTTAGTCCCAGTTCTGCCAATAAGCTGCTGAATGTGTTTGGACAAGTTCTGGAATGCAAACGCTAAGAGGGTAGGGAACAGTTTAATGGAATTCTCTCTGAGTAGTACAACGAGCTCCATGAAAAATTGGGGGGGGGGTAGGCAATCAGGGGTAAGTGACTTGCCCAGGGTCCATAGCTAGTAATATTAAGTGTCTGAGGCCAGACTTGAACTCAGGTCCTGTGCCACCTAGCTAATGAGAGATTTTTAAAGTGCTATGTTACATGCATGTTACATGTTACATGTATTACATCTGAAGAGGAGTTCTCTAGAGGCCAGCCCATTTGGGGCTCTGAAACTGGATGTGGGGGTCACAAAATTATGATTTGCCTTCAGTGTTTGACTTGTATACCTATTCTGATATACCTATTTACCCAAGGTCAGGTAAAAATTTCTTGGGGGAAAGGAGGTCACAAATGGAGAAAGCATTGGTCTAGAGGAAGCAGTTTACAAGAAGCTGAAGTTTATGAAAGGAAATTTTGAACCAGGAGAGGGATGGGACAGAGTTGGTCATAAATGCTTAAGGACAGCTCCTCCCCATTGCATGTGGTGGATGGTTGGGAGGAAGGGGGACTTGATGACATTTTTCTTTTTATCTGTAAAGGCAACGGTGGCTGGGGATCCACAGCAGGATAGATAAGAAGAGGCACACGCTGACAGATTTCAACTGATCTGGCAAATAGGGTGAGCTCGGGCCCCAGGGCAGAAGGGGCAGGCTGGGACAGGGGTGGGGGGAATAATCACACAAAATTACAAAGTAATGTTGGATGGGAAAGAGGAAGGGAGACTCAGAAATGTCTCAGGGCTCCCTCTGGAGAAGGCATTTGCCACTTTAAGCTTAGCAAATCTGACTAAATTGCTCTTAGGTGCCATCTTAGCTATTAAGATAATAAGTTTTCAGCTGGAAAGGACCTAAGAGGTCAACTAGTCTCTATCATTTTCATTTCAGAGATGGAAAGAGCAAGTTCTGGAGAATTTAAGTGCTTTATTCAAGGACCCACAGGCATTAATAATCACCCACCAATATTTCCTTTTTTTTTTTTTCAACCAGGACCTATGAGTTCTCGGGGGCAGGGAATTTGGGATGAGGAAACTCCTTTCATCAATGACCAGCATCTTCTCTGAGGCTTAGTCTTAGAGAGTTCCCGGGAGTGTTGAGAAAGAAATTTCTCATTCAAGGTCACAACAGTATATGTCAGAAGTGGGGTATCCTGCCTCCAAGACTGGTTATCAAATTTCTATAACACTCTTAAAGTTTGCAAAGTGCTTTATATAAATGATCTCATTTAATCTTCACAGAGAGCTATGAAGTAATGCTAATATTATCCTCATTTTATAGATGAGAAAACTAGAACTGAGAGAGGGTTAATGACTTGTGTAGGGGGACAGACTGCTAAGTGTGAGGCAGAATTTGAATGCAGGGTTTCTGGGCTCTATTCATTCAGCTCCGATCCTCGGATGCTAAATTTGGTACCTTTTTTTTCCACTGACCCACACGGCTTCCCAGAATGGTAGAGAATAAAGAACAATAATAGATAGAATAGAGATGGGGCAAAGAACCAGTGGGGGTGTTTGCAGCCCCCTCCCCTGAACTGCCCAGACTATAATATGGAGGCTTAGCTCCCATTCTCTGATCAGAAATCTGGGATCAGAAGGAACTTTAGAAATTGATCATTAAGTCCCCCCTGCTCTTTACTGAGGAAGAAGCAAAGCACAAAGAAGGTCCCAAAGCTAAAGTTGAAGAAAGGACTAGCACCCAGACTCCTCTGCTCCCTAAGCCAGGGTTTGTTTCCCTGCTCTGGGAAAGGGCTGAGGAGATGGGAAACTCAGATCCTCTGGCATGGGCCCCATTGCCCCTGATCAAGGACCCTGCCATTACTTAGATCAGGAATCATCAGCTTTGATTTTCCTTCTTTTCCCTGTCTCCTTTGTTCACTCTTCTTGGCTAGGAGTGCCTTATCACATGGGTGACTGCACAGGGAATCTTACCTGGCAGGCGGGTAAACACATTTTGCAAACCAACAGGAGCCATCAAGGTCATGGGAAGAGAACTGTCTCCATCCTCTCTGCTCCCATTTTAATAACTAAGATGGCACTCTTCCCCCATTTATTTAGACTTCCTTCTAGCAAGACCACACACACAGTCTGGATTCTCCTTTCCTTTCCCCCACCCATACTGGCTTCCTCAGTATTCTAGAACCCCTGCTTCGGAACCCCTGTTCTCTGGAAGTCAAGATCTCTCCCCTGTGGGATGGGGATCCATCAAACCTGATGCTGAGTGATTCATGCAGGAGTGAGAGGAAATAAGGATTGAAGAGAGAGACTGGATCTGTTGTTTACTGGTATAGGGATCTCCCAGATGAGGAAATTCTCTTTATCAGTGAAGGGCAGCACCTCAGAAACTTCTGCTCCCACAGAGGTGCCTTGAGCCCTCAGAGGCTTGCACGGGATCATATGTGATGCTCCATACCACAGAGGCAGGACCTCAGCCCAGATTTTCTGGCTTCCAGGACAGCTCCTTATCTCACCACACTGTCTAGGCCATGAGAATGAGAACAGCCTAGAACAGTAAAGGTGGAAGGGACTGCCTAGTCCAAACCGCAGAGAAAGCCACACATTTGGACATCAAGGTCTGCTGCTGACTCACTCTGTGACTTTGGCTATGTCATAACATCTTCAACTTCCCCACCACCAAAATGGCTGTTGTAAAATGATCCCTAAGGTCCCTTTATGCCCTAGATTTGATCTAGCTATGATCCATGCTCAGCAATTGAAAGTAAACAAAAACTCATTATATAAATAGATAAATATTATCTAAATATAGATTATGGATCTATTGGGAGAGATAAACACATATGGCTATGTTGATCAGTCATGTTGGACTCTTTTATGACCCTGTTTGGGGTCCTTGGCAAAGACACTAGAGTGATTTTCCATTTCCTTTTCCAGTTCATTTTACAGATGAGGAAACTGAGGCAAGTAGAGTAAAGTGAGTTGCTCAGTTAGTCACATGACTAATATCAAATTCAGGTCTCCCTGATTCCAGGCCTGGTGTTCTATCCACTGTGTCACTCAGGTGTTCACAAAATAGGTTCGAGGCAAGTGAGGGCAGTGGTAGCTAGAGTGGAAGTGGAGGAATCAGGAAAAGTCTTATGTACATGGTGATATGTGACTGAATCTGAAAGGAAGCAAATCCTTGAAGACAGGAGGAGAGAATAAGCAGAAGGGAGATGATTATAGTCTGTGCCCAGAGATAGAAATCATTCATGAGGAACAGTCATATGGGAGGATTGGAAAGTCTATGTGGAGTGGAGTAACATGGACTAAATCTGGAAGTAAGCTAGAGGTCAGACTGTGAGGAGCTCTGAATGCCAAGTCTAATTTGTGGACAAATCAATATGTGGCCTATGAAACACATATGGCACAATATTTGAGAAACTCTATTAATAGTGAACATATAAGATAAAGATAAGGACTTATACAACTTGGGGGGAGAAATGTTGGAGAGCCGCTTGGTCTATATAGCTTGCTGTCCTATAGCAACCAGAGAAAGAGAAAGACTAATACTTAGGAGTGGAAGAACAAATGGAGAAGGACCTGAATGCTTGGAGAAGGATCAAGAAAGTAGGGTGTTACATCAGTTCTGACTTAGTTCTCTGACCACTGAACAAGCTCCCTAAGCCTATGCTATGGCAAACTACTCTAGTATCTTTGCCAAGAAAATCCCAAATGAAAATTAGATCTGATTGAACAACAGGGATCATTTGACAAATGAGGAAACTGAGGTTCAAAAAGGGAAAGGTTTTGCCCTAAGTCACACGACTTGAATCTCGAAACTTAAACCCAGTGCTTGTCCTCCAATATTATGCCCTTTTTCCAGTGGAGCTTCTTACCAAAGCTTAAGGTTGGAGTTTACCTACCAAACTTCAGATATTATCTGGCTCCCTTATAAAGGAAGTCTGGTTCCCTCCAATCCTTGAGTAGTCTTTGTTTATTAGGTATTATACTGGAAATTAGTGGGCAGGTGAGTAGTACAGTGAATAGAAGGTTGAAGTTAGAGTCAGAAAGACGCATATTTCAGAGTTTAAATCTGGCTTCAGATATTTACTATCTGTGTGACCCCGAGTAATCCTATTTGCCTCAGTTTCCTCATCTGTAAAATGAGCCTGAGAAGGAAATGGCAAACCATTCCAAAATCTCTATCAAAAAAAACAAAAACCAAAAAACCAAATCGGGTCATGAAGATTTGGACATGACTGAAAAATAACAGCAACAATTGGAAATATCAGTGGATATTGCTGCTTAGATCTAGAACAGAACTTGCAGACCAACTGTCTATTCTTCAAGGAGAAGACTCCAATGTCAACTGCTCGCCAGTCACTGAGGTGCCCTACCCTCCATCCAGGGGAACCTTAAAGGACCATTCGAATTGGACTGAATGTTATGAGACATTTTTAGGCTCTGGATTCTTTACAAAATACTAATGTGTCATGGATGGGATTTCGTCTGTTACGGACAGTCAGTTTATAAATCAGTTAGGTCTGAAGATTGCCTGAGGCTCACAAATCAAGCAACTTCCCACTGTCATCCAGCTAAGAAACAGAAGCAGAATCTGAATTCCACTCCTAGTGTTGTCTCCGCTGAGCTTCACTGCTTCAGCTCTTTATCATATCTTCACATTCTTTCCTATATTCTAGCTGCTAGTACCCATGACTTATCCTTCCCAGTAGACTATACATTTCATAAGGGAAGGGACCGCCTTCTTTTCTTTGTGTTACTCTTGTTCATATAACTGGGAGCTCGGAATTTATCCACATGGGAATTCTCTCCACTTCGGGAAAGCACACCTGATCTATAAAGACTCAGATAAAATAACTTATTTGTGATATCAGAGACAGGATTTGAATCCAGTTCTACCTTATCCAGGACTCTTATCTCTTATATCAGTGATTCTCAAACTTTTGTTCTCTGTATTTTTATACAATTAAAAAAATTGAGGAGCTGTTCAGAGAGTTTTTGTTTATGTTTTTATTTATCAAATTAGAAAAAAAACTGATTTTGAATTTGTAGACCATATTTTGTGAGCCAGTGCCCCATACTCTGCTGCCTCTCAGGAGGAGAGAAGGAAGGAGGGAAGACCGACCCCTGATTGAGTGTCCTGTCCACACTGGACAGCACTAAGAAGATTACAAAGGGAAAACCAGAGCTTCCTATGCTGTGGGCACTACTCACCAGAAGCCTGCCTTGGACCCACATGATCACAGGATTCTGCACTGAACCTTAGGGATTATCTAGACATCAGCCAAGTTCTAGTGTATATAGGGATCTTAAGGATCATTTAGGGACAGATAGGTGACACAGTACCCTACCCGCAATCAGGAAGACATCTCTCTGAGTTCAAATCTTCATTCAGACACTAGCTGTGTAAGTCCAGGCAGATCACTTCATTGTTTGCCTCAGTTTCCCCATTTGTAAAATGAGTTGAAGAAGAAAATGGCAAACAGACTCGTATCTTTGTCAAGAAAATTCCAAATGGAGTCCTTGAGAATTAGATCTGATTGATCAACAACAGGGATCATTCGACAAGTGAGGAAACTGAGTCTCAGAGAGGGAAAGTTTTTTGCCCAAAGTTATACAGCTTGAATCTTGAGGCTCTCAACCCCAGTGTCCTTTCTCTACCATCATGCCCTTTTCCCAGTGGAGCTTCTTAGTAACCAAACTTCAGGTGCTGTCTGGCTCCCTTATGAAGGAAGTCTCTTTCCTTCAGATCTTAGAGTCAATCCCATACACATCAAAGGTAAAGTACCTGCTACATAGTAAGTCAAAAGTCACCTATAAAGATCCTACTGTGTCCTCAGCACTGGGAATCCAAGGAAAGACAAATGCCCGTCTCTTTGTCCTGAAGAGTTCACTAATGGGCCCGTTAACATGCTAACAGCTCTGCACAAACAAGCTTTGTGTAGGAGAAAAGGGAACAGTATTGGAGAAGAAGGTTTGAGGAAAGGAGGACTGGGAAAAGCTTCTGATAGAAAGGAGGGGGCTTTACTGAGCCTGAAGGAAGCCAGAATGCAGAGATAAAGAAGGAGAGAGTGCCAGTGAAAACGCCCAGAGTGGGAGCGGGAGGGTCTAGGAAGGAACAGTGAGGAGGCAAGGAGGCCGGGGTCACCCGAATGCGCGCTGTCTTGAATTGGATCTCCCGCGGCAGTTCGCACTAGCTCCCAGCTCCGCAAAGCCGGCACGGCTTAGCTTCCCTCTCCGCCGCCCTCCCACCCCTCCCCTCCCCCACGGCCCCGCTCCCTCGCTCACCCTTGGGCAGCTTGGACGCGTTGTCCTGCAGCCAGGAGAAGAGCTGGGCGAACCCGCAGTCGCAAAGCCACGGGTTACCGTCCAGGCGCAGGGTCCGAAGGGAGGGCAGGGCGGCCAGGGCGGCCACGTTGAGGCTCCGGAGGTCGTTATCGTTGAGCTCCAGCACCTGGAGCGACTCCAGGCTCTCGAAGGCGGCCTCGTCCACGCCGGCCAGCCGGTTGTTGGCCAGGCTGAGCTTGAGCAGCTTCCCGGCCGAGCGAAAGGTGCCGGCGGCCAGCTCGGTCAGGTTGTTGTAGCTCAGGTCCAGGAAGATGAGCTTGGCGGAGCCGCTGAAGGCCCCCTCCTGCAGCGAGCTCAGAGAGTTGTTTCGGAAGTCCAGGTAGACCAGGTCGCCGTAGAAGATGAAGAAGTCAGCCGGGATGGCCTCGATGCGGTTGTCGGCCACCAGCAGCTTCCGCACGTCCAGGGGGAAGGCGCTCGGCACGCTGGGCAGCCCTCGGGCCCGGCAGTCCACCGTATGGGAGTCCGCGCACACACAGCCCGCCGGGCACGCGTGGCCCCGAGGTGCAGACAGCAGGCAGGAAAGGAGGCAGAGGGCGGCGGCGGGCAGCAGGGACGGCGGGGAGCCCGGGGGCGGCCCCATCCTGGACCCGAGCTCCTGGAGGGCTGCGGGAGATCCGGGGCCGGCCCCAAGGCCGGGACCGCTCTCTCCAGGTTAGGAGAAGAACATCTGGCCTCCGCCGAAGGAGCGCACCGTGTCTGTGCGCGCTTCTCTGTGTGCGTGCGCCTCGGTGTGTGCGTGCGCCCTGTGTGCGCGGCGCGTGGGCTGGGTGGCCGGGTGTGCGCGTGTGTGCTTCCCTGGGTGCGTCCGTCTGGGTGCCAGCGCGCCCGGGGGTATCCAGAGATCACATATCCCTGAAGCTCAAATAGCCGGCGGCTGGGGAAGGAGGAGCGGGCGGGAAGGGGGTGGGGAGCGCAGGGAGGATGAAGAGCAGAGAAGGAGAAAGGGAGAGAGGAGAGGAGGGAGGGAACTGCCAGACGAGAATTCGCCGGGCTGCGGGGAGGGAGGATCGGGTCAGGAGAGACAAGAGGGATAAGGGGACTGCGTTATACCAGTGGATTTGAGGAGCTGCTCACACCCCCCCCAGGGCTGATTTCGAGGAGGGTGAAATTAAACCTGCCCCTGGGATTTGCTCATCCGCTCTCTGGGAATAAATGGGGATTCTGGGGATGGAACCCGGGCATCTTCCGAGGGACCCTCCAAGAGCTGAACAATAGTTTCTGGAGCTCCTTCCTTCCCCTTCTCCCCCCTCCCCAGAGTTCTGCGCCTGTAGCAGCGCTCCGATGTGACTGGATCCGGGAGGACAAAGAGGCTGGAGGGGTGGGGTGGCGGCGGCGAATGGTAGTTGTCGCGATTGGGCTGAACTGAGTCCAGGAATCTTGAATCCCGGATCTGCCACCTACTACCTGTTTGACCTTGGGCAAATAAATTCATCTCTCGGACCCTCGGTTTCCTTCTCTGTCAAGTGAGGAAGTTGAATTAGATGCCTCCATATCTCTCTCTTTGCAGCTCTTCTCATTAGAATAAGCTCCTTTAAGGGACAGAACTTGGTTTTGTCTTCTTCAAATTCAATATAATACAAATACAATACAGTCAAGATTTATTGAGTGCCGGGGCAGCTAAGTGGTGCAGTAGGTGGAGCACCAGCCCTGAAGTCAGGAGGATCTGAATTCAAATTTGCTCTCAGACACTTAGTTATGTGACCCTGGGCAAGTCACTTAACCCCAATTGCCTCAGGAAAAAAAATGGAGTGCCTACTCTGTGCCGGGTAAGCTCTAGAGATACCAAAAGAGGCAAAAGACAGTCTCTTCTTGAAGGCAGAGTCTTCAAGAAGCTATGTATTTAAGACTATATATATATATATATATATATATATATATATGTATGTATATATACTTAGTCTACAATCTTTTTACATCTATTTTAGACTATCTTTTATAGTCTAAAGGGGGAGACAATGTGAACAGAAATATACAAAGCAAGCTATTTACAGGATAAATAGGAAATAATTAACAGGAGGAAGGCACTGGAATTAAAGGGGATAGGGGAAGGCTTCTTGGAGAGGTGAAATTGTTTATCTTTTGTTTTAGAAGAGAACCAATGACATCGCAGGTGACATCTTGACTTTGAGTGAATTGTTTTTGAATGAGGCAGTTACACAAAATTGTCAGCTTCACTCTCTCTTCTAGAGTCAAAAGTCAATGTCAAGATTCTGTGGATGACCTTGGCATCTTCAATGTATGATCAAGTTCTAAGTGCTCCATAGGAAGGCATTGAAACAACTGGCTCTCATCCATCTATTCCACCCGAAAGTCTTCATTCACTTGAGGTAGAAATACCCCTAAGTCGCCAACAGGTTTCAGGCCTGTCAATTATCATCAGTCTGATTTAACCTGTCTGCAAAGATGGGAGTGGCTACAAATGCTATGACTTCTTGGAGCCACAGATGAAAAATGGTGATGGGAGGGATACCAAAGTGGATGAACAAGTCCATAAAGGGCTCCTATCAGAAGCACCAGTCCTCCTTAAACACCCCATACAGCTTTGCCTTAAAGGAAGTCAGGGAAGTCAGTAGTTGGGAGTGGAAGAAGAAAATCATTCCAGATATAGAAGAGTCTGATTTTTTTTTTTTAAATCTCAGCACATAGCATAGAGATACTTATTAACTGATTGATTTTGTATTCTAAGATCCTTCTCACTAAATAAGAGACCCTGAATCTTTAGAGTTCAAAACTACTTCTATGGTGACTGAGGCATAAGACTGTCATATTTGAATGTGGAGGATATTTTAACTGGGAGTTCGTAACCATTTTTATGTCACTTACCCCCCCCCCTGCTTTTTGGGGCATTGACTGGTGAATCCTAAGGACTTCTTCCCAGAGAAATCTTTTAAAATATATACATACATGGGGCAGTTAAGAGGTACAGTGGATAGAGCACCAGCCCTGAAGTCAGGAGGACCCGAGTTCTAATCTGGCCTCCGACACTTAACATTTGCTAGCTATGTGACCCTGGGCAAGTCACAGCCCCAATTGCCTCAGTAAATATATACATACATACATAAGTATGGAAATATGTTTAGAAGAATTGCACATGTTTAACCTATATTGTATTACTTACTCTTTAGGGCAGGAGAAAGGAAGGGAAAGAGAAAAATTTGGAACACAAAGTTTTGCAAGAGTGAAGGTTGAAAGCTATCATTGCATGAAGGTTGTTTAAAGATGCTAAGTAGCCAAACTCAGAGATTGGAGACAGGATGGATTAGAAAGCCTGGTGAGCTTCAGCTTCACATCATTCTATGTAAACAAAACAGGATGGGCTTGTTTCATTATCCTGATAAGGGGAACTGAATGAATTTAGTTAAAATCCACATCATAAATATTAGCAATTATTATTATCTCCGTTTCTCTCTGTCTCAATGTTTTTCTCTTCCCCCTCCCTTCCTCTTACCCACCCAAATATTTCTTATTCCCTGATTTGTTTGTGCCCTTCTCCTCAAATTATTTTCTTTTTCTTTGGGGTTTATTTTGTACTTACTTCTCTTGAATAGTTCCTATCCCTCTAGTAGAATGAATGTGAATTCACTTAGAGAAAAACCTTCCTCATTGTCAGCACCAAGCATAGTTTCTGACACATAATATTTAATAAGTGCGTACTGATTTTTGACAAAAAAGAAAATTATCTTTGCATGTATTTTGAAAAACAAAAAGCTATTATTATAAAAATATATACATAAACTTAAAGAAGAAAACAATTATTTTGAAATAATTTTCAAAATATTTAAAACAAATTTATGGACTTCAGCTTAAGAACTCCTGGAGCACATCACAGAGTCATAGGTTTAGAGCTAGAAAAGACTTTATTTATTAAATACTTGCTGTGTTTCAGGCATTGTGCCAGGTGCTAGAGATACAAAGTCACAAATTAAATGGTCTGTGCCTTCAAGACACTTAAGCTTAGTCATATGACTTCTGAGTTAGTACGATTTTATCTTTGTAGCTGGATCTTTAGAAGTCAAGGTCCAATTCTCTGGTTTTATTGATGAGGAAACTGAGGCAAAGATTGGAAAACAGCTTGTTCAAAAATCACCCAGGGAATTAAGTAGCATTGTCAGAATTTGATCCAGGACTTTAAAAATCCAAATCAAAAATTTACCTGTCCCACTCTGAGCTTTAGAGCACCCAAAGATAATAGATGAAGTCGCTCAGTACAATCAGATAATTCTCCAATAAGGAAAGCTGCCTTGGTCTTGACTTTAACTTTTAGAAAACAGCTAGATGGTGCCATAGTGTGTAGAGTACTGAGCCTGGAGCCAACTCTCCTGAGTTTCAATCCAGCTTCTGACACTAACTGTGTGAATCTGGGCAAGTCACTTAATCCTGTCTGCCTTAGTTTCCCCATCTGTAAAATGAGCTGGAGAAAGAAATGGCAAATCACTCCAGTATTTTGCCTAGAAAATCCCATGGACAGTATGGTCTCCAGGGTCATGAAGATCAGACATGATTGAACAACAATTCAAAAATTTTTGGGAAATGAGGGCTGGGAGGTGGAGGTAGCATAGGGGTGTATGCATTTCCCAGGGAGGCTCTTTGTACTCTCTTGGAATCATGGGAGCTCTCTTCAAACAATTTAATAATATTGAGATTGAAAAACTTTGAGATTTTAAAGGAAACAGAAGCCTTAGCTAGGAATCAGGACATCTAACTCCCAATTCGCATACTAACTAGATCTTTGACATGGAATAAATAGGAAACAGCACAGTTTGTTGGGGAAAACACTGGCTGTTGATTCTGAAGACCAGAGTTCAAATCCTTCCTCTGTTAGTTACAACTTGTATGAACTGGGGCAAGTTACTTTATTCTACAATTACATGTGAAAATTTTAAACATTCATTTTCTAGGATTTTGAATTCCAAAATCTCTCCATCCTTCCTTATCCACCCACCTTATTAGGGAGGCAAGCCATTTGATATAGATTATATATGTGCAGTCATGTAAATCATTTCCATATTAGTTCTGTTGTGAAAGGAAACATAAAACCTCATGAAAAAAATAGAAGTAAAAATTAGTATGCTCCAATTTCTATTCAGATCTTGGAGTCCCTTTTAGTTTCCAATCTATGATTTATCTGGTTTTATGGTCCTATAGATTAGCTTATCTGGGCCTAAGTTTTTCCCATATGTAAAATGGGGGAAAAAAGGGGTTTCAAACTTTATATAATCATATGCAAGTCACTTTATTTTGAGTATCAGTGTGCTTGTCTGTAAAACGAAGGGACTAGATTAGCTGACTTCTGAAGTCTTCTTAGTTTTATGACCCTTGGCTTATCCGAGCCTAGGTTTTCTTCATCTGTAAAATGGGAGAGGATCTGGATTCAAATTTCCCCCTTGATGCTTAGTGCCATTGTGACTTTCACCAAGTGAATTCACTTCCCTGAAGCTCAGTTTCCCCTTCTCAAAAATGATGGATTTGGGCCAAATGTTCTCTGAAGTCTATTTGAGGGTTATCTGACCTGATTTTCTGGGCTCATTGTGAAGAAGGAATGACATTGTAACAGGAAAGGATTCTAAGAACCAGTGTCTTTTCTCCTGAACTCCCCTCCCCTCTCACAGCCTGTTATCTTCCTCTATCTCTGTCTCTGTCTCTTTCTCTCCATCTCTTTCTCCATCTCCCCTTCCTTCTCTCTCTATCCCCCTCTATCTCCTCTCTCTATCTCCTTTATTCTTTCTCTCTCACTCCTTCCATCCTTCCTTCCTCTCCCTTTCTCCCTCTCTCTCTCTTCCTCCTTCCTTCCTCCTCTCTCTCTCTCTCACACACACACACACACACACACACACACATACCAACTTTCCCTCCCCCCATTCCCAAGAGCAACTAGTCAATAAGGTCTGCACTCTGCTTAGCAGTAAAATAGATTGTTCATGGACTGTGGTCCCAAGTAACTGATGTAGGCTCCCATCTCACCCCTGCTCCACCTCTCCTGGTCCCTCCCTCCCAACCTGCTGTTACAACCCCAAGCCTGTCTGGCAGGCCCAAAAGTGTGGGCTGCTGTGGATAAAATGTCCTCAATTGATAGGTTCCCAAAAGACTGAAATAATCTAAAGAAGGGCTGGCTGACTGCAGGCCTCTGGAGCCTCAGAGTCTCAAAGACTTCTCAGGGAATTAAGGCCCTGGCCTTTTTCTCTCCCAAGATACACAGTACCCTGACACTCAGCAAGGCCACTGGGTAGCCAGGTCATAACTTTAGGCAGTCTTTGGCACCAAGCCAAAAGAAAAACATGAAGGTAATGTCTGCCTGAGATCCCTACAAGGGCCACATGGAATAAACTTTCCTCAGACAGATGAGAAAAATTGCCCAGGATTCCAGACCATTTGGGAAATGAAGCCATGGCTGACTCCTCCACTTAGCAAGAGAAAACAAACTTATGGAATCATAGCTCAGAAACTAGAAGGACCCTTTAGAGGCCATCTGTCTAATCAGCTAAGGAAACTGATGCTCAGGAAGTTGAAATGACTCACCTAAGTCTTACAGGGAAGGGGAGAATAAACAAGTATTTATTAAGCACCTGCTGTGTGCCAACATTGGGCTAGTCACTTTACAAATGTCATTTGATCACAAAGGGAGTAAGCAACAGTAGTAGAATTTGAATTCCAATTTTCTGACTCCAAATGACTTCTCACATACGTCAGGACACCAGGCTCTTGTCTCCAGGTAAGCCCCGCTTGCTGCTACTTCCTAAATTCCCTCCTTGATTTGATCTTTACAGATCTGGGACAATGATTAGGTTCCTGGCCCAGCCTGTCCCTGTTGTTTTACTCTCCCAAAGAGCCTAAAAGCACAAAAATCTTACATGACAGTAGGTGGATACCACCTGAAAAGAGAATGGAAGGATTTTTTAAAAATTCCCTGGGTAAATGGTGGATTAATTAGGAGTCAGACAAAGTGCAGGCAGGTGGCAGTTTGAACAGATCCTGCTCTGCCCCCATAGTTCCGCTGAATGACCTTGACCTCACCTGTGGCCCTCTCCCCTATTGCAGGGAGAGCACTAGCTCATGTCTCCCTCTTTATTTACAGTTTTTAAAGCCTTCTACATAAGGGGTGTTTCATTTGACCTTCACAGCAGCCCTCGTGAGGTAAGATCAATAGTTGCTGTTCATTCATTTCAGTCAAGTCGGATTCTTTGTGACCTCATTTGGGGTTTTCTTGTCAAAGCTATTGGAGCACTTCAACATTTCCTTCTCCAGATCATTTTTCAGATGAAGAAACTAAAGAAAACAGGGTAAAGTAACTTACCCAGTATCACACAGCTACTAAATGTCAAAGCCAGAGTCTTCTTGACTGCAAGCCTGGTGCTTTATCCATTATGGCACCACCTACCTGCCCCTATGTGCTAATAGTAGCCCCATTTTACCTATGAGAAAAATGAGATATTAAGCTACTTGTCAAGTGTCCCACTGTTATTGGTTATTTGAGGCTCCATTAGAATTCAGGTCTTCATTGTGATGGAGAGAGCTATCGGCATCCAGAGAGAGGACTATGGGTACTGAATGTGCATCACAACATAGCATTTCCACCTTGGTGGTGATTGTTGTTGTTGTTGTTTTTTCTCTCATTTTTTCCCCCTTTTTGATCTGATTTTTCTTGTGCGGCATGATGAATGCAGAAATATGTTTAGAAGAACTGCACATATTTAACCTATATTGGATTACTTGCTGTCTAGGGGAAGAGAGAGGGAGGGAGAAAAATATATAACACAAGGTTTTGCAAGGATAAATGCTGAAAACTGTCTTTGCATATATTTGGAAAAATAAAAAGCTATTATAAAAAAAAGAATTCAGGTCTTCCTGACTTCAAGGCCGATGCTCTAGGGATTTTTCCCCACTGCCCGGGTACCATCCTGAACACCCAATTGCCCCCAGTTTAAGTCCTTGGTCTCACTGCTGCCCCCAGTCTTGCTTTTTTTATCTTCCTGTAGATAATTTTCAGTGCATGTTAGTGTGTGGGGGTTAGCATGTATGTGTGTGCGCATGCTCATGCATGTCCATGCATTTGCCTTTCCTTACATCTGGTCTGGAAGAGATTAGGAGTAGAAATCAGGAGGAATGGCTTCCATATTGGACTAGCCGTTATGTCCTTAAGGGCAAATGCATAGGCATTTAGATCCAGAACAGAAAACTCCCTCAGAAGCTGCTTCCCTAACTCCTCTTCTTTCCTTTCCTTTTTCTTTTTCAGATAATTGGGGTTCATGTCTTATCCAGGGTCACATGGCTGGTAATTGTCTGAGGCTGGATTTGATTCCTGCCTGATTCCAGGACTGTTTGCCTTATGCATGGTGCCATCTAGCTGCCCCCCCCTCCAATTGCTTTAATTTAAAAAGAAGAAACTAGCACTACCAGAAAAATAAGAGGACATGACCAGGAACCCACAAATCACATCTGCAGAGACAGAATTTGGAACTCCATATATTTGACTCCAAATTTAGTACCACATATCTGATCCTCGGAGCTGCAGTTTACTCATCAGTATAATGGGGCAGTATATCAGCTCCATGCACCTCAATGTGTGTGATAGTCACATGAGAGAAGTTGTGTGAAGATTCTTGGAAAAATACAAAGTCCTGGAAAGGATTAATTTGACTTTGTTCCTTTGGCAAATTCTCTGTGACACATGGGATGTCTTTCCTAAAGGGATTCCTTGGGCATAAACATAAGCACAGTGACCATAAAGATCACTTGAATCAAACCAGAGAGGCAGCTTGGAAGAGTTAAAAGAGTACTGGACTGGGTTCCTATCCTACCTGAGACATTTATCTGTGAGACCCCCAGCAAGTCACTTTGATTTTCTGTACCTCAGTTTTCCCATCTGTAAAATGTGGGGGTTGGAATCAGTGGCCTCCCATTCCTAAATCTATACTCCTGTGAGACTCAGCTGAAGGCTGTTCTCTTTTCAGATGAGGTGCGCTAGACCCTTAGGCGAATGTGACTTCATCACCTCTGTTTTTCCCTTGGCAAGAAAAATATAGGGCAAATGACCTAGTGAAGGTCACATCATGAGTCAGTGGCGGGAGCTGGAAATAGAACTCCAGAATTCTAACTCCCCAGCAGATGCTGTCAGCCTTACTCTCCCCTCTCCCCTAAGAAACGAACTTTGTCTGATTTGAGAAAAAAACATTTTACCATGAAATGAAATAGGGAATGGAGGGCAGTGGACCCCAACCTCCCTGCCGCTCTAGGTTACAGTGAGATATTATTTACCTTAGGATCACAGATTTAGAGCTGAAAGAAACTTAGAGGACACTGAGTCTGTTCCCCTTTATCTTACAGATGAGGAAACTGAGGCAAAGTAAAGTGATTTGCCCGAGGTTACAGAGACAGGATATGGAAGTGGTAGGATCTGAATCCAGGTCCTCCTGATTTCAAGAACAGCATCCTCTATTCTTTAGAATGTGCGTTTACAGAGCTATAGAATTCAGAGCCAGAGCACATCTAGTTTCTTTGACTCATTTGATAGATGACAAAATTAAGATGTAGGAAATTTAAGGGACTTGTCTAGTGTTATACAGATAGCAAATAGTTTAGATAGGATTCTCATCTAGAACTTCCAAACTCACGTTCAATGCTATCTCTCCCACACCCCTTCATCTCTGGCTCGCTGAAGGTGTAGGAATGGAAGGAGGGCAAATGTCCAGGGAATTTCTCCCAGGATTATCCTGATTTCATTTGTGCCTGATACAGAGATGGGCATCCACAGGTGCACAGTGGGAGTTTCCAACTTCTGGGATTTGGTAGCTTGGCTGACTACTTTAAGTACTCTCCTTTTCCATTCAAACTACACACACACACACACACACCAATCCCTTGCTTAGATTAACTATGTAGACAGCGTGATAGAAGCTATGAGAATCTAACTCTTAGGATGGAATAGGAGGAAAGTAGAAGGGGAAGAAGAGGAAAGGGAGGGAAATATTAGAAGAGGAAGCACAGGGAGAAGGAGAAAAAGAGGACGAAAGCTGTGATTTCACTGGTACAGAAAACTCTACCTATTAGCACAAAATGGCCAGTTCTCTACAATTTTCAATCTTAGAGAGCTGCTTAAGTCATTGAGAGAATAGGGAACTAGCCTCCTATCACTCAGCCAGTATGCGTCAGTGGTAAGGCTTGAACCCAGGTCTTCCTGGCTCTGAGACTGGCTCTCTTAATAGTATGCCATTCCATCTCTTATATAATAACAAGAACTACTACTATTAATAAGTTAATATTTATATAACCCTTTCAAGCTTACAAAACACTTTACAAACTTTAACTTGTTTGATTTCACAACATCTTTGTAAAGTAGATGCTATTTATTCTCTCCCTTTTCCAGATGACAAAACAGGATCAGAAAAGTTCTATGATTTGCCTTTGGTGACACACATGGAAAATGTCTAAGGTAGGATTTGAACCCTTACTTCAAGCTGTTTTCGGCATTGAACTATTGAAGAACTCACAAATCATAGAGTTGGGAGAAACTTAACTCTATCAGAGCAGAAAGAATACAGGACATAGAATATCAGATGTGAAGGATTCTTCACTTAGATCATTTAAAACTGGACAGGATGTTAGGGATGGGGTAGACCAGCTGGATTGTTCTATAGTTGCAGAAACAGGCCTACTATAGTGGGGCTCACAGATGGTAAGTTGTAGAGTTGGAATTGGTCCCAGGTAGTCATAGCTTTCAGTAATATTCCTGCTTTTTTTCCTCTGGATTTCCCACTGCTTCCCTCTCTCAGGCTGCTTTTCCCATCTTGCTTTGCCTGGCTTGCTACAACAACAAGAAAAAAAAATCCAACCAACTCTTTTTCCATGGTCATAAATAGTTCTCCTAATCCTGGCCAGCTGTCTGGTGAATTATGCCCAGGGTCAGTGAGGGGAGGGGGCAAGAAATCGGGTTCCTCATAGTCCAATTCCATTCAGCAAACACTGTTTAGGTTTCTGATACATTCAGAAAGATTTTAGATCTACCAAGACAAAAATGAGGCAGTCCTTACCCCTCAAAGAGCTTACATTCTCCTGAGAAGATACAATGTGATCATAAAGGAAAAAACGAAGTATCTAAAAAGTAACACAATAAAATGAACAACAAAAAAAAAAATAAAATACAGCTTCTTTCCTCCTGGAGTTTTATTTTCTGTTGGGCAAGTAGATAAGAGAGCCAGACAGGAAGCTAAGCTTGATGTGATGAAAAGATAGACCAACAACTGAGCATTCCCTCAAGGAGTTCACATTCTAATGAGGAGGAAAACAAGCAAATAATTAAGTATAAACAAAAAATTGTCTAGATAAACTGGAGCTCTCTCTGAGGATAGACACTAGCAGTGGCAGGGAACTGGACGAGACCTCCTGCAGGAGGAGACATTTGAGCTGAGTCTTTGTCGTTGTTAAATCATTTTTTCCAGTCATGTCCAAATTGGTTTTCTTGGCAGAGATACTGGGATGGTTTGCAAGTCCTTCTTGAGTTGATTTTATAGATGAGAAAATTGAGGCAAAGAGAATGAAGTGACTTGCTCAGGGTCACACAGCTAATAAGTATCTGGAGGAAAATAAAAGGTGAAGAAGAAGACAGAGAACATTCCAATAAATAGAAGACTTCCAGTGGAAAGGCACAGAGGGGAAAAAAAGCAAAAAGCCCTGAATCACTAGATCTAAGATGGAGGGAAGTGGGAATGGGATGGATCAAATATTAAGATATAAGAAGACTGGAAATGTCAGGGGCAGGTTATGGAGGACTTTGAATGCCAAGCAGAGAATTTAATATTTGATTCTGGAAAAAATTGGGAGCCAGTGGAGTTTATTGAATGGAGGGGATGTTGATAGGGTCTGCAATAACTATAATACCAAATTGAACATTATCAATGCCTGATAGAAATAGAAAATTCTATTCCAGATGTAGATAGGGAAAGAAAATTTCCATGTTAGGAAAATAACTCAAAAGCACAAATCTTATTAAACATAGGCCAAAAGCATCCTTCTCATCTAAGGGAAATTATACATGACAAGTGACATTTCTCAGCCATCCCAGACAGTTAGCTATTCATTTTGTAATGATTTCTTGTTTTTATTTTTGTGTGTGAGTGAAGCAATTGGGGTTAAGTGATTTACCCAACATCACACAGCTAGTAAGTGCTAAATGTCTGAGGTTGGATTTGAACTCAGGTCCTCTTGACTTCACAGCTGGTGCTGTATCTACTAGGTCATTTAGCTGAGTCTGATGATTTCTTATAGTATAGTATCATATTCTTTTTTTTAATAGCCTTTTATTTACAGGATATATGCATGGGTAACTTTACAGCATTAATAATTGCCAAACCTCTTGTTCCAATTTTTCACCTCTTACCCCCCGCCCCTTCCCCAGATGGCAGGATGACCAGTAGATGTTAAATATATTAAAATATAAATTAGAGTATCATATTCTTATAGTATAGTATAGTAGTAGAATTCTTATAGTATAGATCTCCACCAGAGTTTTTATTCATTGCCTCAATGTGGTGAGCAGGTGACCCTGTTTCCTACATACAACTTTCTATATCAGGGGTCCTCAAACTTTTAAAATAGGGGGCCAGTTCACTGTCCCTTAGACTGTTGAAGGACAGGACTATAGTAAAAACAAAAACTTTGTTTTGTGGGTCTTTAAGTAAAGAAATTTCATAGCCCTGGGGGAGGGGGATAAACGTTCTCAGCTGCCACATCTGGCCCACGGGCTGTAGTTTGAGGACCCCTGTAAATCTATATCTTCCCTATAGGCCTTTACACAAGCCGAACTCTATTCCTAGAACAGACTTCATTCTCACCTTAATGTCTTAAAATCTAATCACTATTGCCACCTTCCATGTGAGTCTTTTCTTGTCTCCCAGTTGTTCAAGCTCTCTCTGTCCTGAAATTACATGACATATGCTTTGTATTGTATTTATCTCTTCCGCCTCTTCTCTTGTCACAGTAGAATCTAAACTCTTTGAAGACAGAACTGTCCATTTTTTGGTCTCTATTCAAGTACCTATCATAGAGCCTAGCATTTAGTAGATGCTTAATAAATGCTTGTTAAATTACATCAATTAAAAATAGCTTTTTCATTTTCAAAATATACACAAAAATAGTTTTCAACATTCACCCTTGCAAAACTTTGTGTTCCAAATTTTTTCCATCTCTTGCCCTCACTCCCTCCCCTAGACAACAAGCAATTCAATATATGTTAAACATATGCAATTAGATAAAATTCTTAAAGGTGAAAACAGAAGTTTTGGTGGGCTTTGCCAGACCAGAATGTCTTCAAGAAGGGGTTGTACTGATAAATGTTTAACAACTAGACCCTTAGAAGAAGAAAAATTGTATGCATACATATTTTAAGATTAAGCTGCAATATTAGCACTTTATTAAATCTTAGACAATCAACAAAACAACATGTCTAGTCCTGATTTGTAGTTATTAATGATTACTAAGGGAGAAATGTTCACACTAAAAATTCTCAGCTTTTGCAAGTTGGTTAGAGCTGGCTCCAGCATATACTTCTTAGAATGGGCCTGATGTGACTCCTTTATTCTATCACCTACATATCAATCTAGCTAAGGTCAAAAGGCTAATGGTTAATTTTATAAGATTGTAAATTTAGAGGTGGAAGGCACCTTAAAGATCATCTAGGGAAATCCTCTCCTTTTTATAGGGGAGTATGGGTACAGAGAGGTAGGCAAGTGTCCCACCTGAGGTCACACAGATACTAAATGACAGAGATAGGACTCAAATCCAGATTCTTAGACTACAAATCCAGTTTTCTTATGGCTGTGCCATATTGCTTACAGAGAATAGTTTTTTCCCATCATTCTAGATATTGAAGACTAAGGGTTAAGGAGGGCTGGGGGGTGCAGAAGGGAGCGCCTACACTGACTATATCCTTCAGGTTTTGAAGTGAGGATTCCAAGGTGCATTGATCCTCAATGTGCTAAATAGATCCTCAGTAAGCTGCAAGTCTCTGAAAGTATCAGGATTTTAATTCACAGGATTATAGCTGGAGAGCTGGAAGGCCCACCTGGTAATTCTCTCATTTTACAGATGGGAAAACTGAGGCCCACATATACACAGCTAATAAATGGCTGAGGCAGAATTTCACCACAAGTTTTCTGCTTTCAGCTCCTTTGCTCTTTCTACAACACCATGATGTTTCGCTACTTTTAACAAGTCCTATGTGTGATTACTGAATAGTAACATACCCCCACCATCCCCCTCCATACTCCTTCCCTCATCACAAGAATGAACACGTGGGTGATCAAATTTGAACACACAAAGAGGTGACACCGCCTCCAACAACCAGGTGTGAGACACTGAAAGTGTTATTGGGAAACCTGGTATAACTAGAAAATTCAATAGTATAAAGCTACCCTATTTGTTTTCCATGAATTCAGAGCCATCTAGTTGCATGATTTGGGTGCTGGTGTGCATACATTTGCATGAATTTCCCCAAATCCTTACATAAAATAAATAAATCAGTGAAGACTACCCTGATTACTTTTGGAGCCTTCCATTCCTGACTTCCTCAGAAGGTGATATCCCATATATTGTCCTGAATAGCCTTTGCAATATTTGGGGGCTCAGAAGCAGAAAGGGTCCCCAAAGACCAAACCAAAGTCAAGCTATCAGCTTAGTCAAAAACAGCCTTTACTCTTTATTTACTTGCTAATTTAACAAGTGGTAATTACAGAGTGTTTATAAGAGATCTCTTGGGTTCCATTAAAAGCATTTGTTCATTTGTTAATTAAACATATTTATGTAGCCCGTGGGGACCTTCAGACATGGTTCTCTGGAAAGCGGCTTCAGGTTCAAAGGGCAGCATTGACTTAAACTCACAACCCCATCAATGTTTCTAATTCCAGTCCAGTGCAAAGGAAAGGATATTTCACTAACAGCCTAACAAAATAAATGAAATATTCCCATAGATTTCCAAACTGCTGGAGGGAGTCATAATATATATGACAAGGAACATGATTGAAAATGGGCTTACACATAAGGAATACACGTAACCAGGGCTTCATCCTTGTTTGAAAACACTCTCAGCTCTTGGCTCTGCTGCTTACTCTTTCCCTTGTGGATCTGTATGATATGGATGATACTACAGAGTTATAGTTTTGTGATCTTGGTGTATCCGTTGATGCATTGTCTTCAATTCTAGGTGCCACGTTTTGAAAAGGACATTGGTAAGTTAGAAAGTATTTAGTGAAGAGTTATTAGGATGGTAAAGAGACTTGAGATCTTACCGTATAAAAATTTTGAAAATATGGGTGATTTTTAATCTGGAAAATAGAAAATTTAGGGGAGGTCACAATCTCTGTCTATAAGTATTTGAAAGAATGGAAGGAAGGAAATGAGCATTTAATAAATACCTACTATGTGCCTGCATTGTATACTTTATAAATATTAACTCATTTGATTTTCAAAACAACTCTGGGAGGCAGGTTCTGCTATTATCCCCATTTTACATTTGAGTAAACTGAGACAGAAAATGGTTAAATGATTTGCCCAGGGTCAAACAGTATCTGAGGCTAAATTTGAACTCAGGTCTACCTGACTTCAGGGCTGGTGCTCTATCTACTGCACCACCTAGCTGCCCCTTATGAATCATTTTTTTTTAAAGGATGTAAATTTCCTGAGGGTAGAATCTATTTTAATTTGTATTATTAGAAACTAGCAGTGTGGATGGCAGGTAGTAAGTGCTTAGTAAATGCATATATAATTGAATTGAACTCAATAAATAAGCAATTCTAAGCACCTCTTTGTGTGAATGTGTGTGTTTATATTCTTCCCCCCAGTTACATGTAAACTAACATTTTTTCGTGATTCATGTGCATTTACTTTTTTAATATGTTTCCATATGAATCATCCTGGGAGAAAAAAAAACAGAACAAAAGGGGAAAATCATAAGCACCTCCTTCTGCAGTCACTATGCTAGGCAATGGGGATAAAGAGATTGAATTGAAACCATTCCTGAGCTGGAAGAGCTTACATTGTAAATAAGCTTGGAAATTGACATGGGTTTTTTCATACCAAAAAAGGTTCAAGCACTTATTAAGTGATTATTTCATTTAGGAATGGTGCTAGGAATTGAAGGATAAATGCAAAAAGCACCTGTGACTTCTGGGGAGCTCACATTCTATTGGGGAAGGCAAAATACTCAAGTATGTACAGAGATATATAAGTTAATGGATGGGAACCCGGACATGAGCAGCTGATTGAATGCTAGAGGTCACGTTAAGACTGGCAGGCAGAGATTGTAAAAAGGAACCACTCTTGAGATTAGGTGTCAGGCCCAACCAGGCTGCAGGTTTGTATGTAGCCCCGGGTAGATTCCAATAGAAATAGTTTTGTATTTAGAGTCAGGAATACCTGAATTTAAGTCCTGGTTCTGCCTCTAACTTGTCATGTGACTTTGGAGAAACTCAGACTTTGCTCCCTGGACTTTGCTTTCCTCATGTGTCAAATGAGGGTGCTAAATGTTAGCTTCTTTACTCATAAGAGTGATTTGACAAGAAAGTGTGCATAAAGAAACTAGACACTGAGTGGATGCCCATCAATTGGAGCTGAATAAGTTATGGTATATGAATGTTATGGAATATTTTTCTGTAAGAAACGATCAGCAGGATGATTTTGGAAAGCCTAGAGACTTATGTGAACTGATGCTGAATGAAATGAGCAGAACCAGGGGATCATTATACACGGCAATAAGATTATACAATGATCAATTCTGATGGACTTGGTTCTTTCAACAATGAGATGGTTCAGGCCAGTTCCAATAGACTTGTGATGGAAAAAGCCATCTACACCCACAGAGAGGACTGGGAGAACTGAGTGTGAATCACAACATAGCATTTTCACTCTTTCTATAGTTATTTGCTTGAATTTTATTTTTCTCATTTTTTCACTTTTTGTTTTGATTTTTCTTGCACAGCAAAATAATTGTATAAATGTGTATGTCTATATTGGATTTAGCATATATTTTGACCATGTTTATCATACATTGGATTACATGCCATTTATGGGAGGGGTTGGGGGAAAGGGGAGAAATGGGAACACAAGATTTTTCGAGGGTCAGTGTTGAAAAATTATCCTTGCATATGTTTTGAAAATAAAAATCTTCAATTAAAAAAATAAAAATAAAAGTAAAGAAAAGAAAAGAAAAGAAAGAAAGTGTGCATAGATCCATCCAGGTTCATGGAAGAACAGGTCAAGGTGGATTGGTGCCAAACCTTACCTTTATATATAAAGGATAGTATATTATTACTTCTATACTTGAAAAGATATGTGTTTTCATCCATCTGAGTACCTCTTTCATCACTACAAACCATGACTTCCCACCATGTTTTTAGTAGATTAGAATGGCCAAAAAAAAACCACACTTTCATTACTTGAGGACCACTAACTGGCTCCTAATTTAGTTAGAAATTAGCTCGATTCCATTCAGTTGATAGATTGAATTTAATTCACAAATGTTTCTGAGAGTCCTATTGTTGTTCATCCTTTGTTTTTTGAAGAGGACCAATGACATTATTGGTCAAGAGGAGTAAGGACACCAATGAGAGGTGATGTCTTGACTTGAGTGTGAATTGGAATTAAGTGATGCAGAGTTGTTCAGAATCATGAGCCTCACCCGCTCCTCCTCAGTCATTGAAGTCCAGTAGCAGGACAAAAATCAAGACAGCTGGGGATGGCCTGGGATGCAGTAGATGACTTTGGCTGTCCAAGCTTTAAGAAACTCTATAGGACCTGCATGAACCACCTTCATGCCCATTGGAACAAATTGTTCTCATTCCCCTATTCTGCCAGGAGAAGTCTTTACATCGTTGGGGTAGGCATCCCCCTACTATGTTCATGGCACTAGGTTTGGAGCGAGGATGATTTGAGTTCAAATTCTACCTCAAATGTGTGGCCCTGGACAATTCCCTTAACCACGATCTAAGCCAGTTTCTTTAAGTGTAAAGTGGGGATAGTTGTGAGGACCAAATTATTTGATATTATTTTTAATGTACTTAGCATGGTACCCAGCACATAAAATGTGTTATATAGATGTCAGCTATCATTATTACTCAAATACTCCAAAGATTATATAATCTAATTCATGTTGAGATTTACCTCAACCATGCAGATTGCAGTTCATCCTCATTTACCCAGCCTGTGCCACCCTATGCCATAGGAAGTCCAAAGGGCTGGAAGCTTTCCTGGATTTCTCTTGCAAGGATCCCAGTGGAGCACATGAGCTGTCCATTCTATTTTTCCTTACTCTTGTGATGGTGATAAACCCATCTTTTTTTTTCTTTCCAGTTACACATTTTTGACGTCATCCTTGCTGCTTTTCTACAACTCCTTACTTCTTATGGTTGTCAGCTTGCTCCCACCCACCTAGCACCTCTCCCTTCTCCCCTTGTGAAGCTCATTTTAAATGCTTTGGGAACAGTTGTGTTTTCTGACTCATAGCCACACAATACACTGGTATTTAAAAGAATGGGCTTTTGTTTCAGGGAGAAGTTTCAGATTCTTAAAGTAGTTTTTCACTTTCCCCAAAGAAACTGTCTTCTCTCATCCTCCTATTTAATTTAACTCATAACTCATGAAACAGGCTAGAAAAATTGTCTATTTACAAAATATATAAACATATATCTAAAATATATATCATTTTGTTGTTGTTCATTCATTCAGTTGTGTCCAATTTTTTGTGACTCTAGGGATCATGGCACTCTAGGACCTTTTATCCTTTACTATCTCCTGAAGTCTGTCCAAGTTCATATTTGTTATTTCCATGATATTACCTATCTCATCCTCTGCTTTCCCTTTCTCTTTTTACTTTCAATGTTTCCAAACATCAAGGTCTTTTCCAATGAATCCTGCCTTCTCATCATGTGGCCACTGCAGTATTTGTTCTTTCAATAAATAGCCTAAATTAATTTTTTTTACACTATTGACTAATTTGTTGTTCAAGACACTCTAGAAAGTTTTCTTCAGCACCATAATTCCAAAATGTCAGTTCTGCTTTGCTCAGCTTTCTTTATAGTCCATTTCTCACAGCCAAATGTTACTACTGAAAAAACTATAGTATTTACTATACAGACTTTAGTTGGCAAGGTGATTTCTCTGTTTTTAAATATGCTGTCCAGATTTGCCAAAGCTTTATTTCCAAGGAGCAAGCATCTTTTAATTTCATGGCCACAGCTGCTGTCTGTGGTGATCTTTGAGCCCAAGAATCTAAAATCTGACACCACTTCCATTTCTTCTCCATCTATTTTCCAGGAAGTGATTGGATCGGTTGCCAAAATCTAAAGGGATTTTTTTGTTTTATTTTGTTTTGTTTTTTATTTTGATGGTAAGGTTCAATCCAGTTTTTATACTTTCCTCTTTCACTCTCATTAAGAGGCTTCTTAATTCTTCACTTTCTGCCATCAGAGTGGTATCCTCTGCACATCTGAGAGGCTTACTTCCTGGGTAAGTAAGTAAGCCCAGCATTTTGTAAGATATACTCTGTATATAAGTTAAAAGAAAAGGTGACAATATGTAGCCTTGTACTCCTTTCCCAGTCTTAAAACAATAAATTGCTCAATGTTTGGTTCTAACCATTATATTTTGACTTGCATATAGGTTCCTCAGGAGACTCTAAAGTAATATGGTACTCCTATCTTTAAAGACTTGGCATGTTTTGCACAGTCAAAACTTTTAATCAATGAAATCAATAAAGCACAACTAGATTTTTTTTTTCTAGAAATCCCTTGAATTCTCCACAATCAAGCAAATATTGACAATTTGGTCTCTATTTTCTCTACCTTTTCAAAAATCAGCCTGCTCTTTTGGTAATTCTTGGTTCACAAATTGCTGAAGCCTAGCTTACAGAATCATAAATATAACCTTACTGGCATGTGAAATGACTGCAATTGTTTGATAATTTCCATCTTCTTTGGCAATGCATTTCTTTAGGATTGGAATATAAATTGATCTTTTCTAATCCAGTGGCCACTGTCACATTTCTCAAATTTGCTGGCATTTTGAAGGCAACACTTTAACAGCATCATAGAGTTTCTAATATCTAATATCATCACCTCTATTAGCCTTATTTTAACAATGCTTACTAAGGTCCACTTGACTTCATTCTCCGGAGTGTCTGTCTCTAAATCAATAACCACACCATTGTTGTTTTCAATAATGTTAAGATCTTTCTTGTATAGTTCTTTGTATTCTTGCCACCTCTTACTCTCTTCTGCTTCTGTTAAATCCCTATCATTTTTGTCTTTTGTTACACCCATTTTTTTCTACTAAACATTCCCTTGATTATCTATATTTTTTGAAAAGATGTTGCTTTACCCATTCTATTGTTTTATTCCATTTCTTTGTAGTGCTCATTTAAGAACACATTTTATTATTTTTTAAATTTAATTTTTGGAATAAAGAAAGCATTTCCATAACATAATACAATGAAAACACGAATGTACATGAAGCTGCAAATCTTGTATAAATGCAATAACTAAATAATAAATATGCATAACGTGCTGTTCCTTTCAAATAACCAACAAAATTTTATATAAATTTCTTTTTTTCCTTTATTCTCCTTCCCCATCCTAGAGATGGCTATCATTAGGCATGAAAAGATGTGTGTGTATATATATATATATATATATGTGTGTGTGTGTGTGTGTGTGTGTATGTATACATGTATGTGTATATATAATATATATGTAAATTTTTATATACATCTTTTTATCAGCTCTTTTTCTGGATGTGGATAGCATCTTTTCCACATATCCTTTAGAGTTAATTTGGATATTTATAATAGACAAAATAAGTTATTCATTCAAAGTCATTCTTAAAACAATATTGTTTATACTGTATATAATGTTCTCTTGGTTCTGCCCATTTCACTCTTCAATATTTTTTGTCTTTCCCATGTTTTGCTAAAATTGTGAAGCTCATAATTTCCTATAGCATAGTAGTATTCCATCACAGTCCTATATTACAATTTATTCAGCTATTTCCCAATTGATGGACATCCATCCCTGCAATTTCAGTTCTTTCCCACCACAAAAAAGCTTCTATAAACATTTACAAATATATAGATTCTTTCCCTTTCCCCCCAATCCTCTTTGGAAATAAATAGTAGTATTGCTGGGTCAGAGAATATGTAGATATTTTAAATAACTCTTTGGGCATAATTCCAGATTATGCTCCAAAATATTTATATAACATCACAATTCTACCAACAATGCATTAGTGTTCTAATTTTTCCACATCCTCTCTTGCATTTGTCACTTTTCAATCATTTTAGCAATTTCATAACTGTAAAATGATATCTCAAAGTTGTTTTAATCTGTATTTCTCTAACCAATAATGATGTAGAACATTTTATATGACCATAAATTGTTTTGATTTCTTCATTGGAAAACTGACTGTTCATTTCCTTTGACCATTTATCAAACTGGTAAGGACTCACATTCTTATGGATTTGACCACGTTCTTTATATATTTAGATATGAAATCTTTATCTGATAAAACTATTTATGACAAAATTTCCCCAATTTTCTGCTTTCCTTCTGATCTGGCTACATTTACTTTATTTATACAAAACCTTTCCAAGTTCATGTTCTCAAAATTGTCCATTTTACACCTAACTTTGTTTTCTATCTCTTTATTCATAAATTATTTGTTTATCCATAACTCTGATAAGTAATATGTGCCATGTATACTTCTAATTTTCTTTTAATATCTCTCTTTACATTTAGGCCATGTATCCATTTGGCAGTTCCATTTATTTACATTTTATATTTAATTAATATACTTTATTGTATTAAATATCTATCCCCCCTCCGAAAAGGATCATATTCATTTTATTGAGAAGGTGATTCTTGGTTGTAATTCTAGCTCCTTTGCCTTTTGGAGTATCACATTCCAAACTCTTGGATCCTTTAATGTAGAAGCTGCTAAATCCCATGTAATCCTGACTGTGGCCTCAAATAGTTTGATTTTTCTCTTTCTAGCTGTTTGTAGTATTTTCTCCTTGGATTGGGAGATGAAGAATTTGGCTATAATATTTCTGCAAGTTTTCATTATGGGATTTCTTTTAGGAGATGATATTGATAGATTATTTGAATTTGTATTTTATCCTCTGATCCTAGAATATCTGGGCAGTTTTCCTAATGTTTTCTTGAAATATAAAGTCCAGCATAAAGAATAATACAAAAGCAAATGAGAAGAGCAAGGAATAGTTTATTTGTCAGCTCTATGGAGAAGGGAAGAATTTATGGCCAAACAGGGGATAAAGAACATTATGAAAAGCAAGATAAATAATTTTTCACAGTTAAAAATTAAATTGAATTAAATTAAAAAGGTTTTTCACAGTTCAATGGAGATAAATTTGAAATCATAGAAGATGCAAATGATCTTTCAAACCAATGCAATGTGTTCTGAAACTTTTTTTGTACCCTTCATCTGTGATTAATGAACTGTGTGGTTTTTAATCAAACATAAACCATTGGTACTATTATTTGAACTAAACTTCTTCATAGTTTATAATTTTTAAACTATGTAGTTAATGTTATGCATAATCAATAAAGCTAATAATCAGTAATAGTCATATGACTGATCACGCTCTAATTTTAAAGTTTTGCTATTATTGACCTCTTGCATTTATTCTAAAACTTAAAAAATTATCTGGCTATTTTGAATATCAGTATACATAAAACCATATATACTCATTGCTGTATGCATTATTGTTTTCTGTTTCTATCTTATATCTTCAGATTGGCAAATATAAAATTCTGTGGAGAAAAAAGCTTTGATCTTTAATAAGTACCCTGCTTCTGTAGCAGGAAAAAAATTGCTTGTTCTTGAGAAATTTCTCTGTCAAAAATTTAGTATAAGCAAATATACCGCTTTCATTTTGATGTTTGTGTTTGTGTTTCTAAACTTAATGTACTTCAAAATAAGAATAATTTCTTCATATTCATTTTCCTATAATTCTGATGCTTTTCATCATATATTAGTGATCAGAAATGAGGTGTAATTCTCCATTCCCTACCCACAAAAGCTAGGGAGATATTTTATTATAAGTTAAAGGGAGTTCTGCCCTAACTCATGGGTTGTACAAGAATAACCTATTGTTGGGTTTGATTGACTATGCAAGGATTATGGTGTGGTATATTTGAAGGCTATTGAATGCAATTTACAGTGCTTAATACAAATCTTTATTCTTTTAGTATAAAAAAGTTTTTGCACAAACAAAGCTAATGCAACCAAGATTAAAAGGAAAGCAGAAAACTGGTGAATACTTTTTTCAGCCAGCGTTTCTGATAAAGACTTCATTTCTAAAATATAGAGAGAATTACATTAAATTTGTAAGAATACAAGCCATTCTTTAGTTGATAAATGGTCACAGGATATTTAAATAAAGAAATTAAAGCCTTCTATAATTATATGAAAAAAACCCTCTAAATCATTTGATTAGAGAAAGGCAAATTAAGACAGCTCTGAAGTACCATCTCATATCCTTCAGATTGACTAATATGACAAAAAAAGAAAATTATAAATGTTGGAGAAGATGCAAGAAACATGGAATAATAATGGATTGTTGGTGGAGTTGTAAACTATGCTATAAAACTGTACATACTCTTTGACCCAGCAATATTTCTACTAGGTCTGTGTTCCAAAGAGATCATAAAAAATAGAAAAGGACCCATATGTATAAAAATGTTTATAGCAGGTCTCTTTGTAGTGACAAAGAATTGGAAATTCAGACGCCCATTAATTGGGAAATGGATGAACAAATTGTGGCATATGAATGTATGTTTACATTAATGAATGTTATTGTTCTAGAAGAAATGATGAGCAGGCAGAGTTCATAAAAAATCTGGAAAAACTTACATAAACTCATGCTGAGTGAAGTGAGCAGAACCAGGAGAACAATGTACACACTAACAAAAATATTGTGTAGATGATCAACTCTGAAAGACTTAGCTCTTCTCAGCAATACAATGATCTAGGACAATTTTAAAAGATTCGTGATGGAAAATGCTATTCACAAACAGAGAAAGTACTATTGAATGTGAATGAAGATTGAAACATACTATATTCATTTTGTTGCTGTTTTGTGGTTTCCCCCTTTTGTTCTGATTCTTCTTTCACAGGACTATTAATGTAGAAATATGTTTAATATGATTGTTCATGTATAACCTGTATCAGATTGATTACTGTCTTGGGGAGGGATGAGGGGAAGGAGGGAGAAAAAGTAGAAAATCAAAATTTTTAAAAATAAATGTCAAAAATTAATACATTTTTTTTTTAAAAAAGAAAAATGTAATGCCTTGAATTGTTTTTATTTAATCGTGGCTTTTGGGTAGTCCAATAATGCTTACATTATCCCCCTCCATCTATTTTCCAGGTCAGTAGATTTTCTTTTGAAAAATTTCACATTTTCTTCTCTTTTTGATTCTTTTGAATTGATTTTATTGTTTCTTGATGTGTCATGGAGTCATTAGCTTCCACTTACAATACTAATTTTAAGCAATAATTTTCTTCAGTGAGCTTTTATATCTTCCTTTCTGTTTAGATGGTTTTACTTTAAATTTTAAGGAGTTGTTTTCTTTGATAATTTTTTGCATGTCTTTTTCCATATTTTGTTCTTCCCTTACAAAATTGTTGTCTCCTTTTTTATTAATTATTTGCATTATTCTCATTAGTTTTTTTTCAATTTTTCTTCTGAGTTTTTTCTTTTTTTGCTTTTAAAAATCCTTTTTGCACTCTTCCAGGAGTTCTTTTTGAGCCTGAGACCAATTCACATTTTTCTTGGAGCCTTCACTTACAGACGTAATGACATTGTTCTCTTCTAAGTTTCTGTTTTGATCCTCCTCATCACCATAATATCTTTCTATGGTCAGATTTTTTTCTTGCCTATTTTGTGATTTTTTTGTGTGTGTGCTGAGGCAATTGGGGTTACGTGGCTTATCCAGGGTCACATAACTAGGAAGAGACCACATTTGAACTCAGGTCCTCCTGACTTCAGGGCTGATGCTCTATCCACTATACCACCTAGTTGCCTCTGATGTTTTATTTTATTTTTTTTTAATTTGGCCCTGCTCCTGTAGTGGAGAGACATTGTCCCAATCTTACTTTGTGAGGGGTCTCAGGGACTTGCTGCTAGCTTGTATTAGAGGGGATAATACTTGGTTTTGGCTAACAGTGGGTCTTGGGCCTTGGGCCTTGTTCCTGCTTGCATGCACCATAGCTCAGGGCCTTTGTTGACGGCTAGCTTGCCCTGGGATTTAGAGCCTCACTATTGGTTTGCACTGGGGATGGGGACCCATCTGTATTCCTTTCCCCTGCTGCTGCCCAATCATTCTCCCCTTTCACCCAAGTATAACACATCCTTTTTGGTGACTTTTCAGACTGTTTTGGAATGGAAAACTGCTTCACTGAAGCAGTCTGAAATTTGTGCTGAATCATAAAAACTGAAGGTTGTTTGGAAGGAAATTTGAGAGAACTCAAATAAGTTCTTATCTCACTTCTCTACTATGGCACCAGAAGTCTCACAGATCACTTGATTTGTGAAAAACTGGAATAAACTTGAGGGGGAGTCTTGTCTTCAAGGCAGCCTCTTTGCAAAGAAGTCACTCATGAAGTTCTTCTAAAGAGCTGTCTTATAAGTCAGAATCTTTTACTTGGGCACCATGTTGAGGACCAACAAGATAATTCAAAGAGGAAACTTCCTGCAGTCTTGACTCTATCCTGCCACTGGAAAGTGATGACTCTGGAAGAAGGATTAAGGTCAATGATTTTGTGCAACTCTACTTCATTTAAATCCAACTTATGCATGAAACAAAAGACACTACCCAAACCATTTTAGCATTTCTATCTATCTCAAAGATTGTGGCAACAAGCAAAGGTTGAAGAACCAGGTGGGAGCTGTAGTCACAACTCTGTACATCAGCAGCTCAGGCCATAGGGTCATATTCTCACTAGAAGCAGCAGTGGGATTCAGCAGCCCTTTGGGGATATAAGCAGCCTTTTAAGGATCATACTGTTCATCTCCATGGGTGAGTAAGGGACTAGAAAAGGTGCCCTAAAAATTCTCTACTTACCCAACCCAACTGTCGCAGGAGAAAAATCAATTCTGTGATCAAAACACTAAAAAATGTACAAAAAATTCTGCAAAGTTGATTTCATTCATCATCGGTACATGAAATGTCCCACAGCCTTATAAACAATGCAAAATCCAGCAGTCTTGAAAGACAAATGGCTCTTGTTGCCAGAACACCCAGTAGATATCATATCCAAGTAGCAGGAAGATGTACAGAGTTAGACAACTGATCCCAAATGTTTATGGAACTATTTGTGTCTGATCATTCTACACTCATACTGACCTGATCAGCCACAGTCAAACACATTAATTTGACTCCAACATAGTGATGTCTTTTAGGTCCTCTTCAAGAACAATGGAAAACCACTAATCAATATAAGAAAACCTTGTCTCTCTTTGCTATTCTCTACCATTCTGCATTCTGTTTCATATATCTTTCCCTCTCTCCCTTACCTTTTGCTTTCCTTCTTTACTCAGCAATTTGTAAAGTCTCATCAGACAGCCATTTTTCTGTCTTTCTCTTCTTTGGGATATTGTTGTTGTTAATGCCTTATATACAATATTACAAATCTCTGTCCATTGTTCTTCAGGCACTTTATCAGATCTAATTCTTCAACTCTATTCATCATGTTGACTTCATATGTATAAGGGCTGTAATTTTGGTCATACCTATATGGTCTGAAAGTTTTACCTACTTTCTTCAATTTAAGCCTGAATTTTACATTATGAAACTTATGATATGAGAATCGGCTCCAGGTCTTGTTTTAATTGACTATATAGGGCTTTGACACTCTTGGCTGCAAAGCAAATAATGATTCTGATTTCGATATTGACCATCTGGTGATATCCATGTGTAGAGGTACCTTTTGGGTTGTTGAAAGAGGGTGGTTGACATAACCAGCATATTATCTTGACAAAACTTCATTTTGTACTCCAAGGCCAAACTTGCCTGTTATTTCATTCATCTTTTGATTTTTTACTTTAATATCCTAATCCCCTCTGATGGGCATGACAACTTTTTTGATATTCTTTTTTTATTAAAGCTTTTTATTTACAAAACATATGCATGGGTAATTTTTTCCAACATTGATCCTTGCAAAACCTTTTGTTCCAAATTTTCTCCTTCTTCCCCCCACTCTCTCCCCTAGCTGGCAGGTAGTCCAATACATGTTAAATAGGTTAAATTACATGTTAGATTCGATATATGTATACATGTTTATAAAGTTATCTTGTTGCACAAGAAAAATCAGATTAAGAAGAAAGAAAAAAAGCTTCAAAAGAAAACAAAATGCAACAGAAAGAGTGAGAATGCTATGTTGCGTTTTACACTCAGTTCCCACAGTCCTTTCTCTGAGTGTATATGACTCTCTTCATCACTGAACAATTGGAACTGATTTGAATCATCTCATTGTTGAAGAGAGCCATGTCCATCAGAATTGGTTGCCATATAGTCTTGTTATTGCAGTGTATAATGATCTCCTTGTTCTGCTCATTTCACTCTGCATCAATTCATGATGCTATTCTATAGTGTTCATATACCATAATTTATTCAGCCATTCTGCAACTGCTGGGCATCCACTCAGTTTCCAGTTTCTTGTCACTACAAATAGGGCTGCCACAAACATTTTGGCACATACAGGTCCCTTCCCTTCTTTAAGATCTCTTTGGGATTATAAGCCCAGTAGAAACACTGCTGGATCAAAGGGTATGCACAGTTTGATAACTTTTTGAGCATAGTTCCAAATTATCTCCAAAATGGCTGGATCCATTCCCAATTTCACCAACAATGTTTGACATTCTTTCTGGAAGAGGTTGTAGAACTTCATAGAACTGATAAACTTAGGCTTCTTTCATGTCAAGTTTCATGGCCAAACTTGTATAGCCATCATGTTCAGTGCTTTGCCTTGGATTCAAATAGATATATCTCTGCCATTTTAGAGATTATGCTCCTGTATTACTTTTCTTATCCTTTTATTGACTATGAGGGCTACTCCGTTTCTTCTAAGGGATTCTTGGCCACAGTAATCTAAGTAATGATCACCTGAACTAAATTTACCCATTTTTGTCCATTTAACTTCGCCAATACTCAAGACGCTAATGCTTAATCTTTTCATCTCCTGTTTGACCACATACATTTTACTTGGTTCCTATGGTCCATGTTTTTATTTAATATTCATCTTTTCAGCATCACACTGCCCTTTCATCACCAATCACATCCACAGCTTTGGCTCAACCATTTCATTCCTCCTCCTGGAACTACTTATGGTTGTCTTCTGTTCTCTCCCAATAGTATGTTGGGAAGAGACCCATCTGTCAATGTCATTTCTTTTTTATCATTTTAATAGTGTCCCCAGGCTTTTCTTGTCAAAGATATTGTAATGGTTTGCTATTCCCTTCTCCAGTGGGTCACCTTTTGTCAGGTGATCTCTACTATAATTTAACTATCTTGAGTAACTCTGCATGGAACGGTTCAGAATTTCATTGAGCTATGCAAGGCCCTCTGCTCTGACAATACAGTGATCCAAAGGGGGAAATATATATTATATTTAATTATATATCATATTACAAAATAATGACATATGTTTGTATGTGTATATATACACATACACATATACTCTAGAAGAATCTGGAATGACTACCTTAAGAAAATCTTCTTGTCTCTCATTATTCTCTACAATCCTGTATTCAGTTTCATGTATCTTTCCTTTTGTCCCTTGCCTTTTGCCTACCATATGGTAGGACTCTGTCTATGTGTCTACAAATAGTTGAAATAAACACCCCTATTTCTGCTGAAGGTGCAACCATCCTTCAGTGTCTTAGGTTTTCAGCATTAGTTTTGGCTCTACTTTCTCTCATCCTACATAACTAAAAATGTGCCAAATCTTGCCATTTCTACCTTCACAATAGCTTTCCCATTTGACTCCTTCTCTCTACTCACAAAACCACATTTTAATTCAATCCTTATTACCTTTCACCTATTTCATTGCAACAGAAAGATTATTGAAACACATTGGTCTCTCTGCTTCAAATCTACCATTACTCCAGCCCATCCTATGCACTGGTGCCTAAGTAATTTTTATTAAGCACAGATCTGATCATGACATTCTGTCAACTTAGAATTATGATGATGGCTTCTTAGATAAATATTTCCTATATTTACTTTTTAGAGCCCTACTCAATCTACACCTCCCCCAACCCACTTTCCGATCCACTAGACATAACTCTACCTTCAGCAATCCAGGATCCAATCAGACTAGTTTTCTTTCCAATCCTCTTATTCCATTTCCTGCCTTTAGGCCTTTGCCCTAATTTCCTTCCATTCTTGCCAGGCATTCCCTCCTTAAATCTGCCTTATAGAATCACTCTCTTCCTTCATGATGCAGCTTAGGTGCCATCTTCTTCATGAAACCCTTTCCATTCTCTTCTGCTAGTGTTCTCCCTTTTAAACTCCCTTTTATTTATTGAACCACTTTGTATATATTTATATTTTTTGAATTTATACTTATATAAATGCTGAGTTTTTACGTATAATTTTTTCTCTCATTAAAATGTAAGCTTTTCTGTGAGTAGGCATTGTTTTATTTGTATTGTATTTGTATCTCAGCAAGGTACCTGGCACATAGTGCTATTATAGCTAATTATAATATCATAACAATAAGCATTGTTAATATATGTGAATATATAATACAATATGTAATGACACAACACAACAATATACAATAATTTCTATTAATGCTTTACCCTTTGTAAATATTATCTCATTTTATCATCACAATAATCCTGAGAAGTAGATAGCCCCATTTTACAGTAGAGGAATCTGAGGCAGACAGAGATGAGATGACTTATCCAAGATCACATAGCTAGTAAGTGTGTCCAAGTCTTCTTGACACCATATCCAGCTCTCTAGCCACTTCATCACCTAATACTTGTTGACTGACTGAATGACTGCTTAATATATAATAGAAAAGATGGGGGCCGAAAAAGTTCTAGTCTAAGTACTTCAAAAAATTTAAAGAGGGAAGTAAGATTTTTCAGCTATAGGAAAATTAGGGAAGACCACATGGAAGAGCTAAGTCTTAAGAAAGATCTGAAAGCTAGTCTAACCCTCTGGATTGTCCTCTGTTGGACCTGTTATGTACTCGATCCTCATGCATCTTGACAGAACTTGCTAAGACCTATGCTTCATTGGTAGAACCTTTGAGAGCCCAGGGTTACTCAAGGATGTACCCTGATGGTACATCAAAGGAAAAATTCCAGGGAGAAGCATATCATCACCACCATCACTACTGCTGATGTCATCATCATCCCATTATCTTCCTCACTGCCATCACCCAACTGACTCATAAGTGTTACCGAAGAACAGGATAAAGGGAAAAGAAAAATAATTAAGTCCACTCCCAGCCCATAAGATGCAGGATTGCATAGTGGATAGGGCACTGCATTTACAGCTATGAAAGTCTGGATTCAAATCCTGCCTCAGATTATTGCTAGCTTTCTGACTTTGTTTGTAAATCTACAGTGAGAGGGAGGAGAGTAACATGGTTAGCCCTGCAACGTAGGAAAATCATGTCAGTCCCCATGAATGGGTAGATTGGAGAGAGAAGAGATTTGAGCAGGCAATCACAATAGCCCTGATAAAGGGCTGATAGAGGGCTGATAACAGGTGATGAAGGCTTATACCAGAATGAGAATATAGTCAAGATATTTTACAAAAGTGAAATCGATAGGCGTTGGCAACAGACTAGATATGGATAGAAGATGTGTGTGAGAGAGTGAGGAGCCCAGAATGATTCTTCTGCTCCTGTACTGAGAGATAAGAGATCTTTCATTCATTGTTGTCCTTCAAACTTGAAGGGGACCAAAATATCATCAGGGCCAATATCCAATGTGTCTGACTGTGGTTGATGAGACCAATAAGGGGACCAAAATATCATCAGGGCCAATATCCAATGTGTCTGACTGTGGTTGATGAGACCAATATGAGCTCAGAAGTCTCTACCACAGGTCAAACTTATATAATGTGTATGAACTTTGAGGATGGAGATGGCTCCACATTTGTGCATTTCTATAGAAGGTGAAAAGAAGGGAAAAGGAAAGTTTATGGCAAATGGCTTCAATTTTTTTTTTCTATAAAATATGAGGCTTCAACGTTCTCAGCTGAGAGGGTGGGGGAAGGGAGAGCCATGGGAAGTCTGAAGAGGGATGGCCAGGAGCAGAAGCTCTATAAGCACGGAATGGAGTTTTCTGTCCTATTAACTTTTCTTGGTATTGCTTTTTCTCTGGCTTCTCTGTTGATGTGCTGTCCTAGGCAATTGAACAGTCTGAGAACGCAAAAAGGCATCCCTCTAAAAGATACAACTTGAGCTAGTAGATTATTAAATCAGGAGGTTTTGTTACCCTTTGGCATCTTCAGTCTCAGGAGACTCATTGCCACTACTTCAGGGTAAAGGAAGGGATGCTTTGAGAATATTTAGAACTACAGATTCACAGGATCTAACTGCTTGCTGAAAGGGACTTCAGCAGCCATCTAGTACAGTACAGGAGAGTAACCCCAACTCTAACATGCCCGATAAGGGATTGTCCAACCATTCCTTCCAAGGAAGGAAAACCTGCCACATCTATAGGCAGCCTATTCTACTTTGGAGTAGCTGTAGTTATCAAGGTGTTTCTTGACCTTGAGTCTAAGTAATTTCCCTGCATCATCTCTACTTCTGACCTCTGAAGCCAAAGAGAACAAGTCTAAACTAGAAACTCCATGACACACAAGAAGGCTTTTGTAAGATGGGGGCTCTCTCTCTTCTCACTATCACTTGAAGATCCCATCTGCTTCTCAGGGGTCCATGATCTCTATATTCAGCCAGTCTTTTTGCTAAACTGTAGTTCTGTATTGCCAATTGCCTGTGTATCTCAAACTCAACATGTCTAACATGAAAACCATTACCTTTTAAAAAAAAATGAGACAGTAATATAAAATAATCCTCCTTCTGAAGTTCCCTATTACTGACAAGAACACCAATATCTTTCTACTTACTTAGGTTCTCAACCACTTGCGCCATCTTTAATTGTTCATTCTCCCTTATCCCCCATATCCAATCAGTCTTCCTCCACAACTCCTTTCACATCTGTTTCATCCACACCACTCACATAAACACCACACTGTTCAGGCCTCCAACATCTTTAGCCTAGATTATTATTACAATCACCTCCTAATTGATATGCCTGTCCTTCCCCATTCCAACTCATCCACCACATGGCAAGGCTTAAGAAATGTTGATTGTTGAATTGATTAATTGATCCATGTTTGGTGTATCTAATCAGTTTCTCATCTCTGACGTCACAGGCAGAGAGATGCTGAGAAATTGCCATCGAGGGCTTTGTTGCATAAATATGAGGCCCAGACATAGAACAGCGACACTTGTAAACTGGAAATTTCCAAGAGTAGAAGATACCAGAAAGGAGAAAAAGGAGTGGGGAGAGACTATCCGGATCAGAAATAGTTTTCCACAAAAAAGCTAAGCCTGAAAAAACAAGAGATTATTTTTGTAATGATTACATACATTCCACAAGAAGCCTCTCTGGATCCCCTCTTCCCAAATAGCCTCCTCTCCACCTTACCCTTGACATACTGCCTTTCTTCTGAATTTATTTCCACCCTCTTATTCTTTATATGTAATATATATTTTTGTAGTAAATTAATTTTTTGTAGTAAATTAATTTTTTGTAGTAAATTAATTTATAATGCTCAGCATCAGTTCATATAAATTTTTCCAACTCTTTTTAAAATCAGTTTGTTCACCATTTTTAATAGAGCAATAACATTCCATTACCTTCATGTTGTTCAGTCATTCTCCAACTAATGGGCATCTATTCATTTTCCAAATCTTTGCTACCACAAAAAAGATCTGCTATAAACATTTTTTTTGCATATGTGGGTCCTGTTCCCTCCTTTATGATTTCCTTGGGATACAAAGCCAGTAATGACACTAATGGTTCAAAGGGCATGTACCTTTGGGCATAGTTCCAAAATGCTCTACAGAATAGTTGGATCATTTCACAACTCCACCAACAATGCATTAGTGTCCCAATTTTCCTACATTCCCTCATTATCTTTTCCTGTCATCTTAGCCAGTCTGAGAGGTATGAGATAGTACCTCAGAATTGTTCTAATTTGTATTTCTCTAATCAATAGTGACTTAGAACATTTTTTCATATAAGTATAGGTGGCTCTAATTTCATCATCTGAAAATTGTCTGTTCATATCCTTTGACCATTTATCAATTGGGGAAGGACTTGTATTTTTATAAATTTGACACAGTTCTTTATATATTTTAGAAATGAGATCTTTATCAGAAATACTGGCTATAAAGATTTTTTCCCCCAGTTTTATATTTCCCTTTAAATCTTGTTTCTGTTGGTTTTGTTTGTGCAAAACCTTTTTAATTTAGTGTAACCAAACTCCATTTTGCCTTCCATAATGTTCTCTAGTTCTTTGGTCATAAATTACTCTCTTCTCCAAAGATCTGATAGGGAAATTAGTCCTTGTTCTGCTAATTTGTTTACGGTATCATCTTTTATGCCTAAATCATGTACTCATTTTGACCTTATTTTGATATGAGTGTGATTTATGCTGAGTTTCTGGCATATTATTTTCCAGTTTTCCCAGCTCTTTTTGTCAAATAGCAAGTTCTGATAGCAAAAGTTAGAGTTTGGGGAGTGCTCCTCACTCTCTGTCACATAGTCACCCCATCAATATTTAGATGGCTATGGACCTTGATTATTGTGTTGTGTATCTAATCTAATACTCTGCTTTACCACTCTTTTTCTTAGCCAGTACCAAATAGTTTTGATGACTGCTACTTTATAATATAGTTTTAGGTTTGGTACTGCTAAGTCACCATCTTTTGGAATTTTTTTTCCATTAGTTAATTCCCTTAATATTCTTGACTTTTTGTTCTTCCAGATGAATTTTGTTATTTTTTCTAGTTCTATAAAATAATGTTTTGGCAGTTTGATTGGTATGACACTGAATAAATAAATCAATTTAGGCAGATAATTCTGCCTATTAGCTTAGCCTACCCATGAGCAATTGATATTTTTTAATTGTTTAGATCGGATTTAATTGTGTGAGAAATGTTTTCTAATTGTATTCATATCGTTCTTGGGTTTGTCTTGGCAGGTCCACCCCAAGTATATTATTTTGTCTATAGTAATTTTAAGTGGAATTTCTCTTTCTATTTCTTGCTATAGTCTTTGTCAGTAATATATAGAAATGCTGATGATTTGTGTGCATTTATTTTATACCTTGCAACTTTGCTAAAACTATTAATTGTTTCCAGTAGGTTTTTGGATGATTTTCTGGGATTCTTTAAGTATATCATAATATCATCTGCAAAGAGTGATAGTTTTATTTCACCATTGCCTATTCTAATTATTTTAGTTTTTTTCTGTTCTTATTTCTAAAAACAACATTTCTAGTACAATGTTGAATAATAGTGGTGATAAGGGGCATCCTTGTTTCACCTCTGATCTTGTTGGAAACACATCCAGCTTTTCCCCATTACAAATTAATGCTTGCTGTAGATTTTAGCTAGATACTGCTTATTATTTTAAAGAAAGCTTCCTTTATCCCTATGCTCTCTAGTGTTTTTAACAGAAATGTGTGCTGTATTTTGTCAAAAGCTTTTACTGCATCTATTGAGATTATCATATGATTTCTATTGGTTTTGTTACTGATATGGTCAATTATGGTAATAGTTTTCCTGATATTGAACCAGCCCTGCATTCCTGGTATAAATCTCACTTGGTCATAGTGTATTATCCTAATGATAAATTGTTGTAATCTCTTGGCTAATATTTTATTTAAAATTTTGTATCAGTATTCATTGGGGAAATTGCTCTATAATTTTCCTTTTCTATTTTGGCATTCCTGGTTTAGGTATGACAAGAAATTTGACTGTGCTCCTTCTTTACCTATTTTTCCAAATAGTTTACATAGTATTGGAATTTATTGTTCTTTAAACGTTTGGTAGAATTCACTTGTGAATCCATTTAGCCTTGGAGATTTTTTCTTAGGGAGTACATTAATGACTTGTTCAATTTATTTTTCTAAAATGGGACTTTTAACTAATTTATTTCCTCTTCTGTTAACCGGGGAAATTTATATTTTTTGAAAATATTCATTCATTTTGGTTAGATTTTTATACTTGCTGCCATACAGTTGGGCAAAATCATTCCTAATAATTGTTTTAATTTCTTTTTCATTGGTGGAAAGTTCACCCTTTTCATTTTTGATGTCAATTTCGTTTCTTTTTCCTTTCCTTTTTCTAATCAAATTGGCCAACTGTTTATCTATTTTGTTGGGATATTTTTCATAAAACCAACTCTTAGTTTTATTTATTAGTTAAATAGTTTTCTTACTTTCTATTTTATTAATCTCTCCTTTGAGTTTCAGAATTTCTAATTTGTATTTAATTGGAGATTTTAAATTTGTTCTTTTTCTGGTTTTTTTAGTTACATGCCTAATTCATTGATTTCTTCCTTCTCTATTTTATTTATGTAGCTATTTAGAGATATAAAATTTCCCCTAAGAACTGTTTTGGCTGCATCCTATAGATTTTGGCATAATGTCTCATTATTGTCATTCTTTTGGGTGAAATTATGGATTGTTTCTGTGATTCATTGTTGGACCCACTCATTTTTTAGAATTAGATTATTTAATTTCCAATTGGTTTTTAGTCTATCTTTCCCTAGCCCTTTATTGAATGTAATTTTTATTGCATTGTGATCTGAAAAGGAGAAACATCTACTACTTCTCCCTTTCTGCATTTGATTGTGAGATTTTTATGCCCTAATACATGGTTAATGTTTGTGTAGGTGCCATATACTGCCAAGAAAAAGGTATATTCTTTTCTGTCCCTATTCAGTTTTCTCCAGAGATCTATTATATCTAGGTTTCTAGGATCCTATTAACCTCCCTAGTTTCATTCTTGTTTATTTTGTGCTTAGATTTGTCTGAGTCTGAGAAGGGAAAGTTGAGGTCCCTTGCTAGCATAGTTTTGCTATCTATTTCTTCCTGTAACTGGCTTAAAATGTTCTCTAGGAATTTGCCTGCTCTACCACTTGGTGCATATACATTTAGTATCATTACTACTTTATTATTTATTTTACCTTTTATAAAAATATACTTTCCTTTCTTATCTCTTTTAATAAAATCTATTTTTACTTTTGCTTTATCTAAGATAAGAATTGCTACCCCTGCTTTTTTAACTTCAGCTGAAACATAATAAATTTTGTTCCAGACTTTTAATTTTACTCTATATGTGTCTCTCTGTGTCAAATGTGTTTCTTGTAAACAACATATTCTAGAATTCTGGTTTTTAATTCACTGTGCTATGTGCTTCCATTTTATGGAAGAGTTTGTCCCATGCACATTCACAGTTACAATTAGCTGCTCTGCATTTCCCTCCATCCTGTTTCCTCCTCTATATATACTTTTGTATATATACACTCTTTCCACTCAGTCTCTTGCCTTTTCCCCTAGTGTTTCTGTCCTCCCTTTTATCCCATCCCTCCCTTTTCTTTGCTCTTTCTCTTCCTACTTCTTTATAGGATTAGATAAATTTCTTTACCCAAATGATGCCTTCCTCTGTCTGCCCCAGTGACAAATACAGTTCTCTAGAGTTCCAGATATCATTTTCCTATCTGATGGTTTAATCTTTAAATAATATATATTTTCCCCTTTTACCTTTCTATCCTTCTCTTGAGTCCTATGTTTGTAGATTTAGTTTTCTGGTTTTTTTCTGGTGTTTTCAAAAGAAACGATTAAAAGTTTTTTACTTCATTGAAGCTCCATTCCCTCCCCTGAAAGATGATGCTGTGTCTTGCTGTGTAGTTAATTCTTGGTTGTAACTCCAGGTCCTTTGCCTTCTAGAATATGGTATTCTAGGCCCTCCAATCCTTTATTGTAGAAGCTGCCAGATCCTGGATAATCATGACTATTGTTTCTTGATATTTGAATTGTTTTTTTCTGGTAGCTTGCAGTATTTTTTATTTGAGATTGTAGTTCTGAAATTTCACATCACATGGACTGAGGGTATTGCTGTGAATGGACTCTGATATGATGTAAAAGTTTCACTCAAGCAGTTTCTTGCTTCACTCCACCATCTTGACTTCACCCCCAGAAATCCATATATGTATTTTTAATGTATATAGTTGTGTTCCCTCTGAGGAAATTAAAATTATTCTGTACTATTTAATAGTTGATTCTTTTCTGTAATTGACCCTATTTCCCATTTTGTTAAGCTATATTTTTCAGTTCTGATGTTAAGCTCAAGAATGTAGTTGTCCCTCCAAGCCAGTTTATAGGTGTGGTTGAAAAGGAATGCTATGATCACTCCTGTAGTTAGTCTCTGCGACATCTCTTAGCCCAACCACGTTAACCTGATGCCATCCCCATAAAAGACAAGTTGCCTGTTCTTGCTTGTCCTTGTTCAATGAGGGGAGGTTTGATCCAAAGGAACAACTAACTGGGTAGTTCTGGTTTCCTTAAAAAAAAAAAGATTACAAGAAGCAGATAAAACAATGAATATTCCTTAATTGTCAGAGAGGGGCATGATTAGTCATTATGTCAATCTACTTTTCCCAGCTTACCAACTGTAATGCTCTCCAACTAATCAGAACTTTCCCCTCCCATTCATGTGGGTTGAAAAGAGAATACCTCTTTTCTCATCAGAGGTGCTTGCCTTAGTCAGATGTACTTTGCTAAATTATATACATCACTGTTAATAAACTGATTATGCTCAGAGCATGCACCTTAGTATATCTTTATTGCATTTATTCACCCCCACAATTCATTAAAAAGTGAGCTCCTTAAGAGCAAGGACTGTCTTTCACATTTCTTTGTATCTCCATTGCTTAGCACAGTTCCTAGTACACAGAAGGTACTTAATATATTCTCATTGATCATGATGGCAATGACCTCATGGGAATACCAGAACAAATCTTACCAACTTGGGGGCAATGGCTTCATCTTTTGCCATGAGATAAATGAAAAGCTCAAGAGATAAGAGTTTCTGGGTGATTAATAATCAATTTATTAACTAGGCTAGCTGATAATAAATTTATTCTTGGCAACCAGACAAAACCATGGAAATCACTAATGCTTAAATAGCTTTGGAAAAGGAGATGCCACTTAAGGAAGAAATTCAATCCTGATTGGTGAACAATTAATGAAGGAGTAGATATATTAATGAGGAAGTGGGCCAGATGTTTTCTGCTCCTTCTGTTGAAAACATGGCTTGACCATGAGATTGACTCAGCCACCTCCAGAAATCTGGACAGAGGAATGCAGCTTCCTTCAGAGCATTCTGATTGGTTTTCTCCTTCATGAGCTAAACTACCCTAAACTCCAATGGCGGGGAGCAATGCCATAAACTTATTTTCTAAATGCAAGAATTTACCTAGATTAGATTCTGTTTATATTCTAAACACAGGTAAAGTATTCTAGTTGAGGATGTCCTACCCAATCTCATCTATCAGCAATGTCTTTCAGAGATTGACTGGTCCACAAGGGCTGGTCCCAGATTGAGCCAATAAAGGGGAAAAAACTCAATCCCAACTTAATAACTGGTTATTAATGTAATAGAAAACAATAATTTCTCTTAGCCACAACCCCCTGCTCTACTTTAATCAGATTGAAAAATTGTGATTTGTAGTGTGGAGCTATAGGGCAGTTGATTGGTATATCAACTGATTGGTTGGTAGATACTACTAGCTTGATCACTAATATTAATAGATGATTTTTTTTAAAAGCGTTACTGAATTGGAATTACTGAATTTATAAATTCATTTTCTTGTGGCTTTTGTTGTTGTTATTTGTTTTTTTAAGTATGTGTTTCCCATCACTTTTGTATTCTAGAACTAAGCAGAAAGTGGCAGCAAAGGGAGGGGATTGAGGGCAGGCACTGGACTAGTCCAAAATCACTGGGAAAAAAGTACAATTTACATGAGACAGGTTACTTTCTGTGCCTTGAATGTTTGCTCAAAAAAACCAGTCAGTCTGATGCTTCCCATGGGTAGAGCCCTGATTAACTTCCATGGCAAAGAATAGGTAGGAGCCTGGTCCCATATGCACCAGAAGTTTTGGTTTTGAGCTATTCTTAATCTCTCTTATCTTGACCTAGCAACTTCATCACTGAAACACTTTAAATCTTTGGGCTTAAAGAGAAAAGCAGTCAAATCAGATTTGGAGAACCTAAATCTAGAAAAGGACCAATCACTAATAGGAGACAGGTGTCTTGTTCTTTAGGGGCAGCTCCACAGATTTCTACTGCTGAGGGGATAACGAAGAAGGTAGGGAAGGATGCTGGATACCCTTGCAGAGGAGGGAGGGTGTCCTATATCCTTCTCTGCTCTCTTCCCCATCTCCTATGCAAAGCTTTTCCAGAGCTCCACATTACTAGTGCTGTTTGCTTTCTTAAATTACCTCATTCACTAAATATATACATGCTATGTCTTCTGAGACTATATAATCGCTTTGAGGATAAGTACTCTTCCATTTTAAACGACATATACTTTATATTTAACACATAGAAAGAATAACAATTACATTTTAGCATATAATCACATCAAAATATAATATTTACTATATTAACTATGTAATTTATCATATTTATGATATTAATATTATGTGCTTTGCAAATCTTAAAGTGCCATGTAAATGCTAATCACAATCTGTCATTATGTTATATTAAAACACTATATTATATATAACAATATTCTGTTATATATTTATAAGAATATACTATGCTATATGGTTTTGTATTATAATATTATACCATACATAGCAATTTATTATAATATATTATGTTATATATTATATGATGTATTATAATGTACAGCATTATATCACAACATATTGAATTATATGTAATATAATATAAAACATCACAATATATTATATTATGTACTATTATACTATATTATATAAAGCATCACAATATATTATATATCATACATATTATGCTATAACATATAGCATTATATTATAGTTTATTGCATTATATATTATTTAGTACATTATATGTTATGATATTATGTATAATAATATTATGTCATTAGCACCTATATAGCACTTTAAGATTTATGAAACACATTACATTTATAAAATTAGTAATAAAACTGAGGTTGCAGTGGGCCCAGTGGAAGGATCTAGGGACTGGACTTGGAACACTGAAGCTTTGGGTATGACACAGATAGGTATGAGGATACAGAGACTGTGGGTTAGAAAAAGGGGCTCCAACCCAGGCAGTTTAAGACTCAGAATCACAAAGATTTTGTGGGAGCAGAACTACATGTCAATGGATTTTTCTGTCCTTCATAGCTAATCTCCATTTGATCTTCACAATAGCTGTAGGAGGCAGATACTATCATTATCTTCTTTTTATAGATGGGAAACCAGGCAGACAGGATTAAGTGACTTCTGCAGAGTCTCATAGCTAGTGAGTTCCTGAGACCAGATTTGAGACACAGATGTTATTGACTCCAAGTCCCAGTAGGCTGCTTAGGAAAATCTCCATCCTATTTTACCATTTTCTATTTCATTTAATAATTATATACTAAACTAAATAGAGCACCAAGAAGACCTGAGTTCAAATCCAGCCTCAAATTCTTATTAGCTATGAGACCCTGGACAAATCACTTCCCCCTACTTGCCTCAGTTTCCACATTTGTCAAATGAAGTAGAGAAGGAAATGGCAAACCACTCTGGTACCTTTGCCAAGAAAACCCCAAATGGAGTCATAAAGGGTTGGACACAACTGGAACGATTGAACAACAACCACAACAATGTGAGTGTGTTTATGATTCACATGGACTAGAAGAGTCAAACATTTTAATGGGAAATGAGACATAAACCTGTTATATTTGGAAATTCTCCAAACAGAAACAAAATTCAAACCAAATTTGTTATAAGTCTTTGAAATAGTTTGTGTAGATAATTCTCCATTTAAAAGAAACTCTAATGTAAGTCAGGAAGAACTCAGACCAGGGGAAGAGAGCAGGTATTTGCTGTAAGTAGGACAAATGACTTCAGCCCTTTGCAGTCCCAATGTCAGCCCTTACCTGAGGGGACTAAGCCACCATCTGGGGTACCCTGTCGCTAGAGTTGGGTGTAATTCTGTCAATCCTGCTTACCCTTACAGATGGGGAAAAAAACCCCATTCTATGTCATATAAATAAATGAGTCTCCTTGCTCTTTCGGAGCTCTGCTCCTCTAAGAACTGAAACTGAGCCAGCCAAGGGGTATAACTTTCCTTTGGCTCATTTGTTATTCTGGGATTGTTGCTAATTGACATTTGCCTTTTAGGTGCAGTAATTCTGAATATCCTTTAGGGCAGGGCTTTTGGAGGAGGGAGGTGGGGGCCTGGCACAGTCTTCTGCAGGGAATGACAAGGCATATTTCCAAAGCCCACTTGTTACTTTGAGAGCCAGTGTTGTGCCCCTAGTGGGATGGAGGCTGCCAGGTCTTGGACTCTGCCCCAAAGCGTTTTGAAGAATCTTTCTTTTTTCCCCCTAAAAAACTCATATCAGGCAGGTGATAAGTAGCAGTTTTGGCAAAAGTCACATAAGAAAATCAAAATCAGAAATTATGCTTGAAGAATTAGTGCTTCAACAATTCAACCAGCACTTACTATGTATTATTCAAGGGAAGCTAAGGGGCACATGGATAGAATTCTGGAGTCAGAAGTCTCATCTGTTCAAATCCAGCCTCAGACACTTACTAGCTGTGTGACTCTGGGCAAATCACTTAACCCTGTCTGCCTCAGTTTCCTCATTTATAAAATGAAAGGAAATGGTAAATCATTGCAGTGTCTCTGACAAGAAAACCTCAAATGTGGTCATGAACAGGTGTAATATGGAGGCGATTTGTTAACAATAAATAGATTCCAGTGGAATCTCTAGAAGAATGGAAAGAGAATGTTGAAGGGATGGATCTGACTTGGATGGATATAGGGGAACAGGGAGTGATGATCAATCAGAAAAGGGGTTTCCATCCAAACTGCCTTTCTTAGCAGAGAAGTAATATTGATTTAATTATTAGCCCCTGAGGGAAAAGGTGGAAAGGGTGGAGGGAGAGCAAATGGTCTGAGGGAGGTCGGATGTCCAGTCCTGGATCTTCCTGACAGTCAGGGGAAGTGTTGGTAGAGCCACAAAACTGTCCTGGTTAGAAAGGACCAAGGTCTTTTTGAAGTACGGACCCTCAATAAATCAGCTCCACCCAGGATTCACTGTCAAGTAAGATTATTGGGTCGGGGTGACAGACTCTTTGTTCTTGAATATAAGAATGTATTAGATTGGGAATAGAGAGAAAAAACAGACAATTCCTGTCCTGTGAGAGTTTACCTTCAATCAGGAAAGGCAAGAGATACATATGTTTAATAGAAGGAAAATGTCAGTGAGAGAAAACGGGAGTGAAAAACAGAGACATAGAGAAACATGTTGGGGAGGAAGAGAGAAAGAAAGACAAAGAGAGACAGGCAAAGAGAGAAGGAAACAGAAAGAGATAGAAAGACTGAGAGGGACAGAGATAGAGAAGAGAGAGACAGAGATAAACACATTCACAAAGAGAGACAGAGAAGAGACAGATAGCAGGGAAGGGAAGAAAGAAAGAGCTAGGGAGAGACAGAGGAAAAGAGAGAAAGAAACAGATGGACAACAGAGACAGGAATACAGAGGTAGAGCAGAGAGAAGGGAAAGGAAGAGAAGTGGGGAGAGAAAAGAGGCAGAGAGAGACAGAAACAGAAGGAAAGGGTGAAGGAGAGAAAGAAGGGAAGAAAAGCGAAAGAGATGGAGAATCAGAGGAAAAAGGAGATAGAAAGACAGAAATAGACAAATAGAGACAGGGATACAGAGAGATAGAGACACAGAGGCAAAGGGAAGGGAAAGGAAGAGAAGGAGAGTCAGAGAAAGACAGAGATAGAGAGATAGAAAGGAGAAACCAAAAGGAAACTAGAAGGGGAGGGAAGCAGGAGCTCAGAGATGACTGCTCCCCAAATGGGTGTCACCTGAGCTGAGCCTGATGGGAGGATTAGTATTCTGAGAGATGGAGTTTAAGAGAGAGGGCATTTCTATGTATAGAGGATAACTTGTGTGAATTCCTAGAAGTAAGAATTCTGACTTAGGAAATAGCTCATAATATAGATTGGAAGGAAGATAGAATTTATGAAGTGGGATAAAGTATTAAAAAAGGCTGGAAAGGTAGGTTGAGGCCAGACAATGGAAGGCCTTAAGAAGGTAGGTTATATCTGCAGACTATCCAAAGACCCCCAGAGGCTGGATCATGGAGAAGAGATCAAAACTTTGCTCCCTCTTCCTTCCTCCCAGGGAAAGACTCAATCAAACAACTCCCCCCTGACACCTCATTTCCATTCAGCCCCAGACTCTGTGCCCTACAGCTTGATCTCATTTGATTGGGAGGACAGTTCCTTATCAGGTCTCTGGGGATTTAGAGCTAGACAAGCAGGACCTTAGAGATTGCAGTCCAGCCCATGGAGGAGAAATGACTTTTCCAAAATTACCCAACCATTAAATCCCACAACTAAAGTTCCAGACCAGGTTCCCCTAAGAGGCAGCTCTGTGCAGGATGAGACACTGACTTTAGAATCAGAAGATTGATTTGAATCCTGCTGCAGACACTTGCTGTGCGAGCCTGAGAAATTCCCTTCACATGTCTGAGGCTCATTTTCCTCTTCTATTCCATCTTCTATATGGCAGCCCATCAGATATGTGAAGATGAGGAGTTTGGGCATTCCAGCCTCTGGATTCCTTCTCCCTCTCAGTTCCTCTGATTTCATGGCTAGTATTATTTCCATTAACCCATTAGTGTGTGTGGGAAAACAAAGCAGCCCACACCTCTGAAGCCACAGGATGGGTGAAGGGCCTTGGGTTCGTGCCATCTGAAAGTTGGTTGAAAGAACTGGGACTATTTAGGGGAGGGGAGAAGACTCCGGGTGGGGCATGGAGTCTCTTCAAGTATTTGAAAGGCTCTGCTTGGCTGAAGAGGGAAGGACCCGGGGAGTGGGTAGTAGTTTCAAAGGCCTCACATCAGAGAAAACCTTCCAACAAAGTATAAGAAGCTGCCTTGGAGTTGGGGGTGGGTGGGAGGGCGGTGGTGGGAGCTCCCTCACTTGAAGGGACCCCAGATTGATCGACCACCACTCTGGGGAAAGATTTTTTGCACTAGTCAGGCCCACAGAGCCCTAACTTTTCTATTCCGGTGCCTCTTGAAAAGCTAGTAGTGTGAGGAATTGGAAAATTTCAAAAGGAAAAAACCAACCCCATGATCATCTCACAAAGTGCTAACTCCATAGAACAGCTGTCCTGTCCTCGTCTGTGTCCTTGAGCTGCTCTGCTGCAAGATAATTCTAACTTGTGTATATAAATAAAAGCATTTGCCTGATAACTTAAGCCTGACTTCACTTGCTTAGAGCAGTGGAGCACCCGAAACTATAAAAACCTTCCAGAATGGACAGCCAGCCCCTCCCTCCTTCTCTGAGATGGGGCACACACCCATTCACCAGATAGGAGAAAAATTCCCAGGATGCTCAGTTCTTAAACTTCAGGGCACAGGGCTGATTACCAGCTGAAGTCAGAAAGTCACTTCCCCTCCAAACCTCTTCCCCAAAGTTTCTCTGTCTCTGTCTCTGTCTCTGTCTCTCTTTCCCCATATGTGTGTCTCTGTCTGTCTCTGTGTGTGTCTATGTCTCAGTCTATCATTCTGTCTTTGACTCTGTCTCTGTCTCTCTGTCTATCTTTGTGTGTGTCTCTCTATCTCTCTGTCTCTGTCTCTCTCTTTATCTCTCTCTGTGTGTTTCTGTGTTTCTCTGTCTCTTTTTTCCTCTCTCTTTCCCTGTTTGTGTGTTTGTCTCTCTATCTCTGTATATGTGTCTGTCCCTCAGTCTGTCTATCTGTCTCTGACTCTCTGTGTCTTCTCTGTCTCTCTGTTTCTGTGTGTCTCTCTCTGTCTTTATATCTCTGTCTCTTTCCCTCTTTGGCTCTTTCTCTCTCATTGTGTTTCTCTCTCTCTACTTCTCTGTCTCTCTCCCTCTGCATTTCTGTCTTTCTTTGTCCCTCTCTGTTTCTGTCTGTCTCTGTCTTTGTCTCTCTGTTTCTCTCTCTGTGTGTGTCTCTACTTCTCTCTGTGTGTCTGTGTCTCTCTCAGTGTCTGTTTCTCTTTCTCTTTGTCTCTTTATCTCTCTGTCTCTTTCACAAACACACACACATGACTTTTTAAAGTATAATTTTTGAATAATCGAATCACAGAATTATGTAACTCAGTGACCTTAGAGATCATCAAAGGCCCAGACAGATGTGTCAACCTTCTTAAACATGGTAATGGTCTTCACATATCTGATGGGCTGCCATATAGAAGGTGGAATAGCTACATTCTGCTTGACTCTAGAGGGGAGAACCAGGGGCAGAGAAAACAAGTTGTAAAGATGCTTTAGAGCCCATAGGCTTATAGTTTTAAAAGTAGAAAGGACATTATGAAGTTTATCTGGGCTAGTGGTGTCAAGCTAAAAAAAAAAAACCATAATAAAGATCTTTGGCCTATTGACATTATGAATGTTCTGCTGAATTTTTATTTGTTTCATTAAACATTTCCTTATTACATTTTAATCTAGTTGGGTGGCACTTGGGAGTGTTGAGCTGTAATGCCTGCAATGTTTAATATTTCTGATCTGTTTTGATCCTCTTTTTTAACAGAGAGGAAAACTGAGATCTGGAGAAATGAAGGGATTTGCCCATCATCTTCTTTTTCTTCTTCTTCTTCCTCCTCCTCCTCTGCCTCTTCTTCCTCTTCCTCCTTCTTCTCTTCTTCCTCCTCCTCCTCCTCTCTTCTTCTTCTTCTTCTTCTTCTTCTTCTTCTTCTTCTTCTTCTTCTTCTTCTTCTTCTTCTTCTTCTTCTTCTTCTTCTTTCTTTTCTTCTTCTTCCTGAGGCAATTAGGGTTAAGTGACTTGCTCAGGGTCACAGAGCTAGGAAGCATTAAGTATTAGAGACCATATGTGAACTCAGGTCCTCCTGACCTCAGGGCTGGTGCTCTGGCTATACTTTTGAAGAAAATATCTCTTTGTTAAAGTTATTAAGATTAAAGTTATTAAAAGATATTAAGTGGAAGAAAAGAAATAAGTGTGAATATTTTAATAAGACCAAGGACTTTTCAAATATTATCTCACTTGATCTGCACAACAACTCTGGAAGGTAGGTGCTATTTCACCCCCATTTTATAGATGAAACTAAAGCAGGGTGAAATAGTGCCTGGGGTCACAGAGTTAATAAATTCCAGATTTGACCTCAATTCCTTTCTGACAGGATACAGCAGTAGACCTGGAGTCAAGAAGGCCTGAGTTAAAATTTAACCTCAGACACTTACTAGATATGTGACCCTGGATACGTCACTTAATCCTGTTTGTTTTAATTCACTGGAGAAGGGAACAGCAAACCATTTTAGAACCTTTGCCAAGAAAACCCCATGGGCGATGTAATCCATGGAGTCACAAAAAATTAGACATGACTAAATGACTGAGCAATAATAACCTTCCTGACTCCAGACCCAGAAATCTATCCACTGCTAGAAAGCTGCCTTGATGAAAATGTCCTCAGGTCACAGGTCCTCACCAATAGGGAGAGTGCCGCTGGGGGGGACTCAAGCTGATGGTGATAGAGAACTATTCCAACCCTTCAGAGTTATCCCTGGAAACCCAAGGTAGCTCTGGGAGAGAGGGAGTCGGAGCAAACATGCTCTAGGACCATCGAGCTACAGCAGGAAGGCAGAGAATTCAGAGGCTATCATGTCTGATCCCCTCCATTTACAGGGAGCAGATCCAGAGTGGAACAGACTTGCCCAAGCTCTAATGGGTGTTTAGCGTGAGAGTCACAATGTAAACTCAGATTCTCTGACTCTAAATTCTATCTGCTTTCTCCATTTGTAAGGGGTTAACACCCAGCCATGTATTTTCTAAGTCAGTGAGTATTTATAGCATAATTACTATCGCTTGACAGAGATTTTCCAACATCCAAAAGTAGGTCTTGGATTCCAATTAGAACCATTGACCCAGACTAGCTTTATAGCTAAAGAAACCAAGGCCCAGTGAGGTTAAGAATATTGTCCAGGGTCCCGGAAGTAGTGAGAGATAGCAGAGAGAAGATAAAAACCCAAGTTCTCTGACTCCAGATCCATTACTTTTTTTCCCCTCCCCAATGGCCATTGGCTCCTAAATCAAGGTAAATTAAATTCATGCTTAATAAGAAAACTCTTCCTGTTTGTTAGAGCTCACCAGACTGGGATGGGTTCCTACTTATTGCTCTCCCCCTCCTCAAATGCTCACAGATGTGCTTACTCACCCTAACCCTCTCCAATAAGCTTCCTGAGGGCAGGGACTGCATTTTATTTTGCCATTATATTGCCAATGCTTCTGACAGAGCTTCCCCTGCAACAGAGGTTTCATTAGTGCTCCTTGAACTAGATTGCACTGTTGTTGAGTTGTTTAATCGTGTCTGTCTCTTCATGATCCCATGTGGAGTTTTCTTGGCAAAGATCCTAGAATGGTTTAATATTTCATTCTCTAGTTCATTTGACAGATGAGGAAACTGAGGCAAATAGGATTAAATGATTTGTCCAGAGTCACACAGCTAAATGTCTGAGACAGGATTCAAACTCAGGAATCAGGAATCTTCCTATTCCAAGTCTGCTGCTCTAGCCTCTGGGGATGGCTCCCATTCATGTTAGACTAGATAACACTGAGGGCCCTTTGACCTCTAGAATTCTGGGATTCCATCAAAACAGACCACTTAATAGCATCCTTTGATTATTATGTTTTTATATTTATTTATTATATAGTTTTTTACATTTATACATTTCATTTATTATGCATTATATAATAATATTATTATTACTCATTATTTAAGACTGTTGTATTTTGTTTAAACAATTAAGTAAAATGTAGTTAAGGTCAGCAATGTCAAATACATTGTGTGTAGAACAGGAGGAGAGACAGTGTGTCCAGAACCAGATTAAAATATAATTGGGAAATATTTAAAAATAAATAAAAAATCCAATAGAACAAAGGTAATGTAAATGTGTGGTCTTCTACCAGTAATCCTTATGGGAGATTTAATGGCCCCCTTTTGTATTTGAGTTTAACCTCACAGTTCTACATGATCTTATTGGAGGGGCAGTGGTACAATAGTCCAAAGTCAGTCTGTCAATGGATAGACATTAAGTGCCGGGAAAGCACTGGCTATTCAAAGAACCAATCTTTACTCCAAAGAGTTTACATTGTAATTTTAATTTATCTCATTCAAAAAAAAAAAATGCTAAAAAAGAAAAAAAAAAACCTGAAGGAAAAGAAATTGTCACCTAAGGGTGTGCCATCCAAATTGCGGTCTCCAGGCTCAGTTGACAGTGTATTTGTCCCGTCGCCCAGCATCCCTCGGGGGCAGGCAGGAAGCCGACCCAACCAAGCCGTCTTGTCGCTATTTATTCCCTTTTCATGTCTTGCAGAGAAGCATCTATTGACTTGTGGCGCCCTCTGGTGACTGCAGTTGGGAGTGCTGCATTCACTCAGGTGTGAGTTGGTCCTTCCTATAATATAGCCAGGAAGGGTCAAAAAATCTGGCAAGAGCAATGGGGAACTAGGGAGCCGGTGGGCGCCCTCCCCCGCAAAGAGTCACTTTGTCCCTGACCTTACTGGCTGGTGGTCTCTTTGGATCTTCCACGGCCAAGCCTCAAAAAATCCCAATGGGACACCCCTGTTCCTCCTACTCAGAAGCTTTTAGGGGGCTAGACCGGCTGTCTTTCCCTCCAAGGAAACACTGAGCTCTTGGTTGACTTTAAGAAAAAATTCTCTTCCTTTGTAGATTTCTTTACCTGCCTTGGAGATGACTCGAAACTCAGGCTAAGAAAAACCCAGTTCCAACATATAATTTAGGGTTAAGTACATGATGAATGGCCAGAGACTTAAAATTAGCAAGGAAACCCAATCCTGGGGCGTTATGCCGGTGGCTAAGCGCCTGGATGTCTGCTGGGGCAGCAGGAGTTGGGGGAGGCACTGGATGGAATAACCAGACTCTATCCACCCTCAAAAATAGGGGGGGGGGGATACTCTGGGAGGAGTGTCAGTCATCCTAGATGGTCTCCAGCCTGAGTAGTGTCTGACTGGCGAGACTTTGTACAGGACTATTGGGAGGGTCACTCCAAATTACAGTGAGGTTTAGGGACTACCTCCAAAAGGCAAATATTTATTTGATTGCTATAAACATGGCCCATTAGGTATTCTCCCACCAGCCCTCAACCTCTATAATTTGTAGTACTTAAGTAGAAGGGGTGTGCAAAATACTGAGTATAGTGGAAAGCAGCTGGATTGCCAGTGCCTGGCAGTCAGGAAGTCAATAACAGTTTATTACATGCCTACTGTGTGTCTGACACTGTGCTGAGTGCCTGGGTACAAAAAAGAAGCAAAAGACGATTCCTGACGGAGGAGTTCACAATCTAACGGGAAAAAAGCATGAAAACAAATATGAATAAATGAGTGATATTAAGGAAAAAGGGGAAGTTGTTAAGAAAAGGAAGGCACTTGAATTTTTTTAAATAACTTTTTATTGCCAGAACCCATGCCAGGGTAATTTTCTACAACATTATCCCTTGCACTCACTTCTGTTCCGATTTTTCCCCTCTCTCCCTCCACCCCCTCCCCCAGATGGCAAGCAGTCCTATACATGTTAACTATATCGCAGTATATCCTAGATACAATATATGTGTGCAGAACCGAACAGTTCTTTTGTTGCACAGGAAGATTTGGATTCAGAAGGTAAAAATAACTTGGGAAGAAAAACAAAAATGCAAACAGTTTACATTCATTTCCCAGTGTTCTTTCTTTGGGTGTAGCTGCTTCTGTCCATCATTGATCAATTGGAACTGGATTAGATCTTCTCTTTGTCGAAGAAATCCACTTCCATCAGAATACATCCTCATACAGTATCGTTGTTGAAGTATATAATGATCTTCTGGTTCTGCTCATTTCACTTAGCATCAGTTCATGTAAGTCTCTCCAGGCCTCTCTGTAGTCATCCTGCTGGTCATTTCTTACAGAACAATAATATTCCATAACATTCATATACCACAATTTACTAAACCATTCTCCATTTGATGGGCATCTACTCAGTTTCCAGTTTCTGGCCACTACAAAGAGGTCTGCCACGAACATTTTGGCACATACAGGTCCCTTTCCCTCCTTTGGGATATAAGCCCAGTGGAAGGAAGGCACTTGAATTAAGAAGAGTTCTGAAAGACTTGTAGAAAATGAGATTTTAGCTGAGATTTAAAGGAGAACAGGAAGCCTGTAGGCAGCTTGAATGAAGAAGTAGAACATTTCAGGGATGGGGGGACAGTCAGAGAAAATTCATGGAACTGGAAGATGAAGGGTCTTGTTCATGCAATAGTCAAGAAGCCATTGTCACCATTGTATATGTTGAGGAATGAGATGTGAGAAGATTGGAAAGGTTATAAAGGGCTTTGAATGCCAAATAAAAGATTTTATATTTTATCCTGGAGTATATAAGAAACCATTGTAGTATTTTGATGTTTTGAGCAGCAAGGTAACAAGGTCAATAGTTAATAAACATTTATTAAGTGCCTACTACTATGTACCAGGCACTGTATATAAAAAGGCAAAAGAGAGAGACAGTCCCTTCCCTTAGAGAATTTACAATCTAATCCGGGGAAAACCATACACAAGGAAGTTGAGAAGCTGGGGAAGAAGAGAAAAAAAGTACCCAATGCAGAGATATTTATTGAACCCCTATCATGTACCAAACACCTCATTTATAGAAATACAAAGACAATAAGGAAATAGTCCCTGATTTTGCCCACTATACAAAACAAAACCAAAAACCTGGTATTTACTTTACATATAGATATTTCATTAAAAATTTGAGGTTATCACTACATAGAATTCCCAATCCCTCTATTTTTGTCCGCCTGCATTTTTTATTTCCTTCACAGGCTAATAGTACACTATTTCAAAGTCCGACTCTTTTTATCCAGCAAAATAACTGTTTGAACATGTATACATATATTGTATTTAACTTATACTTTGACATATTTAACATGTATTGGTCAACCTGTCATCTGGGAGAAAGAGTAGGGGGGGAGGAGGGGAAAAGTTGGAACAAAAGGATTTGCAATTGTCAATGCTGAAAAAATTACCTATGCATATATCTTATAAATAAAAAATTATTTAAAAAAATTGAGGTTATTTGCCAAGAGTTTTTGGCTCCAAGACTGATATTCTGTTCATTATATTTCATTAGCTCTTCCCTTCATTTTGCAGATGAAGAAACAGACTCACAAAAGGGGCATATGAAGGGGGTAGTTTCCTACTAGAAATTTTACTTCAAATACTGACTAGCTGTGTGGATTTGGAAAAGTTATTGCATTCCTCACTGCCTCTGTTTCTCATTTATAAATTGAATATAGTACTTCTATTAATTTTCAAAGAGGTCTTTAACAGAGGAAAGCTTTTGGTCAACTTTCAAGTGCTTTAGAAATGTGAGCTGATGATGTAGTTATCAGCAATGAGCATTATTGATAATGGTCACTAGGTGGGGTTGACAGAGAAAGCCTGAAGTACTGATATGATTACTATTTGAGGCAAGCAGGGAAGGACACTGAAGGGAGTCAACTCAACTTTACAATCTCACTTTTGTGGAGTCCCTTACTGTATCCAATAGAAAGTCAAGTTATATTGTCAAACCCCTGAGGTTTTTATTTATAGGGGTAAAATCCCGATACACCTCATAGTGTGTTACTTTTATTTGGTTAATTGTGAGTTCCACTGGGGAACTTGTCTTTTACATCATTAATTGTTAAAAATCACTTTCCTTGCTAACTATATGCTCTCCTAAATCTCTTTCATATTTATCACTCCTGATCCCTATTTTACCTCTTCATTTTGTCCTTCTAAATATCCAGTTCATTCCTACCATCAAAATAAATTGGATTCATAACAGCAATGTTGGGGTCAAAGTGCAGTGTGTCTGACCATGGCTGATCAGTTCTATATGACCTTAGAAGACACAAAAAGTCCATGTGAACATTTGGGTATATGTAAGTAATGGAATATTATTGTTGGATAACAGCATTGTGCCTCTTATATTGAACAAAAAGTAAACAAAATCACTAAAGAACTTTTGTGGCATAAAGGAGGGAATGTTGGATATCAAGGTCCATATTTCCTATTAATTCCTTGTGTGACTCAGGAAAATAATTTTTGAAATTTTTCGTATATTTGTCAACAATGAAATAAATGACTTGAACTATAGAACTATCTAGGGCCTTATAGACGTCTAAATTGGTGGTTTTGTGAATATAGGATAGAGTAAAAAGAGCACTAATGAAAAATGTGGTTTGAGAAAGAAAGAGATTAAAGCATCAAACAGAGAGAAATTAAATCTAAGAACCAGAATCTTCCATACTAATTTCAGTACTCATCCTTTTACCTCTCAAAACCTCACTATGAAAACTCACTGCTCCAATTCACTTGCATTTTTTCATATTTGAATATGCTGATTTTCATTCAAGAGTGATTGACAGAAAATTTTGAAAGACTTACAATAGGTTATATGAATTTTTTCTAAAATTCATGGTATTTTTCTGATGTCAGGCAAAGTCAAACTTAAAGATTCAAGCAAGAGGAAAATATACATTATATGTCAGCCATGTTAATATTGTTTTAAATGCATGTTTACATATCTGTAAATGTATTATATGTGTAGGCATATTTATATGTATGCATGTGTGTATATAGATATATTTATTTGTGTGGGCACATGTGAATATATATACATATGAATACAGATACACGCACACAAATATCTGTGCTTAACTGTAACCTGCTTTGGAAGATGTGAAGGGTATGAAAGAGGAAAAAGAGAATGAAGTAAAAATTGTACAGCTGAGAACAAAAGAATAAACTACAAGGAAACAAAGAAAAGATGAAGTCATTGATATAAATTATACATGCTTTCTTGAAATGAAAATTTGTTGTTACATATTGTGATTGTCACAGGGCAACCTATTTTCTTTTCATTTATAGAGATGGACAGTGAAGGTATCCTTGATCAAAGTATTTGGCTCATAGTCTTCAGATTATCATATAAGTGCTTTGGATTGTTACTACCTGTGTAAAGCTGAATTTCATTTGCCTTCTTACTAAGCAAGAATGCTGTATCTCTCTAAGCTTCACTTTTGATGGAGTTAAATGTTGCTTTCTTAGAGATGGACAAACTATCCTGCTGGTAAACTGTAAAATTATTCTATTTCATCTAGCAGTTTCTGAGTTTCCCTATCATTTTCATCAATAAATATTGATATTTGATAATGTTCTGGCCCAAATAAACAAAAGCAGTGCTATATACCAAATCTCTGAAAGCTGTTCATTCCTTTTCTGTTCCTCTGTTTTCAACTATGTGTTGACTCATATTTCTCTCAAGTCAGCCACAAAACTTCACACATAGAGAAGTTTTCTAATCTGTTGACACTGAGTCTTCTGATAGTTATCTTGCCTAAGGCCCCCACTCTTGTTAAATGCTAATGTTTAGGTTGGAGAGGATAATTCTATAATTGGTCCAGCACTCTGCATCACACATTGTCACTCTCACATCTTGTTTATCTCTTCTTACAATGATGTAGTTTGAGAAATGTCGGTACTGTTGGGAGGGTGCATCAACAAAGTTTTATTGCATTCAAATAAATGGAAGCCAGTGTTGGTGAGGAGGTCATGAGATGCATACGTCTTTGTACTAAGAGACCATTGCTGTTGCTATTTCTGATGCCATTTCTTCCAAGGATTCCCTTCTACATCTTTAAAGTTATCCAGAATTACAAGCTTGTGTTCTTTCAGCACACTGATCATGACAGTTTCTAGGTCTTTTTTAAAAAAAATTCTCATTAGGATTTGGCATGGTGGAGATACACACACTGATGACAGTGGGATGATAACTACTGCAAGTGGCAATCACATCGTCATAAGCCTGTCTTTTCACTCTTTCAGGGAGACATAAAAATTTGTTGATGAGATTAGATTTGATTTTGAAACCTGTATCAGCTTTATGGAACCCTTCATCTGGTCACTCCAGAAAAAACATATATTCAGCTCTAACTTTGATGAACTAGACTTCATTTGCCATTCTTGTTTAGTCAGAACTATTATTTTATATTAGTTAGAGAAGTATCTAATGAATTCTCTGCTGGTTTTACAAAGGTGTGGCTATCACATATGTTATAGTTTCTTGGAGCTACAGGTGAAAGTTGGGTGAAGATAGATACCAAAGGTGGATGAGAATCCCTAAAAAGAGCTCAGTAGACCTCCCACCAGAGGTGCTAGTTCTCCCTGAACACCCCCTCACACCCTCATACTAGTAAAACCTGGTATCAATACAATACTTTAAGGTTTGTTGAGCATTTTACTTGTATTGTCTTATTGAACCCTCCTGCTCTGGTCTTAAAATATTATTCTTCTCATTTATACATGAAAATATTGAGGGCATGAGAAAGGAAGTGATTTGCTTCTGGTCTGACAGCTAGTGAATGTTAAAAGCAGGATTTGAACACAGATCACTCCTGGAATCAGAGGACTGAGGATCAGATACAACCTATTCTAATACTGTCTCTGTGACCCTGGACATTTCATCTACCTGGGACTTAGTTTTTTTAGCTGAAAAATGAGGAGATTGGCCTCTAGAGTCCCTCCAGCTTCAACAAAGCTGACATCCTATAACTCTAGGTTTAGTGTCAGTATAAGAATCAGACTCAGAAAAAGCACCTACTATTGCTAGGCATTGAGTTTAGTGCTGGGGATACAAAGAAAGGCATAAGACAGTCCTGCCTTCAAGAAGCTCACAATTTAATGGAGAATGACAACATATAAAAAGAAGCTAAGAAGCAGAGGATTGGGGGAGTTACCCCATTTGGGGGTACTAAACTCCTGTGGTTGAGGTGTAAAATGATCTGAGGAGGTGAGAGTTTTAGAGTTGATATCTTCTTGCAGAATTAAGCCTTTCTAGAGATCATTAATTGAGTTCAGGAAAGTAGCCAGGGGAAAACTGATGAGGTGAATTTTTGAGAGGAGCTCAGAGAAGTTGCTGGACGTCCACTCCCCCACCATATTCACTCCGGAGTGAGGCAAGGAGGTGCACCCAGGGGAGTATTTTCAAGAAATAATGAGACCTGAGTTCAAATCTGATGTTAGATACTTATAGACTATATTACCCTGGGAAAGTCAAGCCACCCTGTTAACCTCAGTTCCTCATCTGTAAAATGAGCTAGAGAAGGAAATGGTAAGCCAGTCAAGTTTTCATGTCAAAAAGACCCAAAATGGAGTCATGAAGAGTCACACATGACTAAAAAAACAACTCTACAACAAATAACACCATCCATATTTAGTGTTTACCTGTTTCTCAACTCTCACCCGTGGCTTTAAGAAACTACAGAATGCACATTGACCACACTTAGTAGCAGATGATGGCTTAAACCAGTTTGAGGATAATCAAAAGGCTTCAAGTCCATTGTGATGTCTACCTCTAGCATGAGAAGACTTCCCCTGGTGGAATGAATAGATGGGAACAATTTGTTCTACCATGAAGGTGGCTAAAGTAGGTGCTGTGATGAATTTAGAGCTTGGTAAGAAATTGAAAATGCCACAGTCATCTACTATATCCCAGGCAAACCCCAGTTGATCACCAAATACCCATTCTGACTTTTTGTCTTGCCACTAGACTTTAATGACTGGAAGACAGAGTGAGGCTGACAGCTTTGTGCAACTCTGCCTCACTTAAATCCAATTAACTCACAAGTCATGACATCACTCCATGATGTCTTTGGTCCCCTTCAAGAATGAAGTATGAGGAGAGGATTCTGGGAAGATGGGTAAGCAAGTCAGAAAATTCAAGCTCTCCAGATTTCTCCCACAAGCAAGACAAAATTGTGCCTCAGGGCAAATGTAAAGTGATTAAAAACAAACAAGAGCAGGCGCAGAACAGTGGTTTCTGGAATAATCGGAGAAGATCTGGAAAAAAAGAGCAGGACCAAACAGAGGGTTGGTCCACATGAAGTGTAAACTTCCAGGCTAGCTCCACTGAAGCAGCAAGCTGTGAATTCTGAGGCTAGCAAGGTTGCAAGGTAGTCTCAGCCCCAGCCACAGGAATTTTCAGCTCCAGACAGTGTGGGGAGTTGAGCATCTTGTGTCAGGTAAGATTGAGAGAATCTCTACTGGTAAGGATCATTTGTGTTGCCCTGGGTAAGAAGGAACCAGCACACATCCGAATGAGTGGAAAAACAATGGGGTAGTGATACTTCTAGCTCTGGGTATTTAGAAGAGGATGGAGTTCTTGGTTTTGTGTTCAAGGCCAGAAGAACTGAAGGACCTGAGGACAGAGGCACCATTATCCTTACCTAAGGACTAGAAGTGATTACAACAACAATCTGCCACAGATCGTTTTTAAAATTGAGCAGGCAAAGAAGAAAGAACGCAACCAGAGAAAGACACTAGGAGAATAGGGAAGACCAAAGTTCATCTTCAAAGGAGGATACTGATGTAAAAAAAAAAAGCCTCTCCTACCTCAAAGAGTAGCAATTAATGGTCACCTGCTCCAAAAGAATTCATAGAAGAACTAAAAAAAAAAAGACTTTAAATATCAAATAAAAGAGATAAAAAAAAAAAAACAAAGAAAAACAGAACATTATGAAAAGAAAGTCAGCCAAAAAAAAGGAGGTCCAAAATCTTAAAAAAGATGACATCTTGAAAATTAGAATTGAGCAAGAGGAAGCCGTCAAATTTATGAGACCAAGAAGTAAAATAAAATATAAAGAATGAAAAAAAAGAGAAACAAATGTGAAATATCTCAGAAGAAAAACCACAGATCTGGAGAAGAGATCAAGAAGAGAAAACATACAATTGATTGAGCTACCTGAAAGCTATGATTTAAAAAAAAGAATATTGATCAATCATCAAGAAATAATTTTTTATTATTTTTTCTTATGTTTTTATTTAATTTTGTTTTGTTTGTATAAGAAAAAAGAAAAGGAATATAAAACAAAATAAAGAAAAGCAAAAGACAACAGTGTCATGTGCTCAACAGAATATCAGGGAGGATTCAAAATATATAACAACAAATTACCAAATCAAGAAGTATATATATGTAGAAGAAATTATATTCATGAATATCCATTTTTTCTTTACTTTCTTGTAAATTGTTCTTTGGTTCTCTGCTGCACACCTTATTTACTTTAGTACTTTCCCCCCCTTTCATCCCCTCCACTTCTATGCAAACTACAGTTAAGAAAAGATATATTTATATGTATGTAGATGCATACATAGACACACCCATATCCCATATGTACACACATCTTTCCTATCTCTGCTAACTAATTAAATTCTTCTCCATAATTTGCCTTGCTATTATTTAACCTCCCCCCACCCAAGGATCCCTCCTTTGTCTTCTTCCCTAACCCTTTGCTTCCCCATCCACCCATTCCCTCCTTCCTTATTCTTTTACAGATTTTGGAACGTGCAATACCCTTCTTGTTATACATGTAGTGTTGCCTATTAAACCTATTCCCAGTGTAAGTTTTCAGAACTATGAGTCCCCCTCACCCCTCTAATGACTCTTTGTCTATTCTTCCTCTGCACTTCATTTGTATATGATTACTATTTATTTATTTATTTTGGTATAGCTTTTTATTTACAAGATATATGTATGGATAATTTTTCAGCATTGACAATTGCAAAACCTTTTGTTCCAATTTTTCCCCTCCTTCCTCACACCCCCTCCCCCAGATGGCAGGTAGACAAATACATGTTAAATATGTTACAGTATATGTTAAATACAATATATGTATAAATATCCATACAGTTATTTTGCTGCACAAGAAGAATCGGACTTTGACATAATGTACAATTAACCTGTGAAGAAAATTAAAAATGCAGGCGGACAAAAATAGAGGCATTGGGAATGCTATGTGGTGGTTTACATTTATTTCCCAGAGTTCTTTCACTGGGTACAGCTGGTTCTATTCATTATTAACAAATGGAACTGATTTCGTTCATCTCATTGTTGAAGAGAGCTACATCCATATGATTACTATTTTAACCCTAACTCTACTGATTTTTTAAGCTACCTCAAGAAATAATTTTTTAAATTATCCTGAAGAGATCAAGAGAGGAAAGTGGAAACAGAAAAAAAATTAAGGGTACTAGCCACTCTCTAATTGATAAAGGGTCAAAGGATATGAACAGACAATTTTCAGATGATAAAATTAAAGCCATTTCTAGTCACATTGCTATACATTTCTATGACTAGAGAAATGCAAATTAGAACAACTCTGAAGGACCACTTCATACCTATTAGATTGACTAAGATGACAGGAAAAGATTATAATAAATGTTGGAGGGGATGTAAGAAAACTGGGATACTAATGCATTGTTGGTGGAATTGTGAAATAATCCAATCATTCTGGAAAACAATTTGGAACTATACCCAAAAGGCTATTAAATTGTCCATATCCTTTGAAACAGCAGGGTCTCTATTGAGTCTGTATCCCAGAGAGAGCATAAAAGAGGGAAAAGAACCTATATGTTTTCTATGTTGAAATGTAAACCCTATATTTAAGTTTATTTAAGTGTCATTCATAATTGGATAGTTTAAAAAATTTTGGGATCGAATAGAGCATGATGTGATTCTATAAAGCAAAACTGTAGGAAAAGGTAAAAAGAGCAATTATGTTATACAAATAAATTGCAAGAGCAAGAACTGACAGATTAATTACATGGGGAAAGAGGGCTGATAGTTCTGGAATTTTACTGATATCAGGAATGTGTTAAAGAAGAAACAATACAGATATAGCTAGAAGGGTATAAAAGTCTTTTGAAATTATAAAGAAATAAGAGGGTAAGGCAAATACAACAAAGGGGAGGCATAGAAAGTGTAGATTAACGGGAATGGGATGAGGTGGTAGATAATGGAAATAGGATAAAGAAATCTTTGGAGGGCAAGTGGGTTAAGTAAATAGTTAGACAAGGTGGTGGGTAAATGTAAGGCAAAGGAATCAGCAGAGATAGGAAATGTGAGATAACCACAGACGTAAAAATAGTTATTAGGAGTAGAATTTATTAGGAAAAAATAGCAGGGATAGTAATAGATGTGTATGAATGTATATATGTATGACCATAGATAAATATGTATAATATATATGTAAATATATATATTTATAAATTAATTGTATATTAAATATATATTTATGAAATAAATATGTATAAAAATGTTTATACATATATAGGATGTATGTGTGTATGCATGTGTGTGTATGTTGCTGGTAGAGGAGGTAAGGGGGAAAAAGAATAAAGGAAAAAGAACATAGCAGAGAACAAAAGAAAACCTACAAAGAAACAAAGAATAGGTGACCAGCTCTGCACATAATGTGTAGTATTTATTATATTATATTTATTATATAGGTTTTATTGAAATAGAAATTTATCATTTCATATTTTGAATCCTCCTATATTCTGCTATGTACATGGCATCTTTTCTTTTTAAGTTTTTTTCTTTTGTGTTTTAAGTTTTTAATTAATTGATTTAGTTTTTTAAATTAAATAAATTCATTAAAAATTTTAAAATTAATTTAAAAAAAGAACAAGGAATGAGTAACATCATCCCTAGAAAGGGTAGATTAATCAAGTACTCAAAAACTTTTGATCACCTCCAATTTAAGACAATATTTTGTTTGTACATATATTGTTTGCTTGGTTTTTCTCTCCTGTTAAACTCCTTAAGAGCTCCTAGAGAGCAGGGATACTGTATGGCACATGTGGGTCCTTTATCCTATATCTCCAGTCCTCCAAATGTGGAAATGTAAAACATATATCTAAAACTGTCATTAATAATTGTATAATCCAAAAGAAATATTGGGGTAGAGCTGAGTAAGATGTGATTCTAAAAAAACTAAAACTGTTTAGGAAAAGGAGATGTTGTACCTCTCCAGTGCTCAGTCTCTGGAATACGGTAGGAGCTCTGTAAATGATTGTTAACTGACTCCACTCACCATCCTTTTGACTTTTCTAACCAAAATGCTCTTCCCTGGCCCCCACTCTATTATATATGTTGTCTTCCTCCATTAACTATCTCTCTATTAAATATCTGCTTGTAGGACAGGGATGATGTTTAAAGGAAGAAGCTGAGAAAGACAGACTGTGGAGAATGTATAGACATCCTATAACTATTTCCAGCTGACTAAACACTTGTTGAAAGAATAGCTTTTTGATTGGCCTTTGAGGCATTTGAAAAGGGCTGTCAGTTTCAGTTACTGCCTCAGCATCTTTTGGGGGAGCTCAGTGACTATTGAAGGCAGTAGTGCCTTTAATCTTATGAATTCAAAAGGAACAGAGGCTCCTTCACACCCTGTCACACCAGAATCTCGATCGGCAGCCAGTGAAGCTCTCACTATTGCCTCGAGAGGTGAGAAGTCGTTGAGACTCAGCCTTGTAGTAACTGAAGTGAGGATTCTTCTGACATTCATACCCTTTATGCATGTGAACGTGGCGGGACTAATGCTAGGTAGAAAATGAACTCAGTTTCAGGCTTTCTCCTCCACAGACTGAGGCAATATAGGGGAGAGGATGTTCCTGAGGTGTCGGGGAAAATGTTTGTACTTTGTTCTTGCTATGGCTTTGAAATAAATATCTTTTTGTGAAAGTTAACTGATGTTAGGGGGGTTAAATGGGATTGTAGTTCTAGTCAAAGGCTCCTTCCACTGGGAGGAACACAGTTGATGGTTGTTGAGAGATCCCTGAAAGTCACCTCCTAGAATTACAAGGGGCAAATGGAGCATTTGTACACACATGCACACACACACACACACACACACACACACAAAAGAGCCATAGATCTGCAGTTGGAAGGGATCTCAAAGACTGCCAGGTCTAATCCCTTCATTTTTTACAGAAGAGAGGCTAAATGGACCCACTCAAACTTTCTTGGATAGTAAGTATGAGAGTCAACAATTTAAATCAGGTTCCTTGAATATAAATTGTAAAAATCTGTAAAATTGTAAATTGTAAAATCCCTTCCCTGTTTTTGCAAAGAGTTAATACTCAGGCATATATTTTCTCATTTAGTACATTTAATATAGCAAAGTTTCTTTTTTTTAAAGCTTTTTATTTTCATAATATCTGCATAGAGAGTTTTCAACAGTCACCTGTTGTAAAATCCTGTGTTCTAAATTTTTTCTCCCTCCCTTCTTTCCACCCCTTCCCTGAGACATCAAGCAGTTCAATATATGTTAAACATGTGCAGTTGTTCTCTACATTAGCAAAGCTTCTTAAACTACGGATTATGAGCCTATGTGGGGTCTTGTAACTTAAGGTGGGGGTTGTGAAATTGTGATTTATTGTTAGTAAAGGTTTGATTTGTATACCTATTTTATATACCTATATACCCAGGATTGCAGAAAAATTTCTTGGGCGAAAAGGATTCAGGAGTGGAAAAAGTTTAAGAAGCTCTGGTTTGTAGTGCACTCGTTTGGGGACTTAGGGAAATGTGTTGATATTTTAAAGTAGTTCACATCTAATGCCTCCGATTTATGGCTAAGGAAACTAAGGCTTAGTGACATTAAGCCGCATGCCCAAGGTCACACAACTAATTAGTGGTGGATGATCTCCTGATCATCCAAAGAACATAGTTTCTACTTTGCTGGGTGGTGAAAGCGGGGAAAATACCAACTCACCCCACCCTCAGGCTCCGGACCCAAAGACCCTTTTTCAGAACATCCTAATGCATGAAGAGAGACCTACGCTTTCCATTGCCAAATTTCCTGTATCAAAATGCAGCTGGCAGAGGTGGGGTATTGGGTCACCAACAGAAAAGCTGTTTTCTTCCAATTTTATTAACTTTTGAGCCATTTCCTGTTTTCCTGTTGGGGCCAAAACCACCCTCCTGGCTGATTGGAAAACCTGAAAACTTGAATCAGATTCCTGACTGTGGAGTCACCCGGATCCATGTCCTAGCAAAGGACATGCTCCAGGAGCAGCCAAGGTAGAACTGTCTGGAAATAAACAGGAGAGGAAGCAACCTAATGAACATCTTAATCCTAGTCTGAGCCCTGGGATCTTTTAAGCTCTTGAGGAGGGGCAGCTTTTTGGAGGTACTCCATTCCTCCACTTCTCTGACTTTCTGAATCCTTTTTGTCCTTCCAGGCTAACTGAAGTGTCCTCTTTGAGTCTTCCTCTATCCCTGAAAAGTCTCTCTCTTTCTGTCCCTGTCTCTGTCTCTCTCTCTCTCTCTCTCTGTCTCTCTCTCTCTCTCTCTCTCAAAGTCTCTCTCTTTCTGTCCGTGTCTCTGTCTCTCTGTCTCTCTGTCTTTCTGTCTCTCTCTGTCTCTCTCTCTCTGTCTCTCTCTCTTTCTCTCTCTCTCTCTCTCTCTCTCTCTCTCTCTCTCTCTCTCTCTCTTTCCCTCTCTTTCTCTCTTTTTCTTTCTCTCTTCCTCTCTCTCCCTCTCCACCCCCTCTCTTCCTTTTTCTCTTTCTCTTCCTTCCTTACCTTTCTCTTTCTTTTTGTTTCTGTCTCCCTCTCTATTTCTTTCTCTATCTTTCTGTGTGTCTCTCGGTCACCTTCCCTCCCTCTGTCTCTGTTTCTCTCTCCTTCCTTGCCTCTGTTTCTGTCTTTCTGTGTGTGTGCTCTATTTTTCTGTCTCTAACTCTCCCTATCGCCTTCCCTTATTTATCTTTCTAGTAAGAAGTAAATCCTTTTATTATCTCCAATATATGGCCATGAAAACAAACACAGAGAGATTGAGTAATATGTCCACTTCTCAAGTAGTCTCAGAGCCTTCAACCTGGATCTTTTCACCCATCCCCTGACTAATGTTTTTCTAGGTCCGTTTCATATCCACCTCAGAAAAGTGTCAACTTCTTGAGGACTAAGACTTAAATTGCTGTCTTTCTTTCTCCAGCCACTGGCTCAATGACTGCCACATAATGAGTGCTTACTAAATGGTTGCTGAATTAGATTGGGGCTGGGCATTAGGATGGGAGGGTGAGCCCCAGCTGTTATCAACTCTAGAGAGTTTTTGTCATTGGGATCATTCTGTCGCCTGCTGCCAGAGTCAAATTTCATATGTTTCATGCAGATTTTTCACAATACAAACACGCCAACACATACGCAATGACGAATTCATAAAATAATGATCCTTGAGCAGATTTTCACAGTTCTAGCACAGGCAGTATATTTAGAGACAGGGTCCAAGTTGTTCCTTTGGTGCATACTGACTGTCATTCTGTGCAGACCATTTAACTTTTCAGTGATCCAGGAATATTCTCAGATTATAAATTGCAGAGGTGTTAATCTGCCCTGGTAGAAGGAGTTTCTCCTTCTGGGAATTCCCTATACCAATAAGATCCTAGGTCCAATTCCTATCTGGTATGCTAGTGACATGATAACATATACCTGTACATATCCATAGTCATTCTCTCTCTCTGTCTCTGTGTCTCTGTCTCTCTCTCTCTGTCTGTCTGTCTGTCTCTCCCTGTCTCTGTCTCTCTCTCTGTCTGTCTGTCTCTGTCTCTGTCTCGTCTGTCTGTCTTTCTCTCTCTGTCTCTGTCTCTCTCTGTCTTACACATACACAAGAGAGAGAGACAGAGAGAGATAGAAAGAGACAGAGAGACAGAGAGACAGAGAGACAGACAGAGACAGAGACAGAGACAGAGACAGAGAGCGCTGCCACAAAGATTTTCCAAGGACTGTCTTTCCCTTGAGGTAAGCTGAGGTCCAAGAATATATTCAGAGCCATAGTGTCTTCCCTGGAAGATGGATGGCTAGCGTACTCAGTCTCCTCATTTCAGATATAAACCTCCAAACACCTTTTTTCTGTCTCAGTCTTGCTCTGTCTCTCTCATCTCTGTCTCTGTCTCTTTCTGTCTCTCTCTGTCTCTCTTATTTCTTTTTCTCTGTCTCTCTCTCTGTGTGATTCTTTCTCTCTTTTGTTTCTCTCTGTCTCTGTCTTTCTCTCTTTGTCTCTCTGTCTCTCTGTTTCTAACTCTGTCTCTCTCTGTGTATCTCTCTGTCTCTGTGTCTCTGTTTCTGTCTCTCTCTGTTTCTGTCTCTCTTATCTCTTTTTCTCTGTCTGTCTCTCTCTGTGTGTCTCTTTCTCTCTGTCTGTCTCTCCGTGTTTCTCTCTGTCTCTGTCTTTCTCCTTCTCTCTGTCTCTGTCTCTGTCTCTCTGTTTCCAACTCTGTCTCTCTTTCTCCGTCTCTCTCTGTGTATCTCTTTCTGTCTCTGTGTCTCTCTTTGTTTCTGTCTCTCTCTGTCTCTGCCTCTGTCTGTCTGTCTGTCTTTCTCTCTGTGTCCCTACTTGACTTTTCCAGGCTCCTTCCACACTGGGAGGCATTCATTCAGATTGTTTTCTGAGGCAGAAGGCCGGGTCTTCCTAATGAAGGGGCTTTCTGAAAACACCCATGAAAGGGCCTTTCTGTGTGCAGTGGGGCCTCCATGGCCTGAATTGGGAAAAAGAGCCTCCTCCCCCAACCTTAGTTTATCCATTTGATGCTCAACCTGGACAAAAATGCTCCCAGAATCCTTGCCCCTTTGAGTCCCGGGGGCCCTTTTAGGTGTTGCCGTTTGCATGAGTTGACCCAAACAATAGTCCATTTGGATAGGGAAAGCTAGAATGATTTGGTGTCACATAGACTAAGGGATTTCAATAGTCCCAGGGCCTCAGAAATAGGAGTCCCCGGCCGCCCCCATCCCTCATGCTGGCACAGAGATGACCCTGGCCAAGAGAAGACTCTTCCAGTGCACCCCAAGCTCTCAAGCACCCTGCCAAGTTGAAAGGTTTCAAATACAGGCCCCGTGACAGATTGTGGCTGTCGTTAAAAGACAAACTTCAATAATTATTATTTTTGTAAAGCCCACATTATGTGATCTTGGACAAATCAGTTCTGGACCTCAGTTTTCTCGTCTGTAGGACAAGTGGGTTAGATCATATGGTCTAGGTCTCTTTCCATGTCAAGGTCTAGGATTCTATTATTTATTTATTCATTACTTTCTTTTCAATCTCACTAGTATTTATTAAATACCTACTATGCGCCAGATGTGATGATGCTAGGTTGTGGGGATATATGGAAAAACTGAAGGTTTTCAGTGAGGTTACATTGAATTATTGTGATTCAGAAAGAACTTCACCTATCTTATCTCCTTTGATCTTTACAATAATTCTGTGAGGGGGCTAGTGAGACGTTATCATCCCCATTTTACAGATGAGGAAATGGAGATAAAGTCACCAACCTTATTCTGTCCCTCATTTCCCTTCATCTGGACTATTAGGATATTTTGCCTTCCTTTTGTATCTCCCCTCTCCAACACATCCCCATTCAGCTGTCAATAATCTTCCTAAACTAGATACCCTGCCCCTCCTCAAACATCTGCAGTGGTTATTTCTTACTCTAAGGATAAAATACAAGCACCTGAGCCTGGATCTTGAGACCTTCCTCAATCTGTTTCCTACCTATCTTTACAATCTTATTTCATATTATTCCCCTTGTTGTAGTCTATGTCACAATCAAACTAGATCACCAGGACATACTGGATTTAAAATCAAGAGACTTGCATTTGAATCCTCATTGCCACTTACTTTTGATAGGTAGGTAGTAGCATAGTGGACAGAGCACTGGGCTTAGTCAGGAAAACCTGAGTTCAAATCCAGCCACTGATACTTGCTAGCTGTGTGATCCTGGACAAATCACTTTACCCTGTTTGCCTCAGTTTCCTCATCTGTAGAATGAGCTAGAGATGGAAATGGTTAAAAATAAAGTATCTTTGCTAAGAAGACCCCAAATGGGGTCACAAAGAATCAGTCACAACTGAAACAACTAAGCAAGAACATCTCTGTGACATAGAGTAAGTCATTTTACTTTATGTTATCTCAGTTATCTCATCTAAAAAATGAGGGATTTTTAACAGATGTCTTTTAACATCTGTTCCAGCTCATAAATAAATAGCCCTGTGATTCCAATCCCTTCTATCATTTATTATGATATTATATTTGTAGATTTACGGTAGCACGATTTGGGTGAGAGATAGACACACACTCTCCGTACAGATACTGGTATAGAGAGACAGCATTAAAGAGACTCCAAAGAGTGAGATCTCTGGTAGCAAAGTAAAGAGCCAGCTGTGTGCTTAAGAGTGACTTATCCTGGGCAATCAGAAATGAAGAGTTCCAGAGGAGTGGATTCTGAGAGCCCTGCTTGGTAACCTATTCAATAGAAGACCTTTGTGAAGATTTAAATAGAAGAGAAAAAAGAACATGGGGACCCTGGACTATAGAGTGGCAAGTTGCTTTGACCATATATATGTATGCTTTACTCTCATTGTACTTATTCTTTTCACAGATGATGTGTGTAATTGTAAGAAAACCAAAAAAATTTGTGGTGGCAATGATTTGTAACTATTATTCTGACGCTGCTATTTTAATAATTTTTTTTTGCCATAAGCTAAACAGGTTTACTGGCATAAATTTTCATGCGAAGCACACTAGTGAGGGATTATGAATTATAGTTTAGGAGTATAACCTCCTAGACTACATTCTGAATCCAAAGGAACAGACTCAACCTGCAAGATGAGTGCAAATTGAGAGGGTATCCCACAAGATCATTTATAAGCACCCCCAAAACACAGTCTATAGATGAATATTTCAGGCATTTCAGGCCCAGAGTTGAGTGATGGAGGATCATGCAGATGATAAATAAGAGGGACTAGATTCAAACCCAGATATTCTACATCCAAATCCAGTGCTCTTTCTCCTGAGCTATTGAATTTTCTACCCAGAGGCACCTTGTGAGTCTAGGTACCCTTGTCATTAGGGGTTTGACCCCTAATGTGGGATCTTAACCTTAAGACCAATTCCTAGAGAAGGCAGAAAGAAGGCAATAGGAATTCAGAATGCACACTGAATTTGGAGTAACATACGACACAGAAGCTGCTCTGAAGGAACGAATTTTCCCAACAAGCCAAAAGGATAGAGTCAGATGTAAATTTTATGTCTGTCATCCGAGGACTGACAAGGTGCAAGGAGATGGATTTTTTGACCCCAATGCTATTCCTTTTTTTAAATAATGCCCTCAATTATGGAGACCAAACATGGATCAAAGTATTGTATTTTCACTTTTTTGAGTAGCTTTTTCATTCTCATGGTTTTTTCCTTTTTGGTCTGATTTTTCTTGTACAACATGACAAATATGGAAATATATTTTAAAGGATTGTACATGTTTAACCTCAAGAAATAAAATAAAATAATACTTTTACAATCCAAGTACCACTCCTTGTCCAAATAGATTGCAACAAAGAGGTACAGATAGATAAAGGAGGCTGCTAGATGACTCAGTGATTAGAGCAGTGAACCTGGAATCAGAAAGATCTGAGTTCTAATTTAGACTCTATGAATTGGAGCAAGTCATTTAACCTCTGTCACTTCAGTCTCTTCATCGATAAAATGGGGATAATAATAGTACCTACCTTCCAAAGTCGTTGGAAAGATCCAATGAGATTATACTGGAAAATGATTGGTACAATGTCTGGTACATAATAGGTGCTATATAAATGCTAGCTTTTGTTAAGCAGTCCCCCACCTCTAAAATGAAAAGAGGGAGATATGATTCATTGTCATTTTGCTGATGCCATAATTAGGCACCGAATTGACCAAAATACTAATACCCTTTAATGTCTACAGCAACTCTTATCAATTATCTCTTGTCATAAGGCAGGTAAATGGCACAGTGAATAAAGAGTTGGACTTGGAATTAGAACTGAGCACAAAACCTGCCTGTATCACTTATTAGCTGTGTAGTCATAAAAGTGACTGGTTCAATACCTATTTTCTCAATTTCCTCACTGTAAAATGAAAATATTAATAACACCTCCCTTCCAGGATTGTTGTGAAAATAAAAGATAATATTTTAAAAGTCTAAACCCTATAAATTGTGGTATATGAATGTTATGGAATATTATTGATCTGTAAGAAATGATCAGCAGGAGGAATACAGAGAGGATTGGAGAGACTTATGTGAACTGATGCTGAGTGAAATGAGCAGAACCAGGAGATCATTATATACGTCAACAACGATACTGTATGAAGATGTAATGTTATGGAAGTGGATTTCTTTGACAAAGAGAAGATCTAACTCAGTTTCAATTGCTCAATGATGGACAGAAGCAGCTACACCCAAAGAAAGAACACTGGGAAATGAATGTAAACAGTTTGCATTTTTGTTTTTCTTCCCAGGTTATTTTTACCTTCTGAATCCAAATCTTCCTGTGCAACAAGAGAACTGTTCGGTTCTGCACACATATATTGTATCTAGGATATACTGTGACATATTTAACTTGTATAGGACTGCTTGCCATCTGAGGGAGGGGGTGAAGGGAGGGAGGGGAAAAGTTGGAATAGAAGTGGGTGCGAGGGATAATGTTGTAAAAAAATTACCCAGGCATGGGTTCTGTCAATAAAAAGTTATAATAATAAAAATAAATAAATAACTAATAATAATAATTTAAAAAAAGAAAATACCCCAGAGATGGGAGCATCATCATGTTTGGGTGGAGTAGAAAAATGAATAAATACATGGAACAGGAAAAAAAAAAGTCTAAACCCTAAAGCATTATATAAATAAATAGCATTTTAAGGCATTGTATAAATTCTAACCATTATTTACAATATACTATTGTAAATAGGTTGTATTGCTGGAAAGAGAACCATACTGACAAAATCACGGAGTGTTGAAGTAAATACCTACTTATCAGGGTTGTTGCAAAACTCAAATGATATAATGGACATGAAATGCAGGATCCAAGGCTCCCCTTATCCAGGACTCTGGTGTCATATGAGCCAGATTAAGTCCTGGGCAATGATTCAAAAGGTCAACTTGTCTCTGGCTCCTTGTCCCTGCTCAAAGTTTACTCCTAAGAAATTTTCAAAGCTTCTTGTGCCTGCATTTCCACAAATGTTGACAGCAAGAACCTCCATCTCTCATTGAAACACACAAGATAACAAAGGGACGTGTGTAGGACAGCCTCTATTTTTACAAACCACAAAAGAGACTGAAAAGATCAAAAAGATTCACTGAAAGCCAATAAATAAATATGGAAAGCTCATGAGGTGCTCATAATACTGCAGTTGAAATTAGTGAAAACCTTCTCTCATATGGCTTCTTTCTCAGAGTAGTGTCATTGTGTGACCTCAACTTCCTCTGAAAGGCAAACCCACATTGGGACTGCTGAACAGGTAATCCTCTACCTATTCTTGTCCAAACAGATTGTAACAAAAAGGTACGATAAATAAAGGAGGCTTCCAGGTGGCTCAGTGGGTAGATCAATGAACCCTTTAGGAAGACCTGAGTTCAAATGTGATCATTCTGCAATTGTGTGACATGGGACAATCACTTAACCTTTGTTACCTCAGTCTCCTCATCCATAAAATGGGAATAATAATAATAGTACTTAATCTCCTGAGGTTGTTGTACAAATCCATATTGTTCAAATAATCTTCCACAACAGCAGGGATCTTTTTCCCACTGGCATCCTTCTCCAGCCTATCTCTCAACTTATGATTTGAACCTTTATTGCTTTTCCTCTGGGGAAAAGAAGGAAGGAAGGAAAAAAGAAAGAACGAATGAAGGAAGGAAGGAAGAAGGAAGGGAGGGAGGAAGAAGAAAGAATAAAGGAAGGAAGGAAGAAAGGAGGGAGGGAGGGAAGGAAGAAAAGAGAGAAGGAAAAAGAAAGGAAGGAAGGAAGGAAGGAAGAGAGGAAGAAAATGAGCATTTGTTAAGTATCTACTATATGCCAGGCAATGTGCTAAGTATTTTACAATTATCTCATTTGATGCTCATAACAGTCCTAGGAAGCAGGTGCTGCTATTATCCTCAATATACAATTGAAGAAACTGAGGCAAAAAGAGGCTAAGTGACTTTCCCAGGGTCACACAGCTCATAAAGTATCTAAGAGCAAATTTGGACTCATGTCTTCTTGACTCCAGGTCTATTTCTCTGACAGGCAGATTGCTTCCATCCCTGAACACCTTGTAAGACAACTCCATACTGATCCTGCTTAAAAGCTCTTGCAGTTGTCTAGAAGGATAGAGGAAATCTGCTCTCACACAAAGGCTCTGCTATACGCCATTTACGCCTTAGTATGAATTTTGGTTCACGTGCAAGCTAACCCCCTCCATCCCCACCCTTTATCATTTAAAGATGATATATAATTGGGATCATCGAACCTCAAAGTGGAAAGGCCACTGCAGGTCAGGGTTTGTACTGCCCAGCAATAGGACAAAGGAGGCTGACCAAAAGGAGGTCTTTTAAAGCTCTGACCATCACAGAACCCAGGGGTTTTTCTGAGCTCTTTAGAGCTGACTCTTAGAATCTGTTCATGCAAGAATAAATACTCATTTATCAGGTTAAGGGTCTGGCAGCTTGCCCAGAAGCCCACCCAGATGCTTACGGCAAACACATCAAATTAAAAAAAAACACCGAAGATGTATGTGTCTATGCATGTGTGTTATGATATATTTTAAGGTAACGTGTTTTTCTTTTGAAATGTTAAATTTATTTTGTAGCACATAAAAAATTTCATTCTGTTTAAAAAAAACACCTTACACACATATATATGTGTGTGTATAGATTCACTCAAAGATACAGAAAATACACACACACACGAAATTTACCAACAAAAGTATACACCATGTTTTTTTTTTTATTTTTTATTAAACCTTTTTATTTATAAAGCATATATATATGCATGGGTAATTTTTCCAACATTGATTCTTCCATAATTTTTTGTTCCAATTTTTCCCCTCCTTCCCCTCACTCCCTCCCCCAGATGGCAGGTTGACCAATATGTGTTAAATATGTTGAAATACATGTTAGATCCAATACATGTATACATATTTATTCAGTTATCTTACTGCACAAGAAAAATCAGATCAAGAAGGAAGGAAAAGAAAAACTGAGAAAGAAAACAAAATGCAAGCAAATAACAACAGAAAGTGGAAATGCTATGTTATATACACCACGTTTTTTTTTTTTTATTTAATACCCTTTTATTTACAGTTTATATGCATGGGTAACTTTACAGCATTAACAATTGCCAAACCTCTTGTTCCAATTTTTCACCTCTTACCTCCCACTCCCTCCCTCAGATGGCAGGATGACCAGTAAATGTTAAATATATTAAAATATAAGTTAGATACACAATAAGTATACATGAACAAACTGTTATTTTGCTGTACAAAAAGAATCAGACTCTGAAATATTGTACAATTAGCCTGTGAAGGAAATCAAAAATGCAGGTGTGCATAAATATAGGGATTGGGAATTCAATGTAATGGTTTTTAGTCATCTCCCAGAGTTCTTTCTCTGGGCGTAGCTGTATACACCACGTTTTAAAATTGCTGTTCATAAGATCTGGATCCTTCAGGGTCCTATTTGGTAGGTGCCTCTCATTTTGCAAATGAAGAAACTGAGTTTTAGAGCAAGTCAGAAGTTTGCCAAAAGTTTTTCCCAAGAGTCAGGCCCTGGAAAAATCAAAATTTCAATCTCAGCCACCATATCCCTATCTCTAAAATCAAAGGACTTTTGTGTGTGTGTGTGTGTGTATGGGGGATGGGATCAGACCTCTGTCACAAGTCAGGCCCTGGAAAAACCAGGATTTCACTCTCAGCCACCACATCCCCATCTGTAAAATCGACGGATTTTTTGGTGTTGGGGATGGGCTCAGACCTGAGATATTCTTGCTCTAGTCAAAGTCCTTCTACCAAACTTTAGCCTTAAAAGGGGGAGAGGGAGAGACTTGCTGAAAAACAAGAGCTTCCTCTACCCCACACCCCCTTCCCTGACACCCCTAGACAAACCCAGCCCAATCCTGCTGACTCTGAGGGCCCGAGGCTCCCCGGAGACCCACGCAGCGCAGCTGCGGCCCTGTAACTTTAAACCTGCTCTGAGCTCATAGCTTTCCACACTGGCCAAACAGACGAGAGGGCGGTCCTAGTGTTCCTCCCTCCCGGCGACCACCTTATGCACCGCTGCTCCCTCCCCCGCTAGAAAGAGGCTCCGCGGGCTCGCTGACTGAACTTTTCTCTGCAAGTTTGGTCCCCGGAACGCTCCGCCTGCGCTCCGGCTCTGTCTCTCTGCGGGAGGCAGGGACCCACCCAGCAGGGGAATCCTCGGAGGCCGGACGCTCCCCGACTCCCCCCCTCCCCGGCTCCTTCCCCCCGCCTCAGCCGGTCGGATTTGGACTCATCCGAGCTGGAGCCCGGACCGGTTTGGACTCCTGAAAGAAAGCATCCCCCCCGTCCTGCGCTCTCCGGGCAGAAGAACATGTGGCAGTTTCAAATCTTGCTGCTCGTTTTAGGGGGCTCGCCCTTCTGGGTGATCGCGCAGGAAGGTAAGGCTCTGACAGGGCCCGGCGCTCAGCAGCCCACTCGCTTTATTATAGAGAAGGGGTTGTTTGTGCCTGGCTGTTTGGAGTCGCCCTCGGGATCGGGGGAGGTTGGGGAGGGGATGTTTAAGGACTACTGCTTTAGAGGAAGAAGATGGGCTTTATCTTTATGGTGAATACTATAGAGGAAGAAGAGATTGGGGTCAGGGAGGAACCCAAGGGAAAATGGTTAGAATCGTGGAAAGGCTGTGGATCCTGACTGCCTAGACGAAGAGACAGCTGGGAGTGGTGAGGGGATGGGCCGGAGGGTAGCCTTTTGGCTGCATCTCTTCAGGCACTTTTTATGTGACCTCTTCGGGATGAACAAAACGGTTTGGAATCTGATAATAAGACGGTAGCCTCCTCCCGGGAGGCAGAGCTTGGAAAATTAATAGTGATGGGAGCGGAGGGCGGGAGGTGAGATTTGAGCCAGATTTCATTCAGGATCCAGAGGTACCTGACACCAGGCTCATTCCTTCTCTGTTGGATGGGCTATTGACTCTCTCCAAGTTCACGAATTTGAAGTCAGAGGACCCAAGTTCAAATTTTACCATGACCATTTATGACCTGTACAATCACGATTGGCTCACTTCATTTCCCTGGGCCTCAGTCTTCTGTAAAATGGATGAGTTTGTTAGATGGAACGGGCTCCGAGATCTTTCTAGCTCCAAGTCCATGATTCCGGGAATCTTCTCGGGGCCTTCCAGATTTCTCACTCTCTCCGAAATAGTCCGTGGGGCTAGTTTTGGGGTTGCGAGAAAAATATTATTATTATTTATTAATTTATTATTATTATTAGAGGTAACTCCTCTAGAGTGTGGGGCACTTGTGAGGCAAAGAGATATATAGAAAATCCAGGGGCTGTGTCTACACTGGCAGAGTAAAGGGAAGAATTGAGGTAATTATCCACATAATTCAGGTTGAACAGTTATTTCAGGGGGAAGTTGCTCTGGGTGCTGTGGGACTTCATTTTATCTTCAGCCACTGAATAATCATATAATTGCTCAACCGCTCTGCAGTTCTTAGAAGCCAGAAGCCGTCAGCTGATGATGGCTGTGTGTGACTGTGTGGGGATACATGTCTGTGGAGAGGAGAATTGATATTAAATGAGGAGCTGGATATAGTGAGCTCTATCTCAAATTTAGCCCTGGACACATATTAACAAAGCACTTCACTTCTCTGACTCAGTTTCCTCATTTGTTAATTGATTACCCAGTGGCCAACAAGAGCCGTTTTTTACTTCTAGAAGTAGGAAGTGTTCTTGAACAGAAGAAATGACAACCTTGTGCAGTCAGTTATTCCAGAAGGATTTTTAAAGTACTTGTCATATGCCAGGCACCCTACTAAGCCCTTTGAGATGAGAAAAAAAGGCAAAAAGAAGCCCCTGTTTTCAAGAACTGTATCCAGGGAGAATTTTGTTTGGGTCTTCTCTCCACTGCTTTTTTCCCTGTGGCAGTTGGAGCTAAGTGACTTGCTCAGGGTCACCTAGTTATGTAAATAATATCCCAGGCTGGATTTGATCCCAGGTCCTTCTGGCTCCATGGCTGGGGCTCTATCCATTGAGCCATCTAGCTGTTCCTCCTCTCTTCAGCTCTTGACATCATGATGTATTTGCCTTTCTCTCCCCTTTAATACCCAGCATTTTAAGTAAACTTTAAAAGTGATTTAGAAAAGTCTATTTCAGTCACCTTTTTTCTCCTTATTTCATCAAGGGTACCCTAAGAATGGTCCTGAGACAATAACAATAGAAGTTGCAGGTTGATATAGCACTTTATGTAGATTATATATCATGTGACTCCCAGCATAACTCTTTAAGGCAGGTGCTGTTATTGTACCCATTTTACAGATGGGGAAACTGAGGCACAGAGCCATGAAATGATTCACCTATAGAGCTACCATTTGAACTTCCTTCCTGCCCCAAGCTCAGCATGCCTGCCACTGAATCACTCACCAAATTGCTCTCCCACGATTATTATTCTATGTTTAAAGCTTTATGGACCATGGAGCAGATGAATAAAATGATTGGTTTTTTTAGAATTAAATTAAAATGTTGAGAGTCCAGGAGTTGCTCTGGTGAGAAAACCAGATAGGGAGTTACTATAGGATCTGAGTTCAAATTTCATCAGTGCTCCTTGATTCCTGGGTAACTTTAGACAAATCCCTTTGCTACTCTGAGCCTCAGTTACCTTATCTGAACAAATAAAGGGGCTGACCTCAGGGGTTTCTAAGATCCCACCTAGCTTTGGTCCTGCTGGGGTACAGGTTCAAGGGGCAGTGCCCCCGGAGGGCAGCCACATGTCCCAGTGTCTAGAGCATCGTAGTCAGAAAGATCTGACTTCAAATGTGGCTTCAGACACTATTTTAGCTGTGTGATCCTGGGTAAGTCACTTAACCTCTGCCTCAGTTTCTTCAACTGTAAAATAAGAATAATAATAGTACCCAACAAGCGTTGTCATGAGGATTGGATGAGATAATATATGTAAAGGTCTCAACACAGTGTCTGGCACATAGTAGGTGCTATATAAATGCTTATTCTGCATTGTTTCTCTCACGCCCTGCATAAAGCACGTATATATATATATACATATTTATACATATATATGCATATATATGTATATCTCATTTAATCCTCACAACAAGTAGATATTATGGATGAGTTTCTTCTGTATTGCTGATGGAGTAAAGGAGGCTCATGGTCATACATCAAGTAAATATCAGAAACCAGGTCTCCCTTTGTCTGAGTCCAGAACTTAAATATTTATTACTCTTATTACCTTTTGAAGAGACTGAGAAGTGACTTGTCTAGTATCCATTCCATAAAACCTGTTCCTCTTATTTAACAAATAAGGCAACTGAGACTTGGTAGAAGGGAGTGACCTGCGAGTGTCCAAGGCAGAATTTGAATCCAGTACTTCTGTATCCCAAATCTAGTCCTTTATCCATTCCATAAAGCCTGTTCCTCTTATTTAACAGATGAGGAAACTGAGACTGGCAGGAGGGAGTGACCTGCCTAAGGTCACAGGGCTGGTGGGGTAGAGCTGAGACTCCAGGGTGGGCCTCCTGACCTCCCTCCATTCCCCCCAGGCCCAGCTGCTCTGCAGAGAGACAGGAAGCTCATTCATGCACTTTTATAAGACCCACAGAACACTAGAGGCAGTCAGTCAGTCACCCTCCTGGGCCTGCTGGGCGGGCGGGCGTGGGGGATGACCCGGCCTTGCCTTCCCCTCGCTAATTCTGTGCGAGGACAAAAATACCCCGGCTTCAGAAAATTACACCCAGCACCCGGCACCGGGCTCAGTTCAAAGAGAGTGTGTCTGACCAGCTCCGTTTAGAGGTGCCACGTGACCGGCTCTGGAGCCACTATTTTTAGGGGATTTGTTTCCCCCGGAACACATACCCTTCTCTATTTCAATTATATCTCCTTTTTGGAGGCAAAATGTGCAAATTAAGCTGTTCGGCGCTTCCTAGACGAGGGACGTGTGGGTGGCACCCAAATTAACTGGCATTCGAGGCTCCTCTGAGGAAAGGGGGGGAGAGACATCCTCTGTTGTTCATCGGGCGAAGAGCTGGCTGTAATCACGGGAGACCAGGGAGTAGATGGCAAAATTGCAATTCAAAGGTGCTGTTCAGTCTGGGCTTCTTATAAACAACTCCTCCTCCTCCTCCTCCTCCTCCCTCTCAGCCAGCAGCCTTCAGCTGCTAAAGAAAGAAATGGGAGGAGGCCACCAGAGTGTTTGGGTCTGCTCAGCTGCCGGGATGGGAGACAGGGGATTGTCCTGAGAGGAGGCACGAGCCACCTGAATACGGGGGAACAGCTCTACTGGGCAAAACTATGGTTGGAGGGGAACGATAACGCTGACCGGGAAGCTCATTAAGCTTCTGCTTCTCCTTGCCCACCCTAGTGCAACTTCCTTGGCCAATTGTATAATCCAGGGCTTATGTGGCCACACTGTGTGAGGGCAGATTCAGAAGAACCCCCCAAATCGGGTTATTGCCAAGTCTGCTGTTTTTCTTCCAATCACTGGAGCCCCACCCTGACCCTGAACTGGAGGTCCCAGGAGGGCTACGGGGCTCTGGAGTAGGCTTATTTCAGCAGATTCTGCAGTTCCTTCTTTGCAGAGAGAGCACATGTGTTTTCTGGTATCTGTCCACTCAGGATTAATCATCACCATGAATCCATTTACCCGTGATTCTCCCCCCCCCCCTCCACACCCAGTAGCTTATCCACCCTGGTCCTCGGAGTTCCTTCTGTGAGCTCCTGGCTCCAAGTACATCCTAGCAGATGTGGTAGATGTGAAGCAAGAAATGAGCCAGGCCTTCCTCCCTCAGGACTCATGCTCTTCCTCAGGTATCAGAAGCCAAATCTCTCATCCAAATGGGATGTTCAACAAAACTGGGGAGAGGGGAAAATGAAATGGGGGGAAAGGTTCTAAAGCACACAGAAGCTAAGTCTGGGAATCTCTCATCCAAATGGGATGTTCCACAAAATTGGGGAGAGGGGAAAAGGTTCTAAAGCACATGGAAGCTGTCTGGGAATGTTCAAGTCCCTGCTGAACAGAGAGGAGCCAATTTATTTGATTCCTCCTTCTTTCTTCATCATGTAATACTCTCGATAGCCAGCATTTATATAATACTTTAAAGCTGTAAAACCCTTCAAATGTATTATCTCAATCCATTTTCCCAACAGCCCTGGAAGTGGATGCTATGATTTCCCCATTTACAGATGAGGAAATGAGACAGGAAGCTGTGAATGTAATTTGCTCCAGGATCAGACAGCCAATCGATTGTGTCTAAGGCTGCAATTGAACTTGACTTTAGGTCTGATGCTATATCTACTATAGTTGGCAGTCATGTCCAACTCTTCATGAGATTATTCGGGGATTTCCTGGCAAAAATACTGGAGTGATTTGCCATTTCTTTCTCCAGCTCATTTTACAGAAGAGGAAACTGAGACAAAGGAGAAGTCACATAGCTAGTAAGGACCTGAGATCAGATTTAAACTCAGGAAGATGAGTCTTTGAACTCAGGAAGATGAGTCTTTGAACTCGGGAAGACGAGTCTTTTTGACTCCAAGCTTGGTGCTCTACCCACCACCTAGCTGCCCAATACATCACATAGCTGCCTCACCTTTCCCTAGAGCAGAAGGGATGTGAGGAATGTATGATCTCATCAGTAGTTTCTATTTCAGTGCCTCCCTCAGATCCAGAGAAGTGCTGTTAAAATAGGAAAGTAGCTCTGATTCTTCATTTTTTGTTTTTTTGTTTTTCCGAATCAATTGGGATTAAGTGACTTGTCCAGAGGTACACAGCTCCTAAATGTTAAGTGTCTGGGACCATATTTAAATTCAGTTCTGGAGTCAGACAGGTCCTCCTAACTTTAGGACCAGGGCTCTATCTACTGTGCAGATTTTCCTTCAGATTCTTCTTGAGGAGAAATCCTAAACTCCATAACATTTTTCTCTCTTTTTTCTTTTTTAAAATAGTACCTTATTTTTTTTCCAAGTATATGTAAAGAGAGTTTTCAACATTCATTTTTATAAGATTCTGAATTCCAAATTTGTCTTCCTCTCTCCTTCCCCATCCCCTCCCCAAGATGGCAAGCACTCTGGTGTAGGTTATACGGATACAATCATGTAAAACATATTTCCACATTAGTCATCTTTTCACAAACATTTTTGAATCAGATCTTCACAACAACTCTGCGATAGGGACTATGACTATCATGTCCATTTTTTTCCTTTCTCCATTTTCCTTTTAACTCTCTCTCTCTCTCTCTTTTTTCTTATAGCTTTTTATTTACAAGATATATGCAAGGGTAATTTTTCAGCATTGACAGTTGCAAATCCTTTTGTTCCAACTTTTCCCCTCCTTCCCCTTACCCCTTCCCCCAGATAGCAGGTTGATCAATACATGTTAAATATGTTAAAGTATAAGTTAAATACAATATATGTATACATATCATGTCCATTTAACAGATGAGATTCAGAAAGCCTAAAGTAGTTTGCCCAGTACCGCACAACAAATATATCTTCTCAGAGAGAAGATTTGAATCTAAGTACTCTTGATTCAGGAGTCTCCACCTTTAGCTAAGCCCTGAAAACGACTCCACTTTAAGCCCTGGGTCTTTAAACATGGAGAGATTTCAGATAGTACCCCTGAATTGGAATGAGGAGGAAAGATAGCTTTATTTTCAGTAGCCACTAACTGAAATTTCACATTTCCTTCAATTAAAATTTTTTTTAAAAATCCCAGTCTGAGAAGGGGTCTGCTAGCTTCCCTAAGATTGCCATGGTCAAGATCCTGTGCTCTAAGTAAACTCAGAGGATAAAATTCAGATTTCTGCACATGATAACTGAAAGGAGAAGGAATGGGTGGATTGTAAGAATGACGATCTGGAGCTAGATGGTGCCTTCAAGATGAATTAGCCCATCTATTTTTTTTTTTTACAGATAAGGAAACTGAGGTGCATAAAGGGACAATGCTATTCCTAGACCACATACTAAGTGCAAGAGGCAGGATTTGAACCCAGATTTGTGGTGCTCTATCCACTGGGCCACCTAGCTGCCCCTCCTCGGTTTCATTTTTATCCTTAGGAGCTAACATAGCCTCTTACACACAGTAGGTGCTTCACAACTTCTTGTTAGATTGGGTTGAATCTGGCTGTTATGAGGCCATATCTAATTGCGTAAACCGAGGTTCTCTCGTAATCTCCCTGCCCTTGTTTGCTATCCTCTTACCAGGAGTGGACTGGGCTTGACATTCCACTGGTTTATTTGAGAATAGTTTTCATATTTGTGCACTGCAGCTCCTGCATGTTGGCGTGTCAGGTTATAACTCATTGTGGGGGAGGGACCGCCCAGGGAAGGGTAGAGATGTTCAATAAACTCAGCAGCTGGCTCCCAGCCTCCCTCCCAGCCTCCCTCCTGGCCTCCACCCATCTCCAGTATACTAGACAGTCTGTAAATGATTGCTTCATCAGGGTTCTCCGAGTGAGCCATATCTGTTCCCATGATATCCCCATGACTTCTCAAGAATTCCAACAGTTTACAACAGTTTATATAGTGGAAGGGCCCTCAGAAGCCATCTGATCCAAGTACCTCATTTGTCATTTTTTTCATCATATCCTTTTCTTTGTGATCCCATTTGGGGTTTTCTTGGCAAAGGTACCAGGGTGCTGAGTGATTTGCCATTGCTTTCTCCAACTCATTTGACAGATGAGGAAACTGAGGCAGACAGGGTTAAGTAACTTGCCTAGAGTCACATGATTAATAAGTAATAAGTAATAACTCAGATATTTCTGACTTCAGGTCAGATGCGCTCTCTACTGTGCCATGCCCTGAAATCCTAAAAACATGTGTCTGATTTTATCCTTATCATGATAACTAGGGGAAACTTGGCACAACAGACCAAGTGCTGGGCTTGAAATTGAGGAACTCTGGGACCAAATTCTGCCTACTGACACTTGTTAGCTATGTAACTCTGGGCAAGTCCCTTAAATTATTAGAGCCCGAGACAACTTCCTAGCGTGTATCTGCCTTGGTAGAGGGAATTTTTACACTAAAAATTCCCTAGGCTAAAGAAGCCCCAGATCCCTTTATGAAAATTAGATTCACAGTTAAGAGGCCATGGGATATGGGAAGAGAACATTTCATTTGGAACCAGAGGACTGAATCTCAGAGTTGAAAGGACCTCCGGATCCATCAAGCCCAGTCCATATTGGAATAGGGATTCTTGCTAGGTCACGGACAAGTTGCCATTCCATTTTTTTCTTGAAGACCTCCACAGAGGGGAACCTCACTATCTCCCTGTCTTGCTCCCAGACAGCTCCAATGCTGATGACTTAAGGCCTTAAATTGAGCTTTAATATGCCTCTCTGAAACTTTCATCCTTTGCTTTAAATTCAACTCTTTTGGGTCAAACAGATCTAACCCCTTATTTAGATTCAAAAGATTAAGCTGTTTTGCAAAATAGTAATCACTCCTAAGTAAGTCTCTCCTGAGTCTTCTTTTCTCTAACCTGATATGGCCAGCTGCTTCTGGCTCTATCATTACTACCTATCAGACCTTGGGCAAGTTTCTTTCTTTCTCTCTCTCTTTCTCTCTCTCTCTCTCTCTCTCTCTCTCTCTCTCTCTCTCTCTCTCTCCCTCCCTCCCATCCTTCTCTCCCTCCCTTCCTCCCTCCTACCTTTCTCTCCCTTCCTCCTCCCTCCTACCTTTCTCTCCCTCCCTCCCTTCCTCCCTCCTTCCCTTCTCTCTCTCTCTCTTTATCTCTCTCTCTCTCTTTCTCTCTCTCTCTCTTTCTCTCTCTCTGTGTCTGTCTCTGTCCCTGTCTCTCAGAGCCTAGGGCAGTTTGTAGGTTTTACTTCTCTGCTGGTATTAATGTGAGCCCCAAATAGTGTTGTCCAGATTTCTGTAGATACCAATGTCTAGTGCCCTAATTCCATTTACCTACTTAACATCGATTAGTTTTGACAGATGATATTCACTTTAAAGAACCAGAAAAAAGGATACAAAATAAACCCACATAAAATCATCAGCATTATTATATATCACTAACAAAATCCAACAGAGTTACAAAGAGAAATTCCATTTAAAGTAACTACTGATAGTATAAAATACTTAGGAATCTATCTGCCAAGGGAAAATGAGACACTTTAGGAGCAAAACTACAAAACACTTTTCACACAAATTAAATGTGATCTAACCAATTGGAAAAAATTAAATGCTCTTGGATAGGGTGAGCAAATATAATAAAGATGACAATACTACCTAAACTAATCTATTTATGTAGCGCTATACCAATCAGACTTCCCCAAAACTTTTAATGACCTAGAAAAAATAACAACAAAATTCATATGGAAAAACAAAAGGTCAAGAATTTCAAAGGAATTAATGAAAAAAAAAATCAAATGAAGGTGGCCTAGCTGTACCTGATCTAAAACTATATTATAAAGAAGCAGTCACCAAGACCATTTGGTATTGTATAAGAAATAGATTAGTTGATCAGTGGAATAGGTTAGGTTCACAAGACAGAATAGTCAACTATAGCAATCTAGTGTTTGACAAACCCAAAGACCCCAGCTTTGGGATAAGAACTTACTGTTTGACAAAAATGGCTGGGAAAATTGGAAACTAATATGGCAAAAACTAGGCATTGATCCACACTTAACACAGTACACCAAGATAAGGTCAAAATGGGTTCATGACCTAGGCATAAAGAATGAGATTATAAACAAATCAGAGGAACACAGGATAGTTTATCTCTCAGACCTGTGGAAGAGGAAGGAATTTATGACCAAAGAAGAACTAGAGATCATTACTGATCACAAAATAGAAAATTTTGATTATACCAAACTGAAAAGGTTTTGTACAAACAAAACTAATGCAGACAAGATTAGAAGGGAAGCAATAAACTGGGAAAATATTTTTATAGTCAAAGGTTCTGATAAAGGCCTCATTTCCAAAATATATAGAGAATTAACTCTAATTTATAAAAAATCAAGCCATTCTCCAATTGATAAATGGTCAAAGGACATGAACAGACAATTCTCAGATGAAGAAATTGAAACTGTTTCTAGCCATATGAAAAGATGCTCCAAGTCATTATGAATCAGAGAAATGCAAATTAAGACAACTCTGCCATACCACTACACACCTGTCAGATTGGCTAGAATGACAGGGAAAGATAATGTGGAATGTTGGAAGGGATGTGGGAAAACAGGGACACTAATACATTGTTGGTAGAATTGTGAATACATCCAACCATTCTGGAGAGCAATTTGGAACTATGCTCAAAAAGTTATCAAACTGTGCATACCCTTTGATCCAGCAGTGTTACTACTGGGCTTATATCCTAAAAAGATTATAAAGAAGGGAAAGGGACCTGTATGTGCACAAATGTTTGTGGCAGCCCTCTTTGTAGTGGCCAGAAACTGGAAACTGAGTGGATGCCCATCAATTGGAGAATGGCTGAATAAATTGTGGTATATGAATATTATGGAATATTATTGTTCAGTAAGAAATGACCAACAGGATGATTTCAGAAAGTCCTGGAGAGACTTACACGAACTGATACTGAGTGAAACGAGCAGGGCCAGGAGATCATTATATACTTCAACAACAATACTATATGATGACCAGTTCTGATGGACCTGGCCATCCTCAGCAATGAGATGAACCAAATCCATTCCAATAGAGCAGTAATGAGCTGAACCAGCTACGCCCAGCGAAAGAACTCTGGGAGATGACTAAGAACCATTACATTGAATTCCCAATCCCTATATTTTTGCCCACCTGCATTTTTTGATTTCCTTCACAGGCTAATTGTACAACATTTCAGAGTCCAATTCTTTTTGTACAGCAAAATAACGATTTGGTCATGTATACTTATTGTGTATCTAATTTATATTTTAATATATTTGACATCTACTGGTCATCCTGCCATCTGGGGGAGGGGGTGGGAGGAAGGAGGGGAAAAATTGGCAATTGTCAATGCTGTCAAGTTACCCATACATATAACCTGTAAATAAAAGGCTATTTAAAAAAAAGAACCAGAAAGAACAAAATATAAACATGTCCCCCACCATCTCAGGGGCATACTTGCCCTATACCCACTTGAGTCTGGGAAGGGAGTAGGCTCTCTCTTAGTTCCTGCAAAGCTCAGTTCTCTCCAAGTTTATATGCTTGATATCAACCAAAACTGACCAGAATTAGGGCTTCCTAGAAGAGGAACGGCTGCTTCAGGAGGTAGAAGGTCTTTGGACAGAGCCTGTACAAGTTCTCATCAGGAACATTATGGCCTCTGAGGTCCCTTCTAATGGAAAATTCTGTGTTTGAAATGATAGCTTGGGGAAAGATACTGTGCTGGTGATCTAAGTCACAGGTATTAGATCTTATCAAGTCAGGACAAATTCTGAGCATTCAAGATCTCATTTTTAGCCAGGTATTTTCCAATCCTCACCTTACACATTTTTTTAGCATATTCTCTAGGGTATAAGAGAGTCTCAAATGACTTCCAGTAAGTACCAAGTTATATCCTCTTATCAAGGAATAACAGGTTTTTCTCTTCTCGTGGTATGAATAGTGAGGCAAAGTTGTAGCAAAAAAAAAATTCACTCAAATATCAAAAGGAGACTCCCCTGTCAACAGACCATATAATATATGTTTCTTTCCTGGTACAGAAATAATTTCTAACTCAGGAGTTCCCCATACGTCTAGAAAGTATCTCATTAAAATTCTTCCACTTCCTTAAGTTAGAAGTGCTGTAGTTCCATGGGAAGGGCACTGATCTGAGAAGCCAGACTCCTGAAATTTGTTCTCAACTCTGTAAAAGGACCCTTAAGACCTCCTTTCTTCCTTTATCAAACAAAACAAACTAGATTAGTTGATGTCTAAGGTGCCTTCCGGGTAAGACATTCTATGCTTTAAGAGCATGAGATTGAGAATGTTATAGGGGAATGGATGATTAAACTAAGCACATTAATCTTGCTTATTGTGAGCATGGTTCACTTATGGTCGACATTTCCATTTGCCTTAAATTCGGCTCAGCATGAGTATGTCATGTGTCCCAAAGTAGGATTGGGTGACTTGGGAGGCAGTTGGTTGCCTTTGGAGGAGTAACTGACCACTTGCCGGGGAGATTCTAAAGGGGGTTCTTGGTCAGGGAAGACATTGCAAGAAAGCATGTACAAGAAGATACTGAGCTCCCTTCCCACTCTGAGATTGTTGAATTCTAAGTAATCTGCCCAACATCACTCAGCTAGTAGGGAGCAGAGTTGAGATACTTAAGGAGTAATTTAATTTGAATCTAAATCTCTTATTCTTTGGCACCTCTTGATACATGCCTTTTTATTTTTTGATATGTTCCAACTTTAGCTATAAGAATTCAATTTCCCTTTTATTCCTTATGCCAGTTGTCATATAATTTAGGAATCTTATACACCTAGAGCTGGGAAGGACCTCTGAGGTCATCTGAATAACCTTGTAGATGGAAAAATTGAAGCCCAGAAATTAAGGGACTTACCCAGGATCACACAGAGGTGGGATTCAAATACTGGTCCCCTGACTTTAAGTCCAGTACTCTTTGCCACTGGACCCCATTGCTCTCCCTCTGATGTGGGAAAACCCACTGACAATTCCCAAAGGAAACACTTTTCAGCCATGTGACCTTGGACAAGTTAGTCTCAGTTTTCTCATCTGTAAAATGAAAATAACCAGTATCTCTTAAGTGCCCATTGTGAGCACCATGCTAGAGACTAAGCATTAAAAAAAGCACAAAATAATAATAATAATAATAATAAATGATAGCTAACACTTACACAATGTTTTATGGTTTACAAAGTGCCTTGGTTCTTCTTATTTACCAACTCTGAGGTAGATGCTTTTATCCCCATTTTACAGATGGAGAAACCAAGTATTGACCTAACCAGGATCACACAGTACTTGTCCTCAAAAAGTTTACATTTTCTTGGGAGAGAAAACATGTAATAATAATGGAGGCAGCTGGGCAGATCAGAAAGACCTGAATTCAAATCCAGCCTCAGATGCTTACTAATTTTGTACCTCTGGGCAAGTCACTTTATCCTGCTTGCCTAATCTACTGGAGAAGGAAATGGCAAACTACTTCAATGTCTTTGTCAAGAAAACCTCAGAACAAGATCTTGAAGAGTTGGATGTGACTGAACCAATGATTTAGCTACATTTATATAGTGATTTATCACTTGTAAAATGTTTTATATGTTATTTTTACTTGAGCCACACAACAATCCTGGGATATAGGAGCTATTATTCTTTCCTACAGATAAGGAAACTGAAGATGAGAGAAATATAGTAAATTTTGAGTCACACAGCTAGAATAAATTTGAACTCAGGTCTCCCCAACTGCAGAGACAAGTAGGTGGTTCAGTGGATAGAGTACTGAGCTAGAGTCAGAAACATCTGAGTTAAAAGCTGGCCTCAGATATTTACTAGCTATGTAATTCTGGGCAAAGCACTTAGCCTCTGTTTGCCTTAATCCATTGGAGAAGGAAATGGTGAACCACTCTAGCATCTTTGCCAAGAAAACCCCATGGACAGTATTGATGAGCAGCCATCCACAGTCATATAGAATCAGACATGACTAATTAACAACCTCCCATTTGCAAGTCCAACACTTTATTCACTCTATTGACTCAGATGATGATGGATATGATAATAATAGTATTAGTAATAATAATGGTATGTTAACAACAACAACAATAATATTTGGAGTTGCTACCTTACATGGTTCTCATGAGGCTCAAAAGACTTAGTGGCTACAAAATAAAAATGAAAAAAATCCTACATTTTGAAGAAAGTGTCTTCAGAAAAAGAAAGTCAATGAAATTGTTCTCAGAATAATATTCCTTTAGTAGTTTCTGTATGGCTGGTTCTAACCTTAGACCCTTCCAAGAAGTCTCACCAAATCCATACATGGAGATTATAGAAAGACCAAAAGTCTGCCCAGAAGTGGGTGATGTTTGCCTCACCTGTGTTCCTTAGTTCTAATAGGGTGTCAACTGAATTTCCTGAAGCAGGCACACATAGAAGCATTGTACAATGTGCTGTGACTCTCATTGCGTGACTGGGCACACTGGGGGTTGATTGAGCTTGACACAACGTATGGCATGTTGTTACCAGTTAAACAGTGGGCAAGAAATCTAATCTCCAGTTGGGAAGGGGCTCTCCTTTCTTATAGAATCAGAATTGGAAGGGATCCCAGAAGCCAAATAGTCAAATCTGTACCCACTTGAAGGAGAGGCCCCTTTATGACAAACCCAACAAGTAGTCATCCAGTCTCTGTTTGAGACCTCCACTACAGAGGAAACTAAAGCCAGAGCGCCTGGGTTCATATTCTGGCTTTATCACTTATTACCTGTGTGACGTTGGGCAAGTTACTTCACATCAATAACCTCTTCTGCAAAAAGAACAGGTTGTCTTAGATAACCTACAATGTGCCATTTTGCTCCAAATCTATGTTCTTTTGGATCAAAGACTTCCCAAGAAAATTGGTTCTACTTGGAGACAGCATTCATTGTAAGGAGGCTTTCCTTTCTATCAAGCCCAATTTTGTGATCCATTGTTCATGATTCTGCCTTTCAAAACCAAGTAAGACAGGCTGTTTCCTCTTTCATATGACAGCCCTCCAAAGAAATTAAGACAGAAAGCCTTCTCCTTTCCAGATTGAACATTTTAATATCCTTCAGTTGAAATGAACTAGACATCCTTCCCAAACTTTTTGTCTTTCTCTGGGGGATTTAGACTCACCTATCTAAAGTTTGAAGGGACTTTATAGGTCATCTAAAGTAACTGAGGGTGGATGGGACAGAAGTGCTATCATTCACTAATAAAATATCAACTTCAGTAGGAGTTGATGGGGACACAGGAAAAGACACTGCATATAGTTGGCTTGGCACTTGGTAAATCTGAGGTGACAGCATTTCAGATCCCAGACAGAGACATCCAGATCATAGGCTTTTACAGATGGGGAAGTTGAGGCCTAGAAAAAGGGAGTTACTTGCCTATGGTAACACAGCAGAATGAGGATTTGAATCCAGGTCTTATGATTTCAAAGATGGCACTTTTCCTTTGGCACTCTCTAGCTTTCCTCAGTGTCTTTCCTAAAATGTGGTACCTAAAATTAAACACGGTATTTCAGGTGTGACCTGACCAGGGTCCTGGTTTTAAGCTGATTCTGGCAAGAAGCCCTGTCAACTCTCACTTATTCATATCCCTCAAGAAGCAGTATCAAAAGAGAGAAATAGAAAGCAGAAGACAATCCAAATGATGATAGGACTCTTAACTTTTTGAATATGACAACCCCTTTTTAAATATCAACATATATAAACATATATAACATATATGATAAACATATCTCCCCATAACAATTGCCACTCCATTAATAAACATAGGCAGTCCACCAGCACTGTGCTAGGAAGCAATCACTTCTATTTGAATTGTCTTAGGAAGATCCAGAAAATCATCTGGCAAGATGAGGTACCTGACAGTGAGTTCTCTCTTGAAACAGTTGGTTCTCTCTTGGGCTGAACTGCCCAAGCAGTCACACTCTGCTGCAAAGAGTGCAACTCTGATGGGCAGACCCTGTTGTTTGAAAGCCAAGTGTAGCTTTGCCTAAAAGGCTATTTTACAGAGAACTCATACAAGGCAAGTGTTCACACAGTGGTTAGAAAAAGTGATACCATGTTTAACATATATTGGATTACTTGTATCTAAGGCAGACAGTAGGGGAAAGGGAGAGAGAAAAAAATTTGGAACACGAGGTTTTCCAAGATTAAATGTTGAAAACTACATATTCATATATATATATATATATATGTATATGTATATATATAATAAAAAGCTAGAAGAAAGAAGGAGAAGAAGAAGGAGGAGGAGGAGGAGAAAAAGAAAAAGGAGAGGAAGAAAGAGGAGGAGGAGGAAGAGAAGGAGAAAGAGAAAAGAAGAAGAAGAAGAAGAAAAGAAGAAGAAGGAGAAAGAGAAGGGGAGGAATAAGAGAAGAAGGAGGAGGAGAAGGAAGAGGAAGAGGAAAAGGAGGAGGAGGAAGAGGAAGAAGAAGAGGAGGAAGAGGAAGAAGAGGAAGAGGAGGAGGAGGAGAAAGAGGAAGAAGAAGAAGAAGAAGAAGAAGAAGAAGAAGAAGAAGAAGAAGAAGAAGAAGAAGAAGAAGAAGAAGAAGAAATAATACAAGAACATTCTCAAGGTCTCTCTGAAGAACTTTGGAATCAATTGTAAGATATGGAAGATGCAAGCACAGGACTTCCTAGCATGACACACCCATATCAAAGTAGGTGCTATGTTGTCGTAGTAAAGTAGAATTGCAACAGCTCAAAAGAAATGTGAGATGCACAAATTTAGAAACATCTCTACCTCAGATGTTTATATGGACTATTTGTACCTGATCTATGTACCATAGTTCTGCCCATACATAGATCTATGTACCATAGAACTGCCTTCCCAGTTCATATCGGTCCAATCAACCGCAGTTGGACACATTGTACCTTGACTCTGACAGTGATGTCATTTTGGTCCCCTTTGAGCATGAAGGACAGCTACTACCATTTTGATCCCACCATTCTTATGTCATCAGTCCTCTTCAAGTATGAGGATAAACAACAAGAGCACCCATCAATATCAATTATTATTATTATTTATTAGTTAAGAAAATACATCATGAGAAAATTCTATAATAGAGTTCAGATACTGTGATCAGAAAGACCTGGATTGAAAATATGTCCTTGCTACTGTCTAGTTATAGGACGGTGAGTAAATCACTTAATCTCTGTAAGTCTTGGTTTCTTCATTTAAAGGAAGAGAATGTTAGCTACAATATAAGGCTATTATGAAACTCAAATGAGACAAGATACATAGAGCATTTTGTAAACATTAAAGGACTGTTACATGATACTTATAATAACAATATCAGTGAGACTAACAATTGTTATTATGTTTATTAAGACATGGGGCAGCTACATGGCTGCTGACCCTAAAGTCAGGAGGACCTGAGTTCAAAACTGGATTCAGACACTTAACTTACTAGCTGTATGAGTCATTTAACCCAAGCATTTTGCTGTCTTTAGAGTCCCCATAAGTGAGTTTTTGTTGCTGTTATCATGACAAAGTATTATAAATTCAGTAATGATCAAAATACATTTATATTTTATTTGTTACAGTAGCATTAATATACATTTGAAAAGTAAGGATTGAGGCGCTGCTAGATGTCAAAGTGACTAGAGTACTGACTCTTTGAGGAAAGAGGATGTGAGTTCAAATCTGGCCTCAGACACTTAACACTTCCTAGCTGTCTGACCCTGAGCAAGTCACTTAACTCTAATTCTCTCATCAAAAAACAAAAACAATAAACAAACAAACAAAAAAGGAACAGAAGTATGAGGCATATTATATATTCAGTTTACATAAGGGCCATTTATTGGATAAAGATCAAAATGGATGTTCTTGGCACTATATACATTGGTAGATTCCTTGCAATATGTCTTCAGCAGCCCACAGGTGGGCAACCACTGTCCTTGAATCGGACCGCATGTCTTCTGAGGTCTCTTCCAACTCTGAAATATTATGAATCTGTGAATGCAATGCACTGTGTGATTTGTGGGAACAGCAAGTTTACTTGGGCTAAAATCAAAACAAATTTGCATTCCCAGAACATCCACCTAACTGTTAGCCAACCCAGGGCTAAATTTTCCATGGATAATCCCCAAAATTCATTGTCCCCATGCTGCTCTTTGGGAGTTGTCTGTATTCGCCATAGAAGTACTTTTGATTCATGTGGTCGCTTACCCAGAATCTGCTGAAAGACTGTAAAAGTGAAGTCTGAGCCCCATCCAGGGTCATTAGCGATCACAACCTGGGTCTGGAGACAGTGGTCAGTCTGGCAGCCATAGGCAGGGAAGGGTATTTTTTGTACCGAGACTCTAGGGGACTCCTCGCCAACCCATCAGAGAGCAATAATTGATTCCTGTGGTGGGGCTGGTTCAGCCTATGAAAGAAGGAGAGTCAAGGGTACAAGAGACTTGACATTTAGTACCACGTCTTATATTTTCCAACTTTTTATGAAAACCTACTCAATGGCAAATAAATAAACTTTGACCATATTGATTTTTTTGGATTGAGTCAATAACGATGAAATTCTAATTGAGGGTAAAGGATCTATAGTGGGTGGTCCCATAGAGACCAAAGAGCTCATGAAACTATGGAAGTTTATTTCTTTCTTTGGTTCAGAGAGTTATTTAATTCAATAAGCAATAGGGACTTCCTATGTACTAAGCAAATAAAATTGTCTCTTAAAGTATGTTATATTCTATTGGGAGGAAACAATGTTTAAAGAGATAAGTCAAGACAAAAAAATATATGCAAAGTAAAAACAAAGTAATTTCAGAGACCAAAAGAGGATACTTACAACTGTGGAACTTAGGAAGAGCCTTACAGAGGAGATGCTATTTGAACTAAGCCTTGCTGGGGTGAGGAGAGGGAGGAATTGTGTGATGGGAAATGAAATGTTTCATGTGGCAGATAGGGTAAGCCATTTTGGCTCCTTTACTCTGCTGGCTGTGTTAATGAAGCATGGCAGCAAATTAACATGGCAATGAGAAGTATTTTAGTAATAGAAGTTGTACAGTGTTCCTCCAGGATTGATCCTGTGGAAAGTAATGGGTTCCTTATCTTTGAAAATCTTCAGGCCAAGGTTAATTGCATCTATTTTTTTTTTTTAATGAAACATCTCTCTCAGTAAAAAAAAAAAAAATTAAATAGATCTCTAACAGGTATATATTTGTTTTAAATTGCAAATGGATGTATACTACCATACTAAATTATATATATTATACTATAAATATATATATATTACACATATAATTATAATCATTATAAATATATAATTACATACACTATGAAACTTTCACAAAAATAGAAGTTTTAAAAAGATGAAATGAGAGGAAAGTCATATTTGATCCTGGAAGTGATAGGGATTTATTGAATCTTTAAGGAATTACATGACCAGACCTGGACTTTGATGGCTGTGTGGAGGATGGATTTAAGAGGGGAGAGATTTGAGGCACCAAATTAGGAGGCTATAGAGGTGAGGAAGACTTGAATAAGGCAATGACTTGTGAATAGAGACAAGGGGGAAAATTCCAGGGACATGAGAGCACAAGTAATTAGATTTAGCAATGTATGTGTGGGGTGAGGGTGAGTGAGGAGTTAAGATTGGCTAGATTGTCTAGAAAAATAACTAGAAGACTAAAAGAATGTTGATGGCCTTAACAGTCATAGGGAAGTTTGGAAGAGGGGAAAGATATATGACTCTGGACAAGTCACTTAATTCCAGTTGCGGAAGGAAGAAAGGAAGGAGAGAAGAAAGGAGGGAAGGAAGTAAGGAGGAAGGGAAGGAAGGGAAGGAAAGAGGGAGGGAAGGAGGGAAGGAAGGAAGGAAAGAGGGAGGGAAGGAGGGAAGGAAGGAAAGGAGGAAGGCAGAAAGGAGGGAGGGAGGGAGGAAGAAGGGAGGAAAGGAAGAATGAGGGAAGGAAGAAGGAAGGAAGGGAAGGAAGGGAAGAAAGGAAGAAGAGAGGAAGGAAGGAAAGAAGGAAGGAAGGGAGGAAGGGAAGAAAGGAGGAAGGGAGGGAGGGAGAGAGGGAGGAAGGAAAGGAGGAAAAATATCTTAGGAATTGTACTACTTAGTATCAAATCTTTCAAAATGCTATTATTAAGTGAAGCTATATAAGACCCAAGTGAAAGTCTTCTTCCCCACCCCCCACCCCAGAAGTTTGTATTCTACTGGAGAATATATATTTAAATACATAACAAACTAATTTTGGAGTGAGGAGAAACTAGCACGAGGCCTAAGGAAAGGCCTGTTTGGAGGTATCTTTCGCTCCCTGTTCTTGACCCCCCCCCCTCCAACATTTAATCATGGAGAGAATGGGGAAGTTGATGAGTGCTATTTTTATTTGTCATCCCGAAGCAGACAACCAGAACACGCTAGAGCCAAGCTAAAGCCTTTTCAAGGAAATAAACCTATATCAGCTATTTTATTTCATGAAAACTCTTAGCAAATACTTTCAGGGCTGTTTGATCTCTCATCTTCACAGCCTGCTTTGTTGCATTTGGACAGCCTGAAGAGGAACTCAGACTTCAGAAATCTCTGAGTAAACTAAAAATCACTGTCTCGTTCTGTTGACGAACACGGCAGGTCTGCTTCCAGAGCTGGCAGGAAGCTTTATTGCAAGGAAGATGATGCAATTAGGTTAGCGCAAGATTTAGGGTTCCCCCCACCTTTTTTTGTAAGTTCAACCACAAGATGTTTAAATATTCAAAACAGTTTCAGAATAACATCCACATTGCACAGACATAAAAACATGTCCTACTGCGGTTGAGTTATGAAGGAGGGGGCCTGGCAGAATGGGATTGGAATTCAAACATTCATCCTCACGCCATGATCCGGCATGAGCTCAGAGCCAGCTGCACAGACTCTGAAGCAAGGTTTTCTGAACCCTTGTGACCACTTTTAGCAGCCAAGGAAAGCCTATAGCGTTTAGAATACTGTTTTATGGACTTCAAAATCATATTCTATATTCAAAAATAAAGTGCATAGGACTACAAAAGAAGCCAGTTATAATGAAATACAGTTATCAAAGTTTTTTTTAACAAGTTAAAAAACTCTGTCTTTGATTTTTGTCAGTGTTATCAAACTGGATTGCCCCCTTTGATTTTTTTGTCAAGCATCAAACATTTTTTCATGTTCCCTTTTACATTGTCTCCCCTCATAAGTCTCAAGAAACCTTTTGATGAGGGGTTTGTCTTTGATCTGATTATCTTTGGTTTAAAAGAGATGATCATCTTCTTAATTTAATAACCTGTTGGTCTTCTTAATAAAATGATTAAATTGTCCCTCCCAAAAAAGTTAGAAATTTATCCATGGACCTCAAATTAAGAAACTCTGCTCTAAAGGAAATGAGGGAATATCAGGAAAGAAGGCAAGTTTTTTGATGATAGCATTAGGCAATAGTCAATAGTCAATAACCATTTGTTAAGCCCCTATGTGCCAAGTACTACCTTCGTTAACACAGGACAACTTGGGATGATGGACAGTTGGTTGTGTCTCTCTAGACAGACCTGGATTCAAATGGCCATAATGCCACTTACTACCTATTTGACCTTGGGCACATCCCTTCCACAATGTGAACCTGAGTTTTCTCATCTATAAAATGAGATCCTTTTCAGATTTAAATTCATGACCCTAATTGTTTAAAAAAAAAAAAAAGACAGCTAATCAGCACAGTGGATAGAGAACTGGGCTTAAAATCAGGAATTTTAATCTTCTTGAGTTCAAATCTCAGACACTTCCTAGCTGGGTCACCCTGGGAAAGTCACTTTATTCTGTTTGCCTCGGTTTTCTCATTTCTCAAATAAGCTGGAGAAAGAAACAATAACCACTACTATCTTTGCCAAGAAAATGCTAAATGGGGTCACAAAGAGTAAGACATGACTAAAGCAACTGAACAATAGCAATAAATACAAATCATAATCAGCACCATTTATATAGCTCCTTAAAGTTTGAAAAGCTTACATCATTTTCTCCTTAGATTCCTTAGCAGGAGAAAGGTGCTACTACATATTTCAGATGAGGAAACTGAGGCAGAAGGTGCTTAAGTGACTTGCCAGTATTCTAAGGAAGCAAGTGCTTTTCCTTTTTCTTTTTTTTCAATCACATTTGTGATTTCATCATTATAGAGAACTGTTCATGTGGATTGGGCTTAGAGTCAGGAAAACCTGAGTTCAAATACAGCCTCATATCCTTACTAGTTGCATGACCTTTAGCAAATTATCCTACAACTATCTGCCTCAGTTTTCTTAACTATTAAATGGGGTTATAATAGCATCTACTTCAAAGGGTTGTTGTGAGGATTAAATGAGATAATATTTAGTTTGGGTTTTTTTAAGTGCTTAGCACATAGTAGGTGCTCTTCTCTTCCTTTCCTTTCTCCAAAGCATAAGGGCAACTTCTTGTCACCTTACTGTCTTAGATAGTTCTCTGGGGGCACTGGGAGGTTGGTGACAGACCAGAGATCATAAAACCAATTTGTGTCAAAGGTGGAACTTGAACACAGGTTTTCCAAACTCTGTGTTTAACTCTGTATTTAACTCTGTACCTGCCTTGCCTATATGAAATTTTAAAAATTTTGCTTGTCAGCAGATTATGATTTTCATGAAAATCAGTTTCTCACATCTGAGACACTGTGTGTCAGAGTGTGTGAAGTGCTAGATTTTTTGAGTCAGGAAGGATCAGAGTTCAAATATTACCTTTGACAATTTTTAGTCATGTGACTGTTAGCAAATCATTTTCACATTTCTGAGCCTCAGTTTCCCCTTCTGTGAAATGCAAAATAATAGTACCCACTGTACCTAAATCGCTGGATCATTTTGAGGTTCAAATGAACTAACATATAAAATACCTGGAAAATTTTATATTACATTCTGAAAATGTCAGTTATTATTTTCAGTGAGCCAAGACTCCTAATCCTTGAACCTTAAATCTCCTTTGCCTCACTTCTAGAGTTCCTATCAGGGATTTGTGATCTTCAAGAGAACTTTTTAGAAGCTACAATTTAAAGAGACTCAGTGGCACATTCCTTTTAAAAACAATTTCCTGGCTTCTATATCACTGTCCTTGTTTACCTGGATTTTCAGTGACTGAATTTCCCTGAAATTCTCATCCTGATTTGGGGGCCATCCAGGCTTGACTTCTTCATTTTACAAACGAGGAAAATGGCAAAGAGGAGACACAGTCACCTAACACACATGTCTTCTTGAGTGTGATTAATAATAACAGGGATGGGGAATGAATAGGACTTGGAGAAAAAATAGATTTCTATGAAGAGGTTGGAAGAATATTGATAAGTCTGTCTAGAGCATCAGGATGCAGGAAGAATTATTGGCTGCCAGCAGTTAGGAAAATAAGGCAGGGGAGAGTAAAGATGGCTGCCAGGAGCTTTAGAGGAGAGGCTGAAGAATGAAATCATTCTGAAAGGAACAGGTCTGCAACAGTCACCTTTTCCCTTAGAGGTGCCAGAATGACAGTCCTAGATACCCAGAAACTGAATCAGAGGATGTTGGAATTAGAAAAGGTCTTAGAACCTAGAATGTCAGAGCTGGGAGGGTCCTTAGAACCCAGGAGGCCAGAGCTGGGAGGACCCTTAGAACCCAGGATGTCAGAGCTTGGAGGGCCCTTAGAACCCAGGATTCCAGAGCTTGGAGAGCCCTTTGAACACAGGCTGTCAGAGCTGGGAGGGTCCTTAGAACACAGACTATAAAGTTGGGAGGGTCTTAGAACACAGAGTGTCAGATCTGGGAAGACTATTAGCACATGAAATGTCAAAGCTGGTTGCTAGAAGGGGCTAGAACACAGTTTGCAGAGACCTTAGAAATTATCTGTTCCAACCTTTCCTTCCTGACTTTACATTAAACTGAGAACCAGAGAATGCAACTATCAGGAGCAATTACTAGTCCCAGATTACAGTGAGTTAGTGGCAGAGGCAGGCCTGGAACAGTTCCCTTGACTCCCAGAACAGACCTTTTCTATTATACTACCCAGCTCCCTACTAAACTGTTGGTGAGTCTTTGGAAGTAGTTGCAATGACAATATTGAGACATGAATGCTTTGAGGCTCCCAGAAAAGATTTAGGGGCCTCCCTTCTTGACCACCCTTGCCCTATGCACCCCTCTTCCCCATATTCTCTTCATGGGGTGCTGTGAGCCCTACAGCATCCCCCAAGTGACCCCGCAATGGTCAGTCTATGAGAGGCAGGAGAAAAGGGGCCTGTATTGAGGAAAGACCAGAGGGGCTGGAAGCAGCCCAGGCAGAAGCTGACAAAGAGAGCGCTGTTGTGTCCAAGGGGCAATCCCGAGCGTACTGGGCAAAATCAACTTGAGCTTAATGCTGAGCCTGAAAGATGGTCACTGAATCAGGAGCGTGGTACTTGGGAGATGAAGGCAGGCCCTCGTTCGGACCAAGTTTGTTTCAAAACAACAGCTGCATGCAGCAGTAAAGTCTTTTTTTCAAACTCCAGGCAAGTTTGAGAGCAGCTAGACATGAAAATGGAGCATGGCCCAGACAGGAAGAAGAATTCTTAAAGCATCCTTCCAAGAGGGTATAAGACTTAAGCACTGATATCAGTTTAGATCTGGAAGAGATCTTAGAGATCATCTGGTCCAACCCTCTCATTTTACAGATGAGGAAACTGAGGCTTGGAAAGATTAATTGATTTACATGATTATAGATTTTGAGACACAAGGGACACCAGAAACTATTTTGTCTTACACTCCTTCCCAACTCTGCTTTTTTACAAAATTGTTGGCAACCCACAATTTAAAAAGTTGAAGGCTAGATGACCTCTGGGTTTATTTTCAGCCTTAGAATTATTATCCTGGAACTCCATGAGCCCTAGTTGATAAAATGCTGGACTAGTCAGGAAAACCTTTCGATGGGTTTGTTTAAATTTGTTCTATACTTGAAAAAAATTTTTTCACTGCTCTGATTCTTGCTTTTTCAGGATAAGTGTTATTTGTCTTTGAGCAAGTGTTCTTAACTTGGGTCCATGAATTGAGCTCAAAAAATATTTTCTAAGAATTTACTTGGTTTCCTTTGTAATTCTATGTATTTCACGTATTTTAAAATGTTCTTCTGAGATGAGAGTTCTCCAGACTTTCAAAGGGGTCCTTGACACAGAGAAGCTTAAGAACCTTGTCTTTAAAGATTGAATTCCTGTTAGTGCTCAGTGAGAAAACTGTCTGGACCCTTCTTTTAGAATTAAAGATTTAGAGCTATAAAAAATCATTTTACAGAAGTGGAAACTGAGGCCCAGAGAAATGTCATGATTTACCCAGGATCGCCCAGAGAAGAAGCATCTGAGTTGGGATTGAAACTCAGTGCTTTATCCAGTCTATCAGGGTGCATTTCCTTGAGTCAGAACCAGAAGGGACATGAGACATCATCTAAATCTATCATCCTCATTTCCTTGGGAAATTGATGTCGTGAGTGGGGATGTGACTTGTCCAAAATCATACAGAAAGTTTGAGGAAGAGCTGAGAGAAGAACAATTTGCTTTGTGCTTTATAATGTAGAATGTACCTCCTTCATAACAGAACTATGAGATGGGTTATGTAATTATTTTGGTCTCCATTTTTCATAAGAAGAGATAAGGAAGGACAGAGTTTGTCCAAAATTATGCAACCAATAGGGATCATAGCTTAACCTCAAACCTAGATCTTCTGATTCCTAGCCTAGCATGATTTCCAGTATTGTTATCCAGGGGATGTCCAAGTCTGAATTAGTAATCAGCCTAGTTTGGGGAATATACTCAAGAAATGAAGTGTCATTACTTTCAAGGACTTACAGTAATGTAAACTTGGATAACAAGATTTCCAAGCAGAAGTCTTCAGGGACCAATATTAGTCAACAGATCAGTTATTCTCAATTAAAATATTCATACAAAAAGAGATTTGCCAAAGTACTGCAAAGTTTGTTCTCAAACAACCCTTCCCCGTGATCATATTTACCCTAATATTTTTCTCATTAAAATGTATTTCATCTTCTATTAAACAAAAGAGATGGTAGGGTCTGGGTCAGAATTCTGACAATAACTACCTTTTTGATCATGGACAAATAGCTTTCAATATCAAAAGAAGGCGGTGGGATTATTTAGTTAGATCTGGGACCCTGAGACTCCATAATCCTGTGCAAGGCACTGGGATGGATCTCAAAGCAGAAGTGAACAAGTTTTGCTCTCAACAAGCTTACGATATCACATTATACACAGACCAAAAGTCCGATTGGCCCCAAGCCCATTAGAACACAGTTCAGAATTAGAGATTTAGTAAAGGAGATTGGGCCCATACTGGAAAATTTCCATGAGATCTCACCCACAAGCAGGGACAGAGTGGGGTACAGGAGAATTAGAACGAGCTGTACTGACCCTGGATGCTAATGTGCACATACACGGCTTGTTGTTGGGAGCTGATGCTCTTAGAAGCATCCAAGGCTATTTATTTTGTTTTAAAGAGGGAAAATGGTTTTGAGCAGGAAAGCTACACTAAATGACCCAAACTCCACAATGGAGAGGGAAAAGATGGAAAGGCAGGCTGAAATCCAGCAGCTGTGGCTCAGCAGGGACCTTTAAAGCCAGGACAGCAGGGACTATAATCATTGAGGGATGGGTTGGGAATCTCTCATTAAGAGCAACGTTCCCATGAAGCCAAGAGAAAAATGGAGGGTATGGAGACAAAAGAGACACCCCTTAATCCTGTCTATCATTCAGGAACCGGTCTTTGTCTATCCAAGAGCTGCAGTTCTTTACTGAGTGTGTTTATAGGAGGGGAAAGACCAGGGAGTGATACCAGAGCCCCCAACCCAGTTTCCAGGGCTAGTATTTTAACCTGCTCCATTCTGAATTGGGATTAAAAATACATGTATATATGTGTGCATTTATATTTGCATAAATGTGTGGTATGTCACATATACCTATAGGCTTGTGTGGATATTGTTTATATATTTATTTATTTATTTACACCTATTTACAAATATTCCATTCCAAATAAATATTTATATTTGTTCTTATTTACAGACATATATTTAGATATGTTTGTAAATAGATATATAAATATATATGTGTGTACATTTGCACATAGGCAGCTATATGTGTCGTGTATATACCTATATAGGTATATGTACCCACATGTTTATGTATATGTGTGTATGCATTTATATTTTCTGCTTTCATATATTGTATAGTATATGTGATAAGCTATACATATAGGAGAGATAGTGTGATATAACAATAATAGCTCACATTAATAGAGTGATTAAAGGTTTACAAAATATTTTATGCTTTACATTTATTATTTAAGAGCCTAGATTTGGAGGACAAAGGCTCCTTAGAGGTCAACTAGTCCCCCTCTTTTACAGATGAAGAAACTAAGTTCCAGAAAGTCCAAACCACTTCCTAACATCACACAGGCTGCTGAGCCAGGATTCAGACATAGGTTCTCTGAATGCAAAGTCAGTGTTCTTTCTGTAGAAGCACACCACTTGCTTTTAGGAACTGATGATTTGAGACATTAAGGTAACTTTCTTGTGGTCGTGTAGCTAGCAGACATCAAAGACAAATACAAATTTGGGTTTTTGATCAAGATTTTAATTTTTATTTCTTATTTTCCAAACTTGACCAATCCCAACAAGTACAAAAATTTACATGTATGAAAAACAGAAAAAGACAGTTGTATTTAGGGCCTCGAGTCTATTGATCTGTTGTTTACGGCTTGCTGTTGTTGGGATTTTTTATTATTATTATTATTATATATAAATTAGTATATACTATTATATTTATTTATTTTCTTGTTTTGTGTTATTTATATTATATATTATTTAATTGATATAATTATACATATAAATAAATTATTGTTAGAAAATTCAAACAAACCCAGGTTTCCCTAGCTCTAATCCAGCATTTTATCCAAGAGGCTCATGGAGTTCCAAGATAATAGTTCTAAGGTGGGAAGGAACGCAGAGGTCATCTAGCCTCCAGCTTTTTAAACTGTGGATCACAATCCCATATGGAGTCTCATAACTAAGTGTGGGGATTGTGAAATTAGGATTTATTATCCACAAGTATTTGACTTATATACCTATTTTTATAAGTCCATAGACCTAGGGCTATGTAAAAATTTCTTAGGCAAAAAGGGGGAAAAGTTTAAGAAGCCAATTTGTAATTTATTATCCATAAATATGTCATTTATATACATACATATATATGTATATATATGTATGTATGTATGTGTATGTATGTATGTATATATATATATATACCTGAGGTCATGTAAAAATTTCTTGGGCAAAAAGGGGAGAATTTTTAAGAAGCTAATTCCCTCATTTTTTAAATGAAGAAACTCAGGTCCCAAGGACTTTCTCAAGTGTACATGGGGAGTAAGTGACAAGAACCAGGATTTAAACATGAGTCTGGTGATCTCAAGTTCAGCATTCTAAGTTCAAGGGTTTGTGTGTGTGTGTGTGTGTGTGTGTGTGTGTATGTGGCTGGCTGTACTGATTTCCCATATGCACATGCTTATTTAGCTGGGTATATTTCTATAAACGTGCATATTTATATTGCTCTTTCTGTGCAATTGAGGAGTTGACAAGCAAGTCATAGAGTTCAAACAGATAGCTCCAGAAAATATTTTAAAAATTCATTGTTTGGTATGACAGCCTCAGAACTCTAGTTTTGAAAAGGAGGGCAATGAGATGCTTGGCTCCTAAATAAAGGGGCCTTGTCTGCCAAGGAACTAGTCTCCTCCCCTCCTCCCAAGTCAGCAGCTCTTCTAGACATTTGTCTTCAACGGGACCCATCAATCCCTCTGGCAGCCAAATCTTGACCTCTGGTGAATGGGGATGGGGGAAGGGAGAGGAGGGAAGCCATCCTTGGCCCCTAACAATTATTTGACTGTGGCTCCTGATGAAACTCTTCCCCTCAGAGACTACAAATAAATCCCCACGCCCAGATGTCTTATCCCATGCCATCCATCTTCAGGGAGGGGATTTAGAGCATCGAATGCAGAATGAAAAGCAGTGACAGGGAGGACTCCAGAGACTGTGTTCCTTTATTCACTGCCAGCAAAGTTCCAATCAAATATTTATTAGTTCTTGTCTTGAGCTGGGCTGTCTCTAAGCATATTTATAAGGGAAGCTGAGGAGGAGAAAAAAATGTCTTTCAATGGACTGAGGTGCTAACAGTCCCAGCTGCTCTTGTGTGACTCAGAGGTCTCCTCCCCCTCAAAGCACGTGGTTTCTCCCCTGTTTTGCAAGATGGTTTGGTCATGGGATTTCGGGAACCTGCCCCTGCCAGGGGAGGGGGCTGAGGATCATGAGTCAGATTGTTAACTCTTCAAGTGGGCACATGCTCTGTTTGTAATGAAGTTGTAGAGTCACCGATTTAAGGCAAAAAGGGACCTCGAAGATTTTTAAATCCAAATTCCTCCTTACTCTGCTGAGGACACTGAACTGACTTGGCCAGGGTCACCCCGTCAGGGGGAGGTGAGATTTTAACTCAAGGCTTCTTAACTGCAGGCCCTGGGCACGGGCGCTATGCCATCCTGCCTCTCAAAGCCCAGGGCAAGTTATCTGTCCTCACTCAGCAGGGCTCAGAAGGCTTCTCTGTGATTGCTATGTACAGTCATTGGACCACTAGGGTCTCATTTTTCTCCCCCATTCATGAGAGGAAAATGATCCAAGAGGGTTCAAGCCTTCCATTCCAGGAGCCAAGATCACTCCAGATGGAGCCAGTGAAAAGCCAAGGACAAAGGCATCATGGCCGTGCCCAGGATTTAGAGTTAAGAAGTCTTGAGTTAAAATCTCACCTCCTCCTCACTGTGTGACCCTGGCCAAGTCAATGCAGTAAGATGTAAGTTCTAGGCACTTAATAAATGCATGTTCAATTTGAAGGTAGAGCTGTAACACCCAGCGAAAGAATTCTGGGAAATGAGTGTGAACCACTACATAGAATTCCCAATCCCTCTATTTTTGTCTGCCTGCATTTTTGATTTTCTTCACAGGTTAATTGTACACTATTTCAAAATCTGATTCTTCTTGTACAGGATGAATAACTGTATGGACATGTATACATATATTGTATTTAACTTATACTTTAAAATATTTAACATGTATTGATCAACCTGCCATCTGGGAGAGGGGGTGGGGGGAAGGAAGGGGAAAATTGGAACAAAAGGTTTTGCAATTGTCAATGATGAAAAGTTACCCATGCATATAACTTGTAAATAAAAAGCTATAATAATAGAAAAAAAGGAAAAAAAAAGAAAGTAAAGCTGTAGAGAGGAATTTTAGTGCTGAACAAAATTCAGTTGATATGAGAAGAACATTGGAATACAGAGCATGTCATGGGGGACATCTGAGAAAGGTATGGAGTAGGAACCGACAGGAAGTTGTGCTACACTTGGCTCAAAAAGGAAGTTGGTCCACTCTTAAGTGGGCTGTAGGGAGGGAAAGTGTCACAAGGAGAGGAGAATTCAAAAGGAGACAGTCAAGTAAATATTTGTTAAGCATGTCCTCTATATTAGAAACTATAATATATAATATGAAACTATATTTTCATATTATATAGAAACTATAATTATATAATGTATAATATAAGTGCTAAGAGCAAAAAGAAACCCAGGAGATGGCTGCCAGTAATGCAATGGACTCTTGGTGGAGGACAACTGGGGCTGGACAAAGGGACATGGACTACAGAGGTAGATGTCTTAGAGCTGGTAGAGGATGGAGAGCCTTGAAGATTCTGGCTCAGAGAACTTATATTGGGAGGGAGTGCATGAGCTCCACCCGATCTGGGGCCCTGAGAAAAGCTTCACTTATTTCACTCTGATGACAGTTCTGTCAGAGAGGGAGATCTGGGGCAGATGGGGTCAAATGGAATCAAGCAGGGAGACTGGAGCCGGGAGAGTGCAACAGATCTTGCTCACATGGGCAGGGAACCAAGAGTGCTTGGCTCTGGTATGTGGGAGGCAATAAGGAGTGTGTACAGGTCAAGCATTAGTAAGTGGAGCCAGACCGTGGGGACAAGAACAGGAAACCAGGGCCACAAAACAGCAGGTTGGGTAGGAAATGTCTTACAGTATATTACAGATCCATTTCACTCAGTGTTCTCATCTATAAAACGGGGTGCTACCCTCATAGGCAATGTGGTTCATTGGAAAGTATGCTAGCTTTGGGGTTAGAGGACCAATTCCCAGCCCTGCATTTGTGACTTTGAGCTTGGTACCTGACTGCGGTCTGCCTCAGTTTCCTCCTTTGTAAAAGAGTGGATTAACCTTTGAAGTCTTTTTTTAGCTCTTATCTTATGATCCTGTGATTTTCTTAGAAAGAAAGAGTAAGAAATGTAAAAGTGAAGAAGAAAAAAAGAAGTAAGGAAGAAAGAAAAGAGGAAATAAGAAGAAAAGAGAAAAAGGAAGGAAGGGAGGAAAAAGGAAGGGAGGAAGAAAAGAGGGAAAGAAGGAAGGAAGGAGGGAAAGAAGGAAGGAAGGAAAGAAGGAAAGAAGGAAGGAAGGAAGAAAGAAAGAAAAGAAAGAAAGAAAGAAAGAAAGAAAGAAAGAAAGAAAGAAAGAAAGAAAGAAAGAAAGAAAGAAAGAAAGAAAGAAACGGAAGTAGGGAGGGAAAAAGACATAGAGGCATTGTTGGAGGGGTTCTCCCACTAAAGAAATCACAGGTCTTTACAATATTGGTGTATTATTACCTCTGAGGTACTGTCCAGTTCTCCAGGTTTCTGAATAGTGTTGGGGGAAATGGTCTGAGGAAATGCTAGTCAGGCTCCTGGAACAGCAGAGAGTCAAAGAAATGACTGGAGAGAAGTGTAATGTCCCAAAGAAGAAGGGTGGGGAATCTTTCAGATGAAGCCAAACAGTGGCTTACAGGGTTTCCAACTTGGAATCCTGACTCTGTCTTTCTCCCCCAGACAGCACAGTCTTGCCAGAAGATGCCGCGACCACAATAGATTCCATTGATGGGAAATCTTATCCCTCTGAAGATGCACCTACTCTGGTGGGTATCACCAACCTTACACCGTCTCATTTTCTTGCCAAGCTTAATTCCATGAATTGAAGACTAGATTGAGAAACAACAGAAAGCAAGGAAATGGGATGGCTCTCTAAGGAGGCTCAGATAAGGGGGATAAGATAGCTATCTTCCAGTATCCAAAAAATGATAGTATCACCTAGTAGCTAGAGCATGGGGCTTGGAGTCAGGATGGGCTACTTTGCTTCAAATCCTACTTCCCATACTTGTTTGTGTGACCCTGATAATCTGTAATCTCTTTACCTCAGTTTCTTCATCTATAAAGTAAGAAAGTCACAACCAATGGTCTCTAAATCCCTTCTAAATCTAATTCTATAATCCAATGAAGCGCTGTGATGAAGAAGTCAGAAAATACTTGTTCTTTCTAATCCAAGAGGGAAGAACTAAGAAGGAAAGGGAAAAGCTGCAGGGAGACAAATTTAGTTTTGATACCAGAAAAAAAATCCACAAAACAATTTCTTAACAATAGATCAACTTTTATGTTTTTTATTTATATCAACTATTTTTTAATGTCATGCATCTGTCATGCAACAAATCATGCTAGATGCTGGGGATATATAAAGAATGAACCAAATGGGGCAGCTAGGTGGTGCAATGAATAGAGCACCAGCCCTGAAGTCAGGAGAACCCGAGTTCAAATCTAGCCTCAAACACTTAATCCTAATTGTCTCAACAAAAAAAAAAAAAAAAAAAAAAAAGAAGGAGGAGGAGGAGGAAGAAGAAGAAGAAGAGGAAGGAGAGGAGGAGAATGAACCAATCCCTCTGTACAAAGAGCTGATGTTTAACCAGGGGAGCTAACAAGTATACACTCACACACATATGTATGTGTGTGTGTGTGTGTATATATATATATATATATATATATATATATATATATATATGCAGGGATATATGTGTTTGGGCATATATAGGGAATATATACTTACATGCATAATACATGTATGTCTCTATATATAAATGTATAAATCTATATATAATATCCATGCTGTTGCCATGGCTTGTGACATCTCCCAAATGTGTCCACTTCTCTCCTCTGACATTCCTGCCATCCTGGTATAGATTCCCACTTTACACCTGGATTTATTGGTGAGTCTGCCTGCCTCAAATCTCCTTCCTCTCCAATCCATTCAGCCACTAAAGTGATTTTCCTAAAACACAGATCCTATCAGGTCACTCAATCTACTCAATAAATTTCAGTAGCTTCCTGTTGCCTCGAGAAACAAATACAAAATGCTCCGCTTGGCATCCAAAGCCCTTCATAAACTGATAGCCTCCAACCTTTCCAATCTTCTTGACTTTACACCCCAAAACACACTCTTTGAACAGCATCCTGGCTGTTCCATAGGCAAGGCACTCCATCCCTTGCTTCAGGGTAACTTTCCGGGTTTTTTTTCATGTCTTGAATATTCTCCTTTCTCCAAGATGCTCCTGACTTCCCCTGGCTTCCTTTAAGTCCCAATTAAAATCCCATCTTCTACACAAAGTCTTCTCCAAACCCTTGTAATTCCACTGCTTTTTCTCTGTTATTATGTCCTATTAACCCTGTCTATAACTTGCTTTATGTAGATTTGTCTGCATGTTGGTTCCCCCATTAAGCTCTTTCAGGGTAGGGTAAGTCTTTTGTCCTTTTTTTTTGTATCCCAATTGTTTAGTATATAGTGCCTGGCACAGAGTAGGTAACCAATAAATGTCAATTGATTAAATAAACAAATACAAATACATCCAATGTAGTTTGGAAGGGAGGACTAGCAATTAAGGAGATAAAGCAGGGGAGATTTGATGTAATAGATAATGCTTCCACTTCCTCTTAAAGGATGAGAGGGACTCTGAGAGTTAGGAAATGAGAGAGTGCATCCCAGGCATGGGGATCAGTCTGCGTATGAGTATGGATATGGTGATAGTCCCAAAGTAGCATGGGCTGGTTCAGAGGTTCTCCTCTTGGAGACCAAGCAAAGGCTGTGTTGTAGATTGGTCCTTTCAGGTATGGGAATGGAATGATCATGGGGAATCTTTCTAGTTCTCAAATTCTGGGATAACTGACTGCATAGGTCTCAGAGGAGTTCCCTGCGCAGAAGGGATTTTCCAGGGCTGTGATTTGTTCTTCCTGTCCATAACTATTCACTGACTTTGAACTTTAGGGAGCGAAATGGAGGAGGGGAAGGGGTCTAAGTTTAATTGTGAGAGAAGGACCCCTAGTCTTTCCCCACTCACCATTGATCCAAAGTAGATTGGGGTGGGGGGGTAGTGTCCTTCATGACTTTAAGTTTTTTGATTTCTTGTCTGATTCCAACTCAGGGAGAGAGGCCCTTGACTGTTCACACATAACATTATCCTGAACCACTGTGTACCTTGGCGTGGCTGCATAACTGCAACCCTTGTTGAATTCCATTTGGAATTCCAATTCCAAGTTGGCTTAAAGCCCTCTGACCTCCCCGTGGGATAGGAGGAGCAATAGGAGTGAACATCTTTTCTAAAGGGGACACTACCCACTGCCTTTTAAACTGAATAAGTTTGAATAAGTGTGTGTGTAGTCTAATGGACTCGGCAGACCTGGGTTCAAATCTCAGCTCTGCCACTCACTACCTCTGTGACCATGGACAAAACACTCAACCTTCTGGGTGTCCAGATGTTCTCACCTTTAAACTGAGAGGATTGGACAGCCCCATGTCTATGCCTTTATCTAGGCTGATCCCCCTGTCTGGGATACACTCTTTCATTTCCTAACCCTCAGAGTCCCTCCTATAAACTAGATTGGAATCTTCAATTAGAATTACTTATGTGATCTTGGTAAGTTACCTTTTTGGACTTCCAGATTTCATCATTCTTAAAAAAGGGAAATTGAATTAGGTGGACCTCAAAGGGCCCTTCCAATTCTGATCTCTACTCCTATAATTTCTCCATCTCACCACTTTCAAACTACCCACAAATATTTGAGCACTGCTCTGTGAAAATAACTACTCTGAAGAAGATCAAATATAAGATCTTCTGCTTAGTGTTCAAAGCCCTTCTACTGCCCCCCCATCACCTACATTTCTGTTCTCATTCCTACAGCATCCCTTTCATGATCCAGTGAGACATAGGCACCTTGCAGGTCCTCAAATAAGACCCTCTATCCAGACTTCATGCTCCCCCTCCTCCTCTCCATCTCCTGGCTCCCTTCAAGTCCTAACTAAATTTCCACCTGCTTCGAGAAGCCTTCCTCAATCCCTCTTACTTCTAGTAACTTCCCTCTGCTACTTATCTCCTCCTTATCCTGCATGTAGCTTGTTGTTACATGATTATTTACATGTTGTCTCCCCCATTAGAGTGGGGCAGGGACCATTTTTGCCTTTTTTATGTTTCTAATGCTTAGCATAGTACCTAGCACATGGTAGGTACTTACATGTTTGTGTCTTGACTTGACATTTTATTTCATTTTTTGTGCTTCAGATTGCCTTTATTTCTCAGAGTTCTGAGATTAGAAGCCTGAGTTTTCTCAAACAACATTAGCTCTTTTATTTTATTAGAATTGTACTTTTTTATTTCATTTATTTTTTTTGCTGAAGCTTTTTATTTACAAAGCATAAGCATGCTAATTTTTCCAACATTGACCCTTCCATAACCTTTTGTTGCAAATTTTCCCCTCCTTCCCTCCACCCTCTCCCCTAGCTGGCAGGTAGTCCAATACATGTTAAATATGTTGAAAAACATTAGCTCTTAAAGATACTGCTCTTAAAGACAACTATCAATCATGCTACAAGTGTCTGGTTCTCTAAGCATTATGAGATTAGATGAATTTCCACAGAGAACAAGCCTATAGTAATGGTAATGTTCTGGAGGGGAAAAAATTATTTCCTTTGCTTTGATATTTTCAAAATGTAACACATGATCCCTGTCCTCAAGGAGCTTACAATCAGCTGAGGAAGAACATGAAAAGACAAAAAACTAATCCTGCAATAAAATTTCTTCTGTGAGAATTGTTGTATCATGTCCCACCGAGACAGATGCTTGATATAGATGATAAATGCCATAGAAAATTCTGGCGGAGGTGACACTGTCAGTGGAACTCAGACCCCAAGAACGGAAAATAATACAAAGAAAAGTCTCCTTCGTCCTTCTGGAAGGCTGCTTACTGACTCTCTACCTGCTTTTCTCATTTATCTGCCTCACAGCCGCCCACAAGAACCCCAACAACTTTCCACACCCCAGGAATTGAGGACAAACCTACTCCAGAGCCCACAGTCCACACCAGAGAGAACTCCACGAGTTCTAGGGTTGAAACTGACCATCCAAGTGGTAAGAAACCAATTTATTTGTTTAAAAAAAGCTTCAATTAAGTACTTGCTATAATATGTAAAGGGCTGCTCGGTGGTACTGTAGGTAGAGCACTTCAGGTCTGGAGTCAGGAAAACCTGGGTTCAAATCTGGCTTCAGATACTTTCTAGCCATATGCTCCTAGATAAGTCATATCACCCTATTTGCCTCAGTTCCTCATCTGCAATATGAGCTGGAGGAGGAAATGGCAAATCACTCTCATTTCTTTGCCAAGAAAACTCCAAAATGGGATCACAAAGAGTTGGAAACAACAGAATAAATGAGCAGTAATAATAATACATAAGACAAAGCGACATCTGCATCCAGAGAAAGCACTATGGGAACTGAGTATGAATCTCAACATGATATTTTCACCTTTTTATTTGCTTGCTTTTTATTTTCTTTCTCACTTTTTTCCTTTTTGATCTGATTTTTCATGTGCATCATAATTGTGGAAATCTGTATAGAATAATTGGATACATTTGACATATATTGCATTACTTGTTGTCTAGAGGAGGGGATAGGAAGAAGGGAAGGATAAAAAATTTAAAACCCAAGGTTTTACAAAGGTGAATGTTGAAAATTATCTTTGCATGTGTTTTAAAATAAAAAGCTATTATTTTAAAAAATAATAATACATAAAACATTTTGCTAGATCCTAGCCAAACAAAGACAAAGACAAAAAGTAAATAACCCTATCATTTTTCCAATGGGATAGACTTCAGATTCTTCATTTGTAAAAATTTGCCTCCCACCATTTGGTCCTCACTATAACCCTGTGAGGTAAGTGCTTCAGGTATTAAGATATATAATTCTTTTACTTATATCCCATTGCCCAGAACATTGTAAGTGCTTATTAAGACTGACCAATCCCATTTTATAGAGGAGCAAACTGAAGTCCTAGAATTATAGAATAAGAATAGGAAGAGACCTTTGAGGTTCTCTTGTCCAACATTTTCATCCAATCTTCTCATTTTACAGATGAGGAGGTTACATTATATACCTAAGCTCATACAAGTAGTAAGAAGCTGGTTTTTGAACCCAGATCCTGAGACTCCAGAGACTGCCTTTTTCATACTACCCAACTACCTTTCATTGGCTATGATTTTCCCCAAAGTCTCAGAAACTGATAGAACTGAGAAAGGAACCAAAATTATAGGATCACAAGATTGTCATTTTGGAATTGGAAGGAACCCCAATGTCTGACTAGTCCAATGACCCTCTGAGCCCCCACCCGTCTATTCTATCCATGGAAATTTGCTCACTGGAAATTCCCTAGACAAGGGGTAAACAAAATAATTATGGTTTGAGGGCCAAATTCTGTTCTTTTTGTTTGGTAGTTAAGAATGGTTAAACAAACCAATAAATAAAGTAAAGCTTTATTTTAAAACATAAAAACCATTCTTAAATAACTAGGAAGGATTTGTCCTGTGGACACTAGTTTGCCAATTCCTGCATAGACCAATGAAATCACAGGTCAAGCATAACAATTTGAGGAAGGAGACAACCCTAACTGCCTGGTTTAGGCTATTTCGGAAAAGCTTCCAGAAAAAAATGCAACTGGCATTTATATAGAGCTTTAACATCTACAAAGCTTTTTACATATATTCTCCCATTTGAGCCTCTCAACAGCCCTGGGAAGTTGGCACTACGGACACTCTTCATACCCATTTTACAGTTGAAGAAATTAAAGTTCAGGGCGGTTGCAACTTCTCCATGGCCACACAACTAGTATCAGAAACTGAAATTTGAACCCAGGTCTTCCTGATTTCAAATCTGGTGTGATTCACTGCTTAACAGGCATTAGCATATGGGTTGAAACCTCAAAAGGGAACAGGAAACTGGAGAAATATGAATTAAAAATTTGAAAAAAAAAAAAAGGAAGAAACTGTGCATCCCAGACATGGTGCACAATCTGTGCAAACGTGTGGGGGTGGTCAGTTGAATGATGCTTTTGGAGAAAGACCAAGGACGCCATATTCCTTGACTCTAAAATAAGCACGGGCATCCTTGTAATATCTAATTCACAGGTTTATTGTAAGGAAAACACTTTGTAAACCAAAAGATCTATATGCAAAGCCACTCTCAGGTATATGGAGGTTGTTACACTTTGACTCCAATTTTTTGTGTTGATTGGCCACAGATCATCTTCATTCAAATATGAATGGCATAATCATACGTCAGGGTCTCTCAAATGGACCACATGTCCTCAGATCATTTGAAGAGTTTGGAGGGAACGGGTCTACTACCATTCAGATGCAGACAGCCTAAATCTAAAGCATCCTTGCTTTCCCTTTTCTATAGACAGCAGGATTTGGATTTGTGCATTTGCATTGATTCAGAAAGCAAAAACTTTGTCTTGATGAATCTGTTTCCCCATCTGCTAATAAACTAAAGAATCATCTGACAGATGTTAAGAACTTACTACATGATGAGGTCAAGGGGAAAAGAAAAGTGACAATGACCAACCTGATTGGAAAAACAAACAAAATCCACGGAGAGATAGCCTAGGGGGATTTTCAGACACATAAATGGAGCTAAAGTACAGGAAGAAAGCAGCCAAGGAAAACTTTTATTTCTTTTGGAAATCATTGATTAGTTCTGAAGAGCATCTCCCTTAGCATAATACAAGACCTTCAAGCAATTGTGTGACCATAGTTAAATTACTTAGTGTCCTTAGTCCTTTAAGACTGCAAGTTTAATCTAATAATAGCTAGCTACCATTTATATGGACTCTTCATGAACCATTTGGGGTTTTCCTGGAAAAGACACTGGAGTGGTTTGCCATTTCCTTTTCCAGATCATTTTTACATATGAGGAAGAAAAGAAAGCAAGATGACTTGACTCACACAGTGAGTCAGATACTATCTAGTATCTGAGGCTCTTCCTGAATTCAGGTCTTTCACCACCTCCCTATACGATTGTAGTCTATCCATTGTATAACCTACACAACCATTTATATAACACTTTAAAATTCATAAAGTGCTTTACAAGTACTGTTCATTTTATCCTTACAAAACGCTATGAGGCAGGTATTATTCTTATTCCCATTTTACATTTGAGGAAACCGAGGCAGATAAAAATTATTTGTCCAGGGCCACACAGGTAATAAATTTCTGAGGAGAAATTTGAACTCTGTCTTCTTGAATCCAAGCATAGCACTCTGTCCATGGTGCCATCAAGCTGCCTAAATAGAGAGACAAGTTTGGGGCCAGGAAAATCTGGCTTTAATCTTACCTCTGACACTAACCAGCTTTAATACCATGGACAAATCTCTTAACCCCTCTTAGTATTATTCAGTTTCCCTATCTGTAAAATGGAGGTAGTAACACTTATAAGGTTTTACAGCATTGTTGAAAGGCTTAAACAAGAAAATAAAAGTAATATTCTTTGGAAATTTAATTTTTTAAAAAATGTCAGTTATTATTATATTAATAATCTCAAGGGGAAGAATTGGATTTTCTAATTTTTCCCTTATCTCCCACTATGGGAATTTAAAACTTCATACCTCAAAAAGTGAGAATTCTATTAGTGATGATGAGTTTTATTCAAGAGATGTAGTTTCTAAGTCCTGTTTGCCAAAAATATTATATGACCTTGAAAATTAATGACCACTTCTATGGCTTCTTTTTTTAACTCTAAAAAAATCAAACAATAAAATATATGCTAGATTTATTGTCCTACCTTCTAAAATAGTTGAGAATAAACAACGTATAATTTAAAGGATTATCAGCTTTTAGGAAGAAAAACTCCTTAAGAAAGGAAAATGAAGGGAGTAAATTACTTAATCCCCTGCTAGAACAGTTTATAATTTAAGACAGAACAGTTCTGATGTTCTATGTTTTTAGGTTCCTTCAAGTTCTAAGTCTAAGTCTAAGGTCCTCCCAGACATTTCACATTCAAGCATCCTTTCTCCCTTTGTCATTTAGTGTCCTTTTACCTCTGGTATTCATGTTTTAATGTCACTCTCATGTTCTAATGTTCATTCTAGTTTTAAATCTTATAAACTGTAAATCATTAATCATTTGTGATTAATTCAAATCATTAATAATTAAGACCAGTAATGAATGGTAACATACTTTTAAAATTACCATTGCACTTTCCTTAGCAAATGTTTTCCTCACTCCTGTTTTTGTTGTCTTCTACCTAATCTGCAAAGCTCTGAAGTAAATTTCTTCTCTAATTATGATTAAATCCCAGTTTTTTCTAACATCACTCTGTTGTTACATCTCTCTCTTTACAGAGAAAGTGGGTGGAGAGACAAAGACAACTGAGAAAGGTAGGCTAGAAAGGGTTACTCAAAGAAACCACTATTCTTGTCATCATCTATATTCATAAGCTGTATTTATCAACAGAAGCACATTAGAGCATCTATAAAGGCAAGATTTACCCTTTGGAAGAAAGATCATTTGAATGGCAGAAAAGAAACAAAGCAAATTCTGGGTAGTTATATTTTTAATCAAAAGACAAGTTAGAAGATTTTAAAATCTTTCTGCTTTGTGGCAGCTGTTGTGAATTCAATAATTCAATTCAAACCATTACAGTGAGGGCTAGTCAAGCAGTTCAAGACTTGATTCTTGTTTGAGACTTTGTGCTAAGTATGGAAGGCTCCAAAGACCAAAAAGACCCTGTCCTCAAAGAGTTCATACTCCATTGGGGGATGGAACATTTGCACAGATAAGTAAATATAAACTCATTTCAGGAAAAAGAAAAAGACTACTAAAGGGTTTCCTGTAGGAGCTGGTACCACAGATGAGACTTAAAATAAGCTCAGAATTCTAAGAGGTTGAGGTGAAAGTGTATTCTACACATAGGGTCAGCCTGAGCAAAGGTATAGAAGTCAGAGATGGGGATAGAATGTTTAGTTCAGGGAATAGCAGATGGGGTTATTTGGCTGGAATAAGGAGTGAATATAAAGGGGAATAACGTGAAATAAGTCTCCAAGGTTAAACAGAAGCCAGATGTGAAACAGCTTTAAATGCCCAAGATGATAGTTTTTGGTTATTAGAGAATCAGGGTTATTTTAATAGCCCTATAAAAATTCTTCCTAATAATTAATAGCAGAGTTGAGATACTGTTCTTTAAACTCAATAGACAAAAGCCTATTTCGTAAGAATCTTGTTATAGCTCAAGGTCAGCCATTGTATTATGCCCCAATTTTCAATCTCAACATGGGTGACAAGAGGACAATAACACATTTTGGAAATTTGCTGCTATGATTACCTGTGAACCTAACATCCTACCACATGTAATTTAATATAAATCCATCCACGCTTTGGACTAGAATGTTTACTCAATATATTGCTAGTGCATGGATATTATTCTTCTCCATCTTGTTCTGGATAAATTACCAATATTGCTTCTTTTTTTGCTTCTATTTCTCTATGTTAGGAGGTTTGGAAACTGTAACATTAGTGGGAATCATTTTGGGAATCGTGATCGCCATTGGTATCATTGCTGGAATCATCATTGCAGTAGTGAGGAAAATGTCGGGCAGGTACTCGTAAGTAAATATATATACACTGACATGATATGTGTGTGATTAGTGTAATTATTTAAAGATCCCTGGGGTGAAGTAGAAAGAATACTGGGCTTGGATTTGGAAGAGACCTGCTTTTGAATTCTGTCCCTGAAATTTCCTAGTTATATAATTTGGGGCAAATCCCTTAGCTCCTCTAAGCTTTGGTTTTCCATTCTATAAAAATGGAGACAAAAGGACCTTTTTGGTACTCTTTTCTCTGTGCTATCCAGTTGCCCAAGTTTCCTCTGAATTTATTATTTTGAGGGCCTGGAAATTTTTCACTGTTTGGTTGGTATATGACCAAGTATCAGAAATAAGGCATGGAGGGCATAGTATCAGACAATAGATAATTAGTGAAGAAAGAGATCATGTGGATTATATAATAATAGAAGAAACCATAGGTAATCTAGTCAAATGTTCTCATTTTACAAATAAGGAAACTGAGACCCTCAGAAGAGAAATGATTTGAATAGGGTCATTTACCTAAGTCACTATCAGAAGCAACATTTGAACCAGGTCTTTTTGAGTCCAAATTCAACTCTCTATTTATAGGTTAGTTGGTATACTCACAATCGGCCAATCTCTTTGACAATCTCTTTGTTCTTATTTTTCCATAGGCCATAGATGACTGGAGAATTATGTCCTTCTGCCAACTATTTTATTTTTTGAAGAGAGCTCCTATTTTAGCTTCTGTACCCACATGAGAAAATGATCCATGGAAGAGCTGCTCCTCCAGTTCTAAATCCGTGGTGATCCTAAAACTCTGCAAGGGTTCCTGAGCTGAAAACAAGAAGGCTCCTACAGCCTGTGATTCCAAATCTATCTTATTTTGAAATCATTTTTTATTTTTATATATACACTTTGTAAAAGTAGGTGACATGGCTAAAAAAAAACTAACAGTGGATAGGAAATAAGGAAACAATGATTGATGAGTCCATATGCAACCAAAATAGCAGCATGCGAATCTAGGATGCTAGAAAGTTGTTGAATTTGGAATTTGGAACCCCGACCTGAGGGTTGCCATCGAAAGCAAAAAGGAATGTGGAAATATTTACTCTACTCAAGTTGTACTGCTTGTAAATGGGTCATTGGATCATAGTTCTAGAAGTAGAGAAATACCTGTGGGGTCAGTGGGGCAGGATGGACAGAACCCTGTGTTTGCACCCCACCTCTGATACTAGCTATGTGACCACGAGCAAATGACTTCATCTTTTTAAACCTCAGTTTCCTTATTAAAATGAGAAAATAGAGTCATAGACTTAGAAAGCAGGAGGCATAGAGGTCACCTAGTCCAACTTACTCGTTTTACAGATGAGGAAACTGAGGTCAACTGAATTTCCCAGGCTAATGCTTACCTATATCATTGACTAAGCCAGTTATGAGGATCAAATGAGAAAATGTAGGTAAATCATTTTGCAAACCTTAGAAATGTCAGCAATCATTCTTAGAGGCTACCTAGCCCAACCCCCTCATTTCATAGTGGGGGAACTGAGGCTCAGAGTGGTCAAGAGAGTTACTCAAGATTACACAAAGTAATAAGTGATGACAGCTCTAGAATTTGAAGCCAGGTGGGGGTTCCAAATTCCAAATTCAAAACTCTTTCCACTGTACCATGCTGTTTCCCAACAGGTGTTCTTAGATTCTCTGGTGGACTGAGGTGCATAAAACCTTATATTCCTTATTCTTTAGAATTTGGAACAAGCAGTGATCAAAAAGCATCTTAAGCCTTTGTGATCTAGGGAACAGCTGTTTCTACTTGGTTGGAACAAAGTACTTCAAAGACTCCCTCATGGAGTCAGCCTTTGGAGTTAGTAAACAGGAAAACCATGATTCTGGAAAGACAGTCCTTCCCCCATCACTCCCCAAGGCCTCCTGGGCTGCTTAAGAAGTTTCTCCAGTGAGGAATTGCTGGCTCGATGTTATGAGCTGACTGCCTTCCACCTCTGTAGCTTTGAAATGAATGAGCCCAGGGTGGTTCTCTAGTTAAAGGAAGGTTGGCTTCTGATTGCCTGCCAATACCACATCACTATAACCCCTCTGATCCTTAGCATGTGGCCCTGCTGGGCTAGATCATACATTGCAGCCATAAAGCTGCCAGTAGCTAACATGACTCAAGTTTAAAAATAGTTTGCTACATATCTCTAAAACATGAAGGACCCTTGTACTGGCGTACACTGTAAGCAGCAGAATGTACCAGTCTTCCTACATTTATTTGCCTCCTTGACTTTTATCACATTGGAGAAATGTATGAAATGGAAAATGAGTGTAGCGAGAGTCGAATTTTAAATAGCTGTAAGATTTCAAAGCATATAAAATTCAAATGAAAAAAGCTTTCCCAGTCCTTCATTTGTTGACCTCACATATTGAGAAGTGAGTTAAATTTCCTCATTAGAACTCATCATCTCAATACTGACAAATGCAGCACACCCTTTTCTGAAGGTCAATTGAGTTAATTTTTTTTTTTAAAGACATCCTTATTCATTGACACTCATCTTGGAATGACTGGATATAGTTTCAAACCTAGGCTCTTCAACTTGTCCAGTAAATTGATGTAGAATGAGAAGTTATTGCTTGAGAAATTTAGCTTGTTCCTCTCCCAGGTTTTTGGTTTTGTGCCAACATTTGGATGTTATTTTATATAATCTACTCTGGGGTAAATCTATCTATCACCAACGTATTACAAATTAAGCACACAAGAGATGGGAGCAGATGCTCTAATAAAGTGTGGTTGAAAGAAGAACTTATAAACACTATGTCTTTCGAGTTATCTCCCTCTCCCCCACCCTTCACATTTCTGGTTAGTGATTTATAACAATTCCCTTAAAATTTTTGTTTCCTACCACTTCTCCCTTCTTCTTCTCTTCCCCACTCCGTGAAAAAATAAAAGAGTCCATCTCAAGTTATACACTGGACCCAGTGCCTGCTGGGACAGGACAGTGGGTTTCTTAACACTGTTTAACACAGTGTAGATATTTTCAAATAAAGCAAATAGTTATGTATGGTGGAGATTTGTGTATTTATTGGGAATCGCCATGGAGTTTTGAGTGGGAGGGAGTCACTCTTGGGACTATCTCAGAATAAAATTATGAATGACATTACAATTTGCCATGTTAATTGGAGAAATCAAATTATCATTTGTAATCATGGAATGGGACAAATTTATATGCCTTTAAGAAGCCAAAAATATCCAAAAGGACATTTCACCAAGCCTATTGTCTAGGTCTCACTCCACTGAGTAAAGGAAGCAAGGTATATGGGAAGTTTTACATCATGGTCTACCAAGCCAACAATATTCCAGGATGTGAGCCAGATCCCATATTAAAACCCGATCAAAAGACAGAAGAGGATGGTAGTAATTTGGACATCTCTTTATTTGGTGGAAAAGTTAGAATCACTTAATATGCAAGTTTGATATTTTGACTGACAGTTTTTGCTAGCTAAGGCACGAGGCTCAGATATATATAAACTGGTACGCTCTAAATTTCATTACTTTGTGTCAAAGCCTCAGTTGTCCTGTCTTAGTTATATCTCTAATAAAAAGGCCCAAGTCAGACTATATATTTCCTTTCAGTAGAATGTAGCATATTTTAGGACACAAACTATTTTGTTTGCTTAACTCCTAGTAAGTTAAACTGCTAGTTAAATTGACATAGCTCCTTGAGCTCCTTGATCTCTCTGATACCATCCTCTACAGGTTCTCTCTCTTCAATTATACTTTCATCTCAATTCATTCAATTAAAATATCAGAGGCTCATTTTCATCTCAATTCATTCAATTAAAATATCAGAGGCTTACTTATTTGCTATTGAGTAGACTTCCATAAAAGGTTGGGAGATAATAAGATCTGGGTTCTAAATTTACCAACTCTCCTATATCCTTATCTCTACTATGTATATGTAAATATACATATATGTACATATTTGTATGTGTGCATATATACATATATGGATAGATAGACTGATAGATCAATAGATTGATAAAGCGATACATAGATACATAGATAATTTCATTCTGGGGACCACAATTTAGGAAAGTCATCAAAAAGCTAGAAAATCTTACAGAAGGACTTTGAATGATTAAAGGCTCTTAATTCAATATGATATAAAAAACAGTGGATGGAATTGGGGTTGTTTGGCTTGGGGAAAAGGAGACTTAGAGTTATTATGGGGGAAACCCAGGTTGCAGAAAAAGAGACATAATAAATATCTCATCTGAAAGGTTTGTCACATAGCAGGATAATCAGGTTTTTTTTTTCTATTTAACCTTAGAGGGCAAAAATAACCTAGAGAAGTTGGGAAGAGGTGAATTTAGGTTTGATATAAAGGAAAATGCCCTAATAATGAGAAACATCCTAAGTAAAGTGGGCTGTCTTGGGAAATAGGAGAATTTTCTTTACTGGAGCTCATCAAACACAGGTTGGATGATCAATCTTTAGAGAGAAATCTTATTTAAGTATGATTTGGATGAGATCTTCTCCAGGTCTGAAATCCTGGGGTTCTGTGATTTTTGCCTCCTGAAGGAGAGTTTCTTCAAACAGACCCACCCCCTCCAGGTCAACATTTTGTTTTCCAAGTGAAATGTTCATACATCATTTTCTTCTTGGTGGTCCCCAAACATCACACCTTTCTGTCCAATGACTGGAATCTCTACAAAGTTCTACATGTGTCATATCAGAAGATTTATGATATTTGGAACAGTCTGGGCAGAGGTGGAAATAGACACAGAGAGAGGATGTTGGGATGGAGTTTAGCTTCCTGACAAAATGTTTCCATCCCTTTGGCAGGGCGGAAACGACCAATGTATGGTTCAGGAGTCATGTCACCAGGTTGGAAAAGGGAATTGCCCTTGCTCTGCCTGATCTCAGAGGGTATAACTAGGAGTGATGAGAGGAAGCTACAGTGGGACAGATTTAGGTTAAAAATAAGGAAAAATCTTTTTGATAGATCTCTCCCAAAGTCCTAGTTCAATAGGAATGGCCTCCTCACTGGAAGTCTTCAGAAAGATGCTGGCTGTCAGGCAAGAAATAGAGAGGATTCTTCTTTAGGTATGATTTTGACTAAATGGCCTATAAGTCCCTTCCAGCTCTGACTTTCTGTGATACTTAATACATAATCATGGACAAGACACAACAATCTCTGAACCTTACGGTTTTTAAAATTGTAAAATGGTAATAATACATACTATAATATATTATCATATAGCATTATTATATAGTATAATATGATGTCATATATAATGCAATATAGTACATGGAATATATATATTATATTATATTACCTATCTTCTTAAACTATGAGGCTCCACATGAGATCTCATAACTGAATGGAAGGGTCTCAAAATTCTGATTTATTATCAGTAAATATTTTATTTTGTATATTTTATATTTTTTATTAAAGCTTTTTATTTTCAAAAACTATGCATGGGTAATGTTTCAACATTTAGCCTTGCAAAACTTTGTGTTCCAATTTCCTCCCCTTTCCCCCCCTCCCCTAAATGGCAAGTAATCCAATATATGTTAAACTTGGTAAAATATATGTTAAATCCAATATATGCATATATATTTATACAATTGTCTTCCTGCACAAGAAAAATCAACTCAAAAAGGAAAAAATGAGGAAGAAAATAAAATGTGAGCAAACAACAACAAAAAAGTGAAAATACTATGTTGTGAACCACACTCAGTCCCCCAATTCTCTCTCTGGATACAGATAGTTCTCTTCATGACAACCTCATTGGAACTGGTCTGAATCATCTCATTGTTGAAGAGAGCCACATCCATCAGGAGTGATAGTATAATCTTGTATATGTATGTTTAATTTATACATACATATACTCATTATGTACTTTATATTATAATATAACATCTAACCTTAAAGGTTTTGTGTAAGGATCAAATCATTCAATAAATAAACACTTAATAAAGACTTATCACATGCCAGACACTTCACAGAGCCCTGGGGGATACAAAAAGAGGCAAAACACAGTCTTTATTCTCAAGGAACTTACAATCTAACAGAGGAGAAATCATGAAGATAAATATATACAAATAAGATACATATAGGAAAAGTAAGAAATAATTAGCAGAAGGAAGTACTAGAATAAAAAAAGGGTTAGAAAAGACTTCCTGTCCAAGGTAGGATTTTAGTTGTCACTCAGAAGAAGCCAAAAAATCAGTAGAATCAATAGCTGGAGTTCAGGAAGGAGAGCATTCCATGAGTAGAGACAAGTGGAGAATATTAAGAGGGGCTAATATCCAGGACCAAGGTCATGACTTCCTAATTCTCCTCTGTCCTTGTCACATCTCATCTGTGATTGATTCTGGACAACAAAGTTGAAAGAGATGGATAAGCTGAAAGTCCAGAGGAAGGGATAGCTATCAACATGATGAAGGATCTTGAGTCCATGTCATATGAGGAGTACTAGAACGCACTGGGCTTTTGAGCCAGGGGAAGAGGAGAACCAGTGGGAATATGAAAGTTGTCTTGGAAATATTTGAAAAGCTGTCATGTGGAGGAGATAGAAGATTCATCTTGCTTGACCTGATTAGAGAGAATAAGAATAATGGGTAGAAGCTATAAAAAGGCAAAATTTAGACCAGATGTCAGAATTTCCTAATAATAAGAGCTGTTCCAAAGTACAATAGGCTGCTTTCCCCTGAGAAGTAGTGGGTCCCCTGTCTGTGGAGGAATCCAAACAAAGGCTGGATGAACACTTTGGATTATTATCATGGGGACTTTTTAAAGATTTTAGTTGGACTAAATAGATTTGAGACTCCTTTCAACTGTAAAATTCCTTAAAATTAAACTAGTAATAAAGTGCTTTGTAAACCTCAAAGATTCCTCCATCAATTATAATTAAGCATTATTATGATTAGATGCTTCAATGTCTCTTACTGAAAAATTTGAACATAAATACCTCTCCTTGCCAAGAGAAAAGAAAGTATTGTTTAAAGTCTTCCTCTCTAGGCCCTCTCTTAGGAGAGACTTTGAACGTACAAATCATGTTTCTCCAAACCTCTCTAAATTCTAAAGCATCAAATAAAGTTACTGTGAATTCAACTCAACTCCACAAACATTTATTAATTACCCAATATGTGTTATACAATTAGGTGTTAAGGAGGCCATGCCCTTAAGGAGCTTACATTCAGGGATGTGCTGGAGATAGTTGATTATTACATTTTCATTGCGACCAATTTTTTTGTTGAGTTGTTTCATTAGCATCTGATTCTCTGTGATCCCATTTGAGGGTTTTTTGGGGCAAAGATACTAAAGTAGCTTTCCATTTCCTTCTCCAGCTCACTCTACAGATGAGAAAACTGAGGCAAACTGGATTAAGTGACTTCTCCAGGCCCCCACAATTAGTAATTGTCTCATGCTGGATTTGAACTCATGAAGATGAGTCTTCCTGATTCCAATTCCAGTGCTCAATTCACTATGGTACCTCCTAGCTGCCCATGTGGACATTTACACCTTGGAAACTGGCAACAGAAAAACAAACAAAAAACCCTATAAATCAGGATTTGATTGTTTGGGTGAGTTTCTAGGCTTGAGGAAGTAATAAAAATGCAGATTAAATTAAATATCTGTCTTGCATATATTTGTTTTTCTAAAGAATATTGAACAGCACACAGCTCATTTGCATTCCTTTGATGGAGCTTAGAAGGAGGAATCCATCATTAAAACAGATTTTAAAAATACAAAGAAATTTGAGGAGGAAGAAAAGAGACATTGGCTTTTTAGAGGAGCTGGGGAAGATCTCAATGAATAGATAGCCTCTAGACTGAGACTTAGAAGAAGAAAAAAAATCAACAAATCAGAGGTGAAGAAAGAGTACACTACAAACCTGAGGGAAAACCTGTACAAAGCCATGGAGGCAGGAAGGATAGAGTAGAAAAAGGATTTTCCCAAGATTTCACCAAATAACTAGTTGTAACCAGTCTAGGAATCTGATTTCAAACATCTTCTCCTACCCTGCCCTACCATATAAAAACCCCTGAGATGGAAATAAATACAAAATACCTGCTAATTACAAAAAGAACTCTCCACTGTACCTGCTAAAGAAAGAGTATGGCTCTATGCTAATATGAAGTAACCTAATATTACTGTTAATATCAACAACCAGATATACAACTGATTGATATTTAACTAATTAATTGATTTCTTGATTGATTAATTAACCATGTGTGCTGGGATTCTCATTCTTCCAGATTTCTCTGAAGCTTTTCACCCTCTGGATCACTTTCTCCAGCATACTGTCTTCATGGCTTTTTATGACACTGCTCTAGGTCCTCACCTGTCTGACCACTCTTCCTCTGTCTCCTTTGCTAGATCATCATCTATTTACTGTCTCCTGAGTGTAGCCCTGCACTGCTCTCTTCTCTTTGCTTCTAGCTCTATAATCCTTTTGATGATCTTATCAACTCCATGGGGCTAATTATCAGCCCTCCATGGAGGAATCCATGATTGGTTATTAAAGGTTCATGCCTGTAACAATTGATCTCCTTTCTTTTCCCCTCTACCTTTTAGAATCTTTAGTTTCCTGCAAGACTCAATGCAACATGGTTAACCTGTTTCAGATTGTTTGCTGTCTTAGGAAGGGGAGGCGGGGGAAGGGTGGGAGAGAAACTTGGAACAAAGGGCTTTAGAAAGTTAAAAGTTGAAAACTATCTTTGCATGTATTTGGAAAAAGAAAATATTGAAAAAAAGACTCAATGCAATGACAATCTTCTGAAGAAAACTTCCTTAGATGGTACTATTTTCCTTTTCAAGGATGCCTTGTATGTGGATGGTTTGTGTGTACACAAACACATATACATATTTATATATCTTCTATTTATTTATATATATGTGTGCATGTTTTTCCATTAGAATATGAGTTCTTGAAAAAACTTGTATTTTTATATTTTTCTTTAGACACCCACTGCCTGGTGCATTGTGGGTAATTGGAAGATCCAAATTTGTATCTCCTCTTAGCCTCTTTCTGAGTTCCAGACCCACATTACCAATTACTTATTGGATATTTGGAATTAGATATCCTATAAGTATCTCCCACTCACCACAGTCAGAACAAAATTTGTTACCTTTCTTCTCACATCTGTCCCTCTCCCAAACATTTCAATTTTTGCCCAGGTCACCACAATTCTTATGGCCATATATGTTTGAAATGCTAAAAGCATGCTGGATTCTTCCCTTTCCTTCACCACCTCTGCCATGTCTAATCCTTTACAACATCTTGTTAATTTTCCCTGCATAGCATCTTTTTCCTACATCCCTTTCTTTCCATTCACATTGCATCCATCCTGGCTCAGGGTCTCATCACCTCTCAGCTAGACTATTGGAACAGCTTCCTCCTGATTGTTCTTCTTGCCTCCAGAATCCCCTCTTCCTTTCACTTCCACAAAATTGCCCAACAATATTCCTAAAACATGAATCTGGCCATGACATTCTCATTATCAAAAATCTTCAATGACTCCTAATTGCCTCTAGCACAAAATACAAAACTCAGACTCACATTGAAAGGCATTCATAATAATAACTAATTATTATTATAATTATTATATAATATTTTAAAAGTTTTGCATAGATTAGGGTTTACACATTATCTCCTGTGATCCCCATAACAGTTTTAGGTCAAGTTCCCACTTATCTTTACAGTCTTAATGTTATAATCCATTCCCCTTCCAGTGGATTTGCTCTGTGCCAACTGTTTCCAGGGCACAATATTCCATCTTCTGCCTTTGCATAGGCTGTATCCCTTACTTGGAAGGTACGCTCTCATCACTTCTATTTCTTAAAACCCTTGGTTTCCTCCAAAGCACAGCTCAGATATCACCAGCTGCAGGACACTTTTTTCTTGTTTTCTCCAGCTATAATCACTCTTTTTCATTGATTTATTTTTTCAACGAACCAAAATCTTTTTTTATCTCTCTCCCATCTGTCCCCTCTGTGAAAAGAAATAAGAAAGCCTTCTAACAAATGTGCATAATAAGCAAAACTTATTTTTATTATTATGTAAGCAAAACAAATAAGCAAAATTTATTCTTCATTGGCCACATCCAAAAAATATAACAGGCTTCACTTGGAGTCTATCAGCTCTCTCAGGAGATGGGCAACATGTTTCACACTGGGTTCTCTGAAAGTATGGTTATTTATTGCATTGATCAAAGTTTTAAGTCTTGAAATTAATTTTTATAACTTGCAATATACTTTTATCGACTTATTCCCACAGTAGAACGTCAGTTTCTTGAGGGCAGGGCTTGCTTTGCTTTTGTCTGTATACCTAGAATCTTACCTTAGATATGGGAGATGTTTAATATTTTTTGAATTGAACCAAATGAAGGAAATATTAATCCTTGTATGCTCCTCTCTGTTAGACCATATCTAGAGTTCAGTTTGGGACATCACATTTTGGGCAGGTCATTGATAATCTGGAGAATGTAAGAGTTCCTTGAGAGGCTACAGGTCATGCCGTTGGAAGACTCTTTGAAGAAAGAGGGAATGTTTGACCTGAAGCAGAGAAGACTCAGCATGAGGATGGGAGCAGGGGTAGAAAACAGGTCATTATAGTGACGTATGGGACAGTCACAAGGAAAAGGAATTAGAGTTATTTTTCTTGGCTGCACAGAATAAAATGAGGAACAATAGCAACAAGTAGCAGAGGGACAGATTTTAGTTTGATGTGGGAATAACCTTCCTAACAATTCGGGCTTTTCAAATGTGGAATGGGCTGCTGTGTGAAGCAGTGGGTTCCCCTTATTAAACAGAAATCAGATAACCTCTTGCTTGGTCAGGTAGGGATGGAACTAACTGATTTCTCAGGTTCCTTCTGATTGTGAGATTCTGAAGCTCTGATATTGACAAGAGGGGAAAAAAAGGGAAGGAAGGAAGTCTAGGGCACACCCTTTGAGAAAACTAACATTGAAAAACTAGGAGTGATTAATGAGAATCCAGGAAAGAAGGCAAAGAGGTGGGAGAAGAGGGAAGCAAAATCGTTCAATGGAAAGGACCCTGGATTTGAAGTCCAGGGACTTTTGTTCATATTGTGATCTTGATACTTACTATCTATGTGACCTGAACTTCCATAGATCTCAGCTGAGGTCCTTGTCCATAGATGAGTTGGTTATTCTTTGTTCTTGAAGAGAACCAAAATGACATCACTATATTGGGGTAAAGATACAGTGTCTTTGCCTGTGGCTGACAGGATCAATATGTATTTGGAAGGTTCTACCACAGGTTGGACACAGATAGTCCACATGAATATTTGAAGTGGAGATGTCTCTAAATTTGCACAGTTCACATTCCTTTGGAGCTACTGCAGTTCTGTTTTGCTCATAGAGCACAGCAGTTCCTTTGATGCAGGTATACCATGCTGGATACCCCCTTAACAGTATCTCCAATGTCACAAATCAATTCCAAAGTCTTCTGATTGAACTTGAGAGTGTCCCTATATTGCTTTTTCTGATCTCCGTGTGAGTATTGGTCTTGTGTGAATTCTCCACAAAATAGTCTTTTAGGCAAACATACATTTGTGACTAAACAAACTCTCAGGTTTTTTCCAGCTCTAAATCTATTTTTCTCTGAATGTGATATCTCTGAAATAGAAGAAAAAGAATATCCATTGCAAGAACCTGATCAACATAATCAGAGCTCCAACAAGAAGATATAATACCCTAGTTCCAAACCCATTTTGGATGCTCACTTTTTTCTGTAACTTTGGGCAAATTATGCAATCTTTCTGAGTCTCAATTTCTTTATTTATAAAATGACAGAGCTAAAAGAGCTGTTTATCTACCTGTAATTCTCCAACCCTCTAGAAGACCGAAAAGACCGAAAAATACCATTGAGAGAAATTTTTATTTTACTATTATAGTAATTACAAATTATAAATTAGGATCTGGGCTTTTTATTTCCTCATTTAGGGACAAGATACTATAGAAGGTCAGTCAGACAGTCTCTGAAAGATATGGGTGGTTGATGAGATTACACTTAAGGCACAGGGAACATGCTCCTCAGTCTTGGGCCAGAATTTACCCATCCAGGAAGGGGGAGAGGGGATATAAGCAGAATTGATTCTGGATGAGTTCTTGCTTCAAGAACAGCCCTGTCCTTGAAATCTTCCATTAGAATTAAATGTGACCCAGCTTATGAAGGAGAAAACTAACCAGAATAGTCTGGTTGGAGATATATTTCTCCAGATTACTGGAAGTGATTGGGTCTCATGATCAAGCCATGTTCTTCTCAAGAGGAGCTGAAAATTACTAGGCCACCTCCTCATTAAAGTTCCACCAATCAAGGCACTCCCTTATATTAAAATTCTCAGTCTTTTCATGATTTTGTTTTTGGATATCAAGAGTAACCACTGACCATCAATTTATTGATTATTAGCTAGCCTAATTAATAAGTTGATTATTAATTACTCAGAAACTCTGTCTCTTGTTTTTTTTTTTTTTTTTTTTTTTTTGCGTAACACCACTGATAATTACAGAATTATAAGGAGACAGAGAAAGTGAGTAAGCCTGAAAGTCAGAGAGAAGAGAGGAAGAGAAAGACAGAGACACATAGAGAGAAATAAAATAAAGATTTAGATCTAGATTTATTTAGATCTAGATCTAAAAGAATTCCTTTGATTTGGTTTATAATACAATGATAATAATAATACCTCATATTTTTATAGCATTTTCCTTCTACAATGCACAGTGTTTGACATAGAGTAAGCATTTAATAAATTCTTGTCAAAATTAAGAGATACTGCCTCACACCTGTCAGATTTACCAGTATGACAAAAAAGGAAAGTGATAAATGTAGGAAAGATATAAAAATTTGCGACACTAATGCATTGTTGATGGAATTGCAAATTGATCCAACCATTCTAGAAAGCAACTTGGAAATATTTCCAAGGGACAATCAAACTGTGCATATTCTTTCACTCAGCAATACTCTATTTGTATCCCAAAGAGATCATGAAACATGGAAAAGAACTTACATATGCAAAAATATTTATAGCAGCCTTTTTTGTAGAAGCAAAATATTGGAAATTGAGGGCATGCCCATCAATTAATGGATGACATATGAATGTAATAGAATACTATTGTATAGTAAGAAATGTGAATAAGTATATTTCAGGAAAAAAATCTGGAAAGAAAATGATACAAAGTAAAATACAGAGAACTAGAAAAACAATGTATACAGTATCAGCAATATTGTGTGATGATCAACTATGATTGACACAGTTCTCAGTAACAAGATAATCCAAGACAAATACAAAGGACTCACAAAGGAAAATGCTAAACATAACCAGATAAAGAACTGATAGACTAGGAATGTAGATTAAAGCATTTTTTCACTTATTTTATTCTTTCTCTTGTTTTTTACCTTTTGATCTGTTTCTTCTTTCACAATTCTGATTAATATGGAAATATCTTTTACATGATAGACACATATAAACTAGATCAAACTGCCTCCCTTCTTCAGAAGAAATTAAGGGAAGGAGGGAGGGAGGAAGAAAACACTGATACTAAAAAATCTTGTAAAAAATGAATGCTACAGATGTTCTTGTCATGTAATTGGAGAGAAAAAAATACTATTATAATAAAATTCTAAAAAATCTTGACTACTTGAGTTGGTTTGGTTCTCAAAGTAATTCCATGAGCTTCATTTTAAAATGAGGAATCTAGTCTCAAAAATGTTAAGTGAACAAAGGCAAATGTCAATGGGAATGAAAACTAGGTCTTCTTGGCTCTAAGACCAATACTTTAGGCACCACTTCTCTGAATAAAGATTGTCTTTGCACATAGTTTAAATCCATCTTGAAACGAGCATAGGTTTGTATTTCCAAGTATTGGTCAGCAATGTGCAGAACGAATGAATGCTCTATTGGTGCTAGAGAGCCATGAGTGAACCCACTGAATGGCCCTGATCACAGTAATGGTTCACCACATAGGGAAAGTGTCAGAAGAAATCCATCAAACAGTTGTTTATAAGCTCTTTCACGATCCCCAGGGAGTATTCCATGAGTCACTGGCAAGCTGCCACTTCTGGAGTGAGGCAATGTGGGCTGGATAATAGGAGGCTAGGAAGGACTGTATGGAATACTGCACTGTGCTTATTAACTGATCCCTGGCTCTTTCCCACTGCCCTTCTCTTTAGCCGCTTTCTTTAATTCTCTCTAACCTTATCCCTCAAATGTATACCATCAGTGTTAAAAAGAGAAGCATGCTGGGTTCATGTTACCCACTGCCAACTGGCTTCTGACCCATGGCTCTGCTGAATTGTTCTCTTCAAGGTTTCCATTGACCTTTTCATTATAAAATTGAGCACAGTGCAGTATAGTGCTGAACTTGAAGCAAGGGGCCCAATTTGGAACCCTGGCTCTGCCTCCCAGCTACTACTGGGGTAATCTTGGGCAAATCATTTAAGATTTTCATAGTATCGCAGATTTGGAGTTGGAAGGAACCTTTAGAGGCCATTAAGAGAAAATGCTTTAATTTTACAGATAAGTAAACTGAGGCATTGAAATGTTATGTGACTCGCCCAGGGTCACAAAGCTAATATATGCCTGAGGCAAGATATGAAACCAAGGTTTTCTGATTCCAATCTACTGCCATTGTGATTTTGTCTTCTTTCTGATCCTCAGTTTTCTTATATGTACAGAAGGGAGTAGAACCAATGAGAATTTCATCTATGTGCTCCAAGTCATTATTAATCAGAGAAATGCAAATTAAGACAACTCTAAGATACCACTACGCACCTGTCAGATTGGCTAAGATGACAGGAAAAAATAATGATGATTGTTGGAGGGGATGCGGGAAAACTGGGACATTGATGCATTGTTGGTGGAGTTGTGAACGAATCCAACCATTTTGGAGAGTAGTTTGGAACTATGCTCAAAAAGTTATCAAACTGTGCATACCCTTTGATCCAGCAGTGTTACTACTGGGATTATATCCCAAAGAGATTATAAAGAAGGGAAAGGGACCTGTATGTGCACGAATGTTTGTGGCAGCCCTTTTTGTAGTGGCTAGAAACTGGAAACTGAATGGATGTCCATCAGTTGGAGAATGGCTGAATAAATTGTGGTATATGAATATTATGGAATATTACTGTTCTGTAAGAAATGACCAACAGGATGATTTCAGAAAGGCCTGGAGAAACTTACACGAACTGATGCTGAGTGAAATGAGCAGGACCAGGAGATCATTATATACTTCAACAACAATACTATATGATGACCAGTTCTGATGGACCAGGCCATCCTCAGCAACGAGATCAACCAAATCATTTCCAATGGAGCAGTAATGAACTGAACCAGCTACGCCCAGAGAAAGAACTCTGGGAGATGACTAAAAACCATTACATTGAATTTCCAATCCCTATATTTATGCCCACCTGCATTTTTGATTTCCTTCACAAGCTAATTGTACAATATTTCAGAGTCTGATTCTTTTTGTGCAGCAAAATAACGTTTTGGTCATGTAGACTTATTGTGTATCTAATTTATATTTTAATGTATTTAACATCTACTGGTCATCCTGCCATCTAGGGGAGGGGGTGGGGGGTAAGAGGTGAAAAATTGGAACAAGAGGTTTGGCAATTGTTAACGCTGTAAAGTTACCCATGCATATAACCTGTAAATAAAAGGCTATTAAATAAAAAAAAAAGAGAGAGAATTTCATCTATGATCTTATTACAATCCAGGATTTTTCTGAATCTTCATTCTTCATTAAGTCTTCAGAAATGTACAAGGTTAGCCAATTTAACTGAATTAAACAAATATTTCTTAACTAACTGCCATGTGCAAAGTATCATAAACAAAAGCATTTTAGTCAACAATCAGAAAGAGATGCCCTTCTGTGGTGAAGAGATTAGATATTTATACCTATCTATATACCACTTCTCTAATTTCATTGATGTAAAGAACTATTAGCAAAGAAACTCACCTTGGTGATGCAGTTCTGCTTAGAGAAGAAACTACCAAATAAAATCAGTCTATTGCATATTTTATATACTTATATCATAATACATATATGTTATATATTTACAAAATAGTTAATTTGTTAAAAGGCAAAATTGTTTATAAAAATATAAAATACTCAAATTCATTTTAGAAAAGGAAATTGAACTATCCACAAAGGAAATTTTTAAAAATATCTGACCCAGATAGAGTTATAGATGAATTTTAGCAGATATTTCTTTTTTTTTTAAATTAAAGCTTTTTATTTTCAATATATACATATGGATAATTTTCAACATTCACCCCTATGAAACCCTGTGTTCTAATTTTTTTCTCTCCAGTCTCCCAACCCCTTCTCCCAGTTAGCAAGTGATCCAATATATGTTAAACATGTACAATTCCGCTATCCATATTTCCATAAATGTCATGCTGCACAAGAAAAATCAGATCAAAAAGGAAAAAAATGAGAAAGAAAACAAAATGCAAGCAAAAAACAATAAAAAGAGTAAAAATACTATCTTGTGGTCCACATTCAGTTCCCACTGTCCTCTCTCTGGATGTAGATGGCTTTCTTCATCACAAGACCATTGGAACTGGTTGAATCACCTCATTATTGATGAGAGCCATGTCCATCAGAATTGAGCATCATATATTCTTACTGTTGCCGTGAATAATGATCTCCTGGTTCTGCTCATTTCACTTAGCATTAGTTCATGTAGATCTCCCGAGGTCTCTCTGAAATCATCCTGCTAATCATTTCTTATAGAATAATAATATTCCATAGTTCATATACCATAATTTGTTCAGTATAGCAAATATTTAAAGAAAAATTAATAATCATAGTATCTAAATTATTCTCAAAATTAAGAACTCTACTAAATTTTTATAGGACAATATTATCCTAATATTTAAGCCAGAAGAACAAAGAAAATAAATAGAATTGTAGATCACTGTCATTAATATTGATGCTCTAATTCTAACTCTAACCCTAATTTTAAACAAAATATTAATAAAAAAGATTAAAGCAATTTTTAAAAGAATATTTGCTATTTTTAAATTGGATTTGTATTAGAAATCTAAGGATGGTTGGATATTAGGAAAAGAATTAATGCAATTCATTATATTAAAAACAAAAATATCTAAAAACCTTATAATAGTATCAATAGAATCACAAAAGACCTTTGACAAAATGCAATACTATCCTACAAAATATATACACAAAGGGATCATTTTAAATATAAAATGTATATAATTAAAATAGAAAATTAACATCATTTTCTCTTTTTCCCCTGAGGCAATTGGAGTTAAGTGACTTGCCCTGCATCACACAGCCAGGAAGTTAAGTGCCTGAGGTCCCATTTGAACTCAGATCCTCCTGACTTCAGAGCTGGTGCTCTATCCATTACACTAACTAGCTGCCTCTTAGCATTGTTTTCAATGAAGAAACACTAGAAACTTTTTCAGTAAGTCCTGGTAAAGCAAGTATGCTTCCTTCCCTGATTTGTATTTGGTATAGTTCTAGAAATTGTAGTAACAGCAAGAAAACAAGCACATAAATATAAGTAAGGTAGAAAAAAAATCCCAATTTGTTGATAATGTGATGGTTTACTTAGAAAACCCCAGAAAATCAGAAAAGGAGCTAATTGAGACAGCAATTTCAATAACATGGCAAGATACAAAACAAACAAACAACAAAACCCCAATAACACAGATTTATGACTGCTTTGTAATTTAGAGTCCTGAGTTCCCTGGAATCACTGAAAGATTAAATGACTTGCTCTGGGTCACACAGCAATTATGTGTCAGAAGTGGGACTTGAATTCACATTTTCTTGCCTGCAAGGCCACTGACAGATGCCCTTGACTCTGGATAGCACAAATACAATTCTACAATTGGTAAAAGGGGGGCTGTTCACAAACAGGTGCTGTAGGTTTCAGAGAAAAGGCTTCAGGATTTGAAGGCAGACAATCTGGGTTTAAATCTCAGTTTTGGAACATACTGCTTGTTTGACCTCATGTAAATTATTTAATTGCTTTGGGCTTTGTCATTCTCATCTGCAGAATAATGGTGTTGGATTAGATGATTTGTAAAGTCCTTCAATAGTTGGATCTACAGTCTGGTCAGTCTACTTCAAACTCCATAGTCTTGCCAGATAATTATCCTACAAACACAGTCTGGTCTCTTTGCCAGCCTTAGATAGTCAATAGGGAATCATCAGAGTTTATTGAATAGAGAAATGACATGGTCAGACATGTGATTTAGTAATAAAATTACCGTGGCAATTATGTGTGAGATGAATCACAGAAAGGAGAGACTGAAGGCAGGATACCAATTAGTTACATTAATCACGTGAGAGGGAATGAAAGCCCAAAGTGGGGTGGGGGCAGTGTCAATAGAAAGAAGGGGCAGATACCGGCAGTCTGACATAGAAATGACAAGATTTCACATCTGATAGGATGTGTGAGATGGTGGAGAATAAAGAATCCAGGATGACATAAAACTATGACTCTGAGTGACTGGAAGGATGATGATGGCCTTAACTGTAAAAGGAAAGTTTGGAAGAAGCATGATATGGTCAGGGTGTGGGTAAAGGAAAAATGATATCATGAAATCTGCTACATGTGGTATAACCCATTCACATTCTACTCATCCTGTAAACTCATTCTGACCCTTTTAAAAAGTAGGTGGGATGAGCTGATGTTTTTACTCACCAGTCACTGACCCAGAATAATCACTGGGCTGTGGCAAATAGCCCTCAGCCAAGGAGGATTTGGTGTGCAGGATGTGTGGCAAGGAGAGAAGAGAGATTTTCCCAGTAACTACCACAACATTGCTGCTATTGTCCATCTTGTGGTTATATTATAACTTCCCTGAAAGGTCAATACCCAAGTCAGAGGGGAGAGCATTCATAAATTAAAGCTGAAATGGATCTTAGTTATCTAGTCCAACATACTAGTTTTGTAGTTGAGGAAACTGAGACCCACACTGGTTAAGTGACTTGTCTAGGGCTACATGGATAAGTGTTAGAGTCAAGATTTGACCCCAAATCCTCAGCTGCCAAACAGCTAGTAATTATCTGGGGTAACATCTGAACCCAGATCTTTAATGTTAAGTCCCACATACTAGCCACTGTGCCAAGCTGCTGAGTAGAACTTCTCTTGATTTCTCAGAAAAAGAAAAGTTAATTTCCCAAAAAATGCAATCCAGTGAGATTCAGATCCGGCATTCTTGAAATTCTCTGTCAGAGAGCTGAAAAGGTTTTATTCAATGTATAATGGAATTTTAAATATGAGAAAATTGCTTCCTTAGAGAAACTTATGTGGTTTCCTAAGAGACAGAGGGATTAGACTAATCTTATTTGGTCCCAAAGAGTAGAATAAGGATGAAAGGGTGAGAATTGCAGAGAAGTAGGTTTAGGTTGGATGTAATAAGAAAACAATAACAACTCACTAATAATTAGAGCTGTCCAAAAATGACTAGTATGCTTTGAGTGCTAGTAGGTCCCTCTTTGTTAAAAATCTTCCACCAAAGACTGGATGGCCACTTGAGTCAGGGTTATTCTAAAGGAAATTTTTGCTCTGATATGAATGTGACTGGACAGCTCTTCAGCCCCACATTCTAATGTTCTGTTATTCAAAAAGATTTATCAGGGAAAAATGGAGGGAGAATTATACCAAAGGACAAGATTTTATTTTTATTTTTTTAAGTTTTTTTTAATAATAGCTTTTTATTTGCAAGTTATATGCATGGGTAATTTTTCATCATTGACAATTGCCAAACCTTTTGTTCTAATTTTTCCCCTCCTTCCCCCTACCCCCTCCCCTAGATGGCAAGATGACCAATACATGTTAAATATATTAGAGCATAAATTAAATACAAAATAAGTATACATGAAGGACAAGATTTTAAACCTACCATATCTTTGAGAAATGAAAAAGAACAACTAATTGTACCAAATTAAATTCAGCTTTTTTCCTGGATATATGAGAAAAGAATTCCCCATCCTTTGGAGTGGAAATTTTCTCTACTCATTCTTTTGACTAACCTGGTTTTCTGAAAATAGTATGAGTCCATTTATCTGTTGACCCCACCTGAGCAATGTCTGTGTGAGGTCAGCTCCCTCCCATCAGCCTGTCCAATGATGAGTCCCAACTTCAAAAGCTCCAGTGATGCTTTTCAACTTTGAACTGGAGCCATTACCTTGACTGTCTCCATGGAACAATACACTGGCAGGCACCTGGGTTTCCTTTGCAACTAGCAGATGTTATTGGACCTTCCCGTTCCGTCATGTCAAAGGAGGAAGTGGTGAAAGAAATGTGGCCTAAAACAATGGCCAGAACACAGGGAATGACACAGGGAAGACAAAGGCAGATGCCATATAGTCATTCCTCCACCCAACATTGTGAATCACGCAAAAAAGCTTGAACTTCCGCTGGGGTAAATGATGCCCCAGATGAGCAACTAACCCAAAGAGTGAGAGACTGAGAATACAAAGCTGATCTGTGAAGGGCTGAATGTTGGGCTAAACCTGAGAAGAGGAAATTTACTAGGCTAAATGTAAAGTCTCATTTACATTGAGGGTCCAAAAATCAACTTCATCAGCACAAATATAGAGAAGGCAGAATAAGATATCCACTCATTCCTTTAAGTCCCAACCAAATCCCATCTTTTAGAGGAAGCCTCTCTTAACTCCTCTTAATACTTACATTTTCTCTGTTAATTATTTCCTATTTACCCTGTACATAGCTTGTTTATACATATTTGTATGTAAGTTGTGTCCCCTGTTAGATTGTAAGGTCTATGAGAACAGGGACTGTGTTTTGTTTCTTTTTTGCATTCCCAAAACTTAGCACTGTGCCTGGGATTTATTATGAACTGAATAAATGTTTTTTAATTGGTTTGGAAAAGGTCTGAAAGCTTTAGTAGACCCCAAGCTCTGCACAAACCTACACTGTGATCTGATCATCCAAATAGAAAATGTGACTTGGACTATGCTCAGAGAGACATCGTCTCCAGGACAAATGAAGTGATATTCCCACTGTAATCTGCCCTGGTCATTTCAGGTCTGCAATAGTGGATTCAGTTCTGGGAATTATGAAAACACATTGGAAGATACTGACAGTCTGTCATATGACAGAGTTGGATTATATAGCCTCTAAGGTTTGAATCTATGATGATATATAGGATAAGCTGTAAAAGATTTAGAGGATGGCAATGAGGATTATGAATATGTTGAAGAAATAAGAAATTTTGAACTAGAGAAAAGGGACATGATATCTGTCTGCAAGTTTTTGAAGAGTTGGCATGTGGAAGAGAGAAGAGGGATTGTTCTATTCACTATTAAATTATTTTGTCCTAGAGAGAAGAACTATGATCGGTGGGTGAAGTTGCATGGAGGTAAATTCGAGCTCAATGTAGAGAAAATCATAACAATTATCATCATCATCATCATATTCATATATGACTTTAAAGTTTACAAAGTGCTTTGCAAATATTATTTTGTGTTTATAGCAACCAAAGAGTTAGGTGCTATGATTAACCCCATTTTACAGATGAGAAAATTAAGGCAAACAGGTTAATTTACTCAAGTGAATGAATAATTTTGAACTTAGGTCTTCTTGATTCCACGTCTAAGGCTCTATCCCCTGTACTACTTAGCTGCCTGTAAAGATGAAAGCTCTACAAACATGGAACTGGCTGACTGGTTAGGGGAAAAGGAAATGAATAGGTTTCCCCTTTCTGAATAACTTTGAACACAGGCTACACGACCCCTTGTTAGGAATCTGGCAGGGGGATTCTTAGGTGACTTTATGCTCAATGGTCTCTGAGGTTGCTTCAGATTCTAAGGTCTATGATTTTCTTCCCATACTGTGATAAATAAATATTCACTGAATTGAGAGTTTGGGGTAGCAGGAAATCAGTAAAGAATTCATGGAGAAGGTAAGTCATAAGGATTAACATTACAGGGATCTAAAATCAGAAAGGAAAAAAGAAGGCATACTAGACAAAATGAACAGCCTGAGCAGGAACACTAGGATATGGATCAGTGGAAAGAACCATGAGTTTGGAGTCCTGGAATAAAGGTTCAGATCCAATAATGCTTACTAACTACCCGTGTGACCTTGGTCAAATGACTTCCCAACTGGCTGCTCTCCTGGACTTCATGATCTCTAGAAATTCATCACTTGCAACATGACATTAACCCCGAAACTCATATCTCCTTAGTATCCCCCTCCCACTGGAGCTCCTCTCATCCTCTTATGGGAAAAGGTAAATGGTAGATATTGAAGAGCTGCTCCCCCCAGATCCTCTATATAGGTAGAATGTTCAGGGCAGTCACTTCATCATTTTCTACCATACATATAGCTTGATCAAGTCCTATGCTGATACCTTCTTTCCTACCTTCTTCCTGTTTTTCAGTTCCTTTTTTTATGTTGCCTTTCCCCATTAAATTTTGACTTTTTTAAGGGAAGGGAATGTCTTTTGTCTTTCTTTGTATTCCCAGTACTTAGCATAATGTCTCACACTCAGCAGGCACTTAATAAATATTATCATCTCACCTCAGTTTCATTCTCCATAAAATGGGAGAATTGGGCTAAATGATCTTTCAGTTCTATGTCCACGATCCTAGGTCAATGAATAAGCATGGAGTGGCTATGGAACACTGGAGAAACAGGTCTGACTTAACAAAATAAGAATAGAACCACCAATAAGGTTCCCAGCTCATTGATATCATTACAGTTAGCTAATGAAGTTTTCTATTTTAGAGCAATGAGATGCTTCTAACTGAAAACTTTATTGCATTGTCAATAATAATTCAATCTAGGGCTGTTCGTTTTTTAAGTAAGAGATAGACTGATACAGTGGTTGTTGTTGCTATTGTTCAGTCATTTCAGTCATATTTGCCTCTTTGTGAACTCTTTTGGGGTTTTCTTAGCAAAGAAAATGGAGTAGTTTGTCATGTTCTCCAGCTCATTTCTCTGACTTTCTTCAAGTTCCAGCTAAAATTTCACCTTCCCTTAGAACACTTTCCCAACCCCTCTTATTTCTAGTGCCTTTTCTCTACTAATTGTTTCTGTTTATACTGTATATGGCTTGTTTGTATGTAGTTCTTTGCTTGTTGTCTTCCCCATTTGATTATGGGCTCCTTGGAAGTCAGGATTGCCTTTTCCTTCTTTAAAATCTTTTGATTTTACCTTCTTAAACTTCTTTAATGTTCCCGGACGATAAGCCCTATAGTTAAGTTGAAAAGGAAGTACTAAGTGGAGATGGCCTAAAAAGGATGGGAAGAAGCTATTAAATATTTCTAGTAAAATACTACCTTTGTCTTGGAGAGGCATAGAATATACCCTGTACTCTAGTAAATTTTTTTAAGGTAGAGATGCTTTTTTTTTTACCATAGCTAAAGTAATACTTAATAATAAAATTTCTAAAAATATTATGATTTATCTGAAAAGAAATTAAATTAATCCAATAATTCTTGTTACCTCTCCTTGATCTATTTTCCAAGTCAGTTTTTTTCTTATGAAATCTTTTAGATTTTATTCTATTTTTCATTCTTTTGACTTTGCTTTATTGTCTCTTGATAACTCATAAAACCACAGGCTTCCACTTGCCCAGTTCTAATTTTTAAGAGACTATTTTCTTCAGTGAGTTTTTATACTTCTTTTCCCATTTGGCCATTTCTGTTTTTTAAGGAATTCTTTTTTTCCCAATGCATTTTTGTACCTCTTTTTCCATTTGGTCAATTCTGTTTTTAATGTCATTTTCTTCTATATTTTTATGCCTCTATTATCAAGCTGTTAATTGTCTTTTCATAATGTTCTTACTTTGTTTTCATTTCTTGACCAAAAGTATTACTCTTTGCCCTTAAACTACAGTCCAGAAGTGTGTACAGGCAAAGCTATTGTCAGATAGCATCTGTTTTTGCATCCAGTGCTAACACAGGGGTCCCCTGTAATCTCTTTCTGACGGTCATAAGATCCTCTTACCATCTCTGGCTTGAGAACTCCCAAAGCTGTTGCTGCTTCTATCACCATCACCTAGACCCACCAGCGATGTTTCATCTACAAAGGCTCTGGGCCAGTCTCTTCTCCCATGTTTCAGGAAGGAAGAATGTCTCACTCAAAACTTTTGTTGGCTCTGCCACTCTAAAATTCAGTTTGAGGCATTTTTTAAAAGTTATTTAAAGAAGAATATTGGAAGAGTTTGGCTCATCACTTTCTCTACTCTGCTATCTTAGAATAATGGAAATTTAATGCTTTTGGTGAATGTGATTTTTTTTCTCTTTCCTCATTCTTCTTTCCTCCCTCCTCTTAGAGGAAAAATGATTTCCTGCTATGAATTGAGCACACTTTTTATATTTTGTATGCCTTTTATGTGGCATAACTTAATATTTGGGTATTTGATAATTTGTTTTTGTTATGTAATTGATAAAATGGTGGTGTGCACTAATGTTAGTTAAACCATCTATTTAAACTGTCTTGGGAATGTGTGGAAAAAATAATTTGCAGCATCTACCAGCTTGTAAAAGTTAATGTGATGGGGCAGCTAGATGGTGCAGTAGATAGAGCACCATCCCTGAAGTCAGGAGGACCTGAGTTCAAATATGGACTCAGACACTTAACACTTCCTAGCTGTGTGACCTGGGCAAGTCACTTAACCCCAATTACTGAAGCAAAAAAAAACTAATATGAGATAGTAAACATCTAAATAATTAAGTTCCAAAATTTTAAAAAATAAATAAACAAATAAGTAGCTCTTCCTCTTACTGTGTATACCCTGAACAATAGAAGCTCCTCGAAAGCATAGATTCTTTCATTTCTATTTGTAACTCCAATTAGTAAGCACTTTATAAATTATTTTTTATTGATTGATTAGTTTTGAAGAACTAAGACAACAGTATAAAGTGACACTAGATCTAGATCAGAGCCCTTCAGAGATATAACATGAATAATGATAAGAATAAGAATTTATATAGCACCTACTTACTATGTGCCAGACACTGTACTAAATGCCTTACAGATATTAGCTCCTTTAATCTTCACAATCCTGGGAGATGGGTGCTGCTATTATTCTCATTTTATGACTGAGGAAACTGAGGCTGACAGAATAAGTGACTTGACCAGAATCACTCTAGCTAGTTCTGAAGCCAAATTTGAACTTAGTTCTTTCTGATTCCAAGTCTAGTGTTCCAGCCATTGGGCAATCTGGTCATTCCAATACCCAGAGAAATAACAGCAGCTCACACAGTTCTATGGCACTTTGAGATCTACAAGATCGCCTTTTATTTTGTGGTTGTTGTGCTTAATGCACTGAAAGGGTCCTATGATATAAAGAGGTCCCATACTGATATCTTTGAGGTATTAATATTAAGCACGACAATATTTGCAAAATCACCTTTTACTTTTTCATTTGTACCTTAAACTATCCTTATAAATGGAGATGATATTTTATCCTCATTTACATTTGGGGATAATAATAAAGGAAACCAAACGGATCCCTTAAATGCCTTGAGGAGAGTAACACAGCTCATGAGGATCTGAGGTAAAATTTGAACTCCGATACCAAGTTCATTTCTCTATTTACGATACCAGGCTCAGCGAATGAATCTCAAGTTAATGGGGGGAAATTCTTCATCTGAATTGGACATCCCTCTAAATCCATGGCCATAACTGCCCCATGATTAACCGAGTCTCAACACTAGTGACAAGTCTCGTGCTAGTAACAAGATTGCTGTCTCTGAGCCATCGTTCTTCACAAGCCTGGAACAGCTATTTATGTGGGGAAAACTAGTCAGCATCTCAGGCAAACTGGGAGATAGTAATGGTCCTTAATGACTACAGACTCCAACCAACTGTTTCCTAATCCTGACAAGAGTTCTGCAACCTTTGGGGCTATTCCTGGTCAGACAGGCTTCGGAGCATGGGGGCACTCCAGCTGCCTGGTGGGTAATCTGAGCTGGGGGGCTGCCTCGAGGAATGTGAACTCGAGCTTTGTGCAGCCCCACCCCCTGCAGTAGAGACCCGCTGATGTATGAATAAATTCTTAGTCTAGAGAGCCATGTGTCTCTTTGTCTGGGGCCTGTGGACTCAGGCGTCGGCCCAAACCCGCAGCCCACCCCACCCCAACTCTGCGACAAACAGTTGGACCACAGTACAACGGTCCTCATTCAATTAATGAGCTTTTGAGCTTCCCTCATCTGGAGCGTGAAGGATTTAAAGTGCACCTCTCCCCAGTATTAAATTGGCAGATAATTTTTTTTATTTTAATAGCTCTTTATTTTTCTAAATATATGCAAAGATAATTTTTAATATTCACCTTTCAAAACTTTGTATTATGAATTTTTTTCCCTTCCTCCCCCCATAGACAGCCAACAATCCACTATAGGGTAAACGTGCAGTTCTTCTAAACATTATTTCCCATATTAGTCATGCTGCCCAAGAAAAATCAAATTGAAAGGTAAAAGAAGAAAGAACATGAGAAAGAAAAAAAAACACAAGCACAAAAACAAAAAAGGACAAATAATTTAATAGGACAAAATACTATTATTCTAAGATTAGAATATTCTTCTTAATAACAATATATTTTATAATAATAATAAATATAACAGTTTACATATTATAAATATATTATATTTATCTTAATATATAATATAATAAATAATATTTATAAATGTTTTAATATTTATATAACATTTTTATTTTAATAAATAATAAATCTAATATATTTATATTATAAATATAATAAATAATGTATATAATAATAATAATTTAAGTCACCTCTGTGAGGCCTGAGATCTCCTAATGGAAGAGCTCTAGTTCTAAAACCTAGTAGAAGAGGAGCATTAATGATCAGGAATTAGAATGCCATGCTTAGATTCCTTAAGACTTGGATTCAAATCTTACCACTAATAATTATCAGCTGGGACTTTGGGCAAATCACTTAGGCTCTTTACTAATCTGTGAGATGAGAGGATCAGACTAGATGACCTTTAAAGTCTCTTCCAATACTGGATTTAAAATCTAATGCTTTCTTCTAGTTGGAAATCTCTGATCTGATCTTTGAGAACCTGGACAAGATAAGTTTTCTCATCTATTAATATAATAAAGGTTGGGCTAGACGACCTCTGGGGCCCCTTAGAATTCAAAACCTAGAATTCTATGAGCCGAGTGGAGCAAGATCTTGGATCTTGTAACCAATTTCCATGAGCAGGAAGAGTGGTGATTGAAAGGTAATACTAGGGGAGATGGAAATGGAGTCTTTCAGTAACATCCAGGTCTTCCACATTCAGTAAAGAAACAGCAAATGCAGGACTGGAGTTTTCCTGGGCTCCTAAGCAATCTGAGCTCTTCATCTAGTCTAGTGATATGATGGTGACTTACTGGGAGTCAAGGGATTTCTTAAAAGAAGACCCCCAGTATTCTATGCAGTTCAAAGATCATTTTCAGGGAAGGAAAGTCCTTTTAGCTGCCTTGTTCTATCACAGTTTTAGGCTAGAATATTAATACATTCAAGATCTTGAGTTAAGCAACATGAGCATTGCATCTTCCACCAAAGATCAAGACTCGTCTATAAGATATATTCTGAGACTGATCTTTGTCTCAGAGAGCTTAAGTGACTTGCCCATGATCATGTGACTATCAGAAATGGGATTAGGCTAGGTCTTTGTGACTCTATCCACTACTTCATGATGCTTACCCAGAAAAAGGATGGAGTAAAAAATAATCCAACATGGTGGCAAAGAACCAGAATGAGAATGATTGAAATAATTAGATTGTTGGTTCCCCTAATGCCATTACTCAATCACTCAACTTCACAATCTTAGCGACAACCTTGACTTTTTACTTCAATCTTAATAATGATAATGTTGTTTTATTCATTTCTGTCCTACTCTACATGACCGCTGTGGGGTTTCCTTGGAAGAAGTATTGGGATGCTTTGACATTTTCTTCTCCAGCTCATTTTATAGATGATGATACTGAAGCAAACAAGATGAAGTGATTTTTTCCCCCTAGGGTCATACAGCCAGTAAGTTTCTAAGGCCAGATTTTAGGTCACAAAGATTTTTCCTGACTCCAAGCTTGGCCCTCTAACTACCATTTATAGAGTACATTACATTCTTATCTAATTTGAGCCTTTACAATCATTCTGGGAAGTAAGTGCTATTATTATCACCATTTTAAAGATAAAGAAACTAAAAAAATCAAACAAAAAAAAAAGATAAAGAAACAGAGGCAAATAAGGTGAAATGACTTGACCAGTGTCACAGGGCCAGGAATTGTTCAAGGCAGGATTTGACCTCGAATTTTCTTGACTCTAGACCCAACACTCTATCAATCACATCAATCATTATATGTCAGTAATTCTATTGCTACAACATCTCTTGTAGCCATTCTCTTCCCTGCACCCACACAGTCAATGCCCTAATTATCCAACCCTTCAGTAAATCAATACATCAACAAGTGGGCTGCTGGGTGACAAAGTAGATGATGTGCCAGACCTGAGATCAGGAAGACTCTTCTTCCTGCATTCAAATCTGCTTTCAGACAAATATAAACTGTGCGATCCTGGGTAAGCCATTTAACTCTGTTTGCCTCAGTTTTCTCATCTGTAAAATGAACTGGAGAAAAAAATGGCAAATTACTCCAGTATCTTTGCCAAGAAAAGGGTCACAAAGAGTTAAACATTACTGAAATAACTCAACAGCAACAACACATTAACAAGCTTTTAGTAAGTCCTTACTCTTTGCCAGACATTATTGATAAACTCTAGAGATGTAAAGAAAAAGTAAAAATAGAACCAGCCTTCAATGAGTTTACATTCTAATGAGAGAGAAAAAAGTATTCATTTACCATGAATATTTAATATTTAAGATTAGCTCAGAGAAGAAGGCCCCAAAGACCACTTGCTTGCAGACAGTCACACTAAGTCATAAAGAGAATCAGGAAGTCTAAGAGGCAGAAGAGAGGGGGTATCAGGGGTCCTCAAACTATGGCCCGCGGGCCAGATGCAGCAGCTAAGGTTGTTTATCCCCCTCACCCGGGGCTATGAAATTTCTTTATTTAAAGAACCAAAAAACAAGGTTTTTGTTTTTACTAAAGTCTGGCCCTCCAACAGTCTGAGGGACAATGAACTGGCCCCCTATTTTAAAAGTTTGAGGATCCCTGGAGCTCATTGAAAACATGGGAGATAGCTTCTGCAAAGGCAAAGGGCTGAGAGTTGGATGCTATGATTGAGGAATAGCGACTATGTTGATTTGGCTGGAACAGAGAGTTTACAAATAGGGCTAAAACAAAAGTCACTGGAAATGGGAAAGGAAAGGTATCGGTGAATTGTGAAGGCTTTAAATGCCAAGTTGAGTTTTGTTTTGTTTTATCCCAGAGGCAATCAGGAGCTCTGAGACTTTAACAGGATAGTGACCTAGTTACACCTATTATTCAGTGGAAGGGGGAGTTTTGATAATTGTATAAATGATAGGGGAGAGGCTGGAAATAATGAAGGAGTCCATGAAAACAGATGAAATAAGGCATGATGAGAACCTAACCTAGTGTCATGATGACTGTATTAGTGGAGAGAAGGGATCAGAAATTTTGAGGATGTAGAATCCAGTAAGAATATAGAAAATAAGGGAGAGGGAAGAGTAAAGGGTAGCTTATCATTCATGGTTGTGGCCACCAGCAAAATGGCACATGGGATAGAGCACTGGGTCTAGAATCAAGAAGACCTGAGTCCAAATACAAGACCCCACCACCATCACTCTCACTCTCATCATCATCATCACAATCTCCTTGAAATGACCTCAGACTCTCCAACCACCATTTCTACCCAGAAGGAAATCCTCTCCTCTCCCTGGCTCCCAGTTTATTAAGGCATCGCAAGGAACTAGCATTCATGTTCATTCTACCCCAAATTCCAAATCACCAGTTTCTAACACCAAAGTTAAAATGAATCTCAGGATGGCATCTGCAGAGAAATAACTCATCCAGTGCTCTTACCGCTTAGGTAGGCTGGTCAATACAGTGGAGGCAGAAGATTAGCACTTCTTCTGAATGACAGCTCTGCCCAACCTTTTAAAAGCTTTAATATGGTTTGGAGGGCAGCTGTTGAGACAGATCTTTTTCCTTTCCAGACATATTAACAAACTTGGAATGATTTGTAACCTCCATACCTGATCTGGATATAAAATTCATCTATAGAGGTATTTTTCCCCTTAGGCTCCTATTTTTTCAAAAGTGTTTAAGTACTTTTTCTGTCTGTCTCTCTGTGTGTATCTCTCCCTCTTCCTACCTTTCTATTTCTCTCTGTCTGTGAATGGGTCTCTGTGTGTCTGTCTTTGTTTCTCTCTGTGTGTGTCTTTGTCTCTGTCTCTCTCCTTCTCTCTCTCTGCCTCTATATTTGTCTCTTTCTGTCTTTGTCTGCCTGTCTCTCTCCCTCTCCCTGCCTTTCTCTGTCCATGTGTGTGTCTGTCTCTTATCTCTGTTTCTCTGTCTCTCTCCCTGCATCTCTCTCTCTCTCTGTCTCTCTCTGTCTCTCTGTCTCTCTCCCTCACTCCCTCTCTTCTCTCTCTCTCTCTCTCTCTCTCTCTCTCTCTCTCTCTCTCTCTCTCTCTCTGTCTGTCTCTCCCATTTCTTTCCCCCGCTTCTAATTCTAATTTTCCCTTCTCTGTTTTTACCCCTGTCTTATGATCACCCACATCTGGGAAGATCTCAGTCCCCCTCTGCTTCTTCGTTCCTTCTCTTGACTTTCTTCAAGACTTAGTTTAAATCCTACCTGCTGTTGGAAGCCTTTCCCAGCCCTCTGTACCTTCTCTCCATCTTTCATCAAGGGAAACAGGCTCTGTGGGGAAAGGAACCCCTATTATTAGCAAGTGTTGACTACCACAAATAAGGAAAGAAAGAAATACTTGTTTATTAAGCATCCACCATGGGTCAGCACTGAGTTTCACAAACATAGCTCTTTGATACTCCCAACAGTCCTGAAAGGTGGGTGCTATTTTTATCCTCTATTTTTCATTTGAGGAAACTGAGGTAGACAGGTGAAGTGACTTGCCTAGAATCACCCAGCTAGTAAGTATGTAAAGCCACAGTCATCCTTGACTTTGACCCAGAGATCTATCCACTGTGCCATCTAGTTAGCCAAGTAACGGAAGGGGAGAGAAGTCCAAGAGCCCAAGAAATAGCAGCACTTCTTCCTCTCCTTCTCCCAGTCCCCGGGTCCAGCTTCCAGTGCAGCCTCCACGGCCACTATCCAAGAAAGCATTCCATGTGGACATGAGCCCTGCTAAGTGTTTCTGTAGTTGCTGCTGCTCCCCCTCCGCAGCCATAGCTATTGAAGACAGAGAAAAAAGCTTGTTTTTAAGGAAGCTTCTTAGCACAGTCATCCACCTCAACGTTAAAAACAGACATGGTCTCATCAGTAGAAATGACACTGGACAAAATGCATTACCTTCTGCTTCATCCCATACCTTAATGACATGGGAAATTTCCATGTGACTTAGAGCTGAAACCTCCTATTTTCTGTCTCTCCCATTAGAAGGGGAGTTCTCCAAAAGCAGGAGTTCTCCTCCCCAGCTTTCTTATTTGTATCCCCACTGCTTAGCACAGTGCTTTGCACCTAGAAAGTACTTAACAAATGCTTTTTCATTCATTCAGTCTCTCATGCCATCTTAGTCTCTTCTCTGTCTGCATTTCCACCTGTCTTGGCTTCTCTTTGTCTCTGTCTCCTTATTTCTTTCTCTCTGTCATTCTGTCTGCCACTTGCTCATTCTGTCTTTTTGTCTGTCTTTCTCTCTGGTTCTCTGTTTCTTTGTCTCTCTGCCTTTTCTCTCTTTTCCCCTTCCATCTTTCTGTTCATTTTTCTATTTGCCTCTACCCATCTCTTTTACTTGATCTCTGTCACTTTTCCCTTCCATCTTTCTCAGGTTCTTGGTAGCTGTCCTAGCTTTGCTTCTTTATCTGCCCCTGTCACTCTTCAACTTATTTTCTGTCTTTTTAAAGTTACATGTGATAACATAACATTTCCATTCCTTCTGTTATTGTCTGCTTGCATTTTTGTTTTTCTTCCCAGGTTATTTTTACCTTCTCTCTAAATCTGATTTTTCTTGTGCAGCAAGACAACTATATAAATATGTATACATATGTTGTATTTAACATATACTTTAACATATTTAACATGTATAGGACTACCTGCCATCTGGGGGAAGTGGTAGGGGGAAGGAGGGGAAAAGTTGGAATGGAAGTTTTTGCAAGGATCAATGTTGAAAAATTACCCATGCATATGTTTTGTCAATAAAAAGCTATAATAAAATTTTTTAAAAAAAAGTTCCGTGTGGGATACTCTTAATTTCCATTTCAAAATCAGGGATGAGTCCAGTTTAAGAAGGAAGATGCTCTGATACCCTGTCCCAGAAGTCTGAACTAAAGGATAAGTATCACTCTAGGGGAGATGGTCCTCTGGTTTTTTGACTCATCTCAAGATAGGAAAAATGCCAGGTAGAAGCTGAATAATTAGCCCCTGGGACAATCAGTTCATGAAAGAGAAGCTGCAGCCGCATAGAACAAATGAACCTATTCCAGGTTTTGTGATGTTCAGATGAAAAGTTAAATATCTACTTCTTGTTAATGATGGGATCAAACTAACATAGCACCCAGCTGGTAGCTCATGCAGGGAAATGTTTCTGCTTACCTGAAGATGACAGGTTAGAAGGAAAACTTGTCAGTATCTTTTCAAACCCCCAAATAAACATTCTTAAGCTTGTCTACACAATGGAATTCAGCTTTAATAACTTAGGGAGACAGTATTAGGGAGACAAACTGACTAGCATTTGTTAAGCCCCCTATCATGCCAGATCTTGAGTATTTTTTTAAAAAAGATCCAAACATGAAACTGACCTTGTCTTCAAAGACTTTCAGATTTATACATACATGCATATGCATAATTATATATTTCATGGGGGACCAGGAAAATAAGATAAAAGATTCTACGTAGATAAAATGTTTTAAATCAGTGAGAATGATAGAAGCTGAAATTCAACAATTCTAAGATTTCACATCATACCCAGAAAATTCACAATGATAAACATGAAAATAGAGTTGGAGGAGCTCTAGGAAGACAGGCATATATATAGATGCATGGGAGAGCTGCAAATTGATCCAAACAATTCTGGGGAACAATTTGTAATTATGTGAGAGATGATACGAACTGGTCGTTGCATTTTTGTGTGTGTTTCTTTTTTTATTATATAGCTTTTTATTTACAAGTTATATGCCTGGGTAATTTTTCAGCATTGATAATTGCAAAACCTTTTGTTCCAACTTTTCCCCTCCTTCCCCCCACCCCTTCCCCCAGATGGCAGGCAGTCCCTTACATGTTAAATATGTTACAGTATATGTTAAACACAATATATGTATACATGTCCATACAGTTATTTTGCTGCACAAAAAGAATCGGACTTTGAAATAAGGTACAATTAACCTGTGAAGGAAATCAAAAATGCAGGCGGACAAAAATGGTCATTACATTTTTACCATTTAGTTTCACTGTTAAGTCTCTGTGAAGTCAGTGACAGAAAGCAAGGGCTCCTGCATGCAAAGGAAAAAAATCTCAGCAATACCCCTTGTGGTGGACAAAAATTAATTACAAGCCAGTGCCAGTTATTAGTTGACTAAAGTGTGGAGTAACACTGAGGCTCAGCTCACGTAAAGGAGGAAAGAGAAAAATGAGCCTTTATTTATTAAATATCTACTATCTGCCAGATCCTATATTAAGAGAATGTTATAAATCCTTTTTTTTCCTGGGGCAATTGGGGTTCAGTGACTTGCCCAGGCAGCCAGGAAGGGTTAAGTATCTGAGGCCACATTTGAACTCAAGTCCTCCTGACTTGAGGGGTGGGGCTCTCTATCCACTGAACCACCTAGCTGCCCCATATAATTCTACCTTTTAAAAACTATAACTTAATCCTAGTGGGGTTTTTTGTGATTGTCTCTAATTTCTTCCATCTCTATCTCATTTGTACACAGTTGTTTGCATGTGTTCTGCCCTATTAAACTATAATCAATATTTGACAGCAGAGATTTTATTTTAATTTTTGGCTTTTCTTTGTATTCCCAATGCCTAGCACTTAATAGGAGCTTAATAAATGCTTATGAAAGTGATTTGCCTTCTTTAATTTGTCATTTAAAGCTCTTTACAACTTGACCTCTTTTCTCCCTTTCAAATTTCCTTGCATTCTACTCACATTCTTACATTCCACTCCCTTCTATGTACTCTCTAATCCAAACACCAAAATGCTTCTGCACTGACTGTTCTATATACCTGGAACAGCTTCCCTCCCAATCTCTGAATCTTGACTCCTTATCTTCCTTAAGACTGAGCTCAGTACCTACCTCTTCCAAGAGGTCTTTCCTAATCCACCCAGCTGCTAATGTCTATCTACTACCCAGCTTCTTAAATTGTGGAACATGACAGCACATGGGGTCTGGTAACTGAACATGAAGGTTGCAAAATTGTGACTCTTTCTCAGTAAATGTTTGACTTGTCCACCTGTTTTATATACATACATACCAGGAGTTGCATAATAATTTTGCTGGTTAAAAAAAAAGGGATTGCCAGTGGGAAAAGTTTAAGACACCCTGTTCCAAGCTATTATGTATTCTTTATGTATATTCTGATTTTTATATGTTGTCTTACCTAATGGAATTTAAGACTCATCTACCTCCTGACAAAGAGATAATGGACTAAATATGCAGAATTAGACACATATATTTGGACATGTTCAATATGGGAATTTATTTTGTTTGACCACACATATTTGTTTTTTGTGTTTCTTTTTCTTTTCCAGTGAGGAAGAAGAAAAATAAATGCTTGATCCTTTTTTAAAACTTTAAAATTAATAGGAGCTCCTTTAGACCCATTTTTGCTTTTTATTTACATCCACACTACTGAACATAATGTCTGGAACATTATAGATGCTTAATAAATGCTTATTAATTAATGAAGCACCTCCTAAGTGCCAGGCACTGAGGACCTAAAGGCAAAAATAGTCTTTTCTTCAAGAAGCTTATCAAGCAAAGAGAATATTTAAAAATAATTATGTATAAGGGAGAGGGATTTCTGTCCTAGAAGGATAGTTCAAAAGGAGAAGCATGACCCCTCCCACCTTCTACCTGGAGGTAACAAACAGCCTCACGATTGTCAAAGGAAAGAAAAAGTCTCCTGAAGATCCTAAACCACGGGTCACTGACATTGGGAAAAAATCCACTGTAATACTCACTCCTGTCATAGACCACCGTACCATCCGCCAAGCTAGTAATTGGAGGGAGAAAATACTTGAGCTGCCTACTGAAGAGCAAACCCAGGGAAGAGAGAAGTTTGTCCTGCCCAAATGCAGTGTATCCTAAGAAAACCACCAGAGAGGCAACCAAGGGGTCTACCTAGAACACTACCATCTACGTTATATTTCTACATATGTATCTAGAGATATACTCATCTATCTATGTAGATAGATATGTTTACAAATATCTCTATATACACATGCATATATATATATATATATATACAAATATATACATACAGACATATAGATAGATAGATAGATGGATGGATGGATAGGTAGATAAACAGCTAGGATGGATGGATGGATGGATAGGTAGATAAATAGACAGATAGATGGATGGATGGATAGATAGGTAGATAAACAGCTAGGATGGATGGATGGATGGATGGATGGATAAATAGATAGATAGATAAATAGATAGATAGATAGATGGATTGGTGGATAGATGGATAAATAGATGGATAGATAGATAAACAGCTAGGATGGATGGATGGATGGATAGATAGAGAGAGAGAGATAGAAAGATAGATAAATAGATGGATGGATAGTTTGGTGGATAGATAGATAGATAGATAAACAGCTAAGATGGATGGATAGATGATAGATAGATAGATAGATAGATAGATAGATAGATAGATATTCAAAATAGATATATTCAAGGCTAAGTGGGGAGCAGGGTATGAGCACATGAGGACATCAGAGAAGGATTCACAGATGTGAACCAGTAAATGTTATTTTGAGAGGCACTATGGGCAAAAATCAATGTTTCATAAACTGAAGCTTCTTAGACTTAGGGTATAGGGTAATATATACCCTATATAAGGTAACATACTATATTATCCTATATGGGAAGTAATTGAATTTAGGGTATTATCAGTAAATATATGATTATACTGATTTATTATCAATAAATATTTGATTTATACACCCATTTTATATACTTATATACCCTGGATCACGTAAAATTTTTTGGGTAAAAAGGGGTCACAAGCGGAAAAAGTTTAGGAAACCCTGCCCTAGACAACATGGTGATGAGCCTCCCTTAGCTTAGCTACTTTGATCTTTACATAAGGAAGGAAGAAAAGAACATTTTTTTTACCTCTTAATAGTACGTCAATTTTCCAAATACACCCAAAGATAGTTTTCAACATTCAACGTTGCAAAATCTTGTGTTTCAAATTTTTCTCCCTTTCCCCACCTCCAAGCCCAGCGCTGTGTCCACTGCGCCACCTAGTTGTCATATAACATATAACATGACAACCCATTTGTAACATGTATAGGGATGGATGATGTATGTAAATGGAAAATAAATAGAAGATGTGAAATTAATAAAAGCTGAGTCCATAATAAGGATGCACAAAGAAACATAGGGCATCGTGGGGGTTGGGGCTAACCGGGATAGTTTAGAGGAAGCCTAAAGAAAAGCTGAGGTTTTTAGTGGACCACAAGCTCCCAGTGATTCAACAATCTAATATAACAGACTTGGGCTGCATGAAGGGAGGAATAAAGAGGTAATGGCCTCTGTCTTTATGCTTTAATCAGATCATATCTAGAACATTATGTAAAACTCTGCACAGCGTGTGTCACGAAGGGTTCTGATTAACTGAAGGCTATCCTGAGGTTTCCAGGAGACCAAAGGAAGGTCATGAGGGAGATTAAAAGCTCCAAGATCTTTCTTGTGTCATCTGAAATCCTGGGCAGGTTTAGCCTGAAAAAAGTAGAGTTTTAGTTGAGGTGAGGGCAGGACACCATGGCTGCCTTCCCATATTTGGAAACCCGTCAGAGTGAAGATGGATTTGGCTGCCCCAGAAGGCAGAAAGACCTCAGAGAAGCAGATGAGAATTGCAAAATTTCAGAGGCAGATTTCAGATTGATATCATGAAAAAAAATCCTCAAAGTGAAACAGGCTATCTCAGAAGGTCGTGAATTCCTCATCCCCCAAGGTCTTCGAGCAAAAGCTACAGGTGGCGCAGTGGTTAGTGCCGGACCCGGAGTTAGAAAGCTCTAGCTCACACATTATTATTTATTATTAATTATTCACACATGTGACCCAGGACAGGTCAGTTAACCTCTATTTGTCTCCATTTCTTCATCTGTAAAATAGGAATAACAACAGCACTTGCTCCACAGGATTACCATGAGGATCAAATGGGACAATGCATGTGAAAAAGCACCAGGAAAATCTTAAAGTGCTTTCTAAATGTCAGTCATTATTTTTGTTATTTTTATAGCATAGAAGGGAGCCTTGTTCAGGTGTGGAAGGGCCTAGATGGAGTCTGAAGTCCCTTCCAACTACACCGCTCTGAGGTTCCAGGTTAATTTGTAGTTAAAGAAGAAGAGGGCCCCAAGTCAGAGGAAAGGTGAGCATCTTGACTGGGAACTGGCCGATTGGTCGGGATAACAAGGCATGTTCAGGCAGCAGCCAGAAGATTTGCTTCTCTGGAAAATCAGCAACAAATGGGTGCCCCATCTGTCATAGAAGGCTAACCGTCCTGGGTATCCTGTGGGGATTATGGGCCTTGTAGAAATATTAGGATGTGTTTCCAAAGCACAATCTTTGTTTTCCAAAACAATAACCTGATGGAGCCAAAAACTACCTAAGCCACGTCTAAACGGACCATACTTAGCACACTAATTTGGGATTTGGGAAGCATCCTGAGGGGGGACTTGATCTAATATAATCTCTAAAGGGATCAGTTACTGCTAAAATTCAGGGAATTTAGTGGGCTGGATTAGGCTCTTTCTAACCAAGATGATCTAAAAATACTAAGTGTTGGGGATACAGGAGAAGCCTTTATATATATATATAATTAATATTATAATAATTATTTTATTTATTAACTATTGATAATATTTTTAATTAATTAATTTAATTTAATTTTAATTTATATATTTTATATGTATCTATCATATTTATATTAATATATAAATAGTTATATTTATATATAATAAATTTTTTAAAAATTAAATCAAATATTATTAATGTTGACAATAAATTAATATATATTAAAATAGAAAGGGATTGAGTGTATTCTACTCAGCTGTCATTGGACATAGATCAGCAATAACAATGCCCATGAGGGACAGTGTGGGCATAGGATTAGGATTTAAATTCTAATTCTGCTATTTGCTGCATGAGGGACTTTAAGCAAACCGTTTCACTTCTTTGGTCCTTTATCTTTAAGATGGGGGTGTTTGATCTGGTTGGGCAGCACTTATCTGTTTATAGTAGTCCAAGCCACTGGGGAAGCTGAAGTTGACTGATTGAGAAAAGGAACTGTCTTTTGCCCTTCTGTATGTCCCCAGTCCTTACCACAGTGCCTAGTACACAGTAGGCACTTAAGAGATGCTTATTGACTGACAACATTAGTAAAGGCTTAAAGTTCTTTTCTCACTCCAGCCCACACAGGGCAAAAAAGAGAGAATGGGAGGCCAGCCTGGATTCTCCCTGCATTAGTTCTGAATGCCTCAGCATGCTCACAGATCTGTGCAGAAGAGATCTCGGAGGTTAATTAGTCAAACTCCCTCATTTTACAAATAAGGAAACTGAGGTATCAGCAAGTTCAGCGACTTCCTGAGTTTTGGTTTAGTTTTATGAATTTGGTTTTGTTTTTTAAACAGATTCAGAAAACCTGAACTTAGTGCTCACTTAGATTTTCCCTAGGAGAATAAGTTGATTCACAACACTGAGAATATGAGAATGGTTAGCTAAACTTTTCCCCTTCTTATCTGAAGGGAGGGGGGATTAGGGGAGTCTAGATCCCATTGTGCTCCCCAGAAACTCCTGGATAGAGATAGCATGTCTCCTGGGAGATCCCATTTCTCAAGGAACACACAATCAAATGGGGGTGGTGGTGGTGGTGATAACATGTAAATAAATATGTACAAACTATAAATAAGAAATAATCAGCAGAAGGAAGGCATTGGAATTACCAAGAGCTAGATAAGGCACTGGGCAGCGAGGTAGTGCAGTAGTTAGAGTGCCAGGCTTAAAGTCAGGAAGACTCATTTTCTATTCTCAGATATTTGGAAACTGTGTGACCCTGGACAAGTCACTTCACCCTGTTTGCCTCAGTTTCCTCATCTGTAAAATGAACTGGAGAAGGAAATAGCCAACCCCTCCTGTATCTCTGCCAAGAAAATCTCTCATGAAGAGTTGGACGTGACTGAAAAGTAACTTAGCACTGGGGTTAAAATACAAAAGTGAAAATTCCCACCTTCTAAAGGCTACCATTCTAACAGGTGGCTAGGTTGTGCAGGGTAATTTCTGTCTGCCTCAGTTTCCTCCACTGAGAAGAGGGAATAATCATAATCCCTACCTCATAGAAGGTTCAATTGGGCTAAAATATGTAAAGTGAGTTGTAAAATTTAAAGAGCTTTATCATTGTTGATTAATCTAATTAATTATATAACATATATTATTTACAATGTTATATTAATATAATAATGACTAATACAAATATTAAATGAATTACATGCTTATCTTAATTATCTTTCCCCTGGTGATCACATTTCAGTTCATGATGTCTCCCCACATTAAGATTTAATATTATTAATAATAATATTGTTATATAATATAATAATTATGTAATATTACATAATAAGAGGAGACAGAATAAATTGGGCAATAGTCAGCGGGGGAAGGAAGTGTCCTAAAAGAGTAGAGTCTAAAAAAGTGGTAGCCAAGTCATGTCACAAATGCTATTTGAGCTCAGCTTGGGTAGAAGTGGGTGCCCACAAGACTTCCTGTTTACTTTCCTTGCTAGATTCCTTCCCTGCGTATTCTTCGAGGTATCAGCTTCACAAGCGGCTGCTCCAGGAAGAAACTCTGAGAAGGGAACCAGCCAGCAGGAGCAATTAGCGGCCTGGCAAGGCAGCCCTGGTTTCTAGCTTTGGCTCGGAATTAGCCTATCCCTCCCTGTTCTAAAGAGGGGTCTTTAAAATGGAGCACAAATATCTTTTCCACTTTGGACCCATGCCCCAGAACTCACGGAAATGTTTGCAAGTGCCAGCCTCCTCTGAAATGGCAGCTGCAGAATTTTAAAGTTCATTCATGTTCATGGTTCTTCAGAGAAAATCCCATTTCCTTAACTCAGAATATGCTGAAGGAAGATGGGGAGGAGGGGGCTCTATCAGAGGCTGGAAAATTATAGACTCGTGTACCATGCTTTCGAACAGAAATGACAAGAGACGGTCATTCGGAAAACTGGGAATTCTGCTAAGTGAATTTCGGTAGCTTACAATTAGTAACAACCGGGTGCTGGATGCCAGCCTATGTCCCTTGCAGCTCTAAATCCTATGGCCCAACCAGACAAAAGGAGGTTTCTTAGAGCCCAACAGGCCTGTTTCTGTTTTCCTGAACTTGCCATTCTGTCTCCTCTCTCAGAACCATTGCTTAGATTGTCTATGAACTCTGCCCTCTCATCTGTCTTTTGGGGTCCTTTAAGGTGGGGCTTCTTAAATTTTTTCCACTCCCGACCCTCTTTTGTCGGAGCAATTTTGATATGACCCCAGGTATATGAAACAGGTATGCAAATCTTACTGATAATCGTAATTTCATGACCTCTATATTCAATTATATGATCCCACATGGGATGGTGATCCATAATTTAAGAAGCTTTACTTTAAAGCTCATTTTGTGGACCATCTCTTCCAGAAGCCTTCCCTGATTAGTTTAGTTCTCTCTGTCTGTCTGTCTTTGTCTCCATCTATCTTTCTCTCTCTGTATCTCTATCTCTGTTTCTGTCTGTCTCTGTCTTTCTGTGTGTATGTGTTTCTCAGTTTCTTCCTCCCCCCTTTATTTTTCTCTCCTCCCTCCCCATTAGGAAGATTTTCTTCATTTCAAATTTAAATTCCCTCTTTTTCAATGTTCACACATTACTCAAAATTCACTGGATCATAGATTTCAAGCTGGATTTTCAACTCATTTAATTTACCCCCTCATTTTACAGATGGAGAAACCGAGGCCCAGAATTGAAGTCACTTATCCAAGGTTATGCGGAGTAGATCTCAGAGTAGGGTTCACATCCAGGTGTTGTCTCTCCAAATCCTGGACTATTGCCACTATATCATATTGCCTCTGGATGGTTATTCTAAATATGGAGGGTTAGAACCAATGCCTTTGATCCTGGGATGAGCTTGAGATCAGGAGTTTGACTTTATTCATAGGAGTATGAATTTACATGGATTGGATTGGTCTATTGAGACCAGTTCACTAAAACATGGTCTTTTCATCATAAGGACACTATTTTGGCAGGGGGAGGGAGGTGTAGAGTATCAGGGATAGGATGTCAGATGTGATAGCTGAACTTCATATCATAACTTTTTAGCCACAAAAATCAACATGATTCCTGAACTAGTCTACTCTAATATCCACAAGGTTTCAAGTAAAATATGGAGCATATCACAAATCTAAAAAATCTAGATACACACCAGTTATAATAAGTAGTATAGTGTATAGAAATATAATAAGTAGCATTCTAGTTAAAATAAGTATCTACATTATGGTGGCAGTGATAGAAAGAGGCAGCTAGGTGGTGCAAGAGATAGATAGATATAGATATATAGAGATAGATGAACCTGGTGTCAGAAAACCTGAGTTTAAATCTTGCTTTAGACATTTATCAATCCTGTGATTCTGGACAAGTCACTTACACTTTGCTTCAGTTTCCTCATCTATAAAATGGGCATAATAATACCTACCTCTGAGGGTTGTCGTGAGGATTAAATGCATTAACATTTATAAAGAAAGTTGCAAACTTTAAAGTATTATATAAGTGTTAGCTAGTACTGGTAATAGAATTAGTAGTGATAGTAGTAGTGGTGGTGGTAATGGTAGTGGTAGTAGTAGTAATAGCAGCAGCAGCAGCAGCAGTAGTAGTAGTAGTAATAGCAGTAGTAGTGGTGGTGGTAGTAGCAGTAGTAGCAGTAGCAGCAGTACTACTAGTAGTAATACTTGTGTAGTAATAGTAATAATAGTAGTAGTAGTGGTGGTAGTAGTAGAATTAGCAGTAGCAGCAGTAGTAATGCTCTTAGTAGTAGTAGTAGTAGTAGCAGCAGTACTAGTAGTAGTAATACTCTTAGCAGTACTATTAGTAATAGCAGCAGTAGTAGTAATAGTAGTAGTAGTAGTAATAGTAGTAGTAGTGGCAGTAAAAAAATTACAGAGCAAGCTTAATGTTTGGGAAGCTCCAAAAGGAAAATATAGGAGAAGAGAAGTATTAGATCGACTACCAAACTGAAAATCTACAGAGCCATTGTGCTGATCTCATTGTTCTAGGACTATGAAACCTGGGCAGTGTCCCAGCGCCATGCTAGGAAACTGAATTGGTTCCATTTGAATTGTCTTAGAAAGATTCTGAAGATCACCTGGCAAGATGAGGTACCAGCCCTGAGGTCCTTTCTTGAGCCGAACTGCCCAGCATTCCAACTCTACTGCAGAGAGAGCAAGGGGCTGGTCACATTGTTCGAATGTCATATGTACACTTGCCAAAAAGATTATTTTATGGAGCCCTTACATAAGGCAAGCGCTCACAAGGTGGTCAGAAAAAGCTATACAAGTCCACTCCCAAAGTCCCTTTGAAGAACTTTAGAATTGACTGAGTGACATGGGACACACTGGCACAGGATCGCCCAGCATGGCATGCCCTTATCAGAGAAGGTGCTGTGCTCTATGAATAAAGCAGAATTGAATTAGCCCAAAGGAAACATGAGATGCACAGAATTGGAGAAGCTACCCCAAATGTTCAGAGGGACTATTTGTGTCCAACTGGGGCAGAACATCCCAAGATCATAGTGATCCAATCAGCCACAGTTGAACACACTGTAACAATGATTCTAACATAGGGATATCATTTTGGTTCTCTTCAAAAGGCAGTAGCAACAGTAGGAGTAATAGCAGAAGCAGCAGCAGTAATATTTCTAAATACACAGATGGTTATGTGAGTTGGGACAGCAGTCCTTATCCATCCCATCATTGTACAAGTCCTCTCATTGGGCAGTCATAAAGAACATGGAGCTGGTTCATCCCAATAGAAATGGCACAGGATTTGCAATAGTAAGACAAGTTCAAATCCCATTTCTGACACATTACTCATGTGACTTCAGGAAAACCTTTCTGAGTTCCAAATTTCTTCTACACAAACTGAAACCTTTGAACAAATTGAAGGTCTGAGGGTCTGTCTACCCCTAAATTTATAATCCTCCTCTTGGATCCTCTCTTATCTCATTCACACCACCCCAGCTCCATTTCATATTTGCTCCACAAGACCATTGGTCAATCATTCTGCAAAAGGAAGGGGTTGACTTCCAGCTGTGACTCTGTAATCCTGAGTGATCTCCAATCCTGTATAGTTTCCTGGCAGCTGTGGATTTTTAATGAGGCATAACTAACTAGCTAAGGCTCTTCAGTGAATGATTTAAACAAAGGTTTACACAGCCATCAATCTGGCTTGACATTCTGTGGGCAAAATCTCTGGATAATTGACTGAATTATTTGCTGAATTGCCCAAGTGTTTGGATGTCATGTTGATAGAGCTTTGACAAGATGAAGTCATTCCCATTTAAGCCGTAATACCTAGTAATTGATTAGTGTGCCAATGAAGGATCCTCTGAACTTTATGAATCAATATATGTCAGGAAATGACCGAGTTTCCTTCTTTTTCAACACTGTTGTTTTCAGAGTTTCTTAGCCACGTTACTCAGTGCTGGCTCAACGTGAGTCTGATCCGTACTGTCACACAAGAAGCAGAAAGAATAGATTGTCCCATAGATTTCTTTTATTACCCGCACCTAGTAAGACTATCCATTTTCCAGCCCCAATTTCCCATGTGATTTCCTATGTTAGATATCAATAAGGAAAGGAAAAACTCACTTCTGCTGTTGAAAGAATTGCCAAGAAGTAATCTGATGTACTGGAAAGAACGTTAGATTTCCAGCCGGGAGAGAGAGGTTGGAATCCCAATTTTGATAAAAGTCATAACTAGGGCAGGGATGGACATCTGGGGGGCCAGTGGACATTGCACTAGGATTGGAGTCAAGAAGACTCATCTTTCCTGAGTCCAAATCTGACCTCAGACACTTACTAGCTATATGATCCTGGGCAAGTCACTTAAATCTGTTTTCCTTAGTTTTCTTAGTTGTTAAAATGAGCTTGCAAAAGAAATGACAGCTCTTTCTTCATCCACAAATACCAGTTTTCCTTTTTTGTCTTTTTTCCTCAGAAGTCCTTCGAGTCAGAGAACTCTGGTATTACTCTTAGGACTTTGAAACATGCCTTAGAGACTAGTTAACTTGTCCTAGTTCACACAATTAATAAGTGTCTGAGGCTGGATTCTAACCAATACTTCATCATTCCAAGTCTAACCTTCTTTCCAAATATCATACTTCCTCCTCACCATCTCAAGAAATTTAACGTTACAAATGTGGTTAACAATATAAAGTAACACATTTTATGGGTTAAAAACAAAAAGCTTGTTTGCTTATTTGAAAGCCTGAAAATGTTTGATTCCTACTACAATCCTGAAATTTCACTTTAAAACTTTCTAAAAATATGTGCACATATGCTTATTCTTAAAAATATCTTCATAAATAACAATAATAATAGCTGCCATAATAGCACTTTAAGGATTAGGAATTACTATATGTATATTAAGTCATTTGATCATCACAACAACATTGGGAGGCAGATATTATTATCATTTTTACTTTATAGATGAGGAAACTGAGGCAGACAGACAGAGATTAAGTTTTTGAACCATTCAGACTGGGGCAAGATTTGAACTCAGATCTTTTTCACCCATACATCCATCACTGTATCCATTATGTGATCTAATTTTTGACCTGTTGTCCCCCAGGCTTACTCTCCCTATCTCCCCGACTAGCAGGGTAGGTTCCCTAGAAGCTGCTAACTATAGTTATAATTCTGATAGCCCAGAGAGAAAATCTTTTTTTTTAAATAATGGTCAAGGCAAGCTATGAGAAGTTAACCTAGCTTACAACAGAGCTAGATAGGGCATAGAATGCCAAAATACATTCTTTCCCCAGCAATGGTAAACCAGGCAGTGGAAATGACAAATAAGCTTCATCCTTGTCAAACCAAGAGGGAGCACCCGTTATTGTTGTTATTTGGTCATTTTTCAGTCATTTCTGACTCTGTGGCTCCATTTGGGGTTTTTCTTGGCAAAGATACTGGAGCTCATCTTACATATGAGGAAGCTGAGGTAAATAGGGGTAAGTGACTTGCCTAGGGTTATACAATGAGTGTCTGGCAGACAGATAGATGAATCTTTCTGACTCCTGGCTCAGCATTCTATCCACCGTAACACCAAAGGCCCACTCAGGATGAATAATTGCTGCCAATTGCTTACTCAATAAATTGTATCCTAGCACCAGCTAGTGGCAAGACTCAATGGAGCCTTTATTTACCAGCAAAAAGGAGAGAACACTCTCATTTGTCATGGGAAAGACTTCCATCTCAATTTCTTAATCACTGCCAAGACTCCTTCAAATATAGCTGGTGAGGAGGAATGGGATTGGCAAAGGCCTTCTGCAAAAGAAGGAGCTGAATCTTAAGGGAAGTAGGGTACCTGAGAGCCTGAGGTGAGGAAAGAAAGACATTCAACAGACACACAAGGGATAACGAGTACCTACTGCTTGGAATATTTGAAGAAAATTATCGTGAACTCTATAAATCTCCTCTTCTCTGGCCTAAACACCCTCAGTTCCTACAACCGATTTTCAGATAATCCAACCTTGAGGTTCTTGCCCATCCTAATGATCCTCCTCTGGAAGTTCTTCAGTTAAGTAATAGCCATGCAAAAAAAAAAAAAAAAAAAAGGGAAAAAAAAAAGTGATGCTCTATGGCTCTATGAGTTGCTGTACAGTAAAAGTCAGGGGAAATGAGCTATACAAAGACTGCAATCATGGGAACAATCATATAGAGGGAGCTGAACTTCAAGTAATTACAATAATCAGTCTAAAGAGTAAATTGAAAAAAAAAAATATATATATATATATATTTCCTGAGGTGTCTAAATGGCACAGTGAATAGAGCACTGTTTCTAGAGTTAAGAGAACCTAGGGGCAGCTAGGTGATGCAGTGGATAGAATACCACCCCCAAAGTCAGGAGGATCTGAGTTCAAATCTGGACTCAGACATTTAATGCTTCCTGGCTGTGTGACCCTGGGCAAGTCACCTAACCCTAATTTGCCTAAGCGGGGGGGAAAAAAAAGAGAGAACCTGAATTCAAATCTGGCTAGCTGGGCAAGTCACTTAGCCCCAATTGCTTCCAAAACAAAAATGGAAAAAAGGTATCTTTCTTCTTTTGATAAAGAGATAGGGATCTATGGGTGGAGAATGTTGCATATATTGTCATACATTGCTATCAATCAGTTTTGTTCTGTTTGAGGGAGGGTTCATTAAAAGGAATGAGAACTATGATTGTATAATCAGATAGGACTCTAAAAAACAAAAACCATTGACACCCATAAAACTCCTTCAAGATAAATATAATACTAAGGACTGAAGACAATACAAGACAATACCCCCATTTATAACATTCTTCATAGCTGTGGTAACACATGCCCTATGCAAAAGTGTAGCATTATTATACCAAGATAAGATTGATATACTTGGCATCAGGATCAAATTCTGCCTCAAGTACTGATTATTTGAGGACCATAATCAAGTCACTTAACTTCTCAGGGACATAGCCTTCTCATCTGTAAAATGGAACAATAATTTTGTCACTACCTATCAATCAAAACTTTTCAAATTTTCAAAAGTTAAAATATTATGCAAATGTGAGTCCATCTGGTGATAGACAACACTGGAAGAGCCCTTCAAAGCCATATAATCCTTCATTTTATAAGTGAAAAAAACAAGATTTACAAAGTTAGATGAATTACCCAAGTTAATATCAGAGACAGAACCTAAATTCAGGTCTTCTAATGCTAGTTATTAGTCGTCATCATCATCATCATCATTATATCATCATCATCATCATCATCATCATCATCATGTGACCCTTGGCATTTCACCTAATCCTGTTTGCCTCAGTTTCCTCATCTGTAAAATGAGCAAGAGAAGGCAATGGCAAACCACTCCAGTATCTTTGCCAAGAAAATCCCAAATGGGACCATGAAGAACCTGATATGACTGAAAAATGACTAAACAATAATAGATTTTTAAAAGTTTAATTTCTATCTCTACCACTTCCCCTATTCTTTAATGTAAAAGTCAGTTCTTTCAGCCACTCTAAATAAGTTTGTAAAATTTTAACTGTCTCTTACCACCATACTCATCTTGCATCGCTCTCTGTTTCTGAACCACACTTTGGAGAAGGTGTCAACAGCATTTTAGTGAAGCAAGGAAAGGTGTTAAAACCTGAATCTCCAAATCAGAGTGAAAGCCAGGTTGCTCTTGATTTAGAGCTGTTCTTGCCACATTTACAAAGACAGGAATAGGAATGTCACCTGACATCCATTCTCTCATCATTTCCCCCATTTGGCTGTTATGAGTCAAATGAGGTTGTGTCAAGGTCTTAATGTATGAACAACTCTCTCCAAGTCCTTCTAAAAAGTCAGGACATGGCTTAGGCTAATCCTAGCCATGCTTATCTTTTCTAAGAAATGGTATCACAGTAGAAAACTCCTGCCACTACTTAAGAATAAAGGAACTTCTGAACTCCCAAGGTTTGAAAAGGACAATTCCCAGGATTTCCCAGGGAAAACAGACACAAAATTGAAAGGGCGATCAAAGATTTTGGTCTTAGTCTCAGGCTCACACAGCACCTTGCTGCCATATGCAAGCAGCTGCCACCATGGGCAATTAGGGTAGAGCAAGGGAAGTCCCTTCTCTGTTCATTGGGGGAGGAGAAGGGAATCACAGATTTCCAAGGGACACATTCAGATGAGTGGGAGAGAGAAAGCACTAATGGGCATTTGTTTCTTGGCTCCCATGGGAACAGTTATTGTTTCAAGTTGGGGGAATTATGGCCACCTGGTGAGGCACAGAACCAGATTTCTGTTATGGGAATAAGAGTGTAGTACCTGCCAGTGGCAAGGAACAGCAATTGTGAACATATGATAGATGATCCTGGGAAACAGGAGGAACTAAATCTCTCAGGGAACACCTGATGCTGGTCCAAGCAATACACTTTGCTACATGGTGATATCATTCAGAGCCCAAAAGATTATTATTATACTTTGCTTAGGATGCAGCCTGTTTTCTGGACCTTAGCTCTGGAAAACATGGTATCCCCAAAATGTTTTCACAGTGTCATCTGCTAAAGAAAACGGGATGAATTGGGATCACTTGTGCATCTAGAGGAGCTCATGCTTGGGAAAGAGAAAATTACAGATGGCATCTTGGTGACGTGAATTAAGAAAGATGGGAGAAGAGAGAATCATTGGTGAATGGCCTCAATTTTTTCAGCAAAATTCTCAGCTGAGAAGATGGGTACAAGGGGTAGCATGAGAAATTTGAGGAGTAATGAAAGTATTTGGGAAAGTCACTGTTTTAAGTGGAGTAGTGAATTAGGAAGATATAGAAAGATTGTCTTGCAGCAGTGAGGACCCAATTGGAATTATGAAATACAAATTTGTATTGGAACTAGTTAACATGGTTCCATTATTTTCTTCCCCTCTGTTCAGTAATAAAAACTAATTCAATTTAATTCAAGAACTGAATTAGCTTTAAAGAAATGTGAAATACACAATTAGAGAAGCCTCCCCAAATGTTCATAGGGACTATTTGTGTCTGGCCTATGGCAGAATATTCCTACCTCATATCGGTCTGATCAGCCACAGCTGCACATACTGTAACTTAACTCTAATATGGTGATGTCTCATTTTGGTCTTCAAGAACAAAGGGCAACAAACAAACAACAACATGTGAGTAGGAGAAAAGGCAATAGATGATAGGAATAATCTAAGACTGACGCTTGGCAGGGTAAGATTGATGATAAGGAGGCAAGAAACTTAAGAGGACAGTGTAGAGATGAACTGACTTATTACGGGATCAAAATGGAGAGAGGAGAGAGTGTAGACAGTACAAAAGTGATGATGTGGAAAAGAACTAAATAGAAGAAGAATTGGAGGTCACAGTGTGGATAAAAAAACAAGTTTAGAGGATGCAAGGGAGAGGGAGAAGTAAAATGACAACAAATGATGGAATATAAAGGAATTTTAGTGTTTATGAACAGGGAGGTAGAACATCTGTGAGTGATGGCAAGATGAAGCATTAAAAAGGGTTACGGTCATTTTTCTGTGTAATTAAGATAAGGTGGATAAGTAAATAATGGGAAATGAGCAAATTGAGGAATTGGGAAATTAGAGTGTTTAATATTTACATTGAAGTTGCTTTAAATGAGAGCAGAAATTGGGGAGGAGACATTATGAGTTTAGTACTAATTGAGGAAGTAAAGAAAACATCCTAGAAGCTAGTAGACAATAGCCACCAGAGTCTCTCTTGGGTGACAAATAATGACTGAATAAATGTCAAAGGAGGATATGATGGTGGGTAATGGTGATAGAGGGAGAATTTGGATATGGCAATAGAGCTTACAAGGGTTACTCCAACTTCCCTATCATAATGAGTGAGGGATATGAATGAATGTATAAATAGTTATCTAGCTTCTGTTTGAAGACTTCAAAGGAGAGTGGGGACCAATGTCTCTTGTGGCAGCCCATTTCTCTTTGGAACACTTTGAATTGCCTGACATTAATCTAAAATTTGGCAATTTACAACTCCCACTCCTTACTCCTGCCTCTGCCCAATGAGTAGAACAAGACTAATCACAACTCCACATGACAGCCTCTAAATATTTGATCACTTTGTCCTTCCTGAGTTTTCTTTCTTCTTCAAATATGAAATTCTTTCAAATATGAAAAAATCTCTAGTCTGTCTTCCTTCCAAGTTACCTTCTTCTGAACACATTCCAGTTTGCTTATGTTTTTTATAAAATGCTCAAAGACATCTGTACAGAAGTTAATGATAGCAAGGAAAAAAATAGCAGAAACATAATATCATAGAAATGGAATACCATAGAAAAATGAGAGAAGAGGGTGGAGAACAGAACTTAAGGGATTTATATACTTAGGACACAGGAGGGGAAAATCTTCAAAGGGAAGAAAACATCTGTTGACCATTCTGGCAATAAATGCAAGCACAGTATTGCAGATATGGCCTAACCAAGTCAGAATAGGGTCAAGTTATTACCTCTATTTGTCTGGACACTGCATCACCCTTATTCAACTTAAGAAAGAGCATTATATTGTTGGTGGATGGTGTTATATTGTGCTCTGATGATATTTTGTTAATTAATATGGAACTAGTAGTCCACTAAGACCAGAATTACTCTATAGCTATGCTTCCTTCATCTTTCTTTTGAAAAGTCAGGTTTTTTTTAACCCAAGTATATTAAACTAATCTTTACAACCTGTGCTTCAAATATATTTCTCATAGGGATTCTACAAATATTATTACTGTAGCTTTAAGAGACAAAGATGTTTTTGAGAGAAGTCTCCTTGTTTGGAGAAGTTTGAAAAGATGGTGAAGAAATGTATTATTATAGAGTCAGAGAAATTGACTTCTTATGGAGTTAGAGAGCAAATGTGTGTTTTAGCTATAATTTAAGAGGATTTATGAAGAATCTATAGAGGCTGAAGGAAAAAAGGGTGGAAGGAAGGAGACCTTTTTTTTATTATTATTAAAATTCCCTTCAGTGTTGTTTTATGTGGAAATCCCATAAAGGGAAATTTATATAAAGAATTCTATGAAATGTTTGAGAGGTTGAAAGACTTTATTATTACTGAAAAAAAAGACAAAATCTTGATAAGAAATACTTAGAGGATTCTTTTTTTAAAAAAGAATTAATCAGTATTGATACTAATACAGTGATCAGAATGACCTGAGACTGAGTTTCTAGACAAGTAAAGAGGAACTAAATATTGTTCTCTTGAAGATTTGAAATGACTTAAGCGATGGCATGGATTATGATCAAAATATTGAAATAAGTATATATCAATGTTTGTCCTTGCTATTAAAAATTATATCAATATAATTAACAGGTTATTAATAAATTTCATCAATTCAGTAACTTTAATATTTTAATTACAGAATCCATGTTATCCTTGCTTTTATTTGTTAATCAATTGTATTAATTTAGTAACTTATACATTTTTAATTATAGATAAGAATAATTAATACTGATAAGGCTTTTCTTTTTAAAATATTAATTATTTAAAAATAGAAAAAAGAAAAACAGAAAAAGAATACAAAACAAAATAAAACAAACAAAAAAGAGAACATTGTCTTGTGCCCAGCAGAATATCAGAAAGGATTCAAAATATGCAACAGTGAATTACCAGTTCAAGAAAGTATATATATTACTAGAAGAAATTATATTCACAAGTGTCCATCTTTTCTTTACTTCCTTGTAAATTGTTCTTTTATTCTCTGCTGCACACCTTTTTTACTTTATTTTTTCCCTTCTTTCATTCCCCCCAGTAGATTGTAGTTAAGAAAGGTTATATTTATATATACATATATAGATATATACATACACACATACATATTCTCTGCCCCCCATACTCATATACACACACATATCTTTCCTATCCCTGTTGACTCTTTGCTTTAATTCTGCTCCTGAACTTGTCTTGCTATTACTAAATCTCCCCCTACCTATGGATCCCTCCCTTGTCTTATTCTCATAACCTTTGCTTCCCCATTCACCCATACTTCCCCTTATTTCTTTATAGATTTTGGAGGGTGCTATACCCTTCATGGTATATATGTAAGTGTTGTTTATTTAACCCATTCCTGATGTGAATAACTTATCAGAACTAGGAGCCCTACTCCCCTCTTTATTGTCTCTTTGTCTATTCTTCCTCTGCACCTCATTTATATATCATAATTACTATTTTTACCTTAAATCTGTTCCAATCTTTCTTTTGAGCTACCTTATTGCTGATGTCACTCTTAAACATATGGTATACTTTTCCCATGTAAAAAAAAATTAATTGTCCATGTTTAGTTCCTTGAAATTGATCTTTGATATTGACTCTTAATGTTAAATTTTTTTATTGAGTTTGGTTTTGATTGATTAAAAAGTCTTGGAAATCTTCAAATTCATTGTCTGTCCATTTCTTCTCATTCAATATTAAGGATAATTTTGCTGGGCATGATACTTTTGGTCAAAGGCTTAGTTCTTTTGGTTGCCAGAAGATAAGATTCCAGGACCAGCAGCAGCCTTTTATTGTGGCTGCTGTACAATTCAAATTGTAGTCCCAGCATATATGAATTTTTTTCCTTGTTTCTTGCAAAATTTTTTCTTTGATCTGGGGGTTTCAAAATTTGGCATTAATATTCCTGTGTTTTTCCACAAAGGATCTTGTTGATGTGGTGATTGGTGGATTTTATCTATTTCTACTTTTCCCTCACATCCTATCATTCCAGAACAATTTTCTTGGTTATTTCTTCATTATTGTGTCAAGGTTCTTTTTTTGGTCGCAACTTTCAGGTAATCCAATTATTGTTATATTTTCTCTTCTTGTTCTGTTCTCCATATCTGTTGTCTTTTTTATAAGATGTTTCACATTCTGTTTTATTTTTTCATTCTTTATAATCTCTTTTGTTATTTCTTGGTCTCTTGTAGCTTCACTGGCTTCCCCTTGCCTAATTCTAATTTTCAAAGAGTTAATTTTCATCATTGAGACTCTGTATTTCCCTTTTTAGTTGGGTAACATTTTTTCCATAATCTTGTTTTACTTAGATAGTTTTATTTATTTGTTGGTTGGTTTTAGTTTTTCCTTAATGACTCTCATTTGATTTTTGAATTCTTTTTGTAGTTCTTCTAAAAATTCTCTCTGAGCAGGGAACTCTTTGGAGTAAAAGAAGCTTCAGTGTCTTCCTCTGAAGATGTACTCCAGTATTCCCTATTCCCATAATAAGTTTCTATGGTTGGGTTCTCTCTTTGCGGTTCTTTTGTTTGTTTGTTTTAAATAAGAGGTATTAGTAGTTAAGCTTCTCTAGTCATAGGGTGGGGAAATAGTGCCTCTGGCTTTACTTCTGCTCTCCCCTCTGACCTAGAACTTCAAACCAAGAGCTCCAACCCTCCTGCAAATGCCCAAAGTCAGCAGCACCCTTGTTCCCCTGCCTTTATACTCCCGTTGTGCTGGTTTCTTCTCCCCGAAGGCTGTCTCTGCAATACAGCTGGATCTGGTATTCACTCAGTCTTCCCACTCAAACCCTTGACTCTGCATGCAGTCTGAGGGGGTGAAAGTTTCTGTGATTCCTGTTAAGGCTTCAGTCAAGCCCAGCTAGTCCATGGTGTCCCCACTTGGTGTTGCAGAACTAGCCCCACTCATACTGGTTAATACCGGGCCTGAGTTCTTTCTTCAGATAATCTTGGGTTATACCAGGAGAACCCCTGTTGTGCCCCAAGTCTTCTTGACTTTTCACCAGTCTATGTTTGCCTGAGGTGAAGATTTGTTCTGTTTTTGAGGGAAATCTGGAGAGCTTGAAATTTAGTAACCTACTCCACCATTTTCCCAGAATCCTCCCAAGGTTTTCTAGTTATTAAATAATGATTATATAATAAATCAAAGGTAAGGTATTGGTCTAATTAATAGAAAAGATTACCCTTTATTAATTTCTTTAATTTATTTATTTTTAACATTTTTTTTAAATTTTGAGTTCCAAATTATCTCCTTCTCTTCCACCCTTCCCTCATCTACTGAAAAAGTAAACAATGGTATATCAATTACATGTGAATTCATGTAAAACATATTTCCAGAATAGTCATATCACCAAAAAAAGCAAGAAAAATTAAGAAAGTGAGAAAATGATGCTTCAATTTTCATTGAAAGTTTATCAATTTTTTTCTGGATGATAGCATTTTTTCATCATGAGTTCTTTGGAATTGTATTGAATCATTGTATTGATCAGAGTAGCTATGTCTTTCACAGTTGATCATTATACAGTATTGCTGTTATTGTGTACAACATTCTCCTGGTTCTACTGACCTTGCTTTGCATCAGTTCATATAAGTCTTTCCAAATTTTTCTGAAACCATCATCTTCAAAATTTCTTATAGCACAATAGTACTATCTCACAATTATATGACACAATTTGTTCAGCCATTCCCCAGTTGATGAGCATCCTTTCAATTTTGAATTCTTTGTCACCACAAAAAGAGCTGTTATATATATGTTTCTGCAAATAGGTCCTTTTCCTTTTTCTTTGATCTCTTTGAGGCACAGATCAAATAGTGATATTGCTGGATGGCATGTAAAATTTGGGCATAGTTCCAATTTGTTCTCCAGAATAAGTTGGACCAGTTCACAACTCCATCAACACTTTATTAGCATTCCTATTTAGACATCATCTTTTAAGAAATTATCAAGGAAAACTTGCCTGATATTCAAGAACCAGAGGATAAAGTAGAAATTAAAAGAACCCACTGATCATCTAAAAGAACTCTCAAAATGAAAACTCTCAGGAATATTATAACCAAATCTGAGTTCCCAGGTCAAGGAAAAGATATTGTAAGCAGTCAAAAAGAAACCCTTCAAATATCATGGAGCCACAATCAGGGCAGCAAAAGATTTAGTAGATTTTACTTTAAAGAATCAGAGGGCTTGGAATATGATATCCTGGAGGGCAAAGATCTAGGATTACAGCCAAGAATGACTTATCCAACAAAATTGAGTATAATCTTCGGGGAGAATGGATGTTCAATGAAATAGAGGATTTTCAAGCATTCCTGATAAAAAGACCAGAACTGAGTGGAGCATTTGACTTTGAAACACAAGATGCAAAAAAAAAAAAAGAATAAAAAAGTAAACAGGAAAGAGAAATAATATGGAATTTGATAAGATTAAACTGTTTATTAAATTGTATTCCTACATGATGGTATTTATATTTATGATTTTTACAACTCTAAAAACTTTCTCATTATTAAGAGCAGTTAGAAAGAGTATACATAGACAGCAGAGGTATGATTGAATGTGATGGTATGATAATTTTTTAAATTAAATTAAATTGAAGGATAAGAAAGTAAAGAGAAGAATAAAAAGAGAAATAGAATGGGATAAATTATATGACATAAAAGAGGTCTGAAAAGGATTTTACAGTGGAGGTGAAAATGGGGGAAGCAGGGAGGGGAATGCATGAATCTTATTGTCATCAGAATTGGTTCAAAAAATTGGCTCAATAACAAACTCACTCATTTAGGAGCAGAAATCTCTATTACCATATAGGAAAACAGGAAGGGAAGGAAATAAGAGAAAGAGGAAAGCTGAAAGAAGTGAAGACATTTTGGGGGAGGTAAAAGTCAAAAGCAAAAAACCTTTGAGAATGGACAGGTAAAAGCAAAGAAAGAGTGGGAAAACAGCTTGAAAGGAAATACATCGTTCATTATCATTACTGTGAAAAAAATTTACAGCAAGTTTCTCTGATACAGGTCATTTCTCAAACATAGAAAATGGAGTCAAATTTATATAAATAAGAGGCATTCCTCAATTGATAAAATATCAAAAGATATGAACAGGCAGTTTTCAGACAAAGTAATTAAAGCTATCCAAAGTCATATGAAAAAATCCTCTAAATTATTATTGATGAAAGAAATGCAAATTAAAGTTACTCTGAACTACCATGTAACACCTGTCAGTTTGGCTAATATGACAGATAAGGAAAATGGCAAATGTTGGAGGGAATGTGGGAAAATTAAAACATTAATGTACTATTGGCGAAGTTGTATACTGATCTAACCATCCTGGAGAGTAATTTGAAACTATGTCCAAAGGGCTATAAAACCATGCACATCCTTTGACCAAGAAATGCTACTATTAGATCTTTAACCCAAAGAGTTTTTTTTTTAAAAAGGAAAAGAACCTGGATTAAAAAAATATTTATAGAAGTTTTTTTAGTCATGGCAAAAGACTGGAAATTGAAGAGATGTCCATTAATTGGGGAATGGCTGAACAAGTTACCTCATATGATTGTGATGAAGTACTATTGTGCTTTAAGAAATGATGAGCAGGGCAGCTAGATGATGCTGTGGATAGAGCACTGACCTTTAAGTCAGGAGTTCCTGAGTTCAAATCCATACTCAGATACTTAACACTTACTAGTTGTATGGCTATGGGCAAGTCACTTTACCCCAATTGCTTCGGGGTGGGGGAGGGGAAAGAAATGATGAACAAAATACTCTCAGAAAAACATGGAAAGACTTATATGATGCAAAGTGAAATGAGCAGGACCAGAATAACATTGTATGTAGAAACAGCAATCTATAATGAACTACTATGAATACCTTAGCTATTCTCAGCAAATTCTGTAGGACTTATGGTGAAAAGTGTTGTCCATCTTCAGAGATAAAACTGATAGACCCTGAATGTAGATCAAAGATACTTTTTAAATTTTTATTTTTTCTTGTTTTTTTTTGTCTGCATTTTCTTTCACAGAATGACTTACATAGACTACACCTGTATAATCTACGTTAAATTGCTTGCCTTCTCAATGAAGAGAGAAGAAAAGGAAGGAGATAATTTGGAACCCAAAATAAAAAAGATTCTAAAATTATTTTTATGTGTAACTCAGAAAAATAAAATATTACATAAGATTTTTCAAAAAAAGAATTTAATTCTGAGTTCCTTTTCTATTTTTCTAATTTTGCTTTTTAAGGGGTTCTTTTCTTCAGTGAATTTTTGTGTCTCTTTCACCACTGGGCCAATTCTGCTTTTTAAGGTATTATTTTCTTCAGCTTTCTTTTGTGCCTCTTTTACCAAGATGTTAATTATCTTTTCATAATTTTCTTGTATCATTCTAATTTCTTTTACCACTTTACCCCCTCTACCATTCATTTCTTTTTTTTTAACTCTTCCAGGAATTCTTGTTGGATTTGTCTCCCCTTAGTACTTTTTTCATTGAGATTTTGGTCATGGCTGTTTTTACATTGTTTTCTTCTTCTGAGTTTGTATCTTGGTCTTCCCTTTTGCTGTAGTAGTAATTTTTTTATGGTCAAGCTCTTTTTTTTAATTGTTCACTCATTGTTTCAGCCTATTTTTTTTTAACTTTGAACTTTATGTTAAAGTTGGGCTCTTCTCACATGGAAATGAGAAGGCACTGTCCCAAACTTCAGACTTTTTTGTGCTATCGTTTTCAGAGTTAGTTTTAGAGGTATGAAAGTTTTCAGTGTTTCCAAGGTGGTATGATCTAAGGAGAGGTGTGAGCCCTGTTCTTCTCCTCTGCACTGTCTTTATCCAGAAAGCATCTCTCTTCTGCTGTAGCTGAAAGTACTCTCTTCTTGAGTATTGATCTTCTATGAACATAAATATGAGTGCTCATTTCTGCCTTGGGACTATGACCAAGGCCCATATGCCCTTATGACAATCATTCCATTCTGCCCTGGAACTGCAACTCAGAATTATAGATGGGCAATAGATTTGTCAATCAGCACCAGCTTTACTCAGTGCCAGCAAAGGGTTCCCATAGATTCTTTCTGACCAACTGTCTGACACCCTTAGTCTCTGGATTGCAAGTTCCTAAAGCTGCTTTTCTTATTATGACCATCTCCAAGGCCCATCACTAATGCTGCTGCCATATGAGCTCCAAGTCAGCCTTACTCCAGTGTCACAGATCTCTTCTGTTGACCTCCGAAGTTGTCTTAGGCTAGAAAAATGTCTCACCATTACTTTTTGTTGCCTCTGCTACTCCAAAATTTGATTTGAGGTGCTATTTTTAAATTGTTTGGAGGGGAATGTTGGAAGATCTGGCTGGGTTGTTGTCTCTGCTCTGTCATTGTGACTCTACTCTTTCTACTACCTTATTCATGAAAAATAAATTAGCATAACATACCCCAAACTTATTTTAGAACAGTAGGATAAAATTAAATATATAGTAATAAATCAAGTGATTCTGATCCCAGTCTTAGTTATATTTTACTACATGTACAAAGGATAGGAAGAGATCTTAAGCAATGTCTCATCTTTATTGAATTTTTCAGGCTTATTTTCTAGACCAGTGAGGTCTTTTTGGTTCTTGATTGTCATCTAATATCTTATCTATTCCTCCCAGCTTTGTGTCATATTCAAATATGACAAATAAATCAATGTTTTCTGCAAGTTGTTGATAAAAAAGTACATGTTCAAGACTAAACTTGAACCATCACCACAGTCCATCACCACAAACTTCTTTCCAAATCCACATTGACCAATAAATAACTACATTTTGGGTTTGGCTGTTTTATTCAAATCCATCCAGCGTATACCTCTCCTCTTTTCTGAAGAGATCAAGAGCTTTTGTGTTGTGATTTGCTGAAATGTAAGAATGCTAAATGTATAGGTTTTTTTCTGATTTAACTTTATAGTTACTGGACAGATTAATCTACAATGATCAATTTTTTATGAAATCATATTCACTTTTAGTGATCCCTGCTTCTCTTTCCAAATTTCCCTCTGTCTCTCTTTTTCTTTGTCTCTCTCTGCCTCTGGCTACATCTCTGTGTGTGTCTGCGTATATGTGTATGTGTTCCTCTATGTGTGTATTTGTATCTGCCTGTCTCTGTCTCTCTTTGTCTCTGTCTTTCCATCTGTCTGTCTCTCCTTCTTCCTCCTTCTCTCCTTTTCCCTCCCTCCCTCCCTCCTTCTCTCTCTCTCGGTGTCTCTCTATCTCTCTGTCTCCATGTCTCTATCTGTCTCTGTCTCTCTGTCTCTGTCTGTCTTTCTGTCTGTCTGTCTGTCTCTCTCTCTCTCTCCCCCCCCTTCTTTCCCTCCCCTTCCCTTTAATATGTCTCCTTTTTCCAGTCCTGCAGCATATCTCCTATTCTCCAAGATCTTTTAAAGATCTATAACTGATACTGTCTCAGCAGTCACAGCTATCAGTTCTTTCAGCACTGTAGGATGTAATTCATTAGAATCTAATGACTTGAACTCATTGAGATGGCTAGATATTACCTGGTCATCTCCTCAGTGATCTTGAGTGTGCACTTCTTGTCATTTCTCTTGGCAAAGAACATAGAAACAAAGTAAGAGTTCAGCAATTAAGCCTTCTCCACATTCTCACTATCCCACTATACCTTGAGCATCAATCTGTCTTATATTTATTTCTCTTCTTATCCCTGACATAGCTAAAATGTCCCATTGTATTCATCACAGAGAGACAGAGACAGAGAGAGAGAAACAGAGAGAGAGACAGAGAGAGAGACAGAGAGACAGAGAGAGAGAGAGAGAGAGACGGAGAGAGAGAGAGAGAGATACAGAGACACAGAGACAGAGACAGAGAGAGAGAAGGAGGGAGGGAAGGAGGGAGAAAGAGAAAGAGGGAGGGAGAAGGAGAGACAGACAGATGGAAAGACAGAGACAAAGAGAGACAGAGACAGACAGATACAAATACACATAGATTCATCACCAGCCTCAAGTCTTTCTGGTCTTTAGCACTCCAAATATCATTCTTATAAAACTGCATTACTATTTTGTTAACCTTCTAGTGTTTGCCCTTAAGTCTGTCTTTTATGCAGCTTTTAAAATTTGTGAATTTATTGAAGAGGTTTCTCTACATCTACATCTGTGTCTTAGGCAGCTCTCTTCTTCTGTCTCATCAGAATCATTCCTACTTGTATCTTCAGAACTTTATTCTTGAGAATCTCCTGTCTTTTTTTGTCTGACCTAACTCTTCAAAAACATTAAGCCTTTGGATACTACTTATTCTTTTTCTCAATGGTTAGAAACCAACTCTTTTCAAATCTAAGATATATGTCGATCTATACTTTACTCTTTTCCCCTGACAGACTCTATAATGGGGTCTTTTTCCCTCATTTTTGTTACTCATTTTTTCTCAATGATAAGAATTAATTTTAGAATATTGAGTTCTCCTTTCCCTTATTCCACCTTTAATAGATAAATTTATTAAAAATGTCACAACATCAATACATTGTTGGTGGAACTCTGAACAGATCCAATCATTCTGGAGAGCAATTTGGAACTATACTCAAAAAGTTATCAAACTGTACCCTTTGATCCAGGAGTGTTTCTACTGGGCTTATACCCCAAGGAGATCTTAAAAGAGGGAAAGGGACACACATGTGCAAAAACGTTTGTGGCAGCCCTCTTTGTAGTGGCCAGAAACTGGAAACTGAGTGGAAGCCCATCAATTGGAGAATGGCTGAATAAATTATGATCTATGAATGTTATGAAATATTATTGTTCTGTAAGAAATGACCAGCAGGATGAATACAGAGAGGTTTGGAGAGACCTACATGAACTGAAACTAAGTGAAATGAGCAGAACCAGGACATCATTATACACGGCAACAATAAGACTATATGATGATCAATTCTGGTGGCCATGACTCTCTTCAACAATGAGATGATTCAGACCAGTTCTAATTGTTCAGTAATGAAGAAAGTCATAAACACCCAGAGAGAAGACCATGGGAACTGAGTGTGGATCACAACATAGCATCTTCATTCTTTCCATTATTGTTTGCTTGCATTTTTGTTTTCTTTCTCAGATTTTTTTTTCTTTCTAGGTCTGATTTTTCTTGTGTAGCAAGATAACTGTATAAATATATATACATTATATTGGATATAATATATATTTTAACATATTTAACATATATTGGTCTACCTGCCATTTAGGGGAGGGAGGAGGGGGAGGGAGGGAAAAATTTGGAACAGAAGGTTTTGCAAGGGTCAATGTTGAAAAAATTACTCATGCATATGTTTTGTAAATAAAAAGCTACAATAATTTTTTTAAAATGAGTCACAAAATGTCTTTTAGACAAAGAGACAACAGCAAATGATCTGCCAGCAATACTTCCATGAGTAGTGTGAGATATATTTCCCAAATTTTTCATCTAATTTCTCATTTTGACTATTCTGTGACACATTTTATATCAATATCATTGCTATTATGGTACATAAGGGATTTAGTCCTTTTTCATTGTCAAATGGGAACCAGTCATTATTATACTGCTATCATAGAAACAAGGAACAGGTTGTGGTCAATTGGAAGATGATTATGTGCAACTGTAATTGTTTTTGCCATTAAATCATCTTCCATGTAATGCAGTTAGCACAGCAATGACTGCAGCAACAGAGAGATATGTCACATGTATAGTGCTTTGTGATTTGAATTTTTGTTCATCTAAAAAAGGATGACTCTTGTATGCTTCTATTCTTAAAATCATATTATCTTTAATTTCTGGATCAGAGATAAATTCATCATCTGTTCGAAAGTCCAAATCATTTGAAAACTGGAAACATTTTGCGGCAAGGCATACGGATGAGTGTTTGCAATTAGAACTATAAACCTCTCTCATAGGAAAGTCTGGCTTGTACATATGCTACAAGAGCAAATGCTATGAATCCAGTTACTTACAAAGCTGGTTGTGCTGCTAGAGGAATTTCTAATCTAAGCCTTCTATAAGTTTCACTATTAATGTCTACCTCCATTAATATATCCCAGATGTTTTATACCATGCTTCATGCTAAGCATGAAATTGTATTTCCTCCCATGAATATGTTTGGGGCTGTTCAAGGAGGACTAACACATCTGGGGTGGGGACTTACCAAGCCCTTTATAGGATTGCTCATCCCCTTTTGTTGTTCACCTGATTCACCCAGCTCTCATCTGTGGTTCCAAGAAGCTGGCACATGTAGCAGCCCCACCCCAATAAACCATCTCTGCTGACAGGCTATACCAGGTTGAGAATAATTGACCGGATGCAAGCTAGCTGGTGAGCTGGAGTATATGTGTGGGAGTGAGGGGAATGGTTGGTCTGCCCCAAGCATGTGAAGATTTCCCCCGATGGAATGAGCAGATAAGGCAAATTTGTTCCAATAAACATAAAGGTGGCTGGAGCAGGTTTTGTGGAGCACTTAAAGTGTGGTCATATGTTAAAAATGACAAATCATTCACTGCATCCAGAGCTGCAACTTTTGTCTCGCCACTGAATCTTGATGACCCTGGATGAGAGAATGAGGCTGATGACTTTGTACACTCAAATCCAATTTATTCAGGAATCAAAACATCATCCTGTGGTATCATCGGTCATCTTCAAAAACAAAAGACAAACAGCAACGATATTCTTAATATACAATTTCATCCTTTCTTTGATTTATTCATTTTGAATAAGATATCCTTAAAGTTTTCAGAGGCAAATTTCAGTGATATATCCCTTCCCATTTTATCTCAGTAATGTAAAAATATGATGTGAACATTTCTACCTTGCATCAGGATCATTAGAGAACCCTAATTTTAACCCATATTTTGCATGTTTCCACACACTTTTGAGAATATGTGTTTTTATTTGTTGACTCTTTTTAGATATTCTCTCATGTAAATTATTAGCCTTGTCTATTATATTTCTTAATCCTATGCTGTACTTGCTATTCTTTGTGGTACAGACTATGAGAAAAGATTTGTTGTGCAGATAAAACAACTTCACTTCTTACTTATTAAATCAATTATTGTTGACAAAAAATGGGATATGTTTGGAAAATTATATTAACTCAAATGAAAATAATTTAATACCAAAGTCCAATAAATGTAAATTGATGAGGAGATAAAAATGACTGAAAAATAACTTAGCCAGAACATACTTGACAAATGGAGACGTGTACTAAGTAATAACACCAGCTTAGAATATATTGGCTTGTAAATTTTTATAGAGAAAGATTGTGAAAGATTATGACCAGTATCACCTCATAAAAGAGAAAGGAGCAGGTAGTAAAATAATTTTAAAGAAAATTTGGCAAGAGCCTTAGCTGAGCAAGGTCATTTTTAAAGTATTTAAGGATGAAGCTGAAAGGAGGGCAATAAATTTAAAAATTGGAAATGACCTGCAAATTTTTTGAACAAATTATTTTTATTATTGAGGATAATGACATTACTACCCTTGTACTTTAACCAGAAATTTTATGGAGGACAAAGAAATATCACTGAAGAAAACAAAGACAGGAAAAGCAATTGGATATAGAGGGACTCTGTATTAGAAGTGACCATTTTAAGGACATCAAAAGACTGATTCACAAGGTGTCTGAATGAGGAAAAGATTGGTTAGTTGTCCTCTTCTTTGGGGTAGCTTCTCTAATTTTGCGCATCTCATCAGTGCAGTAGACTTTCATTTCATGTTTATTTTCACTAAAGGCGTTTAGCAAGATGGCTGAAAACATCATGATAAAAATCATGGGAGCAAGCACACAGCCTTGTTTCATTCCATTGGTGCCTGGGTAAGCTTGAGAGCATTGCCCATTTTCCAAAATCAAGGCTAGCGGGCCAGCATGATGTTGATATACTATACTGATGAACTTCTCTGGGCTACCAAATTTTGACATAATTATCCATAAGGCCTCATGACTGACAGTCTCAAAGGCTTTGGTCAGATCTACAGGTGTTGTATACAGATCTCTGTTCTGCTCCTGTAATGTGTCCTGAAGTCGTCACACAGTAAACACCATATCGACTGTTCCTCAAATGGCTCTCAAATAGATAACCTTTTTCCAGGTGTAAGGTCAACCTATGAAGGAGGACTCTGGCAAGAGTCTAAGAGATACAGCCCCTGCCTCTGTGATTGTCACAGGACAATCTATTCTCTTTACCTTTATAAAGATTTACAATGGAGGCATCTTTGAACTCCTGGGGCATAATTTCCTCTTGCCATATAATCTGGAAAATTTCATTCAGCTTTTATATGAGCAATGAATCCCCTGTCTTGTAAATCTCAGCTGGAATAGAATCAGCCCCTGGTGTTTTACCACATGAAAGTAGCCTAATGGCATTCAAAACCTCTTCTTCAGTGAAACTTCAGCTAAGAAGGGATTGAGGTAAATGATCAACAGTTTCAGCATTGATTGTTGATGGTCTGTTGAGATCATGGTGGATTCAGCCCATCTCTCTAGAATCATGTCCTTATCACTAATTAGTGTGGCACTATCAACCCTGAATAGTTGATATTCCCCATAGATCTTTGGCCTTCAGGGCATCATAAAAATGCTTTGGATAGTTACTATTAGCATAAAACTGAATTTCCTCTGACTTCTTACTGAGCATCTCTCTAAGTTTCTAATGTACTTTGCTTTTGATGGAATTGAATGCTATCTTCTTAGAGATGGATGAACTATCCCATTGGTACACTCAGTTCTCATTTTTCATTTAGCAGCTTCTGAATTTCCCCATCATTTTCATCAAACCAGTCTTGCTATTTGCAAGCGTTCTGACCCCGATGATCATATACAGTGCTGTATACCAAATCCTCGAAAACTGTCCACTCCTTTTCTGCTCCATTGCTGCCAACTGTGTTAGCTTAACTTGCTCTCCAAACTATCAACAAACTGTTCCCTCCCCAAGAACTCTAGTCTATTGACATTAATTTTTCTAGTAGTCTTTTTGCCTTGGTACCACTGCTTTTGTTGAATGCAAACATTCAGCTTGGGGAGGATAAGTCTATGATCAGTCCAGCAATCTGCACCACACATTGTGTTGGTCACTCTCACATCCTTTATGTCTCTTCTTACAATCACATAGTCATTCTATTAAATGCCAATGTTTGTTGCTAGAGTACATCCATGAAGTTTTATTGCATTTAGATAAACAGAATATAGTTTTGGTGATGAGAAAACCATGAGATGAACAATTCTTCAATTGCTTCATTGCTGTTACTGCTTCCAATTCCATTCCCCCAAGGACTGCCTGCCATGTCTAGCATTAAAGTCATCCAGAATTCTAAACTTGTCCTCTTTTGGCACATTGATGATAAGCCAGGTCTTCATGAAATTTTTCTTCGACTTCATCAGGGTTTGTCTTTGTGGGATCATAGACATTGATGATAGTGACATGGTATTTAACATGTCCCCTGCAAGGGGACAATCTCATTGCCATGAGCCTATCATTCACTCCTTTTGGAAGGCATATGAGTTTGTTTACTAGATTAGTTTTGATTGCAAAACTTACATCATCTTCACAATGATCCCTTTTACTGTGGCAACTCCAGAAAAAAACATGTATCTAGCTCCTACTTCAGCAAGGTGGCCTTCGTTTGCCAGTCTTGTTTCACTCAAGACTGCTGTTTGGATGTAATACCTGTTGAATTCTCTCCCAACAAGAGCTGTTCTTTCAGATCTACTAGATTCTATGTTGTCTGTAAGGGTGCGTCATGTACCAATGGTTAGAGGAATCAACTTTTCAGAAACTTTTATACATTTATTAGTGTATTTACCACAGAGTGAGATCCACACTTGCCACTGTAATCAGGCCAGTGTTGGGTAAGAAGACAATTTTTAGGGCATCTTTTCTAGACCCTTCCTCATTCATGGAGGTAAACAGCACAATCCTTAAAAGACTGCTCAGACACCCAGGGATGTCTGAATCCTTCTGCTGCTCCCAGTAAATTACCCTATGGCTTGGGCTACTTTTGTGCGGGTTTGTGACTACAGTTTTCAGTATATACATATCGGTTGCTTCATCACTCACCTATTGCCACAGGACTTTGAGATAGATAGAAATGGTAAAAATGATATGGTCTTTTGATTCATGCGTAAATTGAATTTAAATGAGGTAGAGTTGCACAGAGCCATCAGCCTCACTCTCTCTTCTAAAGTAACCATTGTCCAGTGGTGGAACAGAATCAAGACAACTGGTGATGACTCAAGATGCAGTGGATGACCTTGATGTCTTCAAAGTTTAGCCAAGTTCTAAGCATTCCACAACACCTGCTTCACCTGCCTTCCTGGCCATTGGAACAAATTGCTCTCACCTGCCGATTCCACCAAGGGAAGTCTTTCCCTGCCTGGGATAAACATTCCCCTAACTCACCATAGGGTTTGAGATCCTCTGATTACTTTCAACCTGGTTTATCCTGTCTATCAAAATGGCTTCCCAGCATGTGGCCACTGTCATGCTATAGCTTCTTGGAACCACAGGTGAGAATAGGTAGATCAAGTAGACACTGAAGGTGGAAAGCAGCCCTGTAACGGGCTTGGCAGCCTTCACACCAGAGGTACTAGACTTCCCTGAACACACTCTACACCTCCCCTCAAAAATAAATAAAGACCCCCAAACCCTTAGGTCTTTAATACTTTTTTAAAAAAAGGCTAAAAGAACATCAGTTCTAGCCTCTATGCCTTCTTTACCATCTACATAAAATTTAATAAGAATTATATATATATATATATATATATATATATATATATATATATATATATATACATCAAAGGTATCTTTGATGAAGGTGTTAGGAGGAAGGAGTATTTAAAAAAGTGATATTTTAGAATTAAAATTACACAATTGACAGAAAAATATAGTAAAAATGAGATATGACAAAAATTCATTATTTGTTGACTATTTGTCAAGTTTTTTTTTACTTAGTAGAGTGAAATACTGTCTTTGAGGCTCAAAAGATGTTTCCCATACAACAATTCCATTATTCAAAAAAAATTGTGAGTTATTCAGTTTAGAATCTTACCTCTTATAGAAACCTACCCAGAGCTATCTTAATTCTAGTGTCTTCCCTCTATTCATTGTCTCTGATTTATCCTATATATAGCATGTCAAAACATAGCTATTTTTATTTTATTTGTGGGCTCCTTGAAGGTAGGGATTATTTCTTTCCTTTCTTTATATCCCCAGCACTTAGCATAGTGCGTGATTTGTAGGTACTTAATGTATTGACTCACTGACTGAATCAGCATTTTTTGAAAGATGTAATAACAGAGAAAACAAAATGTATAAAGTTCATTTATCAATAGATAAACATTGGATATACATGGCATATGGATAATGATAATCTTTCCAAAAGGAGGCAAATACAGGAAATAGCAGAGCTATTTTAATGATTCCAAACCTCTTCATGAAATGAAAGTATGTCTTTTTAATACCAAATGATGTATGGATGTATGGATACCAGAATACTATAGATATGATAATTTCATAATGCCAAGAGAAAGTGAGGAAGACTGCCCCTACTAAGTTGGGGGACTCCTTTTGGTGAACATGGACCAGCTGAGGAGACATGTATGAATCACGAGCTTAATCATTGGAGGGAATATTCCTATGAATGCAACTACAGTCTCTTGAGAAGTGGAAAACAATACATATAATCACAAAAATCACAGACTTCAGAGCTAGGAGGGATCTGTGAAAACATCTGATCCAACCCATAGCTGCTGAACAAGAATCTACTCTGCAAGCTCTCTGACAAATCTACAGTCATGCCACCCTTTTCAAAGCTTCTATTATGATGATGTTTATAACCTCCTGAGGTTTCCCCTTCTCTATTGGCATAGTTTGTATCGACAGCAACTTTTCCACCTATTATTTCTAATTCTGCTCTCAGGCTAAACAGACAAGTCTAATCCTGCTTCCATGAGACTTCACTTCTTCACTTGAAAACTGTGATTGTCTTCCTCATCTCCATCCTGTCTTCTCTTCTCCAGCTTAAAACTTCCCAGTTCTTTCAATGGATCCTTCCATGGAAAGATCTTGAGGTTTTTCATCATCTTGGTTATCCTCCTCATGATTTGAGTTACATCCTTCCTAAACTGCATTGACCAGAACTGAATGTAGTGGTCCAGATGTGATGTAACCAGAGGGCAGAGAACAGGATTCTTACTTCCTTATCTCTAGAAGCTATATCCTCCCATGATGCCATCTTTCTGATTCTGTCACCTAATTCTATAAGCATTTATTAAGTGCCAATTATGTGTCAGGCTCTGTGCTCGGCAATGGAGATACAAAACCAAAAATGAAACAGATCCTGCCTTCAAGAAGCTTATACTACACTGGGTGTGTATGTGTACAAATAAGTAAATCACATACACATACACACATATTCTATATATATATATATATATATGTATATATATGCACACATGCACATATGTGTATATATAGTGTGTTGCATTGTATATGCATGTATATGTATATATACACATATATACATATTATTTATATATACCATCAGTATGTAGCATGCACTCATATACATACACACACACACACACACACACACGTACACACACCCTGATTTCCTGGAGGAAATGCTAACAATAATCAGGAAAATTTTCTTATGAGAAGCAGCATGAAGTGAGCTTGGGATTCTAAGAAGGAGAGGTGAGCAGGAAGAACATAGCAGCATGAGGAAAACTTGTACAAAGGAACAGAGATGGGTGGGGGTTGGGATCTTTTTTATGAAGAATAGTAAGGTTGTCAGTTTGGTTAGAATGTAAAATGCTGGAGGCAGTTAGAGGGCACGCTGGATACAGCACCAGCCCTGAAGTCAGGAGGACCCGAGTTCAAGTCTGGTCTCTGACACTTATCATTTCCTAGCTGTGTGACTCTGGGCAAGTCACTTAACCCCAATTGCCTCAGGGGAAAAAAAGAATGTAAACCGAGTGGAGAGGATTAATGAGAATTCAGTTTGTTTGGAACCACATTGTAAAGGGCTTTAAATAGGAATTGTATTTTGTTTTAAAAGTACCTGGGAAACATCAAAGCATCTTAAACAGAGAGTGACAAGAGAGAGAGAGAATGAAATAATTTTGTCTTCGAGAACAAATGTCTATGGAAAAGTTTTGACTGCCTTAAATATATTCAAATGGGGAAAATGGCAACAAAAGTAATAAAACCCAAAAAACCAGTAAAACGTATCCTGTAATTGACCACTAGATGGCAGATTTTCATATGTATTCTGCATGTGAGATGAGACAGTAGAGGAAAATTTTAAGGGAAAGAACTCAGAATCTCAGCTTTTTAAATGGAGCTAAGAGATTATTTAGTCTAACTAATACTTGAATAATCCCCATCATCCATGACAGAAAGCTAGCCAAGCCTTTGTCTTATGACCTGGACTTCTTGCTGTTCCTCACAAAGCACATTTCACCTCATCTTTGTGCTTTTGCATTTTGTGTTACATCCCTCAAGCCAAGAATGCCTTGTCTCCTCACCCCTACCTCCTGGGCTCCTTCTCTCCTCACCCCTACCTCCTGGGCTCCTACTTTCCTTCAAATGTTGGCTCAAACTCCATCTTGGACATGACAGCTTTCCAGAACTATCCAGTTGCCCATTCTTTTCCCCCTTTCCACTCTGCTTTCTTGAAAACTCCCTTTGTATTTATCTTGTATGAGGAATGAAGAATGAGATGGGTTTCCTAAATGAATGGAGAGTTGGCCTTAAATTAGTCAGGAAAACCTAGTTCCAAATCCTGACTGTAGACGTGGATTCTAGGCAAGTCATTTAACTTCTCTAGATTAGTGTTGGTCAAGTTCAGATAGAAAATAGGGCCCCTAATCCACTAATATAAGGATTGCTTCGGTGACATATTGACTTAGTTTTAAAATGTAATTTTTTCTGTTTTATTGTGCTTTTATTCACTTGTTAAGTATTTCCCATTTACATTTTAATGAAGTTCTAGCCTGAACTAAAGAGTGTTTCAGTTGTGAATTGGGCACCTCTAAGATAACTTTCTAAGCGTTTAAGCACAAGAGACTATGTTTGTAGTGAGAATTTCCTCAGAAGGAAATGCCTAAAACACTAAGAATACTCTAAGAATGGAATAGCTAGGTGATGGAGTGGATAGAGCACCAGCCCTGAAGTTAGGAGGACCTGAGTTCAAATGTGGCCTTAGACACTTAACACTTCCTAGCTGTATGACCCTGGGCAAGTCACTTAACCTCAATTGCCTCAGCAAAAAAAAAAAAAAAAAAAAAAACCAAACCAAACAAACAAAAAATGAAGAATACACTAAGAATACCTGTCTCCTATATTATCTAATTATTTAACTAGCATGATTTATATTTCCTATTAGAATATGAACTCCTTAAAAACAGTGATAGTATTCTTTTTGTAGTTGTATCTCCAGTATCTACCATTATCCCTAGCACAGAGATGCTTAATAAAAGTTTGTCAATTGAGTTATTGATTGGTGCAGCCTAAAACTGTATTAGTTAAGGGAAGTCTTAGGGTGGGAATCACCAAAGATATATTTCTCCATAGGATGTGAATCACCAAAGGAAAGGTGATGTGACTCACATGTTTTAAGACTTCCCTTAAAAAGAAATACACTTGAGTTTGGCAGAGAAGCAACATCTCACCCCAAATTTAGATCATTGTCATAAAGTTTTGGGCTCTTCCAAAAGACAGTCTTCCACTTGAGGTAATTAGAGGATCAATTCCCTTCTGGTCAATCCAAAAAACTCAGAGAATAAGTGGAAGAAAAGGTAGAAGTTACTCCTCTACATTGTAGTCTTGATCCTTGTTTCTCCTCCTGTACCTGGGGATGTTTTGCTAAACACCTCTCAAGAGGTTGGGTTCAGAAGTTATTCCTGTTCCTTTGCTTCTAGTTGTTGCTATGTTTTTTTTTGTTTTTTGTTTTGTTTTGTTTTTTTTGGCTGAGGCAATTGGGATTAAGTGACTTGCTGAGGATCTGGTTAGGAAGTGTTAAGTGTCCACCAAATTTGAACTCAGGTCCTTCTGACTTCAGGGCTAGTGCTCTACCCACTGCACCACCTAGCTGCCCCAGTTGTTGCTATTTCTTATGGCATCTGGCTAATGCAGTAGATCAAGCTTTGGATCTGGAGTCACAAAGATATAAATTCAAATCTGACCTCAGACACTTAACAGCAAGTCACTTAGCAGCTATCTGTCTCAGTTTCCTCATCTGTAAAAATGGAGATGATAATAATTGCATTTAATTGCTGATCCTGTGGATCAAATGAAATTTTCAGATAAAGTGCTTGATATGTAATAAGTAGGTACTATATAAATGTCCATTCCCTTGCTCTTTGGGACACACAAAAGTGTGCCAAAGTTCTTTTTCTTTTCTTGGAACTATGTCATTCCCCTACAGATCTTGGATGTCAGACTTTGATCAAAAATATTTTATGCAAACATTTTTCCTAGATCATAGCTTTTCCTTTTATTCTTGCTGCACACTTGTAACCATAGTGATGAGCCTGAGTATGTGTCCAGCTATTACAGGTGACTACCTGATTGGGCTTTTTGGCTAAAAATGACCAGTAACCAGATTGATCCCAAATTTCCATGCCCTCCAGTAGCATGAAAGATGAGTGGTGATGAAACTAGGAAGGACTGCCTCAGTAATTTATAGAAAGGAATAAGAATAAAATCTCCTCTCTCTTTCTTGGTTTATAGCCAATGACAGCTCCCCTGTGTGCTTCTAGCTGAAAGGGAAGGGGCTTTTCCCTCCCCTAGGAAGCTGTGCAAACTCTGAGTACATCACAATGAAAACATATGTTTGCCAAGAGCCTGAGGCTGAACTTTAAGTCCCTTGTTGCCTCTGTTGCTTTGTTTATCTAAGCATAGGTAACTAATCTTGAAATATGGGTGCTCCAAAACTCGGGAGCAACACATGTGGTGTTAGTGCAAATTGTCTTCTTGAAAATATTCTACAAGAACCAAGAGGATTCTGTAACTGAAAGTACTAAAGAGCTTCTGCTAGCTGGTCAGAAGAACTGGACTTTGTGAATTGTTTGGACAGTACAGATATGAGGTGAATGTGAACAATTTTTTTAGTAGTCCTACAAAGTTGTCTTTAACCTCCAGGAGAATATAATAGATGAGAAGTTATTGTTTCATTTTTACATATTTATTAATGCAGAGTTAGGAATTTTTTGTATTTTAGACATTTCTTCATTCATAGAGGAAATAAGCTATTTTATATCTCATGTCTCCTTTGTACAATTAGATTTTTCTAGAAGATACTTTGTTAATCTCTTTAAAAGGATATTAAAATGGAAAAAATAATTTTAATTCTATTTTGCTAAAACTTTATTCAATTAGATTTAGCATACTCTTTTGAGGTTCGTTCCCTTTGTAAACTTCATCCACCACTCACATGCTGGAGAAACTTGCCTAAAAGTCAAATTTTTGTCTTGCAATTACCCCCACTTTTTTAATCCCACCCCCACCCACTTTCTAGACAAACTTGATTAATCTAAAAGGTTAAACCTTTTCAATTTAAACTATTGTAGTAACTCCCTTAAAAAAAATAGATCTTGGTTGTAGTTAAGGGAGCTTTAGAAGAGAAGGTTCAAACAATGTAATATCAATTCTGATTATGTCACCCATCATTAACCAACTAGAAGAAAACACCCTATGTTATTAGAGATTTTGTTGTCATCTTGCTAATAATTATAAAAGACCCTGTCAATTGTCACTCAATGTATTTGGTTATTGAAAGGCTATAGATCCAATGGTTGGTTACTGCTAGCCTGGCTAACATGCTCATAACTTTGTCTCTTGGTCTACCTTAATTTTAATCCTGCTTGAATGGCGACCATGAAGGGACCAAGGGTGTTCCCAGAGAAACCTCTTGGAAGGAAGGGGCCTAGAATGCTCAGGTGACATTTGCACCTGGAGGGGCAGGAGTGGGAACACAGGGAGAGGGTGGAGATTTCTCCGCCAAAGATTGTACCAAAGAGGGCTACAGTTGGTACTCAGTTCCAATGTTTCTGAACCAAGGAAAGTCCCACACACTATTAGAGAAGCTTGAACTGTTTATTGGTGTTGGTGTCCTGTCTGTATTTTAATGAGATCAACTGGCAATTTCCTCACTTCAAGGGAGGCTCCTGATTTAGGCAGAGGAGGGATAAATAGGCATACTCCCATAGGGCTTTAGGGGAAAGCCCTAATAAGTCTGAAAACAGAAATACTTTCTAAAAGGTTGGGGAAATCCTTATTAAATCTGGAAACACAGTACCCAGTCAAATATAGTGTAATTAAAACTGCAGACAGTTTATATTTTAAAAGCTTCATCTTTTGCCTAAAAGAGAGACTTTTATATGAGCACACTCATTTCTTTTTGAAATTTCATCGCTGATGTTTAATGTGTATCTATCTTGTGATTCCATTTTATTATATTTAAATAACTGATAAGAAAAAAATTGCCCTAAATATTCTCTTCCATTATTTCATAAACTATATCCCCACACACATAACGCAATTACACTTAGGACAGCCATTCTGATGCTGAGTATGATACTGTGAACTGATTCATAGAAAGAAAAGATCAATAGGGAAATCTAATGCCTTCTTGTACCTTCAGCAGGGATTCACTTGTGCCAAAAGCACCAACATCTCTAGGCAACCTAAAGAGTTTTTCCCTTAACCTTTAACTTCAGGCACTAAAACTAGTCACCAGTTTGAATGCCAAACTTTTTAAATAGGGGGCCAGTTCACTGTCCCTCAGAGTGTTGGACCATAATAAAAACAAAACTTTGTTTTGTGGGCCTTTAAATAAAGAAACTTCATAGCCCTAGGTGAGGAGGATAATCGTCCTCAGCTGCTGCATCTGGCCGGCGGCCGTAGTTTGAGGACCCCTTCCAGGTGTCAAAGAAGCTCCTTTTAGGAGCTCCTAAACCTTCATCAGATCTATTAGACTCAAGCCTGTGACTAGACTACTCCGTTGAAGCATGTGGTCCTTAAGAAAGGGGTTCTGCTATGCTCAGGTGTGCATACCCTTTGATCCAGCAGTATTTCTACTGAGCTTATCTCCCAAAGAGACCTTAAAGCAGGAAAAGGGACCCACATGTGCAAAAATGTTTGTGGCAGCCCTTTTCATAGTGGCAAGAAACTGGAAACTGAGTGGATGCCCATCAGTTGGAGAATGGCTGAATAAATTATGGTCTAGGAATGTTTTAGAATATTATTGTTCTGTAAGAAATGATCAGCGGGCTGATTTCAGAAAGGCCTGGAAAGACTTATATGAACTGATGCTGAGTGAAATGAACAGAATCAGGAGATCATTGTACATGGCAACAGCAAGATTATGTGATGATCAATTCTGATGGATGTGACTCTTCTCAATAATGAGATGATTTAGGCCAGTTCCAATGATCTTGTGATGATGAGAGTCATCTATATTCAGAGAAAGGACTGTGGGAATTGAATCTGAATCAAAACAGCATTTTCACTTCTTTTGTTGTTGTTTGCTTGAATTTTATTTTCTTTCTCATTTTTTCCTTTTTTATATGATTTTTCTTGTGCAGTAAAATAATTGTATAAATATGTATGCCTATATTGGATTTAATATATATTTTTACCATGTTTAACATATATTGGATTACTTGCCATCTAGGGAAGGGAGTGGGGGGAAGAAGGGAAAAAATTGGTACAAAAGATTTTGCAAGGGTGAATGTTGAAAAATTATCCTTGTATATGTTTTGAAAATAAATAGCTTCAATTAAAAAAAAAAAAGAAAGGGGTTCATTTCTAAGGGCATTCTCTGAGATCCCATGTCTCTATTATAAAAGACCTTGCAAAATTTTATTGGTTTTGTACCTATTTATTTGTGCATTTGTGTCTCTGTGTTAGTATCTTTTGTGTTTCCTATGTTGGGATATATTAAACTAACTTGTCTTGTGGGCCTTGAAAAGTTAGGATAGGATATAAGCATAAAAATAACCAGTCTTAAACATAGACTGTGTGTGAAAACTGAGTGTGCTTGTGGGTGTTATGCCTTTTCGGTAGCTCAAAATTGTGTTTGTTTTAGTAGAAGAAAAGATTACATGCAGACTGCCTTCATTGTTTTAGGGAGATGCTGTTGTTTTGTTTGTTTGTTTGTTTTTACTTTTTCAGTAAGATTTCCAAGACAATTTGCAAATTTAACTTTCTTTTTGACCCCAAAAGAAGAGAAATTTGTTTATATCAAGGAGTGACTTGAGAGTGGTTAAACTTAGTCCTTATTTTTAAGAAGCTTAAGTAAAATTTATTATTGTTGTCAAGCTTAATTTCATGGCAACATGAACATTTGACATCATTTGTCCCTAAAGTTTTATCCTTAAAATATAGTTTGATCAAGATTTCTCCATATTGATCTTGATGCAATCAATTTAGACTGCCAAAATTAATATTTAAAAATGTATGCTACCATTATATAAGCAATGCTGTTAAAAACTGAAAGATCCAACTCTCTTAATTTGAAAATTACAGGATATGCCTGAATATATTATCCAGAAAATAACTAGATATTTTAAAGAAAGGAATGGAATATTGAATATAAAAAAGCTCAATCTAAATTCTGAAAAGTGGATCAACTTTTCATCACTTTTACCCCAAACAATGACGCATTTATTGTTTTAGAGGTATGAGAACAAAAAAGGGAATTGGATCCCGAGTCAGCAAAAAGATGTATTGAAACTGCAAATGACTTGAGCATCAGTGAATCTTTAGAACACTTAACAACTTAAACTTATCTGACTCTTTAAGAACTTGTCCCATACCCAGGCTGGAGTGTGGCATTATAATTTTGGTTGAGAATAACAATATATTTTAAGGTTCCTAATAACCATAAAATCATAGAAATTACAAGAGAGTTTCACTTCATAGCTTTAACTTCTTGCAATTTAGGTAAATGTTTTAAGATTAAAAACCACAGAGTAGACCTTGCCAGTTTGTGGAATAAGAAGTTATTAAGAATCTGTGATATTTAAACCTACTGATCTCATTGGTATAAGTGGGAGAAATTCTGATGAAAGAACATATAGAAAGCAGTAGCCTTCCTGCCTCTAGCTCCTTTCTGAGAAGTATATTTTAACCTTAATTAGAATTTTACATATTTATACATCAGAAACTCCATAATGTGATTTAAAGTGATATGATAGCACGAGATAAACAATAATAGATAGTTACCAAATAGCCCTAAATGTGACATTGATATTCTGGGAAGCTAGGGTAGAATTTACAAGTTAGGTCAAGAGAGTTATCTTAGTATGGGCTAAATTAGCATCCTCTTGACTCAGTTTTCTAACAAAACATTTTCTTACCTACCAATCACAAACCTATCTTCATACTTCACAGTTCATAAATTATTGGCTGTTAAATAATTCATGCCTGAAGGCAGAGTGAGGGGAGTATTTTCCCCTCTTTTTTTCTTCTTTTATGGTAAGTTTTTCTATCAAATCAGGTGGCCAATAAGACATATGAGTTGCTGCTATTTCATATTAAAAACACTCAAATGTCAATAGGGAATATTAATTCCCTGAACAACTAAATAAAAAGAATTCTTGAGCTTATCACTCTCTTAAGAATTTTGTACTTGTGTATAAAAATGGGTTTTCTTTCAAATTGACATAGTGATACTATACTACCATAGGGGGAACTAGATAAAGATGTAAGATAAGTGTTAGATAAGTTTCTTTTCTTCCAAAATTGAATTGAGTGAAGGGTTCATTTTTCTTGAAAGTTTAATTTAATATTAAAATATGTTTAAAGGAATTGCACATATTTAGTTTATATCAGATTGCTGTCTTGGGGGGGAGGAGAAAAATTTGAAACAAAATTTTATGGAAATGAATATTGAGGGTTATTTTTGCATGTATTTGGAAAAATAAAATGCTATTGAGGAATAAAAATAAAGTTTAATTTAAAACTGAAAGTTTTTCTTTTATGCACCCTACTTCAGGTATCTATTTTGGTAAATATTACTCTTTACCAAAAAGTCTCCTCCTATAAGACAGTCTCTCATAGATTTCTATTTAGGATTCTCCCTTTAGCCTGTTGATAGAAGTATTCATATCAGGTACGAGGTTCAGGTAACAGCAGGTGAAATGTAAAAACAAATTCTCTGAAGCTTTGAGTGAATTTTGGCTTCCTGATTTCTGGTTATTGGAAAACCATAGAAGGGTGTACTAAATTGTCTTCAGTTCTGTTTTAACAAAGGCTATAGCAGAAACATCTAAGAATTTCTATAAGTAACCTGAACCAGAAAAACAGATATTCTATTCTTCTTAAGGAATTGCTTTGAGAACAAACTCATTCCATAATGCCCAAGAGGAGAGAAAATGTTTCCAGAAACCATACAATTACAAGAGATATCTGAGCCCTAAGATATGAAATGAACATTGGGAGTAGGCTACTAGGCAAGAGATTGAATTAACTTTACTCTTCCCTATCATCCTTCCCTATGTGCCAATGAATCTCTGAGGACTACTTATTGAAAGGGACTGTCCTAATGGAGTTTGTCAATGCATCTATCACCGGTGGTCTCAAACATCAGGAAAGGAAATGCTACAAGACTAATCCTAATGTTTTGGGAGGTCATCCCCTTTCAAGTTAGAAAGTAGAATATTTTGTAAAAAATTTTTTCATCCTTATTTGACAGGTTAAGGTTATAGCTTAGAATAAGAAGAAATACTCCCCTCCTTTTCATAATATTTTTCTGTAATTATTGTTGCATCAATATTAAACTTTATGGAGTGATGGACATAAATAATTTTTAATATGCCCTGATTTTTAACTTTAATGGGGCTAAGTGATTCTTGGGAGGCCTGGGCTCCCAAGATCCAAAAGGAAGTTGTAAAACTGAAAACATATTTTAATTCTATTTTGTTAAGACTTAATCAATCAAGATTTAATTCCCTTTTGAGATTCTTTCCCCTTGTAAACCTTGCCCCCAAGGAAAGGATGCTGATAAGAGAGTAGAGTAGGTCAGAAAATTTCAAGCTCTTCAGATTTCTCCCACAATTGAGACAAAATAGTGACTCAGGTCAAACTTAGAGCATTAAAAACAAACAAGAGTAGGAACAGAACAGTCTTCCTCCTAGAATAAAAGATGCTAGGATGAAGGTTTCTCTTGTGTAAAATGTAAACACTTATAGGCTGAAGCAACAAGTTGTGAACCTTGGGACTAGCTAGGTTGGGAGGCTCAGTCACAGGAATTTTCACCTCATGGACAGCATAGAGATTTCAGCATCTCAGTCAGGGAAGATTGAGGGAATCTTTGCTGTTAAGGAATATCAAACTCAGCTGTACTGACAAGATACAGCCCTGGACGAGAAGGAACCAGTACGCTGCCCCATGAGTGCAGAAGCAATGAAGCAGGGCTACTGCTGACTGTAGACATTTAGAGGAGGAAGGAATTCTTGGTTTGGAATTCTGGATCAGAGAGAACTTGAGGACCTGAGGCCAGAGGCACCCTTCCCCATATTGAAAGAGTAGAAGTGATTATACCAACAACCTGCTATAAATATAATAATTTTCTGGTACAATTCCCTTTCCACCTCTAGTTTCTTTTTTTATATTATAACAGTAAAATCAGAAAAAACAGTGCATTCTCTATGTATACCCATAACAGAAATACAGTTTTCAAGAGTTCTTTTCTTTTTACCTTTTTATGCTTCTCTTGAGTTCTATATTTGGAGGTCAAATTTTTTGTTTAGCTCTGGTCTTTTCATCAGAAATAAATGAAATTCACTTGTTTCATTGAATGCCCATCTTCTTCTGTGGAAGAAAATGCTCAGTTTGGTGGGGTAATTTATTCATTCCAAGTTCCTTTGCTTTTTGGAATATCAGATTCCAGGCCTTTCAGGTGGAAGCTGCTAGGTCCTGGATAATTCTTATTGTGGCTCCTTGGCATTTGAATTCTTTTTTTTCTGGCTGCTTGTAATATTTTTTCCTTGGTCTGATAGTTCTGAAATTTAGCTACGATATTCCTTGGAGTTTTAATTTTGGGATCTTTTTCAGGAGGTGTTTGGTGAATTCTTTCAATGACTATTTTAGCTTCTGATTTTATGACAACCAGGTAGTTCTCTTTAACCTGAAAAATAGTGTCTAGGATCTTTTTTTTAATCATGGTTTTCTGGAAGTCCAATAATTCTTAGATTGTCTCTCCTAGATCTATTTTCCAGGTCAATTGTTTTCCCAATTAGGTATTTCACATTTTTTTTTCTATTTTTTCATTATTTTGGTTTTGCTTGACTGATTCTTGGTGTCTTGTTGAGTCATTCATTTCCATTTGTTCAGTTTTGATTTTTAGTGAATTTTCTTCATTTACATTTTTTAAACTTCTTTTTGAATTTGTCCAATTTAATTGCTGTAGATTCTTCCCCATAGATTCTCCATCATGGGGAGTCCACACTGCCCCGCATATCCTGCAGAGACTACCTTAGGTCTGCACTGCTGCACTGGCATCTGTGCTTGGCCTACTTGCCTTAGCCTACCTCCCTCCATGTCTGATTAAAACAGACCTTTTCTGGAGATCTTCGAAATTATCTTCGGCTGGTAATTTGTTGCACTCCCAGTATTCATGGATTCTGCCAGTCCAGAGCTAATTCAGAGGCTAAATTTGCTAATTAATCTGAAGATCATGGGAGAAGATCAGAAAGAAACATGTGTCCTCTCTGCCAATAATATTAATTTTGAAAAAAGCAGGCAAGTGTAGAGGGCTGAAACTCTTGAGTCGTTGCACTGAGGTCAGTTCAAGCACTTAGAGCTAATTACTGATTGGACAATACTCTATGGGCATGTGCTTGGAAAATGGTCCTTCCTACTATCCTGTGCTGGCTCAATGATTGGTGTATACAGAGGATTGTAGGAGGGACTAGGGGATGGAGTAAGAGTAACCAGAGTCACTTTGGCCATAGACAAGGGAAAGAAGGCAGTTGCAGAGATTCTGCTTTCATGCTGTTCAATCCTGCATCTAAAAACCAAGAATAAAGACTAAGGACTTTTGCTTATTCTGACTCTGCCTGATTCTAGGGGTCGTCACAGGCAAGGAAAAAGAAATCATAGAAAGTTACTGTGGAAATATGGACAACTAGGGATCATCTTCAGAGGAGCATACTGAAGTGAGAAACAATTCGAGTAGCATTAAATGGTCACTTGCCCAAAAAGAATTCATAGAACTAAAAAAAAAAAAAAAAAACCATTGAAAAATAAGAGAGATTGAGAAAAAAAAAAAAACAAAAAATAAGAATAATACAAGAAAAACAAGATTATAAAAAGAAAGTCAACCAACTAGAAAAGGAGATCCAGAATCTTAAGAAAGAAAATGATTCCTTGAAAACTAGAATTGGTAAGCCAGCAGTTTTAAGAGCTCAAATAATAAAATCCAATGGATGAAAAAATAGAAGTAAATATTAGACATCTCATAAGAAAAGCAATTGCTCTAAAGAATAGATCAAAAAGAGAAAACACAACACTAATTGGACTATCTGAAAACTATAATTAAAAAATTAATCTTGATGTAATAATACAAGAAATAATTAAAGAAAATTATCCTGAAGTATTAGAACAAAAGGGGAAAATTGAAATAGAAAAAATATCTACCAATCACCTCCTACAGATCCTACAAGAAAAACTTACAGGAACAACATAGCCAGATTCTGAAACCCTCAGGTCAAGGAGAAAATCCAAATACAGTGGAGGCACAATTAAAATCACACAATACCTAACAGCAACTACATTAAAAGATCATAGGTCTTGGAACACTATTTATCTAAGAGCAAAAGAACTGGGATTGTGGCTGAAAACATTCCTAGGAAAGTTATTCATAATCCTGAAAGAAAGAAAAAAAAAGAATATGCAATGAATTGTCAAACTTCCAGGATTTTGTTGTAAAAAAGACTTGAACTTAATATAATATTTGACATATAAGATCCAAGAGATGTATAAGGTAAATATCAAAGACTAATTTCAAGGATGAACTGGAGTATGCTGTGATTCTAAAAAAGGAAAACTGTAGGAAAAAGTAAAAAAGAGTAATTATATTATACTAATGAAGTGCTAGAGCAAGAACTGACATCGGATTTAGATGGAGAGTGGGGTTGTAGTTCTGGAATCCGAATCACATGAGAACGGGTTAAAGAGGAAACAATGCATAAATATATACATATATATAAATACAGACACACACACACACACACACATATATATATATACACATTCATATATATGTTTGTTTTGTATTGATTGTTGCCCTTCCTTCTTGAAAAGCTCCCAAAAGACTTCACTATGGTAGAGTCATTACAATGTGTCCCACTGTGGCTTACCAATGAGAACTCAGAATGCTTTGTAATGGGTCAGATACAAATAGTCCCATTTAGGATACATTCTTTAACTTTTTGCATCTCACATTTCTTCTGACCTACTTCAATTCTGCTTTGCTCAGAGAACATAAGCAATCAATTCTAAAGTTTGTTTTGTTTTTTGTTTTTGTTTTTTTGCTGAGGCAATCGGGGTTAAGTGACTCGCCCAGATCACACAGCTAGGAAGTGTTAAGTGTCTGAGACAGATTTGAACTCAGATCCTCCCTGACTTCAGGGCTGGTGCTCTAACCACTGTACCACCTAGTGGTCCCAATTCTAAAGTTCTTAAGGGAGAACTTGAAAGTGTCTTTATATTACTTTTTCTGACCCTCACATGAATGCTTGCCCTATGTGATTTCTCCATAAAACAGTCTTTTTGACAAACTTACATTTGGCATTAGAACAATATGACTAACCCAACAGAGTTGAGCAGTAGAATTGAAATGCTTGGTAGTTTAGTTCAAGAAAGGACCACAGTGTCTGGTATCTTACCCTGTCAACTGATTTTGAGAATCTTCCTAAGATAATTCAAATGGAAATGATTTACTTTCCTGGCATGGCTCTAGTATACTGTCCAGGTTTCACAGGCATACAATAATGTGGTCAGCACAATGGTAGTCAATTTGGTAGTTAGTTTAATTCCTCTTCTCTCCCAGACTTTCCTCTGAAGCCTCCACATCACTGAGTTAGCTTTGACAATGAATGCATCAACCTCATTATCAACACGTCTATCCCTAGAAAGTATACTGCCAAGATAACTGAACTTATCCATAGAATTCTTGGCTTGTAGTCTTTCCAAATTAAATAATCTACTATCAGTAAGATAGCTGACCTTAATGTTGTGGATATCCTCTTTGAAGGCATTTGACAATGAAAACATCATTTTTTTTATCATGATCTAGAAGGGTACAAAAGTCTTCTAAATTGATAAATAAGAGGGGAAAGGAATAGAATAAGGGAGGAAAATGCCTATAGATTTACAGGAATGGGATAAAAGAGGAAGGGAAAGGGTACAGGGAGAGGATAAGGGCAGGGTCCTAGGAGGTAGGATTGGTTAAGTAGCAGTAAGACAAAGGAATAAGTAAAAGTAAAACAGAGAAGTCAGCCAAAATAGGAAATAAAAAGATACATACAAACATAATAATGATGACCAGGAGTAGAATTCATTAGTAAAAAAGTAGATATAGTAACCATTGATATTAGAAAAACCGAAAGCTAAAATAGATATGATCAAAAGAAGAAAAATAGGGAAACTACATTTTATGTCAGCCATATTAATCAATATTGTTTTAGACTATTTAAAACTAGATTAGAAGGTCAGACTATTGCTATGGTATAGGAATATGAGTTTAATTAAGGAAAATATGGAAAGACTTGGACTTATGAAAGACAAAGTGTTCAATACAAGTGTTCAATACAAACAAGTGTAGTACAATCTTATATAGATGCATATGAATGTAAATGTGTATATATCTGTATGATTATAGATAGCTATATATATCTACATATATGTATGTATATGTGCATATATATATATGTATCTATATGCATGTGTCATATATAAATATATCCATATTTAATTGTAGCATTCTTGGGAGAGAAGAGAGAAAAAGGAAAAAAAGAATAAAAAGTACACAGCAAAGAACAAAAGAAAACTTACAAAGAAGCAAAGAAAAGATGAACAACTCTGAATACAATGTGTAGTATTTATTATATAGGTTTTCTTGAAATGGAAATTTATTATTTCATATTTTTGATCCCTCTCATGTTCTGTTGTACACATGACAATGTTTCTTTTTCATTTTTCATTTTCTTTTTCCTATTTTATATCTAAATTTTCTATTTATATTTAAAATTTTAATTTATTTAAATAAACAAGTGTATTTAAAATAAATAATTTTTTTTTAAAAAATCTTCACCCAGTACTCATGGAGAAACTTGCCTAAAGGTCAAGCTTTTGTCTTGTAATTACTTCGACTTTAGTAATCCCATTCATCACCCATTTTCCAGAGAAACCTGATTAATTTAAAAGGTCAAATCTCTTCATTTTAAAGTACTGTAGCAACTTCTGTTGCTTAGGGATCTTTGGCTTGGAAATTAGATCACAAATCTTGATTGTGGTTAAAAGAGTTTCAGAAGGGAGGTCCAAATGATATAATCTCAATTCTGATTGTTATCAATAGTCCAGCAGAAGGAGACACATCTATGTTCCTTGAAATTTTGCTATTTAATCTTGCTAATTGTTTTAAAGAACCCTACTAGCCCTTCTCAATGTCTTTGGTTATTAAGAAGCCACAGACCTAATTTGTTGATTACTGCTAGCCTACTTAATAAATTGATCAAAACTTTGTCTTTCAGTTTAGCTTCATTTCAATTGTAATAATACCCTAGACTTAAGCCTAAAGTCATAACTAAACTTTGTTCAAAAGATTTGAATAGAACAATAATGAACCAGAGAAAGTGAGAAAAGTTTGAGCCCCTCTTCTCTGGATCAGATTTCCCTAGGACTGAACCCACTCCCTGAAGCCAGAGCCTAACACACAATTAATATCCTATTTGTATAAAACCTTTTATTTTTACAAATCAAAGCAACATATTTTGTCTATTATTCTATTCTTTTTGTTGTGATTAGTTAATTATTCCATCTAAAGTAAAGAATATTACAACTCCATTCTCTAATTTTTTTAAATGTATGACCTTATTTAAGTTTATTATTTTTTTTTTACATTCATACTTTTTAAAACATTTGGGACTGACTGTGATAACATGATATAAGATGATGGTCTAAATCCATTTTACTTCTTACACATACTACATTCTAGCTAAACTAGTGTAATCACTATTCTTCACAACCCTTCACCCAACCCTGCCTTCCCTTACAACATCTCACTGCCATGTTTTAACACTATTTCCCCATATCTAGAAAATTCTCTCTCTTCATCTTCATCTTCATTTCTTGGCATCCCTAGTTCCCATCAAAGCTCAGTCTTAACACTACCTTCTACAAGAGAGTTTGCTAGTTGTTAGTGTTCTTTTGCTTTCTGATAAAAAAAACTTCAGATTAATTTTGTACATATTTGTCCATGCACATTTTCTACACAATAGAATGTAAGCCCTATTTATTTGGTTTCAGTTTGCTCAGGGTCTAGAACCTATCATATATTAGCCACTTGCCAAATATTTGTCAAAATTAAATATGTCCTACTATACTTGTATCCAATTTTCCCAACAATGATTATTGAACAAAGAGTTCTTTCTCCAGCATTTTGTGCTCTTGGACTGATTAAAAACTAATCTACTAAGTTTCTTCTATGTTTCTTTGCTTATCAAATATACTTTTTTCCTTCTGTTTCTTATTCCAGTACCAGATACTTTTAATAGTTCCTGCTTTGTGTAATATCTGGTAATGCTAAACACCCTTTGTTACTTTTTTCATTTTTTAGCAACATTTCTTATCCTATATGAATTTTGTTATTCATATAGTATCCATATCAATATGTTTGTTGGATTTTTGGCAAATTTTATAAAGTATCCCCTTAGTAATTACAATTGGTCTAACTGTATGTAGTAAAAATTCCTATTCTTCCTCAATTCCCATGTCTCTTGACTTTCAGTAAATCTTCCATACTGTACCCCCATTCAGTATGAAAGGATATAAATTTGAGATTTTATCATGTATATGGGTATAAGTAAAAAGATAGATTGATTAATTTCAATAGGATAATATAGTTATTTACTAAACAGTCCCCATATCCCCTTGCCAACCTTCTTATACTCACTGAGAGGTATGTATACTCCACATTGGGACTCTCTAATTTATTAATAAACTTAGACAGTATTTTCATGTTTACTATATTGAAGCTGCCTCACTGGGATATTGAAAATCTTTATTTAATTCTTTCATTTGTTAGTGGCCATTGAGAAATGTTTAGTTGTTATTGTTGAGTTGTGTCTGACTCTTTGTTCCATCTGGAGTTTTCTAGGCAGAGATACTGGAGAGGTTTGCCATTTCCAGTTAATTTTCCAAATAGGGAAACTGAGGCAGGGTAAACTGACTTGCCCAGCATCAACTAAGTAAACTAAAGCTAGCATCTGAAATTGAATTCAAGGCTCTTGAAGTTGAGCCTTTTTGACTACAGGCCCAGTGCTCTCCATTGTAGACATGTTTAGACTGGTTCTCTTATCCTGAATTTCTATTCTTATAGAGATGGTGTTCTCTTCTGTTATGGAAGAAACTAGAATTAAAGTTAGGAGAAAGGATGGTAAGTTTTTGACAGTGTAATCTTTAGAAATTCTCTGTAAGAACAAAGGAAAGATCTCCAGGAGGGCTATATACTGTATGCTTTAACAGTAGCATGGTAATCCGTTTCTTCCAGGTGTCTTACCCTGTGAGTTCCAGGTTTAGATAGTAACTGTGACAGTTAATAATCAAGCCTCTACTTTCTCTTATAAAGAACTCAGATTGATGTCATCACTTGGGACTGTCCCTTTAAGAACTGAAAAACAAACTGTGAAATGGTTTGATGGATTCTTCTCCCCCACCTCTCACACAGCTCTCTACCTGGTGCCTGGGGCTAGCAGGTACATTTCTGTTCTTTTTCTCAATGTTTCTTGAAGTTATTTCTAGTTCTTGATTTTGTTCCATATAAAAATATCTGACTGATCATAGTTGCTTTCTGATGCATGCCTATATTTCAATTCTGTACCCAGAGCAAATGGAGGATATAGTACTTTGTCCAAATATTAGGATTTCTCCCTAACTAGAACCTCCACAAGCTATATGTGTTGATTTTATTTTTCAAAATGTATTTATTTTAGTACATAGTAAGTTGATCTTATAATGATGGTTTTTATTCATTTAATTTTTATTTATTACTTTTATAATTTTCTTTTTATATTATTTTTAATTTTATAAACTCTTAACATAGTAGAGAGATGACTCAAGAAGACAAGGACCATTTCAGCTCAAGACTAAATCTGGGCATTCACTGTAGCAAATGAAGACCTGGACAAATCCCACCCTTCTGATGGAAGGGCAGAGCTAGAAGCCTGGTCCAAATGAAAGTTCCTGAGTTTGGGTATCCCAATGGGAGGACAAAAATGTAATTTGGAAATAATTGGCTACTTTTCTTTAGAGTAGAGAATAAAAAGGAGTTTCCAGCTAAGTTTTGCTCCATAATATCTTATTATTTCAGAAAAAATGATTTTGCAGGAGTATTCAATTCAATTTAATTGAACAAACATTTATATTATATCATCTATATGTAAGAAATTACATGGGTGCTTTGGATATAAAGGCAAAAATATATTAATGCTAAAGTTCTTGTTAGGAACTTCCATTCTAAAGTTCAAATCTGTAGAAGGTTTTGTAGAACAGAGATATCTTTGATAAATTAGCCCCCCAGATATTTCATACTTTTTGTAGCTATTTTAAACAGTAGTACTAGTTTACTAAATAAACTATTAAATTATCCACAAATATGGTTGATTTTATCTCTTCATTATCAAACTTATTCCTTTTTAATTTCTACCTCTTGACTTATTACTGTAGCCAAAACTTTTAGTACTGTCAAACAACAGTGAACCTCTTTTTCTTTTTCAATCTTGATCTCATTAAGAAAGTTTCCAGTTTTTCTCTTTATGACTAATACTAACTTGTGGTTTTAGATAGATGCTTTTAATAATATTTGGGAAATGCCTTTTCATTCCAACTTATTTTGCTTTAATGTTTAACATAAATGAATACTGTATTGTTTCCCTTTTTTTCTGTATCTACTGACAATTACCTTTAGGATTTCTAACAATGTTTTCTCAAGGTTAAATACTTTTGCATTCCTCATATAAAACCAACTTTGTAAATAAATCATTTTTTTCTACATTTTATTCTAATCTTTTTACTGTATTTTCCTTAAAACTTTTGATGTTGAATCACTGTTCCCTTTCTCCGATTTATTCTGCTTTTCTTTAAGAATGATGACCATAAGAGGCAATCTTTGTCTCATAGAATTTGGTATAGTATTGTCTTTATTTCTGAAAAATTATATGTGTATCATAGAGAATATTTTCTCTTCTTTAAATGTTTGATTGAATTAACTTACAAATCTGTCTGTACTTAGAGATTTATTTTTCCCATGGTGGGTGCATTTGTGGCTTCCTCAGTTTCTTTTCCTAAGATTGGGTTATTAGAATTTTTTATTTCCATTTCCTTTCATTTTGGTATTTATTTTTGTGGTTATTCATTCATTTTGTTTTGTTTTTTATTTTTGTTGTCATATAATTCAACATAGACATTTCTGATTACCTTTTTTTTTCCTTCTCCATTTGTTGTGAATTCCCTTTTCATTTTTTTTAATTTGTTAATTTAGTTTTTTACTATCTCTGTCTTTAAAATCAAATTAGCTAATGGTTTCTTCAGAACTCTTGCCCTGGGGCTGAGCAGACTTGATTGCTGAATAAGTGAGCTCCAACATATGTAATCCAATATACTGAGCCAGCTCCACAGTAGAACATGCTTCCTGTCTCATCCAGGTACCCAGCAAGGTTATCTTACCATCTGCCATGCTGTTTTTCCCTACCTGGAACAATGCCCACAGATTTGACCTCCAGAAACCATTTTTGGACATTTTTAGCCACCAAATGGACTAATTTTGCTTAACTATGTTAATTTGTTACAAGTATTTTTCCCCCCTCTCCTTTCTTTATCTCCATTAAATGGAGGAATGAAGTGAAAGGGCATTAGCAACAGTAGTTTCCTCCTCCCCCCCCAAAAAAATGGGTGCTATTAAAACATTTTTTAATTGCATAAAAACAGGACCGTTCAGAAGGAAGTACAAGCAAGCAAGAGTTTTGAAAATAACATAAATTTATTATATACTTTTAAAAAAACAAGTAGTTTGAAGTAGAGATCTGTAGTTTCATAATGAATTTTCTTTTCATATTCATAATAGAGTATGAAAAAATATAATTTAAATGTTTAGAGTGCAAAAATTTTTTTTTTAAATATAAAGGAGAAACACTCTATAACTTAGAAAGGGGTTGATACTTGAATTGCTCTGAAATGATAAATGAACTTGTCCCTAAAGAGTCCTCCACACCTTTGTCTCTAACTGTGTATATGCATAAGGCCCAAAGAGAATCTAGTAAGCATAATTGGGCTGATCATCACCAACAAAAAGTAGGAATTCTCACTTGGAGAACACTGATCTTAGTCAGAAGAAATGGTGACAAAAGAAGCTAGGTTTCTACTTCCAAAAAAGTTAAAAAAAAAAAAAGACTTTTGCCAATCCTGGTCTAGGAGAATTATTCCCCATGTTGAGAAGAGTCCTGGAATACCCCCAAGCTGAATCAGAAGGGGGAGCTGATGAAAACTCAATCAAAGAGCAAGCCTAGTGAGTCCAAAGATTGATTCATCCAGCAGAGACATGGTATACTTTGAATAGAATAGCCCAGCAGTCAAGAGATCTGCTTAGACCAATCTGTCAGTACTCCAATAGCTGAGAAACCTCTCCAGGCCAGCTCAGCAATAGTCAAGACTATTAAGGAGCCAACTCAGCAGCTGGTTTACCGATCTGGTCAAAATATCCTACTCTGAAAAGAGCAAGTCCAGCTGAACTGTCTATCTAGTAAAGTCACCAAGCTTGTTAAGTCCACTGTAACATCAGAGACACTTGTCTGTTACTGACTCGAATGCCCCATCTCACAATGAACTTCATGAGAAAGTTTCAGAAAGATAACACTACAATGCTCTGCTGTTTCAGAATTGTGAGTTGTCTTGGAGAAATGTGTTCCCCATTCCCCCTACATGTATTCCTCACTTATATTGTAATTTAAGTTCACGCCTGCTCTTCCTCTCACAAAATATGTATGCATTTTAGATAGTGTGGGGAGAAAGATGATTTGTAACTACAGTTCTTGCTGTGTCAAGAGCATTGTGCAGGAGTATTATCCACAATTCAGGCAAGCATGCCATCATGAAACTGATGCACAATACTGATGAATCCTCCAGGCAACCAAATTTTGACATAATTTCCCATAAGCCCTCATGACTGACAATCACCAGTGGAGTGAAACACGGCTCTGCGCTTGCTCCCATGCTTTTTAACATGATGCTTTCAGCAATGTTGTCAAATGTCTTCAGTGAGGACATATACAGCATTAAGGTGAGCTACTTGAATAATAGGAAATTATTCAACTTGAAAAGACAACAAGCCAATGTTAAAGTGAAGGGACAGTTGGTGTATGACTTTTTGTTTTTAGACGATTGTGTGCTCAATGTTGTTTTTGAAGTGGACATGCAATAGAGTATGGATCAATTCTCTGCTGCTTATAATAATTTTTATCTAACAATTAACAACAAGAAAACTCAGGTGGTTCACCAACCAGCACCACACCATTCATATGTGGAACCATTGGTTACAGCAAATGAGAAGTTCTGAATTCTATGAATAAGTTCAGTTACCTTGACAGTATATTTTCCAGAGACAGACACATTGATAATGATGCATGCATTGCCAGAGCTAGCTCAGAGGAGGCTCCAGAGGAAACTTTGGAAGAGAACAAATATTAGACTTACTATCAACTGAAGGTCTACAGAGCTATTGTGCTGACCACATTATTGTACACCTGTGAAACCTGGACAGTGTACCAGTGCCATGCCAGGAAACTGAATTGCTTCCATTTGAACTGTCTTAGGAAGATTCTGAAGCTCACCTTGCAGGATGAGGTATTAGACACTGAGATCCTTTCTTGAACTAAACTGCCAAACATTCCAACTCCACTGCAGAGAATAAAACTCCAGTGGGTTGGCCACATTTCAAATTCAAAAAGTATGTTTGCCTTAAAGATTATTTTACTGCCAACTCCCACAAGTCAAGAGCTCACATGATGGTCAGAAAAAGTGATACAAGAACTCTCTTAAGGTGTCTTTGAAGAACTTTAGAATTAATTGAGTGACATGACAGATGCTGGTCCCGGCCTGCTCAGCCTGGCATGCCCTCATCAGAGAAAGTACCATATTCTTTGAGCAAAGCAGAATTGAAGTAACCAAAAAAAAAAGTGAGATGAGGAAATTTAAAGAATCTACCCCAAATGTTCATAAGGACTATTTATACCCAACCTGTAGTAGAGCATTCTGAACTTGTATTGTTCTGATGAGCCACAGCTGGACACACAGTAGCTTGACTAACAAAGTGATGTCATTTTGGTGCTCTTTAAGAACAAAGGACAACAACTAATCTTGATGGGCCATTTGAGGAAATGGCTTTTCTAAAAATTGAATTCACTCTATTGGCTGATTGTGAAATGCAAATACATCATTTGGGTTCATGAATTACAGTATTTAGAGTATAACTGCCAACAGGTTTCCCTCTAAACTCAACACAGCAGCTGCTTCTCTGGGGACACAATCAACCAGTACCAATGTGAGTCTGGGAATGAGTTTGTAGGTTATGCTCTATTTATTAAAGTTTCTACTAATGTTTTCTATTTTTGTGTCACAGTCAAATTTTTTTTGTATTTTTGTATTTTACACTTAAATACGAAATAGGAAAAGGAAAAAAAATTGCTAGGTACGTAGCAGATCATAAGAGAGGATTCAATGTAAAACAAAGTCCATTTCAAGAAAACTATATAAAAAATATTACATATTGTTTTCAAAGTTACCTGGCTTTTCTTTGCTTCCTTATTGGTTTTGTTTTTGCTCTCTACTGTATACTTTTTACTTTATTTTTTCCCTCCTCTCCCAAGAAGGCTACAACTAAGCTACAATTAATGCACATATATAGATATTTATAAACATATACAGATATACACTTATACACTCATACATTTCTTCCTAAGATCTATTTCTCAGAAGGTAGATAACATCTTCCATCTTTCTTCATAAGTCTAAGTTTTTCCATGTTTTTCTAAATGAACTAGGTCATCATTTCCTACACCACAAAAACATCCCTTTCTGCATTCAAACTTCACAGGATCTCTGAGATTAATTGGGGTATTTATGACAGTCAGAATGACTGGATTGCTTAAAGTTGTTCTTAAAACAATACTGCTATTACTGTATACAATGTTCTCTAGCTTCTGCTGATTTTGCTCTTCATTATTTCATAGAAGTTTCTCCATACTTTTCTAAAATCATTGAAATTATCATTTTATAGCAGAATACTATTCCATTATGAACTTATACCATGGTTTGTTTAGCCATTCTGCAATTAACAGACATCCCTGCAATTTCCAGTTCTTTGTCACCACAAATAGAGCCACTATCAGTATTTTAGAACATGTAGTTCTTTTCCTTTTCCCCTAATCATTTTGGGACACAGATCTAACAGTAGTATTCCTGGGTGAAAAGGTATAGACAATTTAATAACACTTTGGGCATAATTCCAAATCTCTCTCCAACATGGTTGGATCAGCTCACAGATCCAACAACTGTTATGATTCTTACAAGGTACTAAGACAGTGGAATTGATAGAGACAATAATTATCTAATTTAGCATGGTTTAGTATGATTGATCTGATCTTACAAGATGTTATGGGCCAGAACTTGAAACAAGGTACTCAGTGGAATTGATAGAGACAATGGTTGTTTAGCAGGGTGCTTAACAGTCTCTAGATGTATTTAGTACTTATTAGAGTTCACACCTTTAAGAGAGTATATATATATATATATATATATATATATATATATATATATATATATATATACATATATAAGCTAGGAGCCTCAACTAGGATGCACTTCAGGAGATTCACAAGGCAGGATTCAGTCCAGGGGATTCATAAGTCAGAGATGGCAGTTAGGCAGAACAAAGAAAGACAGAGAAGTGATGGCAGACTCTCCTGTGGAGAACACTGAAACCAAGATCTAGAAGGCCTCCAGAAAACTAGCCAAGCCCCAAGTGAAGGAGGTAAGATTTTGGAAGAGAAAATAAAGGATCTGGACTTTTAATTCCCTGGCTGCATTTGGGGTGATTACACTGAACTGAAAGGAAGGCCACCTCCAGAAGCCCTCTAAGAAACCTGCTCCCAGAGAACATTACATATTTTAAAGAATACTACAAACAACAATCCGAATTTACAGATGAATTAAGGCCCTAATATTTCCACACAGTTATTTATAGATATACTTACCTAGCTGCCACAGTAGTTAAAGCACTCTTGATCTCTTGTCTTAGGCAATATTTATTGTATATTATATCATAATATTAAAATGATATTATTATAACAATTTTAACACAATAATATAATATATGATATAGTATGTAGTATATCATATTGTATATCATATCTTATAGCATCATATAATGAATAATTATATTACATTGTATTATACTGTATTACACTGTACTATATTAGGGGCAACTAGATGGTAGAGTAGATATTTCTCACTAGACCTGGAGTCAAGAATTTATAAGTTCAAATACCACTTCAGACACTTACTAGCTGTGTGATCTTGAGCAAGTCACTTTTCCTTTGTTCTTCTCAGTTTCTTTAACTGTAAAATGGAAGCGATAATAACAGCATCTACCCTCCAGAGTTGTGGTAAGGCTCAAAGGAGATAATAATTGTAGAGTATTTAGCATAGCACCCAGCAGTAAGTGCTAAGTATATCAGTTTGATTTCTTTTTCCCATTTTCCATAGATGCCTTAAGTGACTTTTCTAAAATACAGGATTGATTAAGTCACTTTCCTGCTTTACACTGAAAGCATTTTGGAAGATCATTTGGAAATAAATAAGAAAAGTCACTAAGTTGTATATACCCTTTGGCACAGCAATCCTATTTCTTGAGATATACCCCAGGGAGAAGGAAAGCAGAAAAAAAAAGGTCCTATATATGACAATTGTTTTACATTGGCAGCAAAAGACTAGAAATAAAGTGAATGCCTAGCAATAGACTGAAAATTGTAGTATGTGATTATAATGGAGTTTTATTGTGCTATAAAATACTTCGCAGAAACTTGGCCATATTTGTATGAATTAGTGAAGAATGAAATAATTAAAACCAAGGAAACTGAACTCTTGAATAACTCAAAAAGCAAGAACAATCTTAGAGAGCACAGTTAATAAAACATACCTCCTACTTTTTAGTGGAGAGGTAGACATCAACTAGGGGGAAATATTGCATACATTTTTATTGTGTTGATTGTTCATCTTCTATATAAGAGAAGGTTCCTGTTCAGGTGGGGGAGTTAGAAGGAGACTATAACTAGAAATGCCTGTGAGGCAAAAACAAAAGTAACCATTAAATCTTTTCTTTTCTTTTTTTTTTAAATGAAGAAAAATTGGAAGGGATAGGTTCTACACATAAGAAGAATCTTCAAAATATGTCCATATATGGAGTCAACTTGCTTTTTATATATTTGTTTACATATTATCTTCTCCATTAGATTATAAGCTCCTTGAAGGCATCCTTGTGCTTAGTATAGGATCTGGCACCATAATAAAAAACTCTCCAACTGGCACAGATAATATTTTGGGTTGGAGAAGGTGTCTGAGCCGTTTTTTGAAGGAAGAGAGGGGTCCTAAGAGGTGGAGGTAAGGAGGAAGCACGTTGCATATATTGGGGATGCAAAGTTACAGAGTGGTAAGATTAAATGTCATGATACCTGGCCAGTTAATTTGACTAGAATGGTGACTGTGTGTGATGAAGAGTAATATTAAATAAGTCTGGAAAGAAAGCTAGTTGGGAGCCATATTATGGAATGTTTCTAATGCTAAAATTCTTATTCTAGAGAAAATTGGGAACCACTGATGATTTTTTTTCCCATTTGCTTTTATATTCCAGTATCCTTCCCTTCCTCCTACGACATAGCCATCTCACATAACAAATATTATTTTTTAAAGGAAAAAAGTAAGAGACTATATCAGAAAAACTGATTAATACCTTGAAAAAGTCAGAAAGTACATATGATGTTCCACACACACACACAGACCTCCTACTTCTGCAAAGAAGTCTGGGTATCTTCTCATGTCTATTCTTTGAGACCATGCTCATCCCTTATAATTCTGCAACATTCTTTTAATCAGTTTGCATCTATTGTTATTCCTACTGACATTTTATTCATTGTGATCATTGTGTTCTTGGCTCTGCTTGCTTCACTCTGTCTTGGTATATGTAGATCTTTCCCCATTTCTCTGCATTTGACACATTCTTCATTTCTTAGAGCACAGTCACATTCTGTTACATTCTTGTATGACAATTTATTTATCCATTCCCTTTTTGCTAGGCATCTACTTTGTTTCAAATCTTTGCTATCACAAAAAAGTGCTGATACAAATATTTTGGTGTTGGTATTATTATTTGGTATTATTACTATTATTATAAATATTACACAAATTTCCTTCTTACCAATAAGCTTTGTAAGGCTTTGTAAGAATACAATCTCTGGGTCAAAATGTAGGAAACTCTTTTGCTTGATTCCAAATTGTTTCCCAAAATTACTCTTATTCACAGTTCTATCAACAATGCATTAGTTTGTCTTCCCACAACCCCCCAGTACTGACTATTCCTATCTTGTAATCTTTGCCAATTTGTTGGGTGTGAAGTGAAATCTTAGGGTTATTTTGCTATGCTTTTCTCTTACTAATAGTGATTTGGAGCATTATTTCATATAGTTAATAGTTTTCAATTCTTCTTCTGATAACTGGTTGTTATGTATGCCATACACTGTACTAAACATTTGATATAAACAGAAAGGCCAAAAAACAGCCCCTGTTCTCAAAAAGCTCATATTCTAATGAAGAATACTACCTATATACTGGAATGTGAATTTTGGTTTTATGGATCTCTCAACATATTATATATCGATATGTAGCTGATTTACAAAATATTACCCATCTACCTCTCTTTATAAATTATTATAAAATATATATATTAAATATATTATTAAATATAACACACACATATGTATGGTAACAAATTTATTCACACATACATAAGACAAAACACACATACATGTGCATATATGTTGCATATATACACATGTATCTTAATTTTCTATATATGTTATATACAAAAATCTTGAAAAATTTGAAAAATAGATTTCCCTACTCTCCATTATTTCCCTTAGCATAAATATATTGATTTTGTTTTCAACTTCATATGCTAATGAACTTTTTAAAGAGGCAAAATATGTCATATCTATCTTTTAACCATTTTAACTCGACAGCTATGTGAAAGATAAGAAAGAGGGGGAGAGAAAGAGACAGAGAGAGAGAGAGAAAGTAAGAGAAAGAGAGAGAGAAGAGAAGAGAAGAGAGAGAGAGAGCAAGAGAAAGAGAGAGAGAGAAGAGAGAGATCAATTGAGAGGCTATTGTAATAGTCCTGGTGATAGGTAATAAGGGTAGAAGCGGTATTCAAGAAAAGGAGGGGATAATGTTAGAAAAAGTGAGGTGTTAGAATTAACAAGACTTAGCAACTAGGAGGAAATAGTGAGTTAAAGGAAGAGTAAAGAAACAATCAACATTTATTAGGTGGGTACTAGATGCCAAGTGTTGGAGATACAAGGAAAAAATTGAGATAATCCTTTCCTTTAAGGAGTTCACATTTTATTTGAGGAGACAAGAGGTTCATAAATGAGTGTATATAAAATATATACAAGGCTATTTTTTTTCTTTTGGTGAGGTTTGAAAGGAGTACTAGCAGTTGGACTAAGAATGACTCCAAGGTTACAAAAATTTGTGGCTAGGAAAAATGGATTTTGGAGGAAATGAAATGAGATATTTAGCAGTCTGCTTATTAATGTCTAACAATAATCCTCTCTTGGGAAAAAATGCATGTGACAAACTTTTAAATTTATGCCATATCACTGACTTATTCTACATCAATTTCTTAAGTCTAGGCAATCAACAAAATAATAAATCAAGGCCTAATTTGTAGCATTTACCCATATCTGAGGTGCATATCCTCACACTGAAAATTTAACAATCTGTTTCAACCCACCCTGAATTGGTGACCAATGGGACATATAGGTGGAACTGTCCAGCAGCCAACCGATTATAAAGGACTGAAGTTCAAGGCAGGAATAATGTTAGAGAAAACATACATTCAGGAGAATGCCTGAAAAAGATCATGCTATATGAATGAAATGGAATTAAACTATGGTTTAAGAAATGTCAAATATGAAATAATACATCTTGCAAAGCTTAAAGGGCTACATGTAAGTGTCATTTTTATTCTTATCATTATAACTCCCACAGAAGAAAAAAAAAAGCTCTGCTCTTTTTTCATTAATGTGGAGGCTTGCTATAGGTATAGAATGTGGAATATACTATCAATCATGGTCTTTGTGTGAGTTGATTTAATTGAATTGCTTTTCTTTGTTATTAGAAAAGACTCATTGGACAGGATGATAATTTAGAAAATGACTAGGAAGTAAAAAAAAAAGCTACAAAAACAAATGTATCAATACAAGTTAAAAATAAAATTAAGACTTTGTTTTTTTAGAAAAAGTTAACTGGCGAGGCAAAGATAATACAATGGTTAGAGTGCTGGACCTGAGTTCAAATCTAGCATCAGACACTTGACATTTACTAAAAGTGTGACCCTGACAAGTCACTTTTGACTGGCAACCCCAATTGTCTCATACAAAAGGTACCCAAAGAAGGGTACCTTACTTTGGCCTCATGGGATAAATGAGAGGAATAATTACATCATAGGTTTGTTGTGAGAATCAAATAAACTCTAAAATATTGTGTAAATATTTTTAGGTAAATTTTAACTATTCTTACTAGTATTGCGTTGGCATAAAAGCGAAGGAAATTCAACATAAACTAGGAACCCAAGAGAGATCCATTAGTAGACAGTTAGAGGTGGAAGGGCTATGTGACTTTTATAGTAGGTAGTTTTATGTTTGAGATCTGTATTTTGCCTTCAAAATCAGTCCTCTCCAGAAATGACTCTTTAATGCTGAGAGAACTATGCATTTCCCTCTAGGGATTTCAAAAGGCTTCAAAGAAAATATGTAGAAGGGTACTAATCGATCATTAATGTTTTAAAGACCTCCATATAATATATATAAACATAGATATTAAAATAACAAGCTTTTCTCCTCTAAAACAAGGTCTGGAGCATAGAGACATCCTTTCAGCCCACATGTCAAGACTTGCTGCTTGACTGCCATAATATGAGCTGCAGAGAAACACATGGAAATTCCAAACAACTCATAAACGTGAGTCAGCTTGTCTCTTCTGAGCTTTGATATTCCTTGCCATTTTTTCTTTTTTTGTCAAAATGATTTTTTTTTCTCAGAAGTGCAAATGCACAGGAAAATAACCAACTGAAGACCATATGCCAGAATCTCAACAGCAGGCAACCACTTTGATTTCCCCCTTAGTAATGTGAAGATCAATGAAATACCTCATTGGCTCCCATGCATAGCAGCCAACAGAAGAAGCACTGATTAAAAAAATATTGCCTCCAAATGTCTCTAATGATGCCAAGTTTGCCATTGCTATGGAATACTCTCATTCCTCTTCAATTGAGACATGGCTGAGAATACTTAGGCTATTTCACTGCTAGCCACATTCAATCTGCTTTTAAAGACATTCCAGTTGATGGGAGATGGAGGGTGGTAAGCAGAGAAAGAGGGGAGAGATCAGGTAGGGAGCTAAGGAAGAGACTTAAAATCTGGATTGGTTGACTTTCATAGAGAAAGCAGGAGAAATTAGTTCAGAAAAGGGGTTTCAGGACTGCTGATGGATAGGAGTTGGAAGGAGTTGGGAAGGACGTGTCTAGTAGAGTCCTAATTTAAGCCATTGTTCTTGCTAACTAGCTAAATTGTTTCTAACTGCTGAAGGAATACTAATATGTTGTTAGTATGTATCAGCTGACTGTCTTTTTGTTCCCACTCATCATCCTCCTGACTTTCTAGACCAAAATGTTCTTTTCTGGCCACCACTCCCCTATATCTGAGTTCTCCTTAATTAAAATTTAAGTTTTTTTGAAGGCAAGGACTGATGCTTCTGCATCGTACTGCAAACACTTAGCAAGAATCTAGCATTTGTAAGTGATTTATAAAAGCTTTTTCTTTCATTCATTCATTCATTCACTTATTCATTCATTAGGATAGGAGATAGGAACAGGCTTGTGATTTCCTTAGTATAGGAAATTCCCCATGAGGAGTTCCCATATATTTGTATACACAGTTCAGATTATCTAGCATTTGTAACAGCATTTGTCTCACAGAGATTATATACCTGTGTTATCTCATTTGATCCTCATAAAACTCCTAGAGGGAGAATTGAAGATGAGAGTGACCAGGATCACAAAGCTTGTAAAGTAGAAGATAGGATTTGAACTCAGATCTTCTTGATTCCATAATCACTGAACTATCTAACTTCTCTGTAATTTATTGCTTTTGACCAGAGATTCTTATACTTTTATATGTGTCAGAAATTACTTAGGCAGTGTGGTGAAGCCTAAGAACTCCTGAGAATAATGTTTCAAAAGAAAAAAATACAGAGGATTAGAGAGGAAACCCATTATATTAAAATAGTCATCACAGGCTTTTTTTTTTAAGTTCCTACATAAGAATCCCCGTTTTACAGAGTTGCCTAGAGCACTGAAAAAAAAAAAAGTGACTTCTTAAGTCACACAAGCAAGTATATGACTTTAATTTCAGGCTCTCTATTGGCTAGGTTATATCGCCTCTTAGAAAGAATAATTAGTTTTTTAAAAAAAACTATCAAAAGTCGAGTTTCCTCTCACTGGGGATTTCACACCTTAAGTGAATGTGGGTAGGAGTGAGGAATAGGAGTTGGTAGATTTTGACTTTGCACAATGAATCTAAGAGTACATCAAAGACCAACAGAGGTAACCTAATAGCATCTCTGAAGAACTGGGGCTAGGTGGTGGTAAGTGGAAGAGTTCATTTTCTGAAGAAAATCCATGATCTGGCAAAAACTAGTTTACCTTCCCTCTAATGAGTTTGAGGTGGAGGCAGAGGTGACTCTAAATATAGGTTCAGAATCAATGGCAAATTAGAAGGTATAAGAAAGATAGGGTTTTGAAGGAAAAACCCAAAGGAGAAGGGTTGCGTTACTCTATCGGATAAGATTCAAAGACCAGCCTCTAGATAAGTAATCTTAATGTACAGAATCATAGCATCTCAGAATTGGAAGGAACTTCAGAAACCATACAGTCCTATTCATGCTTGAAAAAAGTGTCTTTTCTATAGCAGGCACGACAAGTTTTCCTTAAACCCTCTAGCTTCTGTTTGGAAAGTGAGAACCTACTACTTTCCACCTCAGCATATCTTGGAAGGTTATAAAGTTTTTTTTACTAGTAGCAGACTTAGATTTGTTTCTTTGTAATTTCTATCCCATGCTTCCAGATCTGCCCTCTGGGGCCAAACAAAACAAGGTCACCCTCTTCTTGACAACTCTTTAAATACTTGAGGATAGTTATAATGTCTCCTTCCACCAACTATCTTCCCTTTTCAAGCTTTTCTTTTGAAGAACTCAGTTCTGCTTTGTGTGTCCTGCTCTGTCCAGAATTAGTGACAGATGAGAACCATGGGAGAATAATAGCCAGCCAAGGATGAGGTGACAAGACTTCTGAGGAGATATGGTAGGTTTCGTACTTGACTGGTAGTGAGAATAGGGAGTCACATTCAGTGTCACTAGCTAGTACTTTATAATCAGGGCTAGTTACCATCAAAATCATTAATATATTGTTTAGAACTGTAAAACCCTTTACAATTTTATTTTTTAATCTAACCAGCCATGTTTTGATTTTATTGAATTCATTCCTTTCATATTCACAACTATGATTGTTAATTGTATATTTCTTTTCATCCTACTCTCTTATATTTTTCCTTACTTTACAATTTCAAATCACATGGACAAATATGTCAACATCTGATCAGTAGAACAATGCTTTGTGGCTGGCAGTGCAGAAGGGTTGGATTGGGAATCAGAAACTCTGGGTTCAGATGCTGCTTCTGCTATTTGAATCATAGATACAAAGTAGAAAGGAGCTTAGCTGTCAAGGAATTCAACCAATCTCTTCATTTTCCAATGCCTAAAATCACATAAGTAATAACCAGCACAGCTTCTCTGACTCCAAATTTAGCTTTTTCATTGTACGACATTGCTTCTCATCATTTATAAACATGGATAATAGAAATTAGAGATTTGGAACTGGAAGCTAACTCAGATGTTATTTAGTCAAGCAGTCAAATAAATGCTAATGATATAAAAAAAGCAAAGAAGTTTAATCCCAAAGAGATTAAGTGATTTGCCCAAAGGCACATAGCTAGTAAATGGAAGAGTCAGGATTCAAAGATAGTTCTGCAGATAAAATGTTTATTGTAGCATTTCTGCCTCCTTGCATCTTGATAAATCTCCATCTCCTAATTCTGTAAAAGACCAGGTTAGACTCTTTAAGTTACTTCTTCTCTAAAGCCCATGGGTACCAGTTTGAGAATAAGGAAATTACAGCTTTCACATTGTGGATTCCCTAAAGTCCAATATTTTGTCTGTGACAGAGCTGCTATTAGAATTCCCTCTGTGAGGGCAATACTTGTTCTGCTCCTATCCTTTTGCCAATGTTGCTTGAATAGGTAGCAAAACTGTGCATATCTTTGGATCCCAAAATACCAGTACTAAGTCTATATCACAAAGAGAGCAAAGAAAAGGGAAAAGGACCTATATGTATAAAAATATTTATAGTGGCTCTTTTTGTGGTGGTAAAATTTTAGAAATTTAGGGAGTATTCATAATTGGGGAATAGCTGACCAATTTGTAGCATATAATTTTTTTTTATTATAGCTTTTTATTTATTTATTTTTTTTTTATTACAGTAACTTTTTATTGACAGAATCCATGCCAGGGTAATTTTTTTTACAACATTATCCCTCGCACTCACTTCTGTTCCGATTTTTTCCTCCCACCCTCCACCCTCTCCCCTAGATGGCAAGCAGTCCTATATATGTTGAATATGTCCTGGTATATCCTAGATACAATGTATGTGTGCAGATCCAAACAGTTTTCTTGTTGCACAGGGAGAATTGGATTCAGAAGGTAGAAATAACCCGGGAAGAAAAACAAAAATGCAAACAGTTTACATTCATTTCCCAGTGTTTTTTCTTTGGGTGTAGCTGCTTCTGTCCATCTTTGATCAATTGAAACTGAATTAGGTCTCTTTGTCAAAGAAATCCATTTCCATCAGATTACATCTTCATACAGTATCGTTGTTGACGTATATAATGATCTCTTGGTTCTGCTCATTTCACTTAGCATCAGTTCGTGTAATTCTCTCCAAGCTTCTCTGTATTCATCTTGCTGGTCATTTCTTACAGAACAATAATATTCCATAACATTCATATACCACAATTTACCCAACCATTATTATAGATTTTTATTGACAAAACATATGCATGGGTAATATTTCATCACTGACTCTTGCAAAAACTTCTATTCCATTCCAACTTTTCCCCTTCTTCCCTCCACCCCCTCCCCTAGATGGCAGGTAGTCACACATATGTTAAATATGTTAAAGTATAGGTTAAACATGTTAAATAAATATGTTAAAGTATATATTAAATATGTATGCATACATATCCATACAGTTATCTTGTGTAGCATATAACTATGATAGAATACTGTTGTGCTAGGAAAAAATGGCAAGCAGGATGGTTTAAAAAAAATTGGAAAGAACCAATAACTAACTGTATGTGTGTATGTGTGTGTGTGTATGGGGGGGGGGGCAATTGGAGTTAAGTGACTTGCCCAGGATTGTACAACTAGTAAGCATTGTGTCTGAAGCCACAGTTGAACTCAGGTCCTTCTGACTCTACTGTCTACTGTCTACTGGTTCTCTATCCAGTATACTTGTAGTTGCCCCTTAATAGGTTCTTTACTAATTCTTGACAGAAATTTCCTGATTTATAATTTCTACTTTCTGCATTTGTCTACCTCTCACTTCATTACTCTTTTATATCTAAGGCCCTTTCAAACTCTCAAGCTATGATTCCAAATACTTTTTTTTTAAGGTCATGAAGACTATCCATAATTTTATTCTATTAAACCTAGCCATATTTCCTGTGGTTTCAAAAACAATCATAAATGAATTATATATATGAAAGCCAATTGTGCTTTTTTTTTATTTAGTACTTTGATGGGATTCCTCTTCCTCCTAACCCCATGAGTTCCAAGGTAGTGAAAATACAGTATTTGGGGCAGGGCTGTGGGTAAAGGCAACTGCTGATTAGAGAGCTGATGTCTTATTTCAACTACATGAGATACTTTATGACTTTTTTTTCTTCTACTGCATTATCCCTGGTTTTTCCTTTTCTCAATGGCTAGTTAGGGTCTTTGAAAGATTTTAAGATCATAGAATATGGCTCTGTTTAGTCCAGCTGGGCCTGGGCCTCTCTAGTCCAATACTTCCATTTTGCAAATGTGGAAACTTGATCAGCATTGTAAATGCAATTCTGATGCCAAAAGTCAATAGCAAAAAATGTGGTTCAAAAGGTACCTTAAAATCACCTTTGAATTAACTCTAATTTATAAAAAATCAAGCAATTCTCCAATTGAAAAATGGTCAAAGGATATGAACAGACAATTCTCAGATGAAGAAATTGAAACTATTTCTAGTCATATGAAAAGATGCTCCAAGTCATTATTAATCAGAGAAATGCAAATTAAGAACTCTAAGATACCACTACACACCTGTCAGATTGGCTAAGATGACAGGAAAAAATAATGATGATTGTTGGAGGGGATGCGGGAAAACTGGGACATTGATGCATTGTTGGTGGAGTTGTGAACGAATCCAACCATTTTGGAGAGTAGTTTGGAACTATGCTCAAAAAGTTATCAAACTGTGCATACCCTTTGATCCAGCAGTGTTACTACTGGGATTATATCCCAAAGAGATTATAAAGAAGGGAAAGGGACCTGTATGTGCACGAATGTTTGTGGCAGCCCTTTTTGTAGTGGCTAGAAACTGGAAACTGAATGGATGTCCATCAGTTGGAGAATGGCTGAATAAATTGTGGTATATGAATATTATGGAATATTACTGTTCTGTAAGAAATGACCAACAGGATGATTTCAGAAAGGCCTGGAGAGACTTACACGAACTGATGCTGAGTGAAATGAGCAGGACCAGGAGATCATTATATACTTCAACAACAATACTAGATGATGACCAGTTCTGATGGATCAGGCCATCCTCAGCAACGAGATCCACCAAATCATTTCTAATGGAGCAGTAATGAACTGAACTAGCTATGCCCAGAAAAAGAACTCTGGGAGATGACTAAAAACCATTACATTGAATTCCCAATCCCTATATTTATGCACACATGCATTTTTGATTTCCTTCACAAGCTAATTGTACAATAATTCAGAGTCTGATTCTTTTTGTACAGCAAAATAATGTTTTGGTCATGTATACTTATTGTGTATCTAAGTTATATTTTAATATATTTAACATCTACTGGTCATCCTGCCATCTAGGGGAGGGGTTGGGGGGGGTAAGAGGTGAAAAATTGGAACAAGAGGTTTGGCAATTGTTAATCCTATAAAGTTACCCATGTAAATATATCCTGTAAATAAAAGGCTATTAAATTAAAAAAAAATCACCTTTGAAGAAAAATTCCAAGGTGGGTGGAGAGGAGGAAGAGAGAAGCCTTAAATTAGGACACAAGGTACTATGTGTCAGAGACTCTTGAACACAGGGAACAAAGAGTTGAGGAGGTAGCATTTGAAGGGAGAGCAAGTACATGTTCTAGAACCTTCCTAAATTAACAAGTATTGCTAATTATGTGCTAAATGCAGTTATTTTTTTCTTCTAGAAAGAGTACTAACATGTTTCTAGTATGTATTCTTGATTACCATTTGTTCCACTCTTCATTCCAGACTTCCTAAAGTGTTTTTCCTGGCCTACACTATTCTCCAATTAAATTGTAATCTCTTTGAGGGCAAAGATCATGTCTTTTGTATTTCTGTCTTCAGTACTTATCACAGTGTCTGGCATATAACAATTACTTCATTTCCCCCCCACTCATACAGTCAGAAGATAAGGACCAAATCCATGATCTCACCAGTATGAGAACTGCTAAAGTGAGCCAGCCGACTGCTACCTATGGTGGTCAGTTCCTTCTCTCCAATATAAGAGTCTTAGTGGCTTAGAGTGCAGAGTCATTTGTATCATGTTCAGAGACAACATTGAATGAAATTATGTGCACAAGATTATTGCCAGTAAGGAGCAGAATCTGAATTCAAATCCATATGCTCTGAGTTCAAATCCAAGGTTCTTTTCACTAAACCATGTTGTCTCTCTTTATAAATAAGCTTCATTGTGCATAACAACAATATGTGGCAGGTATGGTTTGCATCAGTTACCTCAGGTGATTCTCATAATGACACTATGAGGGAGGTTCCACAGACATAATTGCCCTAGTCATAGAGGAGGAAACTAAGGCTTGGAGCTGAAGTGATGACAGGTGCAACTGTCCCTTGGTGCAACTCAGCTGTCTCTGGATGGCATATGCTTTTCTTGCTGAAATCTTGCTGGAATTATGATTCAGAAAAAATTAAAATCCAATGTAAATATCACAATGATAAACACGCACGCACACACACACACACACACACACACACATACGAAAGCTTCAATCCCAGTACAGAGGATTGTTTGAAATTCCCTCATGATCACTGAAACCTTCTTGTTTCATGCCCAAGCTCAAAGGATTCGAAGTCTTTTCTTCTCAGCACTTTGCAGGGAGAAAGTTCTAACTGGTAGTGATTTTCATCCAGTTTGTGTCTATTTATTCTTCCCTGGAATTTTTAATTCTGGTATAATAGAGCACAGATTTGACACTAGAAGGATGAAGAAGCTGAGGACCAGAGGAGGAAATGGCACTTGTCAATGAACATTTATGAAGCCCTTATTATGTGCTAATAAGCAATAGAGATACTCTGGATGACACCCGCAAGGACCTCACATTCTAATAAGTGAAACAACATGCAAAGAATTTTGTCACTGACAAGATCTATACAAGTTAAATGGGGTATGATATCAGATCGATATGAAGACAGGTGAAAAAAGACTTCTTGCAGAAGTTGGGACTTTTCCTGAGACTTGAAAGAGAAGCCAGGAAAATCAGGAGAAAGAGATGAGGAGGGAGAAAAGTCCATTAATTGTCCATGGGGATAGTTAATGAAAATGCTTGGAATCTGGTAATGGAATGTCTTATGAGATGGACCCTCAGAGGCCAGTATCATTAGACTGCAGATTGTGGGCTGGATTATAAAGGACTTTCAAAACCAAATGATGATTTCATATTTGAACCAGAAGGTAATAGGGAACCACTAGAGTTTATTAAATGCAGATGGTAGTGATGGGGCCAAATTTGAGCTTTAGGAAGAACATCTGACAGTTTTGAGGAGACTAGATGGCCTAAAGTTGGAAAGGACTTAAAGTAGGAAGACCTGTATCATGCTAATGGCAGCATCATGAGGTATCAGGTATGTGTCTGATACCAAGACACATACCAAGACAATTCTTTTTTTTTTTTTTTTTTAACTTTTAATTGACAGAACCCATGCCAGGGTAATTTTTTTTACATTATCCCTTGCACTCACTTCTGTTCCCACTTTTCCCCTCCCTCCTTTCACCCCCTCCCCCAGATGGCAAGCAGTCTTATACATATTAAATAGGTTACAGTATATCCTAGATACAATATATATGTGCAGAACCGAACAGTTCTCTTGTTGCTTAGGGAGAATTGGATTCAGAAGGTATAAATAACCCGGGAAGAAAAACAAAAATGCAAGCAGTTTACATTCATTTCCCAGTGTTCTTTCTTTGGGTGTAGCTGCTTCTGTCCATCCTTGATCAATTGAAACTGAGTTAGATCTCTTTGTTGAAGAAATCCACTTCCATCAGAATACATCCTCATACAGTATCGTTGTTGAGGTATATAATCATCTCCTGGTTCTGCTCATTTCACTTAGCATCAGTTCATATAAGTCTCACCAATCCTTTCTGTATTCATCCTGCTGATCATTTCTTACAGAACAATAATATTCCACAACATTCATATACCATAATTTACTTAACCATTCTCCAATTGATGGGCATCCATTCATTTTCCAGCTTCTAGACACTACAAACAGGGCTGCCATAAATATTTTATACCAAGACAATTCTGAAAGAATTCTGACTCAGTCTCCAACTTAAGCAAAGGAATTTTAATGACATTTATACATTCATTAGATGAGCCAAGCTTCTTGAAGGAGTCAGCAGCCCCAGCAAACCAAGACAAGGATTTTAATAGAGTAAATGGTCCTGAGTACATCACAAAATATGTAAATCCTGAGGTTATAGTAGGAGTTTGCTAACATGGGAAACTCCTAAAGCCTCAGTGGAACTGGGTATGCAGTAACATAGAACACATTCAGAAAAATGCACTTAGGGAGATATTAATGTATGGTAATCGTATTATAATTAGCCTGACTTCATCACTCAAAGGAGAACAAAGAAGGAGAATGCACAAGTGCCATGTCAGGGAAGAGATTATTTAAAGATTGTGTTTTAATATCCTGGTCTACATTCTATTGGTGCTACTTCCCTATTGGTTGCTTTCTTTAGTATGTCTAGAATTGGTATATGATGAAATTATAACCTGCACCTGTCCGCTAGTGACTGTGGATTTCTGTGGTGTTTGACTTGAGAAGGGGGCAGGTCTGGCCTGGGAACAACAGTCAGAAGTTACAAAATAAGTGGAAGAGTTAGAATTGGAACACAGGTCCCATGACCTATTAAAATCCAGTGCCCTTCATGTAGTGAATGACTGACTCTTATCACAGAATTTCAGAATTGGGAGCATCTCAGCCATTCAGTCCCGTACTTGGGTGAACATGAATCCCCACTACCACACACCTGACATATGGCCACTGAACCTTTGCTTGGAGTCCTCCAGTGAGGGGAAGCCCACTATTTCTCATTTTAGAAGCATTTTTAATTGTTGGGGCATTAAATTTACTCCATTTGTAACATCCTCCCTAATAATGTTTCCAAAACACTTTACAAAAATCACTGATTTATATAACTATCCTGGAAAAGAGCTGTTGTTCCTCACTTTACAGATGAGGAAATGAAGGCAAAGATTAAATAATAATTTATCTGGGAGTCACACAGGTAGTAAGTGACTGAGCATCTTCATTAATTTCAGAAAGCCCAATGCTCTCCTTATTGGGACAATCTAGCTCTGCTACCATAACTTCTACTTCTGCCTCTGGGACCCAAGGGGGAAGCTCAATATGCTAACCTTTCAAATGCTTGAAAATAGCTATCTTCTCTGGTCTGATCATTGCTGGTTCCTTCAGGCTATCTTCCTACCCTATTTACCCTCTGGTTGCCGTACTCTGGCCTTTCTTCAGTTTTATCAGTTATCTTTCTAAAAAGTGATAGGATAATATAATAGGCACAGTTTATCCATGGAAAAAATCTGTTTTTGCTAAATTTTTCCTTTGTATCCCACATGCATCCTACTTTAAAGATTCTCAACTGAATGCTTTAAAGCTTGGGAGACTTAAAAAAATTATATTGTGAGGCCATGAAGGCAGCATGGCCAAGAAGAAATATTATTGTTTGGCATAAGAAATCTGGGTCTCCATTTCATAATTTGTAAATTTAATGAGATCTCCTCCAATTCAATTGAATAAGCTATTACTGTGCAAGGCAGAAGACAAAAATAAAAACAGTTTTTGCCCTTAGCAGCTCATATTCTCTAGGAAGAAAACAATTTGTACATAGATAAGTAAATCCAACTATTATACAAAACAAATACAAAGTAATTTTATTGTTTGGGGAAGGAATAATAAATGAGGAGGAGGAGAATTATGAAAGATGTCATCAGTGGCTCTTGAGTTGAACTTTGAATGTAACTAGGAATTCCAACAGATGGCGATTTAAAGGAATAATGTTACAGACAGGAGAGTGTCTGTACAAAGATCAGTGAGAAGGATGGTCATTCTAACAGATGTTAGAAAGAGGGGTGAGTCGTTTGGGGGAAGTTAATTAATTACTCTGGAAATGTTGAGTTTAAGATGTCTATAGGATATTCAAAAGGTCCATCTCTATCACTGAGGCTTGGGAATAAGAGGGGACTTTGGGATAAAATAGATTTGGCCATAAATAGTCCTATGACCTGGATTCAAATCTCAGCTGCTGCGAAGTTCTGACCTTTGAGTCTCAGTTTCTCCAACTTCCTCAAAGAGGAATTTGGGCCAGATGACATCTAAGGTCACTGATTCTTGTGACTCCAAGGTAGAGGCAGTGAAGATAAGATGGTGCTGGATAACTGAAAAAAGTTGGAAAGGCGAAGAGTCCTATTCAAAAGCCGGGTTCAAAACCTGGGTAAAAAAGAAAAAAGTCATTTTCTAGGGTCACAGATTTAGAGACTAACCTTAACCTTCCCTCCTGGATTGCAGTGTCATTTTTCTTTTGAGCTTGCATTCACTATTTGTGAATCTCCACAAATCAGAGTATTTGAGAGCTAACCTTAACCCTCTCCTGGTTTTCAGTGTCATGTTTCTTTTGAGCTTGCATTCACTATTTGTGAATCTCCGCAAATCAGAGTATCTGAGATCTAACCTTAACCTTCCCTCCTGGATTTCAGTGTCATGTTTCTTTTGAGCTTGCATTCACTATTTGTGAATCTCCGCAAATCAGAGTATCTGAGATCTAACCTTAACCTTCCCTCCTGGATTTCAGTGTCATGTTTCTTTTGAGCTTGCATTCACTATTTGTGAATCTCCGCAAATCAGAGTATCTGAGATCTAACCTTAACCTTCCCTCCTGGTTTTCAGTGTCATGTTTCTTTTGAGCTTGCATTCACTATTTGTGAATCTCCGCAAATCAGAGTATCTGAGATCTAACCTTAACCTTCCCTCCTGGATTTCAGTGTCATGTTTCTTTTGAGCTTGCATTCACTATTTGTGAATCTCCGCAAATCAGAGTATTTGGGATCTAACCTTAACCTTCCCTCCTGGATTTCAGTGTCATGTTTCTTTTGAGCTTGCATTCACTATTTGTGAATCTCCGCAAATCAGAGTATTTGGGATCTAACCTTAACCTTCCCTCCTGGATTTCAGTGTCATGTTTCTTTTGAGCTTGCATTCACTATTTGTGAATCTCCGCAAATCAGAGTATCTGGGATCTAACCTTAACCTTCCCTCCTGGATTTCAGTGTCATGTTTCTTTTGAGCTTGCATTCACTATTTGTGAATCTCCGCAAATCAGAGTATCTGGGATCTAACCTTAACCTTCCCTCCTGGATTTCAGTGTCATGTTTCTTTTGAGCTTGCATTCACTATTTGTGAATCTCCGCAAATCAGAGTATTTGGGATCTAACCTTAACCTTCCCTCCTGGTTTTCAGTGTCATGTTTCTTTTGAGCTTGCATTCACTATTTGTGAATCTCCGCAAATCAGAGTATCTGAGATCTAACCTTAACCTTCCCTCCTGGATTTCAGTGTCATGTTTCTTTTGAGCTTGCATTCACTATTTGTTAATCTCCGCAAATCAGAGTATCTGGGATCTAACCTTAACCTTCCCTCCTGGATTTCAGTGTCATGTTTCTTTTGAGCTTGCATTCACTATTTGTGAATCTCCGCAAATCAGAGTATTTGGGATCTAACCTTAACAACCTTCCCTCCTGGATTTCAGTGTCATGTTTCTTTTGAGCTTGCATTCACTATTTGTGAATCTCCGCAAATCAGAGTATCTGAGATCTAACCTTAACCTTCCCTCCTGGATTTCAGTGTCATGTTTCTTTTGAGCTTGCATTCACTATTTGTGAATCTCCGCAAATCAGAGTATCTGAGATCTAACCTTAACCTTCCCTCCTGGATTTCAGTGTCATGTTTCTTTTGAGCTTGCATTCACTCATTTTCTTTTGAGCTTGCATTCACTATTTGTGAATCTCCGCAAATCAGAGCATTTGAGGCCATGGAATTCAATCCCATCAATTTACAGATAAAGAAACTGAGCACTGCCTCCCAGCAGCGAACTTTATAGGGCTTGCTAAGTGCCAGGAGTTAAACCCGGGCGCCCCGCGGTCTAGTAAACACGCAAAACCCCGGGTCCCGCACCCGCTCTGCTCTGCCCACCCCGCCCCTCGGCGCCCCTCCCGCCGGCTGGACACTGTGCGTCACTTCCGGCGGGGAGACAAAATGGCTTCCCGAGAGTCCCGGGCCCTGAGGCGTGTGGAGCGGCAGCGGCGGCTGCGCCTGCTCTGGGATCCTTAGAGCCGCGGGCGGCGGCGAAGGCGCCGGGCACAGGTAGGTGGCTCGGCCCGGACTCACCGAGGGCAGCGGCGGCTGGGACTGACGGAGGGAGGGAGCGTGCGACAGGCAGCCCGGCCGGGGAGCAACGACGCCGCCGCCGCCGCCCCCTCCGTCCGTTTATCCGTCAGCTCTTCTGGGTGGGGAGCGGAGGGCGCGGGGGAGGGGCCGCGGGAGCGGAGCGGGGACAGAGGCAGGTGACTGCGGGAGGGGGAGGGGTGGGTAGGGAAAGAAGGAGGGGGCGCGCGTCCGCTCCGGGACCTCTCTCTCGCCGGCCGAGTTAGCGGGAGCGCCCGCCTGCTGCCAGCCGCCGCGTGCACCTGTCCGGCCGCCGCACGCTCCGAGCGCGCTCTCTGCCCAGGCTCCATCCTGCCCGAGCCGCGGGGCGAGCGCCGAGCGAGGAAGTAGCGGACCGAGCCCCTCCACCCGCACGCAGGCCCAGGACACCCGGAGATGCGCGCAGACACTTGCGCGCAGTCACGGACAACCTCTTAGTCGAAGGTTTCCTTTCCTACAGATTCTCGTTGAATAGGAATTTTTGCTTGTTCTAATACCGTTATCATGCCCCCTTTTATTAAAATGCCTTTTTTTTTCCTGTGTTTTCTGTGTTGGAAATTTTTATTACCCAAGTTTGAGAAAAGGAATTTTGGATTTGGGGTCGGAGAAGCCCTTTTGAGATCCTTACTCTGATAGTACTTCTCAGGTCACGCACAGATCATAGAGCCTCAGTTTCCTCCCATGTAAAAGGGGCGCATCGCATATCTTTGGCCCCTTTTCAAGTGTTAAAGTCTGTTTTCCTGTTCCCAGAAGTTGTGTCGTGTGTGTTTATTTCCATGACAATGATTTTGATGGCCTCCTAATATGCAATGAAATTGTAACAGTTTGTTATGATTAAATACATTGTAGTTCTTCCCAATAAACTAGTTAATGACATTTGAATAAGATACTTTTGCCTCTACCTCACATGAAGCTTTGTGAAAGTAGGCAGCTGTAGTTTGAGCAGTTCTGCGATAATTAAGTGTGACACCTTTGATAAGCATCTAACAGGTACAGATCCCCGATTAGAGAAAGAGGTAAGATACCCTTTGCCGTGTAGGGACTTCTGGCTCAGAATGGTGGTGATAGATGACAACCATATGGGGAATAGGAAGCTAGATCCTGTGTGGGACTTGGAATCAAGAAGTCAGCTTTCTCTCTGAAATACATAGGAGCAGGGGGATCTAATCTGCTTCCTTTTTCTCATTTGGAAAATGGGGATCATAGTAGTACCTATCTGCTGTCCTGATTTTGAGTAGCAAGTAAATTGGCATTTGTAAAGCTTTGTCGATTTATAAGTGCTAGCTATCATAATGTTTGATAAATTTATAATAGTTTCTGAAAATTACTCAGGGGGACCTTTATTCCTAAGGTATAAGGTGGATGTTATTGGTTCCTCTTATTTCCATCTGTTGCTATTTTGACTTGTGGGTATGAATGTCTGGTCTTTGGGAGACACTAAGATAGAACAAATCCAAACTTGTACTCAGAAACAGCCTAAATTTTAATTTGATGATTTATGGGAGAAAGGAAGGTTGATGGGCCAGTTCTTTTAAATTGCCTTTTCTGCAGATTATTTGTTTAAAAAAAAATGTTTTTTTTTTAAATAAAATGTTAGAGTTAGCTTTCCCTGATTCTATTTTCCTTAGAGTTTGTAATGCATTTTAATTTGCCTTATTGTATTTGAGTTCCAGTCATCTTAGAAAAATGTCTATTTGCTTTGTGAAAGAATTATTGAAAGCCATGTTCTATTATTACTTCCATGTTAACTAAAGCTTTGACTTTTGAAAAAAGTCTATATAGCTCTTCCAAAAGTTTTCAGAGAAGTATATGTCCCCCTCCTTTTGGTAGGGCCTGTTACAAATCATCTTAGGTTTTGAAAAATGTTTTCTATTGGGAAATTGCTTCTATATGTATTGATGATGTGTTTGGTAAAGTCATTTTTTCTCTGACTTCAAATTCAGGAAATTCTTCTGTTTTGGATTTTCTGATTTTTTTTTTTTTTTTGATAAATTGTTTTCCTCCAGTGTTTCAGATTTCTTTGTCATTTTTTCCCCTTGCTATTGGCCTCTTTACTAAGATGCCTGAAATTTTTTTTTTCTTGAACATATGTCACCATTTCAGGGCTTTTGCAGAATATCTTGTGGAGAAAGATCCTGGGGACAAAAAGTTTGCTTAAAGAGGTTTCCTTCTGAATTTTAAAATAAGCTATTCCTGTTCAACCTTAATATAGACAAAATTTAGATGATTTTCTAGAATTTAATTCTGTTTTTTTCTGCCTTTGCGATTGGAATACATAACTTTCAGTTTCAAGTTGTACTGTTAATCCTTCTCCAGATATATACAGGAATTCAAGAGATATTAGTTGTGATTTTGTTGGTGAAATGCCTTTTCCCCTAGTTAGTTATTTTTTCTTCTAATATCGGTCTGTTTTAAGCTTTTGTAGTTCTTGATTCATTTAGCTTGTGATTTGCTGCCTTCTTGTTTGTGTCTTTGCAAGCCTTGGTTTCAAACTATTATTAATTCTATACGAAGAAAACTGTGTGCTGTCACTTTTTGCAGACACAGGATCAGAAAGTTTAGAGTTACCAGAGACCTTGGAGATCTCTAGGTCACCTTCTACAGATAAGGAAAATCCTGCCTGTGGGTATGAAGTGACTAGCCCAAGGTCAAATAGTTCTTAGCACTGATAGAACTGGGTCTGAGGTCCTGGACTGAACCTCACCCATCTGGTACCTTGCCTTCCACTCTTTTATAGGAAACAAAAACAGAATCCTGCAGAGGTACCAGCTGTTTGGAATTGTCCATGTTGGGTCATTTATACTTTTGATGTGAGGGTCTGAAATATTTTGTCATTCTCTCCTTTAAGTTAGAATTGTGTCATTAAATGCCCATGAATCACTCAAAATATTTGTTTGAGTTTGATAGCTGATCAACACATTCTTTAAGAGCTTTTGTGGGCCTCAGTTTCCTCATCTGTGAAGAGAGGGGATTGAAATGATGATCTCCAAGAATTCTTCCAGTTCTTGAACCAGCCACGCCCAGAGAAAGAACTCTGGGTGATGACTAAAAACCATTACATTGAATTCCCAATCCCTATATTTGTGCCCACCTGCATTTTTGATTTCCTTCACAGGCTAATTGTACAATATTTCAGAGTCTGATTCTTTTTGTACAGCAAAATAACAGTTTGGTCATATATACTTATTGTGTATCTAATTTATATTTTAATATATTTAACATTTACTGGTCATCCTGCCATCTGGGGGGGGGGTAAGAGGTGAAAAATTGGAACAAGAGGTTTGGCAATTGTTAATGCTGTAAAGTTACTCATACATATAACCTGTAAATAAAAGGCTATTAAATAAAAAAAAAATGTGGGGGGAAACAATTCATCTGAAAAGAGTATGGCAGTTTTATCCATCTTTTCCTGAAGATTGAGCATGCCAGAGTAGAGATGATAATAAATTTTAAGTGCTTAAAAAAAAAAAAAAAGAATTCTTCCACTTCTGAAATGATATCATTTAGTGTTACTTGTGTTAGATTGAAGTTTTAACTCTAAGACTGGATTGGTTGGGGAGCTTTATGAATATTCTTTTTTTTCTGAAGATCTTTTAGGATTTTCTTATCTGATTATTAAGATGATATTATTATGCTGTTCTTTCTGAAGATGGGACATGAACTACATGCCCTCTTGCAGTCTCTTTATGCTCTTTGATTTAATAGCTTTGTAAATTGTTGCTTTTTGGCAGTTTTGCTCTGGAAGGCGCTCATTATGTATTTTGGAGCCAGAGAGTTTTTATGAAATCAATCTAACTCAGTATCTGCAGTGTTAATTGAATTATTACTGCATGCCATCAGATTTCTATACCTTTCCAGACTTAATTATATATAAACTCTCTTCCTAGTCTTTGATCTAGCCAAACTGCCTTTTGCCTACATACATGACATTTACATCTTTAGTTTCTATGAGTTTCTATAGTCTGTTCCTCATGCACTTTTGTCTTTTGGAATCTCTATCCTTCTGTCAACACATAGCTTAAATTCTGCTTCCTATGTGAGGCCTTTCTTGACAATTCTCAACAAAAATTACCTTCATTTAAATGTACATATTTTACACTTACATGTGTAACCTCTCTAGTAGAATGCAATCTTCCTGAGGGCAAGTAGTGTTTCAGTTTCTTAATTTAATGTAATTTTTAAATTTAATTTAAATTTAATAAATTTAAAATATAAATAATAAATAAATAAATTTAAAATCCTTTTATTACCCCCATTCCATGCTCCAGCACTGTGTTTAATAACTTGATTTGATCGAAAAAGATGTTTAGTGAATAATATAATTGTGGTGCTTATACAGGACTTCATTATAACAGATGCTCTTTTCCATAGAAACTAACATACTTTGCTGAAGATGCATATGTATTTCCATCTAAGAGAGTATTGTGTGTAAGTGTATCTTTAGTGGTGTATTTCAGATTACTTTTATATGGAAAATTTCAAATACCAAGCCATCTCAGCACATGCTTACTGTGATACCTTTGGAGGTTTTGTTTTTGTTTCCATTTCCTTAGTGGGTGGTGCCTATCTGCATATATACACACACTTCTTCACGTTGTACTTGAAATATACAGTTATATGCAAATGTTAGTAGTATAAGTTAGCTTTTAGTTTGAAAGTATATTTTGGAAATCATTAAAATACAGTTTATATGAATTTCTCTATAAGGGTTTTACTAAGCTAGCCTTAAATTCTTTTGATGGTATTTTCATAAAAGTTAAGTAGTTAAAAGCTAGAATATATATATAATCAGTTGATGATGACAGTGTGATTAATTGTAATGTGAACTATGGGGAAATTACTATATTTCAAATTTATTTTTTAATTTAAAGTTTGCTGAGATTTGCTATAGTTTTGTAGGTTTCTGTTTCAAGTGTAGCTAATGCCTCATTTTGCAGTGTTTAGAGAGTTCTTTTGTAACTGTGGTAGTTGCTTAGTTGTTCTTGCTTTTGGTTGGATACACTTATTCAGTTCTGTTACAAACTTGTTGAGGACATTAACTTGCTCAATGTATGTCTTTGGTGATGGTAACAATTGGGCAAATTTAAGGTTTTTTTTTTTTTTTTAAATTTCAATTTTCTGCACCTAGGATTTATTATGTGGAAACCAAAGCCCAACTGTGGATTCTCTCTAAGTTCCAATCTTTCTTATAAATTATCTCTCCCCCCACCCCCCTTGGGTGCCAAGAGGGTGAGTGATTTGCTTACCCATAGAATAAGGGACCAGACTTTGAACTTTGACTTTAGGGCTGGCCTCTGCAGTCTGTGAGAATCCTTACGTTTTAAAGTTTGAAGATGAGATTATACTACTTCCTCTCAGTTTTACTATGACATTGAAAGTTGTTTGAAAGTAGTTTGAGCTTTTTGCAGGAAAGATACCTTGGATTTTTCAGTCATGAAAATGCTTTATAATTCAGTGATCCTTAAAACACATCAGTAAGATCAATAAACTAGGATATACCTTTGTGATCTTTTTCATCTTGTTTTATTAATTATGCCTTATTCCAATTAGATAATAAGCTTTTTTTGCTTTTCATTTACTAGGCACTTAATTGATTCTTTAATATAAATCTCCATATTCTTTTTCAGTACATTTCATTTATTTATTTATTTATTATTTTATTTATTATTCAGTACATTTTATTTATTCTTTACAATTCTTACAATATTAGTTTTACTGAATACTTTTACTTTTGTTAGCTTCTAGTTCCATTCAGATAAATGAGTATTAATGAAGTGATTATATATTTATGACGTTGTTATTTACTTAAAAAGTGAATTTTGAATTGGACCTGGGAAAAGCCAGTTGTTTATGACAAAATTGTGAATGACATTATGTCTTTTTTTTTTTTTTTTAATGAGAATGAAGCAATATGCTTAAATTTCTAAAGCGAAGATTTCCAGTAGCCGTTATTTAAAATATCACATGCAGATTTTATATACATACATACATACAGATATATATATATATTATATATGTATATATATATATAAACAACTTATGCTATTTCATTTTGAAGCTAGTTCTTTATGGCATATTCTTTTAGAATTGCTGCTTTAATCCATATTGAATTTTCTTTCCTCTCTGATTTAAGAAAAGAATATATTTTTAATGTAAAGTAGATTAGTCTATATATTGATTTAATCATTTATTTTGGGGTGAAGGGTCATTATCTATAGGTATTATTAGCTGAGTCTTTTAATACTATGTTGTAAATTTCACAAATTTAAATATTCTTGGAGAATTGTTGCCTTTGTGGCTTTCACATTTTGAACAAAAGGAAACTTCTAATTAGTCTTATGTTTCCATTCTAGCTTTGCAAAGTTAAAACAGTTTATTCTCTGCTAGGTTTTTTAAAAGAAGAGCTTTGCATTTTTATATGGGTATGATGGAGATATTATAAAATTCTGCCTACTGTGAATTTGCTGAGACGTCTTCATGTAGTTTTATGCCACAGTGCACTGCAGTCTGTTTGTAGGGTTTAAAAATCAGACTGTTTAAAGCTAACTTAAATCTTTCAGCATTTGCCTGTATCTCAATTTTTTTCTAACTCTTGTTAGTTAAGGTGAACATTAGGAAAGCAGTGGGATGTAGTGAAGGGAACATGGACACAGTGGGTGACTTAGAACAAGCCTCTTCTTTCTTTGTCAATTTCCCTATCCGAAAAAAAATCAGTAGATTAGTCTCTAAAAGTACCTCCAGTTCTAATTGATGGAGCAGAACAAAATGTGACCTTAAAGACTCTCTGTGAACAAGCTGTCTTATTAACTTAATAAAGACAAGGCTTTTTGAAAGATAAAACTTCCAGAAATAACTTGGTTCACTTATCCATTGAGTCTTATTATCAAACAAGACATTGAGCTTGCCAGTACCATTAGCGATGACCTGTTAAATTTAAATAAAAAAAGGTATTCTTTATCAAAATAAAGTTATGTCAGGTCTCCCATTCAGATAATGTTTAACCAATTGTATTGAGTTGAAATCTGACAAAACCTAGATGGAAGTGAAGTGCTTGCCTGCACCTGTAAGTGGCTGAGCTATTAACAGTAGAAGGAGAAAGTGGATGAAATGCTGATTGCCTAGACTTTTATGACATGAAGTTGAATGGGCATCTGTTAGTTGACCATTGAATTACTTGAATATCTATGTGTAGTTTGGACATACATTACGAATGGACAGTGATTTGGACTCAGTCATATTTGAAATTGAATAAGATCTTTTTTGAGAGATTGTACAAAACTTTAAATGACATTAAGCTGCCCAAAGTTCTTTCAGATATTTGAATCAAAGAGCTTCTTGAACCAGAATTGCAAATGACCCAAAGGCAATGGAATGAACCAACCTACTAGAGGAAGCCTTTCCCTATTCCTTTAGATTCTCTCCTTAGAAATCTATGTACTTGGTCAAATATTGTATCTTTTATCCTCACTTCAGATGAAAGTTCCTTTAGAGCAATTGAATTTGAATTTATAACTTTAGTGTTTAAGACAATATTTTGCACATAATGGGCACTTATAAATAAAAGCTTGTTAGATTGGATGGGATAGGATGGGATGGTTAGAGTAAGCAAATTGCAGCATATTCCCAACAGTAATTTGTATTGTTGAAAATGTCTTTCAAGTCATAAGTAAATACATGAACTACAAAAAAGAGTGAGGCCTGGAATTTATTGAGAGTGAGGAATAACAAATAGACAAATCAAATGCTATATTCTTTTTCCTGATATTAAAAGAACTAGAAGATGGTCTGTCTAGTTCTTTGAATGGATCTTCTTGAAGTTTTGTGCTGTATCATGGACAAGAATTATTATGAGACCTGGAGGGGTTGTGTTCTTTACCAATGGAGGGAATACCCATATGGAGGAAATTGTGTATCTGTAAAGACAGAGTTAGTAATACAAGGACTATAGATTTATATATTAAAGTAATAAAGTTTAGGTTGAGAGAACATTGATTCTGTTCTGTGACTGGTTTACCTTTTTCTAACACCTTAATATGCACATCTGAAATGATGTTATTGGAGATCTGGGCTCTTGTGAAGGGTTTTTCTGTTGAACAGAATGAACACTTGAAATTTCCTCACATTTAGGCTAATACTACATTTTCATTACTTCTTACATGTAATTCTCTCATCCTGTAACATCCATCTTCTGTCACTATGTTTTTGTACTGGCTGTCCCTTATGCTTGGATTATACTCTTTTCTTGAATCAGCCTCTTTGAATCCCTTGTTTCAAAACCTTCCAAATTCACCTAGTCCATGAAACCTTTCTTGATTTTAAGGTAAATGAGAATGGAGATTGGGAAAAGCACCAAGTATTATCTTTTCACTCCTCTGAGATGACACAAATTTCTCTCTCTCTCTCTCTCTCTCTCTTTTTTTTTTTTTTTTTTTTTTTTCCGCTGAGGCAATTGGGCTTAAATGACTTGCCCGGGAACAGCTAGGAAGTGTTAAGTGTCTGAGGTCTGATTTGAACTTGGGTCCTCCTGACTTCAGGGCTGGTGTTCTATCTACTGTGCCACCTAACTGCCCCCCCAGACACAGATATCTCAAAAATTTGTTTGGACTTTTGAGGAGCTTAAGGAATTTCTTTTCTGTGTGAACATTGCCATGTAGTTGTATAGTAAGAAATCTGAAAATAGTTAGAGTGGAGCAGTGATTTCTTTTTTCATTGTAGGAATGAGGTAGCACTAGTAATTCAGAAAGATTGATAAGTATTTTACAAAAGATGTGAAGGTACTGAAGTATCTATGGTCATTTTTCAAACCATTGTAATTTTTAATGAAAATCATTGAAATGCTTAAGAAAATAAATGCATGGTAATTGCATTAAATTAAATTAAATTGGCCTAAGATATTTATTTCTCTTATTTCTTCAATTTCTATTGCTTCCCTTATGATAGCAACAGTAATTTCAAATATAGATACATGTAAATTGGGATTATTATGCAACAGAAATAGCTAGAAATCTTAAATTTTTTGTTTTACTTAGGCAAGTCCCTGGTTTACCTAGAATTATGCATATAGTATACTTTTTCTTCTGATGTCAGAGAATTATAGAAGTTAAAGTGGAAATGGACTTTGGAGATCCCCTAGGAAAACAGCCTTATTTTACAGAAAAGGAAACTGAAATTCAGGTTGTAATTTGCACCGATCTCTTCAGACTGCTGGAAGTTCCACATAATTTATGTGTTTTAGTTTCTGCATCTGTACACTTAGAAATAATTGCTCATTTACTGGGCATCAGCAAATGACTATCAGAAGTTATTCCATGTAGTTTATTATTTATGACACTTGGTTATGACTCAGACACTGGAATATTTACCTGGAGTGTATAGGTAGTTTTCTGTTCTTTACCTTCACCATCAACTGTCATACTATTAGCTAGTAACTTTTTAAAGACAAATTTTATTATTATCTTTTTGTTTTTACTTCAAAATCCTTTTCTAACTGTTAAATGAGCCTCCCTCATAATTTGGAGAAAATAATGAAAGCTGACCAATGCTATGTTCTATGGTCCTTTTTCCCTTTTTTTAGAGGGCAAGGCAATTGGGGTTCAGTGACAAGTCACTTACCCAGGGTCATACAGCTAGTAAGTGTCACAGCTAGTAAGTCTGAGGCTGGATTTTAGCTCAGGTCCTCCTAATTCCAGGATTGGTGCTCTCTATTGTGCCATTTAGCTGCTTCAATCCTTTACTTTTTTATAGAGAGGGAGAATGAATGGTATGTCATCTTCCTTTCTCTGGGCTGAAATTGGTCATTATCATTAGTGTTGGTAGTAACATTGCTGAAGAAGCCCGATAATGGTGGCAGTGTCTAGTTCTTCTTAGACTTTGGAAGGCATCTGACAAAAGTATCTCATGCTATTCTCATGGAAAAGATAGATTTAGAAGAATTCACATGACTAGTTCCAAAGAATAATTGTTACTGGTTTGATTGCAGCTTTCAAAGAATTGTAGGTTTTCAGTTGGAAGAGATCTTGGAGGCCATCAAGTTCAATACCTTCATTTTATAGATAAGGTTAATAAAGCACATTGAGCAAAAGTGACTTACCCCGGGTCATAGAGCTAGTGAATGAAGCAGGATTTGAATTCATATCTTCTTGACTGTTGAGTGCCCTCAATACTATATCAGAAATCTATCCTTGACCCTGTGTCAGTAACATTATCAGTGACTTGGCTAAAGGCAGGGATTATAGGCTTATGAAATTTTCAGATGGCAAAAAAGCTAGGAGCTTTGTTAATAACTAGATCAGTGTTGTAAGAAAATAATTTTGCCAAGAACATTGGGCTGAATCTAATAAATTGTAACTTACTAGGTAAAAGTGTAAACTCTTAGACTTGTGAAATTAACTTTCAGAAGGCATGACTAGATTGCAGTTTGAAAACAATATTAACTTTTTTTTAGTGAACTGTGAGCTCAATGAATCAGTAGTATGACATGATAACTAAGAGTGCTAATGGAATCATGGACCGTTAAGATCAGGTAGTGGTGACTAGTAAGGAGTGATAGTTCTTCTATACTCTCCTTGTTTTGGCCACATTCTGAGTAATTAGTTCACAGTTCTGGGAACTTCACATTTAGGAATAATGTTAGTAAATTAAGAGAAAATCCATGGGAGTGGCAATCAGGGTAATCCATGGTAATGAAGATTAGTTGAAGGGTCTGTATGCTGTTTAAACCCTATTTTCTTTTTTTTGGAGGTGGGGCAGGAAGGTAATCATTATTCTCTCTAAGTGTCTGAAACTCATGTGGAAGAGGAGTGAGACTTCTTGTTCTGAGGGCAGGAATAGGAGCCTGGTGTCAGGAAAAATTCACTAACAATGAGAACAGTCTAGAATTTGAATAGGGTACCTTGGGAACATAATAGGTCCCAGCAAAGACAGGAAACTTACTTATTGGTTATATTTTAATAAAGATTCCTTTTTGAATATGGGTAAGTGATTACACAAGTTCCTGTTAAACTAAAAAATTCTGTGATTTCTTGTAGTCATTCTATTACTACTGAGCACTTGTTGCCAAACTAGCTTTGTAATGTCATTGAAACTAATATTCATTAATAGCTTCCATTACTGCCAAGTTGGTATATTATTAAAACATAGATCTGGGTTTTCTCTCTGAACTTCCCCCACCTCAAACAAACAAATCACAATCTGACCCCTGTCTACCATTCTGGTCTGAAGTCTCAATATGTACTCCATTTTAATCCAATTGGTCTATTTCTCCTTCTCTTACAGATTTCATGTTCTATCACCTGATATTCCATCCTCTATGCTTTTCAACAAATTGTTCCCCATATTAGAATGTATTTTCTCCTCACCTTTGCTATATAGAATTCTATCCTCTGGCTTCCTTTACAGCATAGCTCTGGTACCAGGTCTGTCAAGATATCTCCATTAGTAAGTCAACAAGTGCTTATGAGATGCTTGTACTGCTCCAGACTTTGGGGATACAAAAAGGACAAAAGACAGTCCCTTGTTTTCAAGAGCTTACAGTCAAATGGGGGAGATGTATATAGGATGAATTGGAGATTTTTGTGGAGGGGAAGGTAGTATCAGTAAGGAGAAGAGACTTTTAGAAGATGGAATTTAAGTTAGGACTTACAGGAATCCAGGGAAAGATGAGGGAGAACGTTAGAACCATGAGGGAGAGCTAGTGAAAATTCCCATGGATCTGGTAACACAGTATCTTGAGAGAAGAATAAACAAGGAGGCCTGTGTCAACGAATCAAAGAGAACTTGGTTGTGGAGGGGGGAGGGCGATGAGGAGGGAGAGGGGGACTGAGGGAAGTAAGATAGAGGAGACTGGGAGCTTCTTGAGAGCAAGGGCTCTTTTCCCTTTCTTTGTAGTCTTAGCTGGCATATACTAGATACCTATTCACTGACCGACTTCATTCACCTTGGCATGAATGGCTTCTCTCACCTTGAACACGGTAGGCTTTTGAATTTGATTGAGTTTGAGTTCTGAAAAATGTTAAACAATTTATGCAAACTAAGGATTTTGTTATATTAATGAAGAGTCATTCTTTGGGAGCCTGTCCTTAATTAAAAATGGTATCAGAAAAGACTGAGGCTGTAAAATAGAAAGGCTTAAGACCTTTCTGAAGAAACATATGGACTTGTATGTGCCAGAGCTGCAAGGACATAATTGTTGTAATCCACAATTTTTAACCCTGAAGTTGACTTAAAAAACAAAAACAAACAAAAAAAAACAAACCACCTAACACTGATCTGCTTAGTTCCAGAGTGCAAGTTTTTAACATCCTGCCATATTACCCTTTTAAAATTAAAACTCTATACCTGTTAATAAGTTTTCATTGTGTAAGAAAAGTCCCTCGCTTTCAAAGATTCATAGATGAAATTCTCATCTTTGCTAAACTTTTAAGAGATACTATTAAGAATGTGTATTCTGAGAATATAGATCTAAGATCTAATAGCAAAGTACTTCACCTAAAACAAAAACAGAAATCCAACCCCCAAACCAAAGTATTGCACCTGAAAAGTATATGGCATTGTAATTTGTATTTTATATTTTGTTCAGTTTAGGGACATAATTTGATATTTTAGCACTCCTGTAACTACTGATACTCCCATCTTAGATAATCTTCCATCTCATCCCTTTTTCTTGGTTTTAGTTTATTTTTGACAGCCAGTTATTTCAAATTGACTTTGAGAGTAGAAGCTTGATCAGTGAGGGGAATTCCCAGTGGAAAAACTGTTCTCTGTCGGTGCAGATCACAGCATTTTACAGCTTATTCTTAGAGTTAACTAACTTGCCTAGTCACCTAATCAATACAAGTAGGTGGTAAGGGCTTCAACCTGGGGCTCTTTGGCTCATGAGCTATCTACCATATTGCTTGTCAGAAATTGAACTTTAGTTACTTTGATGCTAGTGGTCTTCTTGTACTATATGTAGTGTTACACCTTTAGCAAATTTGCATATTGAAAATGTTTTGAAAAGAGGGAGAATAATAGAAATCAAGGCTACTTCTTAGTAAGAATTACATTTATAAAACATTTGGTTGGGATACAAGTCACTGCACATAAATTTATGAAAAATCATAGGGATCTGTGACATAAAATTTAATGACCAGCCTGAGAATGTGGAGATTAAAGAATCTGGAAGATGTTAATTTCTGGTTGGTTCACCAACCTGAGAAAAAGGACATTCTCAGGGACTAATGATAGTTTCTCAAGCTAGGCTCTGCTCGTGCCAAAGCCAAGAAGTACTTGAACAGTGGCCAGAAAAGGACAAAATTGTAGGTTTTTGTTTTGTTTTATTTTGTTTTGTTTTGTTTCATTTTTGCAGTGAAGGTGAAATAGTAAGAGAGAGTGAAGAGAGCTTAGAGCAGATTTGTGAGAAATAACAGAACAGACATTGCATTCTGCAGGGACCAGAGTGCTCTGTGGAGTATAGGCTGCGCTCACTGAGGTCACTAACTCTTCTCCCCTTCCTTATTCTTGGATTGGGCTGGGAGAGAGGATTCATTGTAAAGACAAAACACTGAATATATCATAGTAGCCCCAAATGCTATAACTATGTTACTGTGTGCTATTCTAATGTTCATAATAATATGAGTTTTGAAGAGAAGGCTACATTCGTTTGTGATAAATTATCTTCCTTCACTTATGTTTTCTTTGTATGTATTGTAGTGGCAAGAAGATGATTCGGGGATTCTTGAACTCTGTTAATAGAACACAAAGTCAACTATAAATTCTAAAAGTTCTATTACAAAATAAAATGTAAATCATCCTTCATTTTTATATCCATATTGCTTAGAGCATATTGCTAATGAACAAGATCAGGGCCACGGTTTTCAGTCCTTGTGGCAGTTAATTTTGTTCTGTTTCACAACTGGAGGCTATAGTTCAATTGACCAAAAATAACCATTTTGCCATTCATTGTTTACTATAAGGGTGAGATTGATATCAGACCAGATCAAATCCATTAATTATCCTTAATGGATTGGGAAAATGTGTTATGGAGAGTTAGCAATATCTTTCACAAAGGAGAGCATAATCATATTTTAAATTAATTAAAAACATCCAGTATGAGAAAGTTTTGAAGATGTCTATTAAAAATTAAGGAAAGATTTAGAGCTGGACAGGACTTCAAAGGCCATTAGTTCAAAACAGGATCAGAGACATTACATGACTTGCCTAACGGTAGTTGGGTAGAAAAGAAAGTATGTGAAAGAAAGTTTGCATTTGGATTTGGATTTAGGATTTGGCCTGGATTCCTAACTCTGCTACTTTACAGGCCATTTTATTTTTGGGTCTGAATTCCTTCCTTTATAAAAGGAGGAAGTTGGTTTAAGCCTTTTCAGTTCTAAATCAATTTCTTAGAGATATAATAATTAGTTTCAAATATGTACTGTGCCTAAATTACCCTAAGACTTTGGGGACAATGTGGGTAATATACACATGTATGCTTGTGTGTGTCTGTGTGTGTGTGTGTGTATGTGTGTATACACATATTTAGAAATGTGCCCCAAATTTTTCATATGTTACAGTGAAAGTTGTATTTGAAATGGCACACTTTTCAAATAAAGATATCGTTCCCAAACTAAATGAAGAAAGAATCGTCATGGTAAAATAGGCCATTTTAATTTAACATTGTATTTTGAATTATGCCATATGTATTTTGTGAGTAATGTTATTCTGTGGCCTGTGGTTAACTGTTCTATCAACATAATTATACTTTTATTGGGGATAATTTAGCTTCATTTGATTAAAAGAAAATAATATTCTATCAGAGGTTGAATTTAGGGAGTATAGTTCATCAAAACATTCTGCATTTACTTCAAGATTGACTTATTTCTAAACATCTGATATTGCTTTGAGAACCTAATGAAAAATACTAGAGAAATGGGCAGGAGATTTAACTTGTGGTTGCCTGCTCCCTAGTCTATTCTACCGCCATGACTATAGACAAGACCCTTCATGGCCTTAGTTTCCTTATTCATAAAATGAATATTGGATCAGATGATCACTCAGGTTTCTTCCAGCTCTGGAACTGGTGGTCCTACATTTGTGAAAATGCTTTGTAAACTTTAAGGTGCCACAAAGCCATAAGACTTTCCCTTGCTTTCCTACTGTAGAAACTTGGAAAATAGAAAATAATTTTAAAGTAGTTTTTTCTGTTAAGTTTAGTGTTAATTGAAAAAAAAAAAAAAAAAGAGGGGCATTTTAAAATGTAAATTTGCTTCCAGAGATTAACAAAGCTGATTTCATTGTTCTTAAGGATGATGCAACTCCCAGATCAGAAGGTTGATGTCATCCTTTCTAATAAGTCTACTTTTAGCATTAGAATGTGATGTAGAAATAAGGAGAATTAGTGAGATCCATGTTTATGGATGGTGATAGCAAAGCTGATGAATGGGGAGACATCATTTTAGGTTGAAGTTGGTTTGGTGTACAGTTGCTTTATGAATATCCTTTTGAGCAACTTCGTAAGGTCTGTGTGTGGGTTTAAATCACTGTAAATTTGTAGGTAGGTACATATTACAATTGTCTGTTTTTCTTTTTAGGACTCATGTAATCAAAGGAGTTTCTTTGTTGTGTGTATCTTTACAGAACACAACAGGAATTCAAAATGAATCAGGTGAGTTTGACAATAAGAATTTATAACAGTACATTACCTAGATGTTAGTCCAGTTACTTCTTAACAGACATAATAACACAGCATCCATCCCCATAAAATGTAAGACTGTATAGTTGTGTTTCTTAATATCTTTAATCAATCCATTGTCTTTCACAGTATGCATTGTTTGTGAAGTTTAGTGTTGTTTTGTTGTTGTTGTTGTTGTCCTTAGTTGATTGTGTTGACATTTAACATGTGCTCTTATGCAAAAAAGCCATGGTACCATTTATAAAATACTGGCTCCAAGATGCTCTCTGAGAATCCATTTCAGACCTAGACTCCCCAGTGATGATTTTCTTATTATACAAGCTGTTGACTTCTATTTTAACACCTTCTCTTTTGGTTATTCTTCATTGTTTTAAAATGGGGATTTGTAGAGTCAAAACTGATCCAGTGAGAGAATTATGTTGTTCAGAGTCCTGAAGGACCTGCCATTGTCATAAAAATCAAGGCACAGATATTTAAATCTCCTTTTCCTTTACAAAGGTATGGGATTATATGGGCATTGAAGCTGTCATGGCATGAACATGTCAGTAGCATGGAAGGTGTTATTATAGGAAGTGCCTGTCATGCATGATAGAAAAGTGTCTTCAAATCAAATGTCATTTTATGCAGAACAAAACCAAAAACATTTTGTTGAAAAGAATGAAGCATATCAGTTTCACAAGTTAGCTTGAAATCATGAACCTCACAAGCATGTCTCCCCTAGCCTTCCCCCCCTTCCCCAATCTTCGTCCATTTTGGATAACTTTTTGTTCATATTTTCATGCAGTTCTGATCATCATCATTTATTTTAATTAGTGAAGAAAATTTGGTATAGTTAGTTCCTTTTTTGTTGAAATTTTTGGAAATAGAATCTTCCTTTTAGTTATGTCTTAAAAATTAAGATGTTTTTTGTTTATTGTAATTCAAAGTACCATATATCTAAAGAAAAGGTTCTGGCCAACATATGGAGCAGGTGGTTTTTATTATTTTAAGACTAGCAGATTTACTGACATACTTTGAAGGCAAGTTGTTATTATTATTATTATTTTTTTTTTTTTTGCAAATGGGGGTGGGGAGGGGAAACAGATTGTAATGAATTCTGGAATATTGTTCCATTGAAATTATATTCATAAGTCCAGATTTTTATTTCTTACCGTTAGTCTTATTATTATTTTTTAATGTGCACCAAGCATTAGCCCAAGGGAGTTTACTATTTTCCTGGCCCGAGTACTCAGGTCATATTCAGACTGATTCCTAATGCTATAGAAGAGACCATATTATGGTGGTACTTGTGCTGCATGATTGGTCAGTAATGATTTATTTCCCGATGTAAGTGCAGTTTCAGCATCAGGCTACTTACAATATTAAGCCAAGAATAGTACTAGTTCTAATAGAAAAACTTTTGTAGTGCTTTCCATTTTCAGTTTGGCATTCCAAGTCATACTAGATTTCTACAATTTTTACAACGTTCAGAACTGCTTTTCTGTGGTCCTTTCTTACTTTCATGATTTCATTTTGCTTCTGGAAAGTTTTAACATCAGAACTGCAGGAGAATAGCCTTTAATGCCACATGGTAATATCACCTCAAGTATCATCTTGAATAGTAGCACATCTCTGAATTGAGTATAATTTAAATGTCCAAATGGTGATGAAATAAACACTTGTTTAGATTACATAGAGTAGTTCACTTTTCTTCATTAAATTTATACCAGTGTTAGCTACATTTCAATTATTTGAAGAGAATTAGATGCATAATAATTGATCTTTACTGTCATACCAAACCTTTTTGATTTGAGGAGGGAAATTTTTTTTTTTTTTCCTTTTCAAGGGGTTTTTATCACTTTGTTTCTGGATAAATTCTATATTTATTTGCGTCTTACTAATTTTTAACACATTGAACATGGGAAATCAGTGCTTAAGGAGTTTATAGATATCTATATAAAGTAATTTGGTTATTTAAAAATGAGTTAAATTGGGATTGGTTAGGAGGATAGTAACAACTGAGTTATGTCTTTGGAGTTGGGTTATTTTTAGTTATATTTTTTAATAATTAATAAGCAGTGCTTAGAGAAACTTGTTTCCAGATGTGATTTCAAAGTACCTATACATAAGCTATTTTAAAAGGTCATTCTTTTAGGTTGGTTATGGCAAGTATAGTACCTGATATGGTACTTGATGAAATAGTATCTTAATTCTTAGAATTGTTAATTTTTAAGGAGCTGAAAAAGAAAGTAAGTGTTATCATTTTGTCCCTGTAATGATTCCCTCAAAGAAAACAATGGAACCTATAACATTTTTATTTGAATTAATTTACCCTAGAGTTTCTTAATCATTTTATATAAACGCATCATCACTGTTATCTAGACCATACTAGTTTTTGAACTAAGCAAATTTTCTCTGTAGATTAAGCTTTGGCACCTCACCAGAAATACTTAACCCTTTATCTTCCTAAAAGAGCATTTTGTTTGACTTGGGTGTGGATAAATTTTTAGGTTATAACTGAGATACCTGATTATTGGATACCTAAGATCAGTCATTCTTTTCCTGCCCTTTTCTTTTCAAGGACCCTTTTATTTCATCTGAATCAGATAAATGTACATTAAATTCAAAAGAGAATCAAGAAAGGGGTAGGAACAAAGCAGGGTGGAGAAGGGTCTAAGAAAGAGGTTAGGATTGGTAAGGGGATAGTTATAAGCAAAACAAACTTAACTGTTGGATGGAAGAATATGAAGGAAAGATTAATGGAAAGAAAGTAAAAACCTGGATTGGGTCAGGTTAAGAAGAAAAAGAAGCTGTAACATAAGGGAAACAAGTGTTAGGCAAGCTCCCTTTCTTCTGTCAACCATCTTACTTATAAAATGGGTGGTGGGAAGGACAAGAAAAATTACAAGTGGATGGGATGGAGGGAAATGCACAATTAACAAATCATGACTGAATATGAACATGATATGCTCACCATTAAATGGAAAGGGACGGCAGAAAGCATAAGAAAGCTTAGAATCTGACAATATGTTTACAAGAAATCATAAGAAAGCTTAGAAACTGACAATTTGTTTACAAGAAATCTATTTGAAACAGATTTGAATGATTTTAAAGTGGTCTAAAGAAATATCTGTTATGCTTCCATCTTGAAAAACTAGAAGTAGCACTAATGATTTCAAATAAGACTGTGGTAAATATTGATAAAATATTGATAAAATAAGAAGAGATAAGGTAGGGAATTAATAGTGTGTAACCTTAACTAGACAAGGATTAGTTAAAGACTTGAATAAAACATTAGAAAAATTAGAGAGTATAGATCTTTGATTATTGAATGGTAATAGAAAAGAAGAATTTCAGTAGAACATGGGCACTTAAAAATTGACTATTGGGGCATATGAATGATTTTATAAAAAATGTAAAAAAAGAAGTACTTAACATACTATATACTGATCATATAATGCAATAAAAATATATTTAGTAAGGACCTTTAAAGAAAGAAATCATTTGGAGCCTAATTAATATAATTTTAAAGAACTTGTAGGTCAAAGAATAAATTATAGATGCAATAGAAAATTTCACCAATGAAAATAATAATAATGAGATAACATACAAAAAACTTAAGGAATGCGACTAGAACAACATCATTTTGATCAACATAAAGAACAAATTGGACTTGAAATTTTTAAAACTTGGGCAATATGTTTATATATTTTTCTCCTGCGAGCCAAATAAAAGAAATAGTAAGTTCACCTTCTTCCATCTGGAAAATCCTGCAAAAACTGAGTTTTGAAAGTAAGCCAGGGAGGATAAGAGATAGAGGTGAGGGGGGACCCGGTAGAACCAGTGAGGTTGTATAGTGAGTACAACTTGGGGCCTCGAGTCAGAAAGACTTGAGTTCAAATGTGGCATCAGAAATTTCCCAGCTTTGTAAACACAGGCAAGTCATTTCGCTGTTGGCTTCAGTTTCTTCAGCTATAAAATGAGCATAAGGTATTTACCTTCCAGGGTTGTTGTGAGGGTGAAATGAGATAATATTAATAAAGTGTTTAGCTCAGTACTTGATACATAATTGGTATTTTATAAATATTTATTTCCTTCTTCCCCTCTAGGGCATTCCAGCAAATGGGGGGAGGGAGGAAGCTATGAAAAGAGTTTAAAGAATGTTATACGAGAGAAACAGCAGTAGCTCATCTAGCTAGATCCTAGAGTATGTAGAGGAGCAGTAGTAGACTTGGAAATTTAGGAAGGTGCTGCATTATGAAGGATTTTAAATAACAATTTGAAGAAGTTTCATGTGAACCACTAGGAAAGGGACAGCTACTGGAATTTCCTGAGTAAGGTAAGACAGGATCAGACTTGTATCTTAGGAAAATCAAGAAGGATGAATTGAATTGGGGAAAAGACAGGAAGACTAGGCTATTTATTGTACTTCTCTAGGAGAAAGGTGATGAATTCTATGCAAGGATGGTGACTATATGAATGAAAAGAGGGGGATATATGTATATGTGTGACGACCATGCTAGCACCCAGGTCACCCCAGAATCAGCCGGAGTCAGGATAAGCAAAAGTCCTTAGTCTTTATTCTTGGTCTTTAGGGATAGAAGTGAACAGGATGGAAGCACAATCTCCACAAGGACCTTCTTCCTCGGCTACCGCTAAAGTGACTCTGTCTAGTCTTACTCCACCCCCTAGTCCCTCCTACAGTCTTCTGTAGACACCAATCATTGAGCCAGCACAGGATAGTGGGAAGGACCATTTTCCAAGCACATGCCCATAGAGTATTGTCCAATCAGTAATTAGCCCTAAGTGCTTGAACCTACTCAAGAGTTTCATCCCTCTACATATATGCATGCAATATAATATGAAGATAAAAATAACAAGATTTTGTTTCCTCCCTGAGACAATTGGGATTAAGTGACTTGCCCAGGGTCACATAGCTAGGAAGTGTTAAGTGTCTGAGATCATATTTGAACTCAGGTCCTCTTGACTTCAGGACTGGCGCTCTCTCCATTGCACCACTTAGTTGCCCTTGAAATTACAAGATTTGACTACATTTGTCCATGTTCTGTGAGAGTGAGTTCAGGATGACACCCAATTTGCAAGCCACTGTGATTGCAAGCCTGGGTGACTTCTGGAGGATAATGGGCCTTGGGCATTAATAGGAAAGTTTGAAAGAGTGCCTTTTTTGGGGGAAAGAAAATGAGTTCTGCTTTGGAATGTTGAATTTGAAATATCAGTAGGATATAAAGTTTGAGATATCCAAAGGTGATATGATCTGGAGTTCAGTAAAGAGATAATAGTTGGACACCTCAGATTGGCAAACATGACAGGAAAAGATAATGATGAATGTTGAGGGACACTGATGCATTATTGTTGGAATTGTAAACAGATCCAACAGTTTGGAGAGCAATTTGGAACTATGCCCAAAGGCTATGGAACTGTGCATATAGTTTGATCCACTAGTATTTCTACTGGGCCTGTATCTCAAAGAAATCACAAAGGAAGGAAAAGCATCCACATGTGCAAAAATGTTTGGGGCAGCCCTTTTTGTAGTGGCAAGAAATTGGAAGCCCTGAATAAGTTATTATAGGAATATTGTGGAATATTACTGTTCTATAAAAAATGATCAGTAGACTATTTTCCAAAAGCCTGGAGAGACTTTCAGAAACTATTGCTAAGTGAAATGAGCAGAACCAGGGGTTCATTGTACATGACAACAGCAAGATTATATGATGATCAATTCTGATGGATGTGACTCTTTTCAACAATGAGGTGATTTAGGCCAGTTCCAGTATCTTCTGATGAAGAGAGACATTTGAACCTGGAGAGAGGACTATGGGGACTGAATGTGGATCACAGCATAGTATTTTCACTCTTTTTGTTGTTGTTTGCATTTTGTTTTTTCTCATTTTTTTCCTTTTTGATCTGATTTTTCTTGTGCAGCACAGTAATTGTGGAAATATGTATAGAAGAATTGTACTTTTTAACATATATTGGATTACTTGCCAATTAGGGGAAGGTACGGGGGAAAGGGAGGGAAAAAAATTTGGAACACAAGATTTTGTAAGGGTGAAAGTTGAACAATATCCATGCATGTTTTGAAAATAAAAAGCTTTAGTAAAAAAAAGAAAAGAGATAATAGTTGGATACTTGGATATGGGAATTATTTTCATAGTTATGGTAGTTGATATGATGTGGTGAGATACCATAGAATAGAAGAGAAGATCAAGGACAGGAAATCCCTGGTAGTGGTAATGAGTTCTCTGAAGATCCAGCAAATGAGATTTTGAAGGGACTGACAGAAAAATCAGAATGGTCTAATGGAAATCTAAAGAAGAGACATTAATGTCAAAGAGTAAAGTGAGGTGGAGAAGAATGAGAAATGAGAAAGGGCTATTGGAGTTTTCAAAAAACATTGAATTAGAAGATAAACTGTTTCTTCAGGTGAATGATGAGGTCTGAAGCCAGGTACTTCTTAGTGTTTTTTTTTTTTATTTTTTTAATTCTTAAGGAATTGCTTAGACATTTTGGAATATTGTATCCTAAGGTCTCTTATTTATTGCAGTAGCGTCTTCTGTGACCCTATTGATGTATGTGTGTGTGTTTTTTTTTTTTTTTTTTTTTTTGTCCTTGACAAAAGGACTTGCCCATGTTTATAAAGCTGGGAAGTTTCTGATGCCACATTTGAGGACACATTTGAGTCCTTTATAGCTAATTGGAGTATTTTTAATGGATCGGGAAGCTCTGGGATTTGATCCATATTTTTGGGACTTTTGCTTTCTTGGCTTTCTTTCCGAAGGTTTTCACTTTCCTTCTGATTCCAATAGTTTAATTCTCCTACCAGAGAAGCAATGAACTTAAAATTCATAGAAACATAATTTTCCAGGTGTTGACAGTGTGGGTGTTTGTTTTGTTGAACTATACATGATTATTGTAAGGATTATATTTTTCATTCATAATTTTTTATCAGAATAAATATTCCATTATATTTTTAAGCCATCTCCCAATTGATAAGCTTTGCTACCAAAAAAAAAACAAACAAAAACAAAACTATGTTAATGTTATTTAAGGGCTTTCAGATCAGTTGTTTCATGAGAGGAAATGTCATATCACTTTATTTCTTATAGTTGGGCATTGGGAGGCACAATTATAAATGAATGTAAAAAAGATCATGGCTGTTTTCTATGGTTAGACTGTGAGCTCTTTTTTTACCTTTCTTTGTATGCCTAGCTCTTAGTACAGTACTTGTTTGTGATAAATGTATGTTGACTTTGAATTCATTAAACATAGTATCCAATCCTTTATTTTTTGGATCATGGTTTTCGGGGAGTCAGATAATTATAAAATTAACTCTTCTTAACCTAATATCCAGGTTAATTTTTAAAATAAAATTTTATTAACATCCTTCGTTTTTACATTCCATGTTCTTCTCTCTCTTCCCTTTCCTTTAGACTCATATAATAACAAACTTTTGGGGAAAAAAACTAAAAAAAAGAGGAAATAGAGAAAAATCCTCAGTAAAATCAGTGTGTTGAAAAAAAAAATCTGGCAATACATACATTGTTCCATATCCATAGAACTCCCTACCTCAGCAAAAGGTTATATGTTTATTTGTGTGATCTTTTTATATTTCTTCTTTGGCATCATTCTTGTGTTTTGAAACATTCTTCTTTGATTGCAATTCTTTCCATTTATATTCTTGAATCATTATATATATTGTTTTCTTGTCTAAGTTTACCTCCTATTTCATCAGGTCATAAAACTCCAAACTTCTCTATGTTATTTGATGTTTTTTCAACATAGTAATGTTTTATTGTCTTTTTAAGCCCTCTCCCAGTTGATAGGCATTGCAAAGAGATAAAGGCATTACTGTAATTATTTTGATGTATTTTAGGGCTTTTCAGGTCAGTTGTTTCATGATAGGAAATATCTTATTTTCTGTTTTTCAGTTTTTTATTTTTCAATCTTTAATTTTATATATATATATATGTATATATATATTTATATATTTGTCTCATAGTGATTGGTTCCTTTCTAATCGGTTCCTTTCTAATCTATTTAGTTTTCAGAGATTCCATTATTTGGGTAAGGTTTATCGTTTTCTGTTCTAAGTTATTTATTCTTCCAGTTCTTTCTGTCAGAGCTCTTATTTAATTTCTAAAATCTCTTGGTTCATTTTTGCTGGTATTCTTGTGATTTTTGAAGAAAATTAATATTTTTTCCTTTGTATTAGCTTTGCGCTTATTGTGAAATCAGTTTTTTTCTGTAGCTTGGAATTTAGTTATTTCTACGTTTATAATCTTTAAAAAATAGTATTTGATGTCTTTTTGTTTACTTATAAATTTATTCTTAGTTTCTGTACCAGGGTCAGGCTATATCCCCTATTGCACTTTTGAGTAAGATGATAACCAAAGGATTCCTCCTTGATTTTGACCTTAGTTCCTCCTCTAAATCCCATAGTGGTGTACTTTTATTGAGGTTTGTTCCATCTCAAATTTTCATAAACATCTTATATTCTGCATTACCCAAACTGAATTTATTCTTTTCTCCCACAGAACTTTCCTTTTCCTAATTCCTTATTACTGTTCAGGGTATCACCATCCTCCCAGTCATACAGACTAACAACCTAGGTCTTGTCCATAATACCTTGAGGAGCATCTCTTGTTTATATCCTTTTCTTTCCTCTGACCCTGCCCCCCTCCAGGTCCAGGCCTTTATCATATCATGCCTGGACTATTGTCTGCTGTTGGTTGGTCTTTCTTCCTCTCTTCTCCCTGCTCTAGTTTTTCCTCTACCTAGCTGTCAGAGTGATCTTCATAAATGCAGGTCTGACCGTGTAACCTGTCCTTTTCCCCCAATAAACCCTTTTTACAAACTTCAAGATCAAAACTAAAGTTGTTTGTTAGGCTTTTAAAGCTATCCCTAACATCCCTAAAGAAACCCTATCTACCTTTCTGGTATTCTTCTGCCTTATTTCTTTACATTTATTCTACAATTTAGAATCTCCTTTTTTGACATACTGGACATGCCATCTTCTGACTGGACATCCCTTGGCTGTCTCTCATTCTTAGAATACTTTCCTTCCTCCTAGTTTCTTTGGTTTTCTTCCAAGTCCTAGCTAATGTCTCACCTTCTGCAAAAGGCCCTTTCTTCACCCTTCATCTTTATGCTTCCCTCTGAGACGATTCCTGATTTATTCCATATCTTATGTTTTTTTTTTTTTTTTTTAATATGGAGCTGTTTGTTTGTAGTCTTACCTCGTTCTACTGTGATTTCCTTGAGGGCAGGGAATGCTTTTTGATTTTATTTATATTCCCAGGGCTTGGCACATAGAGGGCACTTAATAATGCTTATGGACTTAAATGTTACTCCTTGCTTTGGGAAAAGAAGTCCTAGTGGGTGAAGAGAATGTTCATATCCTGACCAGTTTTCTAGTGCTTGCTGTATCATAGTCATATTCATAAGATCTCAAAAGAGGCCATAGACTAATTTTATGTTTTCTATCTTTGATAGAAAGCAGTCCTTGATCACTTGATACTTCAAATATGGGTTGCATTTGAATAGAGTGATATATGACCATTGCTTCATTTTAGCTATTCCTAATTTGGTTCAGCTAGGTGACACATTAGATAGAGACTGGCTTGGAAGCAGAAAAACTCATCTTCTTGAGTTAAAATATAGTATCAGACATTTACTGGCTGTGTGACCCAGGGCAAATCACTTAACCCTTTTTGTCTTAGTTTCCTCATGTGTTAAATGAGAAGAAAATGGCAAACCATTCCATTATCTTAGCCAGGAAAATTCCTAAATAGGGGTGTGACTTTAAAAAAAACAAAACAATAACAGAAATCCGTAATTGTTCATAATTGAGTAACACAGTATTTGAAGAATCTTTTTTCATTCTAACAAATAGTCCTGTTAAGCTTTGAAAATACATAAATCACATCTCATTCTGAAGAACTGTGCACAAATATGCTATGTGATTTTTCCTGTTCCCTTAAGAGTCTTTATATTCGGTTCTTTGTAGTCTTTGTAGAGTTTTTCTTTTATTAACAAACTAGGAATTAATGCTTTGTTCATTTGTTCATTATAAGATCTTTGTTTAATTTATATAAACATTTTGGACTCAGAATAGCAATTAAATTTGCCAAACCGTGGCAAATACAGGAATGTTCATGTAATTTAAGATTATTTTAATGACCAGAGGTTTTTTAATGTCTGTTCCTGGTAAGCTTAATTATGATTGTCATCATTGTCAAGTGGCCGCTAATTATATCCAGGTTAATTCTTAGAAATTTGCAAATTTATACTGAAGTAGCAGTACAATTTAATTTCTTTTAAATTCATCAATGAAATAATATAAACTTTGTCTTTGGAGTTACCAATTGTTGTATCCTGAATCTACTACAAACTTGTTCAATAGCTAATTGATTATTTCTGATAATAAAAGCTATTGGTACTGAAATCCCATGATTAAAAGGGAAGAATCTTTTACTTATTTTTATAACTCAAAATTATAGAGAATATTGAATCTAATTTTATGACCTCTGACTTGGAAAGTGTGTGGAATAACATAGATTATGGAATTCTTGTGGCAACAGGGCAGTATTTACTCTAAAATGGTCAGAATAGGGTGCTCGGTAGTTTATTTCTTTTGGGGTGTCATGATAACAGTTTTTTTTAGGATATGCAATTAAGCGTGGTTCTTGGGCATAATGAGTATAATTATGGATGTCAGTTTTCTACTGTACTGAAAATATTTTTTTGGTTCAGTGGATCACTGAACCATTATGTAATTTTTTATACTCTTTTGTTAGCTGTAATTCTAAAATACATCTTTAATATTTCAAGTGATAGTGAATACTACTTCTTATGATGAGTATCATAATCCTCCACACAAACTATAAGTCAATAGGGCCTAAAATAGTCCATTATCACAGGATATCTAGCCTTCTGGTGATGATCCTCTCATTTGCTTGGTCCTTGAATTGGTCCTTGGACCTTGAATGACAGATGGACAGTTCATTATTGTCACCACACATTTTTATGTATCTGTGGGGATTAGGCTACCATATTGAATACTGAGGAAATACAAAGTTCAGCTAAAGCAGATAGAAAGATTTTTTTCTTACAAGTTATTATGGTCTTAATAGCACAGTGAGCACACAACTGCAATGTTATATGGTGCCTTAGCATTGTGGTTAAGCTTGAATTTTATTTCTGAAGGAATGGGTTGTATTAAGAGTAGAAGAATGACTTTAAAGTATATAGAAGAAAGATTATTATGGTAGATAGATGGAAGTCAGGGGTCATGGGATTGGAAGAGAGAGAAGGGAGAAATGAGACTACAGCCACCTGATGTCAGCCTTGCTGATTGGCTTTTACAGGCAAGTGCTATTACACTCCTCCCCAAAGCCTTCCTTTGTATATGGCTCACATCAACCCCACAGGAATATCCTATCTCCATTCCAGTTACCTGTCAAGTACCCGCCCCCGTTGAACTTCTGGTTTTGTAGTATTTTTCTCCTTTGATTGTTTTTGGTCCCTTGAGGGTCTGGACTATCTCTCTTATTTGCATCCATAGGACTTGGCTCTGTGCATAACATATAGAAAGCACATAGTAAATGCTTTTAGTGATTAATTGACCGACATACACAGTGTGTATTAGGCAAAAGTCAGGTCTGGATCTCAGAATTACTGAATTTTGCCATGTAGACAGGTGATGGTTTCCACTGGAGATTACCTAAATGGACCTATGACCTGGATCCTATATTAGCTCATTGTGAGAATGAATGTGGTTTTGAGGATTTTTAAGTAGAATATGTCAAACAATTCTGCACAAATAATTATAATAACTAACATTTATAGGACTTTAAGTTTTTTTATATATTTTCATATATATTATGTTACTTAATTCTCACTTAGGCAAAGTAGATGCAATTATGATCCCTATTTTGTGGATGAGGAAAGTATGACTAAGTGATTTACTTAGTCTGAAGCAGAATTTAAATTCAGCTTTTCTTGATTCCATGTTCAGTCTTTTCTGGACATTATTAGACCATCTCTCAGACACCCCAGTTACCTCATAGCAGGGAAGAATGATGTAATAATGTAGCATGGGTTAATGTCATGGGTTACAAAAAGGAAAAAGTAATACTGTGAGTGGGCTGTATGAGGAGGAAAGATACTGTTCTCATAGTTAAAGGAATTACATTTGTGTGTGTATGTATGCATATATACGCACATACATGCATACATATATATGCACACACATACATGCATACATATTAAAGCAGAAGGAACCAGTTTCATTCTGTTTCATTTAAAATTAGGATATGTCTTTTTTCCATTTTAAGCCATGTGGCTTTTATTTTCTGTTAAGCTAGTTTTCTGATTGAGAAGTATCATGAAAATAGCCTATCTCGAAGTCAAAAAAGATATTGGTTCTACCCTGATTAAGTCTCTTGGTTAATTGATGCTTTCTTTAAGGTGCACATCAGGTGCTAATCTCATGGTTTGAGGGATTTTCTTCACAGGGTGTTCTTTATAATGATAAAAATCACAGGTCTGAATTTAAAAAAAAAATCATCTTAATTCATTGTCCACTTTACTATCTGTCCATAAATGTTGATGAAAGAATTCTGACTTGGTTATTGTAAACCAGACAGTAGATATCCTAAGTCTGTTTGTTTTTTCCTATGTGGATAGTTAGGCCAGGTTTTTTGAGTAATGCAGGATTTAAAGTAATAAAGACAATGTCAAGTACTAACAGGAGCATGTGGTGCCCCTGGGCCTAGAACTCACTGCCTTATCTTCTCTGTGACAGAGATGGATAAATTTGGCAGATATCTCTCTCTTGTTTTATTCCTTACCATTACAGTAAGAGGGTGGTTAAACATAATTACTTGTTGTATCTTGGAAAATCTTGTAGAATTTGACATTTATGTGGGAAATCTTTTTGGAAGAAAGCCTGCAAAGAAGGCATTTTTATCTATTCATTTTTTATGGCCAATAAAAAATAGCACAAAGAGTTGGACCCATAATGGGATAGGAAAAGAGTAGGCTATTCTGTTTTTGGGAAATTGCAGTTCTTTTAGTGACAAAGGTCCACTTTTAGTACCACTGTTTTTCTGGAGATTTATAGCTGTGAATCATAGACTATGAGAGTCTTGGAGTAATGAGGTTGAGCATCATTCCTGGGGCAAAAGAGAAATGCTTGGTAGATGTGAGAAGGTGCGACACATTGCAAACAAGGATTTCTGAAATAGAATTAACGTAAAAATTATCACGAAAAATGTATTAAAAAAGATAGCCTTGCCATGTAGTGCATGAAGAATTGGGCAACTCATAGGTTCTGCTAAAATTCTTTGTTTCAAGAGAAGAATCTAATACTTTGGGTGGGGCACCCTTCCTTTCCCCCCATGGTGTACAGCCATGGATAAAAGCTTCATAGGATAAGTAATTATGGGTAGTTGTAGTTTATGACATTTCAGAACTCCCCCTCCTCCCAGTTAATGATATCACAAGCCCGTTGGAATATTAGAGTATCTGCTTAAGTTCACCCGCCACACCAGAGCCTCCAGTGGGGCTCCTGCTGCTAGGATCTCATCTACAGAAAGAGTCTCTGAATCCATCTCTCTTGGAGAAATGATTTAGCCTTTGTCTCATAGGTCTCCTGCTGGTATGAGTCCTACTCAAAAGACATTGCTTGTTCTGTGCTTAGCTAGCACCCATCTTTTACTCTTGGAATCAGAGATTGCTGAAATAACCTCTCCCCCTTCCTCCCCCAGGGACCTCAGATTCGACATGTAACATCAGAGGTGGCTTGTTAATTCTGTTTTGTGCAAAGGCATCGTTACCCTTCCAAGCACTTGGGTTCACGATCTTGGTATCACACTGAATGACAAGTCCTGATGATTCTTACTTCTGTAGCATGTCCTGTAGCCATCTACTTTCCTCTGACACAACCACCACTGAATTCAGTCCTCATCACCTGAGCTGGACTGTTGCAAAAGTCTCCTAGTGGGATATACCACCTAGCTGCCTTTGATGCAGTTTAAAATGCACTGTGATTTTTGGGATACCCTGTATAATTCAATTTTGGTTTTCTTGAACTAATTTTCTTAGCAAGGTCTTCATTTTTCCCAATTTAAGTATTAGGAAGAATTACATTATTATTAATTAAGCTAAGTAAATTAATTAAGTAAATATAAAATTAATTATTAGGAAGAATTACATTATTCTCTTTGTATCAAGAGAAGAATCTAATACTTTGGGTGGAGCACTTTTCCTTTCCCCCCATGGTAATATAATTCTCCACAACTGTTCCCCTCTCCCCTTTCTTATATCAGAGAGTATCATTTATCATTTGCTGAAGCTGAAGACTTAAAAACAAAAATCTTTCCAAAAATCCCACCTTATAGAGAAAGGGTTGTAGGATTTCCTTTTAAAACCAAATTTTATGTTTTATACTTAAATTGGTTAGTTTATGTCCATTTGGTTTCTTTGCTTTGTATCTGTTAACCTTATTTATGAGAATAATTTTTTAAAAAGTTTGATTTAATTGTGATGACTTCTCTCTTCTCTTCCTCCTATTTTCCCCCCTCTTCCCAGTATGTAAGCCATTCTCAGTTTACTATGTAGGAATTTGGGGAGGGTAGTGGGGTCATAGAACATGGAAGGTAGAACATGAGCCCCAAACCAGAATATTGTTTACATTCTATGCACATCTTTGTGTGTAGAAATATGCATACAAATTTATTAAAATAAAAGTTTGAAAACAATATTTCGTGCTAGGCTTGGCTTGAGTTTAGTTTACTGCTCAAAGAATCTGATTTTATAATTTTTTTAAAAGGTCAATCAGATTACAAAACAAAAAAAGGAATCAAATAACCCTATTCCTACCTTATTTATTTACTTCAGTTTTCAGAGACTTATGCGTGTATCCATGTGGCTGCTTCATAGTCCCTTGGTAAATTGTGATTTTAAAAAAAGGTTTAGCTGTCATCAGATCTGCATAGAAACTCTTCCACTCTATAGGCCTTTTGAGTACTGTCCTGGCCTAGCCTTTGAACATCTAAAGTCCTTTCCACTCTTATGATTTAAGCACTGGAACTGTTGTATGAATTAGCAATGGTAATGACTGGCATTTCTGTAGTGCTTTAAGATTTTTTCAACACTGATTTCTCAATAGGTACTAAATGGCTTATACCCCTTGAGCCAACTAAAAGAAGAAACAGGGAAGTAGCCACCAAGAAAAAGAGTTAACGTTGTTTGATCCTCACAATAATGATGAACAAGGGCTATTAGCATCCCAATTTTACAGATGAGGAAAATAAGGCAGAGAAAGTCCAAGTTATTTGCTTAGTGTTCTGCAGCTAAATAGGTATGAACCAGAGGTATGTGGGGAGGCTTACTGACGTCAAGGCTAATTTTCTATCCATTGGATCACCTCACTCCCTTTCATGATTATATTTAGACTCTCAAATAAGGTAATGACAAAATAGTTGAAGAAAAATTTAAACATTTTGGATAACTTTTATGGTAAGAATTCTTGTGGGTTTTGGTTTTTTTTTTTAGTTTGGGAGCTTTCTTGACTTTGACTTTTCTGTTTTGAATAAATGATATTTCTTGCAATGGTGAATATTAAATGTTTAAAATATTTAGTGCTAATAATGTTTTAGAAACTTCCACTTTTAGAAAAATGTTGAGAACAATGAACACATAGTATATTCAATTCAACAGTTAATTTTTACAAGCATTTTAGGGTTTCTGTGTGCCTATTTTTGTGTGGTAAACAATAGAAGAATGAGAAGCGTCAGTATTTATACTTGAGTTTTCAGTCTGGCAACTGGAGAAAGCAAAACAATTTATTCTGAACTTGATATACAACAGAAATACAAACATTTCTACATACAAAGAACACAAAAAGTTTGTTATGTAACTGCAAATCATCTACATGCAGCTTAGTTTTTAAAGTATAAATTCAATGATAAATTTCAAAGATGTCTTTCTCTGTTTCCTTTGAATATTTTTGAGTCCTTTTCTGTGCATTTAAAAATTGCTTTAAGGACACTTTCTCTTTTGGAAGGGATCACTCTCACTAATCAGCCAATAGTAACAAACCAAACCAAACAAAAAAAGAACCTTCCTTTGTAACAAGCATCTTAAGGCAAAACAAATCTGAGCATTGACCATGAGTGAAAGAGTCTCTTTCTATTCATGCATGAATCTTTGTCAGGAGGTGCCCAGAGTTCTGTAGGTTGTTTTTCTTTAAAATATCGGTCATTGTATATACTATTTTCCTGGTACACTTCATTCTGTATCAGTTCATACTATTCTTCCCAGGTTTCTCTCAAGTCACCTTTTCTTATGTTTTCAATAATATTACATTCATATAACAGTATGTTTAGTTTATAGGTAACCCCTTACTTTCCAATTCTTTGCCTTCACAAAAAAAAAAGCTGTATAAACTTTAAAAAAAATAGCTTTTTTTCCTTTTGCTTTGTTGCTTTGATACAGCTGGATCAAAGGATTTTCACAATTTAGTAACATTTGGGGCATAGTTCCAGTTGTTTTAATTTGATATGTCGTAACAACAAATTGAGAGATCAGTCTTATTGTTTTTAGAAGAATTGTTCTTAATTACTGTTTTCTTTTAAATTTTGAATTATAAAGCAATTTCATTGGAATTGGGAATTCTGAGATGCAAAATTGCTAATGTTTAGTTAACTTTAAATTTGAACTCTTATGTGTTTCAAAAGAAGAGTCATTAGTTCAAATTTTGACTTTTTAAATGAAATCCATTGACCAATAGCATACTTGGGCCTACTGTTGGTTTGAAAGTTAGGGATGAGCAGCACAATTAATTTGTGAAAAAGTTTAATGGGAACTGGTTTTTGGTTAATTAGTTTTCAAAGTAAAATTACTTTGTATTTGAAGGGTTAATGGGCTGTTAAGTGTGACTATTTGATACTAAATAGGCTTTTGCTGTATAAGTCACAACTATTATAGATTATATAACCAAAGTTATCTTTCTAAAAATATTTTATTTTTCCAAATACATGCAAAAAATGTTTTCACCATTCACCATTACAAAGCTTGGTGTTTCAAATTTTTCTCCCTCTCTTCCCAAGACAGCAAGCAATCCACTATAACTTAAACATGTGCAACTCTTCTAAACATCAAAAAGAAAAAATCATCAAAAGGGTGAAAAAACACAAGAGGAAAAAACAAGCAAACAACCAACAACAAAAAGATGAAAATACCATGCGTTGATCCCAAAGTTATCTTATACCCTGGATAATTATTATTATTGGTGACTTATTTAGCCATAGATAGCTGCTCTGGAACTTTACAAGTTAAAGCATTTGCTGTTCTTTTCTCCACATCATTTCTTTTCTTTAAAGAATATTTTCTGTAAGATGGTTATTGGGGGAGGGGGGTAAACGACACAACTGTGAATCACATGTTGCTGATAAGGGTCAGATCTTTAAGACAAGTATGGAACTAATACAGAAGTGTGTGTGTGTGTGTGTGTGTGTGTGTGTGTGTTTGTTTGTAATAAAGAACCTTTTCTCATTGGATGAGTGATCAAGAAATAATAAGTGATTTATAACAGTTCAACAAGGTGTGGGAATAAATGAAGAAATAAAACATCACTTCTTATGAATGGCAAGCACTTCAAATGTTCAACCACAAATTTAATTTAAAATAATATAAGAGGTAGCTAAGTAGCACAGTAGTTAGTGTTGGACCTGGAGTCATGAAGACTGACCTGAGTTCAAATCCTGCCTCAGATACTTAATTGGTATACCTGGGCAAGTTTTTTAACTTTTCTGAGCCCAATTTCTTTATCTATTAATTGACCATAATAACTACCTCAGTTTTACGGGGCTGCTACAAGGATCAAATTGACACAGTAAATTAAATAATATAATGTAAATGTTTGCTATTATTGACATTCTCTATATTACCCACAAAATCAAGGAAGAGGAGATAAAAAGAAACTTTTTAGAGTAACTTTAGTGTTTAAAGTACTTGGGGGTCTACCTATCAGGACACACATGGAAAGCTTATAAATATTAGAGAATAGAGACCTAAATAACTGGAGAAATATTAATTACTCATGACTATGCTGACTATTGAAGATTGATTTAGAAAACCACAAATTAACATTTGTAATAATGTATTTTTATGCATTTTGCTAAATATTTCCCAGTTACATTTTAATCTGATTCTTTTCTATTTCTACCCCCTCTAAGTTGTATATAGTATACAGCACAAAAAACCCAGTAGGGGTAATAATTTACAATTTGACAAAAATTCCTTGGAAGACTGGAACATACTGTGCCAGAAATTAGATGTATACTAACATATATACCATATACTAAGTTATAAAATATTTATAAACATAAAATAAATATAGTAACATAAAAATGATAAAATGAACATAAAACACTATATACTAATTTAAACTTCATATGGATACATGGCATATAAAGAATGATATTATGAACAAATTAAAAGGAGTGAAGAAGAAAGTAACTTTTGGAGCTATGGATTAGAGACCCTTCATGGCTCAACAAAGTACAGTGAGGATCACAGAAGATAAAATTGACCATGTTGATCACATGAAATTGAAAAAATTAATTGGATAAACAAAACCACTGCTATTAAAATGAAAAGGAAAACAGAAATAGGAATTTTTTCTTATAGTTTGTATTTCCAAAGTCTATAAGATATAGATTCAAATTATTAGAACAAGACCATTTCCATAATAGAAAAATATTCAAAGGATAATAAACAGGTAGTTTTCTGAGAGAAAAAAATCCAAGCTAGCAAACAGACAATATGGCCAGTTAAAATAACTTCTAGGTACTACCTCACACCCATCAAAGAGAACAGAAAAAGAAAATTACAATTTTTGGAGAGGCTTTTAAAAAGTTGGCACACTAGTGCACTGTTGATAGAACTGTGAATTGCTCTAACCACTTTGGAAATCAGTTTGAAACTAGGCTTCCAAAGTCACTAGCCTGTGCTAGGCTTGTACCCTAAAGAAAATTTTTTAAAAAGAAAAGAATGTACAAAAATAGCAGCCCTCTTTGTACTAGTAAAAAACTGGAAACTAAGAGGGTGCCCATCAGTTGGGAAATTGCTAAAATAAACAATGTAATTGAATATTATTGTTAGTCACCTAGCATTTATTAAGTATTTCTGTGTATCATTGTGTTAATGATCCTAGGGATACAAAGAAAGGCCTCTGTTCTTTAGAATCAGATTTGAGACAACATGTAAACAAGTGCAACATGCAAAAAAGTGTATAAAGTTATATTATTTATATATAAAGTTATTTTATTTGTTGTTATTCATCATTCCTTTTCCAAGAGGACTAATGAACCAGTGAAGTTTGGAAGGTGATGTCTATTCTGGGAAGTGAATTGGATTTAAGGTAGGCAGAACCATGCAAAGTCACCAGCCTCTCTACTCCAGGGTCCTCTAGGTCCAGTGGCCAGATATAGATCAGGATTATTGGAGATAGCCCAGGATGCAGTGGGAGATCTTGACTTTTTCAAGCTAAAGACTTCCAGATCTCAGTTTGTCTGAGGCAACAACCATTCAAGTAATTAAAGGCTAGATAAGAAGGAAGGCAACAGATGGCCTAGTTTGCTTTCACAAAAGAATCAGTCTGGGAGTGGAAGATTCTCAGAGTTTCTGACTGAAACAGAAGATACATATATATATATATATATATATATATATATATATATATATATACACACACACATACACACACACACACACACATACACACAAAAGATAATTTGGAGTTAATCTCACTGGGAAGGCACTAGAATGAATGGGACAGGCTTCTTGCACAATGGGGGTTTAGAGCTTGGATGACTTGGAGGATGGTAGTACTCTTAATAGTAATAAGAAAGTTAGAAAAAAGGCAAAATTGGGGAGGAGAAGGAAAGAAGAGAATGGAGGGTTTCAGAGAAACCTGGGAAGATTTATCTAAAAATATTATTAAAAAAATTTGAGAGATTTCAATACAATGACTAACCCATGATTCTAGTGAAATGCTACTCAGCTCCTGACACAGGTAATGGATTCATTGCACAGATTGAGCCATATATTTTATGACTTAGCCAATATGGGAATTTGTTTTGTTTGATACTGCCTATTACAAGGATTTTATTTTTGTATTTTTTAAATTGGGGGTATGTGAGAGAGAAATTAAATACTTCTCTTCTTTCATCCCTCAAGTTTGAAGATGAGAAGATTTGGTTTATGATAGTGGTCCTCATCCCTCCCAAACTTCTTCCCCACAAAAAAGAGAAGAGGGTCACAGAAGTGGTCTGTTTTGTCAAATGCACAGAATACATTGAGATCAGAAGGAATTTATATATAGGCAAAATAGATTTATGGATACATGGTAACTTTATTATGTATTTGGGAGGAAAGTCACATTGTACAGAGTGGAGAACTACAGTTTCATAGGCATCCTTCCTTTTCTGATCTACAGAAATGCCTATTTTATATGTTGCTAAGGTCAGAATTTTAAAATAAGTACAGTTTGCCTTCTCTATATCTTACTTTTTCCATTTATATTATTTTGGTGTATGAATGTTCTTTTGATTTTGCTTTATTTTCCCTTATTCAATAACAAGTCTTTTATGTTTGAGTAACACATATTTTAGATTTCTAATGGTGTAATAATATATCCTTATGTTTATATACTGAAATTCATGCAGCATTCCCCAACTGATAGATATCTACTTTCTTTCCACAAAAAAGTGCTATTATAAATATTTTGGGTTATATATTGACCTTTTCTATAAGCATTTGAACTGTTTGTGCTATATATTCAGTAATAGGATTGTTGTAGGTAAGAGTAAGAACAGTTGAATCACTTTTCTTACATAACTGAATATTCACAATACACAAATATACCAACAGAGTATAATTTGCTCCCATATGCTGTGTTCCTCTAGACTCTTTTTAGTAGAGACTGCTTTCTTTTTGGGTCAGGAATTTGAATGGTTAAATTTTATAAATTGATATAATTTACTATTTTTGGCATATATTTATTTCAAGCACCAGTGATTTAATGAAGTGAGGGTATTTCCTCCATTAATAATGATTCCAGCTTCTCCATATCTCAGTTTTTATGAGTTGGCTATTGTTCACAATATCTGATTGCCAGTTGTGTGGCAATAAATATCTTGAAGCTGGGATGAGAGGGTCTATAGGCTGTGGTGGCATCTTCCTGGGCCAGCTCTTAGCTCTCTAGCTAGTAGGGGGAATTGTGTAGGTCTTCCTTAGTCTCCTCCATGCCAAGAAAAAGCAGTGGTTTATTGTGGTTTGGGGACAAATTCATCCAATTAATACTCAATTTACATCTTGTTGGAATTGGTTCCTTTGGCAATCCTCAACTGATATTTTTCCTGTTTAGTGCAAAATATCTTAGTAATTTTGAGATGTCTGCAGTGATTGATTTTTCCTTTTTATTTAAAGTTATTTCAAATAAAAAAGTGTCACATCATTGTCTGACCTACAGAACTAGAGAATGCTTATTTCCTCTTAAAATTGTCTGGCAATGAACTGAAATTGTTCTTTTTTTTAAGCTTTTATGTGATAAAATTTCATAATTTTTGTTTTTAATACTCTGATTTGGTATATCTCCCACAATTTGATTTGTAGTTTTATAATAGTCATTTTTCATTTCTGGTGATTTTACATGAAAATTATTTTATCCAGGGCACTAAATTACTATTTAAAAGAATAGGGAACAGTGTTGTACAGTGAAAAGTTCTAGATGTAAAGTCAGAAAACTTAGGTCTGAATCTTGATCTGTTACTTTAGGAACCTTGGGCAAGTCAGTTAATTATGCTAGGCCTCAGTTTCTTTATTTCTAAAACTCTAGGGTAGTGTACCAAGTTACCTTTAGAGATTTAAATCTGTAATCACTCTTTATGTGTATGGGGGGGACAGGGATATTGGAGGGTGGGAGTGATGAACTTATTTTAGTGCCCTTTTTACTTTATTTTGATTCAGTTTATTGTGTCTCAATCTCATTTTTGTATTTATTGATAATTTTCCCTCTATTAATGGAGATAATTAACTTTATCATATTCTCCCAGATATAGAATATCAGTCCCTAGCTAGTCTCCTAAATTCCAGGCCTCAGTCACCAACTATCTTGATCATCTTTAAGTGGAGTGTCCTGTAGATATTTTAGACATGTAGTGTCAGGGTTATCCTTGTCTTCTCATACATTCCACATTTATGATCTATTTCTAAATATTTTCATTTCAGCTTTCAAAACCATCCCTTGTGTGCTTTCCCTTTTTTTCTACTCATGTAGTCACCACCCTAATTCAGGGCTTTACTGCTTTTCACCTAGACCATCACCATGATCTTTTTGCCTTAAAATTCTCCTAGCACTAATCCATCCTGCACTCAACTGCCAAAGTGATTTTCTTAAAATATAGGTCTGTGGATGTTTTACTCTCACTCATTCAACTCCAGTGTTTCCTTATGACCACCAAGATCAGGGATAACACGCTGTTTGGCATTTAATGCTTGTCATAATCTGGTCCCTTTCTACCTTTCTGGTAGATACTTTCCTTCCCTCCACATAGTCTATAATCCAGTTACAGTGGCCTTTTTGCTTTACTTCACACGTGATCTGCATAATGTTTGCATGCCGGACTAGTTCCAGTCCCTGGAAGGAGCCCCTGTCTCCTTGCTTCCCTTGGCTCCTTTAAGACTCAGCCCAAATTCTGCCTTCAGGAGACCTTACCTACTTCCGTATTCTTGTCCCTCCAGCAGCTATTGCCTGTTTCTTCTTGAGATTCCTTTTCAGCTCTTGTGTATATGTTTTATGTGCATCTCCATTATTTTTAGTTATTTTTACCATTAGAAGGTGAGCTTGAGAACAAGGAGGACTCTGCCTTTCTTTGTATTCTTGGTTCTTAGCATAGTGACTGGCACACAGAAAGTGCTTAGTAAATGCTTGTCTGAGGGGCACTGAGAGAGAAATTGTCACTTGCCTGTGATGACAGCCAGTATAAGTCAGAGATGAGACCTGAAACCAGGTCTTCTGGTTTTAGAAGATGGTCTCTATCCATTATGCTAGGGTTAATAACTCTTTTTATTATGGAAAAATTTAATGTAATTGATTATTATAGTGACAAAATCATAAGCCTTTAGTTATTTATATCATGATGTTTTTAAGGTATATGCTAGACTAAAATGTTTTTCTTTCCATTTTTAAAGTGTGATGTAAGTCTATTGGATAATATGATTAAAAGTGAATTTTTATATTATTTGGCTGCTGGGTTAAGGTAGTTTGATAAAATAGGCTATTTATTTAAACAATTAGCATTTAGTTAAGCAACTATAATGTACTTCTATTGAATTATTAAAAATTCTTTTGTCCACTATTTGGAAGCCTATAAACAAGTAGTGGGAAATAACAAAGCAGCTATTGGAGTATCTCATAGTATATTTTACTTGGGATGCCCACTTTCTTGTATTTATTTATTTTACTTTCTGGTTAATTAAATTTGAAGAACAACAAGTTAAACTGTTTTTTTCCTTCTGATAAGATTTTTGTTTTTTGTTTTTTTGTTTTTTAAACTTTTTAGAACATTCTTGAGTCTTTGGAAGCCCCGGAGACCCTGGCTGATGTACCTGAACATGTGTTTCGAGGACTTCCTGAGGAAGTGAGGCTTTTTCCATCTGCTGTTGACAAGGCACGGATTGGTGAGTAACAGAGTTAGGAAGAAACATTAGACAAAGTTTAGCAACAACAATAAAAAATTTAGTAACCTTGGAATGCTATCTAATTTTTCATATTTTAAGATAAGGGAATTTTCTACATATTTATTGTCTGACTTGAATAGATGAAATTATAGCTAAGAACTTTACAATCTACATCTCAGGTTGAAAATGAATTGAAATGAGACAGGAAACTTTAAAAAATTACTTGAAAAGAACGTAAGATTAAAAATAAGATTATGCCACAGTACTTAAAAGTTTCTCTTTGAATAGCAAATGATAATAGCCCATTCCCTTTATAGAGTCCTTTACAATTTTTACTGTACTATCATAAATACCACTTATAAATATCATAACTATCCTTATAATAATCCTATGATTGGACAAGTCTTTCTATAAACAGATAAGGAAACTGACCAAATTAGACTAGTATGTGTTAGGTGAATTCATTAGATATAGAATATATTAAATATATTAGATATAGAATTATTGACTTGTAACTTGAAAGTTGTTGGCTTTCCTTGTAAGACAGAGAAAGGGAAGTGGGTTGGTAATACAATTAGGTGAATTCACATAGCAGAAAGAGTTGATTAATTAGTGATCATGGCCATGCTGTTGTCACCCAAGGGTTCTTTCTGGTCCTTATTTTATCCCAGAGTAGTAGATGTGGATAGATTAAGTGAGAGTTTTTTAAAGATGAGGGAGACATAGGCATATTTGTAAGCAGTAGGGGCTGAGCTAGCAGACAGGGAGAAATTGAGGGTAAGTGGAGGTGACAGTGGGGAAGTCTGCTGGAGGAGATGGCAAAGAATAAGAGGAAAGGTCTTTGTGTTTGAGGCAAAGTGAAGAGGAAATGAAATTTATATAAAAAAGATACAGATAAAAATTTAAAATTTGTGTGATACATTCTGCAAATTCCCTAGGAACCAAATTCAAACCACTTGGCCTATGATTTACTGATTCCATTTGCTTCTCTTTCTCAAAATTGGGAGACCTGCCTTTTTTAGGCCTTCAGTATTCTCAGGTTGTGTATGGTCTCTCAAAAATCAAAGTGTAAGTAGCTTGGCAAGTTTGTCCTCTGTTTCTCACTCAAGAAAGTGCTTGTGAGGGCCCAGCGGGCCGTTGCTCCCCCTCTTCCTCAATGCTCCAGCACGGGGATCTTTTTTTTGATCCTCATCAGAGCTACAAATGACTTGGCTCCTTTTTCTTCCTTATTAATTTCCATGCGCCGTGATTTTACACACTCTTGATACTAGTCTTGTCTCACCATGTCACAATTTGCTACCCATACCCAGTTGCTTGCCCTTCCATCTTCTTTTTAAAATCAGAACCAATTGGGGAACTTCTTTCACATCCATTTCTGGCTCTAGGCGACATGTTCTTCCTCATTGTACTGGTTCCTCTTTGTGGCTTTAGAATTTCATTCTTGAGAACTTCCTCTCCTTCCTGGTATGATTTTTCTATTAAGATAGCCTACAAAATCTCAATTATTCCTTATCTATATTCTTTGAAATTTGCTTTTAATCTAGGTGTCACTAAAAATTAGTAAAAGCAGTTTAGACTAAAATATGGTTGAGTAAGGACTCAACTTAATATTAAATAAACATCAGAAGCAAAATGGGAGGAAGGGCCTTAAGAAAATATATTCTATTTTATTCTGTATTATATGAAAATGAGTTCTCTTGGATTGTTTATCCGAGCATATTAACAAATCTGTGCTATTACTAGGTACACAAATTGTAAAATATCAATGTACAGTGTAAGTGGCATGAACCAAGTCAGGGTCCTAGATCCTCCCTTTCTATTCTTGCCTTACCCTATGACAACTGGTCAAGACAAAGAATCCTTAAATAGTAGAGACAGGGAGGTCAGGTAATTTTTCTAGGCCCCTGACTAAAGCACATCTCCTCATCACATGTCTCTAGGCTTTTGTGCAGGCTGTCCCCCAGGACTGAAATGCTTTCTTGCCTTAGCTCTGCCACTGTGAATAAATTTCTGGATTCTTTCAAAGCTCAACTGAGGTACTACCTCCTACACAAAGCTTTTTCTCCAGTTGCTGTTTCCTTCCCCTGAAATGACTTTGTATATGTTTTGTATTTATATGTGTGTGTACTTCTTATTTCTCCCAATAGAATGTAACTTCTTTTGTTTATGTCTCTATATTTCCATTGCTTAGGATAAAGCCTAGCACTTAGGGAACATTTAGTGCTTTTTGAGTGAATAGATTTAGAGATGAGAACCAAAGATGTCAAAAGGCAATTCTCATGGCTTATTTGATCTTGAGTTGTATTTAAAATAGTAATTTCTAAGAGTAAGAAGAATATAATCCTGGAGTACTCTTCTAGTCAGACCACATTTAGAGCATGGTTTTATGTTTTTTTTTTTTTTTTTTTTTTTTTTTTAATTCTGGGTTTAATTAATTGTTTAATTGTAAGAAGGACATTGATGAGTTGGAACATATCAAAGAAAAGGTTGGAGCCAGGAAGGTGAAGGACTTACAGTTCATGACGTATGAGGATTCTTTGAAAGAATCAAAGGTGTTGTTTGACTTAGAGAAGGTAAATCTTGGAGGAACATGGTGGCTGTCTTCCAAGAATGCCTAACATATGGTAGAGGTTTAATGGTTTAATTGATAATATATGTGAAGGAAATTAATATGATAGAGGGTTTAGATTTATTGTGCTTTCCTGGAGAGAACAGACCTAAAAACTACAGAGGCAAATTTAAGCTTGAAATAAGATAAAACCTGCTAACAGAGCTCTCCCAATGGATAATCACTTGCCTTGGAAAATATGGGTTCTTTTTTATTGAATGTTTATAAGGAGAGGTTGGATGGACATTTGTGGTAGTTTATTTAGATACCATTTGTCCCAAGTGGTGTCTAGCATTATTTGATCTTTCAGAGGAGGCAAAGTATTCATTTACAGATTAATAATAAAGTTTCAGTTGTAAAATTTGGCAAACTTGTGACAGAATGTGGTAACTCACCTTAAATTTTGTTTACAATTCTTAGCAAACAAAACCATAACATTACAGGAGAATTTGAATGGTTACTAAACCAGTAATAATGCATTTTTGATAGAAGATTTATTCAAATTATTCATAGGTTCATTAGCTTAAAAGTTGTAAAGGAATCTTATCTATTGTAATTCCCTTGTTTTATGGAGAAAATATAGAACCAAAGAATAGAAGTGAATTTTAACTCAAGTTCATATGGTTAATAGTAAGGAGAACTGCAATGTGAGTTTGAGTCCTTTGACTTCAACTTTTGATTGAGTAGTTTATTCCATAAATACTGAAACTTTTTGTATTTAAAGTACTTTTTCATAGAAATTATAGAGGGCCAGAATTCTGGAGAAGTATACTTGAAATGAGGATACTTACAAGGTGTTAACTCAGTGGAATTGATGAGATGATGGTTCTTTAGAATACATATACTTAGTATTTAGCATGGTAATGTAATGATTCTCTAGTTCACACATAATCAGTATGCTGTAATGATGTAATTACAACAAGGTATATAAGGACTAAGAAGGACTGGAAAGGAGACATTCCATTTTTTGACCATCCTCATGATGGCTCTTCTGCCTCCTGCACTCCTCCACTAAGATCAAGACTGGGTCAGAATAAAGACTCTAGACTCTATTCCTGACCATCCTTGTGGTGACTATCCTGCTGAGACCAAGGCTGGTCAGAAGGACCTCCAGAAAGCTAGCCTGAATATTTCAGGAAATCTTGCAAAATATTTTGAAAATAATTGTTTTCTCTTGATTATTCAGTCACCATCACTTACCTGCACTACTGTGCTGGAGTACAGTGATATTACTAGGCATTATTGAGGTATATAGGACTATTTGTCTGCATACAAAATAGCTCTATGTAGCTATGCATTTCAAGTTCTGTCTCTGGTGTTTCCAGTGTTTTCCTTCTTATATGGTCACGCTGACATTTGTTTGTTCTGATAGGGAGAACACCACAGGAATATATATATATATATATATTCATTCGGTAAGTTTTAATAAAAAATAAAACAGTACAAGTTCTCTTAATCTGCTGGGGAATTGAAATTACTTCCACTTGCTAGTTAAGAATTTGTATGAAATAACTGTGGAAGGGATCCTCTACCAGAAGGACAATACATACGCTGTGGGGCAGCATGGACTTTGACATTTCCTTGGGCTGCCAGGGGAAGCCTTTTGGGGAAGTTTCTTTCCTGCTTTGCTTTTCATAGATGGGGCTGGATGAGTAAGGTGCTACTCTGTGAAATACTGTCTTGTTATTTTAATTTTGTTTCACAGTTTTTGATTGAACTAAGTTTATGAATGGGTCAGCATTGACCAGTAAGTTACAAAGCTAGGAAAAGATCCCCTAAGTGATGGTTTCAGTTTTGTTTAGCATTTAGATCTGACCTATTCCTAATTAATTATGCATATTTAGATTGAATGTAATTAATTTATGTAAATGAAAGGCTTTCAGTTAATAATGTGGTGATTTGCTCATACTAAGTTGTCTTACAAAATAGTATCTCTCCTTTAAATATAATGCAATTCTATTTAAAATATAATATTTAGCTTTGTGATTATAATATAAAATATATACCCTTGATAGCTTAAGATATGTATACTTTATATTTATTTTATATTTAATTTATACTTTAACATATTTAACATGTATTGGTCATCCTGCCATCTAGGGGGTGGTGGGGAGGAGGGAAAAAATTGGAACGAAAGGCTTGGCAATTGTTAATGCTGTAAAATTACCCATGCATATAACTTGTAAATAAAAAAAAAAACTATTTAAAAAAACAAAACAAAACAACAACATGTAATATTACATAGGCTCTCTTGAGATGGAAATTGGTTTCATATTTTGAATCTTCTTAGGTTCTGCTATGCATATGACAATTTTTTCTTTTTCTGGTTTATTTTTGTTTTAATAAATGAATTTTTAAAAAATTAAAAAAAAAGATATGTATACTTTTTTCTTCATAATAAAACAATTTTTTGTTCCCATTTTTTAAATGAAATTTTACTTTTATGCTAAGCTAGCCTTTTTTGATCTTTCCTTATTCACTTTTTGAAATTTGCATCTATTTTTACTCTTAAAAAACAATAACCCAATCTGTTTGTTGTTGATTTTTACCTATTAGGTGTCTGGGCTGCAAAGCCAATTTTAAAAGGGAAAAAGTTTGGCCCATTTATTGGTGACAAGAAAAAAAGATCTCAGGTGAAGAACAATGTGTACATGTGGGAGGTGAGTATACACAGGGTTCTGAGCCAAGATATGAATAAGGGTTGCATGCAATCTTTTTTTAACATATGATTTTTTTTCTCCCTGAATATTTGATATTTCTTAATATATTTTTAATCCTTCCCTCCTTACATTTTAGATTCTTAGATGTAAAGCAAGGAATGTTTGTTTACAGTATATGAAAAGTTTTTCCTTGAAGCACAAATAAGAGCTTGTGCAATTATTTTGCTCGTGAAGCTGAAACTTGGCCTTTTTCTGCAGTAATGATCAGCTTTGGTTTTTTTGTTTACCCTGTTTGTAGGCTTTGCAGTAAGAGCTTGACCTCCTGTGAAGTGGTCTTGTACTTTATAGAACTCTATATATGTATTGTGAAAAACAGTTTGGTTCAAATTTAAGAATTTTTAGGAATTCTAAAATTAGGAAAAATTAAGATGCAAGATTTGTCTTAATTTCAAAGGAAAGGGTATTTTAGTATTTTTCTTTCATTTAGTTTTACAGGTATTTTAAAAGTACAGATGTTTTTTCTTTGAACTGTTTTTTTTTTTTTCCCCCTGAGGCAATGGGGTTTTAAGTGACTTGCTCAGGGTCACACAGCTAGGCAGTTAAGTGTCAGAGGTAATATTTCAACTCTGCTCCTCCTTACTTCAGGGCTGGTGCTCTATCAACTGCACTACCTAGCTTCCCCTTTGAACTGTTTTTTAAAAAATCTGCAAAATGGAAATAATATCAGCAGTACCTGATGTGGTGGTTGTAAATCTCAACTGAAGCATTTTGCAAACTTAAAATAGTACATAAGTATGGGGGGAGGGAAAGGGGAAAATGTTGTTATATGTAGTTATGTGTTATAATGGGAGTGCTTGGCTTTGGAGTCAGAAATTCCCAAGTTTGAATCCAACTTCTTATACTTCCTAGCTGTGTGAGCTTGGACAAGTTACTTAACCTGTTTGCCTTAATTTTTTCATATGTAGTATTGGAATAATAAGAGCACTCACCTGAATGATATGAGAATAAAATAATACAATGAATTCTCAACTTTTGGGGGGTAGTGTTCCTAGAAAATGGCATAAAAATAAAAAAAACATGAAATGTTGATACATTGAATCTACCGGAAATAAGGGCTTAATTTCCTGTGACCATCAAAGATTGTAGTCTTTAGCTAGAAATTGCTAAAAATGAGCCTTTCTGCATATAATTCTTTATAACAAAGCATCAGATAATATGCACTTTCTCTAACATAATAACCATGAAATAATCCTGAAATACAATATATAAGATAAAATTGGTAACCTGCAAAACATTTTTCCTGATTGTAATTCCTAGAATTCTCTGACCTTTTCTGCTAACATATCAATTGAAAAAGCCCCTCAAAATTGATTTTTAGACAATATTCATCTTTATAACACTTATCTGCAGTGTTATACACTACAGCAAATAAGATTCTTAAAACTAAAACTTTTTTTAACCTGAATTTTACTTCCCATTCTGTCAAATGGGCATTGTACTGGACTGCTGTAAACTGGTCTTCTTTGGCTATCCTCTGAAAATCATGAAAGAGGTTGCTGCGACTTTAGCTACTACTGTTGGAAAATACTAAGACTGGTAAGGGCTTGATGTCATCTCTGAAACTCTTTCCTTCATGGATAGTACATGGCATTGGTGATGGTGAAAGATGCACTAGCTAGATGTAATCCATCAGTGACATCTGCTTTGTGTGCTTAAGGATCTTGGAATATGGGAGCAAAGCAGAGCTTCGTAGAATACCAGCTCCTCCACAGACTTGTGTGTATCATACTGCTCATTTTTTTCTCTACTTCTGCAAATAAGCATGGATGTGCAGAGTTACCAATGTGAAAGTGAAAATAAGGTTGCAAAAAAAAAATTACACAAATGCTTGAAAGTGTAAGAGCTAAAGGTATGAATATTGAGGATTGACTATATGTTAAATGCTTTGAAAGCCTTAAAGTGCTCTAGAAGTGTTAGCAGTTAACTCTCCCTACCTGTTCAGATGAACAAGTGAAAATGGAGTCGCAAGTTACACAGAGTTTAGTACAGTGGGAAGAGACTTTTTTTCCCCCCAACTGATTGAAGAACAAGTATTTAAGTTCATTATAGAATCATAGAATTTGAGAATTGGAAGAGACTCATGTCCAATCTGTACATGAAAAGGAGCTCCTCTTATGATATACACAAATCATCAATGCCCTTAGAGTGCTTAGGGCTTATGCTGTTTTCCTCAGAATTTTCATGAAGAAAGAAATCTTTAAATTGTTATATTCTCAATATGAAGAAAGATGAAGTGCATTGTTTTCTTTCCTCTGTTGTCCTGTGGTGTTTATTTTTACCCTGCCTTAGTTGTTAATGTCATTGCTGCTAAGTCCTCCTATTAGGTTTCATGCCAGTGTGGAAGTGACTGAGATTTTGAGTGTGTGATGGGACCATAAAACCAGGGATGCTAAGGGGTTCTTGCAGTGGAGTGCATCCAGTCTTTCTTGTAAGCCTATTCATTCTGTAACAACAGTTTAATTTTTTTTTCCTATGTCCGTATCCTTTCTTAGTAATGAAGAGAGTCATTATTTTAAATGGGTAATTATGTGAGAGAATTGTAGAAGTAGAAATGAGGACTTTGGTAGCCAAGAAGTCTCCAAACTTTTGGTACAGAAAGCCAAATTTTAGAGTGTTAAAATTGCGTAGTAGTGGACAACCAATTATTGCAAATGCTGGTGAGTCATGGGAGATAATTCAGAAAAAATACCTTCAATTATATTCAGCAGAATTTTAAAACTGTTTCCTTTACATCCAAAACACAATTTCAAAATACATTGTTAACATAGCTTTTTTTTTTGGGGGGGGAGGGAGGAGTGGGAAAGGAGGCAGTTGGTATGTGCCCAGTCACACAGCTAGTAACTGTCTGAGACCAGATTTGAATTTGAACTCAGGTCTTCCTGATTTCAAGGCCAGTACTCTTATCCACTGCACCATCTAGTTGCCCAGAAATAAATAAATAGTACAATTTGGAATGCCATAACTTTTATTTAATACCATGTAATGACATAAATTTAATTTCAGTATTGTAAATTTTTTTGTTCAAAAGTTTACAATATTTTATTAAACACTAGACAAATTGAAATCTAGTTCTGTGTAAAATACATTTCTACATTTTGATTTGAAGCAACAAAGTAAAAGTGCTTGTTCACAAAAATGTGTGTTGGGTATTGTTAGAATTTTACAAGAACTTTTGCTGGGCAGTGGAAATTGATTTTTGCTACCTAGCAAATTAATGAAGATGAATAGCTATTATATGAGATATTTACTTTTTTATTGCCTAGTGACAAGCATAGTACTATACAATGAGTATACTTGGAAGTTCAATTTCATATACTGCCTTGCTTTTAACAATATTTACATATAAATTAATTTTTGTAAGAGAAGATTCTCTTCAGACTTTTTTTCCTACTAGTGGCATATCCAATAACACTCTGATTGAGATTACTGAATGATTGATCAGTTTTTCCAATCAGTGCATTTGAAATTCTTCCTGCTGGAAGTAAATGGAGGATAAATTTAAATTGGAAAATAACTTTAATACTTCAGTAAGTTTTTTTTTTTTTTTTTGTTTTGTTTTGTTTTTTTTTGTTTTTGGCAGAACATTTGTGAGGGTCTGCGATGCTTTCTAGACGACTTGTAATATGAATGCCTAGTGAACATAGTTTTCAAATAACCTGATACTGGGCTGTAAGAATGCATATGTTTGTCAACAGCTTGATTATGCAGCTGATGAAGTATGATTATAGGGTAATAGAAACAAGAGAATTACTCTGGTGCAGGTTACAGAATGTAAATGAAGGTATACCCATACATCTGGCTATTTATTGGGTTTGCTACTAAAATGCTGAATCTTTGGATGGTTTGGAAACTATTTGATGACAGGTTGACAAACTGCAAGAATATATCATGCTTAATTAGAAGTGGTCTGAAGTGAATGTAATCATTGCATGAACACTAAAGTTGTTTTGCAAATGGTCGTAATGGTTTCGTTTAAGTGATAATAATGTTTCAAACATGTACATACTTCAAAGATACATAGGAAAAATATATTTGTTGTCATTTATTGCTTAAGGGATAATTACAGAGTTTTTAACTCAAACTTCTTGGACTAGAATTAATCCCTAAATGGGAAACACTAGATCACAGCCTTCAAATTAGAATGGATATCATTCCTTAGAGGATATCAAGTCCAATACTTTGGTATTATAAAGAAATTGCAGCAAAGAGAAGTTAAATGACTTGCTCAATAGTACATCGTATCTGAGGCAGAATTGGAGTCAGGTCTTCCTAAGATCAAGTCCTTTCTCCACTCCATAATTTAGTTTCTTGGATTTTTAGTTTACATTCTGTATCTACATATTAATAAGTATTTAAGTGTCCACTATGTATCATATTATAGGTACTGGAAATACATGTAGAAAGAATGAAATAACATGTATAAAGAATGTACATGCTAGGAACTTTCATTCTAATGAGGGAGACATAAATATTCAATGAATACATAAAAATACAAGTATATATCAGGTAGTTAAATTCAGGGTTGGGAGAGTGGCTTCTTAATTGGTCTGTCTCTCCCTTTTTCATTTTGTTTTCTACTTAACTGCCAAATGGATATTCTCAAAGTACAACTTTAACTGTGCTGCTTCGCTGTTCAAAAGGTGTCACTGGCTTCTTATTTTCAGTAGGATAAAATACAGACACCTGTTTGATTTAAAAACAAAATACATTTCCTGCTGTAAGTAAAAAGGACCTACTTCCTACTTTTCAATAATTCATTCTTCTTTAAACTTGAAAACAAATGACCAATTGTTAAGTACACCTGGCAAAATTGGAAAAGTCTGTTAAAAATTAGATTTTGGCTAATGTTCTAAACCATATTCTATAATAATAAATCTTGCAAAATTGTCCTAATTCAATCTATCAACAATGCATTAATCTATCTCTATAACTCTTTTCAGTTCCTTTTCCAACATTGACTTTTGCATCTGATAATTTTTGTCTTTTTGCTGGATATGAGGTGAAACACTTTGGATTGTTTTGATTTTGCATTTTTCTTAATATTTGTAATTGAAAGCATTCTTTCATATGGTTGTTAATAGTGCACAGCTCTTTTCTGAAGAAATCTGTTTATATCTTCTGTTCACTTATCTGGTGAAAAATGACTTTTGATATTAAGTGTAACTGCTATTTTTTTCTCTTTTTATCACTTCTTAACTAACTAGATATACTTTTATTGAAGTATTTTTATTTCATGTTATCTATTCTATCTTTTAAAATAGTTTCTAGCCCTTGTTTATTTAAGGATACATTTTTGCAAAGTTGTAAAAGGTATATATAATCTGCTTCTCTTATAATTCTTAATGGTATAAACTTTAAAGTTCAAGTTGCTTATCAGTTTGAATTTATTGTTGAATATATGTAGAGTGGGCTTTTAAGCCTGATTCCTGCTAGACTGCTTTCCATTTTTCTAACAGCTCTCATCAAATAAGGAATTCTTTCCTAAGCAATTTATATTTTCAGGTTTATCATTGAATTTCATTATTTGTTTCTCCTTTGTTAAATCCATTCCATTGATATACTTTAAAAAAAATTAATATTAAATGATTTATTGAATCTTGCTTTATACTGTTGTTTGCAGTTTGGAAGTCTGTTCCCTTTTCCCATATTTTCCCATTATTTCTTTTGATATTCAGCATTTTTTGTTTCTTCAAATTTCATTACTTCAGAAACTTCCATATGATAGTAGTTGTATTCTCAGCCTTTATTAATTGAAAAAATGTGATAAAAAGCTATTATGAATTAATTTGTGTTGAAAAGATAATTTATATTAACTAGAATCTAAATCTCTTTTGAAAAATAGAAATAAACTTGTTTTTAACAAGGTGTATTTGTTCTTACTGTTCTAAATCATAAGGCTCCTTTTGTTAGAGGTAAGAAAACTCAAAATAACAAATTGCTATTTTATGCACCTGGGCCTCAGCACTTTGAAATAATTATGTTGGTCCCCACATTAGGACTTACTGTTCTAAATAATAGAAGCAACTCCTGTTGGCTAGGGTAGTCAGTTATATTTCCTGTCTCACAAAATTGTGAGGGAAGTTCTCTGTGTATTATAAAGTATTATGTGTTAAATTGTAAGGTACCACATCTATAACAACACCAATGATAATAATTTTTTTTTTTAGGTATATTATCCAAACTTGGGATGGATGTGTGTCGATGCCACTGATCCAAAGAAAGGGAATTGGCTTCGGTATGTGAACTGGGCCCGATCAGGAAAGGAGCAAAATCTTTTTCCACTGGAAATCAACAGGACCATTTACTATAAAACTTTGAAGGTATCCTTTGTCTCCATTGTTCAAATGCCATTTTTATAAAGAAAATCTGTGTATATGTATGCTTATGTGTGTATAAAATATTTATTACTACTGTCTTTTGTTTTTGATGAGCAAAAGTTGGATAGTTTTTGTTTTTACCTCTGACATGTACTAGCAGTCTTCCTGTGGACAAGTCACTTAAGCCTGCAGTATGATAGGCAATTCTGAGAGACTATAAAACAGAGAAATTACCAATCTGCAACTGTATTGGTATCTGCATTGGGAGAACTTCTTTCTTTCTTCCTGCATCAATGAAATCACAGGTTCCTATTTTCTGTTTTATATTCACATTCTGTTATATTCACACTCCTCTGTAACAAATTAAATTTACCATAATAAAAAAGGCCATAATTTCTTATATCATAGTAATATTCCATTTACCTTTATGCATCTCATTTTGTTTAGCAATTATTCAGTCACTGGGTATTAACTTTGCTTCTAGTTTGTTGCTATTGGGGAAAATATAGTACATAGAAATTATTTTGGTGTATATGGGTGTGTTCTCTTTGTTGTTGATCTCCTTTGGGTTATGCGCTTAGGCAGTAGATATTCTGGGTCAAGTGATATGGACATTTTAGTCATTTTTTTGCTTCCAAATTGAAATTAAGAATTATTTGAACAAGTTATTTCTTCACAAGCATATATTAGTGTACTTGTTTTGTCACAGGTCATCCAACATTCACTATTTTATTTTTGCTAATTTTCTGGGTGTGACATGAAACATTTCTCTTCTTGGTAAATTAGGATCTTTTTTCTTGTGGTTGTTTGTGATTCTTCTGAGAACTATTTATTCATATGCTTTGCCTGCCTACTATAATGAAATGACTTTTAGTCATATATTTCTGTTAGTTCTCTATATTTCCTGCTTATTAGATCCACATCAGAGATTTTGTACATCGGTTGTTTTCTGGTTTTCTGAATTAATTTGTAGGACAAATAGAATTTGCAACTAGAAGGGACCATTATAAAAAACAAAACAAACAAAAAAAATCCCCAAGTTTTAAAATTTCAGTCAATTAAAATTATCTACTTTGTCTACTATTATTTTTCCATAATATTTACCTTTATTCCTCCAAATTTATTGTGTCCCCTTGGTTATTTTGAAAGGGGACACAATAAATTTGGAGGAATAAAGTTCCAAATATAGCACTCATTCTATAATTAATTTGTTATCTTTGTCATTTTTGTTCTATTGGAACGGCCCAGCTAGGAGCATTAACTGTTCTTCCAGTTGTTTAAATTATTCTTTATTTCTTTAAGGATCATTTTACACAGATTTTGAGTGTGTATTAATTAACTGGCTTCAATATTTTACATACTTCATTTTTATTTTGAATGGAACCTCCCTTTATTGTTTTTTTAAATTTTGTTATTCCTGTGTGGCTGCTATTTATATAGTGGTTTTAGTTTATATAATGGTTTACAGAAATTATCTCATTTTTGTCCTTACAACAACCCCAGAAAGTAGGTGATAATAATTTTTTATCATAATGAGTAATTTTTTAGAATAAATTTCTATAATCATTTTTGAATAAGACTTTGAAAAAGCTTTTGAATCAGTACTCAGTGAATTCTACATTTTTCTTCCTTTGTTTTATTCCTCCTTAGTTTTAAGTTTTAGGATTATGTGTACTTTTTGAGTATTGTAGATGGCTTTTTTCCTCAGTTTTAGAGAAGAATATTTTGTTTTACATAACTTCATATTTATAAAAAACATTTTTCTTGCCATCTTAATGAGAATGGGGAAGGAGAGAATCTGGTACTAAAAATAAAAGGATAAAAAGAGTATGTGAAGTATAAATAATAAAATTTGTTAGCATTCTTTAAATATTTCTGGATCTTTTTTTTTTTCCTTTTAGTGGTTCATTTATAGCTAGCTCACTTTTATTTTTTATTTGATATTCTTTTAATTTGTGTATTTTATATGTTGGTATTTTATATTTTCTTCTGAATCCCTTATTTTGTTGGCATATAACTAAATGCGTACTTGATTTTGATAATTTTTATTTCCTCTCTTTTAGGATTTCCTTTTGTTCATTTTAAATTTTATTTGGTTTTCTTCCTCTTTCTAATTTGGGTTGACTAAAGATTTATATGTTTTATTGGTCTTTTCAAATAACTAGCCTTTAGTGTTTATTACTTCTATGTTGTCAAATCTTTTATTAGAATGAATACTATCTTTGCTCAGGCCTTTAATACCCATCCATGGAATATTAAAATAGCCTTTTGATATTGGTCTGATTGCATTGTCTCTACCCTCTTTCATCCATGTGCCACAAACAATTGACAAAATGGTGTTTTGTAGGATGCTAGAATTTGCAACTAGAAGTGATTGAAGTGATTTGCAACTAGAAGTAATACCCTAAATCCAATTATTTCATCTTTTATAGGACACTAAGGTCCCACAGTGGGGTGATGACTTGTCCTAAGGTCATCAACACAGTAGAGTAGCAGAACTTGAATTAGGTTTGGTTCTTCATAGATAGAACCCAACCTAATTTTTCTGACCCTTATTTTACATCGCTCCTGCCTCCCCTCCAATTTATTGTGACTGGCTTCTTCCATGTGGCATTCCATCTTTTAACTCCTGCCTTTGTACTTGCTGCGTGGGAAACATTCCCTCTTCAATTCTGTTTTATAAAATTCACTTTCTTCAAGGCTCAGTATAAACACTTCTTTTACATAAGTACTAGTGTTCTCTAGCTACTTTATTAATAATAGTAATAATAAGTTTGCATTTTTCTTTATTCTAAAAAGACATGTAATCTGAATATTTTGTATATACTGAGAAGACAACATAATATAATAGGCAGCTAATTTTGAAATCACTAAAAACTCAATTCAGTCCAAGTCCATATATATATGGGTTGATTAATATATAGAAGTATAATCTTAATGGCATCCTGCAGTAGCAAAAATTTGAAATAAATTAGATGTCCTTTAATTAGGATATGGCTGAACATATTGTGGCATATGGATGTAATGGAATAATACTGTGGCTTAAGAAACAAGGAATATAATCAGAGAGATTGGGAAAACCTCTGTGAACTAACTACAGAACTGTGTAACTTAAACCAAGAGAGCAGCACGCCCAAATTTACAGATCAATGAGATCTCTTGATAAAACTAACCGTTTCCTACCTGGATAGAGGAAGTTATAGCACAATTTTAAGAAATATCAACGCAAATAGCATTATGATTTTCAGTGTATGGTAAAATACTAATACAGATATTTCTTTGTATGATGACTTAGGTTCAGCAAGTTTAGGAAAGACTGGTTGGTTATTAGAATTTTTCAACTGTACTGCCTTGACATTGGTAGTTCAGATCCCTCAGAGTTCATTTTCCTTTGATAATATGGACTTCTTTGATTGTTTTTTTTTTTCTGAGACAGTTGGGGCTAAGTGACTTGCCCAGGGTCATACAGCTAGGACTTAAGTGTCTGAGACCAGATTTGAACTCAGGTCCTCCTGACTTCAGGGCTGGGGCTCTATCCACTGCACCACCTAGCTTCCCCAACTTCTTTGATTGTTAAAAGTAGTACCTGCAAATTAATATGCCTTTGGAAGAAGTGATATAAGTAGAAAGTCTAAGGAGTGACACCAGGAGAACCTGTAGGGAAGTGTTAGAAGCTGCTCTGCACATGGATGTGCTTTGTGATTGGGAAACGCCTACTCTTGGCCTGCTTATGAATTTCTTATGAATTTTGATCTTTGGTATTCACCAGAAAACATATTTATTTTATTCATTAAGAAAACAACAAAATCAAAAGAAACCTTTTCATTGGAAAAGGATAATAGGATCATTAAGCTTGTTAAAGAATGCTTAAAACAATTTACTACCTCTTAATGAAATTCTATCCTTGCTACTATATGTATGTTTTAAAAATAATCTATAAGCCATGTTATCTGTTTTCTGATAAGTATTTGTATCATTTTAAAATATTTTTAAAATTATAAATATATTATTTACAACGCTTAAAAAGAGCTACCATTTCCAAGAGAACCAAATATGGAATTCATCTTGAACCTAAACTCCAAAATTTCAACCATTTTTATTTTGTTAAGAAGAAGAGAACAAAACCACAATAACATACCATATATTTGTTTTATTATATCCTTCTGGTTTTTTTGATCATTTTTATTTTATGTATCACTATTATTTATATTTTTCATTCTTAGTATTAAATGGTTGACTATTGGACATTTTCTTTATTTGACATTCATTTAAAAAAGAGACAATATTTGCCTCTAAAATTATATTTTTCTAAAATGAAATATATTCACAAAGGATAGAAGCACAAGGGGTACAAAAATCATAAATTGTAAAAGGTCTGTAAGCAAAATTTAAAAAGTTTATATTGTTTTCTTTTGTTTTCACACCAACTTTTCTCTTTAAATGAGTCTTTTCTTCCTGAGACCTCTCCCTTCTCTCTTATTTCATTCTTCTTGTTCCCTTTTGATTTTCCCCTGGAAACCTTCCTTTATAACAAAAATAAATTATAGGAAAATCAGCCGAAGGTAACTTTTTCTTACTGTGTGCCACATTCCTCATCTACTCCACTGAAAGAAAGGAGGAAGAATATTTCATAATCAGTTCTCTAGACTGGTTGGTTATTAAGAGTTCTGTAACATGCCATTACCTTTTAGTGTTGTTTTTGTTAATGTTGTTATGGTTGTGTATATTCTGGTGCTGTTTAGTTTGTGCTGTGTGAGTTCATAGAAAGTATTCCATATATCTGAATTCCTGATGCTTGTATCTTTCTATGGTGTAATCATTTATCTTTGACGTCCTAATTCACATGCTTGTTAATCATTTCTCAATTGATTTGTTACCACTTGTTTCCTTTCTATCCGCCTTCCCCCTTTCCTTTTTGCTAGCTTGAAAAGTGTTTCTATAAATATTCTATGTGTATACCTTTCCATATTTAGAAAATCCTTAGGAATTGTGTAGAAGTAGACTTTCCATTCTGGTAGAAACTACCCAAGTTGTGCCTTACTGATTGGGCTTTCACAAGGTCTTAGCTCATTCTTTACAAGTGAACATATTTTCCTTTTAAATATCACCATAATATTCACAAACAGATTATATTTGGTTCAATTTTTGAGTGTTCACTATTTTGGTTGTTACCAGTTTTTTGCTTGCACAAAGTAACTATTTTTAAATAGACAAAAAGTTCTTTTATATGTTATATTTAAAATATAGTATCTGTAATGAGATAATTGTCTCAAAGAATATGACCCATTTTCTACTCTTAATTTATATTGACAAATTATTCTATAAGGAAAATAATCTGTGCCAAATATTTTGACTGTTTATTTCTTAGCTGACCTGTCAGTTTTGAATGTTCTTAATTTTATTTTTGGTCTTACCTATTTTTACCTAATTTTGAATTTGTTTTGTCATGTTTTTAAGATTTTAAGTTAAATTTTTTTTAAAATTATGTTTTAATAATGCCTTTTGTTATATTGTTAATCTCATACCTCCAATCTTCTAGATTATGATATCTCTCTCTCTCTCTCTCTCTCTCTCTCCCCGCCCCCTCCCTCCCTCCCTCCTTCTCCCTTTCTCTCCTCCTTCCCTCTCCCCCTCCCTTTTAAAAAAGAAAAAGAAAAGCATCAAAAATAGTGACTGTCTCTGTCTTGATATAGAATATTCTCTTCTGGAAGTTTATAACTTCTTGTCATGAAGAAGGAAAAATGTTTTATTATCTGTCCTCCAGGACTTTTGTTTTTTTGTTTTTGTTAAGAGTTCAGTTTCACTTGACCCATTTTTTTTTAAATTTACATTGTTGGATTCACTATATATATTGTCTCTAGGTTCTGTTATTTCTGTCTGGATCAGTTCATCTAGATCTTTCCATGTTTTTCTGAATTTCTCATTTGCTTATATTTTGCTACCTAATTTTTTGTTAAGTTCATTATGCCTTAGTGATTTGCTTTCTTTTATTTTTTTATTTGTTTGTTTTGCCTTTGCCCAGTTCATAAGAACGTAGTTTGTTTCCAATTCTTGGTTATGACAAAGTGGGGCTCTTTATATACCTCTCGTTGCTCTCCAACCTTCATAGTAGTATTTGTTGTTATAGTGGTGAACTCAAAAAACAGTATGATTCTTTCGTAACAAATTTCTGGCTAAGTTAGATATATAAAATTATATAGCAAGACATATGTGTATGTAAAATATGTACAGAAGACAACTTTATTTCTTTTTCTCTTTCTCTCTCTCACTGTATTGATAGAACTTTTGTTTTTGTCTTTCTACTTTATAGTGGAATTATGTGTCAAAGGGTATCAAGAGCTCACTCCTAATTCCAAATTGAAATCCAAACTGTCTAAACCACTTCACAAGTTAACCAGTAGTAAATTGTAAAGGTTTTAAGATTTCAGGATGTTGTAAGATAATATTTAGCTTCTGTTAACTGAATGCGATGTCATGTTCTCTCCTTTTCTCCCTTCTCTCCTTCTTTCCGAGTTTACTTATATATGTGTATGTGTGTGTATATATACTCATGTATATAAGCTACTATAATATAATACATATAATATATATATTACATATGTTATAAATGTAAATATAGCATGTCTTTTTTGTCTCATATTTTTCTTTATTTCAGTTCATATAGATCTTCCTAATGTTTTTCTGAATTTCTCATTTGTTATATTTTGTTATCTAATTTTTCATTATATTCCTTATGCCAAATTTCTGTGTTAAAGGCTTTAAAGGAAGAAAGAAACTGACATTATGCTTATTTCTCTCTCCCCTGCACTCCCATCTATTCTCCATCTAACCATTTAGATATTTGGTGTCAAATAGAAATGGTGTCACCTAATCTTTTTATAAAAGGATCCCTGAAGCTGCATATTTATTGACTTAGTTTTAAAAAGTGACATTGTTTATGTTTTATTGGATTTTTATTTTTTTAAATATTTCCTTAATTACATTTGAATCTAGTTCTGATTGCACTCTGGAGTATTGGGCCACCTGCATTTTACTGGCCCCTTTATTTGATACCTCCGGTTTAGATGATATAAAAAACAGGCTGACTTAGATGAACTTTTCTTCTTGGTATTTTATTTGACGTGTTATGGTAGTTGTTTGAACTGAAGAGAAGCCATACTAGTAACGGTATAGGTATCTAATTTTAAATTTTATTAGAGACAAAGAATTTATTAAACTATTTTTTTTTCATATATTTTTCAGTTTGTGAAATTTTCTATCTGAAGAGTCTTAGTTTTTATGACATTTAAAGTGTTATATGCCAGTCATCCCCCAGGAGAATATTAGAAGGCTGTGTTATATAAAGCTCTAAAATTCAGGGAGCAAATAAAGTTGCCTTTCTTTCAGATAGGACATAAAAAGGAATGAAAGAGTTATGGTAAATGGAAGGAGTATTACTAATATTTGTGAAACTGTGTTCTTATAGGAAACCATTTGCTAATATAAATAGCATTGAGGCATCTTTGGGAATTTTTGTGATCCTTTGGCTTTTAAAAAATTGGCATTGTTTGTAGTCTATGAGATATTTGCTGTTACTTTTTTTTATTATTCTCAAATAAGACCAGAAATGGTTCTAAGAAGGGATAAAACTCCTTGGATATTAGTATAGAAGACACATTCATGATAGTTCTTTCTGTATTAATATTTTTTAAAATTTACCTTAAAGTGTTATGTTACTTGTATTATTGTTTTTATTCTGAGGGATCTATGATCTCACTCTCTGTGTGGTTCAATGTCCTAAATTACTCATGTTGAACTTTGTGCATCTTTACCTTATACATCTTGAAATTTTACATTAGGAGATATCAGATTAAAAAAAACAACTATTGAAGTTTTTTTTTACATAAAATTTTAGGGTGAGGATGCTATTTTGAGAAACAGGAGCTCTCCAAAATACAGAAATTGTATCACCAAAGTTGTAATCACAATGTATAGTAATTTAATGTTTTCAGAAGTTTATAGCAGAATAGTTCCCTAAAATGAAACTTTTTGTTCCTTGAGGACATTAATAAGTAACATTTACATAATATTTTAATTTACAAAAGTACTTGCATTAAATTGAAATTAGTAACTACTTTTGTCTTTATTTCACAAAGGAATAAACCCAAACTCAGCTTAAATGACTTGCTCATGCGTTACTTATAGGTGTTGAACCTCTAATCAGTAAACATTAGAACTGAAAATAACCATTAGAAAAGCTAAAGAATGTGGAGCTAATGGATATGGATTTGAACCTTGCAAATGCTATTTTTATTTTTGTAATCTTGGACTAGTCAGTTTACCTCTTAGGTTCCTTCTTCCATCTGTTAAGTGAGATGCAATGAAATATAGGACTTGCAGTTGCTGGAACAAGGATGATGAATTGTGGTGAGAAAGCTTTTGTTTTGCTTTTGTATTCTTTATCATAGTGAATTAATAATCTGTCTTTTTACTCATTTGGACAAATGATGTAGGGAGTTGAAATCCCAAATAAATGAGAGTATCTAGTTGTTCTTGATAAATTCAAGTCATTTAGCTCAGATATACTACACCCTTCAAAATACATATTGTTAAATGTTATTGGCAAGTTGCTGTTTCTGAAAAATTTTGGAAATTGAAGACATGCCATGGGATGGGGAAAAGGGAAAGAAGCCTTTCTCCAAAAATGAGGCAAGGCATAGAGTTGAGGGAGAAAGAGAGAAGAATGGATATTGCAAATTATAGGATAGTGTGTTTGAGTTTAATCTTGGCAAAACTGTATAATATATTATAAAAGGAATACTTGGAAGATATCTAGAAAAGGAAGAAAGTGATCACAAAGTCTGGATCATCTTCATCAGGAACAAATCTTACCAGACTAGCCTTATTTCTTTTTTTTTTTTTTTTTTTTGGACCCTTATTTTTTAGGGTATAAAGAAGATGTTGAATACAAACTTTAGATTTTGAAGAAAACCACTGACAGAATAGCATCATATATTTATGAATAAGATGGGAAAGTATTATTACTTAAATGAATTTAGCACTAGTGGAATGACCAGATACAAAGAGGATCATCTTTAGTGGAGTGCCTCAGATATTTATGCTTGATTTATTGCTATTTAACATGTTTATCAGTGATTTGTATGAAGGCATAAAATCTATGCCTTGTCATATTTGCTGATGACACAGAATTGGAGGAGAAGGGGCAGCTAATACACTGAATAACAGGATCCAAAAAGGTCTTAATTTGAGTTAAGCTTAATAAGATGAAATTGAATGGGAACTAAGGTGGCCACACCACTCTTGAAGTATTTTGTTTATTTTTGAGTATTACATTTCAGGACGGATGATGATAAATCGAATCATTTCCAGAGAAGGGCCCCTTGGTTGATGACCTCAATATAATGCCATATCAGAATCAGAGAAGAGGGAGTTGGCAAAGATTGAGAAAGGGCATGATAACTTCTTTTAGTTTTTGAGGTGCTATAAAATAGAAGAGGGATTACTTTTGTTCCACTTAACTCTGAAAAACAAAATTGGAAGCATTTGGTAAAAGCCTCAAGAGAGGCAAATGGGGTGCCTGGTAGAAGGAAAAAAAATATTTCTAACACTTAAGACTTTTTTCAAAGTGGAACAGACTGAGTTGGTATGAAGTGGGCTTTACTCACTGAAGGTTTTCAGTCACCAAATCTGCGTATATATCACTTGTGTTTTTGAATGAATTCTTGTTTTGGCACAGTTTGGACTAGATGACCTTTTAGCTTCCCTCAAACTCAGATTTTGTGTAGATGACTTTTTTATGGCCTAATAATCTATTGGTAAGAAAGTTAATGCCCTAAAGGATTAAGGTAATTGTTTAAAATCACCATCTAGAGACCACCCAGAGATTTGGCCCCAAATCTTTTGGCTCCCACCACATTCAGACTTCATATGTTACCAGGCTGCCTCAGCTCTCCTGATTGATTTCAAATGTAGCATTCCTCCCATTATCACTCTATTCAGCTAAATAACATGCTTCCTTAATACTAAGTGCTGGGAATTTAAAGAAAAAAACCACATAATCTTAAACTCTTTTGGAATAGAATACTAGGGATGTAGAAATTGCTTTCAATTTGTGCCACTCTAAAAATTGGAGATTGTCTTTGAGTTTTAAGAAAGGAAAATAACTTTCCCTAACCTTCTTCCTATTTTTCACCTAGATCATCTAGATGTTTATTTTACTTTGCTTTTTTCCCCTCAAATAAATTTTCCAATTGTTCCAATTATTTCACATGTCAATACACAAGAAGACAAATATTTTGAAATTACATTGCCATGGAACAGGTTAACTTATGGGTAAGATGCTTATATTTGGGATGTATGAGTTAGGGAAATATAAATTGATAAACAATTCAGTTTCCCATGAATGTTAAAAAGTAACTTTAACTACCGATTTTAACTACTGATAAAGTCTAGTAAGTCCTTTGAGTTTCTTGATCTAAATTTAATTGATTCTAGACAAGAAATTATAGATGAATATATTATGTAGGAGAGATTTTATATTTGTTGAAAGATTGGTAGTATATGGAGAAGCTGTAAAGGTTAAAGGAATTTTAGTCAATTCCAGTATTCATCTTAAAAGGATCTAAATTTCCATCTAGTCAGTTTGTATGTGATATATATTTTTTCAAAGTTCAATATTTTCTTCTCATACTTATACTGATGTTTAAGTATTCTGATATGATACATAGGAGCAAAACATTAAAATAATTGTCCTATTCCTGAGTGGTTCTTCCTAAGTAGTTGACTAGCAATATTAAAATGCCTTATTAATAAAACTATAATTTCTGTACTTGTCTGTCTCTTTTTAGTATGTTATAAATAGTAGTGTATTTATAAATAGAATGGCACTATGCTTTTGTCATTATATCACTTAATTGGCATTTTCTTAAACATATTTCTGTGCTTTCATCTGTGTCTCTTTTAATCTCTTTCCAAATATGCAGTATTATTAAGCTGAATTTCCTAAATTCTTTTTGGATTTTTTTAATAGTAAATACAATTTTATACTTTAATAATTTTGATTTTTATGCAAATATATTATTGCCTCTCTGAGTATATGTGTGTGTATATATGTATGTAAAATAAGCAATTATATTGTTGCCTTTTAAGTCTTTTCAATTTTCAATCTCCTTTGGGGTCTTTCAGGTTGAAACTCTTTTCTAATGAGTTGGACTTTACAGTGAAATATGGGAAGAAATCTTGAACCTTTTTGAAATCTGACAGCCTTGAAGGAATTAACAGCTTCCCAAGGCTAAACAGTTCTTTATTTGTCTACCCCCCCCCCTTTTTTTTTTTTTAATTTTAAAAATAAATAAATGAACCTTGAGTGAGGTTTAGGACCCTCTCTCGGTAGAGTCGAATGACCTCTCTCAGGGGCAGATATTCTCCTGGCTATATTTTTCCATGGACTTGGATCTTCGAGTTCCTGTACCTTTTTTTTTTTTTTTTTTTTTTTTTTTTGAGGCGATCTCACATCTGCCTGGATCAGCCAGCCCTGTTAGGCAAGTCTGACGGACCTCCTCCCGCTCTCCCCGAGGCGGGCGTCGGTCCTCCTCCCCGCTGAGGGGCGCGCTGCTCTCCGGGGGCAGGGGCGGAGGCGCGGCCGCTCTATCCGGCCCAGGCTTGGCTGCCGCGCCGCCGCCGCCGCGGGTTAAAGGGTTCTTCCTGTTTGGTTAGTCAGTCAGTCAGTGAGTGAGTGAGTGAGTTAGGAAATCTGTGGCGAGAGCCGCGTCCAGCTGTTTGTAATCGCCAGCGCCAGCTCCACGCCCTCTGGCCCGGAGCCCGGGCTGGCTCCCCCCTCGCTAACAACCCTCGTCCTGATTGGTGTGGCCTGGCTCTCTGTTCTCCCTGCAGCCAATTGAGCCGGGCGAGGAGCTGCTAGTGTGGTACAATGGGGAAGACAACCCGGAGATAGCAGCTGCTATAGAGGAAGAGAGAGCCAATACCCGGAGCAAGCGGAGCTCGCCGAAAGCCAAGAAAGGTAGGGGCCGCCCGCCGTCGTTGCCGCCGCCTCCTCCTCCTCCTCCTCCTCCTCCTCCTCCCGGGCCTCTCTCCCTCCCTCACCCCCCCGGGGCCTCGTCCCGATCCTCGCCCCGCCGGCCTCGGCCCGGCCCGAAGAACGGCCGCAGACCCCGCGGGCCCGTCCGCTCTGGGGCGGGAGGGGGGTCGTCCGACTTAGAAACTTTTCCGGGCGCCGACGGGGCCCCCCGCGGCCGGGCCGCGCTCCCGGAGCTGGGTGACCTTTGCGGACTCCGCGGTTCACCCGCTCGGCCGCCGGGCTCAGCACTTCTGACTTAAAGGGACCGCGGCGTGTCTGCTGAATCATAGGCGACCGTGCCAGCGCCCCCGGACTCGCGGCTCCCTGAGTCCGGCTGGAATCGGGCACCGACTCGGTGCCTTCCTGACTTGTTTCTCCGCAGATAGAGGGTGCAAGAGCCGGCTGCTCCTGGGGGAAAAGAAAGTGGGCTGTGGGCGACCGGTCCGTGTAAATGTAAAAAGAGTTTGAACTCTGACGGGAAAGGAGTATTTTTAAGTTACTGTGTTTGAAGTGCAGTTTTAGCCCACACGACATAAAATGTAAAGAGCGACATTTTCAGTTTGTAGAAGCATTACCTCAGTGCAAGATTCTCCCAGAGTTTCCTTTTGGTCTTAAGGCAGCAAGCCACAGCTGAGAGTGTCAAACAATTCGACTGTTGGTGAAACTGGACGTATGGTTTATTTTTTTTTTTTTAATATTGTTCAAGGGATGAATACTTGAACCTTTGTAAATAATTCTATAATTGCAGTTAAAAAATAGATAAAGTAGTGTTTCTCTAGTGTACATATGGTTTGCTTTCAGGGGGATAAAGAGAAAAAAATTTACTAATAAGCTCTAAGTTAGGCTGTGAAGACTCCACCTCAGCAGTGGCCTTCTAGGAAAAAAAAACAATGTCATTTAATGTCGCTCACGGTGGAAATTTCCTTCAAAATGTAATAGAATATACTTAATGGACAAGACATTTTGAAATCTGAGTTTAAGGTTATGGTTACCCTTTTCTCCTCTTCTTTTTCCCTCCCCCAACCATTTCTGTTTAGGACAATTTTTTGATTGGATATTTCATACGATAATCCATTTGACACATTGCTGAAGCTTTTATTTGGAGTATTACTGTGAATTTGAGGAACCTTCACAGAGATTGAATATACATGCATACATAATTCATGTCATAAGCTTGGATGTTTTATGTAAAAATAAAATTTTCACATTTGTTTGCCAACTTCAGTTATAAATGTCAATAGTTTAGTAATATCCCATGCATCAGGTATCCCTAAATATGAATTATTTAGGGATGTCATATTAAATGCACATTAAACATTTTCAACTATTAGTTCTTTACTTTTTAACTATATAGTGTCTTTTTTTTTTTTTTTTGACATTTTTTCCTACTGGGTAATGGAGGCACAAAAATTTTATCCAAGGAAAAGAAACTCTGAAAAGACCAGCCCATTTATGAATAACATTTTTTGCTCAGTAAAATTGTTTTTCATCAAAATCAAGGATATGTTCCCTAGCAGTAATTTTACATATCTTATTTATAATTGGAAAAACTTGTTAGAACTAAAATATTGCCTACTTCTTGTTCTTTTAAAATATTGGGATTGTTTTGCATTTCTTAAATTAATTTTTTTGTTAAGGTAATCATTTAGATTTACCTTATTCATATTTGAAATGACCATTATCTTTCTCTAGATTTTCTAAGTAAGTTGCTATCTAGGTGTCTATATACAGTCACTAAAAGCAAATTCTGTTTGATTCATAAGTTTCCTTGAAGCTTTTCTGCTCTTTAATATAGCATCTTTCATCTTGTGTGCTTTTATTTACACTGTTACTTAATTTTGTTGTTGATGAATTGAGTTGGAAACATTTGCCATGAGGAATAGGGTCTGTATATTTAAGACTGTATAAAAGAAAATTAGGGAAAATTCTGTTTAGTCTTTTTTTTTTTTTTAAATAACATTGGGGAGCTTAAGATTTAGTTAACATGTTGCTGTATAACCCATCATTTGTTAAATGATTATTATACTAACTATAGTTCAACATAAAACCAATGAGTACTATATCTTGGTTGAAGTACATACTTGAAATTCATTCCCTTAATAAATAATCTAATTAGGGCCAAATGAGTAAAAAAAAGTCCTGCTTGTCATTCAGAACCAAAAGTTTGACATATGGTGACTCCTAACCTCTTTTGAATTAACTATTATGTGGGAACAGATTTTTAAATGCCTAAGTTTTGGATACATATTTTTAAAAAAATACAGGTGACCACAAGAAATCCTACATAGGATTTATGTGTAAATTCAAAAACATTTAGATAAAAACCTCTCCCACAGTGATGTCAGCTAAATGAATCGGATTAAATTTCACTTTTGGGTTGTCAGTCAGCAGGAATCTATTGGACACTTGCTTTATGCCTAGTACTCTGTGGGGTCCTGAGAAAATAAATGCAAAAATCAAATGGTGCTTCCTGGTAGGAATCTACATTCTACTAGGGCAGTATCAGGAAAGGAATTTTGATCTGGACAGTTAGGGGCTTTCTGTGTAGATCCCTGGAATAGTAAATTGTCATGCATTTTCCAGTAGCAGAGGTGGTATTGATTTGATTATTCCCAGATAAAAAGTTGACAAGAGGGAGGATAGTATACTTGTTAAAGAAAGGCATATGGCATGGTAGATGCTGAAAATCTTAAGTCCGTTATTTTAGGTGAGGAGGAGAAAAAGCTATGTAACTCCAAACCTTATGTTTGGGACAGTTGGACTAGGAGGTAAGAATAGGTTTGAATCCCACCTTTGGTACTTAGACCTGTAACTGAGGCTGGGTTGCTAGTATTTATACTGTACCTCCTGGTTTATTGCAAGGCTCAAATAAAGTAATGTAAAACCACACAATGATGTGTGTGCATGTCATATGATGACATATGCAATACATAATTGTGTCCTTTATTAAGTTTTCTTTTTGTGACAGCTACTGTATGCACTGATGTGCACTGAATATAATACATTTCAGAATTTATCATCCTCATGTAGGCTAGAATAGAATGGATGTTCTAAGTGATGCAGATTCACAGTGGACAATTCATACTTCATACTTCTGACCAATGAATGCAACCAACACAATTTTGCTTTGATCTAAAGATGGACTTAAATGTATATCAGACATTCTTTGGCGTTTTTACTTTGAAGGTCGCCTAATTTTGATCCTATTTTTTGGATGATGGTATTTATAATACAAGGAGTCCCTTAAATAGTACTGCTATATTGGGTGGCTTAGGTCTCATCCCCTCAGGTTACAAATTGATTTCTTAATGAGACAACTTAGTATTTGATGATGTAGACCATTTACTTTGGTTTGAACTGCAGGAAGACTATGTTTTATATGCATAGTTTATGAAGTTGTTTGCTTAGCTTGCTTGTTGAGGAGCAAAACAACAACAAACCACTAAAGAAATATTTGGTATCCTCCTTATAGCACCCCCCTGTGTGAACTTGTGGTTCTCATTTTCTTCATCTTTAAAATAAGGGAAATGGACTGAATGGCCTTTGAGATTCCTTCTAGCTCTAGTTCTACAATCCAGTCCAATAAATATTGATTTAGTACCTCTTATGTGCCGGACACTGTGCATGTCCTAGAGATAAAATGAATGGACAATCCCTGCCCTCAAAAAGCTTAAAATCTAAATAGACATGAAGAGTGTCGGACTCTGACTGGAGGTGTGTCTTGTGCTGTGGAGGTGAAATCGGGCAGAGCAGCAGGTGCAAAGTGGAATAAGCCTAATTTCTGCCCACTATAAAGGAATGCTTCTCAGAGTTTGATATGGTATCCTCCAATCAGAGAGAAGAAGAAACTGAAGGAGGGTAGTGCTAGTTTGAGTTACCAGCATAATGCGGAGTTTAAAAGGGGTGAGTTAATTCTGTACAGTGGAGTTGAAATCTAGTAAGGTGGCAGATACAGAATGGAATGATCCTTATGTGTTCTCTCTGTGGCACCTATTGGGTTATATGGAGGTTACAAATACTTAGCGCAACATCGGTTAGCTAGTGACTTTCTTTAGAACATGGTCTGAGAAACGGATAAACAACAACAAAAAAGACTTTATGACAACCAAAAATAGTTTAAGGGTGTTGCAAAATTTAGTGGTGTTACAAAGTCTGTATCCTTCTGTATACTTAGCTCATGGGGAACCTCATAGGCCCGTGCTCTAAATCTATTAGGTTTTTAGACAAATTTTTACAAAATTGGTATTTTGATTAATTACGTCATAGTAGGGGGGAAAAAAAAGAGATACATTGCCAAGGGAAGGTATTTCCAAATAATCATATTGTCATAGTGACATCTCTCTAGTATTAAGTGGTATTTTACAGGAAGGAGATATGCATGCATTTCCCCAAACCCAGAATTAAAAAAGTATAGTTGTCTAGTATATTATAATATATGGGGGAAAGCTTTCCTTTTTTGGTGAGTGGAAGCATGGAGGGAGACATCTAGGTGGTTTGGTGGATAGCATGTTGGACTTGGAGTGAGGAGGATCTGAGTTCCAATCTAGCCTCAGACGCGTACTAGCTGTGTGATCTTGGGCAAGTCATTTATCTTCCTACTTGCTTCAGTTTCCTTTTCTGTAAAATGAGTTGCAAAAGGAAATGGGAAACCACTCTAGTATCTTTGCCAAAAAAACCTTATGGACAGTATGGTTCACAGGGTTGGAAGAGATGGACATGACTGAACAACAACAACATAGAGGAGTTCAAAGAGCCTGGGACTTAAAACTGACCTCGATGGAGATGAATAGCACTTGCTAACTCTAGGACATAGGTGAATCGTTTCTGAACTGGACCTCAGCTGACAGATGGGCCAGTAAGACTTGTGTCACTGATTCCAAAGTTGGGAAGAGAAAGCTGAATCAAGTTTAAAGAATCTGAAAAACTTTAAAGGACCCAGGAGATGTCAGTCTTCACCATCATCATAGATGTCTTGAGAATGTCTTCTAATCAGAGGTTTTCTTCAGAATGATAATCCTAGGGCCTTCCAGAAAAAAAAAATACTCTTCAGTTTAAGAAGAAAGGAGAATACGTAATATATTTTAGAAAAAAATCCATTTAAATGAAAAAGAAATTCATCACATAGGGACAAAAGTTCAGGGAAATACCATCTTTTTCTCCAAGTTGTCATAATGGCAAGTTAAAAGGAGAGAAAACAGAGTTCTTGGCTTTTATTAGGGAACTAAGACTTAAATGTGAAAAGATAATTAACAATAGTAGGTAGATAAATGTGATTATGAGCATGGCATTTATCAACTTAAAGAAGAGGGAAGAGAGAGAGAGATTACTTTGCACCTGAGTACTCAGAAAAGTTTCCTGTAGGGGATGGGTTAAATTTAATTTTTGAAAGATGTGTAGGATTTTAATGGAGGGATATTTTAACTATAGGAAACAATTCAACAGTTATTATTAACACTTTTCCTTTCCCCTCCCTGTACTCTAGTCCTCCCTTTTATTTACAAAGTATTTGTATTTACTTTATCTCTAAAATAGACACTTAATAAATGTCTGTTGAATTGAATAACTACTTTTAATAAGCACAGAACTTTTGTGTGCTCAGTACTGTTGTAGACATTTGAGGAGATAAAATTTGATTAATCTATGGTTTTGACTTGTTGGAATTTATAGTCTAGTATATTTATTTTGTATATTAAGAGGGGAGGAAATGACATGTAAACAAGTATCTGTATACCAAGTAGTACTAAAAAGTTCCCTATGTTTCCTTTGTGGAACATTCTTTACTGGCAGAATACCAGGGGATTCTGTTGGTATTGGAATTGGACTTAAAAGGATTGATAAGATACTAGCAGGAGACTAAGAAAGGGGAGGCTGAGAAGATCTGAGACAGGAGATTATACAGTGTTGAGTGTTGAATGGAGAAGCATTTTTAATGTCAGAGAACCAGAATCTTTCTTGGTATTTGTAACTTGCATTTGACTGTTCAGATCTTTGCCAATAGATAGATCAGAGATCCTCCACCCTTACATTGTCATTAATACAATTAGGGGATTTTTGATTGAATCCACTAAGTTGTATAATGTGTGTGTGTGTATTTTGTGTACATATCTATTGTATATGTACTCATGTGAATGGGTATATACACATGTGCATGTATGTCTAGAGAGAAATCAACGTAGATGACCTTTTGACTGTAATAGACTTTGAGCTTTTGTGTCTAGCTTTTTGATCTTTAAATATCTTCATAAGGTTACTTGAATATTTAATTATTTTTAAGAAAAAGAAATATTTACTAGAGAGAGTTAGTGTTTGAGTTCTAAAAATAAAATAACTAAAGTCACTGATCTCTCTAGCACTAATTGGAAGGTTTCATTTCTGTGTAGATTGGAGCTTTAGAGAATGAAATCTGTTTACTGATATTTTAATCTTAGTGCTTAGTATTGGGCAAAAATCTACATGAGCTATGTTCTTTGAATTATTCTTTTTAGGGAGGCATTTTAGTATTTATGAGGATAGAGCATTAGATTTAGAGTTAGGACACCAGTATTCAAAGCTTTTCTCATTAGCTAACCGGGGTCCCTGGACCTGTGAGAACCTAAGTTTCCTCTCTTGTAAAATGGGGTTAAGACTACTTACCTCCCTGGATTTTGGGGGGTAAACACTTTGCAAACATTAAAGTATTTTGTAACTGGAAATTATGAATTGGTATTCTCTGGATGGATTGTGCCCTAAAGAAAATATGTTGAAAGGATTTTTAATTATATTAGTCCCCTTTTTGATAATGAAGTTTTAGATTTAGAACCTTGAGGGGTGAACTTGACTTCACCCAGAAAAGTTTCTTGTGGTAATTGATATTGTGCTGTGATGAAGAATTTATGGTTGTTTTCTGTTTTCTGTTCCTCACTAGCTGTGTGATGATGGGCAAGTCAATTACCTTAATTTCTTTATATGTAAAATTTGGGAGTTGAATTAGATTATTTCCTATGTCCCTTTCATTCTTAAATCCTTTGATCTTAATTGAGATTATTTAAGTGTTAAGCCTGATTTTCCTGTTATGCTGGATAAGAAATAATTTCATGTGAGAATTCTGTCACCCACTGTAGATTTTCATTGCCTATCATCTTAATTTCTTTCTCTTCATGACGTGTTATCCTTTTTCTTCATATCCTTTCCTACTATATTTACAACCATATGGAAATTGCAACTCCTTCTCTTTCCCCAAAATCACCTTACTGTTCAGCATAGTAAAGAAGTCAGTTTACCTCTGCTACAAAGGTAGCAGCAAGGATGAAAATGACAAGAGTGCTTCTATTTAAAGTTAAATAATACATTTAATAGATGGAGACAGCAGCTGAGCTCTAGTGGAGCTGGTTCCTGCTGACGTTCCGTGACTATTTCAGGCCACATGGCGCATGCAGAATGGTAGATTGGCAAAGTGCCAGGAGATGGGGCTATAAGGAGTTGTATGAAGTGACCAGCTTAGCCACTCTGGCACCACAAGAAACTCCACACTTTGAAACCACAGTTCCCCAGGCCTGATTGGTATGGGTACTAGCAACCAAAGCAGATAGACATAGTATAATTGTTATAAATGTGAAATTAATTTAGCACATATAAGTTCATATCTGTTTATGTCAAGGTGCTAGGTAGGATTTATTTTGCTGTAAGAATGACTGTAATGTTTATTGCTTGGCCTGAAATCCTTTACAGGTTAGGTATAAGTAGAATTTGTTCTGGCTTGTGCATTTAAAAATAAAATTAGTTTTAAATAGTACTTTATTTTTCCAGTTATGTGCAAAGATAGTTTTCAGCATTCATGTTTGTAAGATTTGCGTTTCATAATTTTTCTCCTTCCTTACCTTCCTCCTTCCCCAAGTCAGTGAGCATTCTGATATAGATTTTATATATATATATATATATATATATATATATATATATATATGTCATTTTAAACATACTTCTGTGTTTACATTAGGAAAGAAAAATCAGAACAAAAGGGAAAAACAAGAAAGAAAAAAACAAAAAAGTGAGATGTTATTCTTTGATCTGATTTGGTCTCCATAGTTACTTCTCTGGATGTGAATGACATTTTCCATCACAAGTCTGTTGGAACTGTCTTGGATTGTATTGCTGAAAAGAGCTAAGTCTATCATTGTTGATCTGTGTACAATGTTCTCCTGGTCCTGCTCATTTCACTAAGCACGAGTTCATGTAAGTTTTTCTAGGCTTTTTTGAAATTGGCTGGCTCATCATCTATTACAAAATAATAATAATCCATTACATTTATATATATGTTATTCATCCATTCCCCAATTGATAAGCAAATTCCTTAATTTCTAATTCCTTGTCATTACAAAAAGACCTGTTATAAACATTTTTGCACACGTGAATACTTTTACTTTTTTTATGATTTCTTTGGGATACAGACCCAGTAGTGGCCAGTAGTAGCAGCACTGCTGGATCTACAGAAAGGGTATGCCCTTTGGGACATAGTTGTTTGGATTAATTTAAAAGGGCAAAGCGATTTGCAGGTTTTAAAATTGTGTTTCAGTAATTGAACATTTTTTAAAATAAAAACTATAGGTTTTACATCTTAATATGTAATGTTAGACATTATTTTATGTAGAGTTTAGGACCAGTGCACTTATAAATTAAGGACTACATGAAGATTTGCCAAACTGATCATAAGATAAACCCAACTGTGGAGAAGAACTTATTTCAAGAACTTTTATTTCCAAAAAAAAAAATTAAAAAGGAAAATTTAGTTTTTAGAAAGTAAACAATTCACCATTGAAAGAAGTCAGTAAATGTTTTTGAAATGTTTAACTTATGATTGTTAAATCATTTTTCAGTCACTCTTCATGAGAGTTTTCTTATAAGATTTGGGTTTGAAATTTGCAGTTTTCTTGGCAAAGATTTTGGAATAGTTTGCCATTTCCTTCTCCAGTTCATTTTACAGATGAGGAAACTGTAGCACACAGGCAGGATAAAATGACTTGCCCAGGGTCACACAGCTAGGAAGAGTCCAAAGCTGGATTTGAACTCAGAAAAATTCCTCACTTGAGACTGGATGCTCTATCCACTGTGCCAACCCTTGCAAATCATTTTTAGTGATCGACAAGTCTATAATTTCATTAATATGAGTGCTCATACTTACTTTTAATAAAAACTGACCACAGTAAATCCCTACCTTCTTCTATAAATGATTCACCAAGATTGCTGGGGTTCTTTTACTATTTTGAGGATACCAATATCGCCAATCATCTTCTCTCTTTTGCCATGCATAGTTTGCCCATTCTCAGGTGCCCAAGAATCTATAAAGTAAAAATTTTTAAAGAATAATTTTATTTTTTCCATTTATCTAAGCATTTTTCTTTCTTTCCCCGTTAAAATAACAAAAACCCATCAATAAGGTTGATGTTGATGTTCTCAATGAAGCATTCCTGGTTTCAAGGTGAGTTTCCACCTGGTAGTTTGCATATTGGAACCATAGGAAGAGCAAGAGGAATAGTAGGATTTTAAGGTTTAAGATTTATTGTGAGAAAGATAAGGCGATGAGGTGGCAAGATCCCTAACATCAGTCGGGAGACCTTGTTTCACTCCTTACCTCTTCTGCTTCTTAACTGCATCACTTCGTGAAAGTCACATGACAGTTTGGGACTCTTCCGACCATGTATGCTTGAATTACATGATCTTTAAAATTACAACTCTGAAATTCTACAATTTTATGGATAAAAGTCACAATAATTTTTATTGTTAAAATTAATAAAAGTCACATATCTTTACTTAGGTTCAAATTTGAATGGATAGATAAGAAATTTACATGCATTTAATTAAGTGTGTGCTTCTCTAGGATTTTTTCTATGTATACTCTTAATATGCACTTGATTTGGTATTTCAAATGGATTACTTTGGAATCTTGGTTTTGGGGTCCAGAATAGTTTTTGTTTTTTTCAAATGTTCTGTAGTTTTGAGCTTTATAAATGTCAATTCACAAGTTTCTTTATAACAAAAAGAAAATATGTAATATTATGGCTGTCCCACTGTCAAATGTTAATACTGAAAATATGATTTTTTAAAAAAAATTGTGCAAATGAACATAAAAAATACATTATAATAGTTCAGGGCTGTGTAGCCAAATATATTCTAAGTAATTCAGGTAATGATCTTTTAATGTTGTATGATACATAGTTCACCTTTTTATATTGATATGTGAAAATGAATTTTCTACTCTCAAATTGCTCTGATTCCAACATGTTCTAATAACTTGTAAAACCAACCTGCTTAAAATATTTGTGTTTATATTAATTATTTTCTACATTTTCTTCATTTTCTTTGTTTAAGTTATATTCTCCTCTAACATTTAATGGGTAATTATGATTCTCAGTGAAGCAGCTGGAACAATAAATTTCCCAAAATTTACTAGCTTCATCAAATAGCCTACTCTATGGTCTTTTGGCCTCGGTTTGTTGTTCTGTTTGACTATATTCCAATGTATCTTGTAACATTTAGTTTTTTCCAAAAATTTCTCAGAAACATACAAGTTTAAACATACTGGAAAGAACTCTTTATTTGAATTTAGAACCCCTGGGTTTTTAAAAGAAGGTTGGGGGAAGGGTTGAATTAGATCAAGGGTTAGGAAACCTTTTTTATGCCAGCGGTCATTTGGATATTTATAACATCATTCATAGGCCATTAAAAATTATCAACTTATAGAACTCAAACAGTAAGAGGTTATTGTACCCAGTTTTCAGCTATCATCAGGATTTCCTTAGCAAATAATTTTGTGCTATGTGATCCATGGGGCAGACATTCCACTACCGTGGATGAGATGATCATTCCAATTCTAAATTCAGTGATCGTACTTAAGAGTATAATGTAAGAGTATTAATGCATATGGGAAGACTAATTGTTCTTTTTTAGCCTCAGGAGTATATCTCATAGTATAATCAATAACAGCTTATGTGGAATATCTCCATTATATTTGTATTCTCAGTCCTCTACACCAACCCTATTCTTGCAGTTCCTCTAGTTGGAATCATAATAATAATTCTCACTGTTTATTAAGCAGATTCCTTCCTACCTAAAGCTTCATCGACATAGTCTTGGCTGAACTAATGGCAATAATTAGCTTTGAATCTCATTTGAGTCTTGTATATCAATTTGTTTTGAGAGGTTTTTTTGGGAGGGGGCCTGCCAATCTCTCAAATGCTCAGAGCCAGGAGTAATCTTAAATCTTAGAGTTTTAGTTCTAGTGGTAACAGCCTTTCTAGAAAGAGGAAGTAGCTGGCCTATGGTCCACAACTGGCAACGTTATAGAGACTACCATTGCATAGAGATATATTCTACATTCCTAGCCTTGCTGTTGGTGAGATTATGTTGGTTCTAATAGGATATTCTGTGAAATGGAAGCCCTCTTTTTGCAATTTGAGGAATCTTATGTGTGGTAGAGGAAGATTTTCCTCACTGACTCCTACCTATCTTCATTTATTGACAGTGAAACATTTTCTGCATTTATCTGATAATTCCACTGTGTGCATGTGCACAAAATGAATTCTCAGATTTTACATGATTGTTCTGTATTTTATATCATGCCATAATAATGTCTTTAAAAAAATGGCACTTTAAATCTTATTATTTGATCCCTGTTGTCCATATTAAGTTCTCATTGCTTTCTCCACTTTTCAGTAAAGAGAATAGCTTCTTTTAAATCTAAATAATAAGGCTGTGACTAACAGAAATCCTGAGATTAGTGGAATTATTTTTTCAGTGTATTAAAATTATTTTGTTTCTTCAGTACTTTAGAATAGGTATATATTTGGCTGATACTTTGAAGATACACACTGTAGCTGATAACTTTGATTCGTGTTACATTAAAAAATAAACTGATATGTAGTTACTTTTCTGTTCTTTGCTGTTTCTTGTTTTTCTAAAGTATTTTTATACTAATCTGCTGTTACTAGCTTTTTATAAACATTTCTTTGATTTATCACTTTCCTATTCAGGAAGTTCATGAAAAATCTGCTCTTTACGCTTTTGTGTAGAAGAGTCTATGTTCCCCTGCAATGCAGGTGCAGAAAGAAATTGAAAATTTTGCAGTCCTGCTTTCACTAAGTTTGTTGTACTAGCGTTCTTATCTGCAGCAGATCATTAGTCCCCTTATAAGGCAGAATGTCTGTGAGATGGAAGAAAACAAAATCAGTCTTTTATGCAAAATATGTTAAGCAACAAAAAGTACATAAACTCAAATTTCAGAAATTACTTTTTAAGATCTTTCCAGGCTTAAAATGAGAATATCTGTTCAACCTGGGTTTGGTTTGGGGTTGTGATAGTTATTAAATTCATAAGATCATTGGATTTAGAACTAGAAAGGACCTTAAAGTTCAGTTTCTACTTGTGTGACCTTGGATAAACAAACACATCTCTCTAGTCCTTAGTTTTCTCATTTGTGAAGTGAAAAAGCTGAATTAGATCACATTTGAGGTCCCTTTCAACTAGCTCTGTAGTCTAAACATCCCTTGCCCCCCAAATATAAGATAGTTAAGAAATCTGAGGTTTAGAGTAGGCAAGTGAATTCTAGTCCAAGAGTAGTAATTGGCTTGCCCTTATAGGTTTCAGATCCAGTGTTTTTGCCTTCTAATCTCATCTATATAGATTTTCTTCATTGTTATCTTGTTCTAATGACTATTCTTCCCCATAAAATAGATTTTTGTTTTGTTAGGAGTAAGAGGTTGTGCCATTTCCTTTTTTTATTATTTTTTTCCCATCCAAATAAATAATGTTGAACATGTTTAGTGTAGCAACATCTCTTTTAGGATGACAACTTTTTCCCTCCTTACTGGTAACCTATTTTATCTCTTACAGAGAAGAAATAAAACAAAGCTAGAAGGAACATGAAGGGATCTGTCCTGACCTGGTTTGTGTTTCAGATCTCTGGAATTTCTTAATGAGGTGTAAAAAAATTATTAATCGGTGTTTTTATTTACTCAATTTTTGGTATAGAAAAAAGAGAATTTGTATATGTGGACCACGAGCACACGCATGTGTGTGTGTATGGGTATGTGTGTGTGTGTGTTGGAACAGTATACACTTAAAGCGTTTAATTGATAAGATAGAGAATAAACATATTTTGAAAGTATTTTAGTTGGATTTTCTATGAACAACACAGCTATACTGCCCAGTGAGTTTTTTTTTAATAGCTGTTTTTACTATAAAGGCAAGACCAGCCTGCTTATCAGTTATGTGCTCTTAATTTAAAAAAAAAAAAATCTAATCTTTTTTTTTTTTCCTTCTGTTTTTGAGGCAGTTGGGATTAAGTGATTTGTTGGAGGTCATATAACAAGGAAGTATCAAGTGTCTGAGTTCAAATTTGAATTCAGATTCTCCTTACTCCAGTGCTGGTGCTCTCTCCACTCTGCCATCTAGTTGCCCCTAAAAAATATTCTAAGTAGTATTTTCTCTCTTTTTAACTTTGCCTCCTAGAAACTCAGATGGAGGTAGCTTTATTTTAAAAAGATTTGATTCTGAATAGAAAGCAGACATGTTAAGCAGAACAAATCCTGAGTGATGATAGTTAAGATAGATTGAAAAACTTGCATTGTAAAAGTAAAATCGATTAGAAAAAACTTAAAAAATAAAGCCCTGGTATTGGCAAATTCTTAGCATTCTAAAGAGTTTGACGTCATGTTTATCAGTGACTAATTAAAATGTTTTTCAAGAGATTTTAACAGCAGAATTGTAAATGTTTATAAGTTGTTTTCAGTTCACAAAAATGATGAGTAATTCCAGGAGTATGCCTTTTATTGTTATTTACCAAAAAAATGAGCCATTCATTTTATTCCAGATATTTTAAAATCAAAAATAGCTTTTGGTGCATCTCTTTCTAAAGTATTTCAATTACATTGTATTGTAGGTTTTATTGATGATTTAGCAAAAAAATCAAGTAGGTTTTTAAAAAATCACTTTAGTGGTAAAGGATTGACGGTTCCAGTGATTCAAGTCAAAAGTGTTTCTTTATTTAGACTGATACTAAGTGTTTCTAGTAAAGGTAGAATGATAACTTTTTCTTTTGTCCTTATAATCCTAATAGATTTGTCTTGTACTAAAGATTTCATGAGCCACTGCATGCCACAAAAAATGAAGGCAAACTGGTTTGTTCACTGGTGCTTAGAACCCTAAACTGAATAGTTGCTTTTGTATACTTAATGTTTGACAGTGCATATTTGTTTTAACAGGGTATGCAGAAATCTAATTCCTTAGCCTTTTTTTTTTCCTGTTCCTTAACATTTTAGGCCTTATTAGTTTTATTCTTTGGATTTAAGAACATTTATGTGTGATCTTGTGTTCATTATGCTTTTAATTTTTGTGTTTTTATAACATTTTCTCTGAAATATTTTAACAGTTGCCCCTAATGAGGCATTTGGGCTTAATTCACCTGTCTTTTGTTTCCTATTTTGTAGCTTATCATATTAATATAAAGATTTAAATGGGGCCTTTTAATCATCAAAAGGTAGAGTTTTCTATTATTCCATGGCTGATTTGAACTGCAGATATTATCATGAAACTTGTCCAATAGTAATTCTTGTGTTATGATACTTGTGATGTTTTTCGTGTCTGCTTAGCCAAAGACTTGACAAGAAGCAGTCATTTGTGATTGTGATTTTTGAATTATTTGTAGTTAGCCTACGGGTTCCTGGAATTGAAACTACAGCTTCACATAGGCCATCAAACAGGTAGTGTAATTATATTCGATCGTCACCGAGTTTTTGTTGTAATTAAATTCACAGCATTGTTACATAAAGTTTGCCCCTTCTAAAAATTATCTTAGTTCATCAGTTTATTTTATTGCTTACTCTCCACCCAGTCAGCATTTCTTCCTTGGAGAAGGAGGTGAATCAAGTATTGTTGCAAAGTGTTGGTGTTAGTACATTGCTATTTATAAATGTTAATTTAAAAAAAAAAATCAGTGTTTTAAAGTTTTTTGTAAATCCAGTTTAAATAATTTAAAAATATATAAAATGATAATATGGAAATGGTTACAAAAGAGGAGGGGGCAATTGGGTATTAATCTTAACTAGGTGGTTTCTGAGTTAGTACCTATGTAACTGTATTGTGTCTAATTTTAACTGAATTTCACTGGCCATTATCAAAGATTACTGAAGAGACAGTGAATTTAGTTGTCAAAATGTAATGTTTATGGTAGGTACGATTTGAATTCAAATGTTCCTGACTCTTAAGTCCAGCACTCTGTCCATTGGATCTCCTCCCTACCAAATTATTCTTCATTGAACCTAAGAATTCTTATTTCAAAGGGAGCCATGAGAAAAAGTAGACATACTTTCTTCTAAAACTTGTGAAGCAAAGACGGACTAACCTATTGGCTCTTTTTTAGAAGGAATTCCTTGTTTAGAGAGTTTGAACTAAATGGCCTGGGAGCTATCTTCTGAGTCTCTATTTCTGTGAATTGAGTTTGACAATGAAAGTTAATAGCTAAGCAGAAGGGATTAATTGTTATAATAGCATGCTGATAGGAGTGGAAAAAAAAAACTGCCCTTTGAGTCTAGGAGATGTGAAGTCCTGACCCTGTCACTTAATTCCTATATGGCCATAGGCAAGTTTTTTCACCCTTTGAAGCCTTGGTAGTCTCTTCATTTTGACTAGATGAACTCCAAGATCCTTTTCAACCAATTTATGAATTTCAATGGTAATAAAGTCTCGTTAATAAATAAGGCAAAACAATAAATACACCTTTAGAAAAACCAGCATTTGTAATCTAACTAACTTAGTTATGGTCTATTACATTTGTTGGTCTTAATTGGTTTATTTAAAATATTGGACTTTTCAGCCTTGTTGAATATTGTTTTTCACTAAGATTCATTTTCAGCAGCACAAATATGGTATCTGAAAGAGGATTTTTGAAGTAGTGATGCTAGAAATGATGAATATTAATCAAGTTTAGGATTTGAACTAACCAAATTAAATTATTTCTATAGTCCTGCCTGATTAATAATTGGCCTCCTGTCTTTTATGGTTTGGGGGGAACTCCTCCAGCCCTAGTTTCTTCACTATTCTCCCTGGAAGTTGATACTGCTTTGTTAAGAAAGATAATTTACAGCCCAGAAATAGTCAGAGATTGAGATCTGCGTTGAGATTTATGAAACATGTTAAATGTTGCTGGACTCTTCAAACATGTTTTCTGTTATCTGTTTTTAGAATCTTATTTTCCTTAATACTTTTTATTTTGAAAAGACCATTTTTTCCTCCCTACTTTCTTTTCTATGATTTAATTGGTGAGAAAAGGAATTTGTTCTGTTAATGCAGAATAATGCTTGCCCTACTGCAGAATAGTATTGAAGAGTTGCTTGAAGCACCAGTAAGTTAAAAGGGCTGCCTCAGGGTCACGTCTCCTGAATCCTGCTTAGAACTTGAATTTAGGTCTTCATGATCTCAAGGCCACTTTATATGTGTTCTGTGCTTTTATTACCACCATCATTTCAGAATAATAACCTTTCCCCTTCCCTTTCAGCTGCACCAATCAACACATCAGTAATACTTATCAATTTATGTCACAATCCACACTTTATGTCCCTTACTTCTACAAAGAAGAGAAGGTACTTTCCTGGAACTAAACTTCTGTATATTGTCTTCCCCATTAGATTGTGAGCTCCTTGAGGGCTGGCATTGTCTTTTACTTTGTATCTTCAGTGCTTAGCACAGTGCCTGGCTCATTAGGTGTTTATTAAATGTTTGTGGACTGTTTAATCTTGGTTATTATAATTATAATTAATGATATATAATTACCAAATACTTGTAATTTCAAGTATTTGGTGGTATGTGTTTACTGTTAATATTATAATCATCATGTGTATTGTTTTTCTGGTTCTACTTTTGTGATTTCTTAGAGCTTTATTTGTTATGACCCAGTAATATTCATATAACACTGTTAGTTTTATTCTTACAATTAATGAGCATCTATTTTATTTCTGGTTATTTGCTTCCTCAAAAAGTATTAATATTTTGATGTAGGGAAAAATGGGGAAAGGAGAGGAAGACCCAGCAATACCAGCTCTCAAACCATATTAAAATGCAGTAATCAAGAGTTTGGTACTAGTTAAAAAAAAATAAAGAAGTCAATCAGTGGAGCAAATAAGCACTCAATTTATAAATAATGTTTAATAAACTCAAATACCCTATCTCCTGGGGAAAAGACTAATTATTTAAAAAGCAAAAACAAAACACCCTGCTGCTAAGTCCAGTAAAAGGTATATTCATACCAATACCTCATTCCACATAAAAGCTCCAAATAAGTTCTATTTGGATTTAGATATAAAAGATCAGATCATAAAAGAAATGTGAGAAGAACAAGGAAGAAATTTCAAATCTATGAGGAGTTCATATTCCAAACAGAGAAGATTTTAGTATATAAAGAACACAATTTCTGGTACATAAAATCAGAAAGATTTTATGTAAACAAATCCAATGCAGCTAAGATTTGAAGGAAAACAGGTGGTGAAAAATCTTTGCAGTTTTCTCCGATAATGGTTTTGTTTTTCAAGAATTGTTAGAGACTTATATAAGACATCTGGTAATTGATAAATAGACAGAAGCTATGAATAGGCAATTCTCAAAAGAAAAAAGAAGAAATCCAAACTGTCTATAGCTTTTTGAAAAAATACTCCAAATCCATAACAGAAATGCAAATTAAGCGTGAGAAAACAGAATTATTAATGCACTTTTGGAAATAGCATAACTAGTAATTGATCTATCCATTAAGAAAAGCAATATGGAATTATGGCCACCAAAAGTTCTAAACTGTCCATACTTTCTGACCCAGAGACACCACTACTAGAGCTATATTTCAAAAAGATTAAAATTAAAGATTAAAGATTGTATATACAAAATATCTTTAGGACCTCATTTTGCAGTAGCAAAGAACTGGAAATAAGAGGGGTGCTTCTCAATCGGGGAATGGCTGAACATATGCTGTATGGCTGTAATAGTATACCATTGCTGTAAGAAATAAAGGAGACTCAGAGAAACTTGGGAAGATGTATATGATTGTTACATAATGAAGTGAGCAAGAACCAGAACAATTTATACTATAACATTAATGCTGTCGAAATAAAGTTCTAAAATATTTTTTGATCAATACAGTGATTAACTATAATGTTAAAATACTAGTGATGAAGAATGTAACCCACCTCCTGACAGATTGATGATGGATGCACTGAGCAAAATGAGACATACATTTATGGATGTGATCACCATGGGAATTTGTTTTAATTATGTTTAAATATGTGGTTTTGTTTTATTCTTTAAAATGATGGAAATGTGAGGGGGGGGGGGTTAAGCTTGATGCTTGAAAAAAATCAGAATATTTCAGTGTATGTGGCATGGATCTAAGTCTTTTAAAAGGATTAGGATTTTTTTAGTCACTTTTGAATAAAATATAACTGGCTTTCTGGAATGGTTAGACCAATTCACAATTTTTTTTTGTTAGTTTTTAATTAATAAATTCTGTTTTTAATGTTATAGGGCTTCCTTTCCTTCCAAGAAAACCATTTCATTAGTATTTTTTAGAAAAGAAGGAAAAAATCAGCACAACAAAGTAATATATTGAAAATACTTGAAAAGGCATGTGCAGTGTATAATATCTCTGGACCTCTCATCTATTTCAGGTGATAGATTGGGGTGTCCTTTAATATCTCTTCATTTAGAACATGATTTTTTTATGTCATTCTTTTCATTTTCATCATTGTTATTACCATGTATATGGTTTCTTGGTTCTGCTTACTTGATTCTTCAATAATTCTTAAGGCCCTTTTTAGGCTTTTTTTATTCAGCACACACTGTCTCACAGCAGTCATATTCCATTATATTCATGTGCCACAATTTGTTTAGCCATTTCCCAGTCAGTGGACATCTTTTTCACCAATAGTTTTTTTTTTTTTTTTAAAATAAGTATCTTAATCTTAGCTGTTCTTTCCCCCTCTCCTACTTAATAGTGGTTAATTTTTTTCCAATTACATATAAAGATAGTTTTCAGTATTCATTTTTATAAGATTTTGAGTTCCTCCTTGCTTCTTCTTCCCCAAGACAATAAGTAATTTCCTGGGTTATACATATAAAATCATTTTAAGCATATTGCATATTAGGCATGTTGTGATAGAAAAATCAGAACAAAATGAACTATGACAAAGAAAAAACAAAATAATGTGCTTTAATATGTATTTGGTTTCCATGGTTCTTTCTCCAGTATGTAGATGGCATTTTTCTCACAAGTCTTTTGGAATTTTTTAATATTGCTGAAGAGTTAAATCTTACCAAATTTGATTCCACAACGTTGATTCACACAGTGTTGCTGTTACTGTATACAGTGTTCTCCTGGTTCTCACCTCCTGGCTCACACCACTCAGTGCCATTTCATGTAAAATTTTTCAGGCATTTCTGAAATCGGCCTGCTCATCATTTCTCATAAAACAGTAGTATTCTATTACATTCATATATCACAACTTATTCAGCTATTCCCTAGTTAATGAGCATCCCTTTAATTTCTAATTGCTTTCCACCACAACAAGAGTTGCTATAAACATTTTTGCACACATGAATACTTTTCTCTTTTTTATAATTTCTTTGGTGGTAGTAGATCAAAGGGTACACACAGTTTTATAACCCTTTGGACATAGTTGCAAATTGCTCTCCAGAATGGTTATATCAGTTCACAACTCTACGAAGAGTGCATTAGTGTTCCAGTATTCCCACATTCCATCCAACATTTATCATTTTCTTTTCCTGTTATCTTAGCCATTCTGATAGACATGAGGTGTGGTACTTCAGAGGTTTTTTTAAATTTGCCTTTCTCTAATCAATAACGACTCAGCATTTTTTTTTCATATGGCTATAGATAATAGCTTTAGTTTCCTCATCTGAAAATTGCCTGTTCATATCCTTTGACCACCGTCAGTAGTTTTTAGTGTGCCTAAACCGATTGTAGTAATGCTGGGGGAGAGAGGGGAGAAGAAGGTATCTTAAAATGTAGTTATTACTTAGCCTAATTCTGATATAGTTTTTTACTTTTTTGTTTCAAATGCCAATGAAGGAAGAGTTCAAAAAGATACTGTACTAGATCCTTATTAGTCACAAAAGTACTTATTTGGTATGGTCTTATCATAGAAATTCTGCAGATTGAGTTTAGTCTGGGTTTAAAAAAATTAATTTTAGAAAAATTAATTTTGGCCCAACATGGATCATAACATGGTTGTATCTTTAAAAAAAAATTTTTTTTTATTAACAGCTTTATATTGCTTATATTTCCTTCCTGAGAACAGTCCTTTTAACAAAGTTTTTTTTAAATAAGAGAAAAATCATAAAACAAAAGCAGCCAGCATATTAAAATAATTTGACATAATATTGTTTTTTCCACATGCTTTTTTCGTCCTTTGTAAAGGATAGAAAAGTATTCTTTCATATTCAGTCTTTTGGATCAAACTTCATTTTTATGATTTTACAGCATTGAGTTTTGTTTGTTTTGTGGTAGTTCATTCCATTTATATTGTCATACATATTAGTTCTTTTGATTCTGCTTGTTTAGCTTCACATTAATTCAGATATGTATTTGCATGCTATCATTTATAGCACAGTGATATTTCATTGCATTCAGTTAATTAGCCATTCTGTAGTTAGGGGGCATCTTTTTGGTTTCCAGTTCTTTGCTTCTCCTTCTTCTCTTCCTTCTTCTCTTCCTTCTTCTCCTCCTTCTTCTCCTCCTTCTCCTCCTTCTTCTCCTTCCTTCTTCTTCTCCTTCCTTCTTCTTCTCCTTCCTTCTTCTTCTTCTCCTTCCTTCTTCTTCTCCTTCCTTCTTCTTCTTCTCCTTCCTTCTTCTTCTCCTTCCTTCTTCTTCTCCTTCCTTCTTCTTCTCCTTCCTTCTTCTTCTCCTTCCTTCTTCTTCTTCTTCTTCCTTCTTCTTCTTCTTCTACTACTACTACTACTGTAAATAGTATATTTGGAACTTTTCTTTTTGTCAGTGACCTACTGGGGGTATGTATAATCTCTGGGTCAGAGGAACTTTAATCATTTTATTTGCATAAAGTCAAATTGTTTTCCAGAATGGTTATGATGAACATGTATGATATCATTGGCATTTCTGAATTTTTAGAAGCAAAATTAAAGCTAGCAAATCACAATTGAGATTAATGCTTTCCTCATAATACTCTATGATCATTTGTTCAAACATTAGTTGTTAAGAAAATGAATCCAAGGAAACATGGAAGGTAAATATCAATGGATGCAGAGTAAAGCAAACTAGATTCAAGAGAACCTTGTAGAAGACTTTTGTGTAGTTATAGCTGCAGCATTTCAATTATTCATCTGTAATCCCCAGCTCTTAATGAGTTATTTCCTTTTCTGACGATTTCTCCCATGACAAATTTTGTGATTTTTTTTGAGGTCAGCTTGCTATTAGAAATACGTCACATCCAATTTGCCCTTTTATTCTTCTAAGATTTTTATATTCTTTAGACTCACGGCAAGTGAGTCTTGGCATTAGAAAGATGAATTTTTGTGGCAATGAGCAGCTTGGGTGGCTTGTCAGTTTTCCCCAATTCAATATAGCTCAATAGTTTTCTAAATAATACAACAGTAAATGATAGTAACTATAAATGAGACAAATACAAGGTGCTTTGCAAACCTTGAAGCACTATATAAATCCTAGCTATTATTAGTCAATAAACAAAAAAATATTAGTCAATAAGCCAGAAAGATATAGCTATCTGCCTTGTTCAGTCCAAGACAGTATGTACTGATAACAGTAAGATAAAAAGAAAAACAAAAAAATACAAAACAAAATAAAGCAAAACAAAAGAGAACATTGACATGTTTCCAGTAGAATATTAGGGAGGATTCAAAATATATAACAACAAATTACCAGATCACGAAAGTATATATATCAGTAGAAAACAGTTATATTCGTGAATATCCTTTTTTTTCTTTACTTCCTTGCAAATTGTTCTTTGATTCAATGCTGCACACCTTATTTATGTTATTCTTTTTCCCCCTTCTATCCCTACTCCCTACCCCCAAGTAAACTACAGTTAAGAAAAAAATATGTTTATACATATGTGGATAGATACTTCACACACTCACACCTACCCCACATACACATACATGTCTTTCCTATCCTTGCTGTTTCTTTAATTAAATTCTGCTCCAAAATTTGCCTTGTTATTATTTAATCTCCTCCCGCCCAGGGATTCTTCCCTTACCCTTTGCTTCTCCGTTTGCCCATCCCTCCCTCTTTATTTATTTTATAGATTTTGGAGGATGCTGTACCCTTCGTGGTATATATTTAGTATTGACTATTGAACATGTTCCTGATGTGACTAGGTTTTCAGAACTAGGAGCCCCTCCCCCCAGTGCCTCTTAATTCTTTCTTTGTACCTTATTTGTATAACATGATTATTATATCAATCTGGCTTTTGAGCTATCCTATTGTTGATGTGAATCTTAAAGCATATAGTGAACATATAAAAAAAATAATTTATCCATGTTTAAACAGTTTGTCCATGTTAAGTTCCTTAAAATTGATCTTTCAAATTGGCTCTTATGTGTCAAATTTTCTGTTAAGTTTATATTTGGTTAATAGAAAGACCTGGATATCTGTAAGTATATTGAATGTCTGTTTTTATTCTGTTCTATTTTTTCATTCTTTTATAATCTGTTTTATTTCTTGAGTTCTCATAGCTTCACTGGCTTTCTCTTGCCCAAATCTAATTTTCAAATAATTATTTTCATCTTTTGAAACTCTGTACCTCCTTTTCTAGTTGGTTAACTTTTTTTTCATAAATTTTTTTCTTGGATGGTTTTTCTTTTTCTTTTTAGTTTTTCCGCAATCAGTTGATTTTTAAATTCTTTTTTTGAGTTCTATAAATTCTTTCTGAGTGGCAAGAAGGCATTTCAGGTTACTCTTTGGGGTAAAAGCTTTTTTAAACTAAAGTGTCCTCTTCTGAAGATGAATCCTGGTCTTCCCTATTCCTTTAATATGTTTCAATGGTGTAGCTCTTTCCTCTTTGCCAGGTCTTTTTTTTTTTTTTTTTTTTTTTTTTTTTTTTTTTTTTTGTAGTGTAAGCACCTTTAATCATAGGGTGAGGGAATAGAACCTCAACTTTCCCTTCAGCTCTCCACTTTGACCAGAAACCCCAAACGAAGAGCTGTGTTCATACAAGTGCCCCTGCCCAGCTGCTGTACCAAGCTGGTGCTAGTTTCTTCTTGTCTAGGGCCTGGTCTCAGTAGCACAGCTGGACTTGGCATTCCCAGTCAGTTGAGGTTCACTCAGTCTAACCACACTCAAACCCTGACTCCATAATCTGGGTGGTGAAAGTGTTTGTGGTTCCTGCTGAGGTTCCCCCACCCCACTAGGCTGATTACAGAGCTTCAGAGAAGTTAATCCCCAGCCCTGCATCTTTCTTTAGATCTTCTGCAGTTGTATGAGGAGGACCCGTTTGTGCCTCAAGTCTTCTTGGATTTTTACCAGTCTCTGTTTGCCCTGAAGTGCAAATTTGTTCTATTTGTGGGGAAATCTAAAGAGCTTGAAATTTACCAATCTGATCCTCCATCTTTCCAGAATTTTTCCCCATGTGAATACTTTTTATGATTGCGTGCTCCCTCTGTAAAAACAAAAAAATCGTCAACAACTACCCCTTCCTTATGTGTATATTTACTTTTATAAATGTGATATATGCAATGTCTTACTACTATTTAGGCACATCATAAAACTTAAAACAAAAGGAAAATTTAAAGGATGAGATAATGATGAAATATTTTGATTGTAAATCAATTGGGAGCCACTGGAATTTATTGAGTAGGGGAGTTATACTCTCAGACCTGTGCTTTAGAGGAAAGGAAATCAATTAAAACATTTTTGCAACAATCCAGGCAAGAGGTGATGAGGCATAAACTAGCTTGGTAGTTGTGAGAGCAGAGAAAGGAGTAGATGCAATAAATATTGTGGAGAAATGACAACTTAACATCTGATTAGAAATGGGGGGAGGGAAAGGAAAAAGTCACATGATGTTGAAGTTTCATATTAGGGTGACTATGGTAGTGGTGTCTTCTACAATAAAAGGGAATCTTGGAAGTAGACCAGGTTTGGACAGTAAGATATTACTGTACTAAGGTCTTCAATGAAGACTGCAACTCACCCATGATCTCATTAGTATGTGTAACAATGCTTAGAAACATAAATAGGTTTCTCTGCTCTCCACAGAGCAGGTTAGTATGTTTACATGGAGAGATTCTAGAATACTCTTGGGAGATGCTAGAATATAAGGAGTTTGGAAAACTCTTTGAGCAAGAACTTGTTACTTCATTATCTCTAGCATCTAGCTGAATGTCATTTATGTAGCAGGCACTTAGTAAAAGTTTATTAAATTATCTTTGAATTATAGCTTTACAAAACTTTACTACCCTTGAAACCTTGGGAAAACTTAAGCTCCCAAGGCCTCATTTTTCTCATCTTTATATATGATTTGTTAACTCTCTTCCAACTCCATATAAATTGTGGAATTCATGATGCAGTTAGATGAACTGCATTCTGGTGGTGGAGGGGTGGTAGAATTGGATTGGATTTTGATTTTGGATGTGTCAGTTTGAAATGCTAGTGGGATATTCAGGTGTAGATTATCAGTTTTTAAATTAGAAGCGAACTCTGGGTTGGGGTTAAATTTGAGTGATGTACCCAGAGATGATATAAGTTTTATTATATAATATTTCTTCCTATAAGCTGGGGAATGCATTTCTACTCCAAGTTTTCTTGAAGAATGAAATGTTTCTTAGAAGTGTTTCATTGTGGAAGCAAAAGAAAAAAAAAAAGGCAAAGGAGCAGAGGAGAATGACATTGGAGAGTTGAAGAATATGATATAGAGAAAGAAGGAGAAAAGACTACTGCATCACTTCAGTTGCAGAGTAGAAATGATAACTTGTCTTGTCATAGGGAAGGAGCAAGACAATCTCTAGAACAACTTCAAAGATTGTAGATAGAGAGAGGCACAAGTGCCAGGCATCTCTTCATGGTCAGAAGAGAACAGAGCAGAGTTAATTTTTGCAGTTCCTGGGTGGATACTGATATAATATAAGCATTTTGTTAGATTAATAAAGAATTGGGGAGAGAAATAGTAATAGATACATGTTTTCATAGGAAAAAAGTCCATATAAACTGCAGGTAGAGATGACTTGCATATAATATTATTAAATACAGATTTGAGAACAATGTATATGTCAACAATCCAAGAAAATAAGCAGATGTGAAATAACCCAACCCTACTTTTGTTTCTTATAAACAATATAACATCATAATAGCATGCATGGTTATGGATCCTGGTACAATTTACATGTGATCTTTGTCCAATGAAATTATAGTTTAATTGTGGCATAAATTAAAAAGACAAGGGATTATGAATAAAAATTATTCCAGTTTCAAAATCTCTAGGTGATAAATGAAAAGGGAAAACAAAGCAAAACAAAACCAGGGAGTCTTGTACCTAATCCTGGTTCTGGTCAAGTTGATTTTATACTGTTAGAAGGGGTGAAGTTATGACTTTTACAGAGTACTGATACTTTTATGTTCAAATGGGACATTAAAAACACTTAATAGCAAAATGCTTGCTGGTGAAATATACCCAGATTTCCTAGGACTTATATCATGATATTTACCAAATAAAAAAATCTGATTTATTTGTGTAACACAAGCCATAACTATCTTATAATTAAATAGTGAACAATCTTATCATCTGGAATCCAGGCATCCAGAGGCTGCCAAATATCCAGATACTTGGCACTTTGCATACAAAATGTGTCTAGCACTGTTTCTTATGTACAGTAAGTGCTTAATAAATGTTGAATGGACAAATGAACAGGTGAATGTTGGGATAATGAAATTTTTCTCACAGATACCTATGAACTCCAATATGAATAACTTATGAATAAGTAGACAATTAAGCAAAATATATTCCAACTAATTTTTAGCATCTAAGTACAAGTTTAAATACTTTCTTCAAATGTTGCAGGAAGTCATACAAAGATGTAATTTTGCCTTATTTTTTCCTAAGGTAGATCTTCTATGCTTAACTTCTTGATAGTGTATAAATCAGCTTAGATTTTTAACTTGATGCTAATTCCCCATCTCAGAAATTATTCCATGGAAAATAAAATAAAATTTGAAACTAACATTTGAAAAAAAAAATTAGTCTTTTACCATTCTACAAAAGGATTTTCCGATATGTGTATCTTTATTATGCAGCTTTGTTAAAATCATTTGAGGAACTGAGGTTTAAAAAAAAAAAAAAAAAAAAAAAAAAAAAAAAAAAAAAGGACGACCCAAACAACATAGGAATCCTTGGAGCCTTGAAACATTTGAAAAATACAGGATAGAGAATGATATTCATGTGTTACATTCTTTGATTATTATTAAACTTAGGGGTAGCTTCATAATCGTAAAATTGTCTCTCTTCACATCTTGCTGACCACAGAGAAGAATGTGCATCAAGGGCCAGTGCTGGATTTGAAGGAAGCCACTCTCAGTAATATCTAAGAAGGAAAAAAAATAGGTCATCCTTTTAGAAAGTAATTCATAAAAGGGGCTTTTTTATGCCCTAACAATGATGTTATATGTTTGTGTGGGCATACATAGAATATGGATATGCATTTATTATATGTGCAAAAACATATACATATATACAGTACTGGGCATGTTCTTAAACTTCCCTTTGGAACCAAAAATTAAATAAAAATTCACTTTAAGGCAAAGACACGTGAACAATAAAAACCTGTAATCTGGTGTATCAAATGGACTAACAGTAAACTCTCTAGTTTATGAATTCCCGGAAACTACACCAGAAACTGGGATAAAAAATAGGTGCTTTGAAATGAATGACAAGAACACTAATCTTATGAGTCACTGCTTAGATAAAACCAGTACTGCTGTATATATATTACTTGGTTATTAAAAACCAATGACTAGTTGGTGCCCAGTAAGTTAGAGATGTCCAAGGTATTTCCTCATTTTCTATTTCTCCTTTCCCTCCAATCCTCTCATTTTTTAAAAATTAATTTTCTGATTAACAAAAAGTAAATCCATGTTTCTTCATTAAGAATGATTTTTTAAATTTATTTTTACACCATCTGTCCCTCTCAACTAAATTCTGTGCACTCATTATGTAACATCTTTTCCTCATTCTGTAACTGGCACTTTTCATTCAAAACCTTTTCTTTTTTTCTCTGAAGAGTTTGAAGTCCTTGCTCTCCATGCACACACACATATCAGAATGACTTAAAAAAAAAAAAAATCTTCCTCTCAGGCTTTTTGTTTTTTACATTTTAGGCATCAGGGCTTTGGGCATTGGGTTCTGAGCATACCTGTTTCAGGTCAAAGATCTCTTGACTCTGAAAGTCTTGCTGGAGAATGCTGTTCCCCAGTGCAGATGAGATGGTAGGTATTCTCTCCCAAAGTGATGAATGGAAAAGGAAGGGTTCATTCAGCCAGCATGTCACATCAGACACCATTAAGAGTAAATTTTCCAGTGCTCACAATTTATTAAAACAAACATAAAAGAACAACAACCACCACAAAAAATCATTGCACTCTGAGGAAAAAAGATCCCTTCTGCCCTGGCTCTTGAAGTTTGCTGCTTTCATTGCAAAGCTTTCCAGAAAGCTTTCCCATATTCAGCGATTCTCAAACTTTTTATGCCTCTCAAGTCTTAATTAAAAGTAAAATTTTTGAATCAGCTCTGAACTTTTCATAAAGAATGCTTGAAAGTCTTTTTTTTTTTTTTTTTTTTTTTTAAATATCTGTTTTTTCCCTGAAGGATTATACTCACTTTTGCTGGGTAGGTAATTGATTGTTATAATCCTAGTCCCTTTGCCCTTTAGAATATCATATTCCAAGGCCTCTGAACCTTTATTGTAGAAGCTATAAATGTTTTGTATTATCTCCACAGTACTTAAGGTTTTTTTTTGTTTTTGTTTTTGTTTTTGTTTTTGGTTATTTTGGTTTCTTGAAATATTTTCTCCTTAACTTGGGAGCTTTGGAATTTGGCTATAATATACCTAGGAGTTTTCATTTTGGGATCTTTTTCAGAAGGTGATTGATGGATTACTTTTTGAATGTGTTCAGCAGAACATAAAGAAGCTTTCAAAATATGTAACTATAAATTTCCATTTCAAGCAAGCATATATAATAATAAGACATATTCATAACTGTTCATTTTTTTTTTTTTTTGCTTCTTTGTAGATTTTCTTTTGTTCTCTTTTATGTGCTTTTTACTTTTAATTTTTTTTCCTCCTTTCTACTACTCCCTTACCTCCCCCAAACAGGCTACAGTAAAGCACGGATATATTTATGTATACACAAGCATATACATATAATGTGCACATGTATACATGTATACACCTACATGTACAAGATACATATACATATATGCATATATGTACACATACATCTAAAACTATTAATATGATTGACATGTAATATAGATTTCTTTGTTGGCTGAATTGTTTTTAAGTTTGACTTTGTCTTAGAGCAGTGAATACTACTCCTATTTTTTTCCTAATCATTTCTACTCCTGATCATTTTTATTGTTTGTGTATCTCTTGTTTCCTATTTCTGCTAGCTCTTATACTTTCCTCAGCCTATTTACTTGCCTTGTTGTTACTTAACTTACCCCCAAAATCCTCTTATCCTGTCCCCCACCTTTTCTTTCTTTATCCCATTCATTTATATATCTTACCCACATTCCCTTTAATCTACACATCCATGTATACCCTGCCCTTATACTATTCCCTCCCTCTTTTATTTCTTCAGATTTTGGAGAGTGCTATATACCCTTATTAAGTATGGCTATGTGTAACACCCCACAGATATAAGATGTATGTATAGGTAGATTTATAGATAGATCCCTCTTTAACTCATTCTAGTTGTAAGTAAAATTCAGAACTACAAGCCCTCTTTTCCCATCAAATTCCTGTCAGTTCTTGCTCTTTTACTTTATTTGTACAGTGCTATTAATATTTTTAACTTTTTCTATGTGGTTTTCCTTTTTAAAGTCACATATTCCAGTTTTTACCCCAATCTTTCTTTTGAACTACCCAATTATATTGATTCTTATTTGTCTAATTTTCTATTTAGTTCAGGTTTGTTTGCAACACAAAATCATGAAAATCTGAGAGTTAATAAATGTCCGTTTTTTCATTCAATGTTATACTGGATGTGATATTTCAGTTATAACCCTAGTTCTTTTGATTGTTGATATATAGTATTCCAAGACCTGCAAGTGTTTTATTGTGGTGTCTGATAGGTTTTGTGCAGTTCCTATTGTAGCATATTTGTTTTCCTTGTGGAATCTCTTTCAGGGGGGGTGATTGGATTTTTTTTTTCCCTATTTCTACTTTTTCCTTCTTGTTGTTCTATTGTTTTGGGACAATTTTCTTTAATTATTTCTTCTTTTATAATATCAAGGTTCCTTTTGTGGTTATAGCTTTCATATAGTCCAATTATTCTTATGTATTCTTGAGCAGTTCTCTAGATCTGTTGATTTTCCTCATGAGGTGCCTCACATTCTCTTCCATTTTTGTATTCTTTATATTTTATTTTGTTATTTTTTTGGCCTCTTATAATTTTGCTTTGCCCATTTCCAATTTTCAGAGTCATTTTCTTTAAGACTCTGGATATCCTTTTCTACTTGGTTAACTTTATTTTTATAATCTTCTTGTTTTTCTTGGATTGTTGCTATTTGTTTTTTAAATAAAAGCTTGTGTATTTTACTTAGTTCTAGAGTAGGTGGGATGGTGCTTCTTGCTTCACTTCAGTTCTCCCCTCTGATCTGGAACCTCAAACCAAGAACTCCACCCCCCTGTAAGTGCCTCTAGCTAACAGCTACCCACTTCTGGCTCACTGAATATGTGCTGCTTGTTTCCCAAGGTAATGCTCAGAAGCACAGCTAGGCCTAGCATTTCTTATAAGCAGAGGTTTCCTCAATTCTGGCTACCCCACACTATCTAGTAGATAAAAATTGCTGTGGTTGCCTCAGGCTACCTCCAACCCCAGCTAGCCTCAGGGTTCCCCACTTGCTGTTTCTGAGGAGCAAGCCTGGAGATGATTATTGTTCACATCACCCTATCCTTTGTTCTGGAAACTTTATCTATCTTCTCAGATTCTCCCCCCCAAATTTTTAATTTGCTTTTCACTGGTCTCTGTTTGCCTTGAAGTACAATCTTATTTTGTTTGTTGGAAAACTCTGGAGATCTTAGAACTTTCTGTCCTGTTCTGCCATCTCCCCAGAATCCTCCTTGGTAGATTATTTCAATTTTAGCTTTTGGTTCTAGAATATGAAGGCACTTTCATTTGATAATTTCTTGAAAAATTATGTCTAGGCTTTTTTTAGATCATGGAGGTCAAGTATTTTTCCATGAGATCTCTCATTCCCTGCCCCCCCCCCCCATTCTTTTGGTTTTGTTTTATTGTTTCTTGATTTCTCATCATGTCATTAATTTCTATTTCCCGATTCTAATTTTTATGAAGTGCTTTCCCTTCCCTCCTGCCCTTCAGCGAGCTTTTATACCTCCTTTTTCATTTGGCTAATTCTACTTTGTAAGTTTTTTTTCTTAAGTGAATTTTTGTGATTCCTTTTCCATTGGTCAATTTCTCTCCTGCCTATTTTTGCCTATTTCTTTGCTTTTAGCTCTTTGTTAAAATGGGAGTCTATTTCCAGAGTGAAAGGTCTATTTCCAGAGTGAAAGGTGTACTATCCCAATGTTCAGGGTTTTTGTGCAACAATTTTCAGAGATACTTCTAGGGACCTGTGAGTTTTCAGTTCTTTTAAAATGTGGTATGATCTAAAGAGAGACATTTACTATTTTCCTGGCCTATGTTCTAGTCTTTAAGTGAGCAAAAGAACTCTTTTCTGCCCTGCAACTGTGAGGAGGATCCCCATTCTACTGTGGCTGCAATCTCTGGTATTAGTACTCCTCCCGGATCTGACCATGAGCAAATCAACAGAGTCTTGCCTCATTGCTAGCAAAGAGACCCTTGTAATCTTCATTTCAGGTGTTTGATGCCCCCTTACTAAACATGGCTTTAGAGCTCCAAAAATAGTCCCTGCAGATTAATTAGCTCCCTAAGCCTGCTCCTAATTTTCTGGAGCTGGTCTGTGTTGATGGTATTAGCTTTTGTTGTACTGTGCTTCATTTTCACCCTGATGTGATAAACTTTTCCTGTTTACCTTCTAATTTCATTGGCTGGAAAAAATTATTTTACCCTGCCTTTTTGTGGGTTTTGCCATTTCAGGAATTGTTTTATGGCAGTATTTAAAAGTGTTCAGAGAGGTTTTAGGGAGATCTTAGGCGAGCCACTGCTTTTTCTTTGCCATCTTCACTCCATTTCTGGGGGATTACTGAGGCAGGGGAAGGGAATAGTTTTTGGGTAAAAATCAATAGAAGATACAACAGAAGCAATGTTTCCATGCAAATGTGATATAAATCACTTAGGTAGAAGGGAGAATTAATTGAGATGCTGAAGAAAAAATAAAAAATTTGACATGATAATATCAGGCATTTAGAACTTTACTTTTAAGATGCATGATGCCATAGTTATGGAATTCTTCATTTGGATATCTGCTAATGCTCTCTTATATGGAGAAATAGCAGTTGGGTGGTAGAGTGGATGGCAAACTGATCCTAGAATCAGACCCAATTCACTTTTTATCTCTTAAATTACCTGATTGTTTGATTGAAGTAGAAGTTGTGAAACAATGACATTTGGGTATGGAGAAGGAAAAAAGGGAAACACATACAGAGATAGAAGGAAGGAAAGACGCAAGCATTTATTAAGTGCCTGATACAGTATTAGGGTACAGAGATGCAAATATAAGCATAAAGAAGAATAGTCTCCTGCCCTCTTGGAGCTTAAAGATGGGGTGATGTCACACAAGGGACTTGTAAAGGAGAACATTATTTTGAAGCCCATCAAGGTTAATACAGGGCTAGGAGGGGAATGAAGGCAGATGTCTTTGATTTTTTTTTTTTTCCTACAAAATGAAGGGTCTAATGGCTCTCTTCAACAATGAGATAATTCATTAGTAAACAATTAGAACTAGTTTTAATCATCTACACCAGAGAGAGGACTATGGGAAATGAGTATGGACCACAATATAGCATTTTCACTCTTTCTATTGTTTGCTTGCATTTTTTGTTTTCCTTTTCAGGGTTTTTTCTCTCTTTATAGATACTATTTTTCTCATACAGGAAGATAACTGTCTACATATATTAGATTTATCATATATTTTAACATATTTAACATGTATTGGACTACCTGCCATCTAGGGGAAGGAGTGGGGAAAGGAGGGGAAAATTTGGAACATAACATTTTGTAAGTGTTGGTGTTGAAAAATTACCCATTCATATGCTTTGTAAATAAAAAGCTATAATTTAAAAAATTAAATTAAATTAAAAAAGGAAAAATTAAAGGTCTAAGAGGGACTTAGCTGTAGGGGAAAAGTGGAGTGATCTAGGGCCATGCAGAACGGTAGGTAATTCAAGGTAAGCATGCTGCAGGAGTAGTGGGATTTTTTAGGATGAGAAGGGCCCTAGACACTGAGGAAAGTTCTATGTTAAAATGTCAGTAGATGCAACCATTCCCAATAAGATCAGGAGTGAAACAAGGTTGCCCACTATCACCGTTACTATTTAATATTATATTAGAAATGCTAGCTTTGGCAATAAGAACTGAGAAAGAGATTAAAGGAATAAGAATAGGCAACGAGGAAACCAAATTATCACTCTTTGCTGATGATATGATTTTGTATACTTAAGAGAACCCCAGAGATTCTACTAAAAATTTATTAGAAATAATCCACAACTTTAGCAAAGTTGCTGGTTATAAAATAAACCCACATAAGTCATCAGCATTCTTATATATCATTAACAAAATCCAACAGAGTTACAAAGAGAAATTCCATTTAAAGTAACTACTGATAGTATAAAATATTTAGGAATCTATCTGCCAAGGGAAAATCAGAAACTTTATGAGCAAAATTACAAACCACTTTTCACACAAATTAAGTCTGATATAACCAATTGGAAAAATATTAAATGCTCTTGGATAGGGTGAGCAAATACAATAAAGATGATAATACTACCCAAACTAATCTATTTGTTTAACGCTATACCAATCAGACTCCCATAAAACTATTTTAATGGCCTAGAAAAAATAACAACAAAATTCATATGGAAAAACAAAAGGTCAAGAATTTCAAGGGAATTAATGAAAAAAAAAATCAAATGAAGGTGGCTTAACTGTACTAGATCTAAAATATATTACAGAGCAGCAGTTACCAAAACCATTTGGTATTGGCTAAGGAACAGATTAGTTAATCAGTGGAATAGGTTAGGTTCAAGGGACAAAACAGTCAACAACTATAGCAACCTAGTGTTTGACAAACCCAAAGACCCCAGCTTTTGGGATAAGAACTTACTGTTTGACAAAAATTGCTGGGAAAATTGGAAACTAATATGGCAGAAACTAGGCATTGATCCACACTTAACACAGTACACCAAGATAAGGTCAAAATGGGTTCATGACCTAGGCATAAAGAATGAGATTATAAATAAATTAGAGGAACATGGGATAGTTTACCTCTCAGACCTGTGGAAGGGGAAGGAATTTATGACCAAAGAAGAACTAGAGATCATTACTGATCACAAAATAGAAAATTTCGACTATATCAAACTGAAAAGTTTTGTACAAACAAAACTAATGCAGACAAAGATTAGAAGGAAGCAATAAACTGGGGAAACATTTTTACAGTCAAAGGTTCTGATAAAGGCCTCATTTCCAAAATATATGGAGAATTGGCTCTGATTTATAAAAAATCAAGCTATTCTCCAGATGATAAGTGGTCAAAGGATATGAACAGACAATTCTCAGATGAAGAAATTGAAACTCTTTCTAACCATATGAAAAGATGCTCCAAGTCATTATTAATTAGAGAAATGCAAATTAAGACAAATCTGAGATACCACTACACACCTGTCAGATTGGCTAGAATGACAGGGAAAGATAATGCAGAATGTTGGAGGGGATGTGGGAAAACAGGGACACTAAATACATTGTTGGTGGAATTGTGAATACATCCAACCATTCTGGAGAGCAATTTGGAACTATGCTCAAAAAGTTATCAAACTGTACATACCCTTTGATCCAGCAGTGTTACTATTGGGCTTATATCCCAAAGATTATAAAGAAGGAAAAGGGACCTGTATGTGCACGAATGTTTATGGCAGCCCTTTTTGTAGTGGCTAGAAACTGGAAACTGAGTGGATGCCCATCAGTTGGAGAATGGCTGAATAAATTGCGATATATGAATATTGTGGAATATTATTGTTCTGTTAGAAATGACCAACAGGATGATTTCAGAAAGTCCTGGAGAGACTTACACGAACTGATGCTGAGTGAAACAAGCAGGACCAAGAGATCATTATATACTTCAACAATAATATTAGGTGATGACCAGTTCTGATGGACCTGGCTATCCTCAGCAATGAGATCAACCAAATCATTTCCAATGGAGCAGTAATGAACAGAACCAGCTACGCCCAGCGAAAGAATTCTGGGAGATGACTAAAAACTATTACATTGAATTCCCAATCCCTATATTTTTGCCCACCTGCATTTTTTATTTCCTTCATAAGCTAATTGTACAATATTTCAGAGTCTGATTCTTTTTGTACAGCAAAATAACAGTTTGGTCATGAATACTTATTGTGTATCTAATTTATATTTTAATATATTTAACATCTACTGGTCATCCTACCATCTGGGGGAGGGGATGGGGTAAGAGGGGAAAAATTAGAACAAGAGGTTTGGCAATTGTCAATGCTGTAAAATTACCCATACATATAACCTGTAGATAAGAGGCTATTAAATAAAAAAAATAAAATAAAAAATAAAAGCAATTTTTTTAAATGAAAAAAAAAATGTCAGTAGAGACATGATTTTGAAGTCTACACAGTCAGAATTGGGCCTAGAAGGAAATAGGAACAGAATCAAAAAGTGTTATTACATATTTCCCTACTGTAGGCATGATCAGTAATGGAATTGTTTATCAGAAATTGAGTCCATGTCATGATTGGTATATTATTCCTGCAGAATAGTTTCTGTTTTCCCCAGAGTGAGGCTGCTTATTTATATGGTTTTCAGTTTGAGAAACATATTCGTGCAGAAAGCAAAAGGAACTTTGCTTGTTTATTATTAGGAGAGACATTGTTAGAAAGATGAAACCTGGGACAATTCTGTCTGATTTGGTGATCAAGGTATAGATTAGTAAATTTTCTGTTGCATAGGAGAAATTGAAGCTGTTATTTTAAGGATTGAATGGAAGAGTCATGACAGTAATCAAAAACATTGTTTAAAAATATATATATAATATATAAAGGTAGTGTTGTAGTATTGATCAAATTTGGTAGATAATTGTACAGCCATCCTTGTTTCTATATTTATATATTTGGGCATGAGATATTTATCATGTCACTTATGAAGAGAAAGTTGCCTTTTGACAGAGAGTAAATGATTTACTAATTCTTTGAGGTTTTTTTTTTTTTTTTTTTAAAGGGAGTTGCCACGTCCTTGCAAAATATTGTCTTTGTGAACCTATTTGATCATAGGGGGATTGGATCCTTATTGTGTAGCTGCTTTATTATATTTTTGAGTATGTTATTCTTGTTGTGGTTATTTAATCTCATGTTGTATAAACTTACAGGTTGCTATAGAAATGTGAATTTACTCAATTCTTGCCTGTTAAGGAAACAAGCCTAGGTGAAGGGGCAGGTCAATTCTCCAGGAGCCTCTACAGCTATGAATCATAATGTCTGAAAGAGTTGCAAAGCAACCTTTACTGACACAGGTGTTGCTTGTGGACTGGGAATGAAATAAATTGGAGGCAGAGGGAAGAGGAGAGAGGTCAGACAATGAGACTGCCTCTCAGTGGAGAGGTCAGAGAACAGCAACTGCCTCTCAATCTACTTGTATCATCATCATCCGCTCACATGAAGAGATCCGTTCTACAAGTCTGAGTTAGACCTCCAGCAGCCACTGACACATGTCTCCCGTATCACAACACTTGCCCTTATTGTGTTGGTGATTATAATTATAACCCCTTAAAACGTGTTATTTTGTGAAGATACTGTAAGATTTTTGTCAATCAGCAATTTGTGTGAAGCTGTAATTGTCCATGATTAATAGAGTCACAGATGACAAAAACCTGGGAGGGCTAAATGGCAGAATCAGGATTTAAAATTTTTGTGACATGCCCAGAGTATTGGGCTGAAGTTTAATAGGGATAAATAAAAGATTTTCCATTTGCCATTTCATGTGAATGTATTGGACCTAAGTAGGTTTTCTAAGGTCCTTTCCAATTCAGAATCTGAATTACAGAAGCCAAAGGTAGAAATTTTTTTTCAATAGTATTTTATTTTTTTCAAATACATATAAAGATAGTTTTGAACTTTCTTTCATTCCTTCCCTCCCCGCAAAGAAAACAAGCAATCTGATATAGGTTAAACATAAAGTACAATCCTACTAAACATATTGGAAGGAAAGAATTCAAGAGGGCTTCTCAAGCAGAATTTTGTGTAACAGATCAAATTGAATGAAGACTGAGGACAAGGCAGTTTAGTGGTTGTCGATATTCTTTAAGTTTCATTTCAGTATAATGGTAAGGATGAAAGTAAGATTGAAAAGGGTCAAAACGGATTTTTTTTTTAAACTGTTGAAGTCTTATCTTATTTTTCCCCCACTTCCATTAACATCTTTGTCCTGCTATCTTTTACTCTTTTATTCATAGTTATACCTTGCTTTCATTGCCAATTTTTTGTTTGTTTTCATGACCTATTTGGGGCATATTCTGTATGATTAACTGTACAAAAAAACTTAGCATTCATGTGACTAATGCACTGGTGCTTAAGTTTGTATTTTATACATTCTAGTGGCAAGCACTCCCAAATAAGAGATGGGCTTTCAAAGTTGATGAAATTTAGAAATATATCTTAAGCCAATATACAGGAAAACTGAATTACATACAAATTATCTTCTATCTCTTTTTGATACTTGAATGGTTATTCTAAGGTTTTGTATCTTCTGGAAAGTTTCTCCTATAGCTTTTGGCAAAGTTACTTTCTTTTCTAAGTCTTATGGTTTGAGTCTAAGACTAGCAATTCATGTTTTAGACTAGGGTTGAATTATTTCTGTGTTCTCTCTCATGCCTTTAGCTGTGCAGCTCATTTGCCCAGTTGTTTGGCATTATGTTCCTTCGTGGTTCTTTGAAAAATGAATCATTTTCATTGTCTTACTTCCAGATGTGTCTTTGCATTTGCTAGTTGCATTTACTGTAGTGGTTTTGAATTTAATATTTGTCAAAGAATTAGAGACTTTGTCTCAATTTTTTTTTCTCCTTGGTTTAAAGGGAATATTTAGAAGTTTTTAATCCATTGACTGCTAAGAATTTATTTATTTATTTATTTGGCAGACTGAACAATTGTTGGTGTTCCTTTTTGATAAATTCAGTTTTCTACTACTGTATTTTTAAATGAAGTGAGATAGTAAATATAAAAGCCCTAGAAAATAAGTGTAACATTAAGCAAGTTGTTTGGGAGTCCAGGTTTGCTGTAACCCTCAGACTTCACACATAAAATGGGTAGGCTAGATAGAAGCTCTTTGAGGTTCTTAGCTTTGAGAATAGGAATTGTGCTGTCTAGTTCTGTAAGAAACAGTATAGTAGAATGGAATGAACCTCTCGTCAGAGTTTAAAGACCTAGGTTTAAATCCTTGCTCTGCCAGGCCATTTACTGTCAGACTTCATCGTTTACCTTCTCAAGATTTCAGTTTTTCATCTTTAAAATGAAAGGAGTGGACCAGAAAATCTATAAGCTACCTTCCTTAAGGTAGTAAAAATTTATCCTTTTTAATTCATCGGTATGATATAGACATTAGGAAATATAGGATGAAAAATAGTGAAGAACCAAATTGATTTCAATAACTCAAAATACAAATTTAAGCAATATTATATCAGATATTTTCCTTATGTCAATCCTTGTTGCTATAGATTTATTGTTTAGTCATTTTTAGTTGTACTGATTCTTCTTGACCCGTTTGGGGTTTTCTTGGCAGAGATCTTGGAGTAGTTTGCCATTTTCTTCTCTAGTTCATTTTACTATTGAGGAAACTGAAACTAATAGGGTCAAGTGACTTATCTAGGGATACACCTCTAGTAAAGGTACTGACTTCAGGTGGGGCATTATCCACTATGTCATAGATTACTTGGCTGTTTGTCTTGCTATTTCATTCTGATTTCTTTTTCACCCTGCTGTGAATCACTCTTTCCTCTATATTTACACAGCTTTGTTCTATTCTTCATTATATTCTTTGTTACTGTTTCCATTTCACTTTCCTTATATTTCATTCCTGTATCTTTCTTGTTTAGACCATGTGGAGGATCCAGCTGTGAGTAGCCACCATGTAGGACCCTACAGGAACCTGATGGTAAGTGCACATGTGTACTTATCAGGCTTCCACTGGGTTCTGTGCTGATCTATAGGCACCTATATAGCTTTAGAGTCTGAAAATTAACTGGTGTGTTTTGCAAAATCACTGTAGTTTTAAACCAAAGTACAGAATAAATTCAAAGAATAACATTTATTTGTTGAAAAACATATAATAATAGTTAATATCAGGTATTGTTTACCTCCTCATTTTATATGAGAACTTCCTTTCTGTGAAGAAGATAGTATGATATGGAAGAAAGTGGCATTGATTACAAATCAGGAAACTGACTCTCATTGTCCTAATTTGACTTTGTTACTAATTAGGTGGGCAACGTGAGCTGAGTTATAGCTTTTTTGGGCAGTAGTTTCTACATCTGGAAAGTTGTGGTTTGTCCTTTGTTCTTGAAGAAAACCAAGACATCAGTGGGGCGGGGAAGGGGAGATGCCATGACATGGGAATGAGTTGGATTAAATGAGGGAGGGCTGTCATAGGTACCTGCCTCACTTTCCCTCCACTGCCATCTGGGTCTCAGGATGACTGCAGCTGGCCCTGGATGTAATGAGAGAGCTTGGCTTTTTTTAAGCTGAGGTCTTCAACAGGTCTCAGTTTGACTTAGACCACATTTATTCAGTGATTAAGGCTAGGTAGCAGTGAAGGCAAAGAATCTCCTCAGGATTTCTGGCCAAATGATTGCTGTTCATATTCAATCTGAGTCAATCCAGACTCAAATATAGAACAAATAGGACTTGTCTAGAACCTATGGGTGGCCAATGAGAATCAGATTGTTTTTGATTTAAGGTATGGATCTTAAGAAAGACACTAGCCAATAAACCACATCTGAAAAACAGGAAATAATTAGAAGACCCTAAAATTAAGAGCCACCAGGAATGGCCTGTAGAAGTGAAATTTTAGTTGGGACTTAAAGGAAGCCAGGGAAGCAGCAGGCAGAGAGGAGGGGGGAATTGCATTACAGGCATAGGGGGCAGTAAAAAAAAATTTCTTGGAGCTTAAAGATGGAGTATTTTATAGAACAGCAAGAAAGTCAATGTTATTGAATTGAAGGGTATGTGATGGGGGCAGGGGGCCCAAAATAGATTTAAGAACAGTCAGCATAGAGATGTGAGGCACACTACAAGGAAGAGAGTGCTGGCCTAGGGAGTCAAGAAGATCTGGAGTCTACATCTGGTCTTGACACTTGTTTAGATTTTGCACAAATCACTAAATGTTTGCTATTGCTTCAGTTTCTTCATCTGGGAAAAGGGCATAATAACAGTCACTTCCCAGAGTTGCCTTACCAAATGAGCTAAGATTTGTAAAGTGCTTAGTATATAGTGCCGGACATATAGTAGGTATTCAATATGTTAGGGATATCATCATGATATAGTCATCATGATATAGTATGATATATAGAATGATGATATAGTAGTATTAGTAATTAAGTCCATAAGAGTAGGGGAGATCATTAAGTGAAGTAGTTTAGAAGGAAAGAGAGGGGACCAGGGCAGCATCCTGTAGGACACAAATGATTAGAAATCTTAATCCAGATGAAGCTCTTGCAAAAGAGACTGTAAGTGATCAGGTAGGGTAGGAGGAAAACCAGGATCAGTGATATCCCTAAAACCTATAGAAAAGAGAATGTCAAGAAGAAGACGGTGGGTGAAAAGAGTGAGGATTGAAACCGTTTTCATTCTTTTTAGCAATTAAAAGTTCATTGTTAACTTTTGAGAGAGCATTTTGTTGGAATGAAGTGGAAGCCAGATTGTAAAAAGTTAAAAGAATGAGAGGAGTGAAAGAGGAAGCTACCTAGTTGGCCACTGATTGGCATTCTATCCATTGCATCATCTAGTATAAGTGGACAATGGATAAATGTCAAACATCACTTAGAAATAAAATTGTTTTAATTTAGCTATTGGTAATGGGAGTCACTCTTGAATAAGCTCTTTGTTTGAAGTTGGTATAAAAGTTGTTAGAACAAAGATAAAAATGAAGAGGTGGTTATAAGAAAAAATAAAAGTAATACATACTGTTGCATGAAATTAAAACAATCCCAACTTGACCTAATCAGACATGTTTACACTGATACTGAAAGATATGGAGTATGGATGGAGGAAAGGATATTACCATTGATTATGATAATTTCACAGAGAAGTTTACCTGATATAAATTAGTTGCCATAAAAAGGAAAAAAAAAAGATTAGAAACTATCTTTTTCAGCCAGAAAACACAATTATTTGTCAAGTGAAGAGAGATGGAGCCGAGAGAAACACTGATTTAGAACGTAAATTTGTTTTTAAAAATTCTTATGAAGAATGATGGAAGATTGAGTACCTCATAAAACCAAAACCATGAAGGAAAAATTAGTCCAACAAAAGTTTCAATAAGGAATCCAATGAAACAGTCATTCAGGCATATAATAAGCACTTAATAAATGTTTGGTAAATTTAAGAATAAAACTTGAAAGGACAAAAAATGAAAAGAAATTTAAAAGTATTCTTTAAAAATTGTTATTGACTTTTAAAAAAATATCACCTTCATTTTCAAATATACCCCTATTCATCCTTACTTGGGTAATAAAAAATAAAAGAATAAAGAATAAAGAACACAGAATAAAAAAGAGCCCTCCCCCCCCCCCAAAGTAGTTCTCTAAAACTAACCAACACATCAACTTAGTCTGACTGTGTATATGTATTTCAAATATATTTTTGTTTTGTTCAAATGTTTCTAATTAAATTTTTGTAACATTCATTTTTAAAAATCTCTGGAAGACAAGCTATCTGATATTGGTCACATATGATGTATATAAGACATGTTTCCATATTAGCCATCTTGCAAAAAAGAAATTACATAAGTTCTTTAGAATTATTTTGAATCATTGTTTTGATCAAAGTAGTGAAATCTTTCACTTGATCATCATTGTAACATTGCTGTTACTCTGTACAGTGTTCTCCTAGTTCTGTTCACTTCAATTTAAATCCATTCATATCAGACTTCCCAAGTTTTTCTGAAACCATCCTGCTTGCCATTTCATAGCACAATACTATTTCATCATAAGTGTATTTCAGCCATTTCTCAGTTAATAGACATCTCCTTAGTTTTCCAATTCTTTGCTATCACAAAAAGTTATTTTCATACAAATAGGTAATTTTCCATTTTCTTTGATCTTTTTGGAATAAAGGCCAAGAAGTGGTATTGGAGGAAAACAAACTGTGTAATTACCCAAAATTGGATGGAGGGACAAGCAAGGGATTTTATAGCATAATTAGAATAAAGATGTAATTCATCAGAGAAGAGTATGGCAAGAAGGATTCCATTTATAGATTCAGTTAATATCAACTGAACAGCTAAAAGAAACCCTTTTCTTGGGATGGTATGTATAAGACCTGGAAGGATTACATTCTGCATTGCTGGTAGGAATATTCAAATTTGTGAAATCCCTGATCTTGCTCAATTTAATAATTTGCATTTATATTCCAAGTTAGAACCAGTGCCCTATTATTAGTTCATTCTAGTGGTAGTCACAATTGCTTAGAGTTGAAGTGAATAGGTTATCCCATAACTATTGGGGCTTTTTTAGTGCTTAGGGATTTCTCTAGACTTCAGAATTAGTATTTTGTTTATATACATAGAGATATGTGTCCACATACATATATACACAAATACACATGTATATATGTATCAGACCAAATGTATTTTCAGTGAAACAAATTTTGATTATTCTAAGAAAGATTTGATAGATATGTTAGGTGTGGGTTTCATGTCTTTTTGCTTCCAATGTGATAATATGTGACATTCCATATACTTGTCTTTTAAAGTAACAGTGACATTTTTGTATATTATTATGTATATTTTAACATAGACTGTTTTACTGTGTGCCAGATGCAATGGCAAATATTTAACAATTTTTATCGAATTCAATTTTCACAACAGCCCTGGGGTATGTACCATTGTAATCCCCACTTAACAGATATGAAGATGAGGAAATTGAGGCAAATCAGAGATTTTTACTTGCCTGGGTCTCACACAGTTTATGTGAGTTTAAGATTGTAGTTGAACTGAGATCTAATTGTTTCCAGACCTTGTACTCTATACACTGTAACGATTAGTAAGCCACTTTGGGGATGGAAGGGAGATTACATACTCTGTTCTTCCCATTTTGAAGTGAAAAAAAAATTTGTGTGTGTCTGTATATATTTGGAGTTCCAGATCTTTGAGATTTCTAATTTTATTTTCTGATATATAATGTGATTTAATATACAGAACACATTTTGTACTTGAGATAGTTAAGGGAATACTCCTAGAGGAAAACTTCAGTGGTGTGTGTTTGTTTTTTCATTTTAAAAATGGCTTGTTCATTATCTTAAATATTTCACATATTCAGAAATGACTCACATTTAGAGAGTACAGTCTTTTGTTCCTTGTTTGTATAATGAGATTGCACCATTGATTTATTTGTAAACTACCAGTATTGCTTTGGGGAATACCAAGCTCTCCCAAATGTATGACCTTTGGCTGCATCTTGAACTAAAGAAGCTTGGCTTTGTATCCCTAAGAGCTTATCAAGATTTTATTTTCTGGGTATCCACAGTAGTTGATCAGTAGGTGTGTTTCTAGGCATTGATTGATATGAGTGGACTCAGTGTGGTCCAGAGCGGGTAATCTGTGCAATGAAGCATCATGGTAACAATATTTGATTCTTCTTGTCTTGTGAGAAATGAGTAGTCTACAATTTTCTTAGTTTGCCATTTGTTCAGCTTACATTTCTTAAGTGTCTAATCTGTGTGAAGTCTGGTGACAAAGAAGCCAAGATGAAAACGTTGTCCTTGAATTTCATTCTGCTTGGGTGATATAAAACTTTTCCATAAAAGGTAATTAAATCCAGATTATTGAGGAGGTAAAGAACACTAATATATATTCTTGTATTCGGAAGCATAACAAGTGAACTATTAGTTTTTTTTTTTTTTAATTTTTGGCAAAGGAGCAGAATTTTGATTCACACAACCAACAAGGAAGCAAATGAAACAAGTATTATTAAGTGTATCATTTGTTAAATATAATTATTTTGACAAATTGTTTTGGTAATATAGATCAATGGTAGATCCAAATGCCAAAATAATTTATACATATGATTTAGGTTTGCCCATATGGTTGAAAGGGTCTTTTTAATTGGGGGAAAAAAAGTTATGAACGTTTGAGAACCAAAAGGGACTTTATGTACAGAAGAGAAATATAGGGAAATGTTTAAATTTGTAGAACTGGAAAAAAAGTATAGAATCCTATTTTCTTTAAGCAATATTTCTTTTCTCACATCTTGGTCCCTTTCTCCCTTCTGCCCCTAATTCCCAAACAACCAAATCCAAAAAGAATTAAAGAGATGGTAAACTTTTGAGTTGAGGGAAAGTCATGAGTTATCTTTGTTAATTTGAAAAGCGAAAAGATACTTGAGGGGAGATCAAAGAATGAATTATTAATAAATTGGAAATTTCTTGAATTCTCCTATACAGAAAAAAAATTGTGGAAGTCCATCAGCAAGTCTTCAAGAAAGGACTGGAATAGTATAATCTAGTAATAGTATAATGAGCAAGTGTGAACTTTTAATAACTTGTTTTAATTTTCAGAGTGTATATAAAACTTCACATAGTAATTCAAAAAATATTTATTTCAGTTCTGCAAGAATCCAAAGAATTTCTCAGTTATCTAAAAGAATCTTCACATATTTACACAATATTATACTCCTTTGTTTTTGTCTGAGGCAAAATAATTTTTAATTGAATCTTTTAAAGATTAGTAATTTTTTCCTTTTTTTATTGAAGCTTCTTATTTTCAAAACATATGCAAGGATAAATTTTCAACATTGACCCTTGCAAAAACTTGTGTTCCAATTTTCCTCCTCCTTCTCCCCTCCCCTTCCCTAGATAACAAGTAATCCAATATGTGTTAAACATGGTAAAAAATATATGTAAATCCAACATAGGCATACATATTTATACAATTATCTTGCTGCACAAGAAGAAGCAGATCAAAAAGGGAAAAAAGAGAAAGAAAATAAAATTCAAGCAAACAACAATAAAAGAAGTGAAAATGCCATGTTGTGATCCAGACACAGTTTCCAGTCTTCTCTCTGGGAAATGGGTCTCATCATCACAAGATTGGAAATGGTCTGAATCACCTCATTGTTGATGAGAGCCACGTTCATAAGAACTGATCATCATATAATCTTGTTGTTGCTGTGTACTCATTTCACTTAGTTCATGTAAGACTCTCCAAGCCTCTCTGAAATCATCCTGCTGGATTGTTTTGTATAGAAAAATAATATTCTATAACATTCTTATACCATAACTTATTCAGCTATTCTCCAACTGATGAGCTTCTACTCGGTTTTCAGTTTCTGGCCACTCCAAAAAGGGCTGCCACAAACATTTTTGCACATGTGGATCCTTTTCCTTCTAAAGATTAGTCTTTAATTATAAATAGTGTTTGTGTGGGTTATAGAGACCCTAACCCAAATTGACTACTCAGCAATATCTAAAAGTGAAGATAGAAAGTTTTTATTAGAATCTCATGAGAAGTGGGCAGTTCCTACTTGGTAAATAAGTCAGAATGAGGAAAGCTGGATCCTGAAATAAAGAGGTTGGTTAAATAGACATGCAATTCCCAACCTCTCCTCAAAATCCCCCTTAAGCAAAGTGTTTTGTCTTGATTGGCTCTTGCGGTCACTTTTCCTTTATATGGAGGGTGGAGTGACAATGGGCCAACTAGAAATGAGGTAAGCAAGCAAAAATTACAATTTTAAGATCTCATGATTTCTAGGAAATCAAAACTAAGGCCTAAGGCTTTACCTACTTTAGCTGATAGTCTCTGAGGAACCACATCACTTGCTCTTCCTCCCCTCCCCCCCAACATACAGTGTGAATATTTTTTTAATTTGCTATGTTCTTCATATCTGCAAAATTCAGTATCTAAAAGTATATATTTTTCTAGGTTTGTTATTTTACTAGAAAACCAATTTTAAAAAATGTGACATAATAGCTAATTTGTAATGTCCGGACTAGCTCTCTGGAGGATCTTGGGATCAGCCTTGATCTTAATGGAGGAGTACAGGAGGATGGTGAAAGAGGGAATGTCTCTATTTCCAGTCTTCTCAGCCCTTAAATACCTCATTATGATTACATCATTACAGCACACTTAAGTATATGTGAACTAGAGAACCATCATCTCATTAATCACACTGAGTTAACACCCTGCTGTAAGAATCTTTGCTTCAAGTATACTTTTCTTAGAGTTCCCCAATATTTGCAGTCCTTTATACTAATTCATAAATACTGTTCTGTAGTTGGCCATCCTATGTTTCCTAGCACTAGTTCCTAATATGTTACCCATTTGTTATAGAAAGTGTAGTGAGTGTCATGGCCAGAACTCTGAACTTGGAATCAGATTTGGGTTCAAGTTTATCCCTTTTCCTTATTAGCTGTCAAACTATTTTATTTACCTACTCTATGTCAATTTCCCCCCCAGTCTTTTTAAGAAAACATTTTATAAATCTTAAAACTGCTGTTGAAGCAGTGCTGAGAAGAGAAAAGATCAGGTTGATACCTTGAAGTCTGGCTGGGAAGGTTTAGGAAATGAACGTTAAGCAAATTCATTAAAAGTAGTACTTGTCCTTGAAACAAAACACTGTGAGACATGAAAAAAGAAAAGAAATAGAATATGAAATAGAAGGGGGTAAAAGTTACAATATACCAAGTCCTGCTCCTTAGACTTAATTTAGGAATATTTCATATTTTTTCTATTGTGAACATGTTTGTTTATTGAATATTTATCTTATTGCTTTTAGCTTATTTAAATTTACCAGAAACATTTGTGTTTTCATTCTGTCTTCTAAAGTATTTGTTTCCTATCCCAGAAGATTATGATATTACTAAAAAAAAAAAAAAAAGAGAGAGAGAAAAAACTGCAATTAGTATTTTAAGAATGTTCTTTTCATATTTGTTAATGAAATATTGAATTGTACTGAATTAAAGTGGAATCCCATAAGATACTATGAATACCTTATAACTTGATAGTGAATTATTCTGCATTTGATCTTGGAATCCATTATTCTTTTTTCAGCTTCATAGAATTCATATTTCTGTGGTTTCATTTTGACAAGTGCAAGTGACTAACTGTACCGTACCCAAAAGATACCCAAGTTTATTCTATTTTCTAAGTAACTAAACTTACATCCTATGATGTAAGGAAAAAATTAAAAACCAAATGACTAGTATCAAAAATAAAAAGGGTGATGAAAGCAATTATTAGGGATTATTTTGCCCAATTATATTCCAGTAAAATTGACAATTTAAGTGAAATGGACTAATATTTAAAAAATATAAACTGACCAGCTTATATTTTATCCTTTCTACATTTACATATTTTATATTATTACATATTTTATACTACCCAGTTTATATATTTTACTGCTCTGAGGAATTAAAATAACTTAGTTTTGGAAAAGGAATTGAATAAGCCATCAGTGAACTCTCCAAGAAAAAATCCCCAGAACCAGATGGATTTACAAGTGAATTTTATCAAACATTTAAAGAACAATTAATCCTAATATCATATAAACTATTGGGGAAAAGTAGGTAAAGAAGGAGTCCTACCAAATGCCTTTTACCACATGAATGTAATTTTGATACCTAAATTAGGAAGAACAAAAACAGAGAAAATTATAGATCTAATTCCTTAAATGAATATTGATGCAAAATCCCCCCCCCCCAAAAAAAAAGTAGATAGTTTCAACATTCATTTTTTTTATAAGCTTTTGAGTTCCAAATCTTTTCTCATTCCCTCCCACCTTATGGGTTATATATGTGTAATCATATTAAACATAATAATTATCTTGTGAAAAATAAAATTGTAAATAAAATGTTCACTTTTCCAAAATAGTGAAGATAATTCTGTTTTGGTCTGCATTCAGACTCCATATATTTTTCTAGATAAAAATAGCATGTTCCATAATGAGACTTTTGGAATTGTTTTAGATGATTATACTGCTGAGAAGAAATTCTAAAATTTTTAATGAAATATTAGAATGTATTTCAAATAAATTTGATTCAAAAAATCAAAATTGCCAGGTGAGATTTATATGAAAAAAACAAGGCTGATTCAATATTAAGGAAATTATCAGCACAATTGACAATATCAATAACAAAACAACAAAAATCATGATTGTATGACGAGAAACAAACAAATTTGTGGCAAAATCCAATACTTGTTTTAAAAGCACCAGAAAGTATAGAAATCAACGGGAGCCTTTCTTAAAATGATTAGCATCTATTGAAAAAAATTAACAAAGCAAGAAATTGAAAGAAAAAATAGGCAGTGAAGAAATAAAATTATTACTTTTTTGCAGATAATATGATGGTATACTTTTAGAACTCTAACTAAAAAACTAGTTGCAGCAACTTCAGCAAAGTTGCCGGATATAAAATAACCAACATAAATTGTGGATTTCCATATACTATCAGTAAAACTCAACAGCTAGAGATAGAGAAGATCCATTTAAAATAACAATAGACAGTATAAAATACTTGAGTCTACCTAAAAATACAAACCTAGGAATTATATTAAGACAGTTACAAAACACTTCACAGAAATAGATCTAAACAAATAGAGAAATATTATTTGCTTCTGGATAGGTAAGCCTGTATAATAAAAATGACAATTCTACCTATGTTACTTTATTTATTCAGTGCCATACCAAACTGCCAAAAAATTATTTTATAGACCTATGAAAGATAAGTCACAAAATTCATCTGGAAGAACAAAAGAAAAAGGATATCAAGGGAGTCGATAAAAAAATAATGTGTGAATTGAAGCAGTCTATAACAGTTCCATGTATTCTGTATTACAAAGCGATAATCATCACAACAATTTAGTACTGTCTAATAGAATGGTGGGTCAGTAGAATAGCTTAGGTGTATAATATAAAGTAATAAGTGACCATGGAATTCTAATGTTTGATAAACCCCCAAACTTTAGATTTTGGAGCATTTGACAAAAATTGCTGGAAAAACAGGAAAGCAGTTTGGCAGAAATTAGGCATGGATTCCAATATCTTACACTGTATATCATAATAAGGTCACAATGGATAAATGATTCAGACATAAAGAGTAATAATTATAAGTAAATTAGGGGAAGATGGAAAAATCTACCTGTCAGATCTATGGATAAAAGAAATTGTTTCTGACCAAACGAGAGAAAAAGTGACAGGAAGTAAAATTGATAATTTTGATTTTGTGAGATTAAAGTTTCTGTACAAACAAAACCAGTATAACCAAAATTAGAAACTGGCAGGAGGGAAAGGGGGAAGCATTTTTACAGGGAGTTTCCTTGATAAAGGCCTCATTCCTCATATATATAGGCAACTGAGCTAAATTTATAAAAACAAGAGCCATTTCCCAGTTGTTATATGGGAAAGGAGAGGATCAAGTAGTTTTAGAAAAGCTCACAATAGTCATATGAAAAAGTTTTCTAAATCATTCCTGATGAAAGAAGTGCAAATTAAACAGCTCTGGAATACTACTTAATATTTCATACCTATCAATTGATTGAAAAGGAAAATGTTAAATGTCTTTGGGGAAATGTAAGAATTGAAACAACTAAAATGCATTGTTGGTAGAGTTGTGAACTTGACCCCACTCTGGAGAGCAATTTTTAAGGACTTTGAAATTGTGCATATCCTTTGACCCAGTAATACCACTACTAGGTCTATCTAAAAAAGATCAAACAAGAGGGGAAAGGACCTATCTGCACAAAAATATTTATGGCAGTTCTTTTTAGTGTCAAAGAATTGAAAATTAAGGGAATGTTCATCAGTTAAGGAATGGTTGAAGAAGTTGTAGGTATATGGTTGTGATGGAATACTATGGTGCTGTAAGAAATGAAAAGCAAGAGATGGTTCTCAAAAAAAACTGGTCAAGACTCATATGATGTGCAAAGTGAAGTGAGCAGAACTAAAGCATTGTACACAATAATAGCATTATTGTAGGGATGATCACCTTTGAGTGACTCTGGTGAAAATAGTGAGGCACATAATTCCAAAGAACCCATGCTAAAAATGCTGCTCACCTGTAGTGAGAGAACTAATGAACTCTTAATGCAGATTAAGTATATCTTTTTTTTTTTTTTTTAAATAATTATAACTTTTTATTGACAGAACCCATTCCAGGGTAATTTTTTACAACATTATCCCTTGCACTCACTTCTGTTCCGACTTTTTCCCCTCCCTCTCTCCACCCTCTCCCCCAGATGGCAGGAAGTCCTATACATGTTAAATATGTCACAGTATTTCCTAGATAAAATATATGTGTGCAGAACCGAACAGTTCTCTTGTTGTACAGGAAGAGTTGGATTCAGAAGCTAAAAATAACCCAGGAAGAAAAACAAAAATGCAAAATGAAAATGTTTTCCCAGTTTGTTGCTTCCCTTCTAATCTTGTTTGCATTAGTTTTATTTGTACAAAAGCTTTTAAATTTGATGTAATCAAAATTTTCTATTTTGTGATCAATAATGATCTCTAGTTCATCTTTGGTCACAAATTCCTTCCTCCTCCACAAGTCTGAGAGGTAAACTATCCTATGTTCCTCTTATTTATAATCTCGTTCTTCATGCCTAAATCATGGACCCATTTTGATCTTATCTTGGTGTATGGTGTTAAGTGTGGGTCCATTAAGCATATCTTTTTAAAAATTTTCTTTTATTGTTTTATATTTTCTTTTGCACCAGAAGATATTTTGTATGATATCAAATGTATAATTGAAATCAAAATGTTTGCCTCACACTCAAGAAGTGGGGAGGGGCAATTGGAAGGGAGAGAATTGGGAACTCCGAATTTTTAAAAATTGTTTAAAAATATTTACCTGTAATTTGGAAATATTTAACAAAATAAATAAAAATAATTTTAAAAACCTCTAAATTTGCCAATATTTACTGCCCAATTGCTTTTTATGAATTATCAGTATTATATGATGCTATTATCTTGTTTTCTTTTCAGCAATTTTAAATCAGATTTTATTTTAAGGTGGGCATAACTATAAAGGGAATTAATTCCCCCATGTCCCTTACTAAAATAGGTACAGCAAGTTTCTTTTAGTATTTATTTTACAAAATGTTGCCTTTTACTTTTTCCACTGAACTTTTATATTGGTAATTTGTCCGTTATTTTATTTAAAAGAAACTAAAGTAGTTAATGTCCAGAGGTAAACAGTTTGCCAGGATTGGATTAATAATTGTCATCATCATTTTCCCTGTTTTGTACTACTGATTATATCAAGAATAGCAGTAAAACATGGATTTCTTTATTTTTCAGGAAAGAAAAAATCCCAGGAGGGTAAAAATAAGGCAAACAAGACCGAAGACAAAGCAAAACTAAAGAAAGGTGAAAGTGACTCAGCTTCTGCAAACATGAGGGATTCTGAAGAAGGTAAGTTTTGAGACTGAACTTTAAAATGAGATTTGACCATGTCTGATTTGTTGATTATTTGTACTCTTGGTGTTCTGCCTTCCCAAGGACTAGAAGAAGGATAATGGGGAAATATAGCTTTGTATGTTTAAGGGATAATTTAATGGTTTCTAGTGGTGTAATTTTAATTACTAGATACAAGATATATAAGAAGATATAAGATATCTTCTAGATATATAGATATTTATATCTAGCTATAAGAAGATGGAAATTTAAAAATATATATACAGAGGTACTCTTAAAATTCAAAAGAACCAAATTTAGGGCCTGCCTCTGACACATATAACTGATGTGACTGACCATATGGAGAACATGTAACTACTCAGTGGACTAGGCAATAGCCAAGACTATTAGTAACAGAAGAGTTGCTGCTTTTTAGGGAGGTTCCACACTGATGAAATCTTTGATCTAATAGCAACAAGCTATAAATGTATTTGTATGGGACAATGGTCTTTCTTCCTTAAAACAAACAGTGGTGACAGATTAAGAGAGGGGAGTGAGTCTTGTTGACTTGTAAAATATTCTCTATAGCTCCTCATTAATTGTTCACCCATATCTGAGGTTTTAGGATTTAGACCTTCAAGGGATCTCATCCCCACATTGGTCAAGGAAGTTTCCTGCAGTTAACGTCTCTCTATCTGTCTCTGACTCTGTGTCTGTCTCTGTGTTTCACACACACACACTCACACACACACACCCCTACCCCTTCTGACTCTATACCAGTGCTTGTTCTATTTTCTTGTTATGTTATAAAAATACCCTAAATGTTAATATTCTGGGTATACTAGAATGCCAACCTTCCAAATGAGACATGATTTGAGAATTCCCTAGGAAGTAGAGCTACTGGTTTATTGTTAGCTCTACTAGCAGCTCAATAAATCTATGTAGTAAGGTATCTACATTTGTTATGTACTAAACGAAGGTAAATGAAGTAGCTTGCTCAATTCTCTTTTGTTTTATATGGACTCTAAAATGGAGTTGTATAAATGATTTTCAGATTCCTTTGCAAAGAACAATTCTGGAAGCTGAGTTTTCTTTCAACATCATTTCCTCAATATTATCACTGGTGGTGATATTTATACATGATTGTGAATCTTCATGATGAGTTATAAAATGCACATAAGCAATCTCACTTTCAGGAGATCAGTAGACTAATCAGAGTAAGTAGGGGCCATAGATTTTCCTGAGAAAATTGTCAGAACAGGAAAGAGAACATTATTCAATTTTGTGACAGTATTTTCAGTTGAAAAATTCTAAGTTTTAAAAGATTACATTCAAAAAGTATTTTTTTCCTGACATAACATTAGATTTCTAAAACAATTACATCTTTGAAACGAGATTCAGTTAATATTTAAAACACTTTTGCAACGTGTAAAGCATTTGTAGTACTTCCCTGAATGTGTGCTGTATTTTGTTTAACAAATGATGGATATGATGAGTAATTAATTCTGCCATTGTTCATTAAACAATTTTACTTGCTGCATGTTTGTACTCGATGTTCTTTCTAGAGATAGAAAGTAAAGAACCTGCATCAGAGGCATGGAGACTGTTTTTGTTCTCCTGAGTAGTTAGTAGAGCTGAACAGCTTTTAGCTTTTATTACTTTGTACACTTCTGTATCTCAAAATGTTAAGTGCCACGTCTGGAATTGTTTACTTAAATAGCAATTATTTCCTTCTAAATGTATATGTTTTACCCTTGTAAAAAGCAAGTTATTGTTGTGTAACTGAGCTATTGATAGAATTCCAAACTTGAAAAGATTATTTTTATTTTCTTTTGTCTTTTTTAAAGCAACATCCTGTGTGGAAATTTTGGTTAAGGAAGGTCACAAATGAACCTCTTTTTGAAATTAGCACCATTGAACTATTGTTTTCCTCATTTTGTGGGAAATTCATGAAAGTGGAATTCGTGAAATTTGACTTAGAGAAGAAGAAAAGCTGATTTTATTATTTAAAGGAGAAAACCATACTGCTTGCTAACACATACATCAACTATATAACATTTCAGTTAATAATTCTGCATTTTTGTTATCTGATGCCCCTAGCACTTTCTTGCTTTTCTGCTTGATGACTGGGTCCTGCAGCCCCACTTTGTGTATTTTCAGAACATAGAGAACTAGTTTTCATTCATCACTGCACTTTGCATTGGTTTTATAATATAGATATATTAGAACAGGAGGAAAAGCAAGACTGGTATGCTTAGAAAAAAGGGGAGATTGACCTAAATGAATAAGGAAAGGGATATTATAGGGGCTGGACATATGCTTTCATTGCTATAGGGATGTTCTTGGTAAAGAAATTCATAACAGTACAGATCTGTTGAGATTTGCCTAAAGCCTCAAGACATTAAGTAATTTGGCCAGGTTGACACAAGGTCCCAGAGCCTACCTGCATCCAAGGTAGGTCTGAACGGTTTTGAGGCCATTCCTTCATTCACTGCATTTTGTTGTTGAATAAATGAATACTACTATCCATTAAGAGTTCAGAGGTGTATTCTTGATATCGAACCTCCCTACATGGACACAGATGGTAATTTCTAGTTGCCTTTGTTAAACTACTTTTTTATTACCATGACAAAAGAAATTCATTACTTTTTAGCCAGTTTTTTGACTGTGGCTAATATCTCAATAATAATATATATTTGTTAATTACTTATATTAAAATAATTTTATTTTCTTTTATTAACTTTTTATTGAAGAACCCATGCCAGGGTAATTTTTTACAACATTATCCCTTGAACTCACTTCTGTTCCAATTTTTCCCCTCCCTCCCTCCCTCCACCCACTCCCCCAGATGGCAAGCAGTCCTATACATGTTAAATAGGTTACAGTATATCCTAGATACAATATATGTGTGCAGAACTGAATAGTTCTCTTGTTGCACAGGGAGAATTGGATTCAGAAGGTATAAATAACCCAGGAAGAAAAACAAAAATGCAAGCAGTTTACATTCATTTCCCAATGTTCTTTCTTTGGGTGTAGCTGCTTCTGTCTACCCTTGATCAGTTGAAACTGAGTTTAGCTCTTCTCTTTGTCAAAGAAATCCACTTCCATCAGAATACATCCTCATACAGTATCGTTGTTGAGGTATATAATGATCTCCTGGTTCTGCTCATTTCACTTAGCATCAGCTCATGTAAGTCTCTTCAAGCCTCTATGTATTCATCTTGCTGGTCATTTCTTACAGAACAATAATATTCTATAACATTCATATACCACAATTTACCCAACCATTCTCCAATTGATGGGCATCCATTCGTTTTCCGGTTTCTAGCCACTACAAACACGGCGGCCACAAACATTTGTGCACATACAGGTCCCTTTCCCTTCTTTATGATCTCTTTAGGATATAAGCCCAGTAGTAATACTGCTGGATCAAAGGGTATGCATAGCTTGATAACTTTTTGAGCATAGTTCCAAATTGCTCTCCAGAATGGTTGGATGTATTCACAATTCTACCAACAATGTATTAGTGTCCCTGTTTTCCCACATCCCTTCCAACATTCCACATTATCTTTCCCTGTCATTCTAGCCAATCTGACAGGTGTGTAGTGGTATTGCAGAGTTGTCTTAATTTGCATTTCTCTGATTAATAATGATTTGGAGCATATTTTCATATGGCTAGGAATAGTTTCAATTTCTTCGTCTGAGAATTGTCTGTTCATATCCTTTGACCATTTATCAATTGAAGAATGGTTTGATTTCTTATAAATTAGAGTCAATTCTCTATATATTTTGGAAATGAGTCCTTTATCAGAACCTTTGACTGTAAAAATGTTTTCCCAGTTTGTTTCCTTTCTAATCTTGTCTGCATTAGTTTTGTTTGTACAAAAACTTTTCAATTTGATATAATCAAAATTTTCTATTTTGTAGTTAATAGTGATCTCTAGTTCTTCTTTGGTCATAAATTCCTTCCTCTTACACAGGTCTGAGAGGTAAATATCCTATGGTCTTCCAATTTATTTGTAATCTCATTCTTTATGCCTAGGTCATGAACCCATTTTGACCTTATCTTGGTGTATGGTGTTAAGAGTAGGTCAGTGCCTAGTTTCTGCCATAATGATAGGTCTTTTGAAGAAATTGGTTTAGAATGTTTCTTCAGATTTGTGTAGTGAAAGCTGACAAAAATTCCTGACTATGCTTGATAAATATAGAAATGATATTTCAGATTCAACAGTATACTTTTAAAGATGTCAGATACTAATACAGAGTTAGTTATTTCATTTGGCGTTTTGATGTAGGGAATGACTTAAAGAACAAAAGTTCAGTAGGAGAAGAAAACAAATCTTGTCCTTTGTGGGAGAAAAGATGGGGGGGAGTGAAATTGTAGGTATTTTAATGATTATTTCAGTAATTGGAAAGTCCTTACTGATTCACTCAGGTTCAAGGAGATCATTTTAAATAGACTGAACATATTGAAAGTGTATTTGTGGATTTCATGATTAATGGGTTAAAATGCCCAGTTATTGCTAACTTGCTCTTCTCTCTAGACTTTTCTGAGCCACTTTTCCTGCCTCCCTTCTCAACTACCAATTAAGAACTGTCCTGAATTCTTCCAAAGTCATTGAATTAGAAGTATCATTATATCTGAATTTCTATCCGAGTACTTTCCATGACTCCTATTATAACAACACAATACTTGCTATTTTATCAACTATATTCTTCACAAATTTCTGGGCCTAAAAACTTCACTACTTGGGGTGGCCTGCTTTCTGGTGATAAGCTTCTCTGAGCTGAGCCGGACTTGTTCTTGGTTTACAAAAACAGTTTTTGTTGCTAGGCTTGTATGCCAAGCCTTTCTAGTTTCAGAAGGAATCACTGTAAGTTTGTGTTCTCTGCTGGCATAGCCTATGAGGATGCAGCATCATCATCATTACATGACTGGATTAATAATGGCAATCCTAGATGAGATGCATGGCAGAAAGTATTTTATTCTTTTATAGATTTGGAAACTCAGATAAGTTGTCGAAAGGTAATGCAGGTATTAATGTCAGCTGGAACTTGAAGAGACTTCAAAGATCAGTATTATTTTAACTATCCCATGTTGTCTCTCTCTTTTCATCACCCCTCCCAGTCTTAAATTTCAGTATATTTTGCTGCTGCTTTTTTTCCCCTGCATACTCCTGCTGTATGATATTAGGTTTAATGGAGACTTTTACATTTTCTTGGAGATCATAAAAAACCAAAAATATCCAAGTATTGGAAAATTCAAGAGAACACCATATGTGACTGTATTTAGGTATCTTTATTTGTGTTATCTAATCATGATTTCCTTTAGATGCTTTAAAATATTTCTGCTTTCTGGTATTTTCTTCCATTTTAATAACAAAATGACATTTCTATACAAGGAAGAGGTTAGTTTTCTTAGTTTGTTTTTCAAAACAAAGCACCCAAATAGATGATGGAATTGACATTTATTCAATATTTTATAGTGTCTTATTTTTCTATAGTAGTGAATACCATTTTATGGTTCTGGATATTCAGATGCAATAATTTAATAGCTCTTTTGTCCTATCACTTTGAATACCTTTTTCTTGGTACAAATTACAAAACATCCAGTATTTGAATCCTAGTTCTGCCACTTATTGCCTGCGTGACTAGATACTAATCTGGGACATGAAATCAGTAGTCCTTTCCAGAACTAAATTTATGGTCCATATCTTCTCATTGGATCCTAATTCTATTTTTCATGGATATCAGTGTGAAATAGGTGAGCTGTCCACCATTATTCATCTCAACATAACTAGCTATCAGCTTTTCTGTTTCATACACTTCTTTAGTGTTATATTTTTTGTGTAAGCAGAAGTTGTTATTGGTAGCATGCTGTGTACCCAATGGTGTGAAACTCAAGCTAAAATGGAATTGGGGGTCACCAATCTTCAGACTTTCCTGGCCTCATGTAGACTCTCACAATGAATTATCTATATTTTATTTAATTTTAATTTTTTGTTAAATATCTCTAATTATATTCTAATCTGATTTGGGCTTCCGTTTTTTGGGTTGCATGCTTGCCACCTCTTTTTTAGCCTATTTATATCTATCTTGCATTTTTCCCCCATTATTAACAACCATTTGGGGAGAAATAACTTTTATTTTAAAATGAATTGATCAGAAGTATTTGTTCCTGGACTTGTGACATAATTTGCCAGAATGGATGTATATAGTTTAAATTTCCTTATTATTGGCATTTTTGTTTGAAGTCCTGAGGTTTTCTGTTTGGAGTCCAGGGATTTCCTTTCAAAAGCAAGCCAGGATAAGGATTTCTGAGGCAAAATAATTTATTGTATAGATTAATACTGTATAGATAAAACAGTGGCAATCCTGCCATCTGATTCCTGACTAGGGTTTCAGGAGATATTTGGGAAATGGAATCAAATCTATCATTACAGAAATAATTTTCTACCACCTTGAAATTGTGTGTGTATGTGTGTGTGTGTGTGTGTGTGTGTGTGTGTGTGTGTATACAGGATATATACTTATGCACACACACACACACACACACACGATAAACAAGTTTATAAAATGTCAAGTTGCCGGTATCTAGGATGTGAGTAGCTTCTTTATAGCAAGATAAAGACAAGCTGCATTGGATCTTGTCCTACTTTGAAGCCTTGCTTATTTACATATTCTATTAATTATAAAAGAGTAGAAAAACGTTCTGGTTACAATAGTGCTCTTGAGAAAACACTGGATAGAAGATTTTACAGGCTACAAAAACTGTACCAAGTCCTCTCAAAAGAATGAAATACAAGGAAGAAAAATCCCACTTTTTTCTCAAGCAGCCACTGCCACCTCCTCTCTTTTATATCTCCTTTCTTCCTAATTGCTTGAATAAATTGATGCCATCTGTTAGTAACTTGGTTCTTCCTTCCTTCCTTTTCCTTTCCTTCCCTCCTTCATCCTGTCTTTACACCATTTTCAAAATGAGGTGTTATTCTTGCCAAGGCCTATGGGTTTGTACTTTTGATTACCCCCTCTCCCTACTTCAATTGTCTTTTACCTCCACTGCCTTACTTAATGTGCCCCAGGCTCCTCCTTCTTTAAGAACCTCTCACTTGCATGATCCTGCTATTTCCTTAAATTATTATATATTTTTCTCTCTTATTTTAGAAAAAATATATATTTTTGTATACAGTTCCTAACCTTCCATTCATTTCTCATCCAGTTCCACTAATGATTCCACAGTGGTCAATTCTAATGGCTTTTTCCTCAATCATCATTATTCATAGTATCATTATTTGTAGGCTTTGACACTAATCTTTCTGGATACTCTTTCTTCCTTTTACATGGCCCTGGTTTTTCCTGCTTCTTCCCTGTGTCTTGATTTTGCCTTTGCTGTGCCATCATCTGCCTCTCATTTACTGAGCTTTGTTACAGATATTCACTGAAAAGTAATGGGGGAAAAACTCTGGGCTTAAGGCTTCTAATAGCCATATAGCTGGGAAGAAAATTTTGTAAATTTGAAGTGTTTCATTAATATGAAGTAATTATTATGCAGCTCTGTTAGTTGAATAGAAAGGAGTTACATGTTACTGTTCATGAGTTTTAAAATTTTTAGTGTCAAGAAGAATATTTAGAATAATGTGAAATTATTTCCAATTGTCAAACTTCATATTTCTTTTTTACTTCTACTTTCCTTTATTCATTCTAGGACCTAAAGAGGAAGAAGAGAAGCCTTCAGCTTCAGCAGTGCTCTCCCTAGAACAGACAGCTGTCATTCAGGAGATGGTAAATCAGGATGTACTTCCCAAATTAATAATCCCTCCTCCTGTCTCTGAGCCTCAAACACTGTCAGAAGGGACACCTGAAGTAGTACATTGTGGATCAGATGACTTGGAGGAGGAAGAAGAGGAGGATGAAGAAGAGGAAGAAGATGAGGAAGGGGAAGAAGATACTAATATACCAAATGAAAGTTCTGAGAGAGAGCCAGAAGTAGAATGTGAAGAAAAACAAACATCAGAAGAACCAAGAAATACAACTGAAGAAAATTTAGATGGCTCTCTTGAAGTAATGCCAGCTGTTAAAATTCCTAAAACAAAGGGAGATTCCAACGGTGATGTATTTGAAACATTCATGTTTCCTTGTCAACATTGTGAAAGGAAGTTTACAACCAAACAAGGACTGGAACGTCACATGCATATCCACATATCTACTGTCAATCATGCTTTCAAATGCAGGTACTGTGGAAAAGCTTTTGGTACCCAGATTAACAGGAGAAGGCATGAGAGACGGCATGAAGCAGGGCCAAAAAGGAAACCAATCTCAACTCTTCAACAGCCTGATGACCTTGTAGATGGCCCAGTGTTTGGAGATGATATAAGTCTTAAAGATGAATCAAATGCTTCCAATTTTTTGCAAGATCGCATGATTTTGGATTCAGAGAGAGTTTCCCAAGAAATTGCCGTTTCTTCTGTTGTGGAAGAGAATGGAGACCTCAAAGAACTTCATCCATGCAAATACTGTAAAAAGGTGTTTGGAACACATACAAACATGAGGAGGCATCAGCGTAGGGTTCATGAACGTCATCTGATTCCTAAAGGAGTAAGGAGAAAAGGATTCTTACTTGAAGAGCCACAACTTCCAGCAGAGCAGACTCAACCGACCCAGAATGTATATATAGCAAGCACAGAGCTAGAAGAAGAAGGAGAATCAGATGATGTCTATATTATGGATATTTCCAGCAATATCTCTGAGAATTTAAATTATTATATTGATGGGAAGATTCAGTCTAATAACAGTACTAGTAATTGTGATGTGATTGAAATGGAACCTAGTACTGCAGATTTGTATGGCCTAAATTGTTTGCTTACTCCCGTTACAGTGGAAATTACTCAGAGTGTAAAGACTTCTCAAGTGCATGTAGCAGAGGATCTTCCCAAGGACTCTTCTAGTAGCACAAATAATGATTCAAAGAAGCGAAGAACCACCAGTCCACCTTTTTTACCTAAAATTAAGGCAGAAACTGATTCAGAACCTATAACACCATCCTGTTCCTTAAACTTACCTCTCAGTGGATCCACTGCAGAGACTGTTTCTTATCACAAAGAGAAAAATGTCTTTTTGTCTTCAAAGCTCAAACAGCTTCTTCAAACACAAGATAGCAACAAGCTAACAGCAGTTATATCTACAACAGACATCCCTAAATTAAGTTCATCTGTCTCATCATCTTCTTCTATGTTGCCTGTGTCATCGAGTAGGTTTAAGCGAAGAACTAGCTCTCCTCCAAGTTCTCCACAGCATAGTCCTGCTCTTCGAGATTTTGGAAAACAGAGTGAGGGCAAAGCAGTATGGAATGATCCAGCCGTTAGTTCTAAAATACCCAAATTGGAAAGTCATAGCAGTTCCCCTGCCTGGAGTTTGTCTGGGCGGGAAGAGAGTGACACTGTGAGCCCTTCCTGCTTTGAGGATTACAAAATATCCAAAGACTGGGCAGCCAGCACCACTTTTGGTAATGTGTGCAATCAGCAACCTCTGGATTTATCTAGTGGTGTAAAGCAGAAGTCTGAGCTTACAGGAAAGGGCCAGGTCCCTTGGGAATCTGTATTGGATCTTAGTGTTAATAAGAAATCCTGTGGTGACATGGATATCAAGGAATACAAAGAGAACAATTCAGCACAGCCTACTTGCAGTGGTATAAAGAAGAAGAAACCAACAACCTGCATGTTACAGAAAGTTCTTCTCAATGAATACAATGGCATAGATTTAGCTGTGGAAAAGGCTCCAGATGAAAATAGGAGCCCGAGTCCATGTAAATCATTAGATCCCCAGCCAGAACCAGATCTTGACCCAGATTCTAGTTTACCCACCCCAGTTGCTCATTCTTCTCCTTGCAATTCTCCATCACCCCTCCCACAGACTTCTGTGTCTTCTGGTCAGCTGCCTCCTCTCCTAATCCCTACAAATCCATCTTCTCCTCCACCCTGCCCACCTGTATTAACTGTGGCTACACCTCCGCCACCTCTCCTTCCTACTCTTCCTTTACCACTTCCAGCTCCATCTTCCAGTGTTTCTCCTCCTTCATGTCCTTCACCACTTTCTAATACTACTACACAATCACCACTTCCCATTCTTTCACCTACAGTGTCTCCATCAGCATCTCCTGTTCCATCTGTTGAGCCTCTGAACTCTGCAGCTTCACCTGGGCCACCTATACTTTCTTCTTCCTCCTCTTCTTCCTCATCCTCTTCTTCTTCCTCCTCCTCCTCTTCTTCGTCCTCCTCCTCTTCCTCCTCTTCTTCCTCTTCATCCTCTTCTTCATTCTCATCTTCATCTTCTTCTTCTTCCCCATCACCACCACCCCTCTCAGTGGTTTCATCTGTTGTTTCATCTGGTGATAACTTGGAAGCTCCTCTCCCTATATCTTTCAAACAAGAAGACACAGAGAATGAAGATCAGAAACCAAGTGACGATCCACAGACATCAGATGAACAGGATGTTGTTCAAGAAACATTCAATAAAAACTTTATTTGTAATGTTTGTGAATCACCTTTTCTTTCTATTAAAGACCTAACCAAACATTTAACTGTTCATGCTGAAGAATGGCCCTTCAAATGTGAATTCTGTGTGCAACTGTTTAGGGACAAAACGGGCTTGTCAGAACATCGTTTTTTGCTTCATGGAGTTGGGAATATATTTGTATGTTCAGTATGTAAAAAAGAATTTGCCTTTTTGTGCAATTTACAGCAGCATCAGCGAGATCTCCATCCAGATAGAGAATGCACACACCATCAGTTTGAAAGTGGCACCCTCAGGCCCCAGAATTTTACAGATCCCTCCAAGGCTAAAGCAGACCATGTTCATTGTTTACCAGAGCATCCTTTAGAAGCTTCTAAAGAGGAGGAGGAAGAAGAAGAGGTCAATGATTCTTCAGAAGAACTTTATACTACCATAAAAATAATGGCTTCTGGAGTTAAGTCAAAAGATCCAGATGTTCGATTAGGCCTCAATCAGCACTACCCAAGTTTTAAACCACCCCCATTTCAGTATCACCACCGAAATCCTATGGGCATTGGAGTTACAGCCACAAATTTCACCACTCACAATATCCCACAGACCTTTACTACTGCCATTCGCTGCACCAAATGTGGGAAAGGTGTTGACAACATGCCTGAATTACACAAACATATCTTGGCATGTGCTTCAGCTAGTGACAAAAAAAGGTACACACCCAAGAAAAATCCAGTACCACTGAAACAGACTGTACAACCCAAAAATGGTGTCGTGGTTATAGATAACTCTGGGAAAAATGCCTTTAGACGTATGGGACAACCCAAAAGACTAAATTTTAGTGTTGAACTCAGCAAAATGTCATCTAACAAGCTCAAACTAAGTGCACTGAAGAAGAAAAATCAATTAGTACATAAAGCAATTCTGCAAAAAAATAAATCTGCCAAGCAAAAAGCAGACTTAAAAAATAACGATTCAGATTCTCACTCACACATTTGCCCTTACTGTGATCGTGAGTTCACTTACATTGGAAGCCTAAATAAACATGCAGCTTACAGCTGTCCTAAAAAGCCAATTTCCCCTTCCACCAAGAGAAGTGTTTCTCATTCGTCCAAGAAAGGTGGTATCTCATCACCTTCAAACAGTGAGAAAAGTAATAACCAACGAAGACGGACAGCTGATGCTGAGATTAAAATGCAGAGCATGCAGACCCACTTGGGCAAGACAAGAGCACGAAGCTCAGGACCCACCACAAATCCATCACCCTCTCCATCTTTTAGAGCGAAACAGAAGGTGAAGTTTGTACCTTCAGTGAAATCCAAAAAATCAAGCTCTACTTCTCTAAGAAACTCCAGTCCTGTAAGAATGGCCAAAATGTCTCATATGGAGGGGAAGAAGTCAAAAGCAGTAGCCAAGAATCATTCTGCTCATCTCTCCAGCAAAACATCCCGGAATCTGCATGTGAGGGTACAGAAAAGCAAAGCTGTTTTGCCAAGCAAGCCTGCTTTAGCGAGCAAGAAAAAATCAGACAGATTTAGTGTCAAATCTAGAGAAAGGAGTGGAGGGCCCATCACTCGAAGCTTGCAGCTGGCAGCCTCTGCAGACCTCACTGAAAGCAAAAAGGAAGAGAGCAGTACAAAGCAGGAGCCCAAGGACTTCAGGTAAGCCATCTCTTTTAGTGGAACAAAAGCCCCTATTTCTGTTAATATCTTTGAATCGAATAATTTTAGCACTAAAAGACAATGATTATTGTAAAAGTTGAAGGTGCTTTGGGTGTGTGAATGGCCAGGTTTTATTGCGTCCCTGAGAAATTATGAGGAATTAGCATCATTTACAGAAAATAGCTGGTTGTAACTAGGGTTGAAAATCTGGTAAAAGTACTATCAGTGTACTAAAAGAAAACGAAACTCAGTGAAAATGTCCTTTGTAATTTGTGTCTTGAGCTGTTTTTGTTTGTACATACTTTAAACATGATTCCTGACATTGTTGAGTATGCTGACTGCTTCTTTTGATGACAGTAAATTGTTTCTCTGTTACCGTTCATCAGGTCATTCTTATTGCTCTCATTGTTTATCATTTGAAGTATTTAGCATATTAATAAAATGTCAACATTTTCTTTGAATATGCTACATGTTACCCTTGCTTTTCTTTAGCAAGAATATGGTAAGTAATGCTCCTTTTTTGGTCAGGGAGGCAAGATGAGGATTAGATAGGCTGTGAGAACTTGTAATGGGACAGCAACACAGGAACCCTGAAAACTTCCCAAGTCTTCCCTCCCAGCCCCCCAATTAATGGGTCTGTTAACTTAATGGATCAGGATTCTTGCTTTGCTGTCTTTAAATTAGGATGTATGAATTGATTTTAATACCAGAGTTTTATGTTCTATAGCAGGACTTAAGCTTTTTTGCACTCATGACCTTTTTCATCAGAGAAGCTTTTTTTTTAATATAGCCCTGAATATATAAGGTATATAAATAGGATGTGTAAATCAAACATTTACTGTTAATAAATCATAAAGAAATTTATTTTAAAAGAATTATTTGGTATGCATATAATTTTACCATGAAAGTAATTTGCATACTAACGAGATAGATGTGCTTCTTTATTTTTACATAAAGAATTGAGTCTTGGTGGAATATTTGGTACCGTTTACTGTTGTTAAAATGACCCATGAAAGTCAAAATGATTGTGGCACTTATTTTTGCCACATTAGATTCCCTTACTTTATGATGTTTTTAATCAGCTAGGGGAAAATTTTGGAGATGATGAACACATTCTTGGGATTCCTGTGTACAAAGCAATCCCATAAGAACGTATTCATGCATTCGCTACCAGATATGTTGCCCCAAATTCTGCAAAATTCTTGCCTTTTGAAACAGTGCTGCTTAACCTGTGGTTCCAGAATTTCTTTCTAGTTGCTAATTCGTTCTTACTCTGTCTGGGAAGAAATTGCCTTGGAGACAGTCAGCTTAAGAACATTAAAAAAAAATCTATTATGTATCCTTGTACATTTGTTCAAAGTATTTGTGCTTTAGTATAAGATATATACTATACTATGGCAAGCAACAGAGGAAGAACCATTAGGATAGTTAGCTTCAACTGTTACAAACCTCATGGATACACTAATTGTTTTTTTGTTGTAAATATTAAGCTACATTTGTTCTTGAGCCATTACCAAATAAATATATCACATGCCTATATATGCTTGTACATTTTTGAGGTGAAGTCACCTCTCTAAGAGGTTGTTGGGCACAGATTCTTTTTTTATATTTTCTTCTGCCTATATTCATGGTTAGGAACAGGCTCATGAATTTGTTAAGAGTTCAGGCACTTCCGTGTAATTAATTCTTTAAAATACCTCCAGTATGTGCCTCACATAGGTCTTTGGGGAGGGCCTCTTATTTGAATATTTTATAAAGGGAATAGCTTCTTTTGTTCTGAATCCTGATTTTTTTGGTTTTGAGTGGAAAGTTGTTCTAAAAAAAAAGAAAATTATGAAAAGCACAATTTGAATAACACAACAGCTGCATTAATAAAATAAAGTACATCCTTCATTGGAAATTATGTAAAAACTACTTTGAATAATCTCAGAATATTTAATAGTTTGAAAAGTCCTATCAGAATACAGCATTACTCTTGTTGCTATGGTTTAGAGGTACTTTTTTTTACTCTCAGTAATCAGTTGAAGAATTATTATATTGTTGAATTAAAATTCGATATGCAGAAAGACTTAAACATTTAGATAAAGAATTGAACCAATGATACAGTTTTCCATTTAACAGGTATGAAATCATTGCCTCTTCCTGGGTCATATACATGATTGTGGTGACTGCAAAATGAGTGAATCCTAAACAGTCTCATTTTAATTATCAGGATCCTATCATGTAGCTGACCATAAATGTTGTGAAATGTTCTTTTAAAAAACCAAAATGTTCCAAGGAAAATGGAGACTTGATTGTTAAAAATGTGCAATAATTCTTCTTCTAAGCTCTGTCTGCTGAATGGCAACTTTAAACATTGGTTTCCTGAGTCAGTTTCTTTTAAGTATGGCAGCTGCTTTTAATTCTATAGCCCAGATAAATATTTGTTTGAATTAAATTGGAAACTAAAGAATTTTCTCCTTTAAAAACAAATGAAAATTCTCCTTACTTTCAAATATTTTTTAGCTTCCAAAATTCTTTCTAATGATAACTTTGAATTATAAAAAGTCAGCCATTATATGGCATAGTTATTTTTATTATTTTTTAGTGATCATTTTGGTTGTTTGAGGTTCATATTCCAGACACCATTACAAAACAATATGTATTTTTCTTTTCTTTACTATTCCTTTAAAAAAAAAAAGTTATCAGAGAGTTTACGTTGTTCTTACCCTTACTTTTCAGTTAAAGGACCATTTTACAATAGTGATATCTCTTCCCCATTGTGCACACCCCTCCCTCCCCTTCCCCCCCCCCCCACGATTTTTCAGTCTTTTTGTCATACAAGTCATGCAAACTTTTTCCATTCAGTGTCATGAATGGCTCAGCACAATCTACATCTTAATATTGTTACCTAGCCCACGATAGACCAGTCAAAATGGGCTAAAGAAATTTCATGGGACAAAGGAGCAAAGGAAAATGTGTATCACCAATCTTTGGCTTCCCCTATACTTATCACACTTCTTGTTTAAAATAAATGAACTCTGTTTTAATGCCATTTCCAAAGCTAGCTTTGGAACTTTTCTTTTTTATGCTAAATAATCAGGTCTGCAGCCCTAGATTAATTTCCAGGATAAGTAAATGAAGGCTATAGGGAAAGAAGTGCATTTTCCATCTCCTGTCTTCATTCCAGTAGATATACTTTAAAATCTTTGTGAAATAGGAGTAAGGATAGTTTAGAATAATTTTCATATTCATTTATGCAGACTTGCATAAGAAATCCTGTAGATAAAAATCCTATAGATTGCTTAATTAACAGGAGATCTTGTATTTAAAGAGAATTTAAATGTTAGGTTTCTAATTAATATTAACTTGATGCAAAGAGATGCAAAGAGAAACAGATTTTGCCGGGAAAGTCTGCTGATAAAACAAAAGCAATTCTTTGCTGACTGGCTTCTTTTAGTTTGTCTTCTTTTGATCAGAAGTTTTAAGTCCTAAATATTCCTTCAGGCTCATTTGCATCACTGTCTTAATACTGTTTGTCTTATGGTCTACTCACCTTTTTCTTTTTAAGCATGTTCAGTTCATAAACAGGTTATATTATTTTGTCATTTATCTTCAGTTTTCTTATTTTCTAGGAACCTCCTGTAAAAACAAAACAAAACAAATCTTAATTGACAAAGTAAAGCTATTGCATGCTCAACTTAGGATAAGCACTACGACAATGGATGTGAAATCCACCAAGCTTTCAAGACCCGTTGAAGCTGACTCAAAAAAATCTTAAATGCAACCGTGATTGCCTGCAGGCTTTGTGCTAATGTTGTTAGTGTCAGGCATATGTTTCTCCCTTGGTGCCTGATGCATGCTGGGCTACAGGATGATTCAGATGCAAAGAGAAGGGTACTGTAAAAATGGGCTGAGGTGAACAGAATCTGTCATCACTGGACTGATAACTCAGATTTTAGTGTTGCCCTGCTTCTGGTGAATGGCACAGAGAAAGACAATTTGAATTTATTCTTGCAAAGCAAGTTCCCTGTTTTATCAATAGTTTCTTGTAGATTCAGGGATGACAAATTCTTATGCACTCATTTTAAAGTATTTTGGTCACATTGTCTTGATGCCTTCTTTTAAATGAATTAGTAGAAGGAAAGGAATTTAAATTGTCAGGATTCTCCCTACCCCATTCTTTTCTTTCTTTCTTTTGTTTTTTCTTATCAAGAGTGGATTGCCAGCATAATTTTGAGGAAACCAGGTTGGATTTGAACTCTTATGCATTTTCTAATTTTCTTTTTATGTATCCAAATGGAAACTATCCTCTACAAATTATTACCTGGCACTAATTTATAACTATAATATTATTGGATGCTGTGTAGCATTTTATTAATGCACAGGATAAAAGAAAGCAGGTCTGTATAAATGTATGTCTCTACACATAAATATTAAATGAGTTTACTGTACCAGGTCTTACACTTCACTCTCTTATTGAGATTAAAAGTAACAAATTGGTCTCCTTAAGTATGATATTACTGTTGGAAAATATTTTACCATGCATTTCTATGCCCTTTTCAAAAAGGGTCAATGACAGAGTTGGTGGAAATGGTTAATTTCATTCACATACCCTATTTGTTTTTGACTTTTAAAAGTAATCTACCTCTTAAAATTTGTAGTTTAATACTTGTTTGGTGAATTTGTGCCACTTTAACTCTTTCACTATCATTCCCATTTTGTTACATTTCTGTTATGGGGACTTTACGTTGAAATATTGTATAAAGCATTTGTAGCAGTTTAAAAAAATAAAATATTTAAAATTATTTAAATTGTTTTGGACACTTCAATTGTATTATATGTGATTTACATTTTACATTAATTTTTTGTTTTATTTTGAGTTGTTAATCTGGAGAGTGTTCCTGTATTTGAAGTTTGCTGTTAGTTACATTACTGTTTCTTGTTGAAGAGTGATCTAAAGACTATTCTAATGCAAACATTAAAATTTACAATTTGTTGTACAAATGGGGTTGTCCCTTTGCTTTTAACCAATGTACCATTGACAGAAATCTTTAGTACAGGTAGAAGACTACAGAGAGTGGTGTTTGCTCTCCTTCCCACCCCCAGCATGAAATAAATTTTGTGAACCTGTCAGATCTTTAAAAAGATCTTTTTATGCTGTTGCAAACACTTAATGACCAGATAGATGGGCTCTGAAGAAACATTTTATATAATTGTAACCAATAAAGTAAACTTTCTAAACACTTGTGAAAGGCTTTCATTTTGTACAGAAATCCAGATTGTCCAAATTCCCCCACCTTTTTCCCCACCTCCCAATCATCAAGGTAATATGGGAGAAGACTTTTGAAAGCCTGTGTTCTTCAGTAAGAGTAGTGCAATAAAAAAGCAAACCAAAAAAAAAAAAAAAATCAGTTTTGTGGTCTCTCTGGCATCGAGCTAAAGATGTATTAATTGAGACACTGCACCAAATGGTGACTGCAGTATAATAGCACTGGTGCTAATGAGAACTTTGTGAACTAATGTATGTCTGCAAGAGTGAAATGAATTTCATACACATGGCACTTGTTTTAAACATTGCTCTGTGTTTTCATCTTGTTGACATAATTTTACCTTTAAAGAAAGTTGATGTCATTTAAAATTATATAAATCTCATACCATGAAACAAGCAACAGTTCTAACATGTTTAATATTTCAGATGGCTGTATTTACACCTGCTTTAAAAGCTCCTCACTACTCAGGCAGAAAGGGAAATTTAAAATAATGGTATAACCATTCTATGCTGTATGGCCAGGTTTCTGCCTAGGGGAGATGATACTTAGTATTAACAGTTTACCTGTTTCACTGAAATTTACTTAGCATATACTAATGACATACTTGTTCGTTTTTTCTTCTGCTTGACTGCCCATTCCATAGAACTGGCTAACATCCATTACAGTTCATGTGAATAACATCTATGATCCTTGATATGTTATTAATACTTAACTCTGGATTTGGCTAATTGTTGGGGGACAAATGTTTTTCTTTTGATCGACTTTGGAATTATCTTGCCCACGATGAGATTGCCCTGCAACACCACCCAATCTAGATCTACAGACTTCTTATACTCATGATGATGACAGTGTAGTTTATGTCAGGATAGTATTATTATTTGCTTTAAGCCTGTCTCTACATTGATTTCTACCTGTTTTTCTAATGTTCAAGACATGCTTTACCTGGAGCCAAAGTGATTAGTTTATTGTGCCAGCACATCCCATTGGTCTTGTTTTTAGCTCCATACAAATTAAATATATCACTGGAATTCTCTTTAAGGTTCTGGAACAGATTTGTTACTGTAAAGGACACTGATAAAGGGAAAGCACAAGAACTGAGATAATTAATTGCCTACCTTTTTTGACAGTAAGGCTCTTAAACAGGAGTGGCTGGTTTGAATTTCTTTAGGCTTAAAAATCTGAAGGATTAAAAACTTCATGGAAGCAGCTTGTTCCTGTTGGTATTTTAAAGTGTCAATTTGTGTTTCTCATTTTTATTCTATTTGTTCTCATTTGAATGTTAAAAATTTTCTTTCACACAAAATGAATATGGATTCAATCAAATGTTGCTTGGTTGTTGTTTTTTCCAAACCAGTGGTTAACTTTTTTTTTTTTATTCTAAGTGTGGTGGTTTTGTTTTTGTAACTTTAAAAAAGAACAGGTGAGAGTTTTAAACCTTCAGAAGGATGATATTTGCAGCATAGTGGAAAGAATATTGGATTTGGAAATAAGAGGCTGGGATTGGAATCTCACTTCTGACACTTCTAGCTGTGTGACCTTGGACAAGTAACTTTTAATTATCAGCCTCAGTTCCTTGATGTGTAAAATAGGGTTAATACCTGGACAGTACCTACCTCACAGGGTTGTTGTGAGGGTCAAATGAGTTAATGTATGTAAAATGTTTTGCAAACTTTAAAGCACTATTAAAATGCCAGTTATTAATAATAAATTGTAGATGTCATACATGCATTAAAAATTTTTTTTTGCTAAAATAACAGCATACTTTATGGTTTTGATATTGTGTTCATTATATCTAAATTTTATTCTGTTTATGGCATCCTTTTGGAGGTGTTTTTTTTTTTTTTTTAAATCAGAATACAAACTATCAAAGATGGGCAACCTTGAAGGTGCAATAGGAACAGTAGGAAAGCAAGAGATATGATCAGGAAACCAGAGAATGAAATAAAAGTGATTTAAAGATGATGCTGTTAGTAGAAAATAGTTTCTTTTCCTTTTGTAGGTGATATTTATCCTGTCAGATTTTCAAGTCCACTGCTTATATTCTGTTTTATCTTTGGCAATATCATTTTTTTTAGATTTCTATTCATCTTGCCTTGTGCTGTCTACTGACTCCTTCTAGTTATTGATTACTAAGGGTCACCTACCTTGCAGCATTTTAAAATGATTTCTTGAATAATCAAAAATTTTTCTTGGAATTACTGAATTAATTTATATTTAACACAACTCCCTCGATTCTCAGAGCACACAAAATACCCCTCTGCAATAAAAATCAGTCCTGCCTCTGGGTTGTCTAGAGTGGAATAGAAAAACTAGGTCCTACATAGCTTCAAGTTGGGTTGCAGCTAAACCTTAATCAGTACAAGAAATATTTAATTGATTTTGTCCAAAGATGTCACAGAATTTGAGATTTGAAAGGGACTTCTTTGTCCATGTAGTCCAGCCCACATGTGAAAAGAATCCTTATTCTAACATGCTTCATCAGTGGTCATTCAAACTTTGGAGAGAGTCAGAAAGGGTAAGCCCACCACCTTTCTAAGCAATAATGCACTTTTGAAAAGCTAGTTGTTAAATGAAGTTTTATTTTTCCCCTCCTGACATAGGCCCTAATTGTTACTTTGATAATTTTATAACTCCCACCCCTTTTGGTTCTCATGTCTGTGGCCAAAAAAGTCTAATATTTCTTTTCCACTTGACAGCCCTCCAGAAATTTAAAGATAGCTATTCTGTCTCTTCTGAGTCTTCCCCCTAGGTAAGAATATCCACTTCATACAGCTGATTCTCATGTCATGGACTTAGGGAACTTTATGTTATTCATGTTATCAATTCCCTTCTTAAACCATGGTGCCTGATAACCAAATACTCCAATAAGGTTAGATTAGGACAGAGAATTGTCTACTCTCTTCCTAGAAGCCCTTCTTGTGAAATTCTGAATTGCATTAGTGTTTTGTTTTTTCTTCTTAAGCATCATATTGCTAACTTTTTATATCAGTGATTTTTTCCCTACTATCGAAATCATATTTATAAAGGTGACTTCTTCTCCCCAGTACGTTGTGTAAGGTTTAATCCTAGTGAATTTCATCTTTCCTGATAAAGCTCAATGCTCTAATTTTTCAGGATTCTTTTAGGGCTTGATTCTGTTACCTGTTAATGAGGTCATTGACTAAATGTTAAATAGCATAGGGCAAAGTACATCTCTTAATTGGAGGCCTACCATGTTGCCATTGAACTTATTTATTCCTTGAGTTTGGCCATCCAGCCAATTCTGAATTTAATTTGGTTCTATTGTCTGTCTTCACAGAAGGCATGTAATCCTTTATCAGAAGTTTTGATTAGATTGAGGTATACAAGTAATATTTCCTAATACTAGTTTGGTAATTTTGTTTATAAAAAAGGGGGCGGGGCGGAATAGCAAGTGTTGTTTGACATGCCTCAACATGCCTCACAGCTTGAATTCATGCTGGCTCCTATAAATCATTGCTTCCCTTTATAAATGTTGGCCTACCTGTTCTTGAATGATACATTACTTAATTTTCTAAGAAATTAAAGTCGATGTTACAGTAGTGTTACAGATTAGTTTGCAGACTCTTTTGTCTCCATTTTATTTGTTCTCCAATCTGTGGAACTCTTCCATTTTCCATGATATTTCGGATATCATTGATGCCTCAGCAGTCACTTTTTTCCACCTCTTTCAAGAATCTAGGTTTATCTGGGCCAGGTGATTTGAATTTAGGGTTCATTCATCAAGAGCAGCTAGATTTTGTCCCCATCTCTTAACTTACCCTGCAATGCATTCCTCCACCAAGCGCTCTCCTTTTTCTAACTTTGCTGTTACTATTGAGGTACCCCTGGCTTCTCAGTTACACAAACTCAAAATGTAAATGTCATCCGCAGGTGATTCCTTCCTTCTCTCCATTATTCAGTCATTTGTCAAGGCCTATCATGTTTACCTTTAAAATATCTCTTTCTTACTTTCCCTTTTCTTTGGCACTGCTTTCATTTTGGTTCAGACCCTTATGATCTCTCACCTGTACAATTGCCTTCTGGTTGGTCTCACTCCCTCAAGTCTCTTCCTACTCTAGTCTTCCTTCTCCTCAACTGTCAACAGGTCTTACTGGTACCTATGCACCTCTCCATCCCCGCTTGCCTAGTGTGACTCCTTGTTACCTCTGGAATCAAACAATTCACTGTCTTTTAAAAGCTTTTCATAATCTAGCTCCTACTAATTTTCCAGTCATCTTATCCCTTAATGGTTTTCACATTCTCTTTGATCCAGTGACACTGGCCATATTGTTGTTCCTTACATTCCATCTCCTGTCCTGACTGGGCATTTTCACTGGCTTATCCCCCATTTCTGCAATTAAAATTTTCCTTCTCAGATGTTTATACATAGTTCTTTTCATTTTCTTCCTCCATTAAATTGTGCACTCCTTGAGAACCATTGTCTTTCTTTGTATCTCCAGCTATAGTGCCCGGCACATAGTAGGTATTTAATTAACACTTGTTGATTGATTGTTAGTTATTTTTGGCCCATTATTCTTATATTATATTGTACTCTCTTTTACATAGGGAAAAGAAAGATTTGAGAAGCAACTCTGCCTGCCCTCTTGTCAGTTATTATTCTCCCCACCTCCAGCAAAAGCCCTAGCCTTTGATCGTTTTCTCCCAACACTTTTTTTGTTCTCTTTAGTTTCAACTTTGGCATTCTTGACACGTTTATTCCTGGTAGTTTACAAGACTGTGCAACACTAAATCCCTATACTTGACTTTGTCTATTTTCTCTTTGTGTGTATATGTGTATTTAAGTGTGGTTGCATGCATATTGATGTTTTTCCCCCAAAAATCCTATTTTTTCTCCTCATTGGAATTTTCTTTAAACTTCATTGTTTATTATCTCCATTTCTTCCTTCTTAAGCTTGCTCCCCCTGAAACATTTTAAGTCCAAGGATTCTACCTATCTTTCCTCTGAATCTTTGAAATCTGCTTTCCTAAAATAGACAAATGCCACCCCATTCTCAGACTTCAGCAGGTGTGGAGTGATTTTTGTCCCCTTGTGAATCCCATCATTTTCATTCCAGCAAATCATCCTATTGTTGAGATCCATAATAGAATTTTCATTCTTGATCCCTCCACTTTTTGAAAGATGAAATTGTCAAGGCAAGTCAAAAAATTAGTTATCCATTCCACATCATGACTTTCCGTGCCATTAGACTTCTAATATATTGCAGGTTGGCATAAGAAATTAAGTAGTAATCTTTTTTCCTCACTGATAATTTTCCAAATACGTGTAAAGATATTTTTCAACATTGAATTTTGTAAGATTTTGTGTTCCAAATTTTTTCTCCCTCAACAACTCTCTCCCTAAAACGGCAAGCAATCTGATATAGGTTATATACATGTACAGCCCTTCTAAACATATTTCTATATTTGTCATGTTTTTCAAGAAAAGACCAAAAGGAAGAAAAGTAGGAGAAAGAAAAAGCAAAAAAACAAAAAAGGTGAAAATACTACACTTTACATATTGTCTCCGTAGTTCTTGGATGATAGAAAATTGACATTTTCTATCCCAAGGGTAATGGAATTGTCTTGGATCACTGTGTTATTGAGAAGGGTTAAGTCCATCATACTCAATCATCACTGTTATCAGTTTGATCAAGGATCCAAGACCTCCCAAAACAAGTCTCCAGAGTGAGTAAAGGGAGTATTTATTATGTTCCTGCAGGAAGCAGGTGGAAGAGCGTGTTGATACAGAAGCAAGAGCATATTTTTATTAACCAAAATCCTCCCATGTACCACCCAGCCTCCTCCTTCCTACTCATCCCTGATTGGTCACTGCTGATCAACAAATATAACACTATTTCCCTTTCCTTTTTTCATGCCCTCCTAGGTATGTTCCCTCTCCCTTGTCATACATCCCATGTTCAAAGGTGGCAGACAACTCCTCCTCCTAATAAGCATGCTTATTCTGCATTTGCTTTTGCCAGGTCATTGACCCTGACTAGTTTGAGCCAGATTGGAGTCTGTAATAAGATTGTGGTTGAAGAGGATACATGACTCACTTCTGATTGGTTGGATCCACTTGTTAAGCAATTTCATTAAATATAATAATTCTCAGAATTTTAGCAATCTGTGGAAAAGAAACTTCCGTTACCCCATCATTGGGTCCATCTATCACAATCACATAAATCTTGCTGTTACTATGTGTAATGTTTGCCTGGTTCTTTTCACTTAACTCAGCATCAGTTTGCATCTTTCTAGGCTTTTCTGTAATCAGCCTGCTTATTTTAAAAATAATATTTCATTACATTCATATGCTGGCCATTTCCCAACTGATGGGCATCTACTCAATTTCCAGTTCCTTGCCACTACAAAAAGAGCTGCTACAAACATCTTTGTTCTCTTCTATGATCTCTTTGGGATACAGACTCAGTAAGTGACACTTTTGGATCAAAGGGTATGCACGGGTTTATAGCCCTTTGAGCACAGTTTCAAATAGCTCTTCAGAGTGGTTGGATCATTTCACAACTCTACCAATAATACATTAGTGTCCCAGCTAAATGAGAATTTTGGCAGTTTTGTGGTTTTTATGTAGTATACTTACAATCATTTCTGCATCTCCTTTGGTCTTTGCCCCTCAACCTTATAATGTTTCACCTCCTCTCTGGTTTATGGATTCCCAAAAGTTAGTATACATTGTTAACATAAAATGCTGTGCTCTCCCTTTCTTTCTCTCTCCTTCCTTTCCTACCTCTACTTTTCTTCCTCGTCTTCCTCCTACCCCTTTCTGCTTTTGCCTGTCTTGTTTCTTTGAACATTACACCTAGGATCAGGTATAAAAGTCCTCTGAATTTTAAAGATATCTATAACCTGACCCTTCCCTACTTTTCTGATTTTTCTCATACTTTTATTTCCCTTCATTTACTTAGGATCCTGTGACAGTCTCTTAGCTTGTTCTTCACACAAGATATTCCGTCTCCTGGTTCCATTTTCACTAACTGTCCCCCATGTCTGGAATGCTCTCCTCACCCTCTGGCTCCTCATTTTTCAAGTATCAGCTGAAATCTTACCTTCAAGAAACCTTCTGAGGTCTCCCTGAAAGCTATTGTCTTCCCTCTAAGATTACCTTCCATCTACCCTGTATATATTTTATACAAAGCAGAATGGCAGTAGTTCTAAAGAAACTTGAGATGCACAAATCCATCCCAACATTCACATTGGACTACTTGGACCTGATTTGTGGTAGAACTTTCTGAGCTCATATTGGTCTAATCAGCCATAGTCAGACACACTTTACGTTGGCCCTGACACTGTGATGTCATTTTGGTCCTTTTTGAGTATGAAGAACAAAAACTAAGTCTTGTATATATGTAGTTGTTGTTTTCCCATTATCATGTAAGTTCCTTGAGGGCAGAGATGGTTTTTGCTTTTCTTTGTAGTATGTAACACTATAGTACTTAGAACCTAGTACTTAATAAATAAATGCTTGTTGATTAACAATCTGAATATGCTCATTCATTCAGAATCTGTCAAAGTTTTCATCCACCCAAATCTCAAAGATACCTAAATTCTGGGTGTTTGTGTTTAGACATTTGAGAATAGGCTAGCTTAATATATAGAATTCTGGAGTCGGTCAAGAGGAATAAACATTTATATAGCATTTACTATGTAAAGCCTCATTAGATACAGCAACCCTTCAAGTTAAGTGTTGTTATTATCCCCATTTTACAGTTGAGAGAACTGAGGGCCAAGCTGTTAGGTGTCTGAGATCAGATTTAATCTTCTTAACCTAACTCCTCACCCAGTGCTCTATCCACTCTGCCACCAGCTGCCTCAGAGTCAGGGCGGCTTATCTTTGAATCCTGCTTTGAACATGAAATAGCTATATGTAATCTAGGTGCAGATAGCAACCTCGTTGTGCTTCAATTTTGGCATCTGTAAACTAAGGATAATAGCATATCAGACACTTGTGAGAATCGCTTGAGAATACCATATGTGAAGTACTTAGCAAACTATAAAATGATATGTAAATTCTTTATTTTATCCTGTGAAAAAATTTTGGGGAGTCTAAGCTGTTACTTTCTGATCTAAATTTTCAGTCTTCTGTCTTCCCCAATTTATTTATTTAATTTATTTTTATTTATTTATTTATTTTTTTGCTGAGGCATTTGGGGTTAAGTGACTTGCCCAGGATCACGCAGTCAGGCAGTGTTAAGCATCTGAGAATGTATTTGAACTCAGGACTTCCTGGCTTCAGGTTTTGTGTTCTATCTACTATACCAACTAGCTGTCCTCTCCCCTCCCCCCTCTCCCCCATTCTTTTTAGTTTAGTTATAAGTTACGTTGATTTGTTGCATATTTTTTCCCTCCAACTTTTTTAGTTAAAGGCCCATTTCGTTAAACTTAACATGATATATAGCTAAATGATCAGTCTTTGTGACATGTACTCCATCTCTAGAATTTTTCAATCTTTTATTGTAAGCTATAATCCTTTGTTCCTTTTCTGATCCATCTTCATGATATACAGTGCTAGATTTCCATGTTCTTACATGCTTTGCCTTTACTGTTTATATTGAGCAAGGAAGGATCTTCATGCCATTTTTCATTCTACCAAATCTATTATGTTTCTGATGATGGGGTCACACAGATAAAAGTGGAAGTTTTTGTCTTCCAGAACCTTACCTGCTTCAAAGGAGACAGTGTGTATATGTGTGTATGCCATCTTTACATCCATCTATCAAGTAATGAAGGCAACACACTAGCGTGTAGGAGGTTAAGAGAAGTTTATAGAAAGGTGGTGATTACTTTGATTTTGTAAAAGAAGTAAAATAGAGGATTGGTATATGTTCCACAGAGCGTGTCTGGCCAAGAAGCAAGTCCTATGAACCATGATTCATATTTCATAGAATGTAATCCAATTCAGTCCTCCACTACACTTTCCCTCATTCTTCACTTTAAAAAAAAAAAAAAAAAAAAAAAAAGAGGGTATTTACCAAGAGTTCCCCTTTCCTCCTTCTTCATTTTGCATTCAGATGTGTTCCTCTAATCATCTTCTCTATGGTCTCGGATGATAAAGTGATCCTTCTTGCCAATGCCAATCCCTTTGCATATACTTTTATTTATTTTAACATATTTACTCATAATCCCATTTCCTTCTTTCTAGCAAATTGTACCCACTATTACCCCAGCTTTCTTACTTATTCTCTCTCTCTTTCTCTCACACACACAACTAGCTCTTTGCTGTCTACGAGTATGCCCATATTTAAAAAAAAAAAAAAAAAAAAAAGGCCTCACTTGATCCTCCCATTCCTGCCAATTTTATATTAACCTTCATTTCTCCTCTCCTTCTTAGCTGAACAGAGAAATTTATCTACACTCATTGCCTCTGCTTCCTCTCTTCACTCTTAAAGCTCTGCAGTCTGGCTTCTGATCTCATTTTTAAACTGAAGCCGTTTTCCAAAATTAACAATACTCTCTTAATAATTACCAAAGCTATTGACCTTTTCTCTCTTATTTGACACAGTTGATCACCTTGTGGATAATGTCTTAGTTTTCATGACACTGTTCTCTCTTTGTTTTTCTCCTATCTACCTGATCCCTTCTCAGTGTCTTTTGTTAGTTTTTCATCCTTGTCATGCCCACAATGGGTCTTCTCCCTCTCCCCCTACCTCCTGTGATATATCCAGGCTTCTCTTCTATTTTTACTTGTATACTGTCACTTGGTGATCTCTTCAGTTATCTCTATAAAGATGATTTCTAGAACTCTCTTGAGCTATAGCATATATGCATTTTACAATTATAATTATATAATGCTATATACATTACCAATTGCATCTTAGACATCTTGAACTAGGTATCCTGTAGTAATCTGAAATGTACCATTTCCTTTTTTTATAATAAATTTTATTTTTTAAAATACATGCAAAGATAGTTTTCAATATTCGTCCTTGCAAAACCTTGTGTTCCATATTTTTCTCCCTCCCTCCCCACTTCTTCCTCTCCCCCAGACAGCAATTAATCCAGTATGCGTTAAACATGTGCAATTCTTCTAAATATATTTCCACATTTATCATGTTACACAAGAAAAATCACAACGAAGAGGAAGAAAAATGAGAAAAAAAACAAGCAGCAAATAAGAACAAAAAAGGTGAAAATACTAACATTCAATTCCTATAATCCTCTCTCTGGATGCAGATGGCTCTCCATCACAAGTCTGTTGGAACTGGTCTGAATTACCTTATTTTAAGAAAGAGCCAAGTCCATCATAGTTGATCATCACATAATCTTGATTCTGTTCACTTCACTTAGTATCAGTTCATGGAAGTTTCTCCAGGCCTTTTGTGAGATCCTTCTGCCGATCCGTTTCTTACAGAACAATAATATTCTATTACATTCATATACTATAACTTATTCAGCCTTTCTTTAATTGATGGGCATTCACACGATTTCCAGTTCTTTGCCACTACAAAAAGGGCTGCTAACAAACATTTTTTGGTACCTGTAGGTCTTTTTCTCTTTATGATTTCTTTGGGATACAGACCCAGTAATGGCACTGCTAGGTCAAAGGGTATGCATAGTTTTATAGCCCTTTGGGTATAGTTCCAAATTGCTCTCCAGAAGATTTGGATCAGTTAACATCTCTGCAAACTTTGTATTAGGGTCTCAGTTTTTCTACATCTCCAACATTTATCATTATCTTTTCCTGTCATCCTAGTCAATCTGAGAGGGTAAAGTGGAACCTCAGAGTTGTTTTAATTTGTATGAAATGTTCTATTTCCAAAACAACTCTTTTTTTTTTTTTCTCTCACGTCCTTTCTTCCTTAGAAATGTCACAGGGATTACCATCTTGTCCTGCATATTCAATCTATTGCAAAGTCTCATGGCTTCTTTATATCAAATGTAGTCTCTTTATCACCTGTTGTCTAGACTGTTGCAATAGCCTTCTAATTACTGTCCCTGCCTAAAGTCTCTTCCCCATCCTAATTCTTTCACTCATCAAAGTGATTTCCCTTAAGCACTATTCTGACCATATCATTCATTAAACTCCAATGATTCCCTTTTACCTCTCAGATTAAAATAAAACTCTGACATTTAATGGTTTTTATAACCTTATCCTTTCCTAACTTTATGGTCTTAGACTTTATTCCTACATTCTAGTCACACTCAGTGACTTAGATTTTCTCACAAATGACACTTCCATGAGTTATTTCACTAACTCTTCTTCACACCTGCAATAATCTCACCTCTCACTTCAACTTACTTTCCTTAGCTTGTACCAAGACTTAGCTCAAACAACCATTATTCAGGAAGTCACTCCTGATTCACTCAGAGGCTAATGTCCTATACTATCCACTTACTCAGTTTATATTGTGCATGTACATGGGTTGTTTACATAGTCTTCCCCCTCCCCTCTCTGCCCTATTAGAATGTACACTCCTTCAGGAGTGAAACTTTGGTGCTAAGTATCTGAAGTTATTATAAGTGTTTAACATTTTCATCTAACAGCACCTCCCTTCCCTCCTGTTTACAGGAAGACATATGAGGAAGAGGTAATGGTGGGGGTTGCATTCCAGGGTCTGGGACAGTAGATTGTGTGAGGAATACAAGAAGACCAGATTGGTGAGTGCAGCAAATCAATTAATTTATAAGACTAGAAAGGTAGATTTAGTGCCAGATAAAGAAGTGCTTTAAAAACCACAAGGTGAAATTTGCATTTTGTCCTTAAAAAAGGGGATGGGGGAGTCACTCAGATTTAAAAGGGAGAGTGATATGGTCATACTAGCACAAAGTCACCTTTGAAACTCAGAATTCTGAGTGGATTGTAGATCAGGAGAGACTTCAAGCAAATAGGCCAATTAGGAGGCTTTTGCAATAATCTGGATTGTGATAGGAACCTGAAGTTGGAAGCTATATGACTGCAGAGAAAGTGGGTAGATGATTTTCTCAATACAGGAAAAGTAAAATTTGGTAGCTAATTAGATATGTGGATGTGGGAAAGGAAGGAATTAGGATAATACCAAGAATGCAAATCTGAGACTTTTGAAGAATGGTGTGGGTCTTTATGAATGTAGGAAAATAATCTCATATATGTGCCTCTTTTCTCCTTTGACTCTGCCATTATCTTGGTCCTGGCCTTTATCACTTCATACTTGGACTACTGCAATATCCCACTAGGTGGTCTGCCTGCCACAAATCTCTCCCTACTCTAGTCCTTCCTTTTAATTGGCAAAGTGATTTTCATAAACATCAGATCTGAGCGTGTCACCACTACCTTGTTCCCTTCCCTCCACCAGTTAAACTAATGGCTTTCTGTTACCTCAGGTGTCAAATATAAAATCCTCTGCTTGGCATTTAAGACCCTTCATACCCTGCCACGTCCTTTTCTGTCTCCTTACATCTTATACACAAACTCATAGGCACATACATATGTAATGCTTTGATCTGGTGACACTGGCCTCCTGGTTCACTGAACTAATAAACATTGGGCATTTTCACTGGTTGTTCCCTATACTTGGAATGCTCTCTCTTCTCATCTTGGCCCCTTTGACTTCAAACCTCAGTAATATCCCACCTTTTCTTGGAAACCTTTATAAATCATTCTAATGCCTTCCCTCTGTCAATTATTTCTAATTTATCCAATATATAGCTTATTTACAAGTAGTTTTTTACATGCCGTCTCCCCCATTAGACTGTGAGGTCTTTGAAAGTAGCAACTGCCATTTTGCTTTTCTTGGTATCCCCAGCACTAAGCATAATGTGTGACAAATAATTGGATGAATAATGAATATTTATTTACTGAATGGCTTGATCTGTAATACAGGATGAGCTCAGTAGAGACTAGGGCTGAATGGATAAATCTGTGTGTAATTTCTGCAGAGGTGATCATTAAATGGTGACTGCAGTCACAAGGGATGGTGGTAAGAGGCAGAGCCTTTGGGTACATCACATTTAGGAAGCATTCTGTGAAGGATGAGCAGCAAAGGAAGCAGAGAGGAAGTGGTCAAGAAGCTCTCATGTTCATCTTTATTAACCATCCTTCTGTGCATTTATCTATGGATGATTAAAGTAATTTTTTCTGACTTCTTTCTTAGACTTTAATTTTGTTTTTTAAGAGTCCATTTCTTCCCTTTTTTCCCCTTAGTCACATTTTTTTCATCTGCCTTTTTTTGGCTGAGAGCCCCCATGAAGAGATTTGCAAGGCTTTTGGCAAATAGATTTTCCTACGTGTTGCTCTGGTGCCCTCCATCCATGAGCCATGATTCATGATTATGAGCCTGTCATCCCTGTATTTTAAATTCAGGAATAACTGATAATTATCTAGCACTTTAAGAAGTGCTTTATGCACACTAATTTGAGCCTTATGATAACCTTGAGATGAAACCAAGGCTAGTTAGACTTTTCATAATGATACACTTATTAAGTATCCAAAGCATAATGTGGACCCAGGTCTTTGATGACAGGAAGGCCAGTTCTCTTGACACTGCCCTATCTTCCAGAAAAATCTCTCATTTTCCATACCTTTCTCAAGGATATTCTTTTTTTTTCCCTAAATCTTTTGCTTTCAAAGGGCAGTAGAGCAGGAAATACTCTTCTATGCCCTTCAAGTCTTCAGTTCATTGTCTAAGACTGTAGAAACCTTAGCTGTGCTGTCTAGGCTTCTGGCAGTACCATTTTTGGCCTTGTCAATCACTTGAAATCATATTAATATATCCCAGTTAGACATATTTTGTGTCACTTTCTTATCATGTCTTAGATACATATCCTGGGAAGATATCAGACCTCTTTATTATCAGGGCAATAACTACTTAGCTTCTTACCCTTCAGCAAAGAATCTACAACTGCCACTACTCATCCCTCTTTGTCAATTTAGCAACATTTACACAATATAAAGATAAGTAGATCCCTGGAAGATGGATTACCATAATCTTGAAAAAGTACTATAGTACTTTATAGAAAGACTTTAGATAGTGATAAACACTGTAAACATTGATGTACTTTTTATAGGATAGTAATTTTTAAAACAGTTTTTGAATGGATGGATTTTTTTTTTTTTTTTTTTTTTGTTGTTGTTGTTGTTGTTGAGGTAATTGGGGTAAAGTGATTTGCTCAGGATGACACAGCTAGAAAGTGTTAACTGTCTGAGACCAGATTTGAACTCAGGTCCTTCTGATTCCAGGGCTGGTGCTCTATCCACTGCACCACCTAGCTGCCCCTGGATGAATTAAAAAAAAAAAAATTGTCGTGCATATACTTTGTGTCAGGTTATATAACAAGTGCTCAGGTTCCAAAACAAAAGTAAGTTTCCATAGGGAAAGACAACACATATAAGGGCTTGACAACCAGGGAAGAAGTATTTTTGGGAGAAAAGTCGGTATAGTAATAGGAGTAACAGGGCTGTTGCTTGAGATGTCCTTGCCAAGAATGATAATACTAGGAGCAGGATAGGGCTGGGAACAGGAGAAGAAGAGGGTTCCTTTAATGGCAATGCATAATAGCCTATAGATGTCTGGGAAGGTCCTAGTCAGCTAGAAACTGGGCAAGGTAAGTGAAAAGCTCACTAGTCTGACCTCTGAGTTACAGGGCTGGGGCCCTTCAATTCTATGAGAAAATGGTGTCTGGAGAGCCATTCAGTATGCTTTGGAGATGGACATGCTATACTAAAAATGAATAACAAAAGTAATAATCATAAAGCATTTATTAAACTTCACTACCCATTTAGTATACAAATAGAAAACCAGGATAGGCTCTCAAGCCCACATTCTGACGTGGGCAAAATATACAAAATATCTCAGTGGTCTTTAAAGTACAACAGTAGGCAGTAATACTGTTTTCATTATTAAAAACATATGGCTTCTTAAAGTGCATCAGCTGATAGTACCAGGGATTTGGGGGGAAAGAATTTTCTTTCCCAGGTCTTAAGTAGATGTGGCTGTTTAGGAAACGGATTATACTATGTAAAAGGGAAATTACTAGCATGCAATGTATATAACAATTGCTTCTTTGGACTGTGGTTTCAGGGCTCAGCTTGGAAGCAGGCTAAAGGATTAAAGAGTGCTACTTTTCCCAGGAGTTTTGTGTTGGTGATGGGGAGGCTATTCCCCTTCTCTGCAAGGACTGGTCTTGACAGCTGGACAAGGGGAGGTGGAGAGGGAACCCAATAACATATAGGAATCCTGCAATCTTTTGAAGATGAATATTTTCCTGTGGTGACCGCGCTAGCACCCAAGATACCTCAGAATCAGTCACAGTGAGGATAAGCAAAAGTCCTTAGTCTTTATTCTTGGTCTTTAGGGGTAGAAGTGAAAGGGATGGAAGAGAATCTCCGCAATCTCCTCCTTCCTCTTCCATCGCAAAAAGTAACTCTGGCTCGTTTTACTCCACCCCATAATCCCTCCTACAGTCCTCTGTATACACCAATCATTGAGCCAGCACAGGATAGTGGGAAGGACCATTTTCCAAGCATATGCCCATAGAGTATTGTCCAATCAGTAGTTTGCCCTAAGTGCTTGAACCAACCTCAGTGCAACGAATCAAGAGTTTCATCCCTCTACATTTTCCACTACTGGAAACCTTAAAATACTATAGAAATTTAATTTATTACTAACATTTAGGGGAAAAAAGTCAAAACACCAGAAAACAATTAGATAGCAACATTAGTGAAGTATTCTTTGGGAAGACAGGGTAGGTGGACCAAAGCACTTGGACTACTACTGTCCCTCAGACTCATAGGCAAACAAACAGTCCAGGATCTTAAGCCTAAGAGCCTCAAGAAAGACTTGCTCTCCCAGATCAAAAGCCTTGTTCCTATATGTGAAATAGGCAATAAGACTTATCCCCATAGTATAAGGAAATCAAATTGTTACAGTGCCTTTTTGGCAATCAATGGCTCATAAGTGACAGCCATGATATGAACTTAAGCTTTCTGCCATTCAGGTTTACTGTTCTTTCCAGCAGTGGATCAAGCACCAATCTTGAAGTCAGAAAGATTTATCTTTCAGAGTTCAAATTTGGCCTCGGAGACTTAATAACTATGTGACCCTGGCAAATCACTTGACCTTGCTTGCCTCAGTTTCCTCATCTGTAAAATGAATTGGAAAAGGGAATGGCAAACCATTCCAGCATCTTTGGTAAGAAAACCTGAAATGGGATCATGAAGAGTGACTGAAAAATGACCCAATTACAATTACTGCCTCTCCAATCTCACAAATGTGTACATAGAAGCTATTGCAGAACATTTAAATTTGATTCCATTTTATTAGAGTGATGCAGAAAAAAGGTACAAGTGACATTCCTGACTCTACATGTGGATTCTCCCTGCTACTAGTTTCTTCTTACACAATACATCATCTCAACAGCTTCTAAAGTGATTTCCTTAAGTGCTGAACTCTTTAGCCCTCTACTTTAGCCTTCAATGACTCCTTATTATCTCTAGAATAAAATAAAATTTTAGTGTTATCTGTTGAAACCCTTTACAGCTTGTTGCCATTTTATCCTCATATATTTGTTTATAATGCCATCACATGCCATGTAGGAAAAAAAAATATATATATATGTATATGTATTTGATATGTATAAAAATAAGACTATATATGCATATCTTCTCACATAAAAATTTTAAAAATTATCAAACATTTATTGTTTTTCTCTTCTTCCACTTTCCCCCAGGGAAAAGGGGAAAAAAATCCTTTTAATAAATACTTAGTCAAACAAAACAAATTCTCCTATTAACTGTATCCAAAAATGTGTCTCATTCTGCTTAGTGGTCCATCACCTCTCTTGTCAGGAGGTAGGTAGTATACTGGTGAATTGTGATTTTATCATACTGTGGCCAGAGATATGCAAGTCTACATTGTAGTTAGTTTTTTAACTTTGTTCTAAAAATGTCCTTTTTTTCCTTTCTTATAACAATTAAGATTTATATTTCCCCTCCATTTTACTTGTTCCCTGTGGTACTTTAAAATATTGTCTAAGAGAAGCTTTTAAGCTTATATATTCCTATCTGTTGAATTATTCAAGGAAGCACATGACCCAGAAGAATAGTTGTGTTGCTACAGAATATATGAGAGAAATGTTATTTTTCAGTGATCCTGAAGGAGTGTGTAGGGAGCAAGAAAGTAATAAGTACCAATGAATGAATTTTTTATTTATTGGTTCAGCACACAACAAAGCTGTGTCTGTCATATTAGTTACAAGGGCCTTTTTGTCAATGCACTTTATTTACTAGATTTGTTTATTAAATGTGTATTTACTGATCGCTTGCTATGATATATCCAAACATGAATAATGTGGTCCCTACCCACAATCAAAGCACAGGATCATAGAATCATAAATTTGTAAGTTGAATTTACCTTAAAGACTATTATAATACAATTCTATTATTTGGTAGATGAGGAAACAAATTAATAGACTGGTTAAACCACAGGCAGTTAGCACAGAGTTGGGATTTAAGTCTAGGGCTTCTGACTACCAGTCCAATGCTCTTGTAGACAGTCTGAATGAAAAGGGACCTCAGCTGGCCTAAACAAGAATCCTTGATACATCAATCTGTCACTTCATCCTATTGTTGAAGACCTCAACTGAGTGCAAATCCACTAGCTCCAAAATAGGCCTGTTACTCTTTCTGATAGAAATTTGTATTCCCATCACACCTAAATTTGTCTCTGTAGCTTTGCCTCAGTTCAGATCTCTGGAGCCAAGGACAATAAATAGTACCTGTTTCATTTGATGTCTTTTCAGATACTTTGAAGCACTCTAAAATATCTTCCTCTCCTCTCCTCTTCTCTGTAGTAAATATCCCCTGTTCTTTCATGTAGTATGAACTTAAGGCCCTTCCTCTTCCCTTCCTGAATGTCTTCTCTCAGGCATTGTTCAGTTTGCCAAAGAACTTCTGGAACTGCAGTATTCAGAACTGAACACAATACTTCAGAAGAATGAGGGCAGAGTACAATAGGACTGCAATTTCTGTAATCCTGGTCACCGTGTCCTTCAGTGAAGCAAAACTTACACTGTCTTATTTTGGTTGTCATATCACACTATTGATTAAGTTTGAGCTTGGCCTATCAAACACCTTAAGTCTTTTTTCACATGGCTGGTTGTGTCAGCTACAATTCCCCAATGTAGTTCTCCTTTTTTGGGGGGGAGGGGTTGTTTTAATGTTTCATTGATGTTCTTTTTAAAATATCATTGACATTTCCCCCAACTGCCTTGCCCCATCATAATATTTCTTTGTTACAGATATAGTTTAAGAAAAATCATGTGGTAGCCAGATATGAAAAATGTAAGCTTCATTCTGCATCTAGAGTCTACTACTTCTGCATAGAAAAATGCCTGTCTGATCAAAACTATGAAATGATTGTATATTGAATTGATCAGAATTCTGAAGTCTTTCAGTGTCTTTTTTACATCACTGTGAGAGTTTGTGAAAATCGTTCTTGATATTCTACTTCTTTCCACAATGATTCATACAAGTTTTCTCAGATTACACTTAATTCTTTGTGTTTGTTGTTTCTTATGCTGGGTTAATATCTTTATATACATATATACACACAGTTTGCTCAGCCGTTCCCTAACCAAAAGACATTTGCTTTGTTTCCAGTTCTTTGTTGCCATCATAAGTATTTTTTATTCAGTGAGACTTTTACAAAACCATTTGCATCCTTGGTTGAAGTGTATACCTAGTAATTGTATTATTGAGTCAAGGAATATATATTTTCTCCTAGAATTCCTAATTCTATTCATAGGATCTTAGATTTAGAGCTGGAAGGGACCTTAGAAGCCAAAAGAGCCAATCCCCTCATTGTAGAAAAGAGGAAAATGTGGAATGACCTGAAACAACTGAACTAGTTTATAGCTTCACTAATACTGCTTTAGAATGTCTCTCTTCCTGAAGATAGGATTTTCATTATAGGGTACGATTCTTCTCATGAGAACATTTTTAATGTAGTGAATATTGTCTGCTTTCTTATGTTGCTTTTTCATTTCAATGAATATTTTAATTATCCTCTATTGTAGTCTATTTGGTTCATAGGTTTTTCATCAATAACCTTCCTCTTCACTTTTTAGAAAATAATTTGTAATGAATTTCATGTTTATTTATCCCAAATGTCTTCAGCTTGTTTGCCATGCTAAGACAAATACAAAATGCAGGCTGAAGTAACTTGGGAAGAACTTAGCAGTTTTTAACCTTTATATTACCACTTGTCCCTTGCCCTTTCAAGATTCAGCAGTCCACTGACCCTGGACTCCTTGGTGTTTCTTCAGGACACTTCATCTCCCGACTGCATTTTCACTGGCTCTCCCCCATGTCCCTTCCTCATCTTTATTTCCTGGCCTCTCTGATTTTTTTCAAGTCCTAGAAAACTCCCCTCTTTCATAAAAAGTTTTTTCCATTGTGTTTTTCCTTTGTTCATTATCCATAGTTCAACTTCCTATGTTTTGTTTGCATGTAATTGTTTATATGTTGTTTCTACCATTAGACTGGGGGCACCTGAGAGTAAGGACTGTTTTTAATTTTCTTTTGGAACCTCCTATCTTAGCACAGTGCTTAGTCAACATATCAGCTAACTGACCCAGAGTGTTTTTGCATAGTGTACATCTTAAAGCTGTTTTTTGTCCTTTCCTGTCATCCAATGGAAACAAAAGCCCAAACCAGACCTTGGAAAAAATCTTCTTTGGAAAAGGGAGAAGGTAAGACTCCAGTGTTCATACAGGCCTTATGCCTTAGCATCATTTTCCTAGCTCATATGTGCTATTGAATGCTGATGTGATCAACCTAGTAAAATGAACCTAGTAAGATGAGTGGTAAGTCACAACCAGTGGTGGGGTGGGCTTTCCTTGGACTGGACTCTGTGGCTTCCTCAGTTGTAGTAGCCAAAACTCATTGGTTATCTTTCTGCCCAGAAAGAAAAAATTTCATTCATTTGCCTGTAAATTGTTTGTTGGCCTTGAATTCAGTGGCACAAAGAGATCTTTGTTATGTTCTGGGCCAGAGTTTTTTTTTTTTTTTTTTTTTTTTTTTAATAAAAAGGACTATACACATTTCTTTTTCTTATGTCCTTTTCTTCCAACTATTCAGAACTCAGAAGTAATAGGCCCTTTGTAAAATAGGACGGAGTTTTTCTATGGGGTGAAAAGAAGAACGAAGAAATACAATGATTCCATCTTTTTCTGTTTTCTCCCTGTATAATGTTTTATTTCTCTGGTATTGAATTTCAAAGTCCAAAGAGGCTGAAGGGTGGGGGTTAAGAAGAGAGAAGGGAAACTGGGTAGCATCCAAAAAAAAGATTTCTCTTATAACACTGCGAAAAGAATTTTGAAAGTGCAACTAAAGGAGCCTAATGCCATTATGTTGTGAATGATGAAATAAAATTGAAGTCCTAATCTGGATCTATGTGCCTTCTCTCAGATAATTTGCCATAGGGCTTCTCTCTTCAAATAAGATAATCTTGGCAAAGTGCTTAGCAGACTGTCTGACACATAGTAAGTACTTAACAAATTCTTGTTCCCTTCCCCTTCCCTTGACTTGCCTGAACCTGTTGAAACCAGGATTGGAGGTAATAATATCAGCAACTAACATTTACATAGTTGCTTTCAAGTTACTAACACACTTTAGGTTCAGGATAACCCCATGAAGAAGATATTGTAGAAATTATCTCCATTTTAAAGATGAGGAAGCTAAAGCTTAAAGAGATTGTGACTTACCACGGTCACAGTTCACAAATGTTAGAGGAGAGATTTGAATCCAGGTACTCCTGATGAAAAGTCCTATATTCTACCCAGATTGTGTTGCTGTACAAAGGGCAGCCTACAATTGCTCAAATAATAATGACTTCAGCATGAACGAGAAATATCTAGGTGATCGCAGATCTAAGCAACCTACCCTGCCTCATAAGCATAACGAATTGTTTTGTCTTCAATATAGAATATAACAAAGGAAGCAGGAACTAATGGAAGGTAGCCTGGCACAATGAGAAGATTCAGGAATTGGAATCAGTGGGTCTTTGGGCAAGTCACTTTAACCGCTCTGGATCTTAGTTCCCTTCTTTGAAGAATGAGAGAGTTGCACTAAATGGTCTCTGAGGTCCCTTCCAGATCTGAAGCTATGAATTAGTGATTCATAGATGGCCTTTCTATTATGTCTGAGTACAGCAATTAACCAACAAACAATTCAACAGGCCTGCATTACACATTTAAAACAGAAAATACTATGCTAATTAGGGCTATAGAAGTGAAAAAGATTAATCTGTCTTTGCCCTTGAAAGTCTTACAGTTTGGGAGAAGAAAGAAATATACAGATAAGCCTAAATATAAGCGTAGATGTATGGGGGCAAATAAAAGATACAGACAATAGCAGAATTTGAGTCAGGAAGGAGGGAACACTTGTAGTTTGGCAGCTGAGGGTTGGGTAGGAAGGGAAGCTTCCTGGGGAGGGGGTGGCAGCTGAGCCTTGAAGAAAGGGAAGGAATTTGACAGGTGGAGATGAATAACTGCATTCCAAGCACGGGCATGACCTGTAGAAATGAATGGAGGTGGGATATGATGTTGACATTTGGCCTGGAATACTAAAAATATGAAATGGATTGATTTGAAATAAGGCTAGGGAGATGGGTTAAACCCAGATTGTTCTTGTGTCTGAGGAGAAGGATTTTGTATTTTACCTGCAGGAGATAGACAGGCAGGGACAATTTTTGAGTAGGAAATGGCATGGTCTGGGTGGAGTTTGAACTGAATTGGAAGAGACAGGAAGTGGGAAGATCAATTAAGAGGCTGTTTCTGTAGCCCAGCCTAGCCCTCTACAAAGCTTGCAGCCAAGAACCTAGACAGGAGATTACTATGGGAGAGCTGAGATTGACAGAACTTGCTACCTAATTGGATATGTGGAGATAGGGATGAGTCAAAGATCACACTGTACTGAGAAATAAATTGTTTCATACCAATGAATTTTCCAGAAGCTTACCTTTTTAGGTCCAAAAACTTGTTTGGTTTCCCCCCCTTTAACTGTGTTTAACATATAACCCTAATCCTTAAAAAAAAAAAAAAAAAAAGTCATTTTTCCCCCTTCTTTATTTTATTTATTTATTTATTTATTTTGCTGAGGCAATTGGGATTAAATGACCTGTCCAGGGTCACACAGCTAGGAAGTATTAAGTGTCTGAGACAAGATTTGAACTCAGGTCCTCCTGACTTCAGGGTTGTTCTCTAATCACTGAGCCACATAGCTGCCCCTTCTTTCCTTTAAAAAGGATATGAGAATATCCTGAAAGAGCTGATTTTTGTCAGTGTGAGAAATTTCTTGTGTATTTCCTTCACAGAGGTCGTTTACAACTATAAGCAGGAAAGGACTTTAGAATCATCTAGTCCAACCCCCTTCATTTTACAGATAAGTAAATTGAGGCTCAAGGAGGTAAAACTAGACTAAGATCATGTAGTTTTTAAGTATGCGAAGAGTCTGTTTTCCTGACTCCAAACCAAACATTAGAAGCTTTGCCCTAAGCTGCTTATCAGACAGTACACTGACTATATTTTAAATTTTTTTTATGACTGGGCATCATCACTAATTTCTGTTCTGATCTAGACCTCCAGGGGCTTGTTGAGGCTATTTCCTCCCTGTATTGAATAAATAGTCACAGCTAGTGATCTGCTTTTTATAGTCCCTCCCCCACCCCCTTGCTTGCCTTTGCCAAATTAAGTTGTTGCTGCCTCTAGCCACGCCTTTCACCATTGCTTCTAAACTATTAGACTAGAAATCGGATAATTGAAGTTGTTGGGACTGAGTATAAAATAGACTGGGAGATGGGTATATCACAATCCTCTCTTTTCTGTCACATGGATTTTATAACATCTGTTTTGGCCACCTGTTTCTTAGTTGGATGGATGAGGTTTCTAGATAAGGGATCAGGTAACTGAGATGTTACTATACCAAGATCCTGGAGGTTTTTTTTTGTCTGAGTGAAATAGCATATCAACTTGAAATTTTGCGAACCAAAAATATTACAATTAGTTTCAGAGTTGTAAGGATCCATTGAAACTATAGTCCAAGTAACTCTTGTACAAGAGTTCTTTCTATAACATTACCCAACAAGCTATCATCTAGTCTTTGCTTAAAGATTTCTAGTGAAGGAGAACTCAAGAACTCCCAAATATTTTGTTTCCTCTCTTGTATAGTTCCAAATGTTCCAAAGAAGCTTTTCTTATAATCATGGTAGATCTCCCTCTTTGTGACTTCTACCCAGTGCTCCTAGTTCTTTTTCCCTGGGTACTTTTAAACCAGCCTGAATGGGGAAATAGTACTGTTTCTAGCAGAAACAGGAAATCAAGAAATGGAGGAGGATTAGTTGTTTTCATGAGGAAAAGTGATTTTTGGTTATAGACCTATCACCTTTGACAGCAGTATATCCAAATGGAAATGTCCAACTGGTAAGTATAAATATATATTTGAGCTCCAAAGAGAGTCATGGGTAATAAATGTAAGCTCTCTAAGGACTGAAACTGGTGTCATAATATTATAACTCCAGAAATGAAAGGGAGCTCAGATACCTTTTAGCTCAACCTCATTTTACAGATAAAGAAACTGAAGTTCAGGGAAGTGAAATCATTTGCTCAGAATCAAACTGGTAGCAAATATTTAATTTTTATTTTGTTTCTCTCCAACACCTACCACAGTATCTAGCACAAAATGTGAGCTTAATTTTCTTTGAGTTGTTAAATACAACCATACCTAATATTTCTTTGGTCCTGGAAACTCCTCAGGAGAGGAAACTACTTCTACTGATTCAGGCTGGCACCTTCTCTGCAATTTACAGGCATAGAAAGCTATCCAGAGCACTGAGAGAATAATTGACTTGTCTATAGTCACATAGCCAGTCTGCTATAACTGAACGTTTTTATTGGAATTGAGGACACCTCTCTGTATATGATGCTTATTAATCTGAATGATGAATTGAGGTATCTTCCCCCTACCTGGGAAGTTGAATATAGCTTGTAAAGGTTAAGTGAAAAGTCAGGCAAAAGATTAAATTTCCATCCTTCTCAAATAATATGAAAGCTTGCTTATTGCCTAGTAAAGTTTCCTATGTCCAGGAAGATCCCAAATGACATGGATGTGACCCTGTGTTCTCAAACACTAGTCAGAGGATCATAAGCAGATCTTCCTAGGCTGGAAAGATTCTGAGTAACTGTCCAAGATTGAGTTGTGTGTCTCTGATCTGTAGACCTCATTCCAGGTTACTTATAAGATGATGAATTATTTTGGTCACAGGACTATTTAATGAGACATAGAGACAATAGTAATGGTAGAGATGGGAGACATCTATGTTGGGAAGGGGGGGAAAGGCTCCTTAGAGTGTTAAAATACTGAAGTAGAGTATTTTAATTCTTTAAGAGACAGATTTAATTCTTGTAACTTTTTCTTACACGTGAGATATTTCTTTAAGGATATAATAATCCCAACAAATTCAGCTTAGCATGGAATCAAGAAGATATGGCTCAAATCTTGCCCCTGTTGTTTTCTCTCAAGTCACTCTTTAAATCTCTGCTTTCTCTTCTGTGAACTTGATGCCAATAGCTGCCATTTATATTTATTCTACAGAAAATCTACATCAAAGATAGATATCAATATTCCATGTGCTACAAGTACTTGGAACCGAGCATGTTTATGAGTCATTGGCTCAAAAATCCCCTAAATCTGAGCAGGATGTCGGCAGGAGAACCCGTATGTAGCTAGCACTCATAAATATTTGTTGAATGGATATTGAGTAAAACCACAAAGAAAAACACCAACAGACTATGTCTTAAATACCCAGCAATTTCATTCGATCTTCTCAGAGGCCCTAATTATTTGTGTTATGTCAGGAATCTATGATTTCTTCAACGTTATGAGCCTCCCTCAGAAGCTTAGCAGGGCCAGTCTTTGGGTAAAAGAATCCAAACCCAGTATTTTGTCTTAATTCGAAATTGTTCCAACTAGATAGGACATGTATGAGCTTGTAAGAAGATTCAGAGATGGTTTAGATTTGAATGAGTCCTTGTTGGATATGATGGAGATTCCTTTTGTGTATAGTTTGGATGAGATGGGCACTAACTCTTCTCACTTTAAAATTTTTACAGTTAAGAAACTGAGGTTCACAGAGTACATGTGACCCACAGTGGTTTCAGGCACTGAATTAGGGTCTAAATAGGTCTTCCTGATTCCACTTACAACATTTCACCCACTATGCCACACTGCCTCATTGGAAAACTTAACTCCCTGGACCTCAGTTTCTTCTATAAAATGAGGATATTGGATTTGATCTAAGATGTTGGGTGGCCTTAGAAAAAAAATACATTTCAAGTTTGAAGAGATCTTAGCACCCAATTAGATGATGCCTTTGAAAGATTAAAGAAATGATCTTAAAAAAGAAAGAAAGAAAGGGAAAGAGAAAGAAGCAGGTCTTGAATTAAGCCATTTTCTCAGTGCTGTATAGGTAGTAAATGGCAGAAACAAGTTTTAAAACTGAACCAACCTTTGACTTTAAAATCCAGGGTTTTATTTATTCTTTTTCTGATTACAATGACTTCCATCCCCTTCCTCCCAGCCCCTCATGGAGATCTCTTTTTGTAATAAGTATAATTAAGGAAAACAAATCAATGCATTGGTCATGTCTGAAAATGTGTGCCTCATTCTTGTGGTCTACTACCTCTTCTACTGAGAGGTAGGAGATACGCTTCACCATCAATGGATCGATTCTGGAGTCTTTCAGTATTATGCTTCTTGACATCATCATGGTCATATTATAAATTATTCTATTTCTTCAATTTGTGAGTAAGAAAGGATACCTTCCTCTTGGATTGTCTGTTTCATTGGGTCCAGTGATAATTTTTAAGATCTCTTTTAACTATTATATAACATCTCTTTTAACTATTATATAATATTATATAAATCATTATATAACTTCATATGTTAATTGGGAAGTAACAGGATATATATATCATATATATATATATATGTATATATATATATATAATAAAATATCATTTAAGATTATTCTTAAAAATATCTTGAAACTTTATTTCATTTGATTACAATGACCTTATGAGTTCAGTACCACAATGCTCATTTTATGATAACAAAGCTGAGACTAGCTTAGAGTCACAAAATTAGTAATCAAAAAGGCTGGATTCAAACTTAGATTTTTCCTAAATCATCAGAAGTATTAAAATGTGAAGAATCCAATATTGTCCCTGATTGATAATAGTTATTAATTCTACTACAGAAATTTCCATTATCATTTCCTTTTAGAAATTATTATGGTATCTTAAATGAGATGATCACATAAATTGTATTTTTTTTGTCTTTAAAATAAATGGTATTTTAAAAAGCTATAGCCACAAGCATTTTAAAAAAAGTTTTAAATAGTCATGGTTCTATTAATCTGATCATAGCAAGACTTAAGAGTTCCTATCTGATCACATCATGGCCATGGTTAAGTGTTTGCTCAGTGCTCTTCCCCCACACCTTTCTCTCTCTCTCTCTGGGTTCACAGGGTATCGTGGTAGTGAGTTAGGGCCATATGCACAAAGCGCTAGATTTGGAGTCAGAATACTTGCATTCAGACAATCCTAGGCACTTGTTGGCTGTGTTACTTTGAGTTAGTGTGATCTCTAGCTAGTTCTCCAGTACAATGGGACCTTTGACCTTAAGGTTCATTCCAGCTCAGCTTTGATTAGAATAGGATACAAAGAGGGAATCATACAAGCATGTTCTTTCTGTGGCTAACTAAGGAAGCAATGTCTTGATGGTGGGTGGATGACGGGAGCTTATTGAGGAGTCTGGGGCAGCCTGCCCTGAGACCAAAGCACCCCTGTAGTCTTATTTCACAAGTGGAATTTTTTATGTGCTTCTGTGTAAATCTAACCTTCGTTAGCTCTGCATGGTGGGTCAAGATGCCCTTCTGCCTCTTCAAATGAGGGACATGCGTAATCATCTACAGCTGTCCAACCGTTCTTCCAGCTGGTGGGGTGGGGTGGGTAGCGTGGCTTCCTTCTGAAAAGCCATTTGTGGAGTAAATCATGCATGAACCTGTAAGAATCCATGTGCCTGCCCAGCCTTGTTCTCAAACGCAAGAGAAAAGTCCAATAACAAAAGCAAAAAAGTATCTCTTAACAATAGTATCTGGCTTTTGCAAAGTTGAAAAGACTTGAAAGTGGTGTTTTGTTTTTCTCCAGCTTTGCTCCGGTTTGTGAGAAACTAGATTCTAGCTTGGTGCGAGGCTGAATCTGGAACCCAAGGACCTGGATTTAGAACTTGCCTTTGGCACCCCTTCCATGACCTTCTCTAGGACTCAGTTTCCTTATCTGTAAAATGAAGAGGTCAGGTTAGGTGATTTCTAAGATCTTAGATAACTTCACATCTACCATTTTACAATCCCTACAAAACGGACAGTTTAGAATGACTGGGTCTCTTATGTACCCTGAGGTTCTCTGCTAAGGCCAGGAAATACCCATGGGGGCTGCTGAAGCTCAGGTGGGCCAGAAGAAAGAGAGGGAGACACAGAGAGGCAATGATTTAGATACCACAAGTGGCCATAGTGTTTCTTCTAGGAATTTATTTCCCTTGCAACTTTGAAAGCAATTTTTAATATTCAATCAGTGTTTTCTCTTTCCATCTTCATTCCTTTGTTTTCAAACCTGCAGTATAGTGATTTTCTTTTTGAGGCAGTCTGGGTTAAATGACTTACAAAGGTCACACAGCTGTAAGTATCTGAGGATTTGATTTGAACTCAGGCGATTCTGACTCCAGAATTACTGAACCACCTAACTACCCTGAAAAATCCTGATCTGAAACTCTTTTCAAATCTTGTGATTCTTTTGCTTATGTCCTGTGTGATCAAGAGCAAGTCACTCCTTTTTGGAGGGCCTCAATATTCTCCTCCATAAAATAAGGGACTGGGCCAGATGATCTATCTTTTCCAGATCAAAAATGGCATAACCCTGTAAAGCAAACAGATCCATGAGTAGATGCAGGCTGACGGGCTGACTGGAGACACTGACAGGCTGTCCAGCACTTACCTTCCTTCAAACTTTTACTTAGGAAAGCTTGCTGGTCAGGAGAGCCTCCGAAAGTGGGGCGGCATCTTAACTCTGTAACTTTCTAACCCTTAAAAACCTGATCCTGTGGGGCGGGACTGCCAGCAGTCTCTACAGAATTTCATTCCCTTATCTGGGTACAGTCCCAGTTATAGCAGGTGAGGCACAAGGATGCCTTGTGTGAGAGCCCAGCTAACCTGAGAAGTGTTTCGGTCAACACTAGGAATTACTTCTAATAAGTAATGTGGGGGAAAGAGAAACTTAAGCTCTTGGTTTTGTTGTAATTGCTTTTTTGGGGGGGAAGGGTTGCTTCTAAATGAAGGCAAGTCAGAGGCCTTGGAAGCATTTGATTCCAGAAATTTTGTGGGGGTGTTTATGATAACCAATTATACTGATTTATGTCATTAAATCAAACTCTACACAGCCTTCTCTAGGGTACTTAAGAGAAGGTCCTTATAAGCCTCATTTCTTGGGTTACCTGTATGATCTTGGAAGAAGTCACTTTTCTCTCACTCCCTTAAACTCTCCATTTGTGGAATAGACTTAGGCCTGTTCCCTGTTCCACAAATTCAATGAGGAGGCTTAACAATGAGATTCTGGGTGACTTGGTGAATAGAGTGCCAGATTTAGATTCAGGATGACCTGAGTTCAAATGTAGCCTCACATCTATTTTGTGTGACTGAACTTTGAACTTCTTTTTCCTGTTTGCTGAAGATGATGACAGCACCTATCTCAGGTTTATTGTGAGGATCAAATAACTTCTGCAAAAGACTTCTCAAAGCTTACAGTTCTGTATTAAATGTTAGCTGTTGGGATATGTATGAATGTATTTATTTATTTGCTGAGACAATTGGGATTAAGTGACTTGCTCAGGGTCCCACAGCTAGGAAGTGTTAAGTATCTGAGGCCATATTGGAACTCAGGTCCTCCTGACTTCAGGGCTGGTGCTCTATCTACTATATCACCTAGCTGCCCCAGTTATTATTATTAATATTATATTATATAAAAGGTTTTTTAAGCCCCTGCACAGATGAGCTGCACAGAGTATAATTTGTGGGCTTGTTGGGCTCAGCATTCAAGGGTTAGAATTATTTGGTGCCGTGGGTTTCTAACCATGTTTTATATCCTAGGCTAGGTAGCAGCAAAATATATTCCTTTTCTCCCACACTGTGGCCTTTCAGAGCCCCATATGGCAAGCGTGCCTTTTCTATGACAGGGCTTATGCCTCAGAGATGACAAGGCCATCTGAAAAAGCCGGTGGACTACAAAGCCATGCAGTGTTGGGCAAGAGCTCCCCATCTCTCACCTGCTCCTTTGTTTAACAAGATACAAACCCTGTTTAAGTCCTGGTGATCTCTCTAAAGTCTTCCACTCAGGAAAACAGAAAGTTCTAGCTCTAGAACTAAATGTTGATGTGAAAAGTCTTCTTTTTCGCTTTCTCTAATTTTGATGAACTAGTTTTGTGATATTTGGAAAGTCTTTTAATCTGTATGACCAGGCTTTATCTCTCCAGCTTTGAATCAGTGATAGACTAGCTAATCTTTTAAGATTATTGCCACTTCTAACATCCTAACTTTTTTTTTTTTGAAGTTCCTCTAATCTCCAGCTCTGACATCCTGGGTTCTAAGGCTCCTCCCAGCTCTGACATCTTGTGTTCTAAGGGCCCTCCAGCTCTGACATTGCTGATGAGGACCAGACTGGGATTGATATATTTTGGAACATGTACAAGTAAGACACCACAATGCATTGTATTATACGCTATATTTGGAATCAAAGGACTCGAATTCAAACCCTGATTTTTGCCATTTAATAATTCTTAATTCTTAATAAATTCTTAATTTAATTAAATTTAATTAAAATAATTCTTAATAAAGCTCTCTGAGCTTTTTCTACTGAAAAAAAAATGAATATTTTTTTAAAGAAGAAAATGAATCCCCAGAAAGTTGTGGCTTGTTCTGAATCACATATTCTGTGACACCCATTTGACTACATAGTCTCTGAGGTCCCTTTCAGTCCTAAACATATAGTCCTTTAAGCTACGTGGGGTCCCTCTGATTAAATTCTTGCTTAGGTAGACCCATCTTCCTTCTCTCCTGTTTCTAGGCAAGTAGAAAAATGGTTGGACCCTAGGGAAAAGTGCCATTTAAATTTTCCCTTGCAGGGTCTCAGTGTCTTGAGAGTCTTTTTGTCCTTTAGATGCCTTATGCTATCCTTAACCTTTTTTATTTGTCTTAAATATTTTTTCCCTCATTACATGTAAAGATAATTTTTAGCACTGATTTTTAAAAGATTTGGAATTCTATATTTTCTCTTCCTCTTTTATCTCTCCCCTCCTTGAGACAGTAAGCAATTTGACATAGATTATACATGTTCAATCATGCAAAATATAAAAAAAATGTAGGAAGTGAAAAATAGTATACTTTGATCTGTGCATTCAAATGCCATCAATTCTTTTTCTATAGGTGGATAGAATTTTTCTTCTTGAGTCTGTTGAATTGTCTTGAATCAAGGTTTTGCTGAGAATAGCTAAGTCATTCACATTTCAGCAATGTATATAATCTTGCTATTATTTTGTACAATGTTCTCTTGGTTCTGCTCACTTCACTCTGTATCAGTTTATATGTCTTTGCAAGTTTTTGTGAAACCATCCAGTACACCATTTCTTGCAGCACAGAACTATTTCATTACAATCATATACCACAACTTGTTTTAGTTATTCTCCAATTGATGAACATCCCCTCAATTTCTAATTCTTTGCTACTACTAAAAGAGCTGTTATAAATATTTTTGAACAAGTAGGTCTTTTTTTTTTTTTTTTTTTTTGAAATTTCTTGGGGTAGAAGAATTGCACATGTTTAACCTATATTGGATCACTTGCTATTTAGGGAAGAGGGTAGATGGAAAGGTATGGAGAAAAATTTGGATCACAAGCTCTTGCAAGGGTGAATGTTGAAAACTATCTTTGTATGTATTTTGAAAAATCAAAAGCTATTATAATAAACAAATTTTTTTTAATCTTTTTGGGATACATATCTAGCACAGTGGTATTGTAGGATCAAAGGATTTGCAGTTTTATAGCTCTTTGGGCATAATTCCAAACTGTTCTTTAGAGTGGTTGGATCAGTTCACAAAGCCATCAACAATGCAGTAGTGTCCCAATTTCCCGTATTCCCTCCAATATTTGTCACTCCTTTTCTGTCATATTAGCCACTCTGATACTTACAAGATATCTCAGAGTTCTTTTAATCCTCAGCCTTCTTATTACAAAAGAATGCTTGATTTGGAAGAAATCAAGAAATTTCAGTTCATGTTATAGCTTTGTCTGCAGTAAATTCATTCTTCTTACTGAACCTGAGTCTCTTTGTCAAATGAAGGGGTCAGATGATGTAATAGCTGGCATACCATGCTTTGCGGTAGATCCTGCTGATATGCTGATCCTCATTTTACAGTTGAGGCAGCTGAGTCTTGGCGAGCTGGACTTGTTTACTCTGCTCCTAGCAAGTATAAATGGAGGCATCTGAGCTCAGGTTTTTCCAGAATTCTATTCACAATCACACTTGGACCCAGCTTAATCAGTTAACAAAGCAGGTGCTGAAGTGGAGGGCACATTGGGCTAGGGGTCCCTAAGATGTGAGCTCAGACCCTAGCTGTGAGGGCCTGGTTATATTTAACCTCTTTGTGTTACAGTTAACTCTTCTAGAACATAAAGGGACTGGACTCAATGGCCTCGAAAGCTCTTTTAGCACTAGATTCTGTGGAATCTCTGATTCTATGAACCAAAATGAAACATTCCCTGTCCTTGGAGCTTACATTCTATAGAAGGAGACAACAGTCCTTTTTCTCGGTTCTAGTAGATCAGTGGCCTTCTGTCTCTTTGGGAGGTCAGCTCACTCTATAAAGCTTGCCCTTCCTCCTTTTCTCCCACACTGTGGCCTTTCAGAGCCACATATGGCAAGTGTGCCTTTTCTGTGACAGGGTTTATGCCTCAGAGATGACAAGGCCATCTGAAAAAGCCGGAGGACTACAAAGCCATGCAGTGTTGGGCAAGAGCTCCCCATCTCTCACCTGTTCCTTTGTTTAACAAGATACAAACCCTGTTTAAGGGTCCTGATGATCTCTCTAAAGTCTTCCACTCAGCATTAGGAGCCAAAAATAGGATGTCTTCCTATCATAGAATATGAACACCCGACTTTGATTGAACCATGGCTCTTAATGGAGCCTTGTGAAAGGTGGGAGGGCATGCTCTATGGATCAGAGTGTTTGGATTCCTATCAGGAAACAACAGAATAAATAAAAAGGGCTTGCTGTTGGGAGCCAGTAGACTTGCTTTGGACCCTAACTGTGTGGATGACCTTTTTTATGTTTTTTAATCTAGGAACTCTAATGTGGAAACTTCTTCAACTTATATGGACCAACAGCTCTTCTCTGGCTAGTGGATGGGGTGCTGGCCTTGGAGGCAGGATGACCCAGCTTCTAGTTTGACCTCAGGCACTGACTAGCTATGTGACTCCAAGAAAAACAGTTAACTTTTCTGAGCTTTTACTCTTCTGTAAGATGAAGGAGTTGGAATCGCTGGTCTCTAAGATCCCTTCCTGGTATAAATCTATGACTATAACTACTTGAAATATAGAGGAATCTGTACCCTGATACTTTAGTTCTAAGGCCCCTCTCAGCTCTGACCTCCTGGGTTCTGGGGGCCCTCCCAGCTCTGGCATCCTGGGTTCTAAGGCCCCTCTTAGCTCTGACCTCCTGGCTTCTAAGGGCCCTCCCAGCTCTGACCTCCTGGGTTCTAAGGGCCCTCCCAGCTCTGACCACCTGGGTTCTAAGGGCCCTCCCAGCTCTGACCTCCTGGGTTCTAAGGGCCCTCCCAGCTCTGACATCTTGGGTTCCAAGCTCTGATTATGATTATAATGGAATATATGATTGCTTAGATTATTGAAGATAGAAAGTACCCCAGTAAAGTGAGAGGAAGGTCATGTGGTAAGAGGCAGAGGTAGAGCCTGAAAGAAGGGGCTTTGAGTTGAGCTTTCTAATTGTGTGATTCCAGGCAAATCACTGAGCCTCTATGGGCCTCAGTTTCCTCAACTGTAAAATTGGGGTGCACTAGGTGGTTTCTATGCTTGTGATCCTACATGTCAGAAGCAGGATTTGAATTCAGGTCTTTGTGACTCCAAGGCTTACCCTCTATTTCCTGTGTTGCCCTTACTCCCCCCATCCCCCCATATTTATACAGCCAGAATTTCTCTTTGTGATCACTGAGAAGTCTGTTCACTTCCCTGGACCTCAGCATATTCCTGTGTAAAATGAGGTGAGCTGTCCGTGATGTTTCTTTCTAGCTAATAGTTCTATGATCTTATGATTCCTCTGCCTGGGAAGTCACCGTAGCCTTAGAGCCAGAAGTGGCACTTCTGGCACTCTAGCTCTCTAGCCTATCAGAGCAGAGAAGGTACCAATTGCCATTGAAAGAGGGATTTCTTTATCCAGGAGTTCTCTATGCTAATGAAATTTCTGGTTCTGTTCCTCTCCCCTTGGAGAGACAAGCCTGCTTCCAACTTGTTATTCAGCCACTGTTATTAGTTGAGTTGCCCGACTCCCTCTGCACCTCATGGAGTTTGCTGGGGTAACCATATGCCAGGCCCAGCTTCCCCCGAGCTCCTCCAATTTCTCCAGGGCCAGAGGTTTGCAAGCTTGTTGTGCCCTGGGACCTTAATAGTTCAAGCAAAACAGGTACAGGTGAACAATAGCCCCTGTAATATGGTTGGCTGGTGGAGAGGTGATGCAATATTAGGAGGCCACATATCTTACTTGCGACTGGAAACAGGCTTGGGCAGCCTGAGAAGGGGCCCATTGTTTGATTCTTTTGGAGGGCTCACTACCAAGAGACGGCCTTAATGTAAATCATTGGGTTGTATCACGTTGCATTAGAAACTACCAGGTTTTTAGCCATGGAGGCAGGATCATCAAGTTTGTATGACTTTGAGAAGGACATGGCCTCTAGTACAACTAGCAGAGACTTCGGTGTATCTAAAAAGGCCATGCCCTCTGGATGCTGTCCTTCCCTTTCATTCTTTAAAAAAAACAACAACAAAATTCCCTTTTTTGGGTAAACATCACAATAATTTCCTAATACCCACTATTGCAAATGGGTATCCTCCCTTGAAGCACAGAACAGTTAAGGAACAGCAAACAGCTCTTCCATAGTATGTAATATTCCACACCCTTAATCCTCTACTTTTTTACTGAGAAGAAGGGTGTGTCTGTTTCTTCCTCATTTCTTCAGAGCCAACATTGTTAACATTCTGTAATCTGTCGTTGTTGTTATCTGTGTTTAGCTGTTTTTACTGTAATTTTCATTTATGTTATTAAAATTCTTCATTCATTCACTCCCTTCAAACCCCTAGAATTTTGTTTCATAGTTGCTAGTGTGTTGAATATTCCAAAAAAATTCTGAGAAACAGCAGATGTATTCATAGAATATGATTTAGAGCTGTAAGGGATCTTAGAGACAGGAGGATTTTAGATTTTAGATTTTAGATGCATAGATTTTAGAGAATCCCTGAGACTAGACAGGAAAAAAAATTACATCTTTATTTCAACATAATTGGTTTTCCTGGTATTCCTCTGTATTTTATTTTATGCATTTAAAAATATTCTTCTAAGACGAGATCCCCAGGCTTCCCTAGACACCGCCCTTGTAGTCCCAAGGCACAGAAAAGTTTCAGAAGCCTTGTTCTGATTGAAGATTTTCTTTATAAATGAGAAGACAGAATCAAAGCCAAGTGACCTTTGCCAAGGTCATGCAGTTATGGAATAATAGATCTAGAATTTGAAGCTAGGTACTCTGACTCCAAATTTGGTTTTCTTTGTTTAATCATTCAAGTCATATCCAACTCTTTTGTGACCCATTTGGGATTTTCTTGGCAAAGGTACTGGAGTGGTTTGCCATTTCCTTCAGCTCATTTTACAGAAGAGGAAACTGAGGTAAACAAGGGTAAAGTGACTTGTCCAGGGCCACATAACTACTAAATATCTGAGGTTGCATTTGAACTCAGGTTTTCTTGCTTCCAAACCTGATGCTCTATCACATTGTACTTCCTTCTTGCCCATGATTGTTCTTTGTACTACATCGAAAATTGAATAGAGATCCATACAGTCTTACAGTATTACAATTGGGTTTGAAAGTGAGCTGTACCAGGTTAACTTTGGGGAGTGATAGATTATGAGCTGTGAGAAGAAGATCCTGTTGTCTTAGTGGACTGACACCAATTAACGGTGTCAGGTGGAAGCTACAACAGCTGTAGGCTACCTTAAGAGAGACAGCAAACATGGCTTTTCAGAATTAAGGAAATGATAGATTCACTGAACTTAGCCCTAGTCAGACCCCACCTGCAACATCACTTGTGGGCCAGGCACCTAGGTGCACTGCTAGGTGAGGAGCTTCTAGAGGAGATTTGTGAACTGCAGAGGACTGCCATCCTCTCAGAAAAGAATCTGTTGAGGGGACTGGAGAGATTTATCCAGGTGAAGTCTTTGTGTATCAGAAGAGGGACCAGACTGCTTCTGCTTAGTTTTTGTAATAACCTTACAAATTCTCAAAGACATCACTTGGCTTTGGTTTTTATCACTGTTAGCTGGAGAAGGGAAGAATTAGGGGGGACGAGATCATTATCTTCAAATACTCAGACTGTCCATGGGAAGAGAGATTAGCTTTGTTCTGTTGGCCCCAGAGGTCAGAATGAGGAGCAGGAGGGATGAGTCGCAGAGAAGCAAGAATTTTATAAGATGTTAGGAAAAATATTTTCCCAACTAGAGCTGTATCATAGGAAAACAGCTATCTTGGAATTAGTGGGCTCTTCTTCCCTGGAAGTGGTCAAACAGAATCTCCAGAATCTGGAGAATCCTTTTTATGGCTATGTTGTAGAGGGGTTAGACAGGATGGAGGTCTGCTGGAAAGAAAAAACCTTTGCCTTGGAGTTGGGACCTGGATTCAGATCCCACTTCAGATGCCTACTGGATGTGTAACCTTGAACAAATTAACTTCATCGCCAAATTGTTGAACTAGTCTCTGAAATCTTTTCCAGCTCTAGAGCTATGATCCTATGGTCTAAGGTATCTTTTCCAATAAGAGTTCACAATTCTGAATACTTTTCTAGCCCAGTTGAGAGAGTTCTGGTCTGGGAGTTTGTAGACTTGGGGTTCCTTCTGCCTGGGCTCTTCCTTCCCCAACTGCCTGATATTTGGGCTGTCTCCCTATGGTCTTCCTCATAGAGTACAAGTCCCTCTTCAGCAGGGATTATTTCATTATTTTCCATCATTGTATTCCTGGTTCTTAGTACAGTGCTTGGCTCATAATCAGACCTTTACAGATGCTCGTGACTTGATTAATAATTCTGGTTCTCCTACTTTGTTATTCAGTCACATTAGACTTTCCATGACCCCATGGACCATAGTGCAGGCCATTCTGTCCTCTGCTTTCCCTCAAAGTCAGTCCAAGCTCATGTTCATTGCTTCCATGACATTCTCCATCCATCTCATCCTTTGCCATCCCCTTCTCCTTTTGCTTTGAGTATTGTCTTCTCATTATGTGGCCAAAGTGTTTCAGCGTCAGCTTCAGTATTCAATTGTCCAATGAGAGTTGTTTTGACAGATTTGATTGCCTTCTACTAGCTAGCTATCTGCCTCTGGGCAAGTTACTTCCCTTCTCTAGACCCCAGTTTTCCCTCTTATAAAAAGGGAGAGCTTGGATCGGGTGATCTCTAAGGCTCTTTTCTGTTCAATCTCCTGGGGAAGCTACTCAGGCTTGCTTTCCTTTGAGAGTTGTGTTCTCTTGCTCAGCTTCTCCTACCCAGAAATCCCTGTCACTAATTGATGTGCCCTCCAGTGGCAAGAAAGGAGAATGCATTGCCTAATTTGGTTCTCTCCAGAGGTTCTCTCCACATTCTTTTTCACTGGTCCATGTTCCCCTCCCTTTTTATATCATCTTCCCCTTCCCTAAAGAGCACAGAAGAACATAAATAGAGTTAAAATTAAAACCCTCTCCCCAAGATTTGTGCAATCCCTTTGGAAAAAAATTGGTGCTGCAAAGCTAGAGCTGAGAGTTGGGAGGAGCTTAGCTGAAGGTTTGAAGGACAAATCAATAGGGTTCTTAGAGGATTCAACCTCTTCTAGGCATTCTTTTCTCACACCCATGACTTGCTATATATTGTAGGAACAGAAGATCAACAATTTCTGCAATTGAAAATCTCAGAACAACTCTGAGAATATAGGTGAAACAAACAGTTCAAGTGTGATTCCGTTTTATAGAAAATAAGACATACTCCAAGGTTAAGTGATATGTCTAAGTAAAGAGAGTTAAAGTCCATTCCAGTTCATAGAAAAGATTCATTCTATGTAATATGAAAAAAAGGGAATTAATCAGCGAGCATTTATTAAAACACCCCAATGTGCCAAATGCTCTGTTGGATACTCTGAAAAGTGTTTTTCCAAAGACAAAAATAAAATGCTCTGTCCTCCAGGAGCTTTTATTCTGTAGGAAGAGACCACATGTTTGGGAGGCACTGTAGTAGAATGGCTCTGGATTCAGAGGAACTGGATACTAAACCTGTCTCTGATACTTACTTCCTTTGGTACTTGATGAAAACTTTCATTGGTCACTCAGGTTTGTCACATCATCACCACCCTTAAATCACTGTCGCTCCTCCAACACATCCAGTCAGTTGCCAAAACTTGTCATCTCTTTCTACAACATTTCTCACATACATCCTCTCTTCTCTACTCAACAGCTACTACCTGAGTTCTTCACCCCTCGCCTGTAATATTGCAATAGTCTCCTAGTTAGTCTCTACTCCTCAAGTCTCTTTCTACTCCATCTTTGACACAGAAGCGATTTTTGTAAAGCATTCCCTTTGCTCAACAAAGATCGCTGCCTCTGGGCCTCTAGGAGGCTAAGGTAAATTCTCTGTTAAGCCCCTTCATGACCTGGCCCCTTGCTAGCTTCTAGTATTTTTATACTTGACTCCCATGACTCCCATGAACTTTATGATCCAATTACAATGGCCTTGTCTCTATAAGCGTGAAGTTCTCCATTGCACACTTTCATGTCTTTGCCTTGGTTGCCCTTCATTCTGAGAATGCACTCCCCCTTGCCCTTTACTTTTGGTTTTCATCTCTATTCCTGAATTCTTTTGGTTCAAATACCGTCTTCTTCATGAAGCCTTCCTGATACTCCCAATCTTCCTCATGCTATTTTGTACCATATTCATTTTGTCTACTCCCTGTCTTCTATATCAGAATGTAAATGAGGGCAGGGCTGATTTCATTGGCACACAGTAAGCACTTAATACTTATTGACTGTTAGTAAGCATTTAATGCTTTTTGACCATTGGAGGTGATGAGATTCCTTCCAAGTTCTACTTTTATGAACTATAATCCTATGTATATGTATAAATGGATCCATATATTTATTATATTAATATATATTGTATATATTTATATGCAAACTAAAGATGAGGTAATTTTGGTCAGTCATAAGCAGTTAGAAAAACAGAAAAGGCCCCAGGTAGGAGGTACTATTTGAACTAGGCTTTCAAGAAAATTGGAGATTTAAATAGAGGTAAGGAGGGAGGGCATTCAAGGCATAGGGGATAGTCAATTCAAAGACTGGAAGAAATAGTGAATTTGGAGTCAGGAGACCCAGGTTTAAATATTCACTCTGACCTTGGACAATTCATTTAACTTTGAAGCCTCTGGATTTTATCCTTTGTAAAATAGGAATAATAAAGTTTATGTTATCTACCTTACATCTGCATTCACAAGATTGCACCAACAAAACACTTTGAAAGCCTTTTGTTCTAAGATTCCATCCCCACACTTATGACATACTATGTCTTAAAACCCCATCTACATCTGACATTGTGTGTTCTAAGGGCCCTCCCAACTTTGACATTTCACATCCAATTGTCCCTTTTTGATTCTGACATTCTAAGTTCTGAGGTCCCTCCCTCCCTCCCAGCTCTGCATTCTGTCTTTTAAGGGCCCTCTGAGTTCTGACATTGTGTTCTAAGGTCTCTCTAAGCTGTGACATTCTATATGCTTCAGTAACCAGGATAACCTATCTGTGGTGTTGTGCTCTAAAGCTCCCCTGAGATTAATTAAAAACCAGTGGCAAACTCATCAGCAAACCAAACAAACCCCCAATTAAGTCCTTATGGGGAAGTAGCAAAATCCTTGAGGTCTGGCTTTGTGCCCAATGAGACTTTTCACCCAATATGTCTTATCTCCCTTGGAGATGTTTTCAGTGACCTTATGAACTCCTTCTCCTTGAACCTGTCTAGTCTTTCCCTTCCTCTTTTTCACTCCCCAAAAAACTACCTTTTTCTTCCTAATTTTTTGAGTTAGGAATATACAACACATAAGTGCCTCACCTAGTTAAAAATTATTTAAATATTAGTAATCAATAAAAACATTTCTACCATTATAAAAGTTCTGGAAATAAAAATAAGAAAAAGATATTTATTATTATAGGATCCTAAGAATTAGAGCTGGAAAAAGGTTTAAAAGCCCATATGTTTGCATTTCTTCATTGTCCATATGGGGAAACTGAAGCCCTAGGGCAAGTCACAGGATGGGAACCCAGGTCCTTTGTCTGAATTCACTAATCTCTCTATTTTTACCACTTAGTAGAGGGAAAGGGCTTTATCTTTGTATTCTTGATGCTAAAACTTAGAAGGCGCCTCATAAATATTTGATGAGGGGGAGTAGCTAAGATGGTGGAGAGAAGCCAGGAAAGGCTGAGCTCTCTCCCATTTCCCTTGAAAACAATGATAAACCAAGTTTTAAAAGAATTCTGGAATGACAGAATCCACCTAAAGATGGAGTGAAACAATTTTCCATCCAATGGACTTCTAGCTAGCAGGACTTCCTGAAAGATCTGTCTCCCTTGGGTAAAAAGGGATTTCAGCACAGTGCAGGTGGTACCTGGGCAAACAAGTGAAGGCTCTTGGACACAGCACAGAAGTTGTGGCTCAGCAGGCCAGCTGTGAGATCTCTAGCCACCGGCACAGCAGGCAAACTGATAGCTCTAGAACCCAGGACACAACAGGTTTGACTTGGCCAGCCATCCCAATGCAGTGGGCAAGCTGCCAGTCCCCAGATGCCTTGGCACAGAAAGCCAGTGACCAGTGCAGGAAGTTTGGGATAGTGCTCCTTGTACCCTGGGAGCAGAACTAAATTTTAAAAACTGAGTAAAAAACAAAAAAGAGCCCTGACCATAGAAAGCTACTATGGCAACAGGGAAGATCAAAGCACAAACTCAGAAAGGGACAACAATGTCAAAGTTCTATATGTGAAACTTCAAAGGGGAATATGAATTGGTTTCAAGCCCAAAAAGTCCTCATGGAAGAGCTCAAAAAATTTAAAATCAAGTAAGAGAAGTAGAAGAAAAATTGGGAAAAGAAATGAGTCATGCCAGAGAATTATGAAAAAAGAGTCAACAGTTTGGAAAAAGAAATACAAAAATTGATTGAAAAGAACAAGAATCCACCAATCATCATCCTGAAAGAGATCCATCCCATAATGAAAACTCCCAAGAAATATTGTTGGTAAATTTCAGAACTGTCAGGTCAAGGAGATGATACTGCAAGTAGGCAGAAAGAAACAATTCAAATATGAGGGAATCACAGTCAGAATTACACAGGACTATCAGAGGGCTTGTAATATCATATTTATGGAAGGCAAAAGAGCTTCAATTATTACCAAGAATCAGCTACCCAGTAAAACTGAACATTATCTTTTAGGGGAAAAGATGGATAGTCAATGAAATAAAGTACTTTCAAACTTTGCAAATGAAAAGACCAAAGATGAACAGAAAATTTTATCTTCAAATAGAGGACTCAAGTGAAGCATAAAAAGGTGTATAGCAAAGAAAATGACATATTATTCAAAAAGGTTAAGTGGTTTATATGGGAAGATGAAACTTGTAATTCTTAAGAGTTGTATCTCTACGAGGCTAGTTAGAAGGTGTATATTTAGGCAGAGGGTTTTTGGGTATAAGTTGACACTGAGGAGATGATTAAAAAATTAAAAAGTGAAAAAAGGATTGTACTGGGGAAAGAGGAAAGGGTGAGGCAGAATGGGGCATAAAAAACAGGAAAGACTTAAAACAATAGAGCAAAAAAAGGGTGGGGGTAAGAATTGTTTGAATCTTACTCTCATCAGATTTGACTCAAAGAGGGAATAACATAACACTTAGTTGGGTGGAGAAATCTATCTTATCCCATAGAGAAGTAAGGGAGGAAAGGAGAAAGGAGAGAGAAAAGGGCCAATAGAAAGGAGGGCATATTGTGGGAGGCAGTAGTCAGAAGCAAAATAACTGGTGAAGAGGGACAGAATGAAAGAAAAGAGAACAGTATGAAAAGGTAGGGTGAGGATGGAGGGAAATACACAGTTAGTAGTCGAAACTGTGAATGGGATAAATTCTCCAATAAAAAAAGTGAATGGCATAGTGGATTAAAAACCAGAATCCTACAACATGTTGTTTACAGAAAACACACTTGAAGCATAGTAACATTGACAGAGTTTAAAAAAAAAAAAAAAAAAAAAAAAAAGCTGGGGTAGCTACCCTGATCTCAAAGCAAAACCAAAATAGATTAAAAGAGATAAGGAAGGAAATTACACCTTGCTAAAAGATGCCATAGACAATGAAGTCATACAATACTAAACATATATGTACCAAGTGATATAGTATCCAGATTCTTAGTGGAGAAGTTAAGTGAGTTATAGGAAGCAATAGACATTGAAACTATACTAAGAGGACATCAATCTTCTCTTATCAAAACTAGATATATCTAACCACAAAATAAAAAATAAAAAATGTAAGAAGGTGAATAGAATTTGAAAAAAAGTTGGATATTATAGACTTCTGGTGAAAACTGAATGGGGATAGAAAAAAATAAACCTTTTTTCTCAGTGGTACATGACACCTACACAAAAATTGATGATGTATTAGAGCATAAAAACCAGCAGAAAGGTAGGAAAATGAAATTCATTCTTATGTGCATTTAATTTAAATGCATATGTATAATAAAAGGCTACAAAAAGATAGATGAAATATTATTTGAAAACTAAATAACCTAATCCTAAAGAATAAGTCAAACAACAAATCATAGATACAATCAATAATTTCATCAAAGAGAATTACAATAGTGAGACAGCATTCCAAAATTTATGGGATGTAGCCAAAGCAGTACTTAGGGGAAAATTTTATGTCCAAATGCTTACATGAATAGAGAAAGAGCAAATCAGTGAATTGGGCATGCAATTTAAAATGATAGAAAAAGAACAAATTAAAAATCTTCAATTAAATAACAAATTAGAAATTCTGAAAATCAAAGGAGATGTAAATAAAATTGAAAATAACGTAATTGTTGAACTAATAAATAAAATTAATTGCTGGTTTTGTTAAATAGATAAACTTTTAGTAAATTTGATTTTTAAAAAGAAAACCAAATTACCAGCATCAAAAATGAAAAGAGTAAATTTATCATCAATGAAGAGGATATTAAAACAATAATTAGGAGCTATTTTGCCCAATTGTATGCCAATAAATCTGACAATCTAAATGATACAGATGAATATTTACAAAAATATAAATTGCCCAGATTAGTAGAAGAGGAAATACAATATTTAAATAATCCCATTTTAGAAAAAAGAAATCAAAGAAGCCATCAATGAACTCCCTAAGGAAAAAAACTTTCCAGATCCACATGAATTTATATGGTGTTCTTGTTTAACTTTTTGGAGGTCTTTGGACCAGCCTTCATTTTAGCAGAGTAATCACCATGAAAGCCAGGTGATAAAGTCCTAAAGTGTTTATTGTCTCCTTCACAGTTTGTCTCCCTGCCTGGGGCCCAGGCTGCTTTCTGAAGGCCCTTCAGATGGACCTTAGTCTCAGTGGGGGAAGCAGGAGGACAGGCCAACCTCCAGTCCTCTGTCTTCTCCAAGTCTGTTCCAGTCCCCCTCTAGGTCTGACTCTGACCTCTTAAATACTCTATTACAACTAAATCCATTCATCATAATGAGTATAAGCCAATCATTATATCACTAGGGAACCATTATTTGTTGTAAAGTTAAATCAATCATACTGAACTAGAGAACTATTAATCACCATGCTAAACTAGATAACCATTGTCTCATCAATTCCACTGAGTTAACCTCTTGTTGTAAGAATGCTTGCCTAAGTATATTTCTCCAGAGTTCTGGCCCATTATAGGTTTGCAAGTGAATTCTGTCAAACATTTAAAAAAACAATCAATTCCAATAATATATAAATTATTTGGAAAAATAAGCAAAGAATGACACAAATGTGGGGCTGATACCTAAAGGAGGTAATACAAATAGATTACAACAATTTATCTTGAGGATAATGCCCTCTGACCTGGTGGGATTTATACCAAGAAAGCAGAATAGGTTCAATACTAAGAAAACTATTAGCATAATTGACTATATCAATAACAAAATCAACAAAAATTATATGATTATCTTGATTATCTCAATAGGTGTGGAAAAAACTTTTGACAAAATACAGCATCCATTTCTATTAAAAACATTAAAGAAAATAGAAAGAAATGGGGCTTTCTTTAAAATGATAAATAGTATCTATCTAAAACAGCCAGTAAGCATTCTCTGTAATGGGGATAATCTAGAAACCTTTCCAATAAGATCAGGGGTAAAATAAGGATTCCCATGAGCACAATATCCCATGAGCACAGCATTATACCAGAACTGTTTGCTTTAGCAATAACAAAAGAAAAAGAAATTGAAGGAAATAGATTAGGTAAAAGAGGAAACAAAACTGTCACTTTTTGCAGATAACATAATGGTATATACTTAGAAAATCCTAAATAATCAACTCAAAAACTACTTGAATTAATTAATAACTTTAGTTAGGTTGCAGGGCAAGGTATAAAATAAACCCACATAAATTATCAGCATTTCCATATGTTACAAACAAAGCTCATCAAGAAGAGATAGAAAAATCTCATTTAAAATAACTAGCCAATATAAAATATTTAGGAGTCTGCTTCCCCAGAAAAAGCCAGGAACCATATGAACACTATTACAAAACACTTTTCACATAAAGTCAGATCTAAAAAAAAAAAAAAAAATGGAAAAAACCAGTTGCTCATGGGTAGACTGAGCTAATATTATAAAAAATGACTGTCTATATTAATTTACTTATTTGATGTCATATTAATCAAATTACCAAAAATTATTTTATGGAACTAGAAAAACATCATAGCAAAATTCATGTGGAAGAAAAAAAGGTAAAGAATATCAAGGGAGGGGCAGCTAGGCGGAGCAATGGATAGAGCACCAGCCTTGAAAAGTCAGGAGGACCTGAGTTCAAATTTGATCTCAGATACTTAACACGTCTGAGCTGTGTGACCCTGGGCAAGTCACTTAACCCCAATTGCCTCAGGGAAAAAAAATCAAGGGAATTAATGAAAAAATGTGACCTACTTGTAAATATTTGTATTAAATATTATATAGTAGTAATCTTAAAAACTATTTGATGCTGGTTAAAAAACAGTGGTAGATGAGTGATGTAGATTAGAAACATATGATGGTAAATGATTATAATAATCTATTGTTTGATAAACTGAAAGATTAAAGCTTCTGGCATAAATACTCACTATTTGACAAAAAACGCTGGGGAAAACTGGAAAATAGTATGGTAAAAAGTAGACATAGATTATCATCTCATAGACCATACCAAGATAAAGTCAAAATGGGTATATGATTTAGATATAAAGGATGATACCATAAGCAAAGTAAGAGAGCAGGGAATAACTTACCTGGTAAGATCTATGGAGAAGGGAAGAATTTGTGACCAAATGAGTTAGAGAATATTTTGAAATGGAAAATAGATATTAAATCATACAGTTTTTGCACAAACAAATGCAATTAAGAATAGAGACAAAGCAGAAAAATAGGAAACAATTCTGATAAAGGCCTAATTTCTTAAATATGCAGAGATCTGAATCAAATTTTTAAGAATACAAATAATTCCCAGTTGATAAATGGTAAAAGGATATGAACAGGCAGTTTTCAGATGAAGAAATTAACATTATTATTTAAATATACTCTAAATCACTATTGATTAGAGAAATGTAAATTAAAACATCTCTGAGGTATCACCTCATTTTGGATATTGGATGTATTGGATAACATGACAGAAAAGGAAAATGATAAATGTTAGAGAAGATATGGGAAAACTGGATCACTAATGCATTATTGGTAAAGTTGTGAACTAATTCAACCATTCTGGCAAGCAATTTGGAACTATGTTCAAATGGTCACCAAACTGTGCATACCTTTTAATCCAATAATACCTCACTACTAGGTCTATATCCCAAAGAGATCTTAAAAAAGGGAAAGGACCCATATGTACAAAAATTATTTATAGCAGTTCTTTTTGTGGTGGCAAAGAATTGGAAATTGAGGGAATGCCTATCAGTTGGAGAATGGCTGAACAAGTCGTGCTATATGGATGTGAAAGAATAGTATTGTGCTATCAAAAATGATGAACAGACAGGTTTCAGAAACACCTGGAAAGACATACATGAACTGATACTAAGTGAAGAGAATAAAACTGGGAGAACACCTTACACAGTAATAGTGACACTATGTGATGATCAGCTATGAGTCACTTAACTCTTCTCTGCAATACAATGATCCAAGACAATTCCAAAAGACTTATGATGAAAAATGCTGTCCATATCCAGAGAAAGAACTAGGGAGTTTGAATGCAGATTGAAGTATACTATTATTACTTTTTTATTGTAGGTTTTTACTTTTTATTGTACGTTTTTTTTCCTTTTTTTCCCTCTAGCTTCTTTTACAATATGACTAATGTGGAAATATGTTTATCATGATTGCACATGAACAACTTATATTTGATTTCTTGCCATCTTGGGGAAGAGGGATGGAAGGAAGGAAAGAGGAAAAATGTATGTTAACTATCTTTACATGTAATTAGAAAAAATAAAATACTATTTACTAAATAAATAAATATTAATAAATTAAACATTGAATTATTGAGAGATAATAATGGTGAGAAGAGTATAAAACTGAAAACTAAGGAATCCCTTCACTAATGCTCACCATGATTGTGGATTAGTTGAATTAGATGATCCCAAAATTTTCTTCTAATCCTTCATTTTGGTTTCTCTGCTTCAATTCTGTCTTTACTGTATTGAATTTTAGACCAGAGTCATTAAAGTGATGTGTTCAAGGCTCAGGCCAGACTTGCACTCCCTATTGTATTCCAACAACAAATTCTGTAATTCCATAATCAAGCATAAACTCTTCTGCTATATACATATATATATATATATATATATATATATATATATATATATACATATACATAAACGTAGGAAGAATCAGGTTGTGACATATATATATATATATATATATGTGTGTGTGTGTGTATATTCCTAACCTCTTCTACATTATCACCCTTCATGCATTCTATGGTTCAGCCATACTGTGCTGCTTTCTGACCCTTATGCATGCTGCTCCATTTCCCATGTCCAGGCCTTCACGCTCTTTCCCATGCTCGTAGTGAGCTCCTCCTCGGTTCTGCTTCTTAGAATCCCTGGCTTCCTTCAAAATTCAGCTTAGAGGCCAGCTTCTCTTTGGAAGTCTGAAAATGTCTTGTGTGCAGAAAGGAAAGGAATGCTTTTTGAAGAACTGGTTGGGTGAGATGGCTTCTGAAGACACTTCTATGCAATTTGGCAATTCTCTGCTTCAGTCCAGTTTTCCCAAAAGGCCTTCTCTGAGTTCCCAAAAGCAGTGGGGAGCAGGACAGCCTTTCAAGCCCATATTTTTTTTTCTGTATTCTTGTGCTCTTCCCATACCCTTTGCCTCCTTGCCCTCCTTACAATGGTAGGGCATATAACTTCTGGCTAAGAGCGTCACGGTACATTAAGTGTTCCCAATTTCAGTGTTTCATAATTGTTATCATTTCCAAAGTACCCTGAAATCAACTCATCTCCTTCAGCTGGTGGAGCATGGTGTTCCACTCCCTGGCCCACAAGTAATAGGGATCTTTTGTCTTGGATATGTCTCTTGTCCCATGTACGCCTAGGACAGTGTGTACTGCCTGCTCGGTGAGGAGGGTGTCAGGATGATGCAATCACTCTCCAGCTGGCAGATCAGAACAGTTTGCAAAGGTCCTCTCACAGGTTCCTCCCCTTCTCTCCCTTCGCACTTTTAGGGGAAGAGTTTCCCCACTCATTTCCCCCTTTTGCCCCTAATGCTTAGCATGAGAGCCAGACTCAAAGTAGCCTTTCATGTGTGTGTTTCCCTATACCAGTTCCATATGTTAATGGAAGCCCATCCTTTTCTCAGTCTAACATTCAGTGTTCTAAGGTTTTATTTTTTAAACTCATGGTCTATAAACTCATATTCTGATAACTGAATTTGTAGGAATAGATGGTGGTAGATTAATATATGACTCCTTTTAGGTAACATTTATACCTTAGAAAGTCTTCTACTGTTCTCAAAAGGGAGGAAGAGGAACCAGCTTTCTCTATGGTTCTACAGCTCTAACAGAGTTAGGAGCAGTGGCTGGAAGTGACACAGAGGCAGTTTTGGATTCCACAAAAGAGAAAGCTTCCTCACAATTAAGGCTGACAAAAAGTGGGATATGCTGCCCCTAAAAGTAATGAGGTGCCTGTTTGGGACTTTATATGTAGAGGCTGACTGACATGTCAGAACGATCAAAGAGGAGATTCCTCTTCATATATGGGTTGGGCTAGATAAATCCTGAGATCCTTCCCAATGCACAGTCTGTACTAAAAACAAACCCCAAAGAATGGCTGTAATGCTGGGAATTTGGAGTACCAATTTAATGCAGCAAATATTTGTATAGTATCTTCTCTATGCTGAGCACAGTGCTAGGTGCCAGAATGAAAGAGTTTAAATAAGACACAGGAACCCTTCTTCTATGAAATGTAAAGTTTAATAGGAGAACAGAACATAGATAACTAAACAGTACAGTTTCTGTTTAAATGTATCAGAATTGCTGAATATAGTGCTATAGGGAGAGGAAAGTGCCGGTCAGGAATAAAGTTATCACTGGTAACAAAGAGTGGGGATGATTTCATAGAATTAGCAACATTTATGTTGGGTTTGGAATGACATTTGGGATAGAGAGTTGTGTGATATAAAGCATGGAGGCAGGACTGCACAGGGTATGTTCAGAGGGAAACAAAGAAGTTTAATATGATTGGAGCATAGATTACAAGGCGGGTATAAACGTAGTCTGTGTTAGTTTGTGGAGGGCCTTAAATGCCAGACGAAAAAGTTTGAATTTTCTCAGGAGTTAGTTTTCATTGTTCAGTTGCTTTTAATGTCTCACTCTTTTTGACCCTGTTTGGAGTTTCCTTGGCATAAATACTGGATGGTTTGCCATTTCTTTCTCTGGCTCATTTTACAGATGAGGAAACTGAGGTAAACAGGGTTAAGTGCTTTTCTCAGAGTTATCCAGCTAAGAAGTGTTTGATGCATAAGAAGATGAATCTTTCTGGCTCCAGACCTGATGCTTCATGCACTGTGGTGTCCCCTAGTTATTCCAGGGGTTAGTATAGAGCTACTAGCATTTTGTGAGCAGAGGAGGGACTGTGATCAGATCTATGGAAATGACTTTATCTACTCTATACATATTTTAGGGCAAGATTAATCATTTATTTACATGTTATCTCCTCCCCTAGAATGTAAACCCCTGGAACAACTGTCTGAAAAGCAAACAACTTTAAAAGTCCTGAAAGCCCTAATTAATTCAGTGACCAATCATGATTCCAGAGGGCATGTGATGAAGCAGATTACCTCCTTCCTGACAGAGATGGGTGGGCTCAGGGGCCAAAAAGAGTCAGAGAAGTTTGAAAGTGGCCAATATCGTTTCTTGACTCTGCATATTAGTCATAAGAAGTTTTTCTTTTTCTTTTTTCTAGAAGTGGTAGTGGTGGTGGGTGTGTGTAATATAGGTATATGTCTGTATATGTATATATATGTGTATATAAAATATACACATAAACACACACAAATGTATATGTGTATATGTATATTGGAGGGGTAAGAAAGAAAGAGAAAATGACATGGAAAAAGACTTATTAAATCCAAGAGTCTTGATTGACAGAGGAATTTGGAATAAAGCAATGAAGGGGCAGATATTAGAGGCCAGGGAATTTTTTGGAGCCTCTTAATCTTCATTGGGTAGATAGTATGTATGTATGTATGTATGTATGTATGTATCCATCTATCTATCTAGCTATCTTTGTAGTTGTTCATCTATCTATCTAGCTAATCTTTGTGGTTGTTCATCTATCAGTCTATCTATTTCTAATTGTTCATCTGTCTGTCTATCTTTGTCGTTGTTCATTTATCTCTATCTATCCAGCTGTCTTTGTTGTTGTTCATTTATATATCTATCATCTATCTGTCTATCTTTCTGTTCCTCTACCTGTCTGTTTATCTGTCTTTGTAATTGTTCATCTATCTACTTATATCTGTCTGTCTATCGAGCTATTTATCTATCCACTCACATATACATACATGTATACAGTTTGTGTATATATATTCATATCAAAGATTGACTGGAGTACATGGCTGTGCTGAAAGAAGATATGAGGGACTGGAACAGGTGCATGCCCACAAAAAGGTCCCTGGGAGGCTTGAGAAGAAGCCATATATAAAAATATAGAGAGAGACATTTCAGGGAAGGATAACATATCTGTAAATTCATAGGATGAGGCAGAGCAGAGTGGGGATTCCAGACAGCAAAGCTTCTTTCCTGTCCTAAGGAAGTATTTAGGAACTGCTAAGCAAATTAAACTGTTCAGACAAAGGTGATCATGTCAAGAAAAATAGCAACAAAAGGCACTGGTTCTCAGATCAGTGCAATCTTGACCAGAGGGTTTGCTGTGCAACATAACTCCTCTCAGTAGGAAGGTGGTGGACTGTTAGTGAGGCGTGCGTGGTCAGCCACAACCAATGAGTTGCCTCCTTGTTCTTGGTTGAGCTTCTTTGTTAAAGGAGGATTTGAGGGAAATCACTGGGAGTTTGCAGTTATGAAAAAAGTGAAAAGTATATCGGTGAATCATTTATTAAAAAACAAATGAAATGGTACATTGCTTGAAGGTCAGAGGCTTTTCTTGTTCTTCTCTAAGGGAAGATGGAAAAGGGTACAATCTAATCCAAACAAGTTTAAGTTCTAGCTCTATCCCTTCCCAAATGTGAGAGGCAGTGCGATTCCTTGGCTGCAGCATGGAAACAGGTTTTTGCCTGGGGCTGGGGTGGCAGATAGAAAGATGTCACTCACCAAACAGTAGAGCCTGCACCTGAAGCTGTCTTCCGATGCTGAATCCAGTGTTCTTCAAATCATCCCCGTGCTGCCTGAGAAAGTTGAGTATCATGATGAAGATTTTGAAAATTTGATCTGATTTTCTAATTGATCTACTTTATCTTCTCAGAGCAATGTCCATACTATTCCTCATTCATCCTCAGTGAGCAGGGGAATCTAATTGATTCCACATATTGTCTACCCTTCTTTCTGTTCCCTTATCCCTTCACCATAACTTTTCTGAAAAAGTTAGGTTTTGTGTGAACTATACCTCTGTGCTTCTCTTGTCAGCCTTCCCTCCCCTCATAGTGGGGGGAAGACAGAGCTCAGTGGACTTTTAGATTGAGTCAGGGAGCAAAAAAGATTTGTTAAATGTTTTCTCTGTCCCAGGCACTGTGCTAAGTGCTGAAGATACAAGGAAGAGCAAAAAGAGGTTGCCTGATGTGAAGGAATTTAGATTCTAATGGGGAGAGACAGCATGCAGAAATGGATGTGTAGATAAGATAAGTGCTCTATCAAAGAGATAAAGAGGAGGAACCCCAGTGTCTAGGATTCTCTACAAGTGATGGTTCCTACCTAGAAGTGATAGGACTTTTAAGAGGCAATTGAGAAATCACATGTATAATGTGTGTAAGACAGCCCTCATGCTCCATCCACAATGTCAGCTATCACCTACATATTAATCCAGACACCCCAAAGCGCTGGTACTAAGCAGTCACATCTGCCTTCATAACATTCATACTTCTCATGGATCAGTCCAGTGGGCTTCAGATTCAGTGCTGAGGGCAAGGATTACACTTTATACTTCCATATTGGTATTTAATTTTCAGTCTCAAGTCAAATGAAGTATGCCCCAAACTAACCTTAATCTTAAGTGGGAGACCTTGAGTATTGCTCAGGCTTTTAAAGACATGGCTCAAAAGCACTTCATTTTCCCAGGAGAACACCATGTTCTGTTTCCTAAGACTTATGTTCTCTTCAGAGAACTGAGCCCAAAACTTTATGTCCTATATTTGGGACAGAATGAAAATTCTAAACTCCAGTTCCTGCCACCCACACGGTTTGCCCCAGGCAGGATGGGAAAGCAAGTGACATTTATTTTGCAGCTACTCTGCCTCCCCATTTCTGGGCCCTAGATCACAGCCGACCCTGTCAGTGCTATGTTGCTAAACCTACCCATGCTGCAGCCCTTTTTTTCTTTTTTCCAAAGTCTTCAAAGCTATTTGTTGAGCATTTTTATTCTTTCCTTCTTGATTCTCTTTTTTATAAAGCTTTTTATTTACAAAACATATGCATGGGTAATTTTTCAACACTGACCCTTGCAAAGCCTTCTGTTCCAAATTATCCCTTCCTTCCCCCCACTCCCTCCCGCAGATGGCAGGGCAGGTAGTTCAATGCATGTTAAATGTGTTAAGTATATGTTAAATCCAATATATGTATACAGATTGATACAATTATCTTGCTGCACAAGAAAAATCAGATCAATAAGGAAAAAAAACTGGGAAAGGAAACAAAAAGCAGGCAAACAACAACAGAGAGTGAGGATGCTATGTTGTGGTCCACACTCAGTTCCCACAGTTCTCTCTCTCTGGGTGTAAATGGCTCTCTTCATCACTGAACAATTGGAATTGGTTTGAATCATCTCACTGTTGAAGAGAGCCACATCCATCAAAATTGATCACGTTTAGTCTTGTTGTTGCCGTGTATAATGATCTCCTGGTTCTGTTCATTTCACTCAGGATCAGTTCTTTTAAGTCTCTCCAGGCCTCTCTGAAACCATCCTGCTGGTCATTTCTTACAGAACAATAATATACCATAACATTCATATACCATAATTTATTCAGCCATTCCCCAATTGATGGGGATCTGCTCAGTTTCCTGTTCCTTGCCAGTACAAAAATGTCACAAACATTCGTGCACATGCAGGTCCCTTTCCTGCCTTTAAGATCTTTTTGGGATATAAGCCCAGTAGAAACACTGCTGAATTAAAAGGTATGCACAATTTGATAACTTTTTGAACATAATTCCAAATTTCCAGCCCTTCTTTCATAGGTTCCCAGATCTCAGAGGGGAAAGGGCCTCCAGTATCCCCTGTTTATTCTTTTATTTTTACTTGTTGCTGATGCTAGGCATTTTACTCCCCTCCCTGCTTCTTGTATAGGACTCTCACAACATAATGAGAATTACACTTGGCATTAAATTTAAATTGGACAAGAGAAAGCTAGTTAATCATCATATTAATGATGATAGCTAGCATTTAAATAGCACTTTAAATTTTGTGAAATGATTTACTAGTATTATTTCACGTGATTATCAAAATGTCCCTGGAAGGCAGGTTTTACAGTTGAAAAGACTGAAGCACAAAGCACTTATGTGACTTGCAGGGCTAATTAGAGGGATGAGATTTGAACTCAGGTCTGCCTTACTCCAATTCACCTGGTCCACCTAGCTACCTGAAATGCTACTGTCCTACTTCAAAGAGTAACACATTTTCCAGGAAACTCCCAGAAATATGGGTCAGAAGGGCTAGAATATTTCTTATATTTGGTAGGAGCTGTCCACATAATGAAGCCCAGGCTACCAGATTGGCCCTAGATTTGGAGTGTGTGTGTGTTGTTTGTGTGAATATGATCTTGGATTGTCAAAGACTAGGTTGGTGGAACATAAACTGACAGAGCTATAACCAGGGCTTTGTTACAGGGCACAAGAATTTAGACAGTTGTTACTAGCAATTAGCAATTAGTTACTAGCATTTAGCAGCATTATTTTCCCCAAGTAGCATACAAACAGCTGAGCTTAGTATCTAGCTAGTCAGAATAGGAATAAAAAAGGGGGGCTTGTGATTTCATTGATATAGAAAGTTCTGGGCTGAAGAAACTCCACTCATCTCTTAGAGGTGGCAAGATAGTGCAGTAGATAGTGTGCCAGTCTTGGAGACAGGAGGACTAGAGTTCAATTCTGACATAAGATATTTCCTAGATGTGTAATGTTGGGAATTTCTACCTGCCTCAAGTTCTCTAACTAAAAATGGGGGTAATAGAACTTACCTCCCAGGGTTGTTGTGAAAATGAAATGAAATAATATTTATAAAGTCCCTAACACAGTGACCAACACACACACACACACACACACACACACACACACACACACACATAATATAGTAGGTGCTTGATAAATGCCTATTTCTTTTTTTCTCCCAATTCACATGAGCCGCCTTCTCTGAAATTTATAAATTTGAGGAGCTGCCTGTCTCCCTTGAGAGGTTAGGATACTCACCTAGGGTTATTTGGCCAGCATGTTTCAGTGGCAAGACTTGATTCTAAAGCCAACTCTCTCTCCACTACACTAAACTGCTTCTCAAGACAAATTAAATAAAATGGAAAGCTACCAGATGATCCCTCTTGCCTCCCTAAACATATCTCCCAGTGTACTCCCTCCTGGTCCTCTGTCTAGGGGTATCTCTGCCCACCCTCACAACTATATTTGTCTTACAAAGTAGATGGCTATAAGGGGATGTTTCATATTGTGGCCTGACATCTTCTGTCAAACTTGCTCTAGGCCACCCATATTGCTCTTTAAAAAAAAAAAAAAACCAACTTTTTTTTTTATTTTCAAAAAATATATATAGTTTTTAACATTCACCCTTACAAAATCTTGTATTCCAAATTTTTCTTCCTCATTTCTTCTACCCTTTCCCTAGACAGCAAGTTATTCAACGTATTTTAAACATGTGCAATTATCCTTTACATATTTCTACATTTATCATGCTGCACATGGATGAGATCCGACATTGAAACCAGGAAGGCCTGGATTCAAATTCTGCCACTGACCTGTATTGGCTTTTTAACTCTGGGCAAATCCCCTTACTGCATTCTGTGCTCTAAGCAACTTGCTAAGAGTGGGACAAAGTGTGCTGACTTGCACTTGCAGAGGCAGCTCCCTTTCTAGAAGGGTTCTTTGCCTGGGAATTACTGGGTCCTATCCTTGGACTTCTCCTCTTTCCTGATAGTTTCCCTGGTGATCTCTTCCCCTGACCCCCTCCTTGTAACTCTTGACAGCAAAGCAGGATCTTGCATCCATTGCCCTCCCCTTGCTCCTGCTCCCTGCAATTTGTCCCAGTTCATCTTTCTATTAGCTTTGTGAAGTCTGCTGATTTTGTTCATTGTCACTTCATCCATTGTCCATCTTCCCATGAATCCCTGGATTCCTTATATTCACCATTTTCTAAGGCATAGTAGTTAGACTTCACCCATTTTGGGTGGTTTCTAAGGGTTAAGAGAAGGATTGGTCCTTGGATCTTCCAGGGACCTCTAGGAGGAGAAATGGATCTCAGAATACACCCCCTCCCCAGGTACCTAAAACAAGAAACCCAACAGCCTCACACACAGAAAATCTTTGAGTGCAGCCAGATAGGGGAATTCAGTCCATTCAACAAAAATATACTAAATGCCTACTGTTTGCCAGACACTTTTATGGTGCTAGTGGGGTGCAAATGTTCAGGGAGGACCAACAGCTCTGGCATAAGAGCTTACTGAACACTTTTCAGGGCTGCTCATCCACCTTTGGTGTCCATCTGCCAGTCAACTCTCCCCAGTGGCTCCCAGAAGCTGTAGCATTTTTGGCAGCCATAGCCCGGTAGAACCTCATGGCAGACAGGCCATACCAGGTTTAGCATAACAGCTGGTCCTTTGGTGAGTTAGGAGGGTGCCTACCCCAAGCATGTGAAGACTTCCCTCTCTGGAATGGGCAAATGAGAACAATCTATTCCAGGGGCCCTGATGGCGGCTGAAGCAGCAACTGTGGAACTCCAGGAGGTTAATCAGACATCAAAGATGCCCAAGTTATCCTCTGCCTCCTGGACCATCACAGTCCCACTGACTTTTGTCCTGCCTCTGGACTGTGATAACTCTAAAAGAGGGAATGAGGTTGAGACTTTGTGGAACTCTGCCTCACTTAAATCCAGTTTGCACATGAGCCAAGACTTTATTGCATGATATTCTCTGTTCTCTTCAAAAATGAAGGATGAACAACTAGATGCCAGTAAAAATAATGATGATGATAATAATTATAGTCCACATTCATATAGTGTCTTAAGAATTTCAAAGTGATTTATTATGTCATTTGATCCTCCTCACAAAGGGGAGGTAATTGCTACCATGAGCCCCAATTCACAGTTGAGGAAACTGAGGAAGATAGGTTAAATGACTCTTTCAGGGTCACACAGCTAGTATGTATCTGAAGCTAGATTTGAAATTCCCATTTTCCTGATACCAGGCCCGAAGTCCTATCCAAAGAATCAAGCAGTTCACAAATAAAAACAAACCTTTCCCTGCTCTTGAGGCGTTTGCATACTTTAAGGGAAAGCAACCTATACGCCAGTAAGTTTGAAACATGTATAAAGTAACGGGTAGTGTATATGTGTGGCGAGCACTAACACCTGGGAAGATGAGGAAGGGCCTTGTCTAGGAGGTGATGCTCAGGAAGCCTCACAGGCCATGAGATGTGCAAATTGGAGGAGAGGCAGAATCGCCCTAATGGGAGAGCCGGTGCCAGGCAAACGAATCCTAACCCAATTGTGCCTTTTTGCTCCTCCACAGCTCCTGAGATGACACCTGCATGAGCAAGGCCCACGGGCCCCGAGGCTGCCATGCATGACGCGCTCTTCCTGTCCTTTGGTCCTGAGAGAGAGAGAAAAAGAGGAGTCTCTGGGTGTGAATTTCTGTCTTCAAAAAGGAGACCTGAGCCCTAGGGGAACATGTGATGGTCGCTGACTGCCCTGGGTCCCTTCAAGGGTGATGTTAGAGTGTCTCCTTTCTGGGGTGGGCTGCAGGGGAAGAACAACTCGACCCCATGGCAGAAGGTCATGGCCAGGTTTGGGTCTCTCTTTCTATGCAATTGTTTTTCAAGAGTCCCTCACCCTGTCTTTGCCTCTAAAGTCATCCATTGCCATAAGCTAGATGGGATTCAATCTTGTGACCAATTTCCATCCCATCCAAGGGGGAATCCCCAGGAGAAGGTTCCTGGATTTGAAACTCCCCTCCTCCAACTTCCCAATCCCAGCTTCTTTTTCTCCAAGTTCTGCAGAAATCCACAGAGGGCAGAGATACTCCTGGAGTCTTGATGAAATTCTCCTGGTGACCTGAGGCTCCCCCACCCCTGGGAGGGGGTAAGGAAGAGGAGAGCCTTCTTGCCTAAAAATTGATTTGGTGGGTCTTTACCTCCAGATTTTAAACTCCCATCAGTGCCTGTATTGTTGACTTTGGGCCTGGGTCCTTCCCTTTAGGTCTGGCCTCTCCAGGGAAGGCAGAGAAGGTGAACTGGGATGCTTTTACCTCTGCTGCTATCCCTGACTATGATGCTGTCATGGGCATCTGAAGTCCCTAGGCTCTCAGTTTCAAGTAACATATGAGTTTGAAAAAAAAAAAAAGATTTAGAAGTATAGAAAAAGAGGTCAGGAACAGCCAGATGGAGAAGGGGTGGAGGTGGGAGAGCCCTTTACACCTAGGAAGAATTAGATGAACTAGGACTGGGATTTTGAATTGGTCCAATGCAGTTCCCGGGCTTTGTGCCTTTGAAGGCAGGCCATGTGGAAAGACTCTCTTGGGACCATTTTGGGGCCATTAAATATTCTTGGCTTGATATTTCAAACCCAAAGTTGAAGGACATTTATCAAAGTATAAGAATCTTGACATAATGTAATTGGAGGCTATTGGATTTTGTTTTTGTTTTGTTTTTTCCTTTTTCCTTCAGGGCTACAATGGTTTAATCCCCCAACTCTGTAAATATGAATGAAGATGATTTTAAAAGCATGTATTTATGTCCCTGATTGTAAATGCTCCATTTTTAAAGTTTTCTAACTCGTGTTATTTAATGACTCAACCAAGTGCAGTAAGGTGATGGAGATGGGTCCAGGAGAAGGATCTCATGGAGATAAATCCTCACATGGGCAGGAAAAAAAATGGAATCACAGTTTTAATGTCACAATTTGCACATTTCCACCAATGGAAAACTTTTCTCAGTAGGTAATAAAATGGAAGCCTTACTCTCCTCTCCAAATTAGCTCTCTAGCATGAAAATGGTGGGTTTTTCTTATCCCCATGGTAAAATTTTGACCCTCTCATTGTTCAAATTCACAAAATTTTCCTTCTTTCCTCCTCCAATTCCCAAAGTATTTTTGCTTCCAGGGAAAGGGTTTTGTGGCTGAAAGTCCATGAGTTTCTCCTTCTACCCTAAAAAAAAACAAAACAAATCTATTATTGGGGGTAAGGTTTATTAACTGAGGGGAAATCATTTTTTGCATGTGAAATTTTGCTGGTCATCTTTTAGCACTCTTCTCATGTGATTCCTGATCTGAGTGTCCCAATAATGAAAAAGAAAAAAAAAAAAGAAAAAGTTTTATTTTTTTTAAAGTGGTGTCTCCTGGTCAGTGCTGGTCTTCTGAACATTGAGTCAGATTGCTGAAGACTCTGTTGTTTGTCTGCCATGTGAAGAAAATTAACAATAAAAACAAACAAACAAAAATGAAGTGCATCTATAGGAGAAGCATGTGTGAAGAAGGGTCCTTTTCTCTTGTTCTCCGTTTGCAGTAGTAATTCTGCATTTGGGTGGGAAGTTGGGCTAGCTGGGAGCTTCTGACTCTGAGAGAGGAAGAGAGAGCTCTGGGAGCTGAACCATTGACTTGTTATCCCTTTTGCTGTTCAACATCCACAGCTTTCTTCCTGCTCCCTCTTCCTCCCCCCTGTTGCTCACTATCACTCTCTCCTTCCTTCTCCTCTGTTCTCTTCCTCTCTTATCTGTTTCTATCTTTTCGCCTACCTCTCCCCCCCCCCCCCCCCCCCAAATCAGGAACCACATCTATCTATACCTTTTCAGCATTATAGGACTTTCCAGGAGACCACTAAGCCTGTCTAGGAGGCCACAACTATAAGGTAGAGTTGGGAAACAGATAACAAATGGGGGATTATGGTATTGATGTGGGAGAATGAGGGAGACATTCATGAGAAGAAGATATTGATAGGGAAGGTGGGGAAAGAAGAATTGATAGGTAATTTTAAAGACATCTATTGATGGGCATTTGAAAATCTTTCATTAATGGAAGGTTGGCAAAGAAGTGGAAGTCAATAAAGGCATTGATGGGAAATTTGGGGAAATGACAGGAAAGATGAAGAATAAACATTGGTAAGAGATGATGAGAAATTGATATGATAGAGAAATTGAAGGAAATCATTAATAGGTTTCGAGGACATTGACAGAGGAGATTGTGAAGGAGATATTAATAGATTAGGTGGGGAAGCTTTAGACAGGAAATGAGAAGATACTGATGAGAGATTAAGTTACTGGTGGTAAATTGGGGTAGTTAACAGGCAGGTTAGATTAGCTATCAATGGAAGAGGTAAAGGGGAAAGTTAGGAAGGGAACATTGTTGATAAGGGAGGTTCAGGAGTGGCTCAGAATTGGCTTAATTCTGCAAAGGTTAGAAATGAAAACTCAAACTTTTCCCATTAATGCATCCACCTTGCCTCAAGAAATTAAAAGAAATAAACACATTTTACTTCAGACTAGAAAGAACAGAAATAAAAGGGAAAGGTCAAAGCAGTAGATTGTTAGTTCTTTTCTCTTGGCTCATCTCATACTCTGTCATTTTCCTTTCCATTTCCAGAGAAGAGAGGGGAGGGAAGGAAAGAACAGGAAAGGGCTTGAGAGACATTCTGACACCACCTCCTCTGGCTGAGCTAAGGGCTTTGTTTCAGCCAGAAACTACTTATTCCTCCCCCTGACATCCTGTTCTGCTAATATTGTCCAAAGCCTCATGGATTAGAGCAAGAGGGAAAACCTCCTTGTGAGGAGATGACCCTTGGAGAGCCTGTTCAAACTGTGGCCCCTGCCCAGGCTGCCAACCTCTCTAGGCTATTCAAAGACCCATCCTCTCAATGTTTGAAAAGTAAAGGACACCCATCTGTTTTCAGGCAATGTCCATGCTGTGTTAATGAGCTCCAGAAATTAACACTGACTCCTTATCTTTTAGATCCATTCCAGCTCTGTATATAATCCTATGTCATGACTTGATGGGGGCAAAATGTCATATTTAAAAGAACTGGCAAATGAGAAAGGTAGTCATCCTAAGAAAATCTCTTGTCAAACTGGCTCAAATATTCTTTTGACAAATAGCATTGAAGAAAGATTAATGACACTAGCTCACATTGTCAAGCTACACAGACATATAAATGTCTCTATGGACTCTGTGTGTGTGTGTGTGTATGTGTGTTTGTGTATATATATATATATATATGTATGTGTGTATATAAATTTATATTTTTATGTGATATATATTTTAAAATTTTATTATTTTTCATTTTCAAAACATGCATGGATAATTTTTCCACACTCATTCTTGCAAAACCTTGTTTTGCCAAGGAAAAAACCAAATTTTTTCCTCCCCCTACTCCCTCCCCTAGATGGCAAGTAATCCAATATATGTTAAACATGTTAAAAATATGTTAAATCCAATATATGTATACATATTTATACAATTATTGTGCTGCACAAAAAAATCAGATCAAAAAGAAAAAAAATGAGAAAACAAAATGCAAGTGAAAAACAAAAAGAGTGAAAATGCTATGTTGTAATCCATACTCAGTCCCCACAGTCTGCTCTCTGGGTGCAGATGACTTCATCACAAAAGCATTGGAACTGACCTCGATCATCTCATTGTTGAAAAGAGTCACGTCTGTGATCTTCACATAATCTTCTTGTTGCCATTTATAATGATCTCCAGGTTCTGCTCATTTCACTTATGATATATAATTTTATATATGGGACAGAGAGACAGAGATGGAGAGACAGACAGAGACAAAGAGAAACTTGGTTCGTGACAATCCTGTGAGGTAGATAGTACATGTGCTGTTATCCCCATTTTACTGATGAGACAGGCTCCAAAATCGCATAGATAGTAATTAGAGCTTGGATAGTGCTCTCTCCACGTAATGGAGTCAGTATTGATGACCTCTTCCGGATCTCACAGAGTTTCAGAAGCCATCTAGTGGAATCCATACTTGAAAACATGTTTCTTTTGATTGGTGATACTTATGTAGCACTCTCAGGTTTCCAAGTGTTTTACTTATGCTACTTCCAACAATCCTGTGTATTAAGTATTATTACAGGTGAGTTAATTGAGGCTGAGAGTTTGTGACTTGTCCAGGGTCACACACCTATACTAAGTATCTGAGGCAGAATTCAAACTCAGGTCTTGACTTCAAATCCAAAATTCTACTGTGCCAACTAACAGCTTCCAGAAAAACCTTCAACCTTGGTACGAAAAATAAAAAGTGCCTGCTGTGAGCCGGGCACTGTACTAAGCGCTTTACAGATATCTCATTTGATCTCACAAAAGCCTTGGGAGGGGGGAGGCTGCTGTTATTTTCATTTTACAATTGAAGAAACTGAGGCAAACAGAGATCCTGTGCCCAAGGCCACACAGCCAGTAAGTCTCTGAGAGCAGATTTGAACTCCAGGGAAAGCTCAGTCACCAGCACACTTCTGATCACATGGCCCATTCTTAATAAATACCAAGAAACAATTTCCAGTGGCAGTTTTATTTTACTTTCTCAAATGCATAGGAAGTCTTTCCTGATATTAAGCCTAAACTTCATCCCTACATGATGAAGGGATCCACATCCCGGGCTTCTCTAGACCAATCATCCAATTTGTTTTGTTTGTTTTGTTTTAAAAATTTTTTTTATTACAGTGGAAAGATCCTTGGGGACCTAGATTCCAATCCTGTCTCTGATGTTTATAACTTATAATTGGCAAGATACTTTACCTTTGCCGCCTCAATTTTCCCATTTGAAAAATGAAAGGTTTGGAGTCTCTGAGGTCCATTGCATCTATGTCATAAATCCTTTGCTAAACTTTCGGAGTAGCAGGAAAAGCATTGTTTTTGGGTTGGCCCTAACTTGAAATGTGTAGACTGTTTTACTGAGTAGTGGCTACTTTTATTTTTAGAAAAACTCACATTTTTGTACATGATTCCCCTGGGCTTTTTTGACTTTCTCAAACCAAGCTGGGAAGAGAACCAGCTTTACTGGAGAGAGAAGTTTTGGAACTCACCAGGTCGGAGGAATTTTTCTGTATAGATTAGTCTAAATCTGGGCATATTTTGGCCAAAAGGGCTCTATTGCTAGTTCAGGGCAGACTCCCTCCCCACTTTTAACCAGGTATATACTTGAGCCTAGTTTTAGATGTGCCTGGGACTGATATATGGGCTGAACACTGAATACTATTCAAGAGCTAAAATAGCAACTTCTGTGCCCTGGCCAAGTGGTATAAATCATAGCCCCAAACCAACTTTTTAAGACATTCATTTGGGAGTGACAGGGATGAGGGCAGAGTTAGTGCAGAGAAAAACAGCCATGGCAGGAGGAAATGATGTCATTTATCAGCTTCCTATTTTCTTGCTAAACAGTTGCTCAGCTTCATTGTTTATGTTGCTGAGCACTGAGCTACCCTCGTACACAAATCTGTTTCCCTGCTTTAGTTATAGATCTGCCATATTCTATATCTTCCCGATTTGGCCAAACTTGTTATTCATCTACTGGTCTTTCCGGTCAGCCAGTTCTGGGAATTTCCTTTTCTGAGGCAATGTGTTAATAGGGGAAAATATATAGGACTTGGAGACAGAAATACTGGGTTTCAACCAGCCAGTCAATGTGTATGTATTTATTAAATACTTTCTACATGTTGAACACTGTGACAAGTGCTGGGGGTAAAAGCAGGCAAAAGAAAATAGGCTCTGGAACTTATATTCTACCAGGGAGGGGAGCCATGGAGGACTACTCTCCTTATGGGTGACCTTCTCCCAGACCACTAGTTCAAGCCCCAGCTTGTGCTTGACTTCATGGTGTCCTTCTTTCTCTAGCCTTGCTCCCTTTTCTGGGGCCATAGCAACTCCACCATTATTCCATTGTTTCCATATGAAGTGTGCCCTGTCACTATCCAAATCCCTTCAAATGTTGTAAAACAGTCAGCACAGTGTCTGGTACATAGCAGGCACTTTAAAAAATGCTTGTTCCCTTTTCCTGATCTCTACTCCCCTTTGTGTCTTTTCTGCCACAATATAATGTAAGTTCCTTGAGGACAGGGACTGTCTTTACCTTATTCATTCATATAAAATATTCAGAGATGAATGTATATGCATAGATTTTTGTGTTTACACACATACATACTGTGCATAAACATACACAATACAGGTATGTGGTTATATGTACTTATATGCATACATACATAATGCATACATCTGGTGCTGGTGATGGTGGAGACTGTCAGGCAAAGGTTCTTCTATGGGATAATGCTGGGGGTTCCAAGAAGCAAAGGCACCAGAGAGGAATAGCCTATGCTAAGTCCTGGGCTGTCTTCATGTTTTTATTCTTCTATTCAATCAAAATGAATTGCTCTTGGCTGTCCCGTGTGACAGCCAAATTCCAGGCACCAGAAGCCAGGCACCCCTTGTTCCCTAAACTGACTCTGTGTTCCTAGAGGACTTTGTTAATATGTCTTAATCCAGTCAGTGAGTCCTGGAAATTTCTTTTTCTGAGATCTTGAATTGAAGGCAATGTGTTGTAGGGGAAAATATATAGGACTTGTAGACAAAAATCCTGGGTTTCAACCAGCCAGTTTATGTGCATTTATTTATTGAATACTTTCCTTACTCTGGGAGCCTCTTGTAATCAGTCAGTCATTCAAAAAACATTTATTAAGTGCCTACTATGTGCCAGGTCCTGTACTAAGTGCTAAGGATATCAAAAGAGGCAAAAAGACAATCCATGAGCTAACAATCTAAAAACAGTCAAGGAACAAACAAATATATACTGAGAAAGCTAGATATAGGATAAATAGGAAATAATAGAGGAAAAGCACTGGAAATTAGAGGGGTTGGGAATGGCTTCCACTAAAAGGAGAGATTTTAGCTGAGATTTAAAGGTAGCTAGGGAGGTCAGTAAGTTGAGCAAGAAAAAGAAAGCCAAAGAGAAGATTGTCAGAATTCCCACATACTTGGCAAGTCACTTTTCCTCTAGGTCTCAGTTTCCTTCTCTATAAAAATGATGTTAGAATAAATGATCCCTAAGGTTTCTTCAAACTTTAAATCTAAAAATCTCTGAATGAGGGCAGATGTTCTCTTTGACTTCAAAAGGAAGTATGTATACCACATACACTAAAAAAAAATTTTTTTTTTCAGTTCCTCAACTACCAGCTCTTTCTCTTGTGATGTGGTTGGGTACAAGCTGCTGACATCTCTGCTTACTTTCTGGTGGGGCTCTTGTAGGAATGGGCACAACATAATCAAGCTGACAGCTGAGGTCAAGGATAGGGAACACACAAAGTTGTGGTGAAAATTTGGAACTTTGAGAAAACAGGTGGTCAGACTAACAGTCACCATACTGATATCCTGACTCACTTTCTATTGCTAGACTTAGTCATACATTAAGAACTTAAAGAGATCTCAGAAGCCATCTAGACCAACTCTTTCATTTGAGGAAAGTGAGGCTTAAGGAAATGATTTGCTTAAAGTCCCAGGGACTAATAAAATATTACAGGAAGAATTTGAATGTAGATCCTCTGACTCTACTATTATTATGAGCTCTTTCAGCCATTTCTTTTTATTATAGTTTTTTATTTACAAGTTATATGCATGGGTAATTTTTCAGCATTGACAATTGCAAAGCCTTTTGTTCCAATTTTTCCCCTCCTTCCCCCAACCCCCTCCCCTAGATGGCAGGTAGACTAATACATGTTAAATACGTTAAAGTATATGTTAAATACAATATATGTATATATATCCATAGTTATTTTTCAGTTATTAACTCAAACATTTCAACAGCATCTTGAATTTTGGTCCTTTGAAGAAGACATCAATTTAGCCAGGCCTTTTTGGTTCACTTAGAACCCAATTAAGACCCTACCCCTCTTCTCAGGTATTGACTTTCTGGTGTCTCATTCATTCTCTAATTGCCCATATATACCAGGTTCCCCATTCCCGTCCCCATGATGGTATATATAGTTTGCCCCTCATGCCCTTTTTACCAAATGATTTTCCAAACTCTTGGAACTGATTCACTCAATTAATAAGTTTATTAATTACCTCTTATGTGTTTAGCACTGTGCTAGGCCTTGTGGGGTATTCAGAACTAGCAAACATTTTATACCCTTCAGGAGTTATAGTCTCATGTAGGAGATGATATACAAAAAGGAAGCAACTAGAGCTTGGACCAACTTTGGGAGATAGTGGAGCTATATTCCATGGGGCCATGAAGAGTTGGACATGACTGAATGACTGAACAAGAAAAGAGCATAATAGAAGGCAATATGTGAGCCAGTGCTATCTTTAGGCAAGGAAGGCTTTGTGGAGAATCACAGAGTCACAGAGCCTCCTAGTGGAACTTCAGAGGCCATTAATATACTTAAGGGGATCCCATTGATGGTATGTTCAATAAATGGTCACCTAGCCTTTGCTTGACAACTTTCAGTAAGGATAACCACTAATTTTAGAGATGGTGCATTTCATTTCTAAAGAAGTCTCTCTTGTAAGAAATGGTTTTCTTCAAGACCAAATTTCCCTATTTTTGGTTTCTACCCTAATCATTTCTGTTTCTGTTTTTGGTACTGAGTGATGAGTGTAATCTCTCTTCTAGGCAGCAATCCTACACATACTTGAAGACAGCTTTCATGACCCCTTCCTCCACCTCTAAGTGTTCTCTTCTTCAGGATACACATCCCTGTTTCCTTCAACTGGTTGCCCCATCACTATTCTGACAACCCTCTAATTTATTGGATAATCTTCCTAAACCACGGGATCCAGAAATAACTATATCAGATGTTGTCTAAGGCAGATGATAATAGGACTGTCAGCTGTGAGCTGAATTTGAAGTGAGGGAGAAAACATCCATTTCTCAATGAGCATCACCCTTAGGGATTTTGGAATTGAGAGCTGGGAAGAGAACCTCAGAGGCCATCCTCTTGGGTACCTTTTTCTTACAGCTGAGATCTAGAATTAGGGACTTACCCAAGGTCATGTAAGTAGTGTGTGCCCTGTCTTTGATACTCCTGTATATACAGCTTTGGAGAAATTAAAGGTCCCCATGCCTCAGTTTCCTCATCTGTAAAATGTTGGAGTTGAACAAGCTAGCCTCTGAGGATCCTTCTAGTCCTAATTCTCCAATCCTACATGGCAGGGCCAGTCATGATTCTAAGTCCTATGCTCTTTCCACCAGAAAGTGTCTTCACTTTGAGGATCCAGAAGTAGAATGGCCTAGTGAGAGCTGAGGGTGCAATGCAGAAAGAAATAGTTGGTTTTGGATAGTTGGCTAAGAAATTTGTTGCTAGAATCAGGAGCCAACAAGGGAGTGAGATGATGAAAGGGACATTTTAGAATGATTAATCTAGTGGCTACATATAAGGTGGATTGGAAAGGGAAGAGTGAAAAGTAACTTTCAGGACCTTAGCCAATGAGTTTGTGCTGATGGAAAGAAGACCCTATATCCTGAAATATTTGAGTTGATTAATATGACCTTAGTTCTAGGGGAAAGATCATAAAAAGCATTTATAACAACTGAATAAATTGGATGTATCCAACTTCATTTTTTTATTGTTTATTTTATGGGGAACGATTTTCTGGGAGGTTCAAATCTGTGATTTCATTTGTGTAAGTGAATTCTGGTGTGAAAATGGCTTTCATCATTTTAATTCTGTTGTTTTTTTTCTATATAAACCCCATCCTTCTCATATTCCCATACCACTCTATCATTTTTATGTATATATTCCAATATCCTTCTTCCCCCACAGAAAGTAAGCTCTTTGAGATCAGGAACTAATTTTTTTCCCTTTGTATCCCCTATGTCTGCAATATAGTGAATATTTGAGAATTCCTAGGGGAAATGAGAGGTTCAGTGATATGTTGCAAGTCATACAACTAGGCAGAAGAGGCAGACCTTAAACCCAAATCTTCTTCACTCTGAAGTTGATCTTCCATCCATTATAGTACACTGTCTCATTGTGGAAGAAATGCCTAAATTAGACAAGATTTGGATCCCTGGTTCTCACAGTCCAGTAGATAGTTTCTTGGGAGCTGTGATCAAAATAGATTTGGGTTTTGTCTAGCTCTATCCTTTAGTTTTAATGGCTTCACTGTATTTCCCATGAACCCTTCTGTGCTGTGTATATATCTTCTAAAAAAACAAAATGGTCCCTTGGGGTGATATATCTTTTTAAAGATCTTTGCATTTCTATGATCCTGGGGTGGAAATGCCACATTGTAAAGATAGTTCACTTTGGTGCCTCCAAATGAGTCAAGTTTTCTACTACAAACTCATGGCCCACAATAGAAATAACTTCCTTTGGTATGAATTACCATACATTAATACACACATTACATAATATATACATATACATAATTACATAATACATACATATATATACATTAATAAAACAGATGGAAGATTGCATCAATATCTAGCTGGTACCTGCTATTAAAAATAGACAATTCAACATTATCTAAAACCTTTATTACAGAAGCTTGAAAACAGAAATCTGAGGAGAGAGAGAACCTCTGAAGAAGGAAAATATAGAAAATTTCTGGTCATCTATATGGTTGCAAGAAATATAATGCAATAAAAACACAAATGTGAAACAAAGTTAACCAATTGTTAACATATTTTATAATAATAAAAGTGATGCTATTGAGGGAGGTGTCTCAAACACTAGATTCTCTGCAAATCCAGAAAGAACAGAGGCTGGATAAGAACCATGACTACTGACTCAATTACTTTACAGTACATAATTACTAGCAAAATACTTTAACAGCTTCCTCTCAGATATAAATCTGAGCCACAGATGGACCTTTCTTAACAGAAGGCATCTTGTGTTTATTATCAAACACAGTGACTTGGAAATATAGGCCAAATATGTGTTTATGTATCTTATTCAAAGCATTCACAACTTGCATAAATATATATAAGCTATGTATGCACATATGTGTACATTTATATTCATATATATTGAAGAAGAGGAGATTTAGAGCACATGTATACATTTATATTGATATATATTTGAGGGGAAGGAGATTTAGGGCTTGGAGAGTTAGAATTAAGTAGATGTGGGTGTATACATATGCATATATGTGTGTGTTTATATACTGATGAAAAAAAGTGTATTATCTGAGGAAAAAAAAATGATTTGCCGAAAAGTTCTAAAGATATAAAGAACAACTAACCATTAATTAGGTAAGAAGCTGTCCCAAAGCTCTATAACATTTATGTTATATCTTTATAGATTATTATAAAGTCTTTGACTCAGTTCTTCAGTTAGATTACAAATATGTGAAAGAGATGTAATGATAGAATATTAGAATGTCCAATGTCCACGTGGAAAATTGGTCTCTGTTTAAGACATGTCATCAACACACTAATGTCAAGAATATTTGATGTAAAATGTGGCATCTTTCAGGGAGATCATTTAAAACTTGAAGGACAAGATTTTAAGAATACCTTACAGGTCAAAACAGCATCAATCAATGTGCCTATCTGCTTCTTTTCTTGTTCTCAATAGCCTTTGTCCAGAACAAAGGTGCTTATCTGCTACCCTTACAAAACTGTAGCAATATCAATCCATTTTAGCATGCAGTCACTTATGTCAGGACACTGAGAATATATTAAGTTATTTCTGTGATGAGAACCTGCCTGAAGCCAGAGAATTTCAAGGATCTTCAGGTCTGCTCTGGCCTTTTTGTGAGGAATTTCTCTCAAGCAAGAGAGGGCTGGAGAGACAACATAGTCAAGCACATGGGGACTTGCCCTACTAAACATAACAGCAAGAAAATGCATCCTTTCCCCAATCAGCTCTTCAATAGCAGAGGATTCTATTTCCTTCCACCCCCACTCCAAATAGCTCTCAGCAAAACATTAATTTTCTCACAGCCATAGCTTAAAAACAAAACAGTAAAAGCCTATCTTTCCCCCTCTGTTTTTCTCTTTTAAGCCCTTGAGAACCATAAATGGAAATAGGTTAAGCCCTGAGAAGTTTCCCCTCTCTCAGACTATGAGCAATTCTAAAGGGCAACAGATCTATCTAGTCAGCTGTTCAGTAAGGAGGAGTATTCTACTTTTCTCCAATCAGCTTCCAGCAACTACAGTGCTCTCTGTCACAGTTCTCAACAGATGCAAAACCTGCCTGTCAGCTGTGCTCGCCATCTATCATTTCTATCACCTGTCATCTTTAAGCTCCTATTATTTTTCTATATTATTGTTTCCAGCTTCTTTTAGCTCCTGCACTTGACTTCTTTTCAACATCTTTTATAACAACTCTTATCTTTAATCTTCTCTTATAGCTACTCAACTTCAAATCAGGGGCACTTTTTGTTTAGTGACTCATTTCTACCTTATTATGGGAAAACTTAAAAGAATTTACTTTCTTTCAGCTATGACCGCTGTTGTCCTTTTTTATTGTCCCATAACACCAACTAGTTGTTTGATTTGTAGTTTCTGTTATAATTTTAAAATCCTGAAAGCAGCCACAAATAAAGGAATGGATGGATAACAATTCCCTGTAGTCATCTCGACCTTGCCTCTAAGAGAGACTATTCTATTTCCCATCCTCTAAGTCCTCATGTCTCTTCTTAAGCACTTTTGTCTGCTGGGTCATGTTGCTTCTCACACTAATTTTGTCAGTGTCCAACTGATAAATGTTCTTTTTTTTTCTGTCCCTTTCAGCAAACAAAAATGACTACAAAACAACTGTATAAAATGTTATTCATAGAAACATATGACATATCACTGAAAAATACACAAAATTAGCATCTACTGAATACCTAGCAAGACATAATCTGGTAGCTAGAATTATACACTAGCAGATGCAAATTATCAGAGAATTAGAACCAGAGAATTTTCAGAGACAAAACTAGTACCCACAATCACCCAAACATAGCAGTGATTTGCAAAAATTTAAGGATTTTTTGGGAGGTAATTGAGATTAAGTGACTTGCCTAGGATCACACAATTTATAAGTATCTAATATTGGATATGAACTCAAGTTCTCTTGACTCCAGGACCAGTTCTCTATCCCTTGTGCCATCTAAGTGTTACTTGTGCCATCTGGCTGCCCTTGGGATAATGTTTTTTTGGGGATTGATGCCATCGTAGCAAATATTCTGAGTTTTCAACACATAGAGACCTAGAAGAAGAAATTAAAATTATTTGGAAAAAGAATAAAGTATATATCATCCTTATACCCCCTCTTGCTGTTGGAATTCTCCCAAAGATGCTTTCAGAGAGTCTACATAAAGAAACATATCCAAACAAATATCCAGGTGGCATAATGGATAGAATGCTGATTTTGACAACAAGGAGACCTGAGTTCAAATCTAGCCACTAGTTGTATGATTCTAGACAAGACATTCCTCATCTGTTATTTGGGGATAATAATAGCATCTGCCTTCCGAAGGTGGTTGTGATGATTAAATGAAAATACGTATTAAGTGCTTGGTAAACCTTAAAGCTAGATATAATTCAACTATAAAAAGAAATTATTTTATTCATTTGTGCAAAATAGTCAAGAGAACATTAAATATGAATGAATCATATCAAGATAGTGACTTGTCCTGGAACTACGTTGTGAGATTAATAATGAAAATGCTAATAGGGAAAAAGAGAACGTTGACATTATATGATTACTAAAAAGCATCATCATCATCATCATCATCATCACATGGATTCACCTAATGCTTTAATGCTAGTGGAATGCATTCTATATATTAGCTCATTTGCTAAAGTCAAAGGAAGAATAGAAATTATAGAATAATAGGGAAGGAAGGGGCCTGAGAGATTATTTGTTCAATAGTTCTTAATCTGTTATCCCTGGACCCCAGAGGAAATCAACACTGTAATAATAGATAATTTTAATATATTTTATATTGAATTGAGAGACATAATGACCAGTATAGGGGAGGCAACTGTCATTTCATTGTCCTCTGCTCTAGTTGGATCATATCTGGGATATTATGTTCAGTTCTGGACACCACATGCTAATAAATTGGAAAGAATACAGAGGAAGATTATCAAAATGGTGCAAGGGCTTATGAGGATTATCATAAGGAACTGGGAATGTTTTTGCTTAGGGAAGAGAAGAGTTGGGTTGGGAAGATGGTATTTGCTTACAAGAATATGAAGGGCTATCATATGGAAAAGAGATTGGATTTTTTTCTGCTTGACTCCTGTGAGTAGACCTAGAAACAATCAGTAGAAGTTGCAAACAAGGAAATTTAGACTTATTACTCTCAAATATACAAATAGAGTTATGATTTCATTAATTTGGGTATTTTCTTCCAATGGCAAAGAGGTACATCCATCTATACCTGCCTATCCTGTGCAACTCTTAGCCATGTGATGTCTCATCAGTTTGCTAAAAGGAATTCACCCAACTTTCTTGGAGCCTGTTGATTTCGTCTGATGTTATGAAGATATGAGTGGAGTATTTTGAGTATCCACCACGCAAATTTGTCTTCACTATGTGACCATTCCATCTTCTTTTCCTATCATATATTTCTTTAATGACATCTTTTACTAATGTGCTCCTTGAGAACAAGGACTGTTTTTGCTTATAAGATAACATTTTATTTTATCAAGTCACATGCTTTTGCATATTCAACAGGACTGGAAAACCAATCCCTATTATCCAAAAGTTGAATGGGCTTCCTTGGGAAGTAGTGCGTTTCCTCTCATTGAGTAAAGTCTGGATGACCCCTTGTTTGGCTGGGGGCGGGGGGGAGATCTTGCACAAGAAGTTGGTCTCTGAAGTCCCTGAGTTATTGCAAAGAATCCATGAATCCACATAGGGTCAAATAATTCCATCTTTATTCATTACAACAAAATACACAGTTGCATGACTGCAGCTGCTACTGTATAGAGGTCCATAAAGCTTTCTGATAATAAAAAGATGTCTTCACAATGTCTTCAAAGTTTGGGAACCACTAACATAATCTAATCCTCTCTTTTTATAGAGGATGAAACTGAGAAAGATAAAGCAACCTACCTAAGATGAGGCAGTGAGTTAAAACCAGTCTTGGGAGTCAAGAGTTGACCTTGGCCACCTCTGGGGAGGCTGATGACTTTGCACAGCGCTTCTCACTTAAACCCTATTCACTTGCAAGTCAAGACATCACCATCATGGTCACTGGTTCTCTTAGAGAATGAAGGACTAACAAAAAAAAAAAAAAAAAAAAAAAAAAAAAAAAAAAAAAACCAAGCTTCCTCCAGTAAACCAAATCCATATATCCATAGGAAGTCAGTCTGGAAGAGACCTAACAGGCCATCAATTCAACAAATATTTATTAAGGGTTTTCTCCATGCCTCTGGGAAATACAAGACAAAAATAGAAGCAATCCCTATTCTTAAGAAACTAAGATTATACTGTATACACAATCTAGAAAATCTGCACAGAAAAGTATATAAGATACATGAGTACACAGATAACATGTCTAAGAGGTCATCTAGTACAAGGTAAAGGGTGATAGATTTGGAGTCAGTGGGCATTGAGTCCAAATTCCAGTTCTGTCACTATCAATTGTCTGGTCTTGGACAAATAACTTCAGATGTTTAGGTCTTCATTTGTAAAATGAGATTAAATGAACTTTTACAGTCACTTTCAACTCTAAATCTATGTTCCCAATTATGATTTTTTTAAGTTAATTTTTTATTTTCCCCAATAATATGAAAAAATTTTAACATTCATTTAACATTTCATTTTTTAAAAAATCCTTAAGAAGGCAAGCAATTTGATATAGATTATATGTGTACAGGCATGCAAAATGTTTTCATATTAGTCACATTGTGAAAGAAAATATGGGGCATGAAAGAAATAATAAGTCAAAAAAATAACAAAGTGAAAAGAAAAATATAGAAAATGAAAATAGTATGCTTTGATCTCCATTCAGATTCCATCAGTTCTTTTTCTGGAGATAGATATTATTTTTCATCATAAGTCCTTTGGAACTGTGTTGGATTCCCAATGATTTTATAAGCAAATACGTATCTACACACACTTATGTATAGATATATTAGTTATATTAAATTTGTTATACTGATAGAGTAAAGTTGATATACTACAATATAATGTTGATACTAAATACAGTAATATCAAGAGAGACAAGTACAGACAACTGAGAAAATCAGGAAATTCCTCTGGTAGTAGACCGTATCTGAGGTATGCTTTGCAGGAAATCAGGGCGTCTGCAAATTAGAGTTGAGGAGAACAAACATTCCAGTCATGAGAGACCCCCCTTTTTGACTGAGAATGTGAAGGTTTTTATTTTCAAGCATCACTAGATTAGCTGTGTGGAAGAACTTTTAACTCTTTCCTTTTCTCCCCATTGGATCACCTGGACCAACTGTAACTGCCATTGTTTCTACCCCTTCTCATTGTAGTAGGTCTTTAAGCTGCCATTCTCCATTTCAGGTCATGACTCAGATCCTGGGATCAGATTAAAGAACAAGTGAAGCTCAAAGAAAAATCTTGCCAGATATTTGTTTCAGTTTTTGTTTTTGACCTTTAGTTGATGGAACAGAGCCATTGAAATATATGTACTCACTTGAGATGTGATGGAAACTTGTTTGTCATCACAGGACATGTAGGCTCATTTTAAATCTATGCCCTGAAGTATATCATGAAGAGAATGTTTCATGCTTATCCAAGTCAGGAAGATATGCCCTATGCCCTTCAGGAAAGATGAGCTAGGTCTGTGGGTACTTCTTCCAGGGTTAGACAGAAGAGTATGTGATACTAGAGGAGGGAGAAATGCAGGAAGGACGAATGTGGAAGAGTGGGATGAGTAGAGAAGAATAAGAAGAAAAGGCAAAGAGAGCTATTATAGTATTAATTCATAAGGTCACTATTTAGTTCAATCTCCTAGCACTTCTTGCCTGTGCTCATTTATGGGAGCTGAAAGTCCCGAATATTTGTTGCTGGACTCCTAGGACAATGTCTGGCCCTATCTAGCTTTTTCTTTTTAATTTTTTTATGTGTCCTTGCCTTTCTCCTTCCAATTAATTTGCATGAAAGAATGCTGAAGTAAAATCAAAATACTTCAGATCCATAGTTATTGCAGGTTTTTTGGTTTGTTTTTAGTAGAGATATCTGACTCTCTATACCATGAAATAGATTTGAAGCAAAGGATCCTTATAAGATATTAAATGAGAATCATAAGGAATTTCTAACCCTAAATAAGATATGAACTTGGGACAGAAACATAGACTCTGATAGGTAGAAGGGCAAGGTTCAAAGACAGATCAAGTACTTGTGGGCTCTACTTATATACCTAGCTCTTCACTTCTGCCTTCTGACTTCCTTCTGAACCTCTTTCAAATTTTGCTCAAATCTCACCTTTAAACCTCCCTGCTCCTTTCCCCCAATATTAGTTTTTCTCCTATAATTTATTGTATATATCTTATTTGTTCCTTTGCATACATTAGACTATAAGCTTCTTGAGGGCAGCAACCACATTTTGCCTTTCTTTTGTTCCAACTGCTTAGAACAGTGCTTGGCACATAGTACGTCCTTACTAAATATTTGTTCTTAATGGTGATGATATAATCGGTGCCTAGTAATTGAATTGAAATGCTTCTTTAAATGGTATTTAAGAGCTACAAATTTCTTGAGAGGCATATAAATTTATCTAAGATGATTGTTCATCTCTGTTAATTCTACTCCTTCATTACCTCACTAAAATGTGGTTTCTTGAACACTCTGCCAACATAATGCATATCCTAGGAGATCATATGGAGCTTAGAAAGGTTTTTGAATATAGGTCTCCTGATAGATTGTGAATCTGTGGCCCATAGATCAGCCTTGTTGAATACAGAGAGCTTTATTGTCTAGTTGGCAGAGGAGTGGATTTTTTTTACCCAAGCAACTCTTGAAAATTATCTCTGAAGTCTCAGAGGGGTTGCTCTCTACCTTAGTGGAAGGAGTGTCCACATTGACAAAACCATAGGTCTACAAAGTAGTAAAATATACATACCATATTCCTCAGGGCAAATCATCTCCAAACTAGCTAGATATCTCTGGGATACCAGTGATAGCCCCTTCTTCTGGTTAAAATAGAGTCTTCTTCATGGGCAACCCTGTCTGCTGACAAGAAAAGAAAAAGGTCAGCAAAGTGGTATTGCAAACAATGACCTTGATCTTGGGTTTATGAGGAAGCACAGGACCAGCAAGCAAGGAGAGCAGATGAAAATCAGCTGCCTAGAGGCATTTGTGCTTGCCATACATAAATCCCATTGACTCTTGCCCCCAGTCCGGAACAGATGTTTTCAGAAGTGGCCTGGAAGGATTCAGGAGATAATAAGCTGAGTAGACTTTCTCATTATCTCCTCTCTTCAGTTGGTGACTCATATTATTTGTCTGCTTAATCAGATGGAAGGGCAGATTTTTTTTTCTATTTTGGTATTTTGCATGTGTCATACCTTTTCTATAGCCTGTTTAGTCTCTCCAGAATATTCAAATGAGAGCAGACATTATAAATTCATTTCATTTCAATTATTTGTATAAATATCTTCTAAGAACCTATTATGAACAAGGCAAAAACAATGACAGGCATTTATTAAGTGCTTCTTGTGTGCTAGACTCTGTACTAAGCACTGGTGATACAAATGAAGGTAAAAACAGGGTCTCTGCCCTTAAGTTCCTACTCTAAAGGGGTAAAGATAGGTAAATAATGCAAAATATATGAATATATTTTCATATGATGATGAAAATATATGAAAGAAATATAACTTCTGGGTAGGGGGAGTAAGGAAAGGTCTATAGAAGGTCAACAAGCTGAGCCTTAATGGAAACCAATGAAGCTGAAATGTGAAAATGAGGGGGCAGAACATTTCAGGGGTGGGGTACAGCTAGTGCCCCACTAGCAGGATGGACATGAGAGTTGGAGTATGGTGTCTGCAGCATTTCATAGTGAATTGTGGGTTAACCTTGGAATAGAAAAGAACTGGGTTCAAGTCCTGCCTCTGGGAATTACTAGGTATGAGACTTTGGAGGAAGCTACTTAACTTTGTATTTTAGGTAACTAACTATAATTTATTGACTAAAAGTCACAGATGAGTGGTGGTTTGGTGGAAGCCATCTCCTCACCATCAGCCCACCATGCTTGTGAAATAACTGATCTTTTGCCTATTCATGCATGTAGCAGGCACTGTGAAGGATGCGAGAGATACAGAAACAGAAATGAAACAAGATCTGCCCTCCAGCAGATTACAATCTATTGCAGGGATACAACTGATATGCGGGTTAACAAATACAAAGTAACTTCAGAAGGCAACAAGAACTAACAATTAGAGAGATCTATGTAGAAGTAAGACCAGTCAGACAGAAGCAAGGGATGCTAAAAGGTGGAAGTAAAGAGGAAGTGTGTTCCACACATGGAGAGCAGTCTGTGTCAGGATGCAAGAATGGGAACTAGAATGTTGAATTTAGGGAAGAGCTAGCGGGTCAGTAAGGCTGGAATGTAGAATGTATGAAGGGAGAGGGTGTGTAATGATCTACATTCAGAAGTCAGGAGGCTTCCCTTTCTTGACTGTTGGGTCACATAGAACAACATGGCAGCCAGATCTAGCAGAGAGCTTTACATGCATGGCTTGCCTCCCTTTTCCTCTGATTTGACTACTACCTTTTGCTCCTGCTACATCTGGCCACTTTCATCCTTCTTTCCCTTGAAGGAGGGAGAGCTTCAGAATAAAGGGATGGTAGTGGTACTAGAACTCAATTAAACAAACTTTCATTTACTGTCCATGAGCTTGGCTCTGAAACAAAAAAAAAAATCAACATTCCCTGCCCCGAAGGAGCTTACATTTGACTAAATCACTCCCTTGGTGAAAGACATAGCCATGGCAATATAATTACAGGACCTTGAAGAAAATAAGGTCTTCACAATGTCCTAATGGGTGTTGGTTCAGGCCTACCTCAACTTTGGGGTTGATGAAACCTTACTCAATTTCACTACTGTCTGAGAGATTTCATTCCATCTCATTCAAGATGATCACCTTTTGAATGAAACTGTTGGCAGTTTCATTCTAACATAGTTTCTGGGACACGTTAGGAGATGTCTCACTTCTCCAACTCATTGCTCACACCCAGTCTGGAAACATCCTGTCCAGCACCAGCTCACATGATATCCCCAATTCTCCTTACAACTTCTTCTATCATGAAGCTATTTATGGGCCAGCCAAAGCAAACAGAGCTCATCTTTTAATCCAGAAATGTTTAAAGACCTATTAGTGAATCAGTTATGCTCAGCATAAACTGGATTCTCTGGGATTTCCTCGCTACATGTGGCTACGCTACATATCTGTCCTGTTAAGTAAGGCTCTCTTCATTTCTCACCTGGTTCTGTGCCATCTTCTATATCAGGTGCCTGTGGTTCTCCTGGGTTCCCAGCAGATGGCATCTGAACTCTTCGTCTGGTTTCTGAGCCCAAAATGGGAGCTCTTGTTCTACTTATGAAAAAAAAAATTTTTTTTCCACAGAGGAATTGCTTCAAGAGTTCCTTAATATTTATTGACCTGGAACTTAGGCCTTCTGGCCCTCAGTGTCAAGGGCTGTGAGGGGAAAAGGAACCAGCTTTGGAGAGTGTGCAAAGAGAGGTGCCTTCTTCAAGAGAAAATTGGGTTTCAGGGAACAGCAGAAGATGGAGTCCCACTTAATATCCAACTTCTGTGGGGAAGTTTTTCCTGATATCTCTGCCCAGATCTTAGTGTTTCCCCCTAACTCCTCCAATTACCTTTCATTTCTTTCATAAATACTGACAAGTATGCACGTCATCTCCCTCAATAGAATGTAAACTCCTCGAAGGTAGGGACTGTTTTGATTTTGTATTTATATTATCAGCATCTAGTACAGTGCCAGAAACAGAGCAGACATTTAGTGAATGATCATTGATTGTTTATATGTAGCCTGTGATTGGTTTGTGTGTGTCAATGGCACCTGCTTCTGAATAAAATTTCTTTATCTCAGGTAAACAATAGAGATGAACAGAAGAATTAATGAAAGTTAACCCATCCCTTCCTCACTCCCCCCTTTTTTTTGGACTAGATAGATCATTTCATTGATGGAGAACACTCCCAAGGAAGCCACTTCCTTCACCATTGGCACATCAGCCTTCTCTTTGTAATGTAAGAGTTTTGAAAGTTGTGAAGACTACACAGGATTTCTTAAACTTTTTCCACTCATGAGCCTTTTTTGCCTGGAAAATTTTGTGATGTGATAATTATAATTTTGGTTATATAAAAAATAATACATTATATTATAATATATAATTATATATTATATAATTATTAACACCCCTGCGTGGCTTGCATCCCTTTCTCTCTGATTTGACTACTACTTTTTGCTCCTGCTGCACCTGGTCACTTTCATATATATATATATAAATATAATATAAAAATAATATATAATATATTATTACATATTTTATAATACAGTATAGTATATCATATAATATATAAAATAGTTTTTATTGTGTGATGTAATAATTATGATTTGGATCATATACTGTTATACTATACAACATACAATATTATATACAATATAATATATTGTACAATACACAGTATATATAATATATTATATAATGTGGTTATAGTATCTATTATATTATTATAAATTGTATAATTTATTATATATATTATAACACATGATATAATGTGATAATATAATATATAATAGTTATTATTTTGCAATAATATGATAATGATTTTGGTTGTATACAATGTAATGATATATATTTTATATAACATTTATACTATATATTATATATAATATATTATGATATAGCATATTATATATATCAAAATATATTATAATTATTATATGATAATTATGGTATAAAAATGATTTTGTGACTCCCATATTCATTTATGAGTCTCCATATGGGGGTCATGAACCACAGTTTTAAGAAGCTGGGAAATAGAACGTTGAGAGGTAAGTGATTTTCTCTGTGTCATTCAGTCAATTTGTGAAAGACTGGAATCCAGTTCTCCCTGACTCTTGAGGACTGCTCCCTACCTACTACATCATGGCTGCATTTTTTCCTTCATAAATCAAATAAAAAGATTGTTCTGATGTGTCCATCAGAGTTTGAGGGCTCTAGGCATAATAAGTCAGAAGAACCTGAGTTTAAATCCGGACTCAGACACTTAATTAACACTTAATAGCTGTGTGACTCTGGGCAAGTCACTTAACCATAATTGCCTCAGGGGAAAAAAGTTTGATGGCTCTTGGGAAAGTAGGAAAGGAAAATTAAAATGATTCATGTTGCTTTGATTGAGACTCAGAGAATCTGGATTCAAATTTCACCTATGACAAAGTTTCATTTTCTCCTCATTTCTAAAAGGAAGGGGGTGGATTATATGACCACTGGGGTCTCTTCTAGCCCAGATGCCATGAATTTATGACCATTAATGATTTAAACCTTATGAATCATTTCCTCCCAATGATCCTGTGAAGCAGAAGTTTTGCAAGTATTAAGGCTATTTTCCATTAAAATCAAAAAGATCTTTCTCATGGTCACTCAAAAAATACAAGAATGCCAAATTTTAGTGTAGTTGACATTGAAATAATACCTTACACCTTGTAAAACACTTTGATCTTCACAACAATTCTGGGAGAGAGTTGCTATTATTTTTTTTTTCCTGAGGAAATTGGGATTAAGTGGCTTGCCCAGGGTCACACAACTAAGTGTCTATGGCTGGCTTTGAATCCAGGTGCTTCTGACTTCAGAGATGGCACTCCATCCACTGCAGTACCTAGCTGGCCCCTATTATTATTATTATTTTTGCATGACAAAACTGAGGCTGAGTCAGAGTAGGTAATTTGCTCATATATGTCATTATTTCATACACTTAGAAGTCATCTAAGGCAGGATTGAATTCAAATATTACACTTACAAGCCAAACTGCCCCTCCCATATACTATCTACTCCACGGCAGCTTAAACTTTTTTTTTCACTTGTAATCTCTTTTTGCTTGAAAAATTTTTACATGAGTCCAGGCATGTAAGTATATAAAATATGGACACAAATCAAACATTTGCTGATGATAAATCACAATTTCTTACCCCCACATTCAATTACAAGACTCATGTGAGTTCATAACCCAACATTTTAAGAAGTTGGGATCTAGACCAATCCATATTCCAAAAAAGAACTCTTTCTCTTCTACAACATTCTAGACTTTGAACCCAAGTCTCCTTGTAACTCAGGTTTCAGATCTGTATAATTAGCACGTGTGTTGAGCAAAGTGAAATGTGACCTCCATTCAACTTTCTAAAACAATTTCACTGGGTTGAGATACTATGTTGTGTAAAAGAGACAGCGATTCTGGGTCACCTTGAGGATTCGCTTTTAGAAGCAACTGTAGGAGAGTGGGGTCAGGTGTGGTTGGAGGAAGTCACTGGGATGTAGGACAAGTAGGACATCTGGAGTTTTAACTCCTTATTCTTGCCAAGTAGTTGCTAAATTCACTTGTTTTTCTGCTAGAGTGGTGCAGTGGATAGAAGGCTAGCCCTGGATTCAGGAAGATATTAATTTAAATCATGCTTCATATACTTATTGAATCTCCAGTTGTCCTCCCATCTTCATGACTCCATTACACTAAACTTTTGATAGCCGCATCATGGAGATTTGAACCTAATTTTTCTTTCTCCAGAGTCAATGCTCTTTCCATTATACTAAATTTTAGATAATTATACCACAGAGGGAACAATATCATATGGCCTATATGCCATATATATATATATATATATATATATATATATATATATATATATACACATATGAATAATATATATGACTGAATGATTGTGAGTTGAGATAAATGAATGAATTTTTAAAAAAGTAAATGCTTGTTATGTATCAAGTACTGTGCTAAGCATTAAAGATCAGAAGTAGAGAGAGTTTGAACTCCAGCCTTTTTCTCCTACAGAAATTCCAAATGTTATTACATTTTCCTCCCCCTTGGCTTAAGCTCCTACCAGCTTTTAAAGACATGAAGAAACACAAGACCCAAATGAATTACTAGAATTTAGTATTCAGTAATTAACACAAGAATCATATATGGAGAACTACTTTGAAAAAAAAATAAAGTGTTTTGGAAAGTAAGGTATTAACAAACAATTTCTGCTTTCAGACAATGGCGAGAAACATATTAGGGAAATGAGCCAGCTGTATTCTGGGAACATGGGGGAGAGCTGAGCTGAGCTGAGCTGAGCTCAGGGGAGGATAGGCTGTAGAATTTTGCATCTCTCAACCCAGCTCCTGTTTTCAGTTCTTTATTTAGGCCACCTGGAGACCTATATCAAGTGTAGGATGCAACACCTTAGCAGAGCACTATTTTTGTATGAGAATCAGGTATTAACTGGCACATCTGTTTTAAAAGCACATCTCTAATGTAATGGTGCTGAGGCGTCTGCTCGCTTTTTGACAGAGGTGGAGAGAGACAAAAAAGGGGAAAGGTTAGCACAGTGAGCTCATGAAGATGGCAGAACAACTAGGGATAGTCACCCTGGTTAGTCTAAGATTCCCATTAAATAATGGAGCTCCAGAAAATTGGAGAAGAGAAACAGGAAAGATTAAGGATGCTCATTAAGAAATGCTAGTTGACTGACTGCCAATACATGCGATATGAGAGGTAAGTCAAAAGAAATTGATTCTGGTAGAGAAAGAGAGTTTAAGTAGATAATTCAATTTTTTATCACTACTATATCATGCCTCTTATAATTTCATATGTATGTAGATATATATACATAGAGAGAGAGAATCATATTTTTTCCTCTAAATACCTCATCTTTTTCCTCTTTTTGTCCCAGGTCATCTGTAATGTACCAGATGACAATATTGCTTCTGTCTCAGTCTTCATGATCTTTACCTGTTAATCTCCACTAAAAGATGGGGGGAAAAGGGACGGGAACAAGTACTTATTAAATATCTACCATTTACCTAGCATTGCACCAAGCATTGTTCCAAGAACTTTGCAAATATTATCTTATTTTGTCTTTATAATAACCCTGAAAGACAGGTTAGTATGATGATGACAAGAGATTAAATGGGGTCACACAAGTAGGAAGTATCTAAGGCTGAATTTGAATTCACATCTTTCTGATTCTAAGCCCAGTGATCTATCAAATATGCCTTAGTCTGGTTTCTGGATTTTAAAATGTGTGCATGTAACATTGCTCTATTTCCCACCCCCACCCCCATTGCCCTCATTTTTCTATCCTGTTCCATATAAGTAAGGTATACCCTTCCAGAGCTATAGTCTAGACCTCATCCCACGTCACCAATCACCATGACCATGAGGTCAAACTTCTCATCCTGTGTTAACATCTTGAATTCACCTTTCTTCCTCTTCAGTTCATTCATTCAACAAGAATTTTAAGTTTTTGCCTTCAAATCAGAAGAATTAAATGATCAGAACCAAGAACCAGGTTTTCAAGCCAGGTCCTTTGACTCAAAAGTCAATGCTCATTCCACAAAAGCCCACGTTCTTTGGGGCTTCTACTCCAAACTTCCATTAGTATTGGTAGTTTGGGTCCCCAGAGAGCTGCCACAATTTCTCCCCTGAAGGTTCTAGAGCAGGGGTCCTCAAACTTTTTAAATAGGGGGCCAGTTCACTGTCCCTCAGACTGTTGGAGGGCCAGACTATAGTAAAAACAAAAACTTTGTTTTGTGGGCCTTTAAATAAAGAAACTTCATAGCCCTGGGTGAGGGGGATAAACGTCCTTAGCTGCCGCATCTGGCCCATGAGCCATAGTTTGAGGACCCCTATAGAGGGTCTTGGAGTGGTCCTTTCTCCCTAGAGGAGAATAGGATAGGTGACTTTCTACCACTAATACTCATCTGCTTCCACTAGTGCACTTCCCTCAATGATTATCAGTTGGTATAAATTAGGTAGCCAGATAATTACATTTTAGTTGGGGATATTCAGCTGGTAATACAATAGCTAGAGTGTCAGGCCTGGAATCAGAAAGACCTGAGTTCAAATACGACCTCCTATATTAGAGGTATGTGACCTTTAACATGTCACTTCATCCTGTTTGCTTCAGTTTCCTCATCTGTAAAATGAGCTGGAGAAGGAAATGGCAAACCACTCTAGGATTTTTGCCAAGAAGATCCCAAATGGGGACACCTAGGTAGCACAGTGGATAGAGCACTAGTCCTGAAGTCAGGAGGACTTAAGTTCGAATCTGGCCTCAGACACTTAACATTTCCTAGCTGTGTGACCCTGGACAAGTTACTTAACCCCAATTGCCTCAGCAAACAAAAAAAAAATCCCAAATAGTGTCAGAAAAACTAAACAAGAAGAATATTTACTAATATAATATTGGGAGTACAATAAAAATAATAAAAATAATTAGCACATAATAAATAATATAATAAAATAGTAATAATATATTACTAATATATTAAGATAACATAATAATACAATATATCATGAAATAGTTGGCCTATAACATCCCCTCCTCCATATTCTTCCACAAGTACATACAAAGTACAGAGCAAAGTTGGTTCAAGATTAGAAAATATATAAAGCAAAGGGAGAAACTTAATTCTTGGAAGTCATTTTGCTATAAGTTCTCCATGGTATAAGTTCTCCATGGATATGTGTTCATTTTCTTCTGGATTTCTTGCAAAGTTTTGAACTTTCCTTTTCTCAATGCATTTCGTTTTTCCTTCACTTCTAGGGCTGACACTCCTGCTAATTATTACTATTCTGAAGTCATTTCTAGGACTGATGAGAAATCCAAACCTTCTCAACTTTTGGAGTTCACAGAAAGTTCCTTTGCTCAAGGGGGATAGGGAGAAAAGTCAGAGACTCTTCTATTTTCCTTCCTTCCTCTAGGTGATTCCTTTTATTTTTAAACATTTTTATTTAAAGTTTAGGGTTCCAAATTCTATCCTTCCCTCCCACCCTCCTTTCCCTTCCCCTTCTCTGAGATGGTAAGCAATCAGATATTGGTTATACATATGTAATTATGTGAAACATTTCCATATGAGTCATTTTGTACAAGAAGACAAAAAGAAAAAAAAAGAAAACAATGAAAGAAAGTGAAAAATAGAATCCTTTAGTATGTGTCCAGATAATATCAGTTTTTTTTCCCCCTCTGGAGGAGGATAGTATGCTTCATTAGGTGATTCCTTTTTACATTCTGTAGAGAACTATTGTTCAGACACTAAAATGCTTGGGTTCCCAAACACCTTCCTATTTTTGTTCAAATCCCATGGAGTATGACTTCAGCTAACTCCAATACACCTGCTATCAAGAATCACTCCATTTAATTCAATGGCTTTTATTCCTTCTAAATTTATCACAGACTTCTGGCCTTGCCTAATGCCCTTGATTTATTAATTCAATAGAGATGTCTCTTATTCATACCGCATGCAGTTGTCTGATTGATAGATTCAATACAGAAATTCGCAATCTGTAATCATTGTGACGGGAGAATGAAACACCTCTCTAAGGGCCCCACAAACTTTACTATTCAGTATTCTAAATATTCTTCCAGCTCTAACATTCTATATTCTCTTCTTTAAAATCCCTCCTTGAGCTGCCATTTTCTCTTCTAAATCCCTGCCGATTCTCTGTTCTAAGGTCTTCTCAATTCTGATATTTTCTTTTTGAAGACTCTTTTTAGTTTTCATATTCCATTTTATAAATCTTATCTTTACTTTCTAGGATTTCTATCTTAAGTAGTCTCTCAGGATTTTAGTCCCAGATGGCCTAAGGACAAATATACCGCTGTATATAATAGCTCATTTTAGCCACATCCATGCCTGGGTTAACCACAAGTGGACCATTTAAGTTCTAGTACTATGATAGGGAATGAGTCTCATTCTGTGTTGGGTACCAGGTCATAAGTGACGTCATCAATATATCTGATCTCAGTGATCTAGATAGCCTTACAAATGTTGCCAATCACAACCTATGGGTCCATGCAAAAGTAACTCGGATGATTCTAGTCCAGTAAAAGTAGTTTGTCATTTATTGTTATTGAGTAACTTCAGTCATGTATAACTCTTCACAACCTCATTTGGGGCTTTCCTGGCAAAGTACTAGAATGGTTTGCCATTTTGTTCTCTGGATAATTTTACAGATGAGGAATTGAAGCAGACAAGGTAAAGTGACTTGCCCAGGCTCACACAGCTAGTCACTGTCTGAGGTCACATTTGAACTCAGATCTCCAGATGGTGATCTATTTACTGCAATAAATAAATAAATACAAATGCAATACATAATAAATACAGTACAATAAATAGTTCCAGACTGGCATTTGCAAGCTTTGTGTTTCTAGGCAAATCATTTAACCTCTCTTCATTCTTACTTTTCTCATCTAAAATGAAGTGTCTGGACTGGATGGCCCCTAACATTCAAAGTCTGTGATCTCAGCATCTTACAATACTTGTTCTTCCACAAGTTCACTGCAGAGGATTCACTCATTTTTTTTCTTGACTTTGCAAAGAAGAATAAGGGGGGAAACAGTCATTTATTAAACACCTACTACATGCCAGGCACTCTGCTAAGTGCTTTACAAGTATTATTTTATTCAGTCCTCAGAATTAACCTTTGGACTTCACAGAGACTTCCTCTGCTCAAAGGGGTGCTATTAGTATCCTGAGAGGGAGGTGCTTTTAATATCACCATTTTATGGTTGAGGAAACTGAGGCACAAAGAGATTTTAGTGACACATCCAGGCTCATATAGCTAGAATGCACCTGAAACTGGATTTGAATGCAGTCCTTCCTGATTCCAAGCCTGACACCCTCTCCACCCCAACATGGGTTGTGCCTAGAAGAAGGCTAGCCACTGGTTGTCCCTCCCTCTTTCCATGTGACCAGCCTAGCTTCCCTTTTAATTGTACACTTCTTTGATGACTTAATTTACTCAAATCTTTCTCTGTAGTTCCTTGCTGTACTGCAGCCTTTCACATCTGCCCACGCCAGCCCCTCCACTGCCCTGGGAGTGACTAATGTTGCTGCTCTGTAAATGGTGATTATTAATAGCAATGAAGAAAAACACAACCTAAGTGAGGAACTGCTTAGCCTAGGGCTGGGTTTTAAAGCCTGGTGACAAATAAATCCTTCTGAGTGACATCCAGTAGAATGATCTTTCCTTCTTGGGGAATCATTAGAAAGTCATGGAAAGTCAGAGATAGAAAGGTACCAGTAAGAAAATGTCATGAGAACACAGGATATCAGAGCTGGGAGGGCCCTTAGAACTCAGGATGTCAGAGCTGGGAGGGCCCTTAGAACCCAGGATGTCAGAGCCAGGAGGGCCCTTAGAACCCAGGATGTCAGAGCTGGGAGGGTCCTTAGAACATAAGATATCAGAGCTGGGAAGGCCCTGGGAACCCAGGAGGTCAGAGTTGGCAGGGTCCTGACTCCAACCCAGTGTTTTTCTCACGATGCTCTTTGGGTACTCAGATCTGTGTTGAAATTTGGATGGCAGTCACCTATTAATCAAAGGTATCCAAAGCAGCCCTGATTGATTAGGAAAGACTGTGAATTGGTTAAGTCCAGGTGCTGTTTCCTGGGATCACATTTATGAACCAGTTTCATGGCTCATGCTGTTTGTTTTTATTTAGGTAGGTGGTAGTGGAAAGAAGTTTCATTCTGGAGTCAGAAGATCTGGGTTCAAATTCTGATCTCTACTCTTTCACATTTCAGCCTCTATTTTCTGATATGTAACCAAAGGATGTTTGTCCATATGGTGTCATGGAAGAAGCGCTGATCTTGGAGGGATGGGCCAGGGCTCAAGTCCAAATGCTGCTGCTTGCAAACTGCCCGGACAAATCACTTCCACTGTTTTGGTCTCAATTCCTTCTTCTATAAAATGAAGAGAATTATATAAGAAGACCTCTGAGATTACTTCTGGCTCTAAATATATTCTGCTTTAATAATTCTAGCATAAAAATGCTCTATTTGGAATCTAAAGTCCATCACAACTTGGCTTCAACCTATCCTTTCAGTCTAATTACATATAGCTTTATGGGTAGAGGCTATCCCAGAAGTCTGTGCAGTTTGGGGCTATTAAAACTTAAAACCGCACAAAGATTTTTAAGATACATTCTGTCTTATGGTCTGGCCCAACTGTTGTTTTGAATTTTGTAATTATTGTGTTTTTTTGGTAATTTTGTAATTATTATTTCTAGTTCTAGAAAATAATTTTTTTTGGTAATTTGATTGGTATGGTACTAAGTAAGTTAATTTAGGTAGAATTGTCATTTTTGTTGTATTGGTTCATCCTGTCCATGAGCAATTAATATTTTCCAATTGTTTGAATTTGAATTTTAAATTTTGAAACTTCTATGTTTACATGTTGTCTTCTCTAGTAGAATGTCAACTCCTTGAGAGCTGAAATTGTCTCCTTTTTTTTTTTTTTTTTTTGGTCTTTATAGCTGCATGTTTATAAGCATGCAATAGTCACTTAATAAATGTTTGGTGATTGGTTAGCTGATTAGTACAGTTACTTTTTTTTTTTTTTACTAAAACAACAAAAACTCAGAATTTGTCATAATGTCAGTTGCCAGAGGAATAGAGGGCCAATGGCCTCAATTAAAGATAGTCCCAAAGTCAACCAGAGCTCCACAAATCTGATCAGAGTTGGAAGGATTTTGTTGAGGACATTTAAGTCATCCCCCTGCCTCTTGGCAATATTGTATCTAGCAATATCTCCCTGCTCCCAATTCTTTCCTGTCTCTGCTCCTGTTCAAATTGAACATGATCTCAACAAGCAGTTTCATAGCAATGGAGTAATTAACCCAGGTCCTGAACCTCATGATTCTGTCTGTGCTTTATGGGAAATCTTGTTTTGATTTCCCAGGCCTTTGAGTGTGAGACTCTACTTCCGTCTATCTGATGTCACAAATATAAAGACAAAAGGGACAAATCATTCTATCTTCCCAAAAGGACACCAGGGATCTGCTTTTTGGGAATTGTTATTTTTGTTGTATTGGTTCAACCTGTCCATGAACAATTAATATTTTCCAATTGTTTAGATCTGACTTGTGTGAGAAGTATTTTATAATTGTGTTCAAATAGTTCCTGGGTATGTCTTGACAAATAGATTCCACATCTTTCTTATCAATGGTCATTTGGAGCATGTTTTTTGAAATGTGGTTGCTATTTCCTCTTTTGAAAACTGCCATCTCATTTCCTTTGATTATCTATTGGGACAATAGATTTTATATTATATATAATTGTTTTTATATATTTGTATTATATATGATTTTCATATAATTATGCTAATTCTCTATTTACCTTGGACACTTCTTTTCTGATAATTTGATGTTCTATCTTCTTCATTTTAATCAAATTAGGGTAAGGGTTTGTAAAATTTATTAGTCTTTTCAAGCTACCAGCTTTTGATTTTCTATATCATTTCTGTGGCATTTTTGTTTCCAATTTATCTATTTCCCCTTTTAATTTTTAATATTTTCTCTTTTGTGCTTATTTTTGGTTTGTTGATTTATTGGCTATTTTTAAATATACATATTCAGTTAGTTCATTAATAATTTCTTTCTCTATTTTCTTGATATATTTTTGTAAGGATATGATTACTACCCCCCCCCACACCCTTCATGAACTGCTTTAAGTGAATCCTTGAAATATTGGTGTGTTGTTCCATCATTATCATTTTCTTTTACATAGTTATTAATAGTGTCTGTTATTTGTTCTTTGACCCCCAATTTAGAATTTCATCATTGTCTTCTTTTAATCTTCTTTTTATGGTCCTTGAGTTAATGTCTGTTTTTATTTCATTATGGTCTGTTAAGTATATATTAACTGTGTCTAGTTTTTTACATTTAATTGCAATATCTCTATGCCCTAGAACATGGTAGATTTCAGTAAAAGTTCCATGTAGTCTTGAGAAATAAGTATATTCTTTTGCTGTACCATTTATAAGATACAGTAAGTCTTTTAAATCTATTTTCTCTAGCAATGTGTTTATTTTCATATTTTCCCTTTTGTTTATTTTTCTATTAGTTTTATCCAAAATTGAGAGAAGAATATTGAAGTTTCCTGTCACTATTATATTGCTATGAATTCTTGTAGCTTAAATAATGTTTTCTTTATATTTTGGATGCCAAAGTATTTGGAGCTTAAAAGTTTATCATTGATATATTTGTTGTCTAAGATTCATTTCAGCATTATGTAATTCTCTTGTTTATCCTTTTTTATTTTTTTGAATGTTTGTTTTTATTTTGTCAGAGAGCATGATTGCAACTCCTGCTCTTTTGGATTTGAAGCACAGTAAATTTTCCGCCATTATTTTAGTTTGATTTTATGTATATTTTTGTTTAATAAATATGTTTCTTATAGGCAACAGATTGTAGAGGATTTTTTTATCCAATCTGTCACTATTCTTATTTTTATTTTGTTGAATTAATTCATTCATATTTCAAGTTTTAAGAGTTAGGCTTATATTTTCCTCCATCTGCCTCTACTATTGCTTTTTTTAAGATTATGATTTCCTTTTCTTTTCTGTTATAAAATACAGTATTATGTTCTGTAAGTTGCTTTACTTAAATTTTTTAAAAGGTCATTGTTTCCTTTGTATTTGGAAGTCTTCTGATCACTAGCAGGTCACTGTTTCTGAACTGAATTGTTAAATTTAACCACTATGTTTCTTGGAGTTCGTAGCTCAAGTGTCCTGTGAATTCTTTAAAATGATAATTCACTTTTTATGTTCAAAAGTTCTGGGCAGTTCACTTTATTGTCTTCTGCATTATGGCATCAAGGTTTTTTGTCTGCCATGTTCTTTAGAAAGAACTCTTATCCTTAGGTTGTCTCTGTGGATCCTGGTTTGAGGACAATACATTCTGCTTGCATAGTGAGCATGTTTTCTCTTAAGATTATTAGTTTTTGCTGGGACACTGATACATTGTTGGTGGAATTGTGAATTCATCCAACCATTCTGGAGAACAATTTGGAACTATGCTCAAAAAGTTATCAAACTGTGCATACCCTTTGATCTAGCAGTGTTTCTACTGGGCTTATATCCCAAAGAGATATTAAAGAAGGGAAAGGGACCTGTATGTGCAAGAATGTTTGTGGCAGGTCTCTTTGTATAGTGGCCAGAAACTGGAAAATGAATGGATGCCATCAATTGGAGAATGGCTGAATAAAATGTGGTATATGAATGTTATGGAATATTATTGTTCTGTAAGAAAGGACCAGAAGGATGATTTCAGAAAAGCCTGGAGAGACTTACATGTACTGATGCTGAGTGAAATGAGCAGAGCCAGGAGATCATTATATATTTCAACAACAATAGTATATGATGATCAATTCCGATGGATGTGGCCATCTCCAGTAAGGAGATGAAACAAATCAGTTCCAATTGTTCAATAATGAAGAGAACCAGCTACACCCAGCAAAAGAATTCTGGGAAATGAGTGTGGACCACAACATAGCATTTCCATTCTTTATGTTTTTGTCTGCTTGCATTTTTGTTTTCCTTCTCAGGTTATTTTACCTTATTTCTAAATCTAGTTTTTCTTGTGCAGCAAGATAACTGTATAAATATGTATACATATATTGCATTTAATATGTACTTTAACATATTTAACATGTATTGATCTACCTGCCATCTAGGGGAGGGAGTGGGGGAAAGGAGAGGAAAAGTTGGAACAGAAAGTTTTGCAATTGTTAATGCTGAAAAATTACCCATGCATATATCTTGTAAATAAAAAGCTACAATAATAATAAAAAAGAAAACACACACACAAACAAGGAAAAGATAATTTAAAATGTATGCTTTAATCTGAAAAAAAATGTTATTAGTTTTGCTTTTCTTCTTCTAGGTAGTCCTTCACTTCTGTGTAATTGCATTTCCAATATGTTTTTCTCTCATTTGTTTCTTTGGTGAGGTTTGCTAATGCAAACTATACAATTTCTGTAGAAGGCCATAGATAGTGGGGGAACTCTAGGTGAGGCATAAGACCCTTCAGACCAGAGGGAACCTACTGACAATGTCTGGTTCAGCTTCCTATCTCCCCTAAGGGCTCTCGGACTTCCTAGGAAGTCAGGGGGCAGTGACTATCTGTGTTATAATTAAAGCAGAGTGATACCAGGTGGCAAAGAGTCATCTACACACAATAGCAAGTTGTTCATGTGGTTGGACATGCGCAGTATATAGTTAGTGCATGTACAGTGTGCTATGGCTAAATAAAAGTCTTAGGGTATATAAAGCTGAGATAATTTGTAAGAAACAGACTCCATGTTTGACCATCTACGTGAGTTCCACCTCTTCACTCCTCTTCTAAAACCAAGGACTTGGGTTGGTACCAAGAGGGCTACCCATTATTTTTGTTATAGGCAATAAATTCTGCTCCCACTTAAGAACAAGGTGCTGGGGTTGCATGTTTGCTTCAATTTCCACAGGATCCTTTGCTTTATGAAGTGTTGGATGAGTTTTCCTTTGTTTTACGGTATTTTTTTTTGATAAAGGTCTAAACTTGTTTATTAAATCTGAAACTCATATTTCTTTCCATTGTTACTGTTAATTTATTTACTTAAGGTCTTTGAATTTTCTTCTTCCAGAGACTTTGTAATTCCACTCCTCCCTCATTCTTTATTCTCCCCTATCACTTACTTTCTGACTCCCTCCCCTTTGATTATAGTTTCCTTGGGAGCTAGCTCTTTAAATATCTCACTCATTTCCCACACTGGATACTTCATGATTCCCCAGGGTAGGTCTCTGCCACAAGTGACTTTTGGATGGTTAGAATTGCCCTCAGCTGGATGCTGTGCTCTTTCCCTCAGGCTTAATGGAGTGCTGCACCCCTCCTTTCCCAACACAGTGGGTTGCCCTATTGTTCTATTCCACTCTTTCAGTTCCTTGATTCTTTTGCCTATCAGCTATAGTTAGGAGCTTTGCAATGCTAGTCTTATGGAGCTGTCTACCCCAAGACTGGCTCTGTTGTGTTATAGGGTTGCCAACTGCAGCACCAACAATTCAGAGCTTTGAAATACTGGTGCAGTGGAGTTGGGCTCTTGGCAGATTTTTGCTCCTTAAGGGATACAGTCTAGGCAAGGTATCTCTCAGACTTAGAGCAAATTTCTGCAGTTTGGAGCTGGGGTTTCCATGGCACTGGAAAACAGGAAGGGGAGGACCAAGATATAGGAGTGAGTTTTATTGTAAGCCTAAGGTTATGCCCTAGGGTCTGCAAGTTACGGGCTGGAGAAGCTGAGTGAATTCAGGTTTAGTAGCATCTGCTCTTGCTTTAAAAACAAAAATTGGATGGGAGAATCTTGAGTGTCCTAGATCATGGAGATAGTTGAAGTTGCTTTAGCTGATACATAATTTCTGTATTGGAGAGGTCTGAGTGGACCTAGGTATCAGAGAAAATAACTAGTTTTTCACCTTATTGTTCAACTTGGAAGCTTTAGACATGTTTTTCTTTTCCTCTCCAGTGTTTAGTGAGTACTGGACATAGCTGAGTGAATTAGGTTTAGTAGATCTGTCTTGCTAGAACAAATTGACATGGAGAATCTTGAGTGTCAGATCATTCAGAATATTGAAGTTGCTTAGCTGATACATAATTCTAGTTGAAGGTCTGATGGACTTAGGTATCAGAGAAATAATAGTTTCACTTGATTGTTCGAATGTGAAGCTTTAACTGTTTTCTTTTCCTCATGTATTAGTAGAGTACCTGGAATAGAAGTGATATACAATGTCTGTTAGATGTCTGTTGAATATGAAGACATTAGAAGAGTTTTGCTACATTTCTAGTTAAATGTTTATTGTTTGATGTCTATATCTTGATTTTGGAATTAGAAGACTTTTCTGTCATATTTGAGAGCAGGAAGAATAGATACAACAAGATGTTAATTATTATGAAGAGCTAAGCATTTTCTGTTAGCTCTATGTAGAGAAGGTCTCTGAGGAATTAGAAGGAATGCATTCCTTTAAGTATTTGAGAGATCAAGAAGAGATAGCAGTCAATAGCCTTTGAAAGAGTACACAGCTCTTTGGAAGGAGATTACTTTTCTTCTTCTTCCCCTACCAGAGAGCCCTTAGGGAGGAAGAGGGGAATTTCTCCTTTTCCTCCATCTATTAGGCAAAAAACTTTGTAGGTAAGTTACTTTTCCAGGGAGATATAGCAGCCACAAGAAGTGGGTCTAGAATTGAGAGTCTAGATATTCACTAGAGACAGTTCTGTTGAGAGTGACCCTTGGCACTATATATATATATATATATATATATATATATATATATATATATATATATTCATTTCTAGAAGTTGGGAATTAGTCTAGAAGCAGGCCCAGAGAATACAGTTGAGTAACCTAGCCAGCAAATACTGCACTTGGAGGAGATAAAAGGAGGTGATTGATATGAGGATACCATGGGAAGAGAAAGGACATTAGACCTGACATCACCAAAAGTGTAAGTGGTCTTGGCCACTTCTGTTCCCTACATGCTCTCCTCAGTGTGCTCTTTGAATGTCTGGGTGCTTCCCGCCAACATTATGTTTGTTTATGGGAGAGAATTTCATAGGTTATAAGGGAGTGTTTTATGAATACTATCCTCAGTATGTCAGCTTAATAAATGCCTTTGCTTTGAGCTAATTGCATCTACTGGCTGACTGTTAAAGATAAGGCTACTGTTGGAAGCTTATGATCTATAGTTTTAGGAGTTTAGACTTACAGAGTACCTTGTAACTCTGGCTAGTAGTTGTTTCTCTTTCTCCTCCTCCTCCTCTTCTTTCTCCTCCTTCTCCTCCTCCTCCTCTTCCTTCCCCTTCTCTTCTTCCTCCTTCTTTTCCTCCTCCTTCTCTTCCTCCTCCTCCTCCTCCTCCTTCTCTTCCTCCTTTTCCTCCTCCTTAATTAAAATTAAATTTAAAAACTTAATGAGTTGTTTCTTAGGATGATAGATTCCCCTCTCCCTGAAGGTCTTCAAGAAAAGGCTGGATGACCATTTGTCTGGTATGTTATAGTGGGGATTGATGTTCATGCATGGGGTTGGATTAGGTACCATTCAGATTCCTTCCAACTCTAACTCTGTGAGATTCTGTGATCTCTGTGTTTCGTACCCCCCAGTTTCACATATAGATGATATAGAGGTATTAAGTCTTAAAGTGAAGACCAATGGTAAGTCCTCAGTCAAATCACAATTCAGCCTATGGATACCACCAGTAATGGGGAGTTCACTACTTCCTTGGGCAGGTTCATTCTTAGGCCAATGTTAATTATTCGTTCTTTTTTACTTACATTGAGTCAAACTCCACTTCAGACTCCTCATTTTTCCTTTTAGAGTCAAGCTAAACAAACAAAAGCCATCTTTTAAATAGCAGCCCCTCCCCCTCCCTTTTTTTAAACTCAGGTCATAGATTAAGAGCTGGAAGGGGTCAATCAATCTCTTCATTTTACAGATGAACTAGAGGCCCAAAGAAGAAAACTGCTTTCTCCAAAGTCATTCATATAGGAAAGAGGCAATATCAGAACTCAAATTCTTGGACTCTCCTGCTCTGCAGGTCCATTTCAAGGACATATGGAAAACAAAGAGCGGGTTGACCTGATAGAGCTGCAGGCATGATGTAAAAGGGAATAGTTATGTTTGAATAGCCAGTGTGGGCTCCATTATCATGGCCTCAAATACTTGACTAAGCTTAGTAAGCTTAGCCTACCAGACAGAAACATGATGGAAGGGGTGTTTCAGAAAGATTAATCTGGCAGCCATGGACAGGATGGATTGGAAGGAGGTAAGTGACAAAGTGTTTTTCAGAACCTCAGCAAAGGAGTGAGACTGATGGAGAGGAGAGCATTCTGAGCTGTCTGGTAGATTAATCTGATCTTAACTCAGATGTTTGCCATGGATCACTCAAAAGGAAGTTCCAGGAGTTCCATTTGAACTCAGGTCTTCTGGGTTCAGAAGCAATGTCCTTTGTTCTGCCCCAAATGCTGTTTTCCCCTGTTCTTCTCCAGAATCCACAAACCCCTTTTCCTTCTTTCAAGAAGACACATTTTCTTTTGAAAGTGCTGAGAAATGCATCACTGGTGAAAGATACCAGGCAATCTGGATGTGAGTCTTGGTCAAGTCCTGGAAGGCTAATCTTGTTTTATTTTCAGGATTAAAGGGGATGGGCAAGGATTTCTCATCCTATTCTTAGGATTGGGAGATGATTGGGTATCTTCATAGGGAATAGATAGAAATGGGAAGAGTTTCTTGGCTCTGCCTATGTAATATTGGGCCTCAGTTTCCTAATCAGCAAAATCAGGGGTTTGGAGCAAATCACTCTTTTAAAAAATAATAATAGCTTTTTATTTTCAAAATACATGCAAAGATAGTTTTCAACATTCACTCTAGCAAAACCTTGTGTTCCAATTTTTTCTCCTTCCCTTTCCTCCACTCCCTCCTCTGGGTAGCAAGTAATTCAATATAGGTTAAACATATGCAATTCTTCTATATACATATTCACACTTTTTATCATGTTGCACAAGAAAAACAGATCAAAAAGGCAAAAATGAGAAAGAAAAAAAAGCAAGCAAACATCAAAAAAATGTGAAAATATATGCTCTGATCCACACTCACCTCTCTCGGTGTACAGATGGTTCTCTCGATCCCAAGTCTATTAGAATTGGCCTGAATCATCTCATTGTTGAAAAGAGCCACATCCATCAGAGCTAATCATCGTATAATCTTGTTGTTGCCACATATAATGATCTGGTTCTGCTCATTTCACTCAGCATCAGTTTATATAAGTCTCTCCAGGGCTCTCTAAAATCATCCTGCTGATCATTTCTTACAGAACAATAATATTCCATAACATTCATATACCATAACTTATTCAGCCATTCTCCCATTGATGGGCATCCACTCAGTTTCCAGTTTCTGGCCACTACAAAGAGGGGCTGCCACAAACATTTTTGCACATGTGGGTCCCTTTCCCTCTTTTAAGATCTCTTTGGGAGATAAACCCAGTAAAGACACTGCAGGATCAAAGAGTATGCACAGTTTGATAGTTTAAAAGCAATTTTTATGGGGCTTCTTGCAGACTATGAAACTTGTGCTGGGTGAAAAAAAAGAATGCTAGAGAGTCAGTTAGCATAGAAGAAAGAAAGATGGTCTTAGAGCCTAGAACAGTTGTGTCCAAGAACCATTCCTGACTCAACTGTCTTGTCTTGCCCTGAATAAACTCTCAGTAGCTCAAACAAATCTTGCAAATGAATCTCCAATCTACATTGGTAGAGGGAGTTTCCATATGGTCCACAGATATGGACCAAAAATGTAAGTAACCAGAAAGACCAGAGTATTTAATTCTGTGATGCTGGGATATTTAACTTCTAGGATGCTTTTTATCCCTCAGCTTCTGAAGGGGTAGGATTTGGGCCCATCAGCTGATAGACCCAGTTACAGGAGTTGCCTGACATTCTGCCTGTACATCTGGGCCAGAATCAAAAGGTTTGACGCCTTCTCCAGTGAACTCTCATTTAAGATTCACCCAACCAGAATTGGGTCAGGCAAACCATCTGCTGAAAAGTACCAGGGGATTCTCTAGTGACTCAAAAGTATTTTTGTCAAGTGGCAGCTTATCACAGCGTAAAAGATTCTATTTCACCCAGGGACTTTGTTAGACGTCATTCTATTTTCCCGGTAATCCATGAATTCCTCTGTCTAGGTTTCAGTGCTCATAGGGCTGGCTTAAATCTAAAATTCTCTTCTTTGGTCCCTTTCTTACCTCCTACTTCTCCCCACCAACAAACCAAAGCAAAACAAAGTACCTTTTTCTCAATTTGGGCAGTTCTCTCATGTACATTTGAGAGAGTGCTGTAACAAATGAAAAACCCCATTTTTTTTTCTGGGTAATTCATAATAATCAATTTATTAATTAAGCTAACTAATCCAGAAATTGATGGTCACTGGTTTCACTCAGTAACCAAAGACAGCCAATTGAGACACTGAACACCTTAAATTATCTTTGTAAAAGAGAATGCCCCTGACAGGTGAAAATCAATCCTGATTGGTAGATATTTAATGATGAAGTAGGATGAAAGTCTTCAACTCCTCCTGCTGAGAACTTGGCTAGATAATGAGATTCAGTTGCCTCCAGCAGTCTGGAGAGGGGAATTGATCTTCATTCATACAACATTGATTAGTTTTCTCCTTCATGATCTGGATTGCTGAAATGGAGGGGAACCGGCACTTGGACTCCTTTCCCCTGGGGTAAGAACCTCATACTGGCTTCTATTTATATTCTAAACCAGAGTTGGGTGAGGTCCCACTCAAGATTGAAAAGCACATTTCCTTGAAGGATAGGAGCAATTTCATCAGTCATGTCTTTCAGAGACTGACTTTAACAAGAACTGGGCCTTAATGAGGAAAGGAAGGAGAAAAACCTGAATCTCAATTTAATAAGTGATTATTAACATAATAGTAAAATAATAATTTCTCTCAGCTTTCTTTGTGCAGTGACAAGACCTGCTAGTGTAAAGGAAGTTTTGGGATGAGTGATCTTTGCCTGGGCTACATTTGGATGGTTCGATTCGGAAGATCTGAGTTAGAATACCAGTTCTGAAATTTCCTCTGTGAACCTGGAGAAGATGCTTAAATTCTGTCAGAGCTTACCCTGGAGAGCAGGGATAATGGGCCTGGCAACACCCACCTCTAGGAGGAATGCATTTTGTAAACCTACCAGCACTTTGGAAATCTCTCCTTCACCTCAGCCTTTTGGCATCTCTATCTCCCTGCAAGATCTAGTTCAAGTGCTCTCTCCTCCCAGAAGCCTTTCCTGTTTCCCCAAGACCTAATCAGTGTATGGAAAAGAATGGGACCCTAGTAAGTGCTTTCTGAATGAGTGAATGAATGAAATTCATGTCAAATTATTAGGAAGATACTAAGGTAGTTGGTGGCCCGGTAGAGCACTGGACCTGGGATCAGGAAGTCCAAGATTAAATCTGGACTCAGATATTTACTGGCAAGGTATTTGACCTCTCTGTTTGCCTCAGTTTCCTCACCTGTAAAATAAGCTGGAAAAGGAAATGGCAAACCACTCCAGTATTTTGCTAAGAAACCCCTAAATGGGATCAGAAAAGTCAGACATGACTGAAAAACTACTGAACAATTAAAACTAGATCTTGAGTTGGGTGATACAGCTTATTCTTTTTTTTTTTTTAATAATAGCTTTTCATTTTTTCAAAATAGATGCAAAGATAGTTTGTCATCCTTGTAAAACCTTGTATTCTTACTTTTTTTCTTCCCTTTCTCTCTTTCCCCTCCCCCAGATAGCAAGTAGTTCAATATAGGTTAAACATGTGCAATTCTTCTAAAAATATGTTTCTACATTTTATCATGCTGCACAAGAAAGATCAGATCACAAAGAAAAAAAGTGAGAGAAAAAAAAAGAAAGCAAGAAAAACAACAGCAACAACAACAAAAGTGAAACTATTATGTTGTGATTCACACTCAGTTCTCACAATTTTCTTTCTGGGTGCAGATGGCTCTCTCCATCACAAATCCATTGGAACTGACCTGAATCACCTCACTGCTGAAAAGAGCCATATCCATCAGAGCTGATCATCATATAATCTTGTTTTGCCATGTACAATGTTGTCCTACTTCTACTCACTTCACTTTGCATCAGTTCATGTAAGTCTCTCCAGGCCTTTCTGAAATCATCCTGCTGATCGTTTCTTACAGAACAATAATGTTCCATAACATTCATATACCATATTTTATTCAGCCATTCTCCAGCTAATGAGCATCAACTCAGTTTCCAGCTTCTTGCCACTACAAAAAGGGCTGCCACAAACATTTTTGCACATACAGGTGGTACCAAGCTAACTCTATCCATTAGACTGCACTACTTATTACAATGAGGGGAGAGTTGCTGCACATATAAGCTTTAAACAAATACTTGTTGAATTGAATTGGGCTAAGTATTTCTGGGACTTTAAACTGACTTTTTGTTGAAAAATCAATTGTTTGTTTGTGGTCTTCTCAATTAGAGTGTAAGTTTCTTGAGAACAAGGACTTTTACCTGTAAGTGTGTATGTGTATATGTATGTTTAACACAGTGCCCTGCACATAGTAGGTGATTAATAAATGTTTATTGACTGACTATTATTATATGATTAATAATAATAATAATTTTTAAAATTTCTCCTTAGCATGAAACTAAAAAAAAATTCACTTTTAGATTGCCTACAGGCCTTGAAAGCAAATAGTAATTTCTATTTCCAATCTTTGATTAATCAACAGTTCCTTATTCAGATGATAAATTGGCAATCACCAAGGGATTTTTTTGAGCAAATTATTGTTCTTAGACTGTTCCACTCACTCATCTGTTCCTTCATTGTGTGCACTGGGCTAATTAATGAAAGCTGAGTGAATTCTTTTATGAGCTCTGTGTTTGGGTGATTTAGTTCATCTGCAAACTATATTTCTCTGATTATGCTGATGAATTTGTTGCTCTTCCCTTTGAGAATTAGCTCTTTCCTCCCCCTACCCTCCACTAGAGGGATACTTGCTGCCATTCCATTTAGGGACCTCTCCATCACTTCCTCATTGAAGCCAGAATTAAAATGCAACCAAGAAATCTAAATTAGATTCAGTCAGAAGTGTCCTGGTGAGAAGCCCATGGAAGCTCATGCCCAAAATGGGCAGGGATTTCGGAGGCTATATAGTTTAATCTGTACTTGAGCAAGTATTCCTTCTGTAAAATCAATCCAACAGTCTTCATTGAGCAAGAACTCCTTCTCTAATCGCCCCAACAGTCTTTACTTGAAGACTTCCAAGTAAGGAGAGAACTTTAGGTAGCCCACTTCACTTTGGGACAATTCTGATTGTTAGGAAGTATTTTCATGAGAAGTTGAAACTTACCTCTTTGAATTCTGTTCTTCTGCAGAATCCACAAACCCTTTTTCCTTCCTTCAAGAAGACACATTTTCTTTTGAAAGTGCTGAGAAGTGCATCACTGGTGAAAGATACCAGGCAATCTGGATGTGAGTCTTGGTCAAGTCCTGGAAGGCTTATTTTCAGGAGTAAAGGGGATGGGCAGGGATTTCTCATCCTATTCTTAGGATTTGGGAGATGGTTGGGTATCTTCATAGGGAATAGATAGACATGGGAAGAGTTTCTCAGCTCTGCCTAAGTAATGTTAGGCCTCAGTTTACTAATCAGCAAAATCATCGGAGTCATCCATAAAATGAGGATAATGATAATAGAATTTACCTCCCAGGCTTGTTTTGAGGATCCAATGAGAAAATATCTTAAATCATTTGCAGAATTGAAAGTGCTATATTATTGTAAGGTAGGAGTGTTGTGTTGGAATGCCATTGTGGTATCTTAAAGGGAAGCAAGAATAGAAGTCATCTCTAGTGTGTCCTCCCTCCCCACCTTCTTCAAAAGAGACTGATTGAATTGTTGAAGGAAATTGTTGATGAGAGCCATGACCAATAGAACTGATCATAGTATAGTCTTGTTGCCATGTACAATAATCTCCTGGTTCTGCTCACATTTCACTTAGCATCAGTTCCTGTAAGTCTCTCCAGGCCTCTCTGAAATCATCCTGCTGGTCATTTCTTACAGAACAATAATATTCTGTAACATTCATATACTACAATTTATTCAGCCATTCTCCAACTGATGGGCATCCACTCAGTTTCCAGTTTCTAGCTACTACAAAGAGGGCTGCTGCAAGCATTTTTGCACATGTGGGTCCCTTTTCCTCCTTTAGTATCTCCTTGGGATATAAGCTCAGTAGAAACACTGCTGGATCAAAGGGTATGCACAGTTTGATAACTTTTTGAGCATAGTTCCAAATTGCTCTCCAGAATAGTTGGATCCATTCACAGTTCGACCAACAATGTATCAGTGTCCCAGTTTTCCCACATCCCCTCTAATATCGGTCATTATCTTTTCCTGTCATGTAATCAGACAGGTGTGTAGTAGTATCTTAGAGTTGTCTTAATTTTTATTTCTCTGATCAATAATGACTTAGAGCACTTTTTCATATGACTAGAAATGGTTTCAACTTCTTCAACTGAAAAATTGTCTGTTCATATCCTTTGACCATTTATCAAGTGGAGAATGGTTCAAATTCTTATAAATTTGAGTCAATTCTCTATGTATTTTAGAAATGAGGTCATTATCAGAACCCTTGGATCATTCAAATTTATAAAAATATTTTGAAGATATCCTTTCCCCTCAGAACTAAGGCTCAGCAGGCAGACTGTGTCCTGAGCTTTGCTTAACAATAATACTTTGCGCTCAGGATATCATTCTCTGGCAAATTATTGATTAGACCAGCACCAGGTATTTCCTGAAGAATTTAATTCCCTTATTTCCCAGGGCAGCCTATCACGTGTTCAAAGTCCCTGTTCCTACGCATTAATAGGTATTGTACTTGTTTCCATCATAGAACTCTAGTTCTGTGCCCCACAGGTGGCCACAATCCCCCCCCCAAAAAAAAAAACCAAAACAAAACAAAACAACAACTTGAAACAATGATTGTTCCCATGGTTATCCTAAGACATGCTAACCATGAGAACTATCCCCAGTTCTAGGAATGATTGTGTTGTGGGCCAGCCCTTTTCAAGTAAATAAGGGGCTACAGAATTAGCGGTATTAAGCCCTGTTTTGGGGGTGAGGAGGAACTTCCATCTGCAGGCATAATTTTTCTTATTCTGAAATTAATTAACTTTCTGTTTATGTCCTGACTCTCCTGTCTCTAGCCTACTCTGTTTCAGACTGTGGCCACATACAGATTAGAGGCTGGTTCCACTCCTGATGATAGCTTTTGTGTGAAGACATTTCTTCTCAAGGTAACTCAAGTCACAGAGTCATCTAAGAATATTTGAGGAGGGGGAAAACACTTATGCGAAAATTAGAGAAGGTGGTAAGTAGGAAGTGGCACCTAAATAATTTATATTTATCTCCCAGAAGAAATCCTCAAATTCCCAGAAATTCTGTTCCCTTGAGAGAAAAAAATGAACGAAAATCTACTAAGTCTGGAGAGGATACAAAATTTAACTGGCAGAAGTGAGTTTGGGGAGCATTTTTGGAAGAGGGAAGTGGAGGAATGGCAGGAGATCTGTGAACCATTATTGGTCCAGTTTGATAAGAGTAGAGAATGAATCAAATGGAGTCATAGGAAAAAAACAAAGTTGGAATCACAGACTTTTGGAATGGGAGGAGGTCTCTAGTTCAACCTTGAACAAGAAGCCTGTGAGTATCATTGCTGACAAATTGTCATATGGCCTCTTACTGAGGAGGGACCTGCTACTTCCTAGGGCAGCCCACTTGACAGTTAGCTAGTGATAATTATAAGGAGTTTTAGCTCAAAACTTCTGGTTATTTGTCTCTTCTTAACTTTTCCTCTTTATATCCACTTCAGCCCTCTGGAGCCAATTAGAGCAAATTGAATCCTACCCCTGCAAGAGAGTCCTTCCAATAACTGAAGACAACTGTCACATGTCCTTCCACCTTTCTCTTGTCCAGGCTAATCACTCTTCTCCCTTCAGCGGGGGAGATGAAATCTCAACTTTGGATCACACAGACTTCAAGGCTGTTTCCAGTAAAGCAGATGACAGGTTTTTTGGGTTTAATTCCCCCCCTCCCTTTAGATCCTACTTCTTTAAAGCCTCCCCATCCATCTTTTCTGGGTCATCCTCCTAGTACCTTCTGGCAGATTAGCTGTACACTGTCTCCTCCTGTCCACTTTCCCACCCCCAACCTCACACCACCTCACTGCTAAAAAGGGTTTCCAACCAGACCTTTCCCTCACCATCTGAGTTGCTCCCCAACTCTTTTTTCCCTTTCTCCTCCTTCTTACCCTCCCTTGTTCTCAGTAGCAGGATTTTTCAGGTATATATCAGAATTCTGGTCCTTCTAGGCTTTCTTCTCTCAGTCTGAGGCTTGTCTCAAATGCAAGTTCTATCCATGGAGAGATTGAATCAGCTAGGCAAATAATTTTTTAAAAACCTTTTAATAAACATAAGCAAACATCAAGTAAAGGTAAATAAAATAGTCAGCAAGGATGGATAGGTATTAACTCTCTGGTTCTGCTAGATTCACCCAGATTAAAATCAAGAATGAGGCACAGTGAAAAGCATACTAGGTCTATAGTAATAGATTCTGAGTTCAAATTCTGCCCCTAATCCTACCTGGCTGAAGTTCCTTCATCTAACCTATAAAATAAGAAGGAGGGATCAGGCCAGCATCCATGAATAAGAGCTAGGAGGGGAGAAAATAATTTTTATATCTGAAGACCAATCCTCACTCCATTGATGCTGTTTTTTTAAAAATGAATTTTCTTTTTTTTTTTTTTTACATGGCCAAAACGTTATTTTGCTGTACAAAAAGAATCAGACTCTGAAATATTGTACAATTAGCTTGTGAAGGAAATCAAAAATGCAGGTGTGCATAAATATAGGGATTGGGAATTCAATGTAATGGTTTTTAGTCATCTCCCAGAGTTCTTTTTCTGGGCATAGCTAATTCAGTTCATTACTGCTCCATTAGAAATGATTTGGTTGATCTCGTTGCTGAGGATGGCCTGGTCCATCAGAACTGGTCATCATATAGTATTGTTGTTGAAGTATATAATGATCTCCTGGTCCTGCTCATTTCACTCAGCATCAGTTCGTGTAAGTCTCTCCAGGCCTTTCTGAAATAATCCTGTTGGTCATTTCTTACAGAACAGTAATATTCCATAATATTCATATACCACAATTTATTCAGCCATTCTCCAACTGATGGACATCCATTCAGTTTCCAGTTTTTAGCCACTACAAAAAGGGCTGCCACAAACATTCGTGCACATACAGGTCCCTTTCCCTTCTTTATAATCTCTTTGGGATATAATCTCAGTAGTAACACTGCTGGATCAAAGGGTATGCACAGTTTGATAACTTTTTGAGCATAGTTCCAAACTACTCTCCAAAATGGTTGGATTCGTTCACAACTCCACCAACAATGCATCAATGTCCCAGTTTTCCCGCATCCCCTCCAACAATCATCATTATTTTTTCCTGCCATCTTAGCCAATCTGACAGGTGTGTAGTGGTATCTTAGAGTTGTCTTAATTTGCATTTCTTTGATTAATAATGACTTGGAGCATCTTTTCATATGACTAGAAATAGTTTCAATTTCTTCATCTGAGAATTGTCTGTTCATATCCTTTGACCATTTTTCAATTGGAGAATGGCTTGATTAAAAAATGAATTTTCTAAATAAAAGCAGACTGTGATGTGCATTCCCTTCAAATCACTACCTCTAGAACCCAGCTGAGACCCCAGAGTCCAAGACTTGAGGGCAAGTAACACGTAAGACAACTCTCCTCCAGAGTCTCCAGACTGTGGTACACCCCCCTTCCCACCCCCTCTGCAGTTCCCCTAATGGGAGGTCCTGGACTTTTGATCTACTGGAGATCATGCTGGCTTCAGGAACAGCCTAATGGGAAGTGGGGAGGTCAGGGGTATTTGACTTCATTCAAACTTCATCTATTTTCCCCTTCCTGCTCTTTGTTATGGTTGTTGGAATTTTTATGGGAAAATTGGATCTATTCAGTACCTTTCACATTGGCTACTTCATTTATAGCCACTAGGTAGCGCCACGGAGCACTATACTTGAAATTGGAATCTTCGCGAGTTCAAGTCCTGCTTCAGACACTTCTAGCTGTGTGACCTTAAATTATTTAATCTTGTTTACTCTTCTGCAAAATGATCCGGAGAAATAAATGGCAAACCACTCCAGTATCTTTGCCAAGAAAACCTCAAAATGGGACCATGAAGAATCAGATATGACTGAAAAATACCTCTTTCATTCTAAGCCCTCTTTCACCTTTCCTGGTTCTCCTCCATGCATTCAACAACTGAATTATTGGACTTGCTCTTCGTGTAATCAGGTTTTTTATATCCTGTCTCCACACCTTTGCACAGACTGCCTCTGGTCCCTGGAATGAGGGTCTTCCTTACCTCTCCATTTTGGGATCTTTGGCTTTCATCAAGGCTTAGCCCAGGTGCCACTTTCTCTTGGAGGCATTTCCTGTTATGGATTTTCCAAAAAAGATGCAGCCCCCTATATCCCATTCCTCAGCAAAATTTAAGCTGGTTGAGAGTAGGAGCTGGTTCTCATTTTGTTTTTATATCTCTAACGGAGTTTACAGCCCAAAGGAGATGGCTAAAATATGGTAATTGAGTTAAATTTTTCTCATGTTCTGTGCTTTGAATATGTCATTTCTGAATTCTCTAACATTCTGTACAATGGCATGGAGGTTGGGAAGGGACAATATGTCCCCTTGGGTCATAATCCCTATTTTCAAGGTTTCTTTGATGCTGAATGAATAAAAATAATAAGAGTCCCAGAGCTGTAAGAGACCTTGGTGGTGGTTGTCTGAGAGGACAGAGAAAAGGGAAAAGAACAGATTGAATGCCCAGTAAGGGCTTTTGCAAATTACTCCAAACTTTTCTTTTCTTTTCTTTTTCTTCCCCTGTATTGTAATAGATCTTTTGCACCTCTTCTTTCGCACTGTGAACTAATTGTCCTATTATACCTCCCCTTTCCTCTTTTTCCAGTACAGACCCTTTCCTACCCCTTAATGTCTTTTTCTTTGATGTCATCATACCAAAGTCCTTACCCTCAGTCCTTGAGATGCTCTCCTTTGTCTGTCCCTGTGTCAGATATAGTTTGCAAGAGTTACAGATATTGTTTTCCTCTCTAGGGATGTAAACAGATTAATTTTTAAATATATTCCCTGTTTACCTTTCTATGGTTCTCTTGAGTCCTGTGTTTGTAGATTAAATTTCCTATCTAGTTCTGTTTTTTTTCCAATAGAAATGTCTGACAGTAAAAGACTGAAGCTCCATTTCCTCCTCTGAAAGATGATGCTGAATCTCGATGGGTAGTTAATTCTTGATTGTAACCTCAGGTCCTTTGCCTTCTAGAATATGATATTCCAGGCCCTCCAATCCTTTATTGTAGAACCTGCCAGATCCTGTGTTAATCCTGACTGTTGCTCCTTGATATTTGAATTGTTTTTGTCTGGCAGTTTGCAGTATTTTTTCTTTGAGATTATAGTTTTGGAGTTTCACAACTGTGTTCCTTGGGGTTTGCCTTGTGGGATCTCATTACAGAGATGATCCATAGATTCTTTCAATATGTATTTCACTCTCTATTTTTAGAATATCAGAGCAGTTTTCCTTAATGATTTCTTATAGAATGCTATCCAGGCTCTTTTTCTTGGTCATGGTCTTCAGGTAGGCCAATAATTTTTAAATTGTCTCATCTGGATCTATTTTCCAGGTCGGTTGTTTTGTCAATAAGATATTTCACATTTTCTTCCATTTTTTCATTCTTTTTAGATTGATTGATTCTTGCTGTCTCATTAGCTTCCATTTGCTCTGTTTTAGTTTTTAATTTGTGATTTTCTTCAGTTATCTTTTGTATCTTTTTTTTTCCATTTGGTTTATTCTGCTGTGTAAGGAGTTGTTTTCTTCAGACAATTTTTTCCCTTCATTTTCCAAACTATTGACTCTCTTATGCATGCCTCTCATTTCTTTTCTCATTTTTTTTTCTACCTCTCTTATTTGCCTTTTGAAGTCTTTATGAGCATTTCTAAGAAGCCTTTTTGGGCTTGAAACCAATTCATCCCACTCTTTGAGATTTCTTCTATGGAGATTGTGTCCTCCTCTGAGTTTGTGTTTTGGTTTGCCCTGTCACCATAATAGCTTTCTATGGTCAAGATTCTTTTCTGTTTCTTGCTCATTTTCTTTCCTTTTGATATATCCCCCTCTCCCCCCCTTTTTTTTTTTTACTTTTAAGTAGAACTCTGCTCCTGGGGTAAAGGTAGTGCAGTCCCCAGCTTCCTGTGCAGCTCTGAGCCTTGGCTTTGAGCACAAGGTTCCCTTGTGTTTGTAGGAGATAGCTTTGCCAGTTGTTTTCAGAAAACATCCTGATTTCTCAGAGCTTACCTTTTGAGCTGGGACTGGAAGCTGTCCTCCTGATTTGCTCCTCTATTGAGCCAGGATTGAGGGTCTTAGTTGCTGATTTGCTGTGATTAAAACTTTCTCACCAGCTTTTCCAGAGTCTGTCTGACCTGGGCTGAACACCTTTTTCATCCCAGTAAGACTGACCTTTCTTGAAGATTTTTCAGTTTATCTTGAGCTGGAGAGTGATTTCATTCCATCAAATTCTTCAAATGTCTGGTTTTAGGTGGTTTTTGAGGGAAACTGGGAGAGTTTGACCAGCTTCCTGACTTTACTCTGTCACCTTGACTCCACCCCTGAAATTTTCTATTCCAAACTTTTCCATTGATCTGAGACAGATTCTCACATGTTAAGGAATCACTTACTTTAAATGGGGTCATTTGATTTAATCCGAGCATACTCTCTCTCTCTCTCTCTCTCTCTCTCTCTCTCTCTCTCTGTCTCTTTTCTCTTTCTCTTCTCTCTATCTTTGTCTCTCTCTCTCTGCATCAGAGAATCTCAAGAAAACATTTTTCAAATGTTGAAGGGCTATGTAAATAATAATTATGATTAAATGGAAAAATTATTGACAAAGTATTCACTATATGCCCAACACTATGTTATGTTCTGGGGATACAATGAGAAAAGTGAAATGATATGTTCTTATGGAGCTTGCACTCTGGCTAGGAAAGGAGGAGGAGGAGGATTGAATAAAAGAATATTCACCTATGGGATGCATGGGAAGACCCCAAGGCAGGGGCTGATGGCAACATTAACAGCAACAACAACAATACTTTATGGAACACTTAAAATTTTACAGAGTGCTTTAAACAATTATTTCATTGTATCTATCCTGGGAGATAGATATTATTATTATCTCCATTTTACAGATGAAGAAATTGAGGCAAGCAGAGGTGCCCCCATGGAATCACATGGCTGGTAAATGCCTGAGGCAGGATTTGCCTTCAGTTCTTTCTAATTCCAAGTAGGGCAGTGTCTTCACTGCTCCCACTTATTGGCCAAGATGACAGAGCATAGAAGCTCAAGGCTACATCAGTCAGTCAGATGAATCAATGGGAGTCTGAAGGGCAAAAAGAGATGTGAAAGCCTGGAGACCAGCTATAGGGATGGAGTTAGTGATTATCATCTTATTTAAGCCATGTGAACAGTGGAGGAGTGTATATGGGTTATGAATAGCCTGGGGTCAGTGGAGGGAGCAAAGGGCAAAAATAGAAAAGGTGAGGGACTGGTATGAATAAGTTCTGAACAGCCTCCCAATTGGGGATGGGGAAAATAAGGAAGGGATATTTAGGTGGGAGGGGAAAGGGGTTTTTGATGGTGGTAGATATTCCTGCCTCTGGCTATCCTGGATGAGCGATCATCATCCCCATCATCATCATCATCATCATCAGACACAGGCCCAGTGAAATTGGAATACAAGATTCAACAAATGCTGCTTCTAATCATCATTAATATGACCAGGATCCTGAAGGGGTTAACATTTTAAGGTCTTTTTATCTAAACCATTTACCTGCCTCCATCTCTAAAGACTGAAATTTATCATGTTGTTTGTGTTTGGAAAATGGATGATGTACTCAAATAAGGAATCGTGACTCATAGCAATATTCAAAGGCTGGTGGAAATCAAGAGTCATTAGGATGACTCATAAGCACTGACAGAAACCACTGGTTTCATGCCCAGTCATACATGTTGCAAGGCACCTGGAGCTATTCATAGGAGTCAGGGTCCTGATTCATATCCCAGCCCTCTGTGTGGTCATGAGCAAGTTACCAAATGCTTCTCAAATGGTTTTCCCACCTATAAAATGGGAATAATAATATTTGTATTAGTAAAAATTCTTTCATGGCAGAAGACAGTTGGAAGAAATTTGGTCCAACTCCCTTTATTTTAGAGATGAGGAAATTTTGCCTTAGGCTATGTGACCTAAGGTCATGTATATACTAGGAGAGTCCTAACTTAAACTCAGGTCTTTGACTCACAATCAACCATGTGCCCTGGCTCCTTACTTTAAAGAGTTACTTTATGGATAGAGCACCAGCCCTGAAATCAGGAGGACCTGAGTTCAAATTTGGTCTCAGACACTTAATACCTAGCTGTGTGACCCTGGGAAAGTCACGTAACCCCAATTGCCTCAGCAAAAAAAAAAAAAAAAAAAAGAGTTACTTTAGAAGAAGCTCTTCTATTTTCGCATCCCCTCTTCCTTTTTCTGATCTTCCTTATTTCTGTTGAAGATACCATCATTTTTTTCCCTAGTCCCCCAGGTTTACATTCTCAGAGTCATCCTTGATATCTGTTCTCACTCAGTTAACACTGCCAATTTCCAAGTCTTGTTGATTTAATCTCTATAATATGTTCTTTTTCCATCTCCTTGTCTGCACTTCGAAGGCCCTCATTAACTCACTTTCATCATTTCATAAAATCGTTGTGCAGATCAAATGAGATAATGTGGAGAAACAATAGATTTGGGTTAGGATGATTTCTAGTTCTGAAGTGGGAATAGGTGTGGTGTTCTCCCTGGTGCCCAGTACTTGTACCACCCCGCTGTATTATTGGAAGGAATATTCATATTGGAAATCTTAAAAATGCATTGGGATAATGGAAAATGTCTTGGGATGACAGGAAAAGAAGCTTTCAGGGAGAAAGGGAAGAAGGAGACGTGGTGGACCTTTGGAATTTAAGATACTTCAAAAAGGGGGAAGTTCTTTCCTCAGTTGAGGTACAGAGAGAATGACTTAGCTAAAATCACATAGGGAGGCAGACAACTAGGAAGAAGCTTGAGATTTTGATTTAAAAACCCCTATTCCCACCTCAAAACTAGATACAATCCTGGCCTACTTTGCTGAAAAAAAGAATTACACCAGAGGACTTTAGTAATGAACAATTTTAATATATCCCATGTATATTTAACTACGTCATTGTCTCATTAGTATGCAAGTTCCTTAAGGGCAGGATTATTTCATTCTTTGTCTTTGTACTCTCATAGACTAGCATACAGTAAGTGCTTAATACATGTTTATTGATGGATTAACAAGAGGCCAGAAACTTTCTAAATGTGAAAAATGTCAATAATAACAATATGGATGATGATGATAACATCATCCCAATTATTAGTGGTCCCCAATCCCCATGAAATGTAAAGCTTTCAAAACAGAGATGTAGTAGAGGAAATAGAGATTATGTGGGATCAGGGGGCAGGTTCATGGCATCCTGTGGTCCCACAGGCTACCAGAGATGCTTTCAGAGAACTCAGAGGATGAGCTCTGAGTTGAATACTTTTTCTGTAAATTCAGCAAGCAGGGTTTTATCTACTTCCCTCCCCCCATAAAACATTAATTTCATAAGAATAGTAGAAAGAGACTTCTTCCATGACCATTTCTATTTGAACTTCATCGAAAAATGAGAAAAAGATCTTAATAATAGAAGCTAGCAACATATAGGTTTGCAAAACATCTAACATTAGATGTTTTCTTCTCTGATTCTCACAACAATGGAGTAAGGTAAAAGCTATTAACCTCATTTGTACAAATGAAGATACTGAAACTCAGGAAGCTTATGTGATTTAGGACAATAAATCTAAGGCTGGAAGAGGCCTCTGAAACCATCTAGTCATTTAGTCAACAAATAATTATTAAGTCCCTATTATGGGCAAGCAGGTGTCCCCATAGTGCAGAGTTGTGGACCTATAATCAGAAAGACTTTTATTCCTGAGTTCAAATTTAGCCTTAAACACTTACAAGCTGGGTGATCCTGGGCAAGTCACTTTATCCATTTGCCAGAAAATAAAATAAGAGATTCTCACAGGCACATCAAGGGACCTCAGAAAGCATCTAGTCTTATCCCTTCATTTTACAAATGATGGAACTGAGCACCAGAGAATTTAATGACTTTAGGGTTAGCTATTAGGTGGGACTAGCATTAGGACTAGTTTAGGTAGCACTAGAGCACTAGGCCTAGAATTAAGAAGACCTGAGTTCAAATCAAACCTTTGATAGATATCTACTAGCTCTGGCCTTGGGCAATTCACTTAGCTGCTATCTGCCTCAGTTTCCTCATCTGTAAAATGTGAATAATAGTAGTACCTACTTCCCAAGGTTGTTGTGAGGATCAAATGAAATATATGTAAAAGAACTTTGTAAACCTTCAAGTATTATATAAACATTAGCTCTTCTTGCTGCTGCTGTTCCTACTCCTGCTCCTGCTCCTGCTATTACTACTACTGCTACTGCTGCTGATACTACTACTACTACTATTATTATTATTGCTATTGCTCTTACTACCATTACTGCTGCTACTGCTATTACTATTACAACTACAATACTACTGCTTTTGCTTCTGCTGCTACTATTACTACTGCTACTGGTATTACTAGTACTAGTACTGCTACCACTATTACTAGTACTACTTCTACTATTATTACTACTGTTTCTGGTTCTGCTGATGCTACTACTGCTACCAGTATTACTATTACTGCTACTGCTTCTGCTATTACTACCACTGTTATTACTATTGCTACTGTTACTGCTATTCTGTTACTATTACTACTGCTATTACTGCTACTGCTATTGCTACTGTTATTACTAATATCATTATTGCTATTGCTATTATTTCTACTGCCACTGCTATTGTTATTACTAATACTACTACTGCTACTATTACTGGCATTTAGTAACAATACTACTACTGTTATGGTTAATTACTACCACTGTTTCTGCTGCTGCTGCTGCTGCTGCTACTGCTACTGCTATTACTGCTTCTACAATTCTTTCTCCTCTTTTTCCTTCACTTCCTATAAGGATCCTTGAAGCTATAAGAGACCTCACAGGTTATTTACTCATTATTATTATTATTATTATTATTATTATTATTACTGATAAAGAAACTGAGATCCAGGGAGTGTAAGTGGTTTAGGTTCCTAGTTCTAGAGCTGGGAGGGACTTCAGAGGTTATCTTGTCCAACATTGTCATTTTTACAAATCAGGAAACTGAAGCCCAACAAGATTAAGTGACTTGCTTAAGGTCACACAGATGGAATGTATCAGAGATGGCACCTTAGGGGTTGGTCTGAGCATCTCATTTTATTGATGAGGAAACTGAGGTCAAGAGAGGTGAGAGCCTACCCCAGGGTTCCAGAGCTGAAGGCTGAATCCAGGTCTTGATTCCAAAGCTAGGGCTCTTCCCATTCCAGGACATAGTCCCAGAGGTACCTTCTCCGTTTCCATGGTTCTCTGTCACATTTTCTGCCCCAGACAATTCATTTATAAAACCTCGCTGACCTGGATAGCAGCCCCAGCAAAGAGGCAGCTCACATACAGAGAATGCTTCCTTCAGAGAGACTCTCTGACCCCAATAACAGCTGTAATTTTATCTCTTGCCCTCTAAAAAAGGAAGCCCATGAAACAACCAACTCACTTCTTAAACTAGAGCAATTCCTAGAGAATCATAGATTTAGGGCTGGGATGGACTTCAGAGATCATCTTGTTCAATCTCCTGTTTATTTTGATTTTCTTCTTCCCTCCCTTCTTTCCTCCTTCTTTTACTCCCTCCCTCCTTCCTTCCTTCCTTCCTTCCTTCCTTCCTTCCTTCCTTCCTTCCTTCCTTCCTTCCTTCCTTCCTTCCTTCCTTCCTTCCTTTTCTTTCTTTTCTTTCCTTCTTTTGTTCTTTTCTTTTTAATTGTCATCAGCAGGCAGGATCATTTCACTATATGAAGAACAATAAAGAACATTACAGAAGAAACCATTTAAAAATGTTTTTATACTTTATTATATCATTTTATATTTTAAGATTTGTTTCCTACTCTCTCTATCTTTCCCATATAACTAGACTAGAAGTTCAGGGCTCAATGCCAGAGCTGAGCTTTGATTTGCTCTCTTTTCAACCTAGGCTAGTTCTTTCCTTCCTAAGCAACCTTCTCTCCCTTTCCTGATGGCTTAGCCTATGATGCCAAATGGAATAGGCATCATATTGACTTACACTCTCAAGCACAAGAAAGCTGCCAGGCTCAAAAGCCAAAATTGCAGGTGTTCATTGCCACAGCTAATATAAAAGACATTTATTTCATTAACATTGTAAGAATAAAATCACCTTGTTTGTTTCCCTTTCTGATGTTTTTATTCTGTTTTGAATGTTTTGATTCTTTGATATTTTATTGATTTTGAATGTTTTTGATACTTTTGAATGTTTGATTTGAATGTTTTTTTGATGCACTTTTAAAAATTATCTGTTTCCACTATTATTATCATTTTCATTTTGTAGATGAAAAACCTGGTGCTCAGAGAGGTTAAGTGATTCCCACCCCAAAGAGTTCTTCTTTATAATGAATAAATAAAAACAAACAAATAAAATCAACATATTGGCCATGTCTGAAAAATGCGTTTCATTTGCATCTTTAGTCTATAGCCTCTTTTGCTAAGAGGGCAACATGCTTCTGAAGTCATGATATGTCATTGCATGGAACAACATCCTGTAGTCTTTCGATTTTCCTTTACTTTATTGTGGTCATTGTGGGAATTATTCTCCTGGACTGCTCACTTCACTCTGTGTCAGTTCAGACAAGTCTCTGTAGGAGCTGCATCTTGTCTTTTCATCTTGCCACTGGATTCTGATAACATTAGAGGAGAAAGGCTATTGACTCTGAAGGCTCTCCCTGGCTTAAATCCTGGTCCTCTTCAGAATGATGAACAAAACAATAATCTATAATCTCTCTCTCTGTGTGTCTCTGTCTCTCTGTCTCTCTCTCTCTGTGTCTCTGTCTCTCTCTTTGTGTGTCTCTGTGTCTCTGTCTCTATCTGTCTGTCTTTCTCTGTCTCTCTGTGTCTTTCTTGTCTCTCTATGTCTTTCTCTGTCTGTCCCTCTGTCTGTGTTTCTTTATCTTTATCTCTGTCTCTGTTTCTATGTCTCTCTGTCACACAATTTGTTCAGACATTCCCAACCGATGGACAACCATTTTGTTTCCAATTCTTTGCTATAATACAAAGAACTGTTCTAAATATGAGGGTCCTTTTTCTTTGCCTTTGGCTCCTTGGAGGTACAAGCTCGGAAGTGGTATTGCTAGGTCAAAGAACACGTACTTTTTACTGGCTCGGAGGGTGCTACCTTATGGTTGGAACATTGTACAATTCCACCACTAGTGAGTATATTGGTATGCCTACCTTCTCCCAGCCTCTCCAACATTTGTCATTTTTCTCTTTTGCCATTTTTGCCAGTCTGATGGATATAATATGGACGGACGCTCAGACTTGTTTTAATTTGGATTTTTCTTATTATCGGTGATTTGGAATGGTTTTATTTTATGTGCTTGCCGATTGATAATTTTTATTTCTTCCTTTGAAAACTACCGGTTCATACCCCCAGCCCTCATTTTACAGAAGGGCTATGACATCTGGGCCCGTGGGGGGGGGTGCTGCTTGGGACTGCACTGCTGCTCTCCCCCCCTTTTCTGGTGCCGACCAAGGGGAGCCTGTGTCTTCCTCAAGAACAGCGTTGCTCGCCTGGCCCGAGATGATGCAGCCTCTCTAAACTTAGCATCCTGACGATCAGCAGATGCGCTGGCGAGGTAAAGTCCCTGCGGCGGCTGTAACAGATGCGGGGAGGATGCGAGGAAAGCCCCTCTCGGTCCCTCGGTGGGGAGACTTCCCAGGTTCCTTTTGGAGCTAGAAACTGACCAGGAGGGGTGGAGGAGGGGCCGTTATCCAGGAAGTCTGGCTTTGGCTGGAAACACCTCGAGCGGATAAAGTGACTGCGGCTCCCGGAGCGACCCCTCCTGACTGCGGCCGTCTCATCAGGGGCCTCCCTCGGCTGGCGCGGCGGCACCTTTTTTTTCCCCCACTCTGCCAGGCGGGCTCTTGAAATTTCTGGTCACGAACAGGTTAAAGCAGCAGCCAGCTCTGCCCGCCCGCCCGCCCGCCCGCCGGCCCGCCTGCCCAGGCTGAGTTAGCACTTCCCGGGGCTTGCTTGCTGAGCATCTCCAAGTAACAGCGTTTTGCATCATGGAAAAGGGGGGGAGGTGGGGAAGAAGGGGGTAAAAACTGCGGGAGGTCGGAGGAGTCCTTATTTGCCAACACGTCCCTCCGTCTCTTCCTCCTGGCTGGGCCGGGGGAGGGAGGGGGGAGAGGGAGTGAGAACACAATTTCGTAGGGAAGGATTAGCCCAGGCTGCCAGCCAAGAGGCTGTCTAGTGCCTACTGCGGATTGCTGTTGCTGCTGCTGAATTCAGCGGGCCAGAGAGACAGAGACAGACAGAGGCAGACACTTACGCACAGCATCGGCTGGGCCAGTCACTGGGGCGTGGGGGATCCCGGATCGTGGAGGTGGGCTCCCTCCAGGGCCGAGAAGACCACCTTTCTCCCGCCCCCCCCCCAACCACCTCACCAGGACAGGCAGCAGGAGGAAGGAAGCTGGAGGGCAGCTCTCCTTGGTAGCCCCAGTGCTGAACTTTCAATCCCTAAAGACACGGACCCCTTCCCAGGGTCTCTCGGGGTGAGTGGGGGGCAGCTAGCTACAAGCAGCCAGGCCTGCCAGGGGGTCATGCTGGAGGTGTAACAAAGGGGATACTGTCCTCATCAGCTCTTCTGCAGGAGACAGGACCCCTATTAGGGGAAACTTAGAATCCCCACCCCCCACCCCTCTTGCCTCCTACAGCTAACCCAAGCCTTGCCTGGATTTATTATTATTTTTTTCCCCCTTGACTCGATAGCATCGTTTGCGATTCTGGAAAAGGGGGCAGCAAGGCAAAAAGAGGCTCAGATGTTTGGGGCTGGATTGAACTGAAGGCTCCCTGAAGGTGCCAGGAGCTGATCTTCACCTTATTTTGGGTCCTTCTCCCCCCTTCCACCAGCCAGGGGGCTGATTTGGGGCCATTGCCTCCAGGCCTGTGATGTCTTGTGAATGTGCAGGACACAGCAAGGGTGCCCAATACAGCTCCATGATGACGACCACAACTGCCAAGGACTTGGAGGAGAGAGCCATGGATTCTATGCTGGTGACCTCCACTCCAGCTTCTGGGACCTTCTCCCATGTCTTCGGTCAACAGTGCCAACTTATGGAGGCAGGTAGGAGGGTGTGTGTGTGTGTGTGTGTGTGTGTGTGTGTGTGTGTGCATGAGCTAAGGCATTGGTGATCTTGGCTGGAGAGAGATGTATGTGATCTAGGAAGATGACTCATGGATCTGGAGACCAAGAACCCGGGTTCAAATCATTTACCACCTGTGTGACCTTCAGTAAGTCACTTAACTCTGATTTTCCTCCTTTGTAAAAGAAGGGGGTTAAATGACATGACTTCTGATATCTCTTCCAACTTGAAATCTATGATTCTGGTGTGTGTGTGTGTGTGTGTGTGTGTGTGTGTGTGTGTGTATGTGTGTGTGTGTATCCTGATCAGGAAGTCCCATGAGGCCTTCATTTAAAAGTAACCTGGAGACAAGATGAAAAATGGCAGAGCAGCAGAATATTATGGTGAATATGAGGAGCTGGTTTGGCTTTAAAGAAATAAAAACTCAAATTGGCTTTAACCTGGGTCTTTGCTCTCAATTCATGTCTTAAGATTTGAAGTGAAATTCTCAAGAGATACTTCCAAAGCTTGTATTTTGGGCTTAAAATGTCTCCTAATTCTATTCTGTCATAATGTTTTGTGCCTTTTTTCTGGATAACTGAAATGTATATATCCTTAAGAATTGGGTTGTGTCAGGGTGCTGAAGATGGGAGAGGGGAATTAGCCAGATTCTTATTATATCAGCAGCTGTGCATTTTGGCCAGCTGACCTTTGGTGTGGTGAATGTCAGCCTTGAATGAGGTATTTTGGGTTAGTCAATTATTTGGGTACTTAAGTTTTTGATTTCAGCTCTCATATTTAAGCTTTCAAGGATGTGAAAAGATACCCTTATTTACTGTTGAAGGAATTCCTTAAAAATGTACTTGATGGATTCATATTTCTGTCATTCCCCATCCCCTGGACCCCCACATTAAACCTTCCCTTTATAATACAGGAAAAGAGTCAAGCAAAAACATTTGAAACATGGTGATGATGCATATCATATTCACTCCTAGTAATCTTCCATCTCTTTCTCCTGAGGGAGGAAGGCAGGTACCTTATCTCTTTTCCAAGGTTGTCATTATTTTTTCCATTATTCAAGAAAAACTTTATGGCCTTCAACCCTAAAGCTCCCTCCAGGTCTTAGCTGAATTAAATGGATTTTTTGTCCCTGAATGAATTTCTCTTCTCCATGGCTCAGAGACTTGGCTTTGTTCATTGACTTGAACTCAATTCCTAACCTTGACCAGCCATCTTACAAGTATATGGTCTTTTGGGGGACCAGATAAAAGAGTGACTCAATATACACTGATTCCACTGGACGACTCTATAAATGTTATTTATGGCAAATCAATCACTCAGTCAACAAGCATTTATATGCTCACTTAATCCTTCGGGGTTTCATGCATGATATATAAAATTAGGGGATTTGACTAGATGACCTTTAAGGTTTCTTTGAACTCTGTATTTATAATCCTAAGTGCCTAAAATGTGCCAGTTATACAAAGTGATATGAAAAAAAAGTGAGGCAGGATCTTGCCCTCAAGAAGCTTCTATTCTACAGAAGCAAAAATAAAAAAAAGATATAGAATAGTTAAAAATAAATATGATAATAATAATAACAGCATATAATATATCATTGTATATGTATTTTATATGTGGTTTTTCATTTAATCTTTACAGTCACTCTGTAAGATAGATATTATTATTACTATCCCCATTTTACATATGAGGACACTGAGGCAGGGAGAGGTGATATGACTTATCCAGGGTCACCTCTGATTCCAGGTCCAATACTCTATCCAGCATGTCACCTAGTTACCAGTTCAAGGGAGGAGATCAGGGTGGGATCAAAAAAGGTTTTTTGTAAAAGATGTATTTGAGCCAAGTTTTGAAGAATTCTGAGAGGTGGAGATGAGGAGATATAGGAAACAGCCAATACAAAGGCACAGAGATGGGAAATGGAGTGTAAAAAACAAGGAAGCCATATCAGGATGGACCAAACTGTGTATGGAAGGTCTGACAAGAAATTCTCAGGAGATGCTTCCAGAGACCAAGCTTGCATCTCTGGCCTTATGGGGAGATGTTCCCTAGTTCTATTCTGCCATCATTTGTATGTGCTGTATATGTAGGAAGACTAAAAATGAGGAGAGGGGCCAGTATGCACACAACATACACATTTGGGTATACATGCATATACACACACGTGTGCTTATCCATAGGGACTCACCGTGTGATAGACAGTGTAGACAACATACAATAGATATGTTTACATTTCTACTGCTTGGAGAACTTTCAAAAATTGGCAAATTGTGTGTGTGTGTGTGTGTGTGTGTATGTGTGTCTTTGTGTATATGATATACACATTTCTATATCTTCATATCAATCAGTAGATAAAGGGTTGGCTTTGTGGTCAGGAAGACCTGGATTAATGTGAGCTGTGTGACCATGGGCAAAGCCCTGGTCCTGTCAGGGATCCCAAAGTGCTGGTAATTTAGAGATGAGTTGAGCTTCCTTGAGGAGTAAGCATCTGACACTGATGATCTCACAGGCCTGAATGACATATTCCCCCTCTCTGCCTCTATTTCTGTCTCTGTCTCTGTCTCTTTTTGTGTCTGTCTCTCTCCCTTCCTCATCTTCCTCTTTCCTTCCTTATCTGTTTATCTGTCTACCTACTTATCTGTCTATCTTCTACCTATCTGCCTCTCTAGCCATCATTTATCTACTTGTTTTTTTTTTATGTCTATTATTTATCTACCTGATTTTCTGTCTACCTATAATTGATCTCTTTACCTGTCTGTCTACCTGTCTGCTTACCATCCATCTACCTACTATCAACCTTCCTATCTGTCTGTTTACCTGTCTCTTTTTGTGTGTGTCTCTCTCTCTTTCTCTCTGTCTCTGTCTCTCTTTTCTGTCTTTATCTCTCTGTCCCTGTCTCTATCTCAGTCTCCTTTCCCCCGTCTATGTCTACCTATTTACCTGTCTATCTTCTACCTACCTGTCTAGTCATCATTTATTTACCTGTTTTTATGTCCATCATCTACCTACCTCATTTTCAGTCTACTTATAATCAATCTATTTACCTGTTTATGTATCTATGAATCATCTACCTACTTGTCATTCTACCTATTTGCTTACCATTTATCTACCTACTTGCTTGCCTTTGTTTACCTGTCTCTGTCTGTCTTTTTTTTTCTGTCTCTCTTTGTCCCTGTCTCTATCTCAATGTCTCGTTGTCTCTTCCTCCCCCCTCACCCTGTCTACGTCTACATACGTACTTGTCTTTCTACTATCATCTACCTACCTGTCTATTTATCCATCATTTATCTACCTGTCTCTTTTTCTATGTCTCTGTCATCCATCCATCTGTCTCTTTTCCTATAATCTATCTACTTCTTTACCACTTACTGTTTACCTGACTGCCTTTGTCTCTGTCTCTCTCTCTCTGTGTCTGTATCTGTCTCTCTCTGAAACACAGAGATACACACACACACACACACACACACACACACACAGAGAGAGAGAGAGAGAGAGAGAGAGAGAGAGAGAGAGAGAGAGAGAGAGAGAGAGAAGACCTTGTCTCTGAATTCTAGGACATAATGAATGACATCATTACTGAAGACATGACATCCAGATTTGGATTCCCAAAGGATGTATGAGCTGTCCCTCAGGAGGTGGTGCATTCCCCCTCCCTGGAGTTCTTCAAACATATGTAAAATATGTTGTTAAGGAGATTCTTTGCTGAGCAGGGCTTGGACTCAATACTCTGTTGGGAAAAGGGACTGATCAACAGAAATTTCTGACAACTGAGCTAAGCTTTTGGGAGAGCCTGTGGAATCACCTTCTTTGAGGGCTCTGGAGGGCAGCAGAGGTTCTCCCCTCAGTTCAGCAAGCCCACCTGCCAGGATCTGTGTTAGATACTGGCCTGATGAAGGAAATTAAAAACAGTATTTGCTTTCAAGGAGCTTGGAGTTAGAGGGCTGCAGAAACAGCATATAGACTCATAGGTAAATACAAGTTAGAGAAGATAAAGGTTTCCTATAGGAGTGAAAGAAGCCTGGAAACGAAGCTAAAGTGGAGGAGAAGAGGGATTACATTCTGGCAGTGGAAACAGCAGATGCAAAAGATTGGAGACAGGAAATGGAATGCCAAGATCAGGTGAAAATTGGAGAAAAAAAGGTCCATTTGATTGGAATGTAAAAGTGAGAAAAATCAGTAGTCTGGAAAAGGAGGCTGGAACCAAATTCATTTAAATGCTGAGAAAGTGCTTTGCTTTTCATTTGAGATCACTGACCTCCCCCTTTAAGGCACAGTAGCTAAAGCTGCTCCTAAAGAATGGGTACCTGATGTACATTTCATTCTTTTCAAGGAAGCAGACAGTAAAATTTAAGTGGATGGTTATAGTTAGTTGGGTTGAATTATTTGCATTAGTCAAACAGTACCTAAATAACCCTTTCGATTTTTATTTGAGCAGTTTCAATATCTCTTTTCATTTGATTATGGGTGTTTGATTACTTGCTTTTTTTATGACTTGAGACAGTGCGGTGTAATGGAGCCAGCACTGGATCTAGACACAGAGGACCAGGGGTTCAAAGCTCTCCTTTGATATTTATAACTCCTGTGATCTTGGGTGAGTCGAAACCTTCCTCAGCATATTTCTTCCAAAGTAAATTGAGGGTGGAACCAGGGTTGGACATTGAAATTAATCTGAACTCATCATTCACCCTATCACTCCTCACTCTCTATAGAACCATAGGCTGAGGGCCGAAAGAGATCTTGGAAGCCAGTCAATTTAACCCCTTTATTTTTTTAAAAAAAGCAGCTTTTACTGAAATCTTTTGTTTTTTGCATTCTCTATATTTCCCCTGTATTTTTCATCCTCTTTCCCCCATGAAAGATCCTCCTCATAAAAAAAAAAAATTCAAAAAAAGAAGAGAAAATATCAGCAGAGCTAATAAACAAATTGAAAAAAACTTGAAATTATATGCAATATTCCACATCTGTGGACTTGTACCTCTGTAAAGCAGTGGCAGGAGACATCTCATAATGGAGGCAGCCAGGTAGCTCCATAGTGCACAGAGCAGTTCAGCCTCAGATGTGCATACTAGCTGTGTAATCCTGGGCAAGTCATTTAACTCCTGTTTGCCTCTGCTCCTCATTGGTTACATGGGAAGGAGATTAGCACCTTCCTTCCAGCCTTATTGTGAAAATCATATGAGATATTTGTAAAGCCCATAGCACAGTACCTAGAACCCAGTAGGTGCTTAATAAAAGCTCATTCCCTTTCTTTTTACATTGTAATAGTTTTATACTGTTCATTCCATTCCTGCCTCTTCTCTTTTTTTACTTTGTTATCAATTCATTGAAATCTTCCTATGCTAGATCAATGTACACGGCAACAAGATTATATGATCATCAATCTCATGGACGTGGCTCTTTTCAACAATGAGATGATTCAGGCCAGTTCCAATGATCTTGTGATGAAGAGAGCTTTCTACACCTAGAGAAAGGACTATGGGGACTGAGTGTGGATCATAATATAATACTTTCACTTCTTTTGTTGTGGATTTTATTTTCTTTCTCATTTTTCTTCCTTTTTGATCTGATTTTTCTTGTGCAGTAATTGTATAAATATGTATGCCTCTATTGGATTTACATATATTTTACCATGTTTAACATATATTGGATTACATGACATCTAGGGGAAAGAGTGAGGGGAAGAGGGGAAAATTGGAGCACAAGTTTTTGCAAGGGTCAATGCTGAAAAAATTACCCTTGCATATGTTTTGAAAATAAAAAACTTCAATAAAAAAGAAATCTTCCTTTGCTTTTCTGAATTCATCATGTTCTTCATTTCTTATAGCACAGTAATATTCCTTTTCTATTTATGGTCCTGATTTTGTTACATGTGCCCAGTCAAAAGACATCTGCTTGTTTCTAGTTTTTTGTTACAACGAAATGTGCTTCTTTTAACTTTTTGTGTATGTGGAACTCTTCTTTTTGTTGTCGATTTCCTTGGCAGAGTCTTCATGTTACAGATGAAGAAACCGAGGCACCAAGAGGTTAAGGATTTTTCCATTGTTGGAAGACTGACAAATGACTAAGATCCAGGTCCTTCTGACTCTAAATCCATGCCTTAGCCATGACACCATGCTATGTCCTGTCAGAGCAGACCAGAGTTATATTGGAACCAACTCAAAAAGGCTCAAGAGATCCTATTGTTACATTTCCAGAGTGAACATTTATAGCTCAGATGGCAAACACTACAAATCAGGGCCTGACTTATTCTCTTGATTGTTTAGACTTATGGAAATACTAATAATGCAGATTAAATTTAAAACTGTGTCACTACATACATTTATTTTTTCAGAGAGATGGTTGTTAAACATTTACCAGAAGCCCCTGGCCCTAATCAGTTGTCCATACCTACATACTCCACTGTATTACGTTTTTGTTTTTAAATGAAATCTCTTTAAGGTCAATTTAGATTGTTTTTTGGACTGGAATTTTGAAGATCATTCTTTCTAATTTGTTGATAAAACACTAACTGAATCTTTCTCATAGAGGGAGAATGAAAGTGGTAAATAATTCATGATAAGGTCAAAGCTAGAGAAAAGAGACTACACTGCAGACCTTGATCTTTTTCTGGATCTAGCATTGAGTATGAGTTCTTCACCCTTGTCTATCTTTCCAAAAACACAATGTGTTTGGTAGTAAATTGCAAGTTATTTTCCTTTAGCAAAATTGTAGGTGACTGATATGTTTTTGTTCATCTGAATGGCTTTAGTGCCAAATAGCCCTAATGATAATTGAGAGGGAAAGAAAGACATCATTCCTTACCCATGAGAATGGATTACTTTGTACCTTTTGGTAGATTTATTTTTGGACACCAAAAGAAGACAGTAACTTATAAGTGTCTGGCACATAGTAAATAATAAATGCTTCTTTTTGGTATTTGATTTATTTCTTTAATATTTTCTACCAGTTTCATTCAAAACAAATATTTTACATTTTTATAATAGCTTTTTATTTTTGAAATACGTGCAAAGATAGTTTTCAACATTCACCCTTGCAAAATTTTGTGTTCCAAAATTTTCTCCCTTCCTTCCCTTCCAACCCCCTTCCCTATACCACAAACATTCAATATAGGTTAAATATGTAGTTCTTTTAAATGTATTTCCATGTTTTTAATGAATGCTTCTTGACTCTTTAGAGCATACCATTTACAAATGGGGATAGTCAATGAGCAAGGATTTATTAAATGCTTACTATATATAATACACTAAATAGTTCTTCTCTCATCCATTTGTTCTACATGTTATCTTATTCAGAGGAAGATAGGAGAGCATTAAGAGAATTGTAGCAGAGACAATACAGCTAGCCAGCATTTACATCAGTTGGCAGAGCACTTCACAGAGGTTATCTCATTTTATATTTGAAGGAACCCTGGAATATAGGTGCTATTATACCAATATTCAGAAAAGGGAACCTGAGGTCCAGTGAAGCTAAGGAACTTGACTAGGGCCAGAGCTAGTAAATATTTAAACCTTGAACTCAGGTTACCATTATATCAGGTCCAATGTTCTTGCTGCTCTGACACCCAGGATTTTGTAGATAGAGATTAGAGCATAAATGGGTATGATAAAATTCCAGAATCTCAGGGTTGTAAGCTTCCTCACAGGCTATCTTCTCCAATGGTCTGGAAGCCTGTAAATAGCAAACTCAACATATGCTCATTCAATCTCCTTTTGAAGATAGCCAATACTGCAGAACTCAACCTTCCTAAGATTGTTCCATCTTGCTTGTGAAATCTGATTATTCCATGTAGGGAGGCTAGAACTTCTTACCTTCTCATTGTTTCTTATTCTTCCCACGGGGTCCAAGCAACCTTCTATACAGGTTCTATACAGCAACCCATAAAAACAAACAAACAAACAAAAAAACATTGTGTGCCCTTTTCATTCTCTCTTCATCCTCTCAAGTTTCTTCTACCTACCATTGGACTCCAGTCTCTCTTCATTTTGACTCCTCAACAGAAATGCTTCTGAGACATTATTAGTTATGATAATATTTCTGAACCAAGGATTCAGGATCCTTTGAAATGGTTAGGATATCCTTGGTATGTTACAAAATCTTGAGTTTCCTCATGCTCCTTTGTCACATTTTTTAAAACATGGAAGGTCCATGTGGATGGAGCCATAATTAAATTGGGACATCTGGGCCTTAGTTTCAAGGTCCCAAATTAGAAGGTGCTGGCAATACTTTTATCCTTTCATCAGAATAGAAATAATAGAATTTAACATCAAAATAGCAAGTTATAAATTGGGCAGCTAGGTGGCAAAATGGATAGAGTGCTGAAGTGAGCAAGATTCATCTTCGTGAGTTCACATCTGCTTGTAGACACTCCTTATTCTGGTGGCCTCAGTTTCCTCATCTGTAAAATGAGCTGGAGAAGGAATGGCTAGCCACTCCAGTCCTGCTGTCAAGACAACCAGGGGAATGAAGAATGAATTAGGAGGTTGGGGACTTAATCCTTTGCCCTTACTTTATGTCCTACCCTGCATCCCCAAGAGCTAAGTATTTATAATATTGAGCTAATATTGAGAATGGAGAGGTAACACTTATGGTAGAAGGGAAAGATCACTGGACCAACAATAAGGAGAATTGGACTTGAGATGCCATTTACCAACTATGTGGCTTTGGACTTGGGGCCAGTTTCCTTATTTGTCAAATGATTATGTTGGATTGCATTTCTTTATAAGGCTTGTCCAACTCTAACAATTTGTATGAATCTATACAATGAGAAGCCTGGATCATATTCATTCTATAGTCTTTTCTAATTTGGCCAAGGATCACAGATTTAGAGATCTCAGAGGTTCTCTAATTTAGCCCCCTCATTTTAGAGATAAGGAAACTGGGATTCATGGAGTTGACATGCCTAATCCCATATATGTAAAAAGCACAAATACAAAATTTAAATTTCTTTCTCTCTTTCTTTCTTTCTCTCTTTTTTTCTCTCTCTTTTTCTCTCTCTCTTTCTTTTTCTCTCTCTTTCTTTTTCTCTCTCGTTCTCTCTCTCTCTCCCTTTCTTTCTTTTTCTTTTTTTTGGTGAGGCAATTTGGGTTAAGTGACTTGCCCAAGATCACACAGTAAGTGTTAAGTGTCTGAATCTGGATCTGAATTCAGGTTCTCCTGACTCCAGGGTCAGTGCTCTATTCATTGCACCTTGCAACTGTCCCAGAGCCAGCCCCTTTAAGTTCTATCATTCTTTGAATAGGATAATACAGAAACAAATGGATGAGAGAAGAAGAAATGCTTAGTACTTGGTACATAGTAAACATTTAATGAATACTTGTTGACTAGCCCCATTTTCAGGTGGTATGTCCTAGCATGTCAAGTTAAGAAACATTTATTAAGCATTTGCAATATGACAGGCTCTTATAAGTTATTGCTCTATAAAACTGTAGGACACAGAGTTGTTGATTACCTGACTGAATGTGATGGCAAACATTCCTGATGATAATGATAATGTATACTGAGTATACAAAGAAAGGTAAAACCACTCCTTTCCTCGAGGGAGCCCACAAGCCAACAACATACGAGCAACTATGTCCATACAAGGTACAGAGGGAGCCCGCAAGCCAACAATATAAGAGCAGCTATGTACATACAAGTATAGACAGAGTATATGGGAAAAATCTCAGGAGACACCAGCTTTGAGGAGGATCTGGAAAAGGCTCTTTCAGAAGATAGGATGCTAATGGATACTTGAAGGAAGTTGCACTTCCCCCCCCCCCCAATCTGGCTACTTCCTAAGCAGCCCCACCTATAGCCTTACCACTGTAGTCCAGATGATAGTGGTGATGAAAACTGAAGCACTGGAAACAATGGAGAGGGATTGTTCTAGGCCACATTCAAGGATCTCCATACCACTTCTAAGATGACCCTAAGTGCCCCCAGCTCCTCCCCTGATTGTTAGCCTCATTTCAGCTGGGTATTTTCATCCTTTGGCTTTTTGAGCGTGCTTTCTTGATAGCATTCATTTTCCCCAGTTCCCTGTAGACTGAATATGGGAAAAGTGCCCAAGAATCCACCCCTAGGACTGCTCCCAATAGGGCCCTCAATTGACTGGCTTTATTGAAGTGAAGAAGAGAGAGAGAGACTTTAAAACCTGAACTGGGTCAGCACACTTTTCACATGCTACTCTTAGGAAAAATAGAGCTGCCTCATATGTTTTAATTTATTGAAATTTAAAGAAATAGAATTTTTACTAATTTTGACCTCCTCCCCTATGTCTCACAGATGGAAAAGTTGGGAAATGTTATACAAAAGCCTTCCCTAGAGGTCTAAGACAGATAATTAGCAGTTTCTCCCAGAAAGTGAGTTGATTCTCTCCCTAAGTTGTGTATTTGCTGGAACCAATATCCATCAGTAATTAACTAATGAATAGACAGGGTCTGTTTTGACAGATCCATTTGCAACCCTATGTTTTGTTTGTAGAATAGATGGCTCCTGTTTTCATTAGGAACTGTTTTCACAGCAAGATGGTGTCGGAGGGAATAAGCACCATGTTCAACCTTAATTATCTTTTCAAAGCCAATCCTTGATTTCTTATTAAAAACCCTCTTTTGCTGAAGACCCCCTGCCTAATGAGGACAGCTTCCTGAATAAACTAAAAAAAAACTGAAATGAAAATGAAATGAATGTATTAAAAATATGAAATGAAATGAAAAAATAAAACTAATAAAATAAAATAAAATGAGTCACTCAAGTAGTCCACATTAATTGGAACGAGGTTTATAGGTAGACAGGGAAAAAGCTAAGTCTTATAGTGTAGGCAGTGGTTCTCAAACTTCTGTTTTCAGTATCTTTATCCTATTAAAAATTATTGAGGATCTCTCCAAAGTGTTTTTGTTTATCTGGATTATATTTATAGACATTTACCATATTGGAAATAAAAACTATTTTTGAATTTGTAGACTCTCTAAAAGGGTTTCAGAGATCCCCAGGATTCTCTAGACCATACTTTGAGAACCACTGGTGTAGGGGATAAAAAACTAGGTTTGTACTCAGGAGAACTTGAGTTCATATCCAGCCTCAGGAACTTGACCAGCTCTGTGGATCTGGGCTTCCTTATTGCAAAATAGGAGTGGATTGGATAGCCTAACTTTTATGAAAATACCCTTTTGTTTACTAGATTCCATCTCACCACTCCTGGAAATCTGAACCAGTTTAATTGTGCTTTCCTTCCTCCAAGAGAGAAGATAGAAAACCAAATGATTGGAAGAAAGAAACAATGGCTCCTCAAGCATTTTGATTTAAATGCTAGGATCTATTTCTCTAGAAATGTGGGGAAATGTTTATGAAACAGTTTTGATTCCAAAGCAGCAAGTCACCTAGGGAAGTGTTTTCTACCTTTTTTGGGGTTGGTAGGTACAATGGGATGGGTGGGTGTTCAAGAACAGAGTCCAAATGATTCGGTTTCCTCTAACTCCTGAGCAACACATGGTGGGGGTGAGAGGTAAGGCAAGCGTAGAGACAAGAAGCCGCCCAACTGTGAAGAAATTAATTATTTTCTCTTATCTGCTTTTTTGGGAAACCAAGTGGAAAAACAACAGCCCATTGCCCTGTGTGAAACTAACCTGTATCAAACTCAGAAATTCATTGGAAAGTGGGGCTTTGATGGCCCCATTTTGTTGGGTGTAGCTGCTATAGTAGGCTGCTTGGAGTGGTCCTGCCCTTGCCACCTTTTGAGTTTATCTGATGAGCCCCTCTGAGCTAATCTATTACTTAATCTGATCTTCTTCCCTTCTCAGAGTCCTAGTTATAATCCAGCTTTTTAGAAATATGCAACAATGGTTCTTCCCAAACTCTCAGTCCAGGGGCTACTTTGGGAAGGTAAGCGAAGATCTTAACATCAGTTCTCTCTTCCTTCTAATGAAGCTAAATTCAGCTGGAACTGTTTGTATAGAGTCTCTCCCCAGCTCAAAGACACACACACACACACACACACACACACACACACACACACCCCCAAGAGCAATAGATTGTTGAATTGTTTTTAATTATCTGAAGAAGTAGAAGGGTAGAAGGTGATTTATCTTTTGGAGAGAAGATTATTGAATCATGTTCTCTTGTGAGGTCTTGTTATTGTCTCCCTTGCTTCTACTGTGGTAGTATCATTTGGGAGAAATGAGGAGACACACAGTGTTGCTAGTTACAGATCCATGTGCTGACAAGTAATTCTACGCCTGTGTAAAATATTAAGACCTAGAAGGTTAAGTACAATAAAAAGTGCCATGGATCTGGAGATAGAGATCCTAGGTGCAAATCCCAACTCTGCCATTTACTATTGAAAGAATCATTTAGTCTTTCTGGATCTCATTTTTTCATCAGTAAAATAAAGGAGTCAAACTTGCTAGCCCCAAATGTTTTTTCCAGCTCTGAATCTGTGATCCCGGTGCATTCCCTATAAAACAGTCTTAATAGACACTATTACAGCTGATGAACCTGAGTTTTAGAGAAGCAAGGTTTGCTTGCTTACTCAAGTAGCAAGGTCTGAATTTGAATTCAGTTCTTAAGTTCTATTTCTGTTATCTCACATAGCTTCCTTTGTGGGATGCCTTCTCCCTTCCTCTCTACCTAACTAGCACTGGACTAGGAGTTGGCAAATCCGAATTCAACTGCCACTTACTTGATTTCAAAGCACCAAGCCACCCAGAGAAGAGACGCCATCTCTTTGGGATCAGTGAATGCAGTTGTATGGGATCTATATGAGAAACAGGGAGCCAAAGTGATTCAGTTTCTTCTAGGTCCTTTTATCAGTTGATAGGGGTCAAAAAGATCTTAGAAAATATTTAGTCCAATTTTCCTATTTTACAAAGAAGGAAACTGAGGTCAGATTATATTATTCTGGAGTGCTGTGCTATTACAACTAAATATCCCAACCCATCACTCTCAAACTAGTGAGTTGGGACATAGGTTCTGTCTCCGGTTTCTATGCCTTTGCATTGTCTCTTTTCTATTCCTGAAATGTTCTTTCACATCCTTGGGCCTTTTGGAATTCCTTCCTCCAGTTAAAGGTCAATCTATGTCCCATCTTCTACTTGGATCCTTTTCTGATCTTCCTAAATGTTCTTGATATTCCTTTGTATGTATTTCATATTTACTCATCTGCATGTGTTATTTATCTCCAATAAAATTTAAGTTCCATAAAGGAGGGGATCATTTTCATTTTATATTTTTATTCTCAGTTTAGCACAATTTCTAGCAGATAGCAGATGCTTTTAAATCTTGTTGAAGGAACCTCAGTGGGAGAGCCAAAACTAGGGTCAAGTAATCAGAACTTTAGAAATTTACATGGCAGTTATAGTATTTTTAGCCCTTCTGAGTATAGAAGCAACTGAGCTTTGCATTTAGTTAGTAAGAATAATTAATAAGCTAAAATAGGATGCGCAATATGCTTCCTCTTTCTTACCTCTCAATGATACTAATAATAACAATAATAATTTTTCTTGAGTCATTTCAGTCATGTCCAACTCTTCAACGACCCCATATAAAATTTTCCTGGCCGAGATACTAGAGTGGTTTGCCATTTCATATATTTTGCATATGAGGAAACTGAGGTAAACAGGATTAAGTGACTTACCCAGGGTCACCTAACTGGTAAGTGTTTGAGGCTGAATTTCAACTTCTATGTCTTCTTGACAATTATACCCCTAAAATTTTTGTTCCCTAATTCTCAATTCAATTCTTTTCCTCCCTCTTTTTAAAGGCCTCCTTGGACACATTTTAGGCTGTGTTTTCTTCTACTTGCTTCAGGGGCAAGTAGATTTTGCTAACATGTCATATAGTACCAGAACATACTTGATAGAAGTACTCTCAACAATATCCAGTTGTAGTCATCCAAAGTCCACGTGAAGATCTTAGTTTTGAGGAACTCACCATCTCCTGAGGTTGCCCATCTAGGTCTGAGCAATTACAATTGTTACAGCATTTTTCTTTATATCCAGATGATATAAATTTGAAAATTGGGCATTTCCCTTCCCCATGTCTGGGCTTTTATTTTATTGTCAGCAAAATGAGGCAGTTGAATTATGTGATCTCTAAGTACCTTGTAGTTTTAAATCTTATCCAATCATTCTATGAATTGGATAATAAATATCTTCCCGTCTTTCATTTGCCACCTGCTCTGATGACCTCCTCCATCACTCATCATAGCTTGGGGTTGACCCTGGGCTCTAGAAGGCTCTGCTAGCTGACTCTGAACCCCAGACAGATCCTGCCAAACTGAGAAGTTGTCAGCCTGTTAAGAAGCATGGATAGATGTATACACGTATATATACATGTTCGTATATACATGCCTATTATTTATATTTATCCACAAATACAAACATGGCAGCTGGTGGTGTCATAGTGCACAGAACACTGGACCTGAAATTAGGAGGACCTGAGTTCAAATGCTAACCTCAGACATTTCCTAGAAGTCTGACCTCCAAGCAAGACATTTTTCCTCTGCCTGCCTCAATTTCCACTTCTGTAAAATGAGAATAAGACTAGCAATTACTTGTCAGGGTTGTTGTGAAGATTAAAATGACACAACCATTATAAAGTGCTTTGCAAACCTTAAAGAACCATAGAAATGTTTGGTAATAAAATATATACTATACATAGTATACATCTATAATATATACATACTGTTGTATAGATTAACATATAAAATATATACATAGTGTTGTATATATTAGCATATAAACATACACATATATGTACATATCTATACACATTGTCTCTCCCTCTAGAACATATGCTGTTTAATGCCAAATTTATGTCTTTTTTTATTTTGGTCTCTGTATACCCAGGACTGTGCTTGTGGCAAGTAATAGGTACTTAACAAATATTTGCTCATTAATTTGTTAATTGATTAATTGATCAGTCCAACTAAATTTACAAAGATCCATTGGAGCAATGCCTGAAGAGGGAGGCTTTATTGGGCCAAAGAAACTCTGACATTTTGTCTACCGTATTATAGCAAGAGTTGAGATCAGCTTAGGTTGAAGGGCACATTTGTACCAGGGACTCCCCTAGTCAGTACGGAACATCATCAAACTTCTGAAGTGTGGAAACCTGTTCTCCACCTACAGAGAGCTGTTCCCAGGGCCAGCAGGATTCTCTTTCTTAGGGAATCTGGGAAATCCAGGGGGAAAGGGGAGGGAGGGCCTTCCATGTGTTGTTTTTCCAATTGTTTTCTATGTACTTGATAGAACTATGCAGCAATTGAGATGGATTCCCACGAGTTGACCAGAGAACCCAAATCCCAGAACTGATTATCATTCCAGCCCTGGGATTCTGGGAGTCTGTGAAGTGTGACTGACAAGTAAGGAGTTTGGTTTTTCCATGTGGTTCAGGAAAACATGTTAGAGATCTGCTTTTTCATCAGTACAGGGGACTCCTGGGGGAACAACCTACACCATCACAGATCACAACCTTTCTGTGACTTAGCACGTAATAGAATGGCTGATTTAGGGTTTAACGCACATCTTATTTGAGATCACAACAATTCTGTGAGATACTCTAATGATCCATATTTTGCAGGTGAGACTACTAAGGCTGAGGAAAGTTAGATGGCTTACTGAGGATTTCACAAGTAATAAGTTTCAGAGGCAACATTTGGAGCCACGTCTTCTTGACTCCAAGTCCAGGGCTCTAACCACTGTAACATGGAGTATTGTGGTAACAATAGCTCATGTTTATTTAGGGTTTTATATACATTATCGTACTTGAGAAGATTAGACTTTCCCTTGGTCACGTGGCTAGTCAGAGGTGGGATTAGACCCCACGTAGGCAGACAGGCAACAAGCAACTATTTACTATGTGACAGGCACTCTGCTAAACTCTAGGGGTACAAATACAAGCAAGAAGAAATACAATCCAATGGGGGAAGAAGAGAGTGGAAGAGGAGGCGGGGGCAGAGGGAGAAGGTATCCATGTAGGGGTATGATGTCAAATCTGTAGAAAGTCAGAAGCATTTCCAGGAGGGGAATAATGCACAGGTGATATAATAATGCACAGGTGATAATAATGCTGGGCTCCTTCCCGAAATGGAAGTCTTGGAAGGGATTCATCAACATAGCTGGAAGTATATTCCAGCATGAGAAGAAGTTGCGCCATGGTGGCAGGGTTCAGAGAGAATCAGAAACCCAGTTGGGAAGGGAACCCCGACTTTCTTGACTCAAAGACCAATACTGGATAAGGGAGTTGCTTTAGGATGTAGAGGCTTGCCTGGGGTCACGGGATTGGTTGAGATTGGACCCAAATTATGCTGCTTCTATGTTCTGCCCATTATACCATACTGCCTTCCAGAAATCAGTTTTATTTTATCTGTAGCCATATTCAATGCACACAAAACAATGAGAATCAAACCATGGCCATCTTAAAGCTTAACCTTGCCCTAAGATGTCTTTTCACAGGTAGACTGAGTTCCAAACTGAGGAGAGCAGAAGCATCAAGGACCTTTGCTCCTTTCTCAGTGTTTTGGAGAATGCTGCCAGCCCAAGAATTTGTGCGTCAGGCACCCAGAAGGTACCGGGAAAGGTTGCCAAGAGTAGTGTGATCCTAGATGTGTCAAAGAAGGAAAGGAGCAGGGATAGGTTTGGGGAGAAGCAAGGGAGGAAGGAGGAAGAAGAAGGAGGAAACAGTAGCTTCCAGGAAAGCTCTATTCTCCACATCAGTCAACAAGCGTTGATTAGGCACCTACTGATAATGCCAGATCAGAAAATATGCTAGAATTTATGGTCATTGAAAATTGCATTTTAAGTTAAGGGATGTGGCCAGGGTCATAGAATTCATAAGTATCTGAAGTTACATTTGAAGAAAACCCAGGTTTCCTTGATTCTCAGTCCAGAATTTCCTCACTGAATCATGCAACAGAGATGCGATCGAAGTTTCATTCTCTGAAGTTAGCCCCTGACCACTATTCCATACTGCTTATTATTTTCCCCATTTTGCAAATATCCTCTACAAACTCTGTTCATTAAATTACTTGGCCAGTCTCTAGTAAGTTTCCGAGTTACGATTTGAACCTTTCTTCTGTCTCTGAGTTTAGCATTCTGCTCACTATGCCAGTGGGACTGCTCATCTCTAGAATAATCCTGAAAGGCTTCTTGGAGGAGGTGACTCAGCAGCTCAGGGCTTGAAGGTGCATGATGTACGTGTTCTAAAACCCACAAATCAATGCTTTTTCACTTGAAGTTATTCAATATAAGATGTGGCTCCTTCTTCTAAACCACTTATGACCGGGGACTTGATTAGAAGTACTTTCCTCAATACCATTTCTGATTTATGAAGTGGATAATGAGATTAATTAAAAATTTATGGTAGGAGGGAGGTGGTGGGGGGAGTGAGGAAAAGCATCTCTTTCACTGGGCTAACTGAGAAGTTCAGATTCAGCAAAATCCAGCAGCATAAAAGGAAAGAAATGAAGCTGTTCTGGCTTCTACTTTTCCCACCACCTCTTTTTCCCTTTCCTATTCTCTCCTGAGATAGGAAAGGTTATGGCTGGCGACCTCCGCCCTGTAACTTGGACACTCAGACCAGACCTTCTCCAGGAACCAGTTTGTAGAAAGACTTAGGTGTGGCAATTGTCTAAACAGTCCCTGCAAAGCTTTGGGACTAGAGTCTGGGGTATCCCTGCAGAATCTAATTCAAGAGTCCAGATTTGGTGATGAGTAATTTTGGCTCTTGCTTCTGATACCTATTGGCACACATACCATGGGCAAGTCACCGAGCATTTCTCAGTCAACAGGGCTCCTTATCTGCAAAATGATAAGGATGGGAGGTACCAAGCAATGAGATTATTGGAAGATTAAAATATTAGCCATGGAGTTAGGAGGTTCTGAGTTCAAATTTGGCTCAGCCACTTACTAGCTATGTGAAACTGGACAAGTCTTAACCCCAATTGTTTTAAAAAATATTATCTGTGTGATACAAATTAACAAAATCTCAGAGTATTCTATAAATTTCAGTTATTGTTATTAGAAGAGAGGTAACATGGTATAGAGAACAGAGTCAGGCAGAGGTGGGTTCAAGTTTTGCTTCTGATATTTGTTGGTTGTATGACCCTGGACAAGTCAATGCCCAAAGAAATTTTCTAAGATTAAATTGAAAGACAGGCAATGCAGGGCAACTAGAAAAACTCATCTTTTTGAGTTCTGATTTCACCTCAGATACTTACTGATGTGTAATCTTGGGCAAGTCACTTCACCCTGTTGCCTCAGTTTCTTCATCTGTAAAGTGAGCTAGAGAAGGAAATGTTATCTTTGCCAAGAAAACCCCCAATGGGATCATAAAGAATTGGACATAATTGAATAACAATGGGTGATGATCTCTGAGGGTCCCTTACCAGGATCTCATTTATGCCAAAAAAAATGATATTTTTATTTACCATAATAAAATATTTATTTAGTGTTACACTTATATTAATATACTTATTTACAATTTTAAAGTTATTTTTAATATTAATATTTTAGAAATAATTTCCAAATTCTCTTTTTCCAGCCCCTTTTTTTTTATTTTATTATAATAACTTTTTATTGACAGAACCCATGCCAGGGTAATTTTTTTACAACATTATCCCTTGCACTCACTTCTGTTCCGATTTTTCCCTCCCACCCTCCACCCCCTCCCCTAGATGGCAAGCAGTCCTATATATGTTGAATATGTCCCAGTATATCCTAGATACAATGTATGTGTGCAGAACCAAACAGTTTTCTTGTTGCACAGGGAGAATTGGATTCAGAAGGTAAAAATAACCTGGGAAGAAAAACAAAAATGCAAACAGTTCACATTCATTTCCCAGTGTTTTTTCTTTGGGTGTAGCTGCTTCTGTCCATCACTGATCAACTGAAACTGAATTAGGTCTCTTTGTCAAAGAAATCCACTTCCATCAGAATACATCTTCATACAGTATCGTTGTTGACATATAAATGATCTCTTGGTTCTGCTCATTTCACTCAGCATCAGTTCATGTAATTCTCTCCAAGCTTCTCTGTATTCATCCTGCTGGTCATTTCTTACAGAACAATAATATTCTATAACATTCATATACCACAATTTACCCAACTATTCTCCAATTGATGGAAATCCATTCATTTTCCAGGTTCTGGCCACTACAAACAGGGCTGCCACAAACATTTTGGCACATATAGGTCCCTTTCCCTTCTTTTGTATTTCCTTGGGGTATAAGCCCAGTAGTAACACTGCTGGGTCAAAGGGTATGCACAGTTTGATAACTTTTTGGGCATAATTCCAGATTGTTCCCCAGAATGGTTGGATTTGTTCACAACTCCACCAACAATGTATCAGTGTCCCAGTTTTCCCGCATCCCCTCCAACAATTATCATTATTTTTTCCTGTCATCTTAGCCAATCTGACAGGTGTGTAGTGGTATCTCAGAGTTGTCTTAATTTGCAATTCTCTGATCAATAGTGATTTGGAACACTCTTTCATATGAGTGGTAATAGTTTCAATTTCATCATCTGAAAATTGTCTGTTCATATCCTTTGACCATTTGTCAATTGGAGAATGGCTTAGTTTCTTATAAATTAGAGTCAGTTCTCTATATATTTTTCCAGCCCCTCTTAAGGCAAGCTAGTAATATGATACTGATTAGACATGAAATTATCCAAAATATTTTTTCCATGTTAGGCACATTGTAAAAAGCAAGCAAAAAAAAAATAAAGTGAGAAAAAGAATATATTTCAATTTACACTCAGAGCTCATCAGTTCTCCCTCTGGAGATGGAGAGCATTTTTTTCATCATGAGTCTTTTGGGAATGAATAACACCACTTCTGAATGGTGGATTAGGTGGTTTATTGACATGATTTTAGGTACTGCTGATGGAGTGCTTCTCCCCAATCCTCTCTGCACCCATTCTTTCTGTTGATAAGAGACCCTCTGAAGCCTCCTCTGGCCACTTGGCAGCTGGCTTTAGTGGGTGATCTAAGAGCTCTTCTCACCTATGTCTTTGGCAGCAGGACAAAGAGAGTGACTCTTTCAATACAGATCAAAGGAGAAGATGGGGGGATGGAAACTGGGGATAACCTCTGAGGGAAGGTGGTTTCAAAAGGATAGAAATCCTAAGTCTTTGCTCTGTCTGCTTAAAATCTATTTGTGGAGCCAATGAGAGAGTTTAAGCAAATGGAAAGAGTGTTGGATTTGACACTTTAGCCCTTGGGCTCAGATCCTAGGTTTGTGTGACTATACAAATAGAGACTCAATTACTCTATTTGTAATATAAGGGAGCTGGAACAGAGAACCTCCTTTCCGGCTCTTAATCCATGGTCCTGAATCATTTCACCCCTCAGCCTCAGTTTCTTTGCCTGTAAGATTACCTCAAAGATCCCTCTCAGTTCTAGGACCTGATCCATTGCTGGCATTTTGGTACCTACCTGAGCTCTTCAGCCTCCATGCCTCTTTCAGCTCATGTGGAAGGCCAATCTACTTGATTCCAGCTCTTGAAGTCTAGCCATTCTTTCAAGGTCTAGCTCAAGTTTCCCCTCGGATATGAAGTCTTTCTTGACATCAGCCCAGTTAGAAGAGACCTTCCTTCATGGAACTTGGCAGAATCTCTTGATGCACTCATTATATTCTGCTTTATATACACTTTAGGATCCTCGATGAAGACCTGGAAGGGGCCTTATGGCATTTTCAGAACACCTTCCCTCCATTTTACACTGAGGCCCACAAAGGGCAATTTATTGCCCCAAATCCAACAGTTAGGAAGTGGCAGAGTGAGGCTTGAACCCTGGTCCTCTGATGAACACTTTCCACTCTTCCATGAAATCTCTAATCCTTTCTCTTGATGATGAACTGAGGCCCTGAGAATTCATGTGGCTTGCCTAAAATCACACAGGGATAAAAGGCAGAACTGAGATTTGGGCTACTACCTCCAGCAATAGTCGATATTGCTTTAACGCTTTAAGGTTGGCAAAGCTCTTTACACCCAGCATCTCATTTAAGCACCCTCGCAATCCTTCAAGAAACATGCTATGACTATTCCTGTCTTACACAACCAAGGTCTTACTTTGAATCCACTGCTGATTCCCCTATGCAAGGCCCCCTTTCTGGGTCTCTGTGTCCCTGCCAAGGAGTCACAGATGCAGAATTAGGGGAGGCCATAGAGATGATTTAGCTAAATTCTCCCATTTTTCAGATGAGGAAACTGAGGTCCATAAAAACCAAATGACAGTTATTATTGGCAGAAGAGAACTCTGTACTTCTTATACCCTAGTGTTCTCCCTAATATAGAATATTTACTCTTACAATACCATTGGGGTGTTCAGCTCAAGCCTAGGACCCTGACTTATGTATCTTTATATTTCCCTTATATAACTAATTTTGCTCATAGTAGATAGTTAATAAGTGCTAAATGAATAAATAAATAAATGAGACAACAAAAGGATGAAGGAACACAAGAAAGTGTGTGTGTGTGTGTGTGTAAGCAGGTGAGGAATCTTGAACTCAGATCATGGAAGGACAGATTTAAAGCTGAAAGTTATCTTAGAGAACATCCCCTTCATTTGTAGATAAGGAAACTGAGGTCCAAAGAAGTTAACTTGTCCAGATGAAAAGCATTTATTAAACACTACTATGTTCCACCCACTTTACTAAGCACTTGGTTAACTTACTTGTTAGGGTCATACTGATGCATAATAAGTAACAGCTGGGATTTGAACCCAGGTCCTCTGACTTTATTTGTTCAGTCATTTATCTATTTTTGTATCCATCTATCAATTTATTTATTCACTTATTTATATTTATTCATTTATTAATCCATTCATCCATTTATCTATCATCTATCTATCTATCTATCTATCTATCTATCTATTTATCTATCTATCTATCCATTCATTCATCCATCCACCCATGTAGCTACTTACCTACCTATCTATCTGTCTATCCATCCATTTATCCACCTACCAACCAGAGTAACATACAGGAATGATCCTAGATTCTGGGACCAGACTGGGACCTGTATTCAGATTCTGACTCTCTTACCCATAAGCTATGTGACTTTGGACAAGCCACACAAGCTGACTGGACCTCAGTTTCCTTATCTATAAAATATCTATAAAAGGGCTGGAGTCTGTGGCCTTAAAAGCAGAAAGCTCTGGAGCTATCATCCGTCCTATGATCTCTTCCATTTGTAAAGCATTTGGACCTTTCCGTCTTTCCCGCTCCCCACTGCCGAAGCAACAGCTCCAGGGTGAAGGACTGTGGTACTTTCCCAGTGGCTGTCCCTGCCAGTCAGAAATAGGTTAGGTTAGATGATAAGATAAAAAGGCCTTGCATGGGATTTCAAGGACTGTCCTGCTTAAAGACACTGGCCTCTTTAGGGCCCATTCTTCTTAAGTCAGATTCTTTTTAACTCCTCAAAAACAGAGAGGTCTTTCTGGGTCTCCTGTGAAGACAGTATGGATCAGATTGCCTCCTTCTCCCCATCTAGATTTTAAAATGGCCTTCATTTAAAATGGGTATTAGATCCTCAGACTCTTCCAGTTCTGACCACACTGGTCAGGCATTCAAGTTATCAACTCCCTCACACCAGCCCCTGATACATGCTAGCTCAATCCCCAAGAGACCACTTTGCAAAATGAATGAGGAATAAAACAAAATCATGCAGGATAAGGGATGCTTATATAATACCTGCTGGATTCAAGACTTGCCATTATCTGGGTTTTGGCCACCAAGGCAGTTCATCATTTTATTGCTGTTTGGTTGCTTCTTATTCTTCTTGACCCCATTTAGGGTTTTCTTGGCAAAAATACTACAATGGATTGCCACTTCCTTCTCCAGCTCATTTTACAGATGAGGAAACTGAGGCAGAGTTAAATACTCGCCCAGGGTCACACACAATATTGGAGTCCATATTTGAACTGAACAAAATGAGTCTTTTTGACTCTAGGTATAGTGTTCTACGTCAGGGCTTCTTAAATTTTATCTATGCACAATCCCTTTTCACCCAAGCCATTTTTACATGACCCTGGGTATGTAGACACATGAAATAGGTATGCAAATAAAAACATTTATGCTAATAAATCATTAAATTATTCTTTGTTATACACATAATTTCACCATTTATTAAAGATTAAAGCAAATTTGCATACTAATGAGATGAATGTGTTTATGTATTTTTACAGAAAGAATTAAATCTTGGAAGTATTTGATAACTTTTATGTTGCCAAATTTTGTGGATCCCCACATTCAGTTACAACCCACAGCTTAAGAAGCTTTTCTCTGTGCTCTGTGGCTCCACAGAGCTGCTCTTATCAATTTAGAGATGAGAAATGCATGCCATGAACAGTCTTCCCCCAAATCATAGAAGGAATAAATGTCAGTGTTTGAAATAAAATTTGAACTCGGGTTTCTGACACCAGAGCCAATGCTTTTTTCATGGTCTCACACTCTTTCCCAAATATACCCATGGTTATGAATTCTGGTCCCCTGAGCTAACTTAGCCAGATGGTTGTAGATTTTGATTGGAAACTCTCTTCTCAGGCTGAGTCTTGCTTCTCTCCTGGTCTTGGTGGAATGTGCTCTGATACTCCAAAGTATAATTTAAGGGGAGAAGGTGATATGGAGGGCCCCTCACCCACTTGTCCTTGAGTGTCTCCTCTGTCCATATACACTTGGTTCTGAATGAGTGAACCCCCCCCCCCACCTGCTAGGGACTGGAGTCACCTTTTCCTTAAAGTTCAGTTCAAATTCCACCTCTTACAAAAGATCTTTCTTAATTCCTCCAGCTGTTAGTACTTCCCCTTCTCATCCCCCAAATTACCTCATATTACTTTGACTATATTAAATAGATACACATTATATATCTATATTTATCTATATACACATATGTATATGTCTATATATAAATCTATGTGCATGTGTGTATGTATATATATATATACCTACACATATGTGGTTGTATCTATCTGCATGTATACATGTGTGTATATATACACATATGTCTGTATACCTGTATACATGTGTGTATACACATACGCATATAAACATAGATTTTTAATCTACCCCAATGGAATAAACTCTTTGAGGGACGATTGCTTTTTTTTTTCAAGGATAATTTTCATTTTTTAATCTTTGAGGGAAAATTTCAATTTGTTTTTCTATCTCTCTCACTTAGCACAATCCCAGGAATATTAAGTCAGTTGATTGACAGAGCTCCAATAGGAAGAAAGTATTCCTCTTTCCTCCAGATGTCAACCCCCTGAGGCAAAGCCTCCCTCATCCGGCTCTAGTTATAGCTGGGGAAGATAAATTTAACCTGGCACTATGGGAATTTCAATATTGTAATCCAGAGACCTGCTTCAGCCTTGAATTTTCCATACGGTCCTTCCTAACAAGTCCAGTCATTGCCAATTTCTTCTGGAATCCTAGGGCACCGACTCGTCCCTACTGCATCTTAGCATTTAAAGATTCACTGTCTCATCACTGATATTTCAGGTGTGCGAGAATGATGCTAGACAGTTTTGGGGGGGAGGCGCTTTTGCCTCATCTTTTAGTGAGTTCAGAAATTCAGGATGCATCTCCTGTGCGGTCTGACTTTGATGATGTCTCATTAGTCTATCAAAGCATCAAGGCTTCAAGTTTTGCTACAGGCTGACCCTGAGTGGGAAGAGTGTTAGCTTCCATTAAGCACAGCCTGGGGTCTTCATCTCCTTTCCTAATTGGTGCTTACAGCCACAGTAACTGGTCACCCTGAAAAGGCAAGAGTCAGTAGAACACACCTCCTCTCCTGCAGTATATCCCCCCACCCAACCTCTTTCAAAGAGAAAGGATTCTAGAACTGTGTTTTCCAACTACTGGCCCTTAGGACTGACATTGAGTCATGGCCTATCTGGCCAAAACTGACTGGTGAAAGTTTTAAAAAATTTGAATGCAGCACTGGTTTAATTTTCTTTCTTTCTTTTCTTTCTTTTCTTTTCTTTCTTTCTTTCTTTCTTTCTTTCTTTCTTTCTTTCTTTCTTTCTTTCTTTCTTTCTTTCTTTCTTTTTACAGTTTTAGTCAGACCTTTCTTTTTTGTTTTCTTTTTAAAACATTTTTATTATATCTTTTTATTCATATAACATATGCATGGGTAATTTTTCAACATTGATCCTTGCAATCACTTCTGATGAAAAAGTTTCTAAAATTTTAGTTCCTATTTCTAGTTCTAAATTTTGAGATCCTATTTAATTTTTAAAAATAATTATAACTTTTTATTGACAGAACTCATGCCAGGGTAATTTTTTTTTACATTATCCCTTGTACTCACTTCTGTTCTGATTTTTCCCTCCCACCCTCCACCCCCTCCCCTAGATGGCAAGCAGTCCTATATATGTTGAATATGTCGTAGTATATCCTAGATGCAATATATGTGTGCAGAACCAAACAGTTTTCTTGTTGCACAGAGAGAATTGGATTCAGAAGGTAAAAATAACCCGGGAAGAAAAAAAAATGCAAAGAGTTTATATTTATTTCCCAGTGTTTTTTTCTTTGGGTGTAACTGCTTCTGTCCATCATTGATCAATTGAAACTGAATTAGGTCTCTTTGTCAAAGAAATCCACTTCCATCAGATTACACCTTCATACAGTATTGTTGTTGACGTATAAATGATCTCTTGGTTCTGCTCATTTCACTCAGCATCAGTTTGTGTAAGTCTCTCCAAGCTTCTCTGTATTCATCCTGCTGGTCATTTCTTACAGAACAATAATATTCCATAACATTCATATACCACAATTTACCCAACCATTCTCCAATTGATGGGCATCCATTCATTTTCCAGGTTCTAGCCACTACAAACAGGGCTGCCATAAACATTTTGGCACATACAGGTCCCTTTCCCTTCTTTAGTATCTCCTTGGGGTATAAGCCCAGTAGTAGCACTGCTGGGTCAAAGGATATGCACAGTTTGATAACTTTTTGGGCATAATTCCAGATTGCTCTCCAGAATGGTTGGATCCGTTCACAACTCCAGCAACAATGCATCAGTGTCCCACTTTTCCTGCATCCCCTCTAACATTCATCAATCAATTAGTTTCTTAACCACTAATTATATAGTATTACATATAATAATCAGTAATTGATCTCTTCCTGCTTTTGTTCTAGTGGCCCTAAATATACATCATATGCATATTGCTAATAATCAAATGTCGGATATAAATACTGAGTTTTTTTTGTCTCTTCTGGTCCATGGAATTAATAGTTTTAATTGAATTTTTCTCCACTGCTCCCTCCCTTCTTGATTCTGCTTCCCTTATTCTTCTATCAATCAATGGATAACTCGGCATTTGAAGTTGGGGGACTTTGGTTCAAATATTTGCACAGCTTCCAAGGTGTGTGGACAATTCAAGTGATTGTCTATCTGGGTTTGTTTCCTTATTTTTAAAATGAAAGGGTTGGATGATTTACCCCTAAGATCCCTTCCATGTCTGGCGATTTATACTATATCTATGCTATATTATACCTAGCTATCTAAATTCTTTTCCTAATCTAAGATTGAAAAGCAGTGGTATCAAAGTCAAATAGAAATACAGGCTACATAACCATATACATATTGACTTAGAAAACCACATGTTAACATTATTTCTGTTCTATTGTGTTTTAATTTATTTTATTAAATATAACCTAATTCCATTTGAAGTGTTTTGTGTGTATAGGAAATTGAGTATCTAGTCTCTAACCTTTGATGAACAGAGAAATCAAAACAGGTAGTAGAGAATCCAGATGTTCTACCAGTCCATGGCATAGTATAACTTGGGAAATGTTATCTTAGAATCTGCTGTGGCTTCAAGTGCTCTTCCTGGCTTCCATATGCTGTCACTTTAGCCAGAAAGATTTTGTTGGTGGGTCATAGGCACCTGGGAAATCTGCTCCACCTGAACACAGCCTCGCTTCTGCCAGCAGGGACTTGTTTTCCCAAGAGAGTTACCTATTTATTCTAAGCTGAGGCTCAGGGCCTAGCATGACTTGGCACATAATAGGTGATGAAGGATGGTGTGGCAGTGGGCTTGCAAAAGTGTAAATGTCTCTTTAGAATCACAGGACTACAACTGAAAGGGACCTCAGAGATCATTTAGCTCAATTTCCTCATATCACAGATAAAGAAACTGAGGCCCAAGGGAGGTTCGTTTCCCAAAGCTATATAAGCACTAAGAGAAAGATACCATAATCTTATAGATTTAGAGCTGGAAGGGACCTCTTAGTCCTTTTATAAATGGTGAACTGAGGCCCAAAAGTAATATGACTAGTCCAAGATCACTCAGATAATAAAATCTGAATCTGGATTTTAAATCAGTCCCATGAGCTCTTTCCATTGCACCAAATAATTAATTAAAACTACACATTTTTATTTAGCCCTATGTGCCAGATACTCTGCAAGGAATTAGAAATTTAAAGATAAAAATGAAAGATCTTGCCTTCAAAGAGCTTCCATTCTGTGAGGCTGCCAAAGGGGAACTGATGTTGATGGCTGGAAAAAAGAATTCATAATTGTTTAGCCCTCCACAGAGTAGCATTACAAAATTTTGATTTAAGGAACTTTAGAAGTCATCAAATGAGATAATCTTTGTATAAATGCCTAGCACAGTACCTGGCACATAGTAGGTACTATTTAAAATGCTCATTCCCTTCTCTTACTTGTCCAACAATTCCATTGTTATAAGGAACAAATAAGATATTGGTAAAGCAGTTAGCCCATAGGTGTGTGATATAAATGTTAGTTATAATGATGATGATGATAAAGTTATAACAGAGATGGCTTGGCTAATAATTAGGAGAAAACTGTCCAATAAGTGAAAAGGGAGGGAATAGCTGTATAGAATAAGCTCCTTGACAGCAGGAACTGTTTCATATTGCAAAGAAAAAAACTGAGAAGGTAAATAGCATGCCCAAATTTATACAAGAAATCATACAATCATATAAAATGGGAACAGCAAAGTTAGATTTTCAGATGGCAAATCCTCTTGCCCTCCTCTTGCTGTCTGACAGCCTGAATAACACAAAATGAGCTTTTTTTTTAAACTATGGAAATTTCTGTGGTCAGGGGTCAGAGGCTGTACTTATTGTATACAGTGAGGAGACAGTGGTAATTCCTTGTAACCAGGTCAACAAAGCACTGATAGCATGCGCCATGGATATGCTTTTGTGTTATGTAATATTCTTTGTAATGTCACTCCCTTTATCTCCATGTACCCATTTCATAGGCAGGTAAATTCTAGTCCCAATCTTGTATTTATTTCCAATCCGAATTTCCAGGTATCTATGTGCTAATCATTTGCCTTGGTGCTTGGGACGGGATCTTTGGCAGAAAGACAGAATTAAAATAGTTCCTACCATCAAGGTGCTTACATTATATTGCTACTTCACTTACTAGACATAGTTTTCCCTTAATTATTGCCAAATCATCTCTGTTGCTACTTTATCATCATCAGCACAATCATCTTAGCTAACATTTATATTAGTACCTACTATGCGCAGGGCACTTTACAATATTTTCTTATGAGATCCTCATAACCCTGTCAGAAAGATGCTATCTTTATCCCCATTTTTACAGATGGAGAAACTGAGATCACACAGCTAAATGTCTAAGGCTGGATTTGAACTCAGGTTTCCCCACTCCAGACCCACTAATCTCACTCTATCTCCTCCAACTTCCTTAACTGCTACTTTGAGACACCAGAGACCATCTTCAAAGTTTGCAGTTTCTTGAATGAAATAGTATTTCAGGAAAGGTCAAGGAGAAATATAGTTGTGTCTCAGAAGGCAGTTCTCTTAGACTATAAACCAGATGCCAAAGCTTACCGAGGCCATCAGCAACAATTTGGCCTATTAGCCATCCTTCTCTGGCTTCCATTCACCGTTTCCCACTTCATTGCCTTCTTGTAGAATTATATGACCTTTTTCAGAAACTTGTGGCACAAAACCCCAGCCTCTGAGTTTATAAATGCAATATTCAACACTGAGAGGCTCCAACCCCTCAAACTCACACATATATATTAAATCATTTTGTTTCTAATAAGTTGTTAACTGGGGCAACAAAATGTCGCCTGAAAACCTCAAAACGTAGCTAATGTCAAGTGCTTCACAAACAGAGATTAAATCCGCTACAAGTACTTGAGGTTACAGTGTTTATGGCTTAGAGGACAATCTTAATTTTAACAGAGAGAGAGAGATAATTCAGAAACCATAAGACACTCACAAAAATCAACTTTGATCTTCCTTGATTATTTTACTTGAAATTTGTGACTGAAAAAGCCTCTGAAGCATCAGCATCCTTTGAGCTTCCATAGTCTGATTTTATTTGGAAAGAGTGTTTGAAAATGTTATTTTTGGTGATGAAACCTTTAGGATTTCTCTGCACAGTGTTTGTTTGATTATTAATCTTTCATCCCATTCACTCACCAAGATTTTGTATATGGTTCCTGAGATAGCTGCATTGAGCTCTGTATTACTTCTGGTGTGTCCTTTAGAATAATTAACTTTTTTGAACAGATGAATTCAGAAATGTTTTTAGATAGGGTTCAATGTTTTATTGTCCCAGAATAAGTTTTCCTCTTCCCCCTTCCTAGCTAAATGGGATCACAGTATAGTGTACTAGATTGGCAGCTAGGTGGTCTGAGATTTAGAATCAGGAAATTCTGAGTTCAAATATAGCTTCAGTCACTTACTAGCTGTGTGACCCTGTACAAAGCATTTAAATGTCCTCGGTTTACTTAAATGCAAGATGGGATATTAGTATAATCTTCCTTCCAGAGCTGTTTTGAGGATCATATGAAAATATATGTGAAGTGCTACATAGAGGATGCTGATAGGAAGTCAGGGCACCTGGATAAGAGTCTTGAGTCTGATAATTTGCTTCCTATGTGTTTTTGGCCAAGTACTAACCTCTAAGAGCCTCAGTTTCTCCATCTGTAAAAGAAGGCATTTGTTTAGATAGCCTCAAGGATCCTTTTCCAGGTTCAGGTCATCTGATTATGGGGCATATCTCCCCACAAACAACATACATGAAGAAGTGCAAGTAACATTTTGAAAGAATCTATGTCATAGGTAACCAGAACCATAGATACAAGGATTGGCCAAAGTAGTCAAATTTTGGATACTGACGCTGAAAACTGTCTGACCAAAATGAAGAAACATAAACAAGGCTTAGATTATGAGTGAGTATGGGTTAGCATTGAAAGGTCTAAGCTATATTGAACTGTTGGCAAATGAAGGGTCAAAACATAGGCAACGATGGCCTTTGTCCAGAGGTTCAAAACAAGCCACAGACAGAGCTGTAACTAAGGTGGAAGCAGAGGACCTGTACTTTTTCAGAAGGGAGAAACCTTGAAAAGAATAATTATTTCAGAGAAGTAATGGCTTCTTTCCCCTTGTGGCTGCCTTCCAGGTGAACCTCTTCCCTGCCTGGTCTTGCTCTGAATCCTTCCTCAGTCTTCCCCCAATGGCTGCCTTTCTAGCAAAGGGTCCTGGTATGTTTGAGCCAGTGTGAGGATGTTGGAGGCAGATGTACCAGCTTGCCTGGATTGTTCAATTTTCAACACGAGCTACGAATCGGGGCTTGATTTATTGTTTTGTTTATTGTCTAGGCTTAAGAAAGTGATGGAGAAAACGTTAATATTGTGTGCTGGATCTTCAGAGAGACAAATATTAAATATTTACCAGTACATAATAAGGGGGGAACGGGGGAGGCTATTTCTTCAGGATGTTGATACCATCTCCCTTCCCCTGCAGGCAAGTAGTGCCACAGGGTCTGCATCTCCCATCATCTCCTTGGTATCCTAGGATCTTTATCCTCATGGGCACTTTAGACTTTAGGCATCCCCACAATTAAATTTATCTTAAAGAGTTGATTAGAAAGAGCCTTTCCCCCCTCCTTTCCCTGGGTACTAGAATTGCTAATTATGGCACTGCCAGAACATCAGAGGAGGCAACAACATCCAAATATTGAGGCAGGGGTTGAGATTCAGTCTGGGGATAACAGAACTGATGTTGAGTGGAGTTTGTACCAGAAGACACTGAGCAGCATCTCAGAAAGAAATTCTACACTGTAGCTGGATGGAACCTTCTGGTTCTTGGCTTTAGTGGTCCATGGAGGGTGGGAATAAGGACTAGAAGACTTGTCCTGGGTCTTTTCTCTGCTGGGATTTATTGGTACAGGAAAACCCCAATTCCAGAAGCTGTTCTATGACTTAATAACCCCAAAGAGTTGCCTTGAAGGTACCAGGAGGTTAAGTGAATTTCTCAGAGATATGGTTTGTGTCAGAAACTGCACTTTTAACACAAATTTTCTTGACTTTGAGGTGCATTATCTTGGTATCTTTCATGTTCCTCATTGTGACAACCTAATAGTTTAATGCAGTTAAAGCAGCTGGATAGTACCATGGTTAGGGTGCTGAGTTCAAATGTGACCTGAGATTCTTATTAGCCGATTAGGGCAAGTCATTTAATTTTTCTCTGTCTCAGTTTCCTCCTCTGTAAAGAGGGAAAGTTAGACTAGAATGGCCTCTGAGGTTCTCTAAATCTATACAATTAGGACACTCTGAAGCTGTGGGATTCTGGGAGGATGCTCTCTGCAGTGAAGCCAGTTCTATCAATTCACAGCCACTGCAGAGGAGGGCCAAGTCCTCTGGGGAGCACTCAAGCTTCTATCTTGTTTTTCCTAATTCTATTTCAGTTAGCTAGTTGAATACTGGAACTCTGAATATCCTAAGGGCTGAGAGCCTGGGGAATTTGAAGGAGGTTTGAGAGAAGTAATAGAATCTATGATAGAATTAAAGTGTTTCAAAATACAAGCTACCCCCTCCCCTTTTAGATAAGCCGTGTAGACTATTGATTGTAAGAAATCCAATCTTACAGCTCATCTGTTTATCCTTGAGGATGCTACTTAAATATGGGTGGATGGGGAAGGGGAAAGAGGAATCACCACTGACTGGTTTTTCCTTCCCCCTCCCCGTAGAGCTTCCTGAGAAGGATGGTATAAGGAGCCCCTTTGGACAGATTTGATCAGAATTTATTACCTTTGAAAATCCCATGTTCCTTGGCTCTGCAGCAAACAGTGCTCATCCCCCTGCTAGGCTGGCAGCAGCTGAAGCAAGTGTTGAGCTGGTCCTTAGTTCCCAAGGAAGGATGGTTGTTTCATCCTTTGGCCATGTTGCTGCCAGAAAGGTTAGAGTTCAGAACCATAAGTGTTCTGGGCAAGAGAACTTGGAGCGACTGTATCTGAGTCTAGATTTTTGGGTTAGACCTTGTAAGAGACCCCCAACTTTTTGAGACTGAGATCAGCATACAAAGGGCTATTCCTTAGGCCATTAGATCATCATCAGGACCTTGTCACTTGGTCATCAGGCTGGCTTTGTCTTGAAGTGACTTTAGAAAATACTTTCCATTGCTATGAGTCAATGAAATGTATTTCTATTGAAAGAAATAGTTAAGTAAAACCAAGAGGCAGTGACTGTGCCTGATGGAGCACACACATACACAGCAGTCCAAGTCAAGTCCATAAGCATTTATTAAGTGCCTACTGAGTACTAAGTAAGGCATTGTGCTAAGCCTTAAGGGGACTATGAAGGATACAAAGGGTAAATAAAACTAAGAGACAGTGATTGTGCCAGATGGCACACACATATATAGCAGTCCAAGTCAAGTCAATAAGCATTACTGAGTACCAAGCCAGGCAATGTGCTAAAACTTTAAGGAAATCACAAAGGGAAACAAAGGGGAAAAAAACATTTTGGCCAAGTGGTTCAGTGGATGGAGTGCTGAGTCCAGAGTCAGAAACAAAGTTAGTTCAAATCTATCCTCAGACACTTACTAGTAATGATCCTAGTAAATCATTTAACCACTGCCTCCAATTCCACATTTGGAAAATGATAAAAATAGTATCTATCTCCCAAGATTATCATGAGGATCAGATGAAATAATATTTGGAAAATGCTTAGGGCAGTGTTAGCATCCAGTTGTTCAGTTATTTAGTTGTGTCAGAATTTTCATGATCCCATCTTTCCATGGTTTTTTCTTGGCAAAGATACTGGAATGGTTTTTCATTTTCCTCTCCAATGGATTAAGACAAACAGAGACTAAATGATTTGCCCAGTCTAGTGATGCCAGATTTGAACTCAGCAGTCCCTTCCCTCCTTCCTTTCTTCCTTCCTTCCTTCCTTCCTTCCTTCCTTCCTTCCTTCCTTCCTTCCTTCCTTCCTTCCTTCCTTCCTTCCTTCCTTCTTAGCTTTCTTCTTTTCTTCATCTTGCAGTCTCTAATGGAGATAACATGCAAACAATTATGTCAAAATAAGATAGAGACAGGATAAATTAGAGATAACCAACAGAAGGAAAGTGCTGGCATTGAGAAACATCTGGGAACATCTTTGAGCAGAAGGTAAAATTTTTGCTTGAAGCCATGGAAGTCTGGAGGTGTAAATGAAGAGAGAGAATTCCAGCTCTGTGGGACAGCAGGGAAAATGCACAGTTGGGCAATGGACTGTCTTGTCCAAGAGCAAGACCAAGAGAAAGAAATTCTACTTATCTGGATCCATTTTTGTTTATTAAATTGGGTTTGTGTTCTTTTGTCATTGAATGTTATCTTAATTTATATTATTATAATCATTGAATGACACTCTACTAGGTGCAGTGGGAAACAATTTAAGACTAAACCTGAGGGATTTGTAATCTCGATGGGATAGATGGGGCATTCACATAGGGAAAGAGAAATAAAATAAAGCAACTTCCTTGACAAACATAGGGTCTATTTCTGTACCCCAGCACCTAGTACAATGCCTTGCACATAGAAAGTACTTAAGAAAAATTGGAATTGAACTGATTAAGAGACAAATGATCATAACTGCTGAGGGTATGGGAGTTAAGAGATGGGGAAACTATTAATCAGCTGAAGTAATTAGGAAAAATGACCCTTTGGGGTAGGACATTAAAGTAGAAGTGGAATTTGGATAGCTAGAAAGAAAGAACAGGACTTTAGTCAGAAGGAACAAGCCAGGTACTATATTTGTAAATTTGAATGGGGATGCTTGTATTATAGTCATGTAATTCAGCTGATAAACTTCATGATAAGTATGAATGACTGAGAGTGAAGTTATAGTTTTGCTATTAAATTATAAATCCTCATTCATTTATAGATTAATTGACAGAATGATAATAACAAAACAATTGAAACTGAATGTAGTGAAATTATAATGATCAAGAAGAAATCCAAAGAAGAAATAAGAGAGGGCAGCTTCCTATTTTCTTTGTAGAAGTGAGGGACTATGAGGGAATGAAATATTGTGCATATCAGACTTTTTTTTAATATGGTGGTTAATTTTGATAAACTGTTTCCTTTCTATTGCCTTTTTTTTTTTTTTGGTAATTAGGGGCGGTTTATTGGAAGGGAAAGGGAAGAGAGAAATACTGGGAAATGTAGGTGATGAAAGAATAATTTATTTTAAAATTAAAAAAAAATCAATTATAAATATGTGGGAAAGTAGGCTAGTTAATTTTAGTAATATATATGTATGCATATATACATGGACATACACAAGTACCTGCACACATATGTGTAGCCACTTATAAACATGTAAACATCTATATATGTTTATACATATATTTGCATATATGGTCACATGTATTATTTATATAGCATGCATGTGTTTGATTTATGATTTAGAGTAAGACTTAATGAAATATAAATTTAGGTATAATTTGGCATATTAGCTATTTTCTCCTTTACTTAAGTGGGAAATAATATAACTCTCCCTGAATATTTTCTTGGAAAAAACCATTTTCTGGTAATAGCTACTGGATTCTTGTTCTAGCACAAGTGGGTACTTTGGGACTTATGAATAACTTAGCATCAAAATATCTTGCAAATCATTTTCATTTAAATCTTGACCCTTTCCGTAGCACAACATAACTTCAATTGCCAGCTGAATGAAAGGTCACATTTGTCCTAAATTGTTAACTCCTAGCCCCTATGTTCTCCTGGTGTTGCTCATCAGAGACTAGCGACAAAGAGAGACGCTAAGAGTATGTATATGATTAGTGGATTTTTTGAAAAATCTCACTAGGTTTCTCTGGTTACTTGTCTCACTAGCTCAATATCATGACAGTTGAAATGAATATAACTTGATTTCTTTAATAATTTCTTCAGGCTTCCAATAATTTTTATAGCTTTATTCCTGACACTCAAGGGATCACCATGTGGATTAGAGCAGGCCAGTATCCTATTAAATCGACTCAAGGATTGTTCCTTATTCTCCCTGCCAAAGAAGCCTCTCGACTTATGCCATTCCCTCTTGGCCTTAACATTCTTGGGGGAGCACAGTGTGGCCCCTTTAGTCACTTGATATACTAGCACCCCCAATGAATCAACCAGCTAATCAACAAGCATTCATTGGCAACAAGCTAGCAGCAGCTAAGTTCTATGCAGTGGATAGAAAGTAGGACCCCAAATCAAGGAAATCTGAGTTCAGATGTAGCCTCTTAAACTGACTAGTTTTGTGACCTTTAGTTTCCTCATCTATAAAATGGGGATAACACCTCCCAGCTTCTTGTGAGGACAAAATGAGATTATATCTATCCAGCTATATTGATGGACAGATAGAGATACATGGATCAAAACTGTGTGTTGATTAAGGTGAAACTGACATTTCCCCTTCATTAATGAACTCCAGGCACTGAAAATGAGAATGCAGAATTTATCTTTGTTTTAGAGGGTAAGATCTCCAGGGCATTTCAGTACATTACTGAAATGAATGATCATGAATTTCCCAAGTACAATTCAGTATTTCAAAGTGACTAAACACTCTACCTGCTCGTCAGGATGATGGATGAGATTTAATGTAGAGCTGACAGGTAAAATACTCACCTCATTTGTTATTTTCCAAACTCAGAATTCAAAAAGAATGGATGGGGAAGGGTGGAACATCGTGCATGGTTAAGTTTGTCTTCTTGGCTAATGTTTGTAATGAATCCAAAATGACCAAGATGCTTATAGAAATATAAAGAGTTCAATGGGGAAAAAAAACACTAACAAAAAATTAGCTTTCAAATTGGGAAAGGCGGTAGTGTCCTTGTTCCTTTATCTACCTCCAGAAAAAATGAAAAATTCTGAGTTTGAAATTAAAATTAAAGTCCTTTTAAAATAGGGGGAAATGAAGGCATTGATGACATTGCAGAGAAATAGGCTATGTTCTCATCATGAGTACAGAATCTCATTTTTCAGAGTGAGAACAAAGAAAGTGTCACAGTAGGTAGCAAGCTAGATTTGAAGTCAAAGGACTTGGATTGAGATTCTGGCTCTGTCACCACATGTGTCATCTGGGACAGATGGCTAAATTTCTCAGGGTCTCAGTTTATTGTTGTTCAGTTGTTTCAATCACGGCTGACTTTTCATGCCCCATTTGGGATTTTCTTGGCAAAGATACTGGAATGGTTTCCTTCTCTGGTTCATTTTACAACTGGTGAAACTGAGGTAAATAGAGTGAAGTGATTTGCCAGGGTGACACAGCTAGTAAGAGTCTGAACCTGGATTTGAGTCCAGGTCTTTCTGATTCTAGACCTGACATTCTATCTATTGTGCCACTTAACTGCCCCTGAGAACTCAGTTTACTTTTATATACAATTAGAGACTTGTGGTTTCTGAATTCTCTTCCATCTTTAAATCAAGGGCCTAAAACCCTAATAGCTTGTTAGTTCCATCTCTACTTAGCCAAGAATTATCTGTACAACTTGCCTGACAGATGACATCAGCATGTCCTTGGGGGCTTCCCATGATGGGGAACTGCTTGGCCCCGTAGGGCAGAGCCAGGAGCAATGGGGAGAAGCTGAAAAGAGTCACAGTTTGGCTTAATGTCAGGAAGAATCTTCCCGAGGACCAGAATGGAATAGTCTGCCTCAGGCAGTACGGGATTTGTCCATTTGCAGGCTGGGAGAGGATAGTTCAGATGTGTATTTCTCTTATTGTTAATGATTTAGAGCATTCTTTCCCACAATTTTCCCATGGAAAACTATTTGACCATATACTTTGACCACTTTTTTTGTTTTCCAAATTCTATCTAGAACATTTCAGTCTGGTGGTTTTTGCTTTTGTTTTGTTTTGTTTGAGAGGGGTGACTGATGTAGGAGAAAAATTGGTGGACTTGTAATCAAGAGACCCTATATTTGCATTCTCCCTCTGACTGTGATTTTAGGCAAGATCCTTAACTGTTATGAGCCTCAGTTTCCCCCTACATTAAAAAGAAATAATAATGCCTATCTCTAGAGTATTGTTGTAAGGATCCAGTGAAGTTATTTATGCAAGCACTCAGCAAATGGCAGTGTACTTTAGAAAAGTCAGCTATTATTAGTATTAAGTGGGTAAAACATTGCCACCTAATAAAATGGTTATTGCTTCAGGTATTGGGAAAAAACCTGAGTAATCGGAAGTGGAATAGATAAGAAGGAAGAAAGGAAGAAAGGAAGGAAGAAAGAAAAAAGAAAGGAAGAAAAAAGTAAGTAAGCAAGAAGAATGAAAGGAAGGAGGGAAGAGAAAGAAAGGAAGAAAAAAGCAAGCAAGTAAGCAAGGAAGAAAAAAGGATGAAAGGAAGGAGGGAAAAAATGAAGGAAGGAAGAAAAAATAAAGAAAGGATGTAAGAAAGGAAGGAAGGAAAAAGCCAGTAAGCAAGAAGAATAAAATGGAGAGAGAAAAAAGAAAGGAGAATGAAAGGAAAAAGAAAAGGGAAAGAAACAAAGAGAAAGAAGGAAAGAAAGGAAAGGGAGGGAGGAAGGAAGGAAGCAAGAAGGGCAGATAGATGGAAAAATAGATACAAAGACAGGTAGAAGACAGATGAATAGATAGAGGAAAAGAGAAAGGTGGATAGAAAGACAATAGAGAATTGACAGATAGATGGTATGTAGATGTCCATATGTATGGACAGATGGATAGATAGATGATAGGTAGAGAGATAAAATGGTGAATGAATAGAAGGTTGGATAGAGACAGGGAACTTTTAATTCTTTAGAATGTGACAGCTCCTGTGGTGAATGTTGGGGATACAAACAACGGAAGCTGTTTCTACCCTCAAAGAGCTTTATTTTTAATGACTCACAAAGAGGATCCAGACAGGGAAGAGGGGCAGCTGGCACATTGTGCAGATGAGCAGAAAGAGGTGGTTTCTGGCAAATGAAGGTGAAGTTCTCCTGTCTGATCCCAGAAGGTCTCACTTTAGTGTTTTCAAGGAGTGGCTGAATTGTTTGCCTTTTAGTCTAATGGATTCATTATCATACCACCTGCCTACCATGCAGGATTTGATTCAAAGCATTTTTTTCTGTCTAGAGATTCACCCAGGGTGACAGCTCCTGCAGCAGACACTTCAGTGCGCATTGATTTGAGAGGCTGGGCTGTTGTGGGCTCTTGGCTGTCTGCTGTGGGCCCTGCGGAGGAGATAGATCACTGGGGCTGCTCATTGCCGTTCAGAAGTCTGCAGTCATTAATCAGTGCCAGGCCTGGTTTATGGCTCGGATGACTTTGGCAACGCTACCAGTAATGATACCCAAAGGCCTTTGATGCAGAATGTGGACACATGGTCCTTCTGCTTCCTACTGTGTGTCAGAGATAGGGGCCCACAGATGGAAGATGTAAAGAGGCAGATTTTAACTTAATTATAGAGAAAAAAAGTCATAACAGTTAGAGGGTTCCCAAATGGCAAGAAGGTAACTGGAGACCCCCTTTCTGGAGATCTCGGTGCAAAGACTGGATGGCCACTTGTGTGAGAGCTTCCCAGCCTGGATTAGGCAGCCCATGAGGGCTCTTCCAGTTCTGACATTCTGTGATCCTTTGACCAGATTTTTGGAAAATTCATAGATGGACACTTTTCATAGAAAGGAAACTTTCTCCTTTCCCCCCCTCCTCTCTGGGATTCTGTTTCCTCCTCTTTAAAATAAGGATTGGGTGATGTCTAAAGTCTCTTGGCTCTGAATATTGGAACAAATCACAAGTGGGGAGTCTTGTTCTCACAGCTTCCTGAGAAGTTGGGGATTCCTATGTTCAATCAATTCTCAGATCCATTTGGTAATTTTTACAGAGAATCACTATCATAGGAACATCTCTTTGGGGATGGATCAGACTTCAAAGCTCATCTTACCTCCAGCTTTTTAAATTGTGCATCGTGACCCCATGTGGGATCTTGTCGTGTGAAGGTCATGAAATTATGACTAATATCAATAAGTTTTTGGTTTGACTATCTTTTTTTTTTCTATACTTATTTACTCGAGGTCATGTAAAAATTTCTCAGGTGAAAAGGGGTCTCTAGTAGAAAAAGTTTAAGAAGCCCTCACTAGTCCAACCATGAGGTGCAGAAAGGCCCTTTGTTTTACCTAGGGCAACACAGTGAATAAGAAGCAGAGCCAGGATATGACCCAGGCCCCTGAACTCCAAAGAAAGTGCTTTTTCCTAAGCCACACAACTATTTAATTCAAAAATCTCAGAACCAAAAGGGACCTTAAACTGATTTGATTCAAGCCCTTCATTTTCTTTGGGAGGTAGCATCACTCTTGTTCCGCTTGGTTCCAGATGGCATAACTAGGAACCATTAAGGAGAATTGTAGAGAAATTCATTTTGATATGATGTTAGGAAAAATTCCTTTGTAACTAAAACCATTCCTGAATGAAATGGGCTGCCATCCCCTTAGAATGCCAGCTCCTTGAGGACAGAAACTGTTTTTGTTTTTGTTTTTGGTTGTTCTTTGTAGTTTTTTTTTTTAATAGGAAGCAGTGTCTGACACATAGTAAGTGCTTAATAAAGTCAAGTTAACAACATTTATAAAGCACCTATTATGTTCTAGATACTATACTAACTGCTGGGGCTTCAAAGAAAAGCAAAAAGCAAAACAAACATACAAAAAACAAAGCAGCTGCTGCCCTTGAGAAGTTTATAGTCTAAAAGGAAAGAAAACTTGGAAAGGCTTCTTTCAGAAGGTGGGATTTTAGCTGGAACATGAAAGAAGCTTGGGGAGTCAGAATGCAGAGATGAAAAGGAGGAGGAACATTACAGGCCTGAGGCACAGCAAGGGAAAATGCAAATGAGTTGATGACAAAAAGTCTTGTCTGTGGATTAGCATAGAGGTGAATGTCACTGGATCATAGAGTATGTGGAGTGACTCTAAGATATAAGAAGACTAGGAAGAGAGAAAGAGGTGAGGTAGGAAAAACTCCAAAAGCTACATAGAAAATTTCATATTTCCTGGAGGTTATAGGAAGCCAGAAAAATTTACTGAGTGTGTGTGTGTGTGTGTGTGTGTGTGAGAGAGAGAGAGAGAGAGAGAGACAGAGACAGAGACAGAGACAAAGAGACAGAGAGATAGAGATAGAGACAGAGAGACACAGAGAGACAGACAGAGACAGACAGACAGAGAGAGAGAGAGACAGATACAGAGAGAGAGAAATAAAGAGATAGAGACAGAGAGAGACACAAAGAGGGAGACAGAGACATAGTCAGGCCTGCATTTTAGGAAGATGAGTATGATAGCTGGAGCATAGAGTGGAGTAGGGAGAGACTTGAAGCAGAGAGATGCTTCAGCAGGATTTGTGTCCATAGTGGCACAGGCAGTGCTAGAAGTGAGGTATTCTGATACCAAGGAAAGGGTTAGACTTTCCTTAAGGTTTATACCTGATGTTAATGGGATGCCCATTCCAAAAGTCTTTTCATTATCCTAAAAAAGTATTTTTAACTTTTGTAGGGCCCTTTCCCTCATTTTAGTGTTTTCCCTGAAAATTTTGTTCTTTATCTGGCCCAGAGCAAGCCAAGCCAAATGTTCCCACTGTCTCTGTGTGATGTCCCATCGTCAAAGCATCTGTGACCTAAACACTTGGCTTGCTCCTGATTAAATAATAGGGAGCTATTCATCTCTGTTCCCAGTGGGAGAACTTAAACTTGACAATTAATATCCACTAAAACAAAATTTCAAGAAATGATCATTTTTTTTTGGAAATGGAAGGAAGCTGCCATATTTTTATTACTCAGCAATCATGATCCAAAGGCACCGGGTGGATTGGATTTGAAAAATCTAAGCACCAATTAGCAGCATAGCCTCCCTGGTGCTTTTTAAATGCTGTGCTTTGTGGCCAAGGAAAACCTGGCTGGGTTTGACAGAAACAAATTGGCTTTTTGGTCGCTGCCAAGGATTCTGAGCCTTGGGGGCCTGCATCCCTGCCTCTTCTTTCAGAAAGCTGCTATATTATGGCAGGGATAACATCATGCAAGATGGAAACCAGCTTTCTTTTCTGGAAGTCTGAGAACACAGCGGCTTCTTATTGTACTCTCAGAGAAGGATGAAGACCAGACAATTACATAGTTGAGGCTATAATACATCTGAGAGGTTATAACATCTATTAGGGTAGGCCATCCATGTCAGTCAAACAATGAGCGTTGATTAAGTCCTTACTGTTTTCCAAGTATCCTGCTAATGGTTGGGGATACAATGATAGTTTCTGTACACAAGGACCTTATAAGGGGGACAGAGGGAGCAGAGGGAGGAACAACATATATTTATAAAAGCACATGCAAAATGAATGTATACAAAACAGATGCTCTGGGTAGGGCAGCATCATAAGGAATTTGAAGGAAACTAGTTAGAGATTCTAAGAAGTAAAATTGAGAAGTGCATCCCAGGTTGGGACTGTGGGGAGGGGAGAGAACCAGCACAAAGACACACAAATGAGATGCCATTTATGGGAACAGAACAATCTTCAGCTATCAGGAAACTGGAGATAAAGTGTTACCTGTGAAAAGAAGCGGGAAGATGGTCAGATTGGCTAGACCAAAAGGAAGGGGAGCTAAGGTGCTTAATAGATGCTTGTTATAACTTGTGGAGCCCACTAAGTAGTGCCTCAGTAAACAGAGCAATGAGCCTGGAGTCAGAAAGTTGAGTCCAAATTGGACTAGCTGTGTGATCCTAGGCAAGATAATTTGCCTCTTTTTCCTCAGCTGTAAAATGTGGATAACAATAGCATCTACCTTCCAGGGCTGTGAAATGTGAAAATATTTGTAAAATAAATGTTTGTTGAATTGAATGGAATTAAAATCAATGTATAATCTCCAAGCAGCTAAGTGGCTCTATAGTGAATAGTACATAGAATACTAGGTCTAGAATCAGGAAGACATCCTCCTGAGTTCAAATCTGACCCCAAATACTTATTAGTTGTGTGATCCTGGCTTAATCACCTCACCCTGTTTGTAAACTGAGCTGGAGAAGGAAGTAGTAAATATTCCAGTATTTGCCAAGAAAACCCCAAATGAGGTCACAGAATTAGAGATGACAAATGACTCATCGTCAACAACAACAACAATCCCCAGTGACTTGCAACTGGCATTGCTCCCATTCTGTATGTTTTCCAGTAAATTGGCTTTCTTCATTATCTTTAGCTTGTGCTGCCATTATGAGTCAGTGTTTGCCTTTTACTCTGCCTGGAATGCTCCATCATAAATTTTCCTCCCTTTTCCACAGAACTTATTTAGAAGATTGCTTAGCTAATTACTCTGCAAGGAGTATAGAGCCCAGTGGAAGAGGAAAGAAATGGATTATGAGATTGGAAAATGAGGTCTTTGGGTCCAAGATCACATCTTATACTACTTTATATTTTCTCCTAGGGCCTTGAACATAGGGAAAAGTAAAGGGTTAGCCTATGTGGAGGAAGGGGAGATGGGACCTCAGAAGCCAAATGAGAAAACAAAGGCCCATGGAGCTTATGACTTATTCCATAAATTAGTTTTGAATTAATTACATCTAGATCATGTAATTGTCCACAAAAGAAAGGGGGAAAACCCTAATATGAGCAGTCCTCCAGAAATAAAGTATCAAAAAGCATTTATTAAGCACCAACTATATGGCGGGCATAGCGCTAAACACTGGGAATACAAAAAGAGATAAAACATCCCTTGCTCTCCTTTTTCTTTTTCTCTTCTCTTTACCACATTCCATTCTCTTTCCTGTCTCTATCTCCTCGTTTTTGTCTCTTCATCTCCTGCAACTATCACCTTCTCCTTCTTTCCTCAATTCCTCTCCCATAAGAGAACCATTGGCTAAGAAAGATTAGAGCTGGCAGTGTAGAATACTTGAGTCCTAACAGAAAATAATTATCTCTGAGATCCAAGCAATTTGTGATTTTGCCAAAATCCGTGAAATTTCTGCATAAACAATAAGTTATTGAGGCTAAGCACAGAGCCCTTGGGGAAAATTCTGCTGCAGTTAAAAAATGAATAGTCCCAGAGGGGAGACCAGGCTGGGAGAGAATGTTTTCTCCTTATTCCTATTCCTTTTGGGATTCATCAGAGCCATTTAAAATCAAGAAATTTTAAAAGTATAAGGGAACATTAATTTATTCTAACCTCTTCTTTTTATTTAGTTTTAGTTTTATTTTTTTAAAACGGGAAAAGAGCAGTACATATGAAACCCCAAATATCATTATATATACAGCTTAAAAAATTCAAAATATAATCAACCATGAATATTAGTTTTTAAAAGTTTCTTATTTATTTCTGTTGCCCTCAGGATCTCCTTCTGACCTCTTCTGTGCATATTCTTTAAATATTTTTTTTCCTTTCTTCCTTTTGGGGCTACCATTTTCATTAACTCTTTCTTCTCCACCCCTTCTCCTCTCAAAATGCCTTCATTTAAAAAAACTTAGCATGGTCATTAGCCACGCACAAAAATGTATGACTAGTTCTTTACAGCTATCCCATCACATTCTGTGAAGAATGTTTATCATGCTCTTTTGAAGTTATTGTTAGTCATTCCACTGATTAAAATTATTGTCTTTCAAAGTTTATTTTTTTTACAATGTTATACTTATTGTATAAATTGCTCCCTTGCTCTACTTACTTCATCATTCATCAGTTCATATAAATCTTCCCAGCTTTCTCTGAGTATGCATCTTTTATCATTTTAATAAGTCTGTTCCTCACATCCATGTGCCCTATTTTGTTCAGCCATTTTTCAAGTGAAAGGAATCTTCTTAGTTTCTAGCTCTTTAATACAGCCAAAAATGCTGCTATGAATACTTTTGTATGTATATAACCCTCTTTCTTTCATCTCTTTAGGTTATATGCCTAATAGTAGTTTTGCCAGACTTAAGGATAATTATAGTCTGGTGGCTTTTCAGATATAGTTCCAAATGGCTTTCTAGTATATTTGTATCAAATCACAATTTAAAAAAATATTGCACTCGTGTGTCTTCCCAAATTTTCTTCAGCAATTGCCATTTTCCTTTTTTTTATTTACCATTTGATAAATTTATCATTTATTTGCCATTTGATAAATGAGAAATGGATTTTCAAAATTATATTAATTTTCATTTCTCTAATTATTAGTGATTTTTAAAAAGCATTTATATGATTGTTGATAGCTTCCTCTTCTTCTTTTGAAGAATATATTCATATTTTTGGACTTTTTTACCCAGTGGCTCATGGCTCTCATCCTTGTATATATAAATCAGTTATTTATCTTGTACATCAGACTTTTATCAGAAAAGCATGGTGCAAATATCCTTCCCCCTAGTTGTTTTCCTTCTAATTTTAGACATACTTATTATTTTGTATAAAAGTTTTCTAATTTTATGTAATCAAAATTGTCATCTTCTCTATCATTGGAAGGTCAATAACGCTTTTCCTATCCATATTTGTGAAAAGTATCTTTTTTGTCTCTCTAATCTGTTTGTAATGTAACCTCAAGTACCTACCTCCAAGAGCTGTTGTGAAAATCAAATAAGATAATAATTGTAAAGTATGTAACATAGTATTTGGCACATGGAATGTACTCTATAAATTTTGGCTATTATTATTTCAAGTGGAGTTTATTATATGGTTTAAGATCCAAATCTAATTTCTTCCAGATTGCTTTCTGGATTTTAATTGGAAACCTTGTTCAATAATTGCAGTCCTTGAGTTTATCAAATAATATGGTATGTATTTATTTGCTTCTGGGTCTTGTATTTTTATCATTGATCATTATAATTTTATCATCAATCCACTTTTCTATTTTTACCAGTATTAGTTTTGAAATTTCATTTCATTGATTTATTTTTGTTACATTTTTTAACTTCTGAACTGTCTCCCTTCTTCCTTTGTCCCACACTAGAGAAGACCAGAATTTCACACACACACACACACACACACACACACACACACAACACAACTATGCATACTTCTATTTGTCTGTTCTCTCTGGAAATGGATATCACTTTTCTTTATAGGGTTTTTGTAGTTGATTTGTGAATTTATAGTGCTCAGAACATTTTATTCTTCATTATTTCATGCAAATGTTTCCATGTCTTTCTAAAATCTATTATTTCTTATAGTCCAGTAGTATTCTATCACAATCACATACTACAATTTGTTTAGCCATTCCACAATTGAGGAGCATCCTTTTAATTTCTACTTCTTTGCCAAGTACTAAATAGTTTTTGGTGATCATTTATTTATAGGATGATTTGAGATCTCCTTCCTAACTTTCTCCCTCCCTTTATTTCCCTTGGTTTTCTAAATCTTTTATTTTTTTTAAAGAAATTTTGTGTCTCCCCACTCCCACTGCATATTTTAGAAAGTAATATTTTGGTAATCTGGTTATTACAGGATTGAATATGTAAATTAATTTATATAGTAAGGCATTTTTGTTACAAAGGGATGGTTACTCAAACGGTAAAAGCTAATAACTTTCCAATTAATTATTTCAATATTTATTTGTATTAAAGTGTTTTGTAGTTTTATTCATGTAATTCTTGTAGATGATGGGCTAGATGAACTCCTAAATATTTTATTATTCTGTGGGTATTTTGGATGAATCAAAAAAAATCTGTTGTTTGGTTTTGTTGGTAATGTAGAAAAATGATCAATATTTGTATTCATTTTATATCTTGCTACTTTTTTGATATTATTATTTTGATTAGTTTTTAGCTGAAGGACCAAATAAAATAACATTGTAAAGAACTTTACAAACTTTATAGTACTAAATAAATGCCTTATTACATATGAGATTCTCTAAGAATTCTACTCTGCAAAAAGCTATGACTTTATTGCCTATGTTTATTCTATTTATTTCTTCTCCCTTCCTTTCTTAATCTGATAACAGTTTAAAATCAAAACAAATAATAATAATGATCAATGAACATTTTTTATTTATTCCTGATGGCAATTGAAGGGCCTGTAACATTTCTCTAGTATATGTACTGTGAACTCTTAGTTTTAGATTTCTATAATAGTAAGGAAAAAAATCCATTTATTCCTGTGCTTTTAAACATATTTAATGAAAATGTTTTTTAGGAGTATTGTATTGTGTCAAAACCTTTTTTTCATGACTTTATATAATGATTTTTTTCCACTTATTTTTTATTAAAACAAATAATTAACAGCTATTGAATTTTTATTAATTGTTATTAACTTTAATATTCTATTTTCATATTGTAAACTCTTTAAAATATATTATTGTATGGACTGTTAATAATTTATTTGGTATTTTAGTGTTAATATTCATTAAGGTTATTTTTTGTAGTCTTCTTTTTCTGCCTTATTTTTCCCTGGTTTGAATTTGATAAGTAGAAATTATTGAGTTGTTTTAATTCAATATGCCTTGTTTTGTTAGTTTTCCACATTATGTATCAGGCACTATGCTGGGAGCTGGACATGAACGCAAATGTAAAAGTATATCTTAAACAACAGAGACTCATCTCAGAGTGCTGCCTCTGACTCTTAAAAGTCTTGTGACACTGAACAAATCACTATGTATACTTTTATTTGTGACTGAGGAAACTTTTGGACTATAAGTTGCAGGAAAATTGGGAGATGTGCTTTATTAGAGGAAATTTCCTTATCAGAGAATCTCCTAGAGGCACTAATGAAATCATACTTGCCAATTTAAAAAGAAACACAATTAGGATTGAAATGATAGGGGAGACCCAAGTAGAGATAGGAGAGAGGGTTCACATCTAGCTAAGGGGAGCAGGATAGGTGGATGGAAGCTTCCTAGCTTCCTACAGCACCTATTACAAGCCTTGAGCTTTCAAGCAGAGGAGTTAGGGGAATATATTTCAGATATGAGGGAAGGCAGACTCAGAGGCATCAAAGTGGGAGAGAATGGGTCCTTGTTTGAAAATTAATGACACAGATCTACATTTTCTAAATATGGGAAAGTCAAGATAGGCTAGTTACCATAATGTGGTCTGGTGAAAAGAGATTGGGTTTGATGTCAGAGGGCCAGCATTGAAATCTATACCATTTACTAGTGGTGTTAGCCTTGGAAAGTCATCCCACCTTTCTGGACCTCAGTTTCTCCTGTGTCTAATGAGCTGGTTGTTCTAGGTACTAGTGTCTAAGATGCCGTCTAACTTTAGTTCTATGATCCTTTTACTCAAAATGGATAATAATGAAGCACAGGAGTCATCCTCTGGTTAGGAGACATCTGAATTAGCTTTGGTATTTTCCAGATCTATACTATTGTTGAGCATTTTTGCTTGCTTTACTCCTGTGGTTCATAGCCTATTTCGTGGGAGTCTCATCCTTGCTTTTCATCAGATATCCTCCAATGCCCTCCACCTCTTCTCTGCCTCTGGGACTATTTTTGAAATCATTTGTGTATCAGCTTGGCAGTCTTGAGCTTGCAAAATGAAGTAAATTATTGAACACTTATTTCCATTATAAAAAGATCTTCCCTTTCCATAAAAGCTCTTTACTTAAGGTCTATGATTATATCAACTTTAAGATTCCTTTCAGCAGACAGATCCACAAAGATCCTCCAAACATGATCTGGGTTACAAAAATATGAATGCTATCCATACTATTCAGAAACACAATGGGGGCATACAGCAAGAGATGGTTATGTTGTCATTCATTCTTTCCCCCTTCTCTTTTCTCCTACTCATTTCTTGGAAACACACACACACACACACACACACACATATAATTTTGAAAAGAAGTGAACAAGGTGAATGAATGATCTGGGTAATTCCTTTTTTTCTTTCTGAGAGCTCAGTTTCTTAAATTATAAAATGAGAGGATTGATCTAGATGGTCTCTGAACCCTTGCAGCTTTGGAGTTGTGTTCCAAAGGATCACCATACAGCATTAGTCATACGGCACCTGGGAAGTGGACTCTGCCTCCCTGCCTTCCTGACTGGGATAATTTCTCTCAAGCTTTCATTCATGTGTGATTTCCTTTTAAGGACATCTTGGCAAGAGGAAGATGATAAGGAGGGTATCAAATCTTCATGGATCAGGGCAGATGGAGATGAATTCCTTACAATCACTGGGATGCCCACAGGAATGTTGGTCCTGGCAAAGCTATGAGAGATTGAGATCCAGGGTGAGAGTGGCCAAGATTGCTCCTTTGTCTGTCTCACTCATCCCTCTGCCTGGGCCACCATATGGCTCCTATTTGTCCAGGTGCTTCAAGGAACAATGATGGCATCTTTGTTTCCAAGAGCTTCCCATGTCATCCAGAAAGAGAAGGCTTGTAATGAATGGAGTTCATCTGGCAATCTTGTTCATTTAGCATGGACCACCCTGGTAGATTCAGCTGTTGTGTTTCTGTACAGAGTATTTCAGCATTCTCCCCAATCTGAGCTTTACAGTCTTAGTTTCAAGGTTTCAAGGATCTGTGATTTTCTAGTGTGGATACTTCTTCCACCATTGCAGATTGCAGCTCTACTATGATCAAAAAGAGGAGGCCTTAGGGAATTTCTATAGCACTCCAGAAACTATCCTCTCCTCCTCCTCCTCCCCCCATCACCATAGCTAATCTGATGATGATATGTCCAAAATAGAACTCATTAATCTACTTCTCAACACACTCCCTTTCTTATGTCTGTTGAGGAGGCCGTCATCTTTTTGATTTCTCAGATTTGTATTCTTGGAATCATCCTTAACAACTTACCTTTCCCAATTATAGTTCCATATCCAGATTGCCAAATGATGTCAATTCTTCCTTCCCAACATGCATTGCCTTTGTTTTACAATTACCACGGCCTCATCCCTTCTCCTCTGGAATGTTATTGTAGTCCTAAGTAGGTCTCCTTATCTCAAATCTCTTCTTTCTCCATTCCATTCTTTAACTAGTCACCAAGTCATATTCTGAAAATCTGGGGTTAGCCATATCACTCCCCTGTTCAATGAATTCCAATGAGCTCCCTGTTACCTCCTAAAATACTATATAAACTCTTCTGATTTGTTAAGCCCTTTTGAGTCTAGCTTACTTCTCTGCATGTAACAGGGTCCAGCCAAAAGGTCTTCTTACTCTTCCTCATGTACTAGTCTATCTCCAGCCTCCCTGCCTTTGCCCAAGTCAATCTCACTTGCCTGGAATAGTCTTTTTTCTCACCCTTTCTTCTTAGAATTCCTAGATTTTTTAAAATATCAGCTCAAGGGCCATTTTGAAACTTTAACTGATCCCCTCAAGCAAAATCTCCAGAAAAATACTGGATTTGGAGTCAGGGGACTTAGATTCAAATCCAGATTCTGCTATTTACTAACCACATGACTTTGGGAGTCATTTACCCTCTTGGGGCCTCAGTTTCTTTATTTATAAAGTAAGGGAGTTGGGTAAATGGCCTCTGTGATCCTTTACAACTTCACATATTCACACATATGTGCCTCCAAGTTTTATATATACACAGAGATATGTATATATATATATATATATATATATATATATATCAATCTCAATCTCAATCTTACAATAACCCTGTGAAGTAAGTACTATAATTTTTATTTTACAGAGATGACAACTATGATTTGGAGAAATTTGTAGCTTAACTACCAAGGACCAATCAATCAGCAAGCATGTATTAAGCATTTGCTGCAAATGTGCATAGGTGCTTGGTATAGACACATTCAAAGAAAGGCACAAAGAGGGTCCCTGCTCTCCACAAGCTGCCATTCTAATGGAGGAGGCCCATAATTAGGTGTCAGATACATCTAGAGACAGGAAGCTAATAAGTACCAGAGGTGAGCCCAGATTTTTTTGGTTCCATGACCAGCATTCTAATTGCCATATAAACGATGGCCTCAAAGGTTTCAGTCCCTCTCCTCCAATTCCCATGGTAGGGATTTGGCCTAAGAATAAGGGAGCTCAGCAGTTGGGGCAATATTTTTTTATTTTTATTTATTTATTTTTTGCGCAATTGGGAAGAAGTGGGTTAAGCACAGGATCACACAGCCAGGAAGCGTTAAGTGTCTGAGACCAGATTTGAACTCAGGTCCTCCTGACTTCAGAGCTGGTACTCTATCCACTGTGCCACCTAGCTGCCCCAATTGGGTATTATTTGAAGAGCTCTGAGCCTGTCTGCAAACCCCCAAGTCTCACCTCAAGAGAGTTCTGAAGTTTACTTAGAGATGCTCTGGAGGACGCTTCCTCCAGCTTCTTCACTCTTCATTCCACACACGTCCAATCTCCAAGGTTCAACAGGATCTCTGTATATAGACAGCCAGCACACAGGGCGGATAAGAAATTGCCTGTATAGTTCCAAGAGGACAAAGTTAGGATTTCGAGAATGCACGTTTCTGTGCAGAGACAAAGCTTCTTGTTCTCCGTCTAAATTCCTCCCTCCCTCCTCATTTCCAAACTCATTTTTCACAAGATAGAAATGGAATCTTGTACTAACCTTGGTCTGCTGTGGTTATTCTTGATCTCAGGAAGACGAAGATCTTTGGGTAGTTCATCTATTGCAGAACGTAGAGACAGAGCTAACCTGAAGAAGGGAATAGACTGGCCTTTGCCGCAGCAATGTCAGTATTGATTTTGCTGTGGTTCAGATTATTGTTTTCACTATTTATTAAATGAAATAATATTTGGAAAAACTTAGTGTTTCTCTTTGGAGCTATTCTTTTGCCCCTTTAAAACCTTTTCTCACCTCTTGATGGTCAGAAGGCGCCTCCTTCTATTAATTAGCCAGCTGTGGTTTTGAAACAAGACTTAGTCTTTCTGTGTACCATTTTATCTTCCAGACTCATTCTGAATTTCTTGCAAATTTTGATTTGGCTCTGACTCATGCTTTTTATTCGTGAAATGAAGGGATTAGACTAAATGACCTTTATGGTCTGTCCTGGCTCTGACATTGTGTTCTAAGATCCTTCCCAGCTCTGACATCCTGGGTTCTAAGGGCCCTCCCAACTCTTATATTTTATGTTTTAACTTCTATGACCATATAATCTATAAGGAAAGCTAGGTGGTACAGTAGATAAAGAGCCACACTTGGAGTCAGCCCACTTTTCTCCCTGAGTTCAAATCTGGCCTCTGGCACTTACCAGCTGTATGAATGACCCTGGGCAAGTAAGTCACTTCACTCTGTTTGGCTCAGTTTCCTTTTCTGTAAAATAAGCTAGAGAAAGAATGGCAAATCTCTCCAATACCTTTGCCAAGAAAACTCCAAATGGGGTCACAAAGCCCTGATGACTATTGTGATGGATGCTCCCTGGTGCATGGATCTTTTCAGACTTTTGCCAGACCTGATTGAAAGGAAGGACTCCTATTGAAATAAGATTCAAAGGATCTGAATTCATATCTCAGCCCTTCTATTTATCCCCTGTGTGACTTTGGACAGGTCAGTTTCCTCATCAGTAAAATGAAGGGGTTGGACAAATGACCCCTATTGTCCCTTTCAAGTACAGACCTCTCTGATCTTGTTATCAATGTTAGAGAAGTCAGTGGGCTCCCTCTATCCTGATCTCAACGGGTTGATGAACTGACTCACTTTGGAAGCATCAGTCCTGGCTTCAACGTAAGTCAGGGTTTAGTGGGCTGCCTAGTAGTTTTTGTTCTCCCTACTTCTTGCTCCTTTGGGTTTTTACTGTTAAACCATGTGGCTTTTCCTTTTGTTCCTTCCCCCAAACATGCCAAAGAAAAGAACCCATTGCTTTCACCATTAACTGATTCACCTAATTCTTCTGCAAAGCCCTTTTAGTCCCAGTAGTGGAGCTGGCCACAGCAATCTTTCTAAATCTCATCATGAAATTTGCCTGCTCAGAAACCTTTGGTGGCTCCCCTCTGCCTCCAGGATCAAGTCCAAACTCTTAGCTTGGTACTTAGAATCTCTTCACAATCTGTGCTCACTTTGCATTGCCAATGTTATCTTTCCATGGTGACCCTGGCCTCCTCCTTGAATTTCCTGAAAGCTGAGCCTCTGTGATTTCCATTATGGTCTCCCCTGTCCCCAAAAGATCAGATGAACACACAACTGGGTCAGTGCTGGTGCTGACATTGTCATCCCTACCTGTACAGTCCCAGAAGGGCTTAAGTGGACTCAGCTGATGGTGACAGGAGCCAGAATCTGAGCAAGGATAGAACTGGATTTGATCTGAGGTCGTGAGAAGAGGCTAGCCAGAGAGGACACTGAGAAGTGTGTGGTAGAAGCTGGGCTGGGCCGTCCCCTCTCTCCTTCCCTTTCTGATCTCTTTACTCTCTCCTTCTGCCAAACACTCCTTCAATAACCACTTCTCAACACTTACTATGTACAAAGTACATCTTGAAAGGACTTCAGGGACCATCTAGTTTAACCCATACCCAAAAGAGAACCCCCTCCCAGTATAACATGCCCAACAAGTGGCCACCTTGTGCTTGAAGACCTCCAATAAAAGGGAGCTCACTTTCTGCCTACTAAATATGCCCAGTGATCACCCACCCTCTGCTTGAAGACCTCCAATGAGGGGGAGCCTACTCCCTCCAGAAGCAGTTCATTCTACCATCTCTGTTAGGAAGTTTCCCCTTAACACTGGTCTAAACTTTCCTCTTTATAACTTTTACCCATAGCTCCTGATTCTGAGACCAAGTAGGACATGATAATTTTTCAGAAGCTTGAGCAAAGTTACCATAAGTCTTTTCTCCTAGACAATTGTTTCCAGTTTCTCCAGTGAATACTCATGCAACCCAAACCCAAGACCTTTCATTATTCTGATTGCAGACACTCTCTAGCCTATCTGTGCACTGAACAGGGTTGCCCAGAACTGAATATAACCCTCTAGGTGAAGTCGGACTGGGATGGAGTACAGGGGTACTCTATTTCTGCCTCTCTGAATGTAGACCGGGATCACATAATCTTCCTGGCCACCTCATTATGTTCCTACTGAGTTTCTGGTCCATTAAAACACTCCAGTCTTTTTCAAACAAGCTGCAACCTAACTAGGCTTCCCCTGTCCTACATTTGGGAGGATGATTTTCTTTTGAACCCAAAGGGAAGATTTTACATTTACTTCTATTTGATTTCATTTTATTAGGTTCATCCGGTGCTATACACTGCCAAGCACAATGCTCACAGCTTTGTCCTCTCAGGTGAGTTTTCCAGGAGTGATCATCTAAAGTCCATCAGCTGATCTGTATGCTGGGATCTTGTAGTATTTCATGATATAGCTCACAAAACACTTTATGATTTTTAAAATGCTCTCTTCCTAACATTTCATGAGAGGTGGGACAAGCTTTATTGTCCCCAATTTACTGATGAAAGAAATGGCAAAGGAAAAAATTCAGTTCAGCAAACACTGATAAAGTATAGAATGGGTACCTGAGAATAATGTAAGATATTGTTAAAGGTAGACTGGAGCCAGCCTGGGAAAAGACTACATTTCAAACTGAGGAATATACAATAAGTTTATATTTGTAAATATTTTACAAATCTAAAACACCATATAAATGTTTATTATTATTATTATTATTATCATCATTTTGCTCTAAAGCAGAATTTCTCAAGCTCTCTTTGTATCAAGATCTTCTTTTATAGTCTTAGGAAGTTTATGCATCCTTTTTCAGAATAATGGTTTTTGGTTATATTCATATTTTAAAAACATACTAAAATTTCAGATAGAGATTAGCAAAAACAGTCATATAATTTTTTTCCTGACTTCTCAGATCTATTTATGGAGCCTTTCTGGTTCTGGGGATTTTAGTCCAGGTCAATAACCCTTACTCTAGAGGCGATAGGGAGCCACTCCAGGTTCTGGAAAGTGAAGCACTTTCTAAAACAATCTGACACATGCTTTAGAAATGCCAATCTGGCAGTTGTGTGAAAATAAGAGAGCCAGAGGAGGGAGAGGATCAAAGCACAGAAAACAGATACTACTGAAGTATTCCAGACAAGAGATGTTGAGATTCTGAATCAGGGTGGTGGCTATGTGAGTAGAGAGAAAGGAGACAATTCAAGAGATATCAGAAAGAATGGACAAGATTTGGCAAGTAACTGGATATGTGGGGTGAGGAGAATGAGGAGCAGAGGAAGACTCAAAGATTACGAACCTGACTGACTGGAAAGATGATGGTACCCTTAATAACTAGGGAAGTTTAGGAGATGGATGAGCAAGGGTTGGCCAACTACTATCAACCTGCCTGTTTTATATCCTGGGCAAGGAAAGAATTTTTTTTTTTTTACATTTTTAAAAACAAAAAACTTTATTTAAAAATGTAAAGACTGTTCTTAGCTCCCCATTGTACAAAAACAGGCAGCTGACTGGATTTCCCCTGGATCTAATTTACTGATCCCTGAGTTAAAGGCAAAGACAGTGAGTTTCATTTTGAATACGTTGTGTTGGAGATGCCCATGGCAAATCTATTTGGAGATGTCCAGTCAGGTTGATGATGTGGGATGGGAGTTTACAAGAATCTAGGGCTGGATAAATAGATCTGAGGAATATCTGCATAGAGGTAATTGAATTCATTCGAGCTGAGAGAGCAGGGGAAGGGATAAAAAAAGAGAAAGGAAGAGAAAGAAGGAGGAAAGAGGATGAAAGATGTAGGAGAGGGAGAGGGAGGAGGGAGGGGGAAGGTTCAGTATAGACTTCATTTAGGAGGTAATCTAGTTCTTTTGTTTTATTTTTTATTTTTTACTATACCACTGTTATATAGTGCTGTGTTCAAGTCTATAATTCGATGGTATTTATTTTTGATGATTTAGGTAAGAGTAACATTCATGCAAGAGTTAACTGATATCAAAAATAGGGACATCGTTGACATTCAGTCCATCAACTTGTGTCAATCAATGTTTTTGGTTACTAAAGCTCTGTATGTCCAGCACTTTATATGTAATATTTCCACTATTAGAATGTGAGCTCCTTGAGGGCAGGTCTTATTCTCTTATATTAGTATGCTCAGCACTTAGCACAGTACCTGGAACATAAGTGCTTCATAAATTTTTAAAAATTTATTCATTTACTTGAGCTATGGAAAATATGGTCCCACTCTTCCAAGGAGTTTGGAATCCAGTTATGGAGCTGAGACAAATAATTCATTAATTCTAAAGATCTGTGCCTTCATCAACGTGGGGATTCTGCTTGTGGATACGAGTCACAGCTGCCTCGTGCCTTGTCATAGGTGTCATGAGTTCCTGTAAGCAAAAAGAATTCATCACCTGGTGGCCAACCTTTGGGTGATGAGACTTTTTGCACTGGTTCTCAACACAAGCAGCACCTGTCTCCAGGCTTCGTTGGATCTGCCCAAGCTTAGACACTGCTGCCTTCAAGAAGCTAAAATCACCTGCTCGTCACAATGAGGCAACAAAGGGAGAATCGTTGGATGGGATGCTCACTGGGGAAGTGATGATGGAGCTTTTTAATTCTTTAGTTAAAACACTAAATTATGTGACACAAAATATTAGAAAATCAGACACTGAAAGATAAGATGATAACTGTGAAGCTGGGTTACACTAGGGAAGGTTTTCTGGTAACATCAAAAGGGAATGGCAGGTATAATTGGTGGTCTGCAGAGCTATTTGCTTGTTCAGAGTCATTTAGTGACTCAGTATGATAAGTCTATTCCTATCTTGTAGATAGATCATAATTTTAAAGTGAAGATCTTAGCCTTCTAAGTGCTAACATTCTGTTCTAAGATCCTGTCTAGTTTTCTTATTGTACTTCATAGGCTTATTCCAGTTCTGACGTTCTATGTTCTAAGACTTTTTTTTTACCTTGGATGTTCAGTGTTCTAAACTTCTTTTCAATTCTGAAATTTTATTTTTTAAAAGCCCACCTACTCTGACATTCTTTATTCTAAGTCCTCTAACCCACTCAATTCTGACATCTGAGTAGATGTACTCAGACCTCTTGGTTTTGACACTTTTGGTTCTAAGATTCCTCCCAGATCTGATATTATATTCTAATATATATGTATATATATATATATATATATATAATATTATATTTTTGGTCCCTCCCAGCCCTGACATCCTGTGTTCTAAGGTCCCTCCCGGCCCTGACCTCCTGGGTTCTAAGGTCCCTCCCGGCCCTGACATCCCGGGTTCTAAGGTCCCTCCCAGCTCTGACCTCCTGGGTTCTAAAGGCCTTCCCAGCTCTGACCTCCTGGGTTCTAAGGGCCCTCCCAGCTCTGACATCCTGGGTTCTAAGGACCCTCCCAGCTCTGACCTCCTGCGTTCTAAGGGCCTCCCAGCTCTGACCTCCTGGGTTCTAAGGGCCCTCCCAGCTCTGACATCCTGGGTTCTAAGGGGCCCTGCTCTGACCTCCGGGTTCCAAGGCCTCCCAGTCTGACCTCCGGTTCTAAGGGCCCTCCAGCTCTGACCTCCTGGGTTCTAAGGGCCCTCCCAGCTCTGACCTCCTGGTTCTCATGGGCCCTCCCAGCTCTGACCTCCTGGGTTCTAAGGGCCCTCCCAGCTCTGACCTCCTGGGCTCCTAAGGGCCCTCCCAGCTCTGACCTCCTGGGTTCTAAGGGCCCTCCAGCTCCCGACCTCCTGGGTTCTAAGGGCCCTCCAGCTCTGACTTCCTGGGTTCTAAGGGCCCTCCAGCTCTGACCTCCTGGTTCTGGGCCCTCCCAGCCTGACTCCTTGGTTCTAAGGCCCTCCAGCCTGACTTCCTGGTTCTAAGGGCCCTCCCAGCTCTGACCTCCTGGGTTCTAAGGGCCCTCCCAGCTCTGACTTCCTTGGTTCTAAGGGCCCTCCCAGCTCTGACCTCCTGGGTTCTAAGGGCCCTCCTAGCTCTGACATCCTGTGTTCTAAGGCCCAGTTCTGACACTCTATTCTAAGGGCCCTCCCAGCTCCCACATCCTGTGTTCTAAGATATAGTTCTGACAGTCTGTGTTTTAAGGATCCTCCCATCCTCTGTTCCAAGGACTCTCCAGGCTCTGACATTCTGTGTTCCAAGGGTCCTCCCTCCTCAGGTATCCTGTGTTTCAGGGGACCTCTTAACTCTGACATTCTGTGATGACTATCTTCACTGAGAACAGGCCCTTTTTGCTTCCTATAGGTCTGGCATAATTTTCTAGGATCAATAGGGGAGGGATTGCTTATCACCTTTATGCCTCCTGACTGATGTGCCTCTTGTTTTATTTTTAATCAAACCATCCTCCAGACACCTTTTTGGTTGTTTTAATTACAAAATCACTTTTTTGATTGCATCTACAAAGGAGCTTTTCCTCTTATCAAATCCAGGCCACAATGAATTAAACAATCTCTCTAACACAGTGGGATTCTGATCCAGGATGCCAAGAGAGACTTTTTTTCTATACTGTAGTTCAGACCTTAAATCGTTTGTGTAATTAGGCTAGCCTCTAGTGGTCCAACTTAGGAATTGCACAATAATTTTCCCTCAGGAATCATAGGCTCTTTAGGAGCACAATTTTAAACCAAAAGGGACCTTAGAAGCCATTGAGTCCAATCCTTGAGAGGAATTAAATTCTAATAAGTCCAAGTTTTCACTTAATTGTTATTTTTTAAATGAACATGTATTTATTTCTCTTTTCCCCCTTTCCTTCACCTTTCACCAATCATCCCCCCTTAAAAAAAGAAGAAAGAAAAGAAAAAGGAAACTTCCATAACTAAATATGCACAACCAAGCTAAGAAAATCCCCTCATTGGCTACGGACATGTCCAAAAATGTCTGCACCATTCTGAATTTTGAGTCCATTACCTCATTGTTACAAAGTAAGTATCATGCTTCATCTCTGGTCTTTTGGAATCAAGTCAACTACCATTTGTTGGGCTCCTACTGTATATGCAATGCTTGAGATAGAGAGAGAAAAATGAAATGATCTGACCTTAAGAAGTTTTTACTGGAAAACCATTTAACTGACCTCAAGTAATTTTTATTCACTCTTTCAGTTATTCAGCCAACCAATTATGAACTGGATAGCAGCAGCTATAGGTGGCCCAGTCTAGAGTCGGGAAGACCTGAGTTCAAATCTAGCCTCAAGCATTTAGTAGGGAAACCAGAAGGTGGAAGTGAAAAGGAGCTTCATTCCAGGTTTGTAGTAGAGTCCATGCAAATTCATGGAGTAGGGAGATTGAATTAAATGATCCTGATGGTCCATTTTAGCTCTAAATACTATGATTTTATGATCAATAAGGTCTTTTCTAGCTATAAATCTTTCTAAGTCTGTGACTTGCTTTAGGAGATGATTTAAGCTGACTCAGTAGAGTTGAGGAGTGTGTGTGTGTGTGTGGAGTGTTGTGTATATATCTATTCTATCTATCTATGTATCCATCTATCTATGTATCTATCTATTATTTATCTATCTATCTATCCTAGCTGTTTATCTATCTATCATCTATCTATCAACCTATGTATCTATCATTTATCTATCTATTTATCCTAGCTGTTTATCTATCTATCATCTATCTATCTATCTATCTATGTATCCATCTATGTATCTATCTATCTATCATCTATCTATCTATCCTAGCTGTTTATCTATCTATCTATTCTTTCTATCTATCTATCATCTATCTACCTATCTATCTACTACTTTTATAGTACTATAGCAAATAGCACTATTTTTATAAGAAAGAGTGCTGGATTCTGGGCCAGGAGAGGGGGCACCTGTCCTTAGAGAGTCAGGTAGGAGATTCCTTGGCTGAGCTGATGATTCCTAACCCCTGACTTATAGTTCCCCATTTTCTAGGTCAAGGGTTGATATAGAGGCAACAGGCAAGGTGGCTCCCAGAGAAGGGCACCATGGTGAAGGTACCTTCAGAACTGGCAGATGGGAGCTGGCAAGGGAGCCTATCACACTACAGAGGGGAATGGACTGAAGTACCCCTCGATGATGTCAGTTACTCTTAGCACAGTAGAGCAAAGCTCCTATCATACCACCCTAGTTATGGTTCTTAATATATAGCCAATACTGTTCTGTCTGCTTCTTTGTATCACAGTACATAGCAGGCTGGCCTTGGAGTGTTTCTGGGACTGCGATCCTAGGTCACAACACCTTTTGGTGCTCCAGGCAAATCTTTTAAAACTTTAAATTGCAGACTAGTGGGATCTTCACTAATAGAGGAAGTTTCCTCAAACTGATATAACTCATTTTCCTGCATATTGATTGAATGATTAATTTTGTTATTGTCTTTATAGCCCCAGTGCCTAGCACAGTGCTTGGCACATAATAGGCACTTAATAAATGCTTTGCAATACGTGCAGGGGTCCTCAAACTCTGGCCTGTGGGCCAGATGTAGCAGCTGAGGATGTTTATCTCCCTCACCCAGAGCTATGAAGTTTCTTTATTTAAAGGCCCACAAAACAAAGTTTTTGCTTTTATTATGGTCTAGCCCTCCAACAGTCTGAGAGACAGTGAACTGGCCCCCTATTTAAAAAGTTTAAGGACCTCTGTAAGCCTGGGTAAAGGATGGATTAATTTTTATTTTGATTTCTGTGGTCAAATACCTAGCACATAATAAGCGCTTAACAAATCCTTGAGTTGAATTTCATAATTGAAAGCCAGAACTGGTCAGGAAGTCTTCCTCAACTTTCTCACAAACACAGAATTCATCCATCAATCATCATTTCTGTTTTCTCTCCTCTCTCCTCTAGGACTTTGGCTATAAAGCAGTTTTGAAGAAGCAACGTTTAGTTTTCATTTCAGAAATAATCTTGTAAAAGAACAGGAAGACCCTTTCAGAAGGCAATGGCATCTCTGGTTCGGTCTGAGGCATCTCTGTTTTTTTTCCTCCTGTAAGGGGATAGGAAGAACACGGGCCTGCACTAGTGGACACTTGACCCAATGGATGACCCAGCATCTATGGCAGTCAATTTCATTTCATCTACTGCAGTGAGTGGCTCTCATTCCAACTGCAGCAATAATTGACCTTATCTAACTTTCCTCCCTGTTAGAGAATGCAGGCCTTATTCTGTATCTCCAGGCTACTCCCTCTCTCCTAAAGGATTTTTACCACTAGTTCTCTGAAATCTTGATTGGTCGTTGCTTTGATCAGACTTCAAAGGTTTTTCAAAGGGATTTCATCTCATCTTATTACTGTGGTCAGGATATAGATCATTCTGCTGGTTCTATTCATTTCCCTGTGTCAATTCATACAAATCTTCCCATAGTTCTCTGAATCCTTTATAGTCATCATTTCTTATGACAGTAGAATTGTATTACAATTCTATGCTATCATTTTTCAGCTATTCTTCAGCTGATAGACTGAAGGATTTTTGATTCCAACACTTTTCTACAATCAAAAGTATAGCTATATTTTTTGCCTTTTTAAAAATTATAGCCTTTTACTTTCAAAATAAATACATGAATAATTTTTGATATTCACCCCTACAAAACCTTGTGTTCTAATTTTTTTCCTCCCTTCCCCCTCCCCCAGTCAACAAGTGATCCAATTATATGTTAAACATATGCAGTTCCTCTATACATAGAAAAATCTACACCTCGGGGCAGCTAGGTGGTGCAGTGGATAGAACACCAGCCCTGAAGTCAGGAGGACCTGAGTTCAATTGTGACCTCAGACACTTAATACTTCCTAGCTGTGTGACCCTGGGCAAGTCACTTAACCCCAATTGTCTCAGCAAAAAAAAAAAAAAAAAAGAAAAGAAAAAAAGAAAAATCTACAGCTATAAATATTACTGTGCATGTAGGTCTTTTTTATTTTTGGTCATTGATTTCCATGGGGATATATGTCTAACACAATATCTTTGGGTCAAAGCAGTTAAGTGAATTTTGGGGTATGATTCCAAAAAATTTTCCTGAGTATATTGCACCTGAGTATTTGAGAAGTTTGTAGCTTCACTAACAGTATGTTAGTATACTTATCCTCCTATGTCCTTTCAATGTACCATGTAACAACACTTGATTTTACACAAACAGACCTTATTTAATGTAATTAATTAGCTTAGTCAAAAAAAATGATGTTAGGGGAAATAGCATTCCAGGGGGCAGTTAATCCCACAAGAACACTGTCATAAATCTAGTGGCAAAGAGTTTTCAAGTCCTTACGGTTAGGGCTGCAAATATATTGTGATGATTATAATGTATCAGTGATATTTTTGAGAACAACACTAATCAGAGAAAACTTAATTCTGTGCTGTTTTAGAATGTTCTCCAATTGTCTAATCCCCACTATTAGCCTTATTTTCCAATTACCTTGCAGACTCCATGAGGGTGAGGACTATTTTATTTTTATAGTACCTCTCCTATAACATCTAGCACAGGGCTATGTACTTTTTTTGAGTAGGCATTGAACAAAAACCTCCCGAATTGTTGTGAGATTGCTTGCTTCCAATTCCATAGCTATGTTTTTTTAAGCACACTCTTTGCCATCTCCCTCCTGGGGTTATTGTGAGGCTAATCCTGCAAATTCTAAGCAGGATGATTTTCATTGAGTTTTCTCCTCCATAAAATGAGAATGCTAAACTAGCTGACCTCTAAGATCTTTGCTGCTTTGAAATCCTATTTTTGCTGCTTTGAAATGCTATGATCAAATGCCATAAAAATGGGAGGCTGCTGTTAATATGTTAGAGTTTGATAACATTCTGTACTCAGTGTACTCTGGCCTGGTCACAGTGTACCTATGGTATTGTGCTCAGATCAGGGGATAGCATTTTAGGATGGATAGGGAACACAATGTTCAGAGCAGAGAGACCAGAATGATGAGGGGGGTCAGGGTAAGATGAAGGAACTAGGGATACTTAATTGAGAAAATAGAAAGTTTGAAAGTGGTAAATAATAGAGAGCAGACCTCCATTTTCAAGGATTTGACTTGCAGGGCAAGTCAAGTCAACAAGCATTTTAAGTAAATGCTATGTACCAGGTACTGTGTTAAGTATTGTGAATACAAAGAAATGTAAACTGATCCTGCCCACAACGAGTTCACAATCTGACGCTGGAGTCAACATGCAAATAATTCTGTTTATGCCAGAGATATATAGAAGAAATTGGAGATAATAAATAAAGAGAAGGCACCAGTATTTGGGGAGATCAGAAAGGTTTTTGGCAGGAAGGTTTTTAAAAGTGGAAACTTGAAGGAAGATAGGGAAGGAGGAGGGAGAGAATTCCAGACATAAATGACAGCCAATAGAAGTACAAAGAAACTAAGAGATAGAATTTCTTAGCCAGGAACAGCAGAGGCCAGTGGCCCTGGATCATAAAGTATTTGGAGAAAAGTAAGATGTAAGAAGACTGGAAAGAGAGAAAGGGTCTGGGTTATGAAGGGCTTTAAAAGCCACAGGATTTTCTATTTGATCCCAGAGATCATCAGGAGTTACTAGAATTTACTGAACAGTCTTGGGGGAAGGAGAGACATGATCATACCTAATTTTTTTTTATTAAATCTTTAGATTTACAAAACATATGCATGGGTAATTTTTCAACGTTGATCCTTGCAAAACCTTTTGTTCCAAATTTCCCCCTCCTTCCCTCCACCCCCTCCCCCAGATGGTAGATAGTCCAATATATGTAAAATATGTTAAAAATATATGTTAAATCCGATATATGTATACATATTTATACAGTTGTCTTGCTGCATAAGAAAAATCAGATCAAGAAGGAAGAAAAAAACTGAGAAAAAACCCAAAATGCAAGCAAACAGCAACAGAGAGGGTGAGAATGCTGTCGTGGTCCACACTCAGTTCCTGCAGTCATCTCTCTGGTGTAGATGGCTCTCTTCATCACTGAACAAGTGGAACTGTTTTGAATCATCTCATTGTTGGAAAGAGCCACATCCATCATAATTGATCATCATATAGTCTTGTTGTGGTGTATAATGATCTCTTGGCTCTACTCATTTTACTGAGCATCAGTTCATGTAAGTCTCTCCAGGCCTCTCTGAAATCATCCTGTTGGTCGTTTCTTACAGAACAATAATATTCCATAACATTCATAGACCATAATTTATTCAGCCATTTTCCAATTGATGGGCATCCATTCAGTTTCCAGTTTCTGGCCACTACAAAGAGGGCTGCCACAAACATTCTTGCACATTCAGGTCCTTTTCCCTTCTTTAATATTTCTTTGAGATATAAACCCAGTAGTAGCGCTGATGGATCAAAGGGTATACATAGTTTGATAACTTTTTTGGGCATAATTCTAGATTGCTTTCAGAATGATTGGATGTATTAACAATTCCACCAACAATGTATTAGTGTCCCAGTTTTGCCACATCCCCTCCAACATTGTCATTTTTTTTCCCTGTCATTTTAGCCAGTCTGAGAAATGGTATCTCAGAGTGGTCATAATTTGCATTTCTCAGCTCAATAGTAATTTAGAACACCTTTTCATGGGGCTACAAATAGTTTCAATTTCTTCATCTGAAAATTGTTCATATCCTTTGAGTATTAATCATTTGGAGAATGTTTTCAACTATTATAAATTTGAGTCAATTCTCTATATATTTTAGAAAGATCATACCTATTCTTAAGGAAGAATATTTTAGTAATTGAGTGGAAGGTAGAGATTAGGTAAAGACTAGAGGCAGGGAGACTAACCTGCAGCTCCTTAAAGAGTCCAGGTAAGAGGTGCTTTGAGCTTGCATCAGGGTAGTATGAGTGTCAGAGCAGAGAAAGGAGTGCATTTGAGAAATATGAAAACTATTGCCTTTCTCTGCTTAATCCTAGAGTCAGAGATGAAAGGTTCAGTTTCATGTCAGGTTGGGAAACAGCACCAACAAGAAATACTTCATAACAATGAGAATAGTTCCCAAATTGAACTGGCTGCTTTAGGAGGCAGAGGTTTCCTGGTTAGGGATGGTATGGTTTCTGAGGTTTCTTCCCTGATCTAAAATTCAGTGATTTTATGATATGCTTTTTTAAATTAAAAAATTAAAATTAAAAAAAGTTTTTTGTTGATATTTTCTGTTTTTTATACTTCCACTACTATACTTCCCTTTCTCCTTCCTATACAACCATCCCATATGACAAATATTTTTTTTAAAAGAGGAAAAAAATCAGTATAAATAAGCAATACATTGAAAAAGTCAGAAAACATGTACCATGTGTAATTTTTGTGGACTTTTCACCTACACAAAGAGGTAGCTTAGGCATATCTTCTTATCTCTCTTCATTTGAGTCTTGTTTGTAATTTTGTAATGCTCATGTTTGAGGTTTTTGGTGGGTCATTTTACATTGTTACAATTACTGTGTAGCCGGTTTCCTTGGTTCTGCTTCCTTTACCTCGCAACAGTTCAGAGAAATCTTCCCCCGGTTCTCTGTATTCCCCACACATATCATTCCTTAGATCTTAGTAATATTCCACTATATTCATGTAACACAATTTGTTTAGCTATTTCTCAATTTATGGACATTGACTTTATTTCCAGTTCTCAGCCATCTGTGATCTATTCTTTGTTGTATAGAGTGAGAGGTCATATGGTGTGGTGGAGGGAGAGAGAGCTGGGGACTCATATCCTGCCTCTGATAAATACTAGCAACATATCTGATCCAAATATGAATACAGATGAGTTGCCAGCCCACACCAAGAGGGGTGGTACCACAGAGACAATTTCCATATCAGAAGTTCTCTGTAGTGATAACATTTCTGGACAGGGTCTGACCAAAATATCTTTATATCTCTATCTAAATCTAGGATCAGGAGAACAAAGAAACAGATGCAAAGCTACAAGGGACTTTTAGACGCCGTGTTGTCTAGCAGGAACTGTCACACACACACACACACACACACACACACACACACACTCTCATGGAATAGCATAATTCCTGTCACATAGTAGGTATTAAATGTTTCTTAATGTTTATGTTCTGATCAACTGATCCAGAGAAACTGAATAATTGGACCATAGTCACATAGCCAGTACATAGTAGAGAGAGCCTTCTAATACAGATCCCCCTCTCTGTCTCTGTCTTTCTCTTTCTCCCTCTTTCTTTCCATTCTTCTCTCTCTCCCTCCCTCTCCTCTCTCCTCTTTTTCTCTTTGTTCTTCTTCTTCCTCTATCTCTCTATATGCCTTTTCTCTTTCTCTCTCTCTCTCTTTCTCCCCCTTTCCCCTTTTTTCTCTTCCTTCACTGTCTCTTTCTGTTTCTTTCTCTCTTCTCTGTCTGTCACACACTCTCTCTCCCTTTCCCTCTTCTCTCTTTCTCTTTTTTCTCTTCCTTCTCTTTCTGTCATTCTCTTTCTCCCTCTTTCCTCTCTTCCTCTTACCCTCTTTCCTTCTCTCTTTCCCTTCCTCCTTCTCTGTATGTATCTCCCTCTTTGTTTCTCTCTCCCCTCTTTTCTTTCTCTCTTCCACTCTCTCATTCTATCTTTGTCTGTCTCTCCACCTATCTCCTCTCTCTCTGTTTCTGCTTTAATGTTGTTTCTCCCCTAAAGCAGTGATTTCTTCTAATGGAAAATGTCTCATTGAAGCCAAAAAGGACAGACTCTTGATAACTAGCTCCTTAATCTTAGAATAAACCTTTACAAGCCTTCTTTATTTTATTTTATTTTATTTTATTTTATTTTTTTGCTATTCCCTCTCCCTTGATTTCTTAACAGAGATGTTTTTATTTTGAGGGCTAGATCTAGGATATACTGGGTATTTCGTTTATCATGGCATGGGGCTGGACTCTAAAATCTGTACTTGGGATTTTTAAAATTGCATTAGGAAGATTTCAGAACCCCCCCAAGATTCTGAGTCATGTGGTAGAGGTCGTTCCTTTCTGTCTCATCCCCAGAGCTGAGGGTGTGATGGTCCAAAAGGGCCTCAGGAAGCTGGGCTCTACAGAGGCTTTCTGCATTCCCTCATTTACATGCTTCTTTGAAAGGATCCAGGGGAGGGAGACAGAGTCCATCAAGTCTGTGTGAGCAGCAGAGGCTCAGGATTCTGCATATTCCTCTGGACTTCAGACACTACCTTTCCTGGAATGGACTGGGCCCTCTGCAGCTGCCTTGGCCCTAAATGGGTAACAGCCCAATCTCTCCTTCTGTGTTCTAATAACCCATACTGTTTTATCACTGGGGGAGAGGAACCCAGGAAAACAGAAAAGGGCAGCCAAGAGATATAGGAATGGGAGTGGTGAAAGGCCATTTATCTTCTTGTATCAGTGATAGAAGACACACAACCCCCAATGGGTAGGGATTAAGGTAGAGGAACAAAAGGTCTTACCTTAAAGAACAGTTCACGATTTGAAAATTCTGCTGGTACACAATCTCTTCAATCTTTTTATTAATGCTGATGATGTCTCAGTAAGTAGTCATCATTCCCACTTCAGAGATGGGGGACTGAAACTTAAGCATAGGATCTCAAGGAAAGAAAAGGTCAGCGTTGCTATCTGTTCATAGAAATTGGACTTCAGATCATTTTTTAAGTGTCTGAAACTGATGTGATGCTGTAAACGACTCTTGTGGGATTTAGAGAACTTGACTGATAGAGTGAATTTATCCTTTTACTCTTCCAGAGTATCTTACAGATACAAAGAAAGTGTGGAAGTTGGGGGTGGCGGTACAGAGAAGACATGCTTTCTAGTAAGAGATAGAGTTAAAGTTACCCACAGGAGGAGGAAGGAACTCAATTCAACTTTTTCTATTCCACCATTGCTCTCTCATCCCTGTTATTTTCACAACTCAGATGCCAAAGAAGGGGTATGCTGACAATGCTGGAAGGACTTGGGAAAGACTCCTTATTTCTCTATGCCTCAATTTCTTCCTCTGGACCAGATATCAGGAGTTCTTAACCTTTTCTGTATCTTGGACCCTTTTGTCAGTCAATGTGGGGAAGCCAACAAAACCTTTCTCAGAGGAATATTTTTAAATATACAAAATAAAATCCATAGGTTAAGAACATCTGCATTAAATGATTTCTATTTTTCTTTTGAATTGTGAATTTCTATATTCTAAGGCCCTTTCTAGCTCTAACAGTGTCTGTTCTAAGGACCTGCCTAGCTCTGACATTTTAGACTCTAAGGGCACTCCCAGTGCTGACATTCTGTGTTCTAAGTACCTCCCTATCTCTGACATTCTCTGAGAGAGAGCAAGGCCCTCTCTGCTCTGACATTGTGTTTTTCATTCTCTTCAAGTTCTCATATTCTATTTTTAAGATACTTCTAGCTGTGACATTCTCTGTTCTAAGGTCTCTCCCATACCTCTGCCATTCTATGTTCTTTTTTTTAATTACAGCTTTTTATTGACAGAACATATGCATGGGTAATTTTTTACAGTATTATCCCTTGCACTCACTTCTGTTCCAACTTTTCCCTTCCCTCCCTCTACCCCCTCCCCTAGATGGCAGGCAGTCCTATACATGTTAAACATGTTAAAGTATATCCTTGATACAATATATGTGTGCAGAATCGAACAGTTCTCTTGTTGCACAGGAAGAATTGGATTCAGAAGGTAAAAATAACTTGGGAAGAAAAGCAAAAATGAAAATAGTCCACATTCATTTCCCAGTGTTCCTTCTCTGGATGTAGCTGCTTCTGTTCATCATTGATCAATTGGAATTGAATTAGATCTTCTTTTTGTCAAAGAAATCCACTTCCATCAGAATACATCCGCATACAGTATCGTTGTTGAAGTGTATAATGATCTCCTGATTCTGCTCATTTTACTCAGCATCAGTTCATATAAGTCTCTCCAAGCCTCTCTGTATTCATCCTGCTGGTCGTTTCTTACGGAACACAATAATATTCCATAACATTCATATACCACAGTTTACCCAACTGATGAGCATCGATTCATTTTTCAGTTTCTAGCACGAAAACAAAAGGGCTGCCACAAACATTTGGCATATACAGGTCCCTTTCCCTTCTTTAGTATCTCTTTGGGGTATAAACACAGTAGTAACATTGCTGGATTAAAGGGTATGCACAGTTTGATAATTTTTGCTCTCCAGAATGGCTGCATCCATTCACAGCTCCACCAACAATGTATCAGTGTCCCAGTTTTCCAGAGTTCCTCCCCTCCAACATTCATCATTATTTTTTCCTGTCATCTTAGCCAATCTGACAGGTGTGTAGTGGTATCTCAGATTTGTCTTAATTTGCATTTCTCTGATCAGTAGTGATATGGAACATCCTTTCATGTGAGTAGAAATAGTTTCAATTTCATCATCTGAAAATTGTCTGTTGATATCCTTTGACCATTTATCAATTGGAGAATGGCTTGAATTCTTATAAATTAGAGTCAATTCTCTATATATTTTGGAAATGAGGCCTTTTTCAGAACCTTTAACTGTAAAAATTTTTCCCAGCTTATTGCTTCCCTTCTAATCTTGTCTGCATTAGTTTTGTTTGTACAAAAGCTTTTTAATTTGATATAATAAAAATTTTCTATTTTGTGATCAGTAATGATCTCTAGTTCTTCTTTGATCACAAATTTCTTCATCCTCCACAGGTCTGAGAGGTAAACTATCCCATGTTCCTTTAATTTATTTATAATCCCGTTCTTTATGCCTAAATCATGAACCCATTTTGAACTTATCTTGGTGTACGGTGTTAAGTGTGGGTCCATGCTTAGTTTCTGCCATACTAATTTACAGCTTTTCCAGCAGTTTTTGTCAAATAGTGAATTCTTATCCCAAAAGTTGGGATCTTTGGATTTGTCACTAGGTTGATATAGTTATTGACTATTTTGTCCTGTGAACTTAACCTATCCCACTGATCAACTGGTCTATTTCTTAGCCAGTACCAAATGGTTTTAGTGACCACTGCTTTATGTCATTCTATGTTCTAAGCACCTTCCTATCTCTGACATTCTGTGTTTTAAAAGTCTTCTTAGCTTTGATATTCTATTTTCTGAGCTACTTCTCATACCTTTGACATTCTCTGTTCTAAGGACATTCCTAACTTTGACATTTTAGGTTTTAAGGGTCCTCCCAGCTCTGACGTTCTCTGTTCTTTTTTTTAAATTTTTAAAATTTTTTTTATTTAATAGCCTTTTATTTACAGGATATATGCATGGGTAACTTTACAGCATTAACAATTGCCAAACCTCTTGTTCCATTTTTTCTCTCTTACCCTCCACCCCCTCCCCCAGATGGCAGGATGACCAGTAAATGTTAAGTACATTAAAATATAAATTAGATACACAATAAGTATACATGACCAAAACGTTATTTTGCTGTACAAAAAGAATCAGACTCTGAAATAGTGTACAATTAGCTTGTGAAGGAAATCAAAAATGCAGGTGGGCATAAATATAGGGATTGGGAATTCAATGTAATGGTTTTTAGTCATCTCCCAGAGTTCTTTCTCTGGGCGTAGCTGGTTCAGTTCATTACTGCTCCATTGGAAATGATTTGGTTGATCTTCGTTGCTGAGGATGGCCAGGTCCATCAGAACTGGTCATCATATAGTATTGTTGTTGAAGTATATAATGATCTCCTGGTCCTGCTCATCTCACTCAGCATCAGTTCGTGTAAGTCCCTTCAGGCCTTTCTGAAATCATCCTGTTGGTCATTTCTTACAGGACGTTCTCTGCTCTAAGGACCTTATTATTTCTGATATTCTCTGTTCTAAAGGCCACCCCAGGTCTGATATTCTGTGTTCTAAAGACCTGACGATCTCTGTTTTAAGATTCCTCCCACAGCTCTGACATTCTCTGTTCTAAGGACCTTCCTAGCTCCAACATTCTGTGTTTTTCACTTCAAGCTCTCATATTCTATGTTCTAAGATACCTCTCAGAAATGACAGCTGTCTTCCAAGGTCCCTCTCACTTCTGGCATTCTGTTTTTTGACTTTCCACATCTCCCAATCCCATCTAACATTGTCTTTAATATTCTAACATTTTGTGATCTTAATTTGTATCCATCGTGCCCTTGCTATTAGCAGTGATCTCACTTCAGTGTTTGTGAGCAAATGCAGCTAGCAGACCTAACCCTTAGAGCCTGGTCTCATCCTGTTTTTCTTTAGCAGCTCCTCTTCCCAAAGCCTCCTTCCCACATTCAAGCAATGGCGCTGATCAGGTTTGATCACATGGTGCTGTGTGTGGGATAGGGAGGATTCAGTGTTCAGAGCCAGGTACCGCTCCAGTGCTGCTCTCCATAGAATCCTTGATACCTCATGAAGGCGGCCATAAAGATAGAGAATAGGAGCCATAGAAACAGCATCAAGTCACCCATCCTCATGAAGTTTGTTCTAAGAACTGTTCCAGACTTGGGTGGGGGTGAGGGGGTGGGGAGGTAGGGAGACAGGGAGGAATCATTCAGCTTTCATTCATTCCCAGGTCCCTACACCCATCCCTCCCCAAGTCCTTCCTATTATCTTGAGGCCTTCATTCCCTAACAAAATCATATAGTAAGAAGCCAGGCTGCAGGATGATTTCAGAGAGGTCTAGAGAGACTTACATGAACTGATGCTAAGTAAAGTGAGCAGAACCAAGAGAACATTCTACACAGCAACAACAAAATTATATATAATGATCAATTCTGATGGATGTGGCTCTTTACAACAATGAGGCGATTCAGGTTTCTCTCTGTGTCTCTATCTCTATCTCTGTCTCTTTGTCTCTTTCTCCCTAATGGGAAAAGGAGAAGGCAGGCACTAAAGACCAACAAGTTAGACAGACTAGCCCATGAAGGACACCATCTTTCCCTGAAGGATCCCTTTCATGCATTATCTAAGAATCAGTTTCCTTTTCTGCTAAACTCTAGTTGAGACTGGAGAACTTGGAAACAACTTCCTCTTTATTTTCCTGACTAACCCAGCTTAGGGAAAGATTTGGAAGTTCTCCATCCTGGATATTGGGTGGAAATTTGGATTAGCATTAGTACTGATATGGCCTGTGCTCAGGAAGGGATAAGTAGGATGTTTCTATGAAGATCGACAGTAGCTATGGCAACACCATAAATTATAGAATGAGAAGGTGAAATTGAACTCTGGTGAGAAAAGCATTGGTCTTGGAGTCATCAGATCCCAGTCCACGTTCCAGCTTCGCACTTTTCTGGTCATGTTATCTTAAACAAACTTCCCTCAGCCTCAGTTTCCTCATCAATAAAATGAGAATCCTAAAGCCTACACTATGTACCTCATAAAGCTGGGGTAATGACTATGCTTTATAATCCAATGCAGAATCTAAGAGATGAAGGGGCCCTGATGCTTCTCTTCTATCCCAGAGCTGAACAAGAACCCTCACAATCCAAATGGTCATCCAACCTTTGCTTGAAGTTCTCCAGTGAGGGAGAATCCCAAAACACAGTAGCCACTGAAGTGACTCATCCCACTTTTAAAGTACTCTAGAGAAACGAGCCATTATTATTTCTAAGGTCCCTGCCAGCTCTAATATCCCATTGTTCCTTGACGCTCTAAATGATTTCTTAATATTATGGACTTTTTCAATCCAGAGAAGGAGAGGCTAGAGACAAAAATGAATTACAACCTCATGTTTTAGGCAACACGGATATCTGTAGAGGCTCCCTTAGCAGTCATTTCTGCAGATGTGGTTCGCCTGCATTTTGACAAAATTGGATTGGACAGAGGCTGTTGACTCTAAGACATATTGTGTTCTGATGGATTCCTACAAGGAGAGAGTGATGGACTTTGAGTTTGAAACTCTCCTTGGACATTTATTAGCCAAGTCTTTTTGAACCTCAGTTTTCCCACCTCTAAAATGAGAGACTTAGTCAGACTCTATGATCTCTAAGACCTTTTCCCTATCTAAATTTGAATCCAGAACACAGAGCACGTTCATTTATCTGGGAGGTGTGGAATGTCCTTCCTTTTTATCTTTGCTTTTCAGAAGTTCAATACCCTTTAAAAGTTGGATAAACATATACTATAAAGTATATCCTAGAGGAAATCTTACTGAATCCCTGGAGTTGACTTACCTTGTATTTTTATCTTGTGGGCACTGTAATTTTATCAATCATCTTACACATGAGTATGTTCTCTCAGGATAGTTCTAATTTTTTTTGGTAGCTCCCAAACCTGGCAGAGTGTCTGGCACCCAATGAGCACTTAATGCTGTTGATTGATTGTTTACGTAGATCTGGTCAATCCAATTCTATCCAGCCAACATTAATAACTGCCTATTCAGTTCCAGGTATCAGTGATACAAAGGCAAAAATCAGAACAATTATTGCTTTTGAGAAGCTTAGATGCTACTGTTCCTGCTCAAGAGCAGGGGCATGGAGCAGTGGACCTTTCCAACACAAAGGTGTTGCTAGGAAGCAGGTTGCTTTTATTTCCTGAAAGTATTTTAAAGATAAAAAGTACTCATTAACTGAAAGACAAAGGTTCTGTAGTGGCTTGTGTAGGCCCTGATTTAGTAGTATGGCTAACCGATTTGACTCTTGTCATATCCAGTAAAATAAGCCACTCCAGACTTCTTGCATTTATGGCTTCTGTCTAATTGAGGATGGCCACTGAGATGCCAGATCGTGAAAAGGTGACGCCTTCGGGCATTAAATATCTTGGTAACAGAGATGGGAATGAGAAATGAAAGTGGGGCTAGCAGCCAACTCTGGCCTCTTGATGGCTTCAGGGGGGAAATGAAGAATAGCATAAATTTGCTGCCCTTCTCCCTTATTATTCTCCAGAGCCGGAGGCCTTCTGGTCATCTCCGTATGCTGAGGTTGACAGATGGCTTTGCTCATTTGTTTTACTGCCTGCAAAGATGCTTGTCCACCCTGGTCCCTGTAGGTTCACTTTAGTAGCGAAGGATTTCACCAACAAAACACGACTTTCAAAGATCGCTGCCTAACGCAATATAGAGAGATTTCTTGTGATAAATCAAAGTGGACGAGGAAGCGCATGGGGAAAAGAGGTTTTCAAAGGATGCAGCAGTAAACAATGAAAAACTCCAAGTGGTAATCACCAGGGTATCCTTCAATAAATTGCTAATTTGGGTCCATCAAGAAAACACCATTCTGGCTTTGAAATTTTCAGAGATTTGGTGATTCAGCCCAAATTTGTTGAGTCAGTAGCCTGAGAGAAGGTTGGCTGATTCTATCCAAATCCAGCTGGGAAATGCAGTGAAGAAGGATTAACCTGGGATCCAGAGTAAGATGGAGGTTAACCTAAGCCAAGTCATGTCATCAAGCCTTAATTGAGCTCTATATGCTAAGCTTTGGGATGTCAAGGTCTAGACAAGTCTATTATTTTCTCCTTTCCCGAGTGTTCTCCATATTATACCTCAAGATTGCACCAAAGAGTTTAATAATAATAATAATAATAATAATAATAATAGCTAGAATTTATGTTTTAGGATTTGCAAGGCACTTTTAGCACTTTTTCTTATTTGAGCTTCTCAACAACCTTGTGGATAATTTGATCCTCGTTCTTTAGATGAAGAAAACAAGGCCCCAAAAAGTTAAGTGACTTGGACAGGACCAGTCAACATCATCCTGGGTCCTCCTATGTCTAGCCTTCATTCCATTCCCCCAACCCTGAGTCTATAGAGGTTTGGCAGCTGAGAAATCAGATTTCTTTCTTTCTTTTTTTATTTAATAGCCTTTTATTTACAGGTTATATGTATGGGTAACTTTACAGCATTGACAATTGCCAAACCTCTTATTCCAATTTTTCCCCTCTTACCCCCACCTCCTCCCCCAGATGGCAGGATGACCAGTAGATGTTAAATATATTAAAATATAAATTAGATACACAATAAGTATACATGACCAAAACGTTATTTTGCTGTACAAATAGAATCAGACTCTGAAATATTGTATAATTAGCTTGTGAAGGAAATCCAAAATGCAGGTGGGCAAAAATATAGGGATTGGGAATTCAATGTAATGGTTTTTAGTCATCTCCCAGAGTTCTTTCTCTGGGCGTAGCTGGTTCAGTTCATTACTGCTCCATTAGAAATGATTTGGTTGATCTCGTTGCTGAGAATGGCCAGGTCCATCAGAACTGGTCATCATATAGTGTTGTTGTTTCCTTCCTTCTCCATTTCCTTCCTTCTCCAAGGCTCAAAACATTGGCGTTATTCTCAGTTCTTTATTTTCTCCCCCTCCCTCTGCTTCATATTTACTCTGTGGCCAAGGCTTATTGATTTCATCTTTGTATCATTTGTTACACGTGCCCCCTTCTCTCCTTGGACATTTCTTCCACCATGGAGTAGGCCCTTATCCACCCAGACCCAGACTACTGCAATAGCCCACTGCTGATTTTTCTCCCTGCCTTAGTTCTCCCCCTATTCCAATCCATCATTTACTCAATTGTCAAACTGCTTTTCCTTAAGCACAGATGTCACTTCCCCTTTTCTATTAACTTCCATGGCTCTCTATCATCTCCTGTATAGAACAGAACATTCTTGATTTTATATTCAAAACTTTTCTCATCTTGGCCCCTTTCAGTACAGAACAGCTCCTTATTTCCTTTATCACAAAAGAAATGTTTAAAATATAAAAGACTCATAAGTAAGCATTAACAAATACTTAAAATATAAAACAACATTTCACCGCCTTAATTATACTGTTCTCAATGCTAAAGGCACTTTGTAGGACTGGGCGACAGGTATTTCATTTTTTATTTAGCTCTGCATCATTGGAGCAATTCACCTAATCCAGATTTGTAACATGGATCTCCTCTTTGTTCCTCTCTCTCTCTCTCTCTCTCTCTCTCTCTCTCTCTCTCTCTCTCCCTTCTCCCCACCCACCCCATTTCTATATATCTGTATATATATATATATATATATATATATATATATATATATATATATATATGCCCACTACATATAAATGAAGGAATTGAAGTCAAAAGAGGTTAGATGATTCACCGGAAGTAACAAAGACATTATTAAACAATGGTTATAGTTGTTCAGTTGTGTCCAACTTTTTGTGATTTCATTCTTGGATGGTTTGCCATTTCCTTCTCTAGTTCATTTTATGTGAGGAAACTGGGGCAAACAGGGTGAAGTGACTTGCTCAGGATCACACAGCCAGTAAATGTCTGAGGCTAGATTTGAACTCATGTAGATGAGTCTTTCTGGCTTCAGCCAGGCACTTTATCCACTGCACCACCTAACTGTCTCCTTAAACAATGGTACTGGAACTCAAAGTAAAGTCTTTCTCTTTAATACATCTCAATGCAAAGTAATTTGGGGAGGGATAGAAGGTTAATATATTTGGAGAGGGGGACAAGGAGGACTCACCTGAGTGGCTCCTTGAAAGAAACCAGAGATTCTCCACATTTCCTGTGCCAGGCTCTAAGAATATATGGTCTGGCATTAGAGGGGAGCTGTTACACTTACAAAAGGAAATGATGACTCTCTAAGTATTTGTGAAATTCTTCTTGCACTGAGGAAGTTCTCCAGTGATGGGGAGCTCACTACTCCAGGAAGAAGCTAATTTTTCCTGAGACTTAAGGGATAGATAGAAATCCCAGAACATAAAGATTTGTCTTCCAAGGATACCATCCCCTATTCCAACTTATAAAACTCTGGAACTCTGTCTGGTGAGGCTGATTGAATATCTTCTTGCCACTAACATTCCCTCTGCTCTGTTCTCTTCATTGATTAGGTCCAGAAAGTCTTTATTTCCCCATGGCCTTCCCACTTGGACTAGTGACCATTCAGTTTAATTTCCTTCATAATATTTCCTGACCTTTGATCTTTATGAGTTGGGGAGGGGAGAGTGATGGTGAAAAGGGCTCATAAAATCAATATCATCATTTCAATCCTGAGGTACAGCCGAACCAAGCCTCCCCTTCATTGCTTGGGAGCTCATCAGATAGAATGACCTTCCCATCCAGAAAAATGATTCCATATGGTAATGCAATCACAAACGCGACACATCATTTTCCTATGGCTAGTTCCCTGCAGAAAGCCTCCAAGAACGCCATCCTCTTAAAGCGTATCAGAGGATGCTCACGTCCCTGTTAGCACGTTGATTGACTCCCCTTTATAGGGGAAACATACTTGGTTCGGGTTCGTAGCGTCTTATTTTAAGGGTTCATTAGGCAGCTGTACAGTGCACGAGGTACCTGTAGAAGCAGAGATTATCTCAATATGAATATAAATGCCTTCCTTATGATCCACACCATTACAATCAATAACAGGTGACTTGTTAAGGACAGACACTTAAAATGAAGTGTGTGGGGCTGTACACACTAATCTTTTAGTAAATGTGATGCTCTTTCTTCCCCCTTCCTTTTACATTTAAGAAGTCAGTATGAAGGAAGAATTAAAGCATTTATACTCTATTAAGCATCACCTTTAGAACCTGGTTGTAGGCAGGAAAACAAATATATGAAAATATCATCTCACTTAATGAATCTTCTTTGTCTCTTTGAACTGTACTTGCCCGTGCTATGGAAAATATTTATTTTTCTAGCTTCCATCAGAACTCCACAGATGATTCAGCAAAGACCAAGCCTTCTTGGGAGCTCTAATATATGCAGCAGAATTTTTTCATGCAGAAACACGGGTTTTTAAAGTGATGAGACTGGCAGGAGGAGCACGGGCTGGTCCAGTGATGTCTTCTTTCTGTCTTCAGAGCTGTTATCTTTGGTTCTAAGTAGACCCCGAAGGTTCAGGGCTGGAACTCTGGAACTCCAAACCACTGCTGATATTCTTGACTACATATTCAGAAATCAGAACTACAAAATCACAGAAGGAGAAGGATGTTAGGGGCCACCGAGTCCAACCTGAGCCTGAACAAGGAAATTTCTTCCAGCTGGTCTCTTCATGAAGGCTTCCAGTGATGGAGCCCATCCCACCATTAGACAGCCTTAGAAAGCTGTTTTTAAAGTTTTATTGTTGCCCTATGGTTTTACATAGGTTTCTTTTCTTTTTAATCTTCTTCTCTTCCCCCTTCTTAATTATATTAGTTAACATTTAGATAGTGCTTACTTTGTATGAGACATGATGTCAGGTGCTTTACAAATATTGTTACCATACTCCTAGAAGGTAGATGCTATTATCATCCCCATTTTACAGATGAGAAAACCACCACAAATAGAATTCAAGTGACTTGCACAGAGAATCACATATTTAGTAAGCATCAGAGGCGGGATTTGACTTGTTCAGGGTCACACATCTAGCAAGTGTCAGAAATGGGAGCTTCCTGATTCCAAGCCTGGGACACTATGTAGCTCTGTGCAATGAAGTGATTCAGTGGAAAGAGTCCCAATGTGGAGTCAGAAAAACTCATGCTGCTGAGTTCAAATCTGACTTCCGACATTTACTGGTGGTGTGATTCTGGGCAAGTCGCTTCACCCTATTTGCCTCAGTTTCCTCATCTGTAAAACAAACTTCTCTCCTTCCCTTTTTCTTCCTTTTCTTGGTCATTAGCTTTTCTTCTTTCCTCACATTATGATGTATACACTCATATTTAAATGTGTTTCTGTCCAATAGTAAATATATCTCCTTAGGGCTGGTGCTGTTTTTTTCACATTATCTTCATATCCCCTTTCCTTAGCATAATTTCCTGCACAAACAACTGCTTTTTGCCTTGGATTTTATTGAATGTTAACATCCATCTTGACCTTCTGCAATAGACTATCAGCTTCTTGAGGGCCAGGCCTGCTTTGTTTGTGTAATACAGAGCACTAGACATATCAGGGGCTTAATTAATGTTTGTGTTATTAATTAATCATTAATTATTAAATTATTTATCTTTATCTTTATTTCTATTTAATTTAATAATAATATATTATTTTATATTTATTTTTATTTATTATTAATCACTTAATTAATTTTTGAACTAATGCAATCTCTTCTGAGTTACATGATTTGTGTGTATTTCCATCTTTACCTGAATTTGATTGTCAACTAGATGGAACTAGTCTCTAACAACCAGAGCTGAACAGGGCGTCCTAGTGAGAGTGTAGAGCTGGTTCTGTCTGGTTGACATGATTGAACATGAGAAATCAGGAATTCAGCTGAGGCTCCTTTAGCATCAATGGGCTCCTGATTGAAGTGTCATATTCACTTAACAGGAAGTTTCAGAAGAGAGTAAATCACTAAGTCTGATCCCCAGGAGGGACACCAGAGTGTCAAACTTGTCCATATTTCAATCGGCAAATAATTGAAAGGAAAATGCATGTTTCAACTTTAAATAGACTCATTGATAAGAAAAACTCTTCTTGATAGTTTCATTGTTTCAAGAAGCATCTCCTGTGTATCTCCTGTGTTGGAAGCCCTGTGATGTGAATGCCCCAATGATAGTTCATGTAGATGCATGTGGCAAAGTCCCTCCTGCAGTGACAGTCCAGGGAGAGAAGAACTTTGAGCAGGAGTCAGGTGAGTGGAGCTCCCATCTTTATCACTTGCTTCCTATATCACCTCAGGTAAATCCCTTGACCTTTCTTTAAAAGATTAAAGACCTCTGTTTTTTCCTCTTTTAAACTGAGAAGTTTGGAAGAGAGGGTTTCCAATATCTTTTCCAGCTTTAAATCTACAATCCTGAGATCATCATTTATTTTTGTGGACAAGGAGGAGATATTTGGACTTAATAATGATGATAGTGCTTACATAGTACTAAAATACTTTCAAAGCATTTTACCAATACTATCTCATCAGATGCACACAACAACCCTGAGAGGCAGGCCCAATCATTATACCCATTTTATTGATGAGGAAACTGAGGCTAAATAACTCACCAAGAGTCTCTCAGCTTGTTTTTCAGCCATTTCCAGTCAAGTCTAACTCTGTAAGACCCATTTGGAGTTTTCTTGACAGAGGTATTGTAGTGGTTTGCCATTTCCTTTTCCAGCTCATTTTGCCGATGCGGAAACTGATGCAAACAGAGTGAAGTGACTTGCACAGAGTCATATAGCAAGTAAGTGTCTGAGGCTCACAAAGATGAGACTTCCTGACCCAAGATCAGATTCTCTATCAACTGCCATCCAAACTGCCCCAGCTAGTAAATATCTAAGGTCAAATTTGAACTCTTTTTTCTTATTCCAGAACTTTATTCACCCCACCCTTAGATGCCTGGTTGATAGGGAATTTGTCATTACAATAAGTTTAAACTTGACTCTGCAAGTTCTAAGGATAAAATGAGATTTTTAAAATTTCAAACTTTTTATTTTCAAAATATATGCAAAGACAGTTTTCAATATTCACCCCTGTAAAACCTTGTGTTTCAATTTTTTCTCCTTCTCTTCCCCAACAGCAAGTAATCTAATATATGTTAAACATGTTCAATTCTTCTGTAGATATTTCTGTAATTATCATGTTGCACAAGAAAAATCAGATCAAAAGGGGAAAAATGAGAAAGAAAACAAAAAGCAAGCAAAAAATAACAAAAAAGTGAGAATGCTATGTTGTGATCCACACTCAGTCTCCACAGTCCTCTCTCTAGGCGCAGATGGCTCTCTTCATCACAAGACCATTGAAACTGGCCTGAATCATTCATTTGAAAAGAGCCGCATCCATCAGAATTGATCATCGTATAATCTTCTTGTTGCTGTGTCCAATGATCTCCTGGTTCTGCTCATTTCACTCAGCTTCAGTTCATGAAAATCTCTCCAGGTCACTCTAAAATCATCCTGCTGGTCATTTCTTACAGAACAATAATTTTCCATAACATTCGTATGCCATCACTTATTCAGCCATTCCCCAACTGATGGGCATCCACTCAAAAAATGAGAAAATGTATAAATCACTTTGTAAAATTTAAAGAGCTATAAAATGCCAGCTGCACTAGTACTATCACCACCACCATCTCTACTACTCTATTATTAGTACTAGTGTTATAACTAGTAGATGCACCACCACTACTACCACTACCACCACTACCACTACTACTGCTTACTGCTTCTACTACTACCATTACTACTACTAGTACTATTACTACTACCATCATCCTCACTTGTACTACTACTACCACTACTACTACTACTATTACTACTACCATCAACCTCACTACTACTACTACTACTACTATTACCATCACCCTCACTACTACTATTACTACTACTACTACTACTACTACTACTATTACTACTACTACTACTACTACTACTACTACTACTACTATCATCACTCTCACTACTACTACTACTATTATTATTACTACTACTACCACCAATACTACTACTATTAGTCCTGCTCTAATACTAGTACTACTACTAGTACTTCTGCTGCTCCTATTATTCCAAAGAAGTGTAGGCTGACTCTGGAGGTCCTGGGTTCCTTCTCTCTCCCAGCAGGTTTTTGAGCAAGGGCTGTCTGCCTCCTTGGGGGGATGTTGTACTAAGATTGCCGGATTGGTTTGCCGAGGTCCCTTTTCCACATCTGAGAAGTCACTGATTCTTGGGGTTGCAGTGATAAAGAAGACTACCCCATTACCCTTTATGAAAACTTAGGATAGTTGGAGAAGTGACATGAATACAGATACCTGTGATCCAGGTGAACCCATGAATGACCAGTGAAAGGGGGCCAGACTAAGTCTATAAGAGTTCAGAGGTGAGTTAGATTGACTAGAAGACCTCTGGGACCAATTAATCAAAAAGTGTGTATGAAATGCCCACTATGTGCTAAATACCTGGGAATAAATGGAGAATGAAACTCTCCCTGCTCCCAAGGACTGATCTTGGGAACCACCAAGTGCATCTAAACACATTCAGCATAAATAGAAAGTTAAAGGCACTTTGGAAGAGACTGGGCAGGTGGTGTTGGTGGATCAGGAAAGCCTTCAGGAAGATGGTACTTTAACTGAATCTTAAAGGAAGAGACAGTGAGGATGGAAACCCAGCCTCTGACAGCTTGGGCAACTCATTTAATCAATCTCTCAGGGCCCCAGACACACTCCCTCGCTTCCCTCCAACTTACTTACATGCTGGAGGACCAACAGAAATCATAAAGGAAAAGAAGGCTCTCTGAGGCAGAGGTAAGGAGAGAGGGCACTGACCAAGGCAAAAGCACAGAAATGGAAGATAGAGTCAAGAGACCAGTTGGGCTGGATTGAAGTTTGAGAGATTCTATGAGAAAGAGAGAGAAAACTACCCTTAACAACTAGCAAACAACTAGCAAAATCTTTCTGTAAGAGATGGCATTTGAGATGAATTTTTTAGGATGTACATAATACTGAGCAGAAAGTAAGTCTTGGAGCCAGGAAGACCTCTGTATTCTACATAACTTGCAGAGAAGGTGGCTACTGAATTTGTAGAGGGACTTTTCTCACCTGAGAGATCTTATATCACTAAACTTACAGGTTCAATCCTAATTCTTTAACTTACTTTTGGAGAGTTGCCTGGAGCCCTGAGAGATTGATCAAGTGACTCACCCAAGGTGTCACAAATTGTAAAAGGCTGGATTTGCTCCCTAGGTATTCTGAGTATACTCTTTCTATTAAGCACTCAGAGGCTACAACTCTACAACCCCCAAAAGATTCTGGAGATTGTTCAGTCAAATCCAATTATTTTACAATAAGGGTCAGTGAAGATCAAAGAAGTGAAATGATTTTACAAGATTATTATCGGTCATCGTCGTCATCATCATCATCATCATCAAAAAGAAGCATTCATTAAGTTCCAGGCTCTTTACCAAGCATTGAGGATACATAGTAAGACAAAACCAAGATTAGTGCCCTTAAGAAACTTACACCCTAATAGAAGAGGACAATAAAAAGTAGAATTTGATCCAACTAGGATATAGTAGGGAAGGGAACTACTCAGACTTTACTAGTATCCAGCAATATTTTTAAAAATACTCCAATCAAACTTCCAACACAAGCTACTGGCTCTGTGGTACCCAGGGTACAAGATGTTAATTTTATTTATTCTTACTACTGGCCTGAAACACATTGCTAGCCCCAGGCCTAGGTCTTTTTTTTTTTTAATAAAACCACCTTAATGACAATATAATTAGTGCCAATTCATCTCATCACTAATTGGATTGCCTTGCTGGTGGCACATACTCTATTCCCCAAAATGAGAGACTGCTCCTTTTTGAGACAGATGGACTTCACTTGGGGCTAACTAGTTTGGTGAGTGGAGCTTAGGACAAAGGCAGAGGCTCTTGACCTTTTTTTGTGAATCTGGAAATGGTCATATTTGCTGAATTTTGTCAAATTCACAAGAAAAGAATTAAAAAATAAAAAATATAGAAGAATAATGTGTTATTTTGAAAATACCTTCGATAAAAAAAAATTGAAACAGATTTTCTAAATTATATTCTGAAGCAGACCTCACCTTTACAATCACTTAATTCACTGAAAAAAATACAGGAAATACATGATTCCACTGGAAAAAAGGTGTTTGATTCAATAGAGTAAAATACTACTTTTAATAATATATTTTCTGTATATTGAAATTGTACAAGATTCCTTAAAAGGAATGCAATCACTGAGATAATTGTGTTCCCTGACCCTCTGGTTAATTAGTATCATCTCAGAATAAAAGAAAGATCTTTAATCATTAAAGGTTTTTGACATTTTTATGGTGCATGTCCGGGACAGAGACCAAATAGAAGGACGCTTCCCTACTGATGGTATGGTCCAGTAAATGCCTCCGTTTGTGGATAACATTGTGCTGATTGTATCAATTCTTGGAATACACAGTGCTTCCTAAATGAGATTCATTATCACTCAAAAGAATTTGGTCACAAGGGAAAATACAAGAGGGTAAAAAATGTATCTTGTCAAGGCTATAACATGGAGTTGGAAGGCCAATCCAACATCTCATCCATCATCACATCTCTCTTGAACATTTACTATAGTTGGACAATTAATTGAGCCTCGAATTGGATAAGAGGAAGTGAATAGTCTGAATTTTCTTTGGGAAATTGTGCAGGACTTTTAATAACCCCCATTCTTCCTGAAACAAAGGCTCATATTCTTCATACCAATATTTTTCCACTGATGATCTGTGGGATGTCACAGAATGTCATGGCTCTCTAGAAGAATTAAATAATGGGCCACTCAAAGAGCAATGAATAGACATATAGGAGGGGATGAAAAGGCTAAAGCATATTATCAATAAAGAATAGTATGGGAGAAGAGCTGGGAAGGATCTCATCAGCTATGGGAAATGCTTATGAACTACCCATTTAAACAACACAGTTGAAAATGTTAGTGGGAATTAATGTCATACTTAATAGCCTATAGTTTGAAAAATCTACCTTCTCCCCCTTATACAAATTTAGAACTTCTGCCTCTCTTCCAGTTCTGCTTTCCCCTTTTTCACCCTCTTCAAAGTTCACCAATATTGACTGAGCAATGACATCATAAAGTTTTTTGTTGCTGTTTGTTTTTAATGTTCTGAGATCTAATCCAGTTGGGTCATAGGATGTGGCTGCTGAAGGCAGCTTACTTTTTTGTCAATCTCTCAGTTATCTGAGGCTTTAGTTCCTTGGAAATTATTTTCTCCTTTCTCCTTCCTGCCTATTGTAAACATTACTCACTTTGGAATAGAAAAATATCCAAAATAGGAGTTGACTAGTCTGCCTTTATTCTCTCATCCATCAGCATCTTTCCATGTACCTTTAGCAATGGAATTAGCCCTTTCTTGGTCTTCTTTTTGCCTCAAATGTGACTTTAAGTAATGTCTTGTTTGTTATCTTTGGCATTTACTGTAAGGTACAGAATTTGGGTCATCTTCCTTATATTCTTCCCATCAAATCCAGGATTCTTCCTGAGGGATTTGGAATCTCTGATAGGTGAGCTTTTCTAAGTTTGTATAGGATTCAGTCACTTACAAACCATGCCATTGTGCTCATATCATCTCTCACTGCTTCCCACTTCTCTTTTAATATATTATCTCCCTCACTCTATTAGAATATGATTAGTATTTGCTAGTATTTGTATCCCCAATACTTAGTATAATACCTGCTACATAGTAAGCATTTAATAAAGGTCATTATTCATTTACAACTTAGGTTGGATTTTAGTCACCCTGAAATTATTTTTGCCAGTCTTTTGTACTTATCCTCAGCTATCTTCCCTTGCTCCCATGGTATATACCCATGCCCACAATACACACAAATATATGTATATTATTGATATATATTATATATGTTATATATTATATATTTGTAAATCTCAGTGTTATTTAAAATTGCATTTTAAAAGTGGACAAATTTATTATATGTATATATAATATGTATATGTATGATATTAATATATATTACATTGATATGTCAATAGCAATATATTATTATATATCATTATTAAGAAAGCCAACTTGAAGATTTTTTATTTATATCTTGAACTAAGAATAAACAAAACTTAAGTAAAAATTTTTCATGTATTCTGGAAAATAAGTGATTGAGCATCTGAAAATATTAGAAGAATTATTAACCATTACTGCCCAGTATAGAGTTCAGTAGTAGTGACCCAGAGGGCAGTGTTCTTGTGAAGTCATAATAGACTAGAGTAGCCCATCTTTAAAAGAGTTTGGTCTTTGACCCATGAGGAAGGTGGGCCCAAGGAGGAATAATGGGATTTTAAGGGTGATAGGCCAAAGGCAATTATGATCCTCTGCTAGAGGATGAACATAGGAATGACATTGTCACAGACAAACAGTTTTTCAATTGAATATGAAAAGTATAATATACAGAATGAATACAGCGTTGACATTAAGTGTCATCAGACTAAGACAATTTTTTTTCAAAGATCCAAGCAAAACTTCCTAGCCTCAAACTGAAAAAAAAAAAAAAACAACAAAAAAAAAACAGGAGGACAGCTCAGAAAACAGAAATCCAAGACTTACTAAAGGTAGCATTTACTAGTGACAACCAATGTTCTGCGTACTCATGAAGGAATATGTTTTTCATCAGTAAGAACTTGCATTCCAACTTTTAAAAAAAATTGATATGTCATTCTGGGGAATAATCAAATACCCAATGTTTGCCTACTGGGGCAAAGCCCTAACCATCCCACACTAGATAAAAGTTCTGGAAATACACATTGATATCCAGTTATATTTTGAGGGGGTTATTTATTGAATAAGTTTTACTCCAAATCTCAGTTTTGTTTAAAATTGTAATTTAAAAGTGGACAGATTTTCCTCAACCTTATCATTTGTTTGAAAATCTTGACAATTTTCCCTATTCTAGGGTAGGAGAATTTTTAAAAACCAGAATTTATAAGCTAATTTGTGATATTAGAAAACAGGGAGGTCCTTTTAAATTCTCAGGTTTTTGACCGGTATTATGTTATCATCATCTGTATAGTGCTTTAAGGTTTTCAAAGTCCTTTACCAACATGATCTCCTTTGACCCTCACAACAATCCTGGAAGTGAAGTGATGCTATTTTCCCCATGTTATATTATAAGGTAACTGAAATGGACAGAAATTCAGTAACTTGCTTATATAACTAGTAAATGGCTAAGGCTGGTTTTGAACTCAGACGTTCCTGATTCCAGATCCACTGAGCCACCTGGCTCCCTAGAGAATAAATCAGAAAACCCTGGGTTCAAATTCCTCTTTTGATGTTTCCTAGCTTTGTGACTCCAAGCAAATCACTTAATCTCTGTCTACCTCAGTTTCCTAATACATGAAATGAAGGTATTGGATTTGAGATTCTCCAGTATCTTTTCCAGCTTTAAATCTGTAATTCTATGATTCCTCTAAAAGACCTAGATCTGGGAGCAGAGTCAAGTTGGCGGAGAGTAGACAGAACTTTGCCTGAGCTCTTCCTAGCTTCCCTCAGACTCAACCAAATCAAACTTCTAAATGGATTTTGGAATGATAGAACCCACAAATATTTGGAGTGTAACAATTTTCCAGCATAAGATATCTTGGAAGGATTTCAGGAAAGGTCTTTCTCAATTGGACAAGGAGGAACTCCCAGCACAGGTATGGTTTTAATTCAGATCCTTTCTCTGATAATTCTTAGATGTGTGATTGTGGTCAGGTCACTTCTTTGAGTCTCAAAATTATTATTTATAAAACCGAGAAAATAGTATTGTAGTGCTTGCCTCTCTGGGTTCTTTTGAAACCCAAATAATTTATGTAAAGTGCTTTGCAAACTTTCCTGCTGTGTAAATGTCAGTTATTTTTATCCAAAGGGATGCTAAACCAGCAACCTTTTTGGAAGTCTCTTAGCTAAGCTGATCCATGGAATAGCCTCCCAGGCAATTCAGGACATTTCACTCGGTTGCCATTTATGCAGGCTGAGATCAGGGGCATCCAGAAAACCATCTCTGTGCTCACCCCCTCTGTCATCCCCTTTCATGTTCTGAGAGGAAGTTGGCCCCTTGTGAGAAGGGAGTCATCGTGGGGAAAAGCAATCTTTGAAAGCAAAGAAGGATGCCCCTTTACCAAAAGGTTATTCCTGAGAGCTGACTGCCATTAGGAAAATTGGCCTGCCTTTTCTGTGCTAAAGAAACTCCATAGGATATGAAAACATGGTTCTCTGATTAGAAGAAAATTGTTGGAACATGTCAAAGGGAAAAAAAGCATAAAAACCCTTTCTCCTGCCCCCGCCCCACTCTGCCAGGAGCTGCTCCTCTCCCCCAGGAAGAGAGAAAAAGGCAGAGAGGGGACTAATTGGGCTTTTCTTCAATAGTTATCTTCCTCACTTTTGGGTGGGGATTCTGGATGGATGGATGGATGGATGGATGGATGGAAAGAGAGAGAGAGAGAGAGAGAGAGAGAGAGAGAGAGATTGAGAGATTGAATATGAATGAAAATGAAAATATCTGTCCCATTAAGGTGAGGGGAGGATAAATTCTGTGTTTCTCTCCTTTTCATTTCCCATCTTCCTTTCTCCCTTCTCCCCCCTTTCCTCTCCCTCTTTCCCTTGCCATTTCTCTGTCTCTGTCCCTCTCCTTCTTTTCCTTCCTTTTTCCCTCCCTTCCTCTTGCTCTTCCTTCCTTTCTTCCTTCTCTTTGTCTCTGTCTCCCTGTCTGTCCTCATCTGTCTTTTCCCCAAGGTCACAATATAGGCTGAGATGATTGATCCCCATTTGGTTTTCAAAGGTAATCTAGGAGCCATTTAGATTTTTTAACTTGGATCTGAAAGGCTGAAATTGTCCTCTGCTCTTGTCCCATCTCTTTCACTGTCACCCCCAACTCTTAGCTGATATTACAGTCACTCAGAGAGGATTGCTAGCATTAAGTTCATAGATTAAGAACCAGAAGAAACCCTAGAGGTAATTTAATTTACACACCTCCCCCTTACCCTAGGAAATGGATGCTTAGATCCCTTAATAACTTGTTCAAGGTCATATGGGTAGGAAGTAGCTGGGATAGGATTCTGAACTTGGGCTCTCATGTTGCTAAGCCAATTCTCTGTTCACTACCCACTGGATGAGGAGAAGGGCTTTATTTACTTTTAGGTTGTTTCATTATCTTTCCAGTAACTCATATAAATTTGTACCATTACTCATTGAATAATTTTCTCCATTATGATAACATTTTGTAATGAGCTGGAGATAGACATTTTTTATTACATTAATATCTATTACATGTTGACCTCCAATTCAACAAACATTTTTAAGGTTCTCTCTTGTGTATAGATTTAAGACATGGAATAAGAGTCTTGGTTGAAAATGAGTAAGAAAGCAGAAGGTAAAGGAAAGGCAAATGATGGGCAGGAACCAATGGGACCTTTGAAACTTTGGAATACAAGGTATTATCAGGAAAGTATATGAAGGAAAGAGAGTGGGCAGACATCATATGGTGAAGATGAAAGATGGTAGTTGGGAAGCCACAGTGCTTCCCTGGGGTTGGTGGGATGTTGGGAGAAAGGGAAAACACTTTCTAGCATGTGGAGTGAATTTTCCGTGGCAAATTCATGAGAGGTCATGGATGACAATTGGGCTGGATTGAGCCAGTGCACAATATGCACTACTGAAGGGGACATCCATATGCATATTTGACTTTTACTAGAGTATGGAGATGCAAAGACAAAAATGAAACAGATAATCTCCCGTCTTAAGGAGCTTATATTCTATGGGGACAGGTTTTGGAGGTGGAAAGTAAATTTATACAACAGTAAAAAAAAGTTTTGATCTCTTTATTGAGCCATTTTGTAGAAATCATCTTAATATCATCCTTGTATCAGAAGCTCCTTTCTGATATTAAAAGTCCAGAGATTTAAATTTTTTATTTAAATTAAATAAATAATATATTTTTAACTTTAAATCATTGCCCCGACCCAGGTGGAATTAAGGAGCATTAACATCTGACACTACCCTAAGAGCAGCCATGAATACCCATTAAAAGTAATTAGGACTCCAAGGTTTAAAATGTAAAACAGAACTTGGAATCTGCTTTTAGGGGGCAACTTTCTATTTTCTCTTCTCTCTTCTCTCTTCTTTATTCTCTTCCTCTGCCATAGGTGGGTGCCCAGAAAAGATGTAAGTCTAAGTTTTCTCCTATACATTGGTATTCATTTCTGCCATCTTGCTTTTTACAAGTGGATCTCACAATTACCTTATATAGCTATATTGAAGTCCAAGTGGGTGATGGTTACTTTTTACCTGCCCTCTTTGACCCTAACCAGCTCAGTTCTCGGAATTGCTTTCTACCATAGTGGAAATTACCATCACCTTATTTCCTGAAATTAAACTCCTTTGCTTGGTTTCACAATTCTACCTCTCTCCAGCAGATGGTACTTGTTACCTTCTTCAGAGGACTTGTTCTCTAGCAGCTGTTTCACATGGAGAGATTACACTAGAGTCTTTGTCATCCATGTGTTTTTAGTTCAAAATCTAGACCAGAGTGCTTCTGTTCTCGAATTTTTTATATAATTAGTTTTCATGGCTCCCATGGGAAATGTATAATAGAAAGAGATATTCTAACTGGTCATGTTATGAAGGTAAGAGATGACACCTTTAAAAAAAAGTCTGTCAAATAACTATAATAACGTTCTTTTTTTTTGCACTGGTGAAGTAAACATTTGCTTTCCACTGTACACTGGCTTATGGTGATTTCAGCATTTCCCCCCTGCTACCCTAGCATTTTAGTCTTATCTCCTACTTGCATCTGTACTTGTGGTTTGGAGGGATGCTCCTATGTTTTCTTCCCTTGACTTCTTATCTCATTTTTTTCCCCCAAGGCATCCCCTAGCTAGTTTTTTCAAATTATTCTCAAGTTCTTTTTTTTTTTAAACAAAAGACCTTCAAAAATGAAGGAGAAGGCAAGAAGGGCAAGAGGCAGCTTCTCTCTGTGTATATGGCTGCTCCAGCAGAGAGGAGAATTTGCAACTTCTTTTGAATCAAGAATATCTCACATTTGTATAATGTTTTAAAGTTTTCAAAGTCCTTTCCTGAGAACTGTGGAGTAGGTGACTTAGTAAAAGAGCAGGATGAAAAATGGAAGTACTAGCAGATGTGATTGCTGAGCTGTTGGCAGTGATCTTTGAAAGGTCACAGAGAACAGGAAAGTATGTAGGAATGGAGAGGGCAAATGCTGCTCTAATTTAGAAAAAAAGGAAAGTAGAGTCTTCAAACTATAGGCTGGTAAGCTTGACATTAACTCTAGGCAAAATTCTAAAACATATTATTAAAGGAGCAGCAGAGGTGACTTACAGCAGAAACACGTGGCAGTGAGAGAGGGAGCAGGTCCAAGGTGAATGAGGAGTATTTGTTTGGTTTAAAGTGTCTTTAGACGGTGAAAGTATAATTGATATAATGGGCTATTTGAGTGTTTTATGTTTCTCGTATTCACTCAATCACCTGTGAGTATTTTTCATTTTATTCATTTTCTGTAGTGGATGAAATAAAAGCTGTCCCCTATTAAATACCCAGATTGTATATTGAGTGTTTATGTTAAAGTGGAAATACTGCTACCTTCATTTTTAGGGAGACCCAGATAGGGACCATTTTGTTTCATAGAGTACCTTGGGTAATAGGGGAAAAGCCAGAAATGAGAGACTGAGCCCCCTGGAAACAGGTCCCCACACCTGGTTTGTGTGAGCCAAGAGTCTCTTGGGGGGGGGGGGAAAGGAGCCCCCTCTGGACCACAAATAAAATATATTTAGACTTAAGAGAGATCTTAAAGGTTATCTAGTCCAGCACAAGGCAGCTAGGTGGTACAGCGGACAGAGCACTGATCTTTACGAGTTCCAATCTGACCTCAGACACTTAGAAGATGTGTTACCCTAGGCAAATCACTTAACCCTTTTTACCTCAATTTCCTTATCTGTAAAATGAGCTGAAGAAGGAAATGGCACGCCACTCCACTATTTTTGTTAAGAAAACCCCAAATGGAACCCTAAAGAGTCAACCATGATTGAAATGATTGTGCTAGATTGCTCTTTTGTAGTCATTATTCAATCACTTGATAGTTGAAGAAACAAGCCCAGAGAGGGATTTGTGCTCAGGTCAGCCTTAGATTAGATGGCCAGTCAGCTCTCTTCTAATTAAAACCTCATAATTCTGAGCTAATAATCAAGGAAGACACTGAGGGTTAAGGCCTTGGTGCCTGGAAAGATCATCAACAGTAAAGGGGAAGTGTGGGAAAAAGGATGATTTTTTTGGGAAAGATAATGAGTTCTGTTTTGGACATATTCAGTTTGGGATGCCTATGGGAGAGACGTCCAATAGAAAGATAGACAAGCTATATTGGAGGATGGAAGAGAAGGTGGACAAATGAATCCATGGGAGCTAGCGAAATCAACAAATGAAATAATGAGAATAAGGAGGAGAAGGAGGAGAGGGAGAGAAAGGGAGAAGAAAGAGAAAAAGAAAGAAAAAAGAAGAGGAAAAGTAGCATATGTAGTCCTTTAGAGTTTGCAAAGTGATTTACCTATATGTACTCATTTGAGGGCCCAAGACAGAACCTTAAGGAAATGACATAGGTGAAGATTTAGAAAAGAAGATTGAAAAAATACAGTGCTTATATATTTAGGAGAAGGTCAAGAGTACCTGGGAGAAGGTCATCAGTTGTACCAAATGTTTAAAAGAGGTCAAGAAGGTTGAGGATGAAAAAGCTCATTAGGTTTGGTAATCGATAAATTATAATGGAAGCCAGATTGCAGCAGATTTAGAAGGAAATGAGAGGAAAAGAAGAACAGATTAAGTTTTCAACAGTTAAGCCAATAAGAAGAGGAAAATTTTAATAACTAGCATGAATAGTTGGATCAAGAAAAGGTTTTTAAGTGACATGGGCAGGTTTGTAGGCAGCAGGGATAGAACCAATAGATAGGAAGATATTGAAGATAAGAGAGTGGGGGTGATAATTGGAGCAATCTTCTGGAGAATTTTGGAAGTTTGGGGATCAAAGGCACATGTAGAAGGGTTTGCCTTGGCAAGGAAAAGGGATACCTCTTCGCCTGAAGGAAGAGTTATGGTAAAAAAAAAAATGTTGGAATAAAGAGATGAGGAAGAGGGGAAAAGAGCTTTTGGTGAATGGATTCAAATTTTTTTGTTGAATAATGAAGCAAAGTTCTCAGCTGAGAAGGGTACTGTGAGAAACTTGATGACATATAAGAAACAGCTTCTGTGTAGAGTTAGATATTGAATTGTTTAGAGAGAATTGCCTTGAGTCAGTGAGCAGTCAGTCGAGATTCAATAAGATAAATTGATAAGGGACTCAATCAGCGCAATTCTGTGAATTTATCCAGTTCTATAAGTGAATAGGAGGAAAGGAAGTGTGTGGGGAGAGTAATCTTGAATTTATTCTTGAGTCTCTCTTGCTCTATTTTATGTATGGTATGATTGATAAATGACAAAGGGCAAGAAATTAAGAATATAGAGTAGTGTAGAGCTGGATTGGTTCACCAAGGAATGGAAATAAGACATTGAAAAGATCATGGTCTGGGAAAGAAGTGAGAGATGAAGGGAATGGAAGTCTCAAGGAAGAACATGATTTGGAGTTGTAAGACATTGAGAAACATGGAATGATAGAGGATTATGATTATCTAAAGGCATTTCAGTATTCACAAATAGGGAAGTGGGATATTTGCTTGGAATCATAGAAACCCCCCTGCCCCCTGTCTCTGTCTCTCTGTCTCTCTCTCTGTGTCTGTCTCTGTCTTTGATATTCTCTCTCTCTCTCTCTCTCTCTCTCTCTCTCTCTCTCTCTCTCTCTCTCTGTGTGTGTGTGTGTGTGTGTGTGTGTGTGTGTGTGTGTGTTTGTATGTGTGGGGAAAGACTTGAAGCCAGGTCTTCCTGACTTTAATGATGTATATGTCACTTTGTCTGTTGTCCTGGCATTTATGACCCTTCACCATCTGCTTTAACATACCTTCTACACTTATTTTATACTTCTTCCCTTTGTCCACTCTAGAGTCTCACCAAAATGGAATATGAGTCATTCTCTTGGGCAGATAATGTGCATAGAGTACTGGGCTTGGAGATAGGAAGAGTCAGATTCACATTCTGCTTCTGATACTTCCCAGTTGTGTTTCTCAGAGCACATCACTCCTTTGAGGTCCACTCTAGCTCTGAATCAATGAGCCCTGTCTCAGTTTGAACATATCTACCTCTGAATACATATGCTGGACTTTCTCCATGCCCGGATTAGACCCCCATTAACTCATAGAAAGTCACTTCTCATTTTAGTCTTGTCTTGAATTTATGTCCTAATTTGTATTACAATTCTTTGTGTATATGACATATCCCCTTCCTAGACTGTCAGTGAGGATGAAGACTGTGTATTGGTATTTGTCTTTGAGTCTCTTACCATGCTGATCAGCTTTACATCTGGTGGTTATGTATTCTAAACATTTCTTGCAGGGCCCTGAAGTCTTAGTCACTAGACATGGTGCCCAGAACTATTGGCACGGGCTTTTGAATAAACTGAGCAATCCCCCAGTTTTCTTAAGACTCTGACAATTCCCATCCACCCCTTGGCTTCATTCCAAACATTGGATAGATTGCCTTCAGGTCAAGGAACCAGGGGTGTGAGTCTAAATAGTAAATGATCGCTAGGCGGAACATGGAAGAGGTTGAGAAAGTAGAACCATGTTTAAAATAATGAGCCGCGAGATGAGTTAATAACATAACTCTGTCAAAACGATGCCGATCTAATCAGATTCTTGCTCGAGCCAAAGCTGTAATGTGCCTGGTAGATAGAAGGCAATAGAAGCTTGGTGACACTAATATCAAGCAATTTACCAAGTGATAAAACTAAAGTAATTTATTATAATTTTAATCCCAGATTTTTTTCCTTGGCTTTGCAAAGGTTTTTATTGCCTCGAGTGTAGCAATTTCACTCTTACTAATATTGATTTTGCTATAATATCTTTCCCCCTTTTTTATATTTTCTGGAGCTATTTCTTGATTTGGACAAAATTCACATTTTTAGTGCTGTAAAAGATAGAACAGGGGGGTTTAGAGAAAATGTATTATGGTAATTGTATTTTCCTGCTGGTTGCTAATGTTGTGTGTGTTCTAGAGGAAAGAATACTTTTCATGGCTCTGTGCTTAATCTTCTCTTCTCTCTGTTCACCTTTGGTTGTAAAGGGAAAAAAAAGAGGTAGGAAGTAGGTCATGAGCATCTTTCAGATATTCATCAAACCAAATACTTTGTTATCTTGGAAAAAGGTCTATTTCTCTTTGGAACTCACTTTTGATTCATCTTAACTGACATTTACTAAAGCACCTACTATGTACCAAGAAATATGCTAGGTGCTGTGGATATAAATACAAAAATGAAACTGTCCCTGCCCTTGGGGAGTTTATATTCTATTGAGATGACTAATGAATTCAGAGAAGTCAATAAAAATCAAGTTATTAACAGGTGCTGGGAAGTACTAATATCTGTAGGAGGGGATGTGAAATTAGAAAAAGCAAGAAATAGGTGGTACTTGAATTGAGACTTGAAGGAAGTCAAAGATTCTAGGAAGCAGAGAAGAGGAGAGAGTTCCTGGCATGGGAAATGGTGTGTACAAAGGCAGAGGTGAAAAATGATGTATGGAGTTCAGAAAGTAGCAAGTCAGCCAATTTGGTTGGAACATGGAATATGAAAATGAAAAATTTAGAAAGACAGACCCAGAATTGTTTATTATTTTCTCTCAGATCTTCATGCTAGTAGAGATGGTTTTAACATCTTCCCTTATCTGATTTATCAAGAAAATCCTCTCTAGAATATAATCTACCTTATTTTTGTCTATGTATCCTCAGCACTTAATCCAGAGCCCTACATATCACAAGTACTTAATAAATGCTTGGGCAGCTAAGTGGTGTGGGAAATAGTGTCAGGTCTTTGTGAATTCAAATTTGGCCTCAGACTTTACTAGATGTTTAAATCTGATCAAGTCAGTTCTTCCTATTTATCTCAGTTTCCTCAACTGTAAAATGAACTGGAGAAAAAATGGGAATCAACTTTGCCAAGAAAACCCTAAATGGGTTAAGAAGAATTGGACATGACTGAGCTACAACAATAAATTCTTATAAATACAAGGCATAGACTCATTGCCTTTAAAGCAGGTAATGTTGGTTAATTAACTAAACATTTTTAGGGCTTCCCATGAGCATTTTAATATCATATGGGCCAGGAGAGATAAGAATATTTCTAAAATGACCCTCAAGAAGTTCACAGTTTAGTAGGAGATGAAACATAAATGTATCTATGGAGGTCTGTGATATAGTGGAATTGGAGAGACTTGGCTTTGAAAACCATCCCTGACACTTATTAATGTTATATCTGTGGACATCTGTAGAACCTCAGTTTACTTGTCTGTAAAACAAGGTTAGCCCTAGTGATGGGAGGGTTAAACATGTTAACCCATGAGTTTACACGTGTGAATGTTGGTGGTTTCAGGGAAATTTTATCAGAGATTTTTTTGTTTGTTTGTTTTTTGTGATCTGAGCCTTGAAGGAAGAAGGATAAGAATTCTGAGGAGAAAAAAAGATGAAAAAAAAAGTCGCATCTTGAGTATGGGGAATGGTTTTGTTGAGAGAAAACAATCTCTCCTCTTCTTGTTAGTATTTTTACCTTGACTGAGTGTTGGATTTCATCCAAAGCATTTTCAGCACCTATTGATATAATCGCATGAATTTTTTAGTATAACATATTTTATTATTCCTATTGTTTTTCAGCTGCTGAACCATCTTTGTATACCTGGCATAAATCCTGCTTTATATACCCGGTATAAATAAGTCATGTTAAACAATTTAAAGTGTATGGCTGAACTCCATCAAATGATAATTTCAGAATCATGGAATCTCAGAATTTTAATCCAACCTGTATTAAAAGAAGAATCCCCATTGTACTATAACTATAAGTCTTTACTTAGCCTCTTCTTGGAATCCTCTAAGAACAGGGAACTCATTACCTTCCAGGTGGGCTTTTCAGTTTGGAACGGTTCTCATTCTCAGGATTTCCCCCCTAACTTTGATTCTAAATTAGCCTTTCTGTTTCCCCTGATTCTGTCCTCTGAGTCCAAACATTAAGTTTAATCCATTTTCCACTAGCTAGCCTTCAAATATTGAACATAGCCCATATTTCCTCCTCAGTCTTTTTTTTAGGCTAAATAACCCTGTATCTTCAATCAGACCTCATATGATATGGGCTCTAAATGCTTCACTTACCCATTTGAAAAAGACAGAATGTTGTGGCCCAGGACCTTCTACTACATTAAGAAGTTATTGTTTAGTCTTTTCAGTCATATCCAAATCTTTGTGATCCCATTTGGGTTTTTCTTGGTAAAGATACTGGAGTAGTTTTCCATTTCCTTCTCCAGCTCATTTTATTTTATTTATTTTTCTTTTCTTTTCCAGGGTCATACAGCTAGTACATGTCTGAGATGAGATCTGACCTTAGGTCCTCCTAATAGCAGGGTTAATGCTCCAACTCATTTTACAAATGAGAATGCTGAGGCAAGCAGGGTTAAATGACTGGTCTAGGGTCACCCAGAGAAGTTTCTAAGGCCAGATTTGAGTTCATTAAGTTGAGTCTTCCTGACTCTACATCCAGTACTCTACTGTGGTTTCCCCTAGTTGACCCTAGCATTAGAAATACTTGGATTGAAATTTTATCTCTGACAGTCAGTAGTGGAGTGAATATGGGACAAGTTCTTTAAAGCACCTTGAGTCTCAGTTTCCTTTTCCTTAGATAGCAACATCACATCTAGTGACAATGACACCCATAAAATTTTAGTATTTGAAGCATGGTGCAGAATTTAAATGCTTTTAAAATTAAGTTTATTATTATTACCCTCCCCTGGATGCCTCCCAGTGACTTTTCCAGGGTCACACAGCTACAGTACTACAAATATTGTTAGACCAGGGCCACTTACTGTGGTCCTATCATCTTTTTGACTCTTGGTAACAAGTTTCTCTCAGGGCAGGCTAAGATTGCATTCTCTTTCTGTGCTATTTTATCCCATATTGTTTAATATGAGGTTTAATAATCAGTCAAAGAGTATTTATTAAATATTTACTGTATCATGTGTTGTTGGGCAAGTAAAGACATAAGAAAGTACCTATCCTCAGGCTTTTCATAGAGGTAACCATTAAGCTGAGTTTTGAACGGAAATGGTATTCTAAGAGACCAAGTTAAGGAAGGAGAATATTCCAAAAAGTTGGAGACAGGAGGGATTGATTAATCAGTAAATATTTCTTAGGTGCCTACTATGTGCTAGCCATCATGCTAAGCAGTGAGGATACAAAAAGAGACAAAAACCAGTCTCTGTTTTCAGGGAACTCACAGATTTGATGGGGGAGACAATAAGAAAGAATGAATATTGAACAAGGAAGACTATTGCAAGGGAAGAATGGTAGGAAGAACTGTCTTGTTTGATCATAGGGTTTGTGAAAAAGGGATAATTGGATTGTGAAGCTAAGCAGGAATTTGCATTTGAGCCTGGAGGAAATAGGGAGCCAACAGGATTTATTGAGCAAGTGAATAGCATGGATAGATGGGTGTATTAGAAATATCATTTTGACACATTGGAGAGAACACAAACTGGAGACAGGGAAATGATCAAGAAGCTATTGTAATAAACTAGATGAATAATGATGAGGATTTGACTAAGGTGGTTGTGTTGTAAGTGAAGTAAAAAAGATAGATATAAGAAATACCGTATAGGAAGAACATACAAGACTTAGTAACCGATTCAATGTCAAATGAAGGACAGTGATGAGCTGGTGATGTTCTGAGGCTATATATCTGGGTGATCGAAAGGATGGTAGTGTCCTTTATAGGAGGACATCTAGATGGTACAGTGGGTAGAGCTCTGGACTTGGAATCAGGAAGACTCATCTCCCTGAGTTCAAAACTGGTTTCAGAGTCTTACTAGCTTATGACCTTGGACTAATTATTTATCTCAGTTTCCTCATCTGTAAAATGAGCTGGAGAAGGAAATAACAGACCACTCTAGATCTTTGCTGAGAAAACCCCAAATGATGTCACAAAAAATGACCATGAATGAAAGGACTGAACAACAGGTCCTCTATATTCAGAAGAAATGAAGGTTTGGGGAGAAAGTTAATGAATTCTATTTTGGATATGTCAAATTTGAGATGTCAGTAGGACATCAGTTTACCATGCCAGTTAGTTGTTCGTGGCACTAGAGCTCTGGAGTAACTGTATTGATATTGATATCAATAGATAAATAGATAGATAAGCAGGGGGGGTAGATAGAGGAATCACCTGCATGGATATAATGGTGATGATGATTGAACTGATGAGGTCCCCAAGAGAGAGGATATAATGAGAGAAGAATCAAAAACCCTAGAAGGAGCATTGGGAGATGCTGGGTCAAAAGGGCAGAATGTGGGTGATGATGCTATAAAGCTTGGGAAATGGTCAAATAAAAGTAAAATCAAGATGGAGCACAATAATACAACTCAGAGAAGAGATCATGTCCACTACTAGCTCCCAGGGTTTTTCAGCCATGCTGTTATCCAGCCAAACCTCCTCTAGTTGGTGTTGCTGAAGCTGATTTTTTGAAGCCATGTTTAAAGCTTTAAACTTATCCCTATTAAATTTCATCTTGTTATTCAGTACAACATTTAAGCTTATCAAGCTCTTTTGGGATTGCGATTGTCATTCATTTGTGTTCATTAGGGAAATAGAGATATGACTTTCTTTTTTATTGTCTTGGCTAGGTTTTTAAATTATTACCATATTTGCTTTATAAAAGGTATTTAGCACTCTCATATTTTCTGCATTTATGAATAATCTATGTAATATACGATGATTTGTACTTTGAAGATTTGAATAAATCTACTAATTGAACACTAATTGAAAAAATTAAATAATTTTAAGGGTGATTATTTAATGACTTGTCATTTCTTTTTCTGCAATCAGTTTATTGAAGTTATTTTGTCCTGGTTGTCTGTTCTGACTCTCTCTCTCTCTCTCTCTCTCTCTCTCTCTCTCTCTTTCTCTCTCTCCTTCCATGTCGAACCACCATAACATCCAACACATTTTAGTTCAACAACTGCATATGGAATTTATAATCTAGCAGGAGAGACTATAGGATTATAGAAGGGAAGGGACCTTAGGAATAATGATATAGCAATATGTATAATTATAATGTATTCAGTTTGTTTGTGAAGTAGATTGGAGGGGGATTTCAGTTTTGTTCCCATTTTTCCATATGATTCCCACACTCTGTCCAGAAGCCTCATTTTAATATCACTAATACAACCAAAAATCTTAAAGTCTAGATCAGGGGTCCTCAAACTTCTTAAATAGGGGGCCAGTTCACTGTCCCTCAGACTGTTGGAGGGCCGGACTATAGTAAAAAGAAAAACTTTGTTTGGTGGGCCTTTAAATAAAGAAACTTCATAGCCGTGGGTGAGGGGGATAATCGTCCTCAGATGCTACATCTGGCCTGCGGGTCATAGTTTGAGGACCCCTGATCTAGATGAAGGAACCTCTCTACTGTTTCCCACACAGGATATTCAATCCCATACCTGTACAGACGCCTTTGAAAAGATTGGATCTCTCATCCCTAGAAGACAAACCCTCCTCACTTCTACCTCTTGAATTTCATTGTTAGCTATAGGTTTAGCTCAAGTGCTACCTCTAATAGAATGCTTTGGTGATTCACACAGTTATTAGTAATATCTTTCTCTGTATTTAGTCTGTACTTATTTTATCTATCTATCTATCATCTATCTATCTTGTATTTAGTTATTTGCCTACATGATACCCCCTTCCCCAATAGAAATTAAGTTCCTTGAGAACAAGGACTAAAAAATATTTATGATTTTTTAAATATTCCCAAATCTTAGCATAATGACTTATTTATTATAAGCACTTAAAATACTTTTGGTTGGAATTGAATTATTGGCTATTAACTTTCCTTTCATCTTAAATATGATGCTTTGCATTGTTGAAAAGGCAATGTTCTCTTGGGCTCATTGGTATGTATTGGAATAAAGCAGTTTCTATGCCCAAAGAACTATTAAACTGTGCACACCCTGTGATCTATCAGTGTCTCTATTGGGCCTGTATCCCAAAGAGATCATAAAAAAGGGGAAAGGATCCACATGTAAAAAAAATGTTTGTAGCAGCCCTTTGTGTAGTGGCAAAGAAATGGGAACCGAGTGGATGCTCATCAGTTGGAGAATGGCTGGAAAAAATTGTGGAACATGAATGTTATGGAATATGATTGTTCTGTAATGACCAACAGTATGATTTCAGAGAGACCTGGAGAGACTTACATGAACTGATGCTGAGGGAAGTGAGCAGAATCAGGAGATCATTGTACATGGCAACAGCAATATGTGATGATCAATTCTGGTGGATGTGACTCTTTTCAATAATGAGGTGATTCAGGTCAGTTCTAATAGATTTGTGCTGGAAAGAGCCATCTGCATTCACAGAGAGGACTGTGGGGATTAAAGGTGGATCACAACATAGTATTTTTACATTTTTTGGTTGATTTTTGCTTGCTTTTTGTTTTTTCTCTTTTTTTCTTTTTTAATCTTATTTTTCTTGTATGGCATAATTGTGGAAATATGTGTAGAAAAATTGCACATGTTTAACATATATTGGATTACTTACTGCCTAAAAGAGAGGAATGGGGGAAGGGAGGGAAAAATTTGGAACTCAAGGTTTTACAGGAGTGAATGTTGAAAAATATGTTTGCATATTTTTGAAAATAAAAGGCTATTATTTAAAAAAATAAGAAGTTGAAAAAAATTTTAAAAAGTAATAAAGCAATTCCTTAAAAGTTGGGATCTCTTGGGCCCAGTAGAAATTATTTACAAATAATTTAGAAAGAGGTAGAACAAAAGATCATAGATCTGGAACTCAAACGAACCTTAGAGGTTATTGGGACTAACCCCTTCATTTTACAGATGAGGAAACTGAGTCCCAGAATAGGCAGTTGATCTGTCTAAAGTCTTTCAGCTGCTAAGAATCAGAGCTAGGGTTTGCACCCGGGACCTGTAACTACATTTTTTGTCTCACATAGAAGACCTTTTCCATTCGAACCATAAATGCCCTCCTTTCAAATAGATTTTACTGTGGTTTTATTTTTGACACATTCTTGGTTCCATTTGAATGGCCTTGATTTCCTGTTCAACTCTTAAGATTTGTCTGTCTTGGTGGATCTGTGAGCTATCCAAAAAATGCTACAAGACTAAAGATTTTGACCAAGGACCCATATAAAATAAACAGGAAAGCGAGACAATCACAAAGGGCCCTGTGGTCCACAGGCTCTGGTTTTTCACTTATTGTCATTCAGGTCTTTGTTTAAATGAGGAAGAGATGATTAGTTGGGTTTGGAGTTTTGTTTTTGGCAGCTAGTCCTGAGCAGCTCACCTTCATAAAAATTCCTTTGCAGCTACAGAGCTTTTTTGGAAAGAGTTGGTGCTCATCAAAGTTCTATTTTCCTATATCCTCTTAAAATCCTGAAATGACTTGGCAGGGATTCCAGAGCTTTCCTGCCAACTACCCAGCAGCAGTTGAGGCTTGCAAATGTCTTCTGTTGTTGTTTTTTTAAGAGGAAATCATAGATGTGCAGGATTTCAGGGCTGGAAGATACCTCACAGTGTAGTGCAGTGGATAGAAGATTGGGCTTTTGGAGATGAATTTGGATTTTGTCTCAGACACCCATTAGCTTTGTGACCCTGGTAAGTTTTCTCACCTTTGTGCGCCTCCCTTTCTTTAGCTGTTAAAGGGGTTGTTGGAGGGGTGGTCTTAATGAACTCTAAGATCCCTTACTTTTTTATTTCCATCATTCTATGATCACAGGCCATCTAATTGAACACATTCATGAACAAAGACCTCCACAACATATCCAACAGGTGGCAGTCTAGATTTTGCTTGAAAAGCTCCAAAGGACTAGGGTCTCATTTGCCAAGACAGCCTTTCCATAGTTGTATAAATGTAATTGTTAGGAAGATTTTCCTGGTTTACAGAAGCTTCCATTGTTCTTGGATAACAAGAGGACAACAAGAATATGAGTAATTTCTCTTTTAATCATTCTTCAAACACTTGGTGACAACTATCAAAGGCCTTTCTAAACCTTCTCTAAACTAATTATTCTCATCCTGTTCAATCAACTCCTCTTATAATTGAGGATGGGATGAAGGGACCAGATTTTTACCAAGACATAGAGTCAACAGATGACCACAGTCTTGAATCACTTTTTTTCAAGGGGGGAGTTGATTCATTCTCATTTAGAAAGAGCTTGTTTCTATAACACACTTCAAAGTTTATGTTGTTCTTGTTTAATCATTTCAATTATGTCCAACTCTTCCTGACTCCATTTTCTTAACACAGACATAGAAGGGGTTTGCTATTTCTTTCTCCAGCTCATTTTATAGATGAGGAAACTGAGGCAAATGGGGTGAAGTGACTTGTTCTGAGTAAGTAAGTAAGTATCATAGATTGGATTTGAACTCACAAACATGAGTCTTCTTGACTCCATGTCCAACCCCGGGCATATAGATATATAAAATAGATATGCAAGTCAAACATTTGCAATATAAATCATAATTTCATGACCTCCACATTCACTTATGGGGTCCCATTTGGCCAACTTGATCATTTTATAGATGAGAAACCAAGGCTAAGCAGGTTGAGTAACTTGTCAGTGATTATTTTTTTTTAAAGAAATTTGAGATTAAAAACAGATCATTAAACAAGCAGATATGGATTTGAGTGACTGGCACAAGATCATACAAGTATATTTGACTTGCCAAGGCCCTGATGTGCCTTGGAAATTGGCCTGTCTCCCTTGATAATGGCTACCTGTCATTTGAACAGCACTAAAAACAAAACAAAACTGTCTGTGTGTTTCTCTCCAGAAGGGAAAAAATTCAGCAAAAGACACTCCAAGAGGGCATCTGGCAGGATCAGCTGTCCTGAGCCCTTTTTATCAGAACTGGCTACTTAGGCTGTGTGGAAAGTGATTTGAATTATGGAAGATAGATTGCATCAGCCATCCTCAGGAGCTTGGGTCGTAGGGAAAGATCAGCACTGAACATTGTAATGCATTTGTGATCTATCTCTGGAGAGCATAATACAAACACAGTACCAGTGCTGTGTCACTACAGCAAAATTGGACATGGTGGAAAGGCTCGGGCTGTTCAGACTCCCTGCTGCTGGACAGCAGCAGACGAGGGATTCCTGAATCTGAATCATTTGAGGAGCTCTGTAGGTGTGCTAATTACCCACAGTGCAAATGAAGTCCTAAGTCACAGGTAAGGCAGAGTAGCAAACTGAATAACATTCAGGGCTTGGAGCTAGGAAGGTTAAGGTTTCTACCTCTCATGTTTGCTATCTACATGGCCTTGGATTAGTTGGAATCTCAGTTTCTTTGTAAAATGAATGATAAATTAAGTTCACAACTCTAGGGCTGTAAGGGATCTTAGAGGTCACCTAGTCCAACCCCTCATGAAACTTGGGTTAATTGACTAGCCCATTTGCATAGTTATAAGTGTTAAAGGCATGAACTGAAACCAGATCTTCAATATTGTTGCACCATGAGAAATAATGAAAGGGAAAGTATCAGAAAATCCTCCAAAGACTTGTATGAGCTGATACAGAATTCAACTGTATCTCTTCAGCATGAACAACTCCAGTTAAATCTATGATTCTGTGTTAATTCACTCTGGGATGAGCCAAACCTCTCAATCATTTTATTTTATTTATTAGAGCTTTTTATTTACAAAACATACGTATGGGTAATTTTTCAACATTGACCCTTACAAAACTTTCTGTTCCAAATTTTCCCCTCCTTCCCCCATCCCCTCCCGTAATGGCAGGTAGTCCAATATATGTTAAATATGTTAAAATATATGTTAAATCCTATATATATATATATACATTATCTTTTTGCACAAGAAAAATCAGATCTAGAAAAAAAAAGCTAAGAAGGAAAACAAAATATTGTTTTTCTTTTTATAAACATTTGGATCCATATTTTTTGGTTTTATATTACCATCATTCCCAAAGAGATTCCTCCATTCCCTTGCAAGTCATTCCTTGAAGAAAGAAGAAAACAAAAATCAGTTATGCAAAAATTAGCAACTTATCAACCAAGCCTGATCCCTTGTTCTATACCCATAGATCCCCATCTCTGCCAAGATAAAGTAACAATTTCTCCTCTCTCCTTCAGGACCAACCTGGATCATTGGAATCACACATAATTCAGGGTTTTTTCCTTTCTTTCCATTTGCATTATTGTACTCAGGGTACAGCCAGGAGCTAGGGTATAATGCATAGTCTACCAGTCATGAAGATTCATGTTTATGAATTCAAATCCATTCTCAAATGCTTCCTAGCTATGTGACCCGAAACAAGTCACTTCCCTCTGTTTGGCTCAGTTTCCTCATCTATAACATGAGTTGGAGAAAGAAATGGCAAACTACTCCAGTATTTTTGCTAAGAAAATCCCAAATGTGGTCACAAAGTTGGACATGACTGAAACAATGACTCAATAGCAATGAATTTTTCATGTATGTTGTTTTTCTCCTGTAGATTTTACTCTATGTCTATTCACATTTGTCTTTATGTATTTTTCTATATTCATCATATTTAACTTTTCTTATAATTCATTAATGTTTCATTACATTTACATATAATTTGTTTAGCTATCCCATAGTCAATGGTTATCTTCTTTATTTCTAGTTTTTAGCTTTTCCAAAAATGGTGCTCAGCATATTTTGGTCTATCTGGGTCTTTCTTTTTGTCTTTGTACTTCTTGGGGATATATGTCTAGCAGTGGAATACCTGACTAAAAAGATAGGGTCATTTTAATTTATTAATCCAATTCCAAATTGCTTTCCAAGATGGTTGGACTAATTCGACTTCACCAAGTGTATTAGTTTGCCTGTCCTTTTTCAAAATTGATACTCTTCATCTTTTATTATCTTTGTCAATTTTCTGAGTGTTTAGTGAAACCTCAAAATTGTTTTAATTTGTACTTCTCTTATTACCTGTGAGTCAGATCAATATTTCATGTGACTAATAGGTTGTAACTCTCTTGAGAACAAGTTTTAAATGTATTTTGACCACATATATTGGCAACACCCCATCCTTGGAACAAACACATAATTAAGCAAAACAGTTAAAATATTGGGCATATTTGAAAATATTTAACCTATTTTGTATCTGTAGTCTACCGTTTCTTTCTCAAAAGGGAGAAGGTATACTTTATGCTCAGGCTTCTGAAGTCAAGATTAGATGTTAGATGTTAGAACAGTTTCCCCCCCCCTATTATTAATTCCTGATTCAATTAAATTCAATTTAACAAGCATGTATTTAATGCATGTGATATGCAAGGCTCTGCTCTGAGCATATAAGAGATACTAGGTGTTGAATGGATTGGTGAACTTAATGTGGAAGTCATTCCTGGTCCATCTAGTCCTGCCCATTTTGGACAGCTCTCGTTTGGGTCTCCTCAGATCCACCACTGATGGTCTACCCAGTGAGCTGGGAAGCTGCTTCATGAACACTCCCTTTGTTCTCATTCTGGCTCTGTGACTAAGGTGTCTCCCTCACACATGTCAAAATGGCTTCAAAGATGTGACAACTGAGATAGCCTTGTTCAATCAGTGATTATTAATATCACACAAGGTATAAAGCAGAAAGACAGATTCTTGCCTCACATATTTCTTTACTCCAATTCTTCCTTCACAGAGCTGCCATGAAAATCCTACACTGTCCCCCTGCCTCAAATAAACTCCATACTATTCCTAGGATCAAATATCTATTCTTCTGATTACCATTTAGAACTCTTTGGTGTTCAGACCTTCCTGTCTTTCTAGCCTTAATATTCCCTTCTCCCCCTGGGCTACTTGTCTATGTAAGCTTGCTTTGTAGAATCCTGGCTTTAGGGTTATTTACTACAGAAGCTCTCATCTTCCCTCCCCACTTCTTACTTCTTCCTTCCCCACCCTCATCTGAATCATAGAGCAGTAGATGTGGAGTCGGGAAGACCTAGATTCAAATCCTGCCTTATATACTCAATAGCTCGATGATACAGGCAATAACAGCTCTCTTTGTCTCTAAAATGTATTTCATCATTGAACCTATTTCACAGAGTTGTTTGGAGAACCAAATAAGATGATATAAAATTTTCCAAATGTTTTATTTCCATTTTAAGCTCTCATAGCTTAAAGACTTTTGAAGGCTCTTTCTAGGTAAGACTTCACAGACATTAAAGTGCTCTATAAGTCACCGCAACTACTATTAGCAAATGTTATTCTTGTTTGTCTTTCATTCTCAAAAAGGACCATGACATCAGGGAGCTGATGCCATGACATGCAAATGAATTGGATCGAAGTGAGGAAGGGACTAGAGATGGCCCCAGATGCAATGAGAGATCTTGGCTTTTTTAAACTGCCATCTTTAATAGGTCTCAGTTTGTCTGATGCAAAGTCCATTTAGTGATTAAGGCTAGGTAAGAAATGAGGCAAAAAATAAAATAGTCTCTTTAACTTGATTAAAAATCATTCTAGGAGGGAATCACCTCGGGTTTCTTACCAAAAACAGAAACAATTGCTATTTACATTCACCCTGAGCCAATCAGGGCCCAGTCACCAAATAGATCTTGGCCTGGAACCTATTGTTGGCCAATCAATGAGAGCCAGAGTAAGTTTAAGGCATGATCCTAACCCACCCCAAGATATCTTTCCAGGATTCAGTGATCAAAATATACATTTCTTTGGGCAAAGCATCCACAGATAAAAGTGTGATACTTCTGTGAATAGAGGGAAGTGAATAGAAGGGAAAGAAAAAAGAAAAGGAAAGGAAAGAAAAGAACTGGGTTGTCCAACTGACCAGTTCTAGTACTACTCCTATTTATAGAGGTTGTTGTTTGTCCTTTATTCTTAAAAAGGACCATGACATCAGGGAGATAACATGACATGCAAATAAATTGGATTTTAAATGAGGGAGGGCTGTAGAAAGAAACCAACTTCACGTTCTCCTCTGGAGCCAGATATAGATCAGGATGACTGGAGATGGCCCTTGACGCAATGGCCTTTTTAAGCTAAGGTCTTCCCAGGTCTCAGTTTGACTAAGACAACACACTTTCAGTTATAAAGACCAGTTAAGAAATGGTAGGGACTGATTTTCCCTTTTAGTTAAGATTTTAGTTGTATTCCCAACACTTTGCACAGTGTACATAGTAGGTATTTAATCAATAAATGTTTACTGATTAACCGATTGACAAAGTTATTTACTTCTGGCTGGATGAGATCTAGGGCAAAGACAAAATGGAAGACATGCATTAATTGAATCAGGCTCTAGAACAGGCTCCCAAATGAGACTTTTCATCATTCCAAAGAATTAGTCTAACTATCCACACAAGGAAAACCAAATGGATAAAAGAATTTACACCTTTAGATGAGGGCTCTTTGTTTTTTTTGTGCATCCTGGACCACTTGGGCAGTTTGATAAAGACTATGGATCCCTTCTCAGAATCATATTTTGAAATACATAAAATAAAATGTATAAAATGACAAAAAGACCAGCTTTGTTGGAATATTGTTTTTGTTCAGTTATTTTATTCATGTCAGACTCTGTCATTCCAAACTAAGACGGAGTGAAGCTACATGCTCAGAGTCGCACAGCTAGTAATTGCCTGAGATGAGGTTTGAACTCAGAAAGATGTCTTTCTGATTCCAAGTCCAGTGCCCTATCTATGGATCCATCTTGCTACCTCCTTATTATAATACCTATCTATCTATCTCCACATATTAAAAAAACAAGTTCCTATATTTTAAGTGAAGAAACCTATCCTTATGTAGAATACTTACATTTGGATTGAGAATAAATTGGTCCCACACTGAATGAAACAGGAGGGGGAAGACTGGGCTGATTTCCTTTGGGAAACTTGAAAGTTCTTTTATTGACCTGTGACAAAAATCAATACTTTTGGTTTTTTTTTTTTTTAACATAGCTCTCTTCCTGTGCCACAGAAGCTTAGATGATGGGGTCTAAATCCCTTCTCAGACATGTTCTAACTATGAGACTGAAAAAAATGAGTTCTTTTTGTTATGTCTGTTTTGTACAATATAGATTCAGTCCAATTCAATAAACATTTATTAAATGCCCATGTGTCAGGCACTAAGTGTTGGAGATACACATAAGTGACAGAAAGACTTTCTGTCCTTAAGAAGCTTACAATCTAATGGGGAAAACATATAAAAGGAAGTTGAAAAGTTGGGGAGAAGCATCACGGGGTATAGAGTTTCCCCAGAATAGAAACCAAATAGTTATTAATGGAAAATGGAGTTACCTGGAAAGTTCTGAACCCTCTGTAATAGAAAGCTTTGGGAGGATTTTTTACTACTCTGCCCTCCAACTCTCCAGCCAGAGAGGATAATATATGTACTAACTGTCTTATGGGATTTTGGGGAGGAAGATGCCTTGAAATTCTTATGGTACTATAGAAATGGGAATGTTTGTTGTCAGGACCACTTTGTAAACAGCATCCTATTTGGACTTTTGAGTTCTTTCCATTGATGATTTCCCAGTGATGCATGTAAACTCCTTATCCCAGGCTAATGTTTTTTTTTTTCCTAAGCTATGTTTCCAAATGACCCTGAAACATCTGGATGAAACATGGAAAAATGTAAAAAAAAATTGGTCTTCTGGACATCTGGAGATATCTGGATACTTGTAAACATCCAAATAGATTGACCAAAATGTGCACATTCGCTCTGAATGTCTGGCATCCTGTAGACCAAACTCAAGCATCAAACATCCTAGATTCCAATTAGGCTCATACAGTCTACCCTCTTGTGGCTCCGCTCCCAAAGAGCTCAAATGGATTCCACCAGGCTATCCAACTTATCATTACAGCAGTTAAATATTCTTCTTGACAAACTTTCCTAATCTTCAGGTCCTTCTATCAGTAAGAATCATGATAGGTAGGCATAGGTGCTAGTGATTATTGTGGCTAAAGTATTGGGCCTGGAGTTTAAAATCTGATTTACAAACCCATTAGCTGTATGAATCTAGTTAACCTTTCTCAGTGTTAGTTTCTTTTTCTGTAAATTGGGGTTAATAGAATATTAGAATAATAGAGCCTTCCTCACAGAATTATGAGGATCAAATGAGAAAGTACTTTGCAAACTCTAAAGTGTTATGTAAACAGTAATTATATTTATTATTATTTATTGATAGAATATAGGACTGAATCTTCGAAGTCATCAAATGCAACCCCATTATTTTGCCAATGAAGAAACAAGTCCAGAGATATTAAATATTTTCAAAGCACACACATATACACATATGTATGTCAAATAAATAAAATTTGAATCCAGTTCCTTTTCCACTATATCTCTTGCTCTTTCTAGTTTCTAGTATCTTTTTATTTCTTTTGACTTGGGCTCACAAAACAGCTCAAAGTCCTAATGAAAGGTAATATGGGATGAGAAGCAATATGATATAATAGAAAAACAATGGACTCAGAATGAAGGGAAACTTAGGTTCAAATCCCATTACTCTGTACACTGGCTGTGTAACCATAGCCAAGTCACTTAACTTTCTGGCCCCGGAGCTCCCTCATTTCTCCAACAGAATTATTTAGAACTTACTTCACGAGTCTGTCGTGAAGCTCAAATGAGGTAATGTCTGTGTAGAGTTATGTTGACATGTTATCCTGTCAGTTTTGGATGGGACCTCAGAGGCTGTCTAGTCCAATCCATATAAAAATGTCAGCTCTTAAATATGAATGATGCAAATCCAAAGGGTGGGGGGTGGGAGAACCTGGATTGAGGTAAAAACAAAAACTTGGATATTTTCCAAGCTAAGACATGACTGTGGAACTGCTGAAGGAATATTTCAAAAGGTAATGTCTTTCTCGAGTTGTCCCATTGGTCGAAACTGTTAACTAAATCATATGAAGAAGAGGGAGGATAGCAAAGCACTATACAAGAAATTGTTTCACTTGAATTTGAATCCTAAATCAGACCCTTGTCAATATAATCTTCAGCATGGTACTTAAATTTTCGGTGGTAGCTCAATTTCCTCATTGATAAATGGAGGATAATAATTGCACTTGGCAGAAAAGTATTAATGTAAACATAGAAATTATTAATACCAAATGCATTGTGGACTGCCATTCCCTTAAATGATCCTTAGGATGTCAGAACTTCAGTAATGTCCTTGCTTTCCTACTCTTAATAATTACTCTAGAATAGTTGAGCTGAATCACAACTTAAGACCTCTCCCCCCAGTTTCCCACACATGCTGGGATTTTACCTTGCAAAGGAACTGAACTTGAACTGGATCTCAGTTCCTGATGTCCTTGCCCCTTTCCTTTGGGATTCATGGTAGATCGAGCAAGGAATAAAGTGGTTTTTCTTGCCTGGATTGTCAAGGGCAACTGGGGTTTCCTGATCAGGCCTTGCTACCTCATCTATCTCCTTCCCTTCTCCTAAAACTGTAAAAGTTTTTTCATTGTTCTTTTTGGTTGGGAAACCCACTGGACATGTCCCAGGTTTGCAAACCTATAATCTCAAGATGCTTCATTCCTCACATCATGGCTTTGATTTATTTCAGGACTTGACACACCTATCTAAGAAAGTTATGGGAATCAAATGAAATAACAGATGAAGAAAACCTTCTTAAACCGTTAAAGATCTAATAATAACAATGATACAAATCCCTACCTAGCTTATTATATTTGATTCTTGCAGCAGATGTTATGATTATCCCCATTTTAGAGATGAGGAAATTGAAGTTGAGAGAAGTTAAGTGACTTATCTGGGTCACCTGATTAAGATAGGATTTGAACTCGGCTCTTCCTGATTTCACATCCAGCTCTCTATCCACCTAGGTACAGAAATGAGTTGTTGTCATAATAAGGATCCCAATGATAATACCAATGTTCATCTCAGTGTCTGGCACAGTGTCCTGCACATAGTAGGTACTAATGTATGTTAAATAAATAATCCAGAGGAGAGAGGAACTTTCTATTCTCAGCAGCAAACAATTTGGGCAACTGTCTTCCAAACTGTAATTCTCAAAGTGTTCTTGCTTATGAGATGCAAACTGGAAATGGTTTTCTCTTGAGTCGATACTCTCCAGGAAGAAATATGTGAATAAACATGTACTTCTTCATAAGCCTCCCTTTGTGCTGCAGGCTTGGTGCCCTTCTACAGTTGGATAAGCATTGATGTCAGTCCGATTTTCTGAGTTCCACCTTGTAAATAAATGGTGACAACCGGTGGGGGAAGGGTGCTTACCAGGGAAGGAGAGTGATGATATTGGGGTTTTTTGGTTTATCTTTTCTTTTGCTCTGTTTTTTTTTTTTCAACATTTCAATTCAACAATTCAACAAAAAATTGAATCTTCTTTCTATCTGGTTCATTAAATCCTGTGATGATATTTTGTATCTAATCTTAGAGGTTTAAAATCTCTTTCAATAACATCACCTTTACAAATCCACTGTAAGCATTGTATAAATGTGAGCCTGAAAGCTGCAATTATCAGAGAATTGCAAAGACAAGAGAAATGACGGCAATCGGGATTATTAAGGCCCCTTTGACCTCCATCCGGTACATGTGCCAAAAAGAACCAAGAGTATCACAGCTTCCATTTATTAACAGTAAAGAAAATGACTTTGTGATATGCAGCAGGTCATACTGAGCCGCTTTCCAGTCTCCCTACAGCAGCATTTTAAGACAAAGGACAATAAGCATCTTCTTTTGACAAGTTAGTTGCCCTATATTCTCAACTGATCCTAGACTATAGCATTTGTAGATATGCTTTTTTTCTTCCAAAGTAAAAAAAAAATTAAACAAAATTTAACAACAATCTTCAGGCACCCCTGTGACATCTCCCATGAGGAAGGGAGAGAAATTATAGGAAGGAGGAGATAGAGGCAAAAGATGAGAAAGAGAAGTGACTTCTCCTCATTCTGGCTCTTGAGAACTGATTGTCAAATGGCAAATGCTATAAAGCTCCTTTAGGGTAAATATTTTCTTTTTTTTGAATTTTTATATTCCAAGCACTTAGCATAATGCCTGCCACATGGTTGCTACTTAATGTTTTTTTGTCTGTCTAAAATGCTAGCTGTTAACCTGTCCAGACCTCAGCTTTCTCATTAGCAAATCAAAGGATCAATCAAGAAGCATTTATTAAGTGGCTACCAGCGGGAGATATTGTGCTAAAAGTAGGAATACAAAGACCAAAGTCAGGTGGGCTTAGATAGAGTCATAATGAAGAATTCTTTGTGATTGGGGAAAAGACTATAAACTTAGTCCCAGGAGAGAAGCAGCAGAAATCATACCACGGGGGATGGCGGATGTCCCATGATGGGGAGACAGAGACCCAAGGATGAAGGCTTGAGGCAATCTCCAAAGAAATTGCCATGTAGGGGAGAAGCCATCAGAGTGAGGTGCAGAGGAGCTCACCTCTGTCCATCATCTGGTGGCTCTTTGGTTTAACCCATTTTTTTTCTCATTAACCAGACTCATTATGAGTCTCTAAATTCAACTTTCTGGGGCAACACCCAGTTATTTCTCTCCAAGGTATGACTTTAGGATTCTATGATCCCTTCTACTCTATGATATCCCCAAAATGTTGGAGACACTGGAGTGGATGTGTTCTTCTTGCCTTGCTAACTTTCAAGGAGATATAACCACAGTCTGTGAAATCAAGAAGGGATACCTGGTATGAGGGAATATGGTCATTTAGTTCTGGGCATTAGAACTAAAAAATCTCTCCTGAAATAATATAGCAAGTGCATCATTTAAAAAAGGAAAAAAACCACAAAGCAATATTCCACTTTATAAATAATAATGGTAGAAATAATAATAATAGTAGAATAGTTTGTTGGTGTTTACATAACACATATTTAAAATTAGTGCCTCCTATATACTAGGTACTATGCTAAGCTAAATATTACTTCATTTGATCCTTATAACATTCCTGGGAGGTAGGTACTGTTATAATCCCCATTTTATATATGAGGAAACTGAGGCAAATAAAGAATGAGTGATTTTCCCAAGGAAATATAGCTAGTGTCTGAGATCAAATTTGAACTCTGAATTTTGAACTTTTTGATTCTTACTTTATTAAGTAGCTAGTATATAGAGAGAGCTTGTAACACAGCAAATTGAATAATGTTAATTTAATAGGGATACATATAAAGCTAAGATGGTGTAATAAGTCAGCATGGCATTGTACAGAAAACTCTGGTCTTGGAAGACCTGGGTTTAATCTCAACTCTGACATAAATTAGCTGTGTGACAGCATGATCACTTAGTGCATAGAGTGTAGGACATGGGGTCAGGAAAATCTGAGTTTGAAACCCAGTGCTGAGCTGGTCACTAAATCTCTTTCAGCCCAAATTTCTCTAAAATGCAGATGATAAAAGAAGGTGCTTTTATCCAAGCTTGTGAAGATCAAATAAGTTACCTGTAAAGAGCTTTGCAAATTTTTTTAAAATTAAAATTTTTAACTTATATACATATTATATATATATACATATATATATATATAAAACATATTTCCATATGAGTCATATTGGTAGAGAAAAATCAAAACGAAAGGGAAAAACCATGAGAAAGAAAAAGAAGAAAAAAGCTGAAAATAGTATGCTTCAATCCACATCCATTCTTTATAGTTCTTTCTTTGGATGCAGTTGGCATTTTCCATCCAAAGTTTATTGGAATTACCTTAAGAATTGCCGAGAAGAGTTAAGTCCATTATAGTTGATCACTGCACAATCTTACTGTTGTTGTGTACAATGTTTCCTGGTTCTGATGGTTTCACTCAGCATCAGTTCATGTAAGTCATCCTCAGGCTTTTCTGAAATTAACCTGCTCATCATTTCTTATAGAACAGTAATATCCCATTACATTCACCCACCACAACTTATTCAGCCATTCCCCAGTTGTTGGGAATCTGCTCATTTTCTAGTTCTTTGCTGTCATAGAGAGAGCTGCTACAAACATTTTTGCACATGTGGGTCCTTTTCCCTCTTTTGTGATCTCTTTGGAATATAGATCTACTTGAGGCACTGCTGTATTAAAGGGTGTGCACAGTTATATAGCCTTGTGGACATAGTTCCAACTTGTTCCTCAGAAGGGTTTACAACTTCACTAACAATGCATTAGTGTCTCAGTTTTCCTACATCTCTTCCAAGATTTATTATTATCTTTTCCTGTCATCTTGGTCAATTTAATAGGTATGAGGTGGTATCTCAGAGTTATTTGGATTTGCGTTTCTCTAACCAATTTGCAAATCTTATATATATATATATATATATATATATATATATATATATCTGCAATATTATTATCTAGATCAAATCATGTAATTTATATTTGCCTTTATATAACTTCCTAAGATTTCAAGTTATTGTTGTTATTCTTTCTTTTCCTCCTCCTTTTTTCCTTCCCATCCTCTTCATTCTTTTCCTCATTCTTCTCACTCTCTCTCCTCTGCTTCTTCCTTCTATGTCCTACTCTTCTGTCTTCCTCCTCCTCCTCTCTCCTCTTCCTCTTTTTCCCTCATTTTCTTTCTCCCTCTTCTTCCTTTTCCTTTTCTTCCTTCCTCTTTCTCCTCTTTTCTTTCTTGTCTTTATCTTCTTCCTCATCCTCTTGTCTTCCTCTTCCTTCTTTTTCTTCCTTTTCTCCTTTTCCTTTTCCTCCTTCCCCTCTCTTCTATACTCAAAACAGTTCTAGGTACACAATAAGCACTAAATCAATGCATTTTCATCCATTCATTCATGTTAAGAAAAACATGTGTGTGCTCAGGAGCATCACTCAAAAGAAGGGCCACCAACATGGTGAGCTACACCTTAAGTTTATGCCATAAGATAATTGACTGGAGGAAGCCAAACTATTAAAGACAGAGTACCATGATGGAACCTTAAAATTCTTCTGTTATGTTCTAGGGAACAGCATTGGGAGGAGTGGGTAGAAATTTAGAGAGAAAAAATTAGGCTTTAAAAACAAAACAAATTCTTGGTGAAAGAGTTGCCCATAGATGTGGTGAATTCCGCTCATTGAAGATCTTCAAAGGATAGAGTGGCTGGAGTCAGGAAGACCTTAATTCAAAACTGCTCTCAGACATTTACTAGCTGTGTAATGCTGGGCAAATCACTTAGCTTCTTGGTGACTAAGTTTCTCTAATTATAAAATAAGGATCACAATAGTATCTATTTCCCAGGCTTATTGTGAGGATCAAATCAGATAATATTTGTAAAGTAGTTAACACAGTCTCTAGTACATAGTAGGTGCTTAATAAATGCTTCTTCCCTTTTTTCCTTTCCCTTCCCTTTTCTAATTGTTGGATACATTCTAAAGAGGATCACTTTTCAGCATAAGTTAGACTACATGGCTTTTGAAGTCTCAATTCTGAAAAAAATAGGACATTGACAAAGGGTTACATTAGATTCATTTGATGAAATCACCCATGTTATCTATGAAAACAATATAAAGAAACATGAGCTGAATGAAGATTATAGTTAAATAGACTTGTAGTTGCTTAAATGTCCATTCCAAAGATGAAGTGTCCATGTTATCCTGAATGGAGGTCCTGAGAAGCACGTTGCAGTATCCTTTACTAAGCCATGTATGGCTCAACATTTTTATGAAAGATTTGCCCAAATACAAAGATAGTGAGTTTATGAAATGTGCAGATGACATAGGATTGTTAGGGATGTCTAGTGTGCTGGCTAACAGGATCAGAAGCTAAAACATTCCCAACAGGACAGAATGATGATATAGTGTCTTAAGCATAATAACCTCTCAGTAAATATTTGTCTATCAAACAAATGACCTCAAACTAACAAAACAAAACTTAACTAGGACAAATGGGAAGTCTCCAGTAGGTGTTGCTATTGTTGTTTTAAAAGCTGTACAAGTAAATAATTGAAAAAAAAACCTGGTTTCACAATATTTCATAGGAAAATGAGGGTGGAAGAAAGGTTCTTAGTGTGCTGAAGTGCATCATAAATCATTGGCATGATATGGCAGTATATGCAGTCAGAAAAGATAATATGATCTTTTAAAATACATTTTATTGGTATATTTTGTTTTTTCACTATCTAGATCTCTCAATATTTTCTTTCCATTTCTCCTCCAAGAGAACCATCACTGATAGCAAAAAATGAATGGGTGGGAAAAGAAGTTCAGCAAAATGTAACATGCCAAAAATGTCTACCTAAAGTGTTCTACTCACATTATCTCCCCTCTCTGCAAACAGTGAGAGGCACAAGTAGTTAGAGAAATAGATGGATGGATGGATAGATAGATGAATGTCAACTTTCTTAATTATAACTGCAGAATATTCTGTTTTTATGATTGTAATATTGTTGGGTTTTTTCCACATACATGGTTGTAGTGTTCTATATTATTTAACTGGTTCCACTTAACTATATATCAGTGCTTTATAAGTCTTCCCATACTTCCCTGTATTAATAATATTATTTCTTGTAGCATAGTAATATTGCATTTCATTCACATAACACAGGTTATTTAGCCATTACCGAATTGATAGGCATTTACTTTGTTTTCAATTCTTTGCTTTTCTAAAAAGTTCTGTTATAGATATTTTGGTCTATGTGGGGATCTTCTTTTTGTCATTAGCCTTTCTGGAGAATATACCTAGCAGTGTACTCTGGGTCAAAGGGTCTCTCTTTCTTCTGGCATGGTAGGGCTAAGTTACAGCTACACCAACAGTGTATTATTAGCAAGTCCATTTTCCTACAATTCCTCAAATGTTGAGTATTCCTATCTTTTACCATCTTCACTGATTTTTTGTTATCTCAAATTTATGTTGTTTGCTTTCCTTTTATCATTGTGATTTCAAATTTTCTTGCACGTTATTGTTAATACTTGGAAATCTCTTGAGAGCTACTCGTTTATGTTCTTTGACCACTGTCTATTGGAGAATGGCTTGTGGGCATGTATTTCTAGTAGTTACCTGTCTATTTTGAATATCAGATTTTTATCAGAGATATTTATTAGAGATCCTACTCTCCTGCTTCTATTTTGTTCATACAGACTATTTTCATAGGATCAAAATTATCTCTATCCATTGCTTGGCTAAGAATTCATTTCCTCCTTGAAATTATGAAAAGTAGGTTTAGATCTGATTATCTTCTTTTTTACAAAATTGTATGATCTTTAATATCCAAGTTCATTATAGTATTTGAATTCATTAGAGTATATGGTTTAAGATAATGGTTTAAGTCTAATTTCTGCCTAACTACCTCCCTGTCTTCCAGGCAAACCTTGTTAAATAGGAAACTCTTTCCTAAGTAGTTTATATTTTTAGGGTGTTTATGTTTCCATGGTATTCTTAAAATGAATTATTAACTACTTCCTCCCATAGGCTATTCCATGGTGCTAATGTCAGAAGCAGACTACTGGGCTGGATAGATCATTTACTATTAGACCCTATGAGGTCTTTCTAATGGTCCAAAATAAGCAAGTAAGGGAAATTAGGGAAAATAGTAGTTTCTTTCTTTCTTTTTAGAATGATTATATTATATTTTAACATTCATTTTTAAAAATTTTGAGTACCCAATTCTCTCCCTCCCTTCAGCTTCTTCTCTTCTCATGGAGAATGCAAACAATGTGATATCAATTATACAAATAAAGTTGTGCAAAAACATATTTTCATGTTAGCTATGTTACAAAGAAAAAATAGAAAAATATGCTTCATTATGCACTCAGAGTTTATCAGTTCTCTGTCTGAATATAGAGAGCATTTTTCTTTCCGAATTCTTTGGAATTGTCTTGGATCATTGTATTGATTAGAAAAGCCATATCTTTCACAGTTAATTACTACTATAATATTGCTGTTGATTGTTTACTTCTGTTGCATCAGTTCATTTAAGTCTTTCCAGGTTAGAGTTTTTAAGAGGTAAATTCTTACATCTTGAACTCTAGGAACATTGCTTAATTCTTGATGCTTTTCACCTCAATAAGGATTTTGCATTTTTTTATTCCATGCCAGTATGTTAGGTACTGGGTATAGATAAAAAGACAAAAGAGGAACAATTTCTTCCCTGAAGGAGTTTATTATTCTTTTGGGAAGTTACAACATGCACAGAGGTAAGTAAATACAAAGTATGTAGGAAGTTATACAAAGTCATTCCAAGAAAATTTTAATAACAGAAAAGATCAGAAAATCCTACCATAGGAGATGCTTGATTTATGCTTTGGAAGAAACTAAGAGACCCTTAGAGGGAAGAAATCAGGATCGATCCAGAATCCTGACCTCAGAATTTCCATTATATATGGTATACAATAGCTTTTGTAGCTTCAAAATAGAAGATTTAATTGTTGGTCATAAACATAACAAGTCTTTCAAAGAACCCAGAGATGTTGAGTCTGAAGACTTCAAATCTTTTCAGGATTATAGTTAAGTCTTTGAAGGGCTGATTTATAGAAAAGAGATTGGACTTTTCTTCTTGGCCCCAAAAGTCCCTTCTTATTCTGAGATTCAGAAACTGCCAATTCTCATACATTTATTCTTTTTTTATGTCCTTCTGTGGTACTCTAGCAGCAGATTCCTTTCCTTTTTCTCTATATTGTACACTTATTTTGTCACATGGTGCTTGGTATGTATGGGGATATTTAATAAATGCTTATTGATTTGACTTAAAATATCAAGGTAGTCAGTGAGTCAATCAACAAACACTTATTTAAGTACTTATTATATGCCAGGTACTATACTAAGTCCTAGAGATATAGACAAGTTCTTATAAAAAATGATTTTTTTATTGCTACCTTTTGTTTTAATATCACCAGATTTCTTCCTTCAACTTTCCCTCCCTCCCAGATAGCCATTGCTTATGACAAATAATTTTTAAAGGAGGAAGAGGGAGGAAAAATCAGTAAAACCTATCAATATACTAGAAAAATTATGTTATATACAATATTTCATGTCTGTGGACCTCCCTCTTGTATTCCTCCACACCTCTGCAAAGGATTGAAGAGGGAAGTCCCTTTCTTATTATTTTTTTCATAATTTTGCAGCATTCATCATTTTGTTTTTCTGTTTGTTTTTGTGTATTTCCTGATTTTGCTTCCTTTGTTTTGCATTAGTTCATGTTAAGTCTCTCCATGCTTCTCTAATTTTATCATTTAAATTTTTCTCCTAGTACAATAATATTCCATTATATTCCATGTGCCATTTGATTAGCAATCCCTCAGTTAATAGGCTCTGTTTCTTGCTCTTTGCCGCTACAAAAAGTGCTGCTATCAATATTTTGATATGGATGGGGCAATTTTTTGGGTCAGTGATGCCCTTGGCATGTATAGCTGGCATTGGAATCTCTAGGACAAAGGGCATGGAAATTTTGGATGGTTGGTTGTTCTTATTAAAAAAAAAATCATTTTCCCTATGATCATGAGATCTAGAGCTGGAAGAGAACTCTGGGGAAACTTAAATAACAAGCAAACAAACAAACAAAAGAAAATACACAATAAGCCTTGCCTTCAAGAAGCTTATATTTTGGAAGTAGTTAGTGGTTCAGATAGCCCGTGAGGTTTTCTGATACCAGATCAATCATTCTTTATGTGATATTATTTGCCATCCTAATTCCCTTTCATTGATAAGAACATGATTTTTCCTCTAAAAATCATGTCTTTGATTTCAAGATCCTGCGTTTTCTCCCTTGTGGGTTGGATCCCATGTCCCCCTTGCATAAACAGCCACTTCCAAATCCAGCTCCCCAAGTCCTACACAGGCCAGATACTGTATCACTGCTTGGCTCCAGTTGAGATCCCTCCTTGTCAGCCTGATGTTCGGCCTCCTCAGCCCACTCCTCCCCAGCTTCACACAAGACTCTTGCTTCCCCTGGAAGTCTAATGAGCAGGTTGCTATGGTAACTGGATGACATCCCCCGTAGCTCCCTGCTAACTCGACACCTCCCTAACCCCTGTGCCTGTTTCCCTGTTTGGTAAATTAATAACATTTAAATTAAACATATTAACTGACTTTGTGTCAATTAATTTGTATGTTAAGCTGGATATTGGCTTTCCCCTTCTCTTCTCCCCCTCCCTCCCCAGCACCCATTAATTAACTCCAGCAGAGCTGGGATCCCATCATCCTTGAAGCAGGCTTGTGGTGGCTTCTAGCGATCTGCAATTACCATCCTGGGCTCCCGCGTAGAAAGTAATCAATGTCAGAATAATTGCTTTTCACAGGTCTACAGTCAGTTGTCTTGTCAGACAGTTAACTTATAATTATGGCTGTTGGGGTTTTAAAAAAGAAGAAATATGTAACCAAAATATGACAGAGGGGCCCGCAATGGCTGCTAATAAAATTATTTGTTTTGTTCAGACCCCGTGTTTTATCTTCCCCCCTTTTCTCATCTTCATTTTTCCCCCTTCTGGCAGTCAGAATGCTCCCTCCCAAATGGATGGGTTCCCCTCGCTACTTTATAGTGTAAATGTTGTTCCATACACGAGGCAGCCATTCAGCAATTTCCGATACAGGAAAAAAAAATAACAAAATGGAAGTGATCTGGCCCCAGTGAAATTGGTTCCAGCTTCCTTTTTTTACCTTCCAGTATACCAAGGGAAGATTGGGTCTTCTACTTCCACCTCCAATGAGATTAGCTCCTCGAAGGCAGGAACTGACTTAATATGCTGCCAGGACATTGGATGTCTGACCTCACCGGGTACTCTATGTCTAGGATGCACAAGTGATTTGCAGAATCCCTGAATCTCAGCATCACTGAGTTTGAAGGAACCCCGGAGGCCATCTAACCCAAATTATCCCTTGAACACAAATTCCCTCTTCATCAAGGATTCTAAACCGGGACTAAGTGAACGCTATCTTTCTTTAATAGGTTGTTGCTGTTTCATTGTTTTTTAATAATGTCTGACTTTTTGTGGCTAAATTTGGGATTTTCTTAGCAACAATAGTGGGCTGATTTGCTATTTCCTTTTCCGGTTCATTTACAGATGAGGAAACTGAGGCAAACAGATTAAGTGACTTGTCCAGGGTCACCTAGCCAGTAAGTGTCTTAGGTTGAATTTGAATACTGGCCTTGCTCTATCCATCTTGAAATCAAAACATAGTTTTTAGAATAAAAAATCATGTTCTTGTCAGTAAATGGGAATTCAGGTTGTTTTTAGGATGACAAATAATATAACATAATTTTCCATATGATTTATTTGAGGTTTAATTAGAGTAGTTGATAAAATGACTTATCCGGTGTTATCTAATTGTAATCTAATATCAGAAAACCTGATAGAATATCTGTACCACTTAGCTACCCCTAGTGGATTGATAATTGTATTTCAATATAATTTGTTTTCTTTGAATTCGTCTGCATTTTATTATATACATTTAAAAATATGATTCTAAGAAGGATTCATAAATTTCCTTAGACACTACCAATGGATTTTATGAATCTAAAAAGATTAGAGATCCTTGATTTTTTAGAATCCCCAGCAAGAGGGGAAACCTATTTTCTCCCATGGTTCTCCTTTTGGTTAGGTCTTAATTTTTTAGAGGGGCAACTAGGTGGCACCATGGATAGAATGCTGGCACTGAAATCAGTAAGACCGGAGTTCAGATCCAATCATAGATAATTACTGGCTCTGTGACCTGAACAAGTCACTTAATCCTGTCTGCCTCAGTTTCCTCATCTGTAAAATGAGCTGGAAAAGGAAACAGCAAATTGCTTCAATCTCTTTGTCAAGAAAACCCCCAATGGGGTCACAAAAAGTTAGAAATGACTGGAACAACAAAAAAGTTCTAGGAAATTGTGACATCAAGTCTCAGTTTTCTTCTTTCTAATTTTTTGCTCCCCGATTCTGCCCTCAGGGAATAAGTGAAACAAAACTGATCCTTCTCCCATAAAAGAATTCTTTGAATATTTTAAGACAGAGATCATGTCACCTCCAAGTTTTCTCTTTTCTAGCTGATCACCAGTTCTTGAATGGCATTCAACACTAAGCAACTCTTTTCTCTGGGTTGCATTTTGTGGTATCATATTTAAGGGTGAAGGTTCTGATTCCAAAACAATGTCCCCTAGGAAACTATTTGGGGTTATACACTTTTTCTATGGTTTGCCCCACAGAGAGCTATTTTGGGTCCATCTTCCTCAGTTGTGGGGAGTTGAGTTTGTCATGAAGGATTAGGTGCGTCATTCTGAAGCTGAATTGGCAAGTCACAGCATCCTGACTCTTTCTGTGTCCCGCTACCTCTCGAGCAGCATGAGACTGATCTTGATTCTCAAGGATGTGTAGCATCTTACAAAAACACAGTAGCCAAAGCCACACACAATCTCCCTAGTGAAGACCTGGACCATTAAATCCAAGATAGGATTGGCTTCTTGGAACCTTAACTGTTATCTGTTTTCCAATTCTTTCACAAATCTCCCTGTAAGTCACACAAGATTTGGGCTGGTCTGATGGTAGCATATGAGCAGATAGTAGGACAAATCTGAATTTAATGACCTATTTATTCCTGCCCTCCTGGATAGGGTAGAGTTCCTGATGTTAATATCCAGAGTACCCTCCCTACCTCAGCTAAGACCTTACTTTACAGAATAGGACTTATCAGAGACACCTTCACCTTTCCCTATATCCTTAATGCAATTCCCAGGGTCATTGGTTTAGAAGGAAAAGCAGAGATTTTCTAGTTCAGTAACCCTTTATAAGAGGAGAAAACTGAGAATCCAAAGAGATCTTGTTCAAAGTCATGGACCTGAATTTTCTGGTTCTAAATCCAATTTTCTTCCCATGATACCATACAACTCCTATGGATTTTCTAGTCCACTGGCATTTAATAATAACAATGATAATAATAATAACAATTTACATTTTTATAGCACTTCAAGGTTTGCAAAGAGCTTTACAAATATTCTCTCACTTGATCGTCAGAACAATTTTGGGAGTTTGATGCCATTATTATCTTCATTTTACATATGAAGAAGTTGAGGTACCAAATAGCTAGTAAATTTCAGAGGTGGGTTTTAAATCTAGACCTTTGAACTCTGAGTTCATCTCTCTGTTGACTTCATCATTCGCATTTATTGCAGTATTGCCAAAACTAAGAGTTGTAAGGGACCTCGATGACAGCCTAATTTAATGCATAAGTGATTATTCTAAGTTATCCAACAAGAGGTCACCTAGACTCCACTTGAAAACCACTGAGCAGGGGAATACCCACCAGCTCTTTAGGAAGCTCATTACACTTTGGGACAGTTTCAATTATTAGGAAGAATTTCCTAACCTCAAGCCTGCATTGAGCTCTTTGTAACTTCTACCCATTGTTCCTGGTTTGGTTGATGATGGATCTGTTGGATCTGTGAAATGGTTAGAATTGGGATTAGATCGTAGTTTTTTTTTTTTTTTTTTTAATGCAATAGCAGCTCTTAATTCACAGGTGAACTGTGCATTGTCATTTGCTTTTTTCCCTTTTAAATGTTTCCTTCATTGTTGAAGAAGGATGTAGGCTAGCCAAACTGTTAGTAGTTGATTGGGATAGAGAGCATTTTGCCTTTAACTCATTATATAGGTTATTATGTTTGATTTCCATGCAGTCTTGTTCCATAGGTGCCCTTATTACTATCATTTTCCATATGATTTATTTGAGGCTTAATTAGAGTAGTTGATAAAGTGACTTATCCAGGGTTATGTAACTAATAATTGTAAGTGACTAGATTTGAATCCAGATCTCTACTTGTTCCAAGCTTATCACTTGATAATACCTGTAAAAGATGGACATCCCAGGATACACTGGTATCTTCAGTGCATTTTGAAAAAGCAGAGAAGGTTTCTAGCATGTTGGACATATGGACTGCACAGAATGGTAAGAATGGGCATGGTACATAAGATAGTGTTTATACTGGTGGAGTGACTGCCTATAGAGTGTAATGTTGATCCATTGAAGTTTTGACTCATTGGGTTCTTATTTCTTTTCCTTATTTTGTGCCCAGATCTGTGATTTCTTCAATGTGTGATTCATGGAAACAGATTTTTGTTCTGGAAGGTACCTTACAAGCCTTAGAGTTTATAATAATAATAGTTATTTATTTTTCAAAATACATACAAAGATAGTTTTTAACATTCATCCCTGCAAAAACTTGTGTTCCAAATTTTTTTTCCCTCTCTCTTCCCCTCCCTCCCCTATCCTGGACAGTAAGTAACCCAGTATAGATTAAACATACACAATTTTTCTAATTATATTTCCACATTTATCATGTTGCACAAGAAAAATCAGATCTAAAAGGGAAAAATGAGAAAGAAAAAAACAAACAATTTTCAACAAAGGTGAAAATATTATGTGGTGATTCACATTCAGTCCCCATAATCCTCCCTCTGGATGCAGATGGCTCTCTCCATCACAAGTCTGTTGGAATTTACCCGAATCATCTCATTGTTGAAAACTGCCAGATCATCACAGTTGATCATCATATAATCTTATTGTTGTTGTGTACAGTGTTCTTTTGGTTCTTTTCATTCACAGTATCAGTTCATGTCTCTCCAGACCTCTTTGAAATCATCCTGCTGATCATTTCTTACAGAACAATAATATTCCATAACATTCATATACTGTAACTTATTTGGCCATTCTCCAACTGATGGGCGTCCATTCAGTTTCCAGTTCCTTGACAGGCCATAGTGTTTATTTTTTTATTTTATTTTTTAAAAAAGTGTTTATTTTATAGATGAGCAAACTAAGACATAGGTAACCCAGGTCATACAGCTATTAAGCAAGATTCAAACTCAGATTTTCCCAACTCCAAATCCAGGGTCCTATTGCTTATGCAACCTACTTGAGAGGGTGAGAACTCCTGGTTTAGGGACGTCCCTTCACTCATCTCAACAATGTTTTGTAACTCATACTCTTGAAGCTCTGCCTGGGACACTGAGCACTTAATGGAGGGTGGGGGAGTGGGAAGGAAATGAACATTTATTAGGCACCTACTCTGCCAGGTACTGTATTAAGCACTTAAAAAATATTATCTCATTTTGAAATAACCCTGTGATTTTATTATTCCTGTTTTCCAATTGAGGAAACTGAAGCAGTTTCACATGGCTAAGAAGTGTTTGATCTCAGATCTTTCCAATTTCAGACTCAGTACTTTATCCCCGTGTTTCCTACTTATCTCAGACACAAGAAAAAGTAGCTTTTTTTAAGGTCATAAAGCTATGTTCAGATGAACTTTGGTCTTCTTGACTCTAAGGTCATTTGCTGCACCGTGCTGCCTTTTATTTCATAGATTTCTTATAGTTTTGAAAGGCATATTTCATCCAAAACATAAAAATAATTGGATTTAGAACCAGACAATGTGGGATCTGGGCAGTGATATGGTGCCAAAGATGTTAGGTCTGGAGTCAGGAAGACTCAAATCCAGCCTCAGACACTTTCTAGCTGTGTGACTCTGGGCAAGTCACTTCACTCTGTTTGCCTCAGTTTCCCCAGCTGTAAAATGAGTTGGAGAAGGAAATGGGCAACCACCCAGGATCTTTGTCAAGAAAACCCCAAATGGGGTCATGAAGCATCAGGTATGACTGAAAAAGCTGCACAATGTGGTATCCAGTCCTGGTTCTGCTATTGATCAGCCCTCGCTGGCCCTGGACAAAATGCTCCGCTCATATGAGATCATTTGTATAGTCTTCTGCTTTGACTCTCTCTAAATCTAATTGTAATGATGTGCCATAGTCAGAGAATACAGAGAATCTACCTACAGGGCAGGCAGGGAAACCAGGGTAAATAATTTTCGTTTCCATTTCTTGTTAGGAGGAGTCATGAGCTCATTCTTAGAGAGTGATGAGAGCTATGTGGGTAAAGAGTGCCAAGGAAGGACATTGCAGAGGAAAAAACAAGGCGTCTGTGGACACGGGATTGTCCATCTTCCCGTGGAAACCCAGGGGGATGTGAGTGTTGCTGCTTGGGTCACATCTTATTGTCAAGAAAAAGGAAAAAAAATCTTGCTGCCTTTGAGAACATGTGCTCTTATCAGCCATGGTGCCATGGAGGCAAGCTTTATGCCCTATTCAGCCCCATCTCCAGCTAGATCTTTGCCAAAGGATTTGAAAATAATGGAGTTGAGTTACCATGGAAACCCATTCTGTTGTAGTTTTGATATTACAGTTGAATCTTTGCTGCTACTTTTATCTCTAGAAAGTTTCATGGAAGTGCCTGTAAAACTCATAGCTTCCAAGGGCAGGGAGACTGTCAGCCTGAGGTGTCTGACAAGGAAGAGATGTGGGACAGGGATGTAGCATGTAGTTCTAGAAATAGAACATGGCTTTGGGTCCAAAGATCTGGGTTCAGGTCTCTCCTTTTGTCACTTCCTAGTTGTGCCATTGAATAGTTCTCTTTCTTTGGGGCCTAATTTCTTCTGTCAAATGATGGCCTGAACTAGATAGAAGTTCTTAACTTGGGACCCGTGTAAGGATATTGCTTTCTGTGTTTTTTGAATTTTTCTTTGGCAAGGCAATTAGGGTTAGGTGACTTGCCCAGGATCCCACAGCTAGCAAGTGTTAAGTGTCTGAGATCACATGTGAACTCAGGTTCTCCTGACTCCAGGGATGGTGCTCTATCCCCTGCGTCATCTAGCTGCCCCAGGATATTGTTGTTAAATGGAATTGGTGCTCCTTGGAGAGGCGATAAAAGGATGAAAGATTTTGAGCTATAATGGCCCTATGAGTGCAATCTCTTGACTCCAAGGTTGACCTTCTACTCACTACACTATGCTGTCTACAATGGGATTTTAATACAGAGACAAATCACAGGTTGGGTCCAAAGACCAGGTGCACTAGAGAGACACAGAGCAAAGTATTGTTTGAGGTCTCAGGAGAAAGATCATTTTTGATAGGGGAATCACAGAAGACTCCTTGGAGATGGTGGCATTTGAATTAGGTTTAAAGGGTTGGTAGGAATTCAACATATAAAGGAAAGTCATTCTAAGTAGGGGGAATAATTAAGCAAGGGGAAATATATGATAGAAGGAGAGAAAATAGATGACAGATGGGAAGTTAAATAAGAAAGTAGATAAAAAACGAATAACAGATAGATGGAAATTTAGATGATGATAGGAAAATAGATCGAAAAAAGTAAAAAAAGAAAGAAAGAAAGAGAGAAGGGAAGGAAGAAGGGAAAGAAAGAAGGGAAAGAAAGAAGGGAAGGAAGAAGGAAAGAAAGAAGGGAAGGAAGAAAGGAAGGAAGAAAGAAAGAAAAGACAGGACATATGGGAAGACAGAATGAAGTACAGACAGATAAATGAGATGATAAATGAAAAGATAGATCATTTATGAAACACTTACTGTATTTCTTCTATTGTACTAAGTACTGGGCATACAAATACAAACAAGGAAGACAACACCTGCCCTCTAGGAGCTTATATTTAAAAGTAGAAAGACAACCTATAACAGAGAGTTGGGAATGGGGCGTTAGTATGGTGTAAAGATAGAGGCCCAGTTTCAGAAAAGGTAAAGTGAAAGATCAACTATCAGAACTAGGAAAAATAGTTCTGATTTTTTTCAGGGGCAGAGGCTAAATTTGTGGTACAGGAGAGATAAGAATAAGGCCAGAGAAGTATAAAAGTGTTTTGAGGAAGAAGGAGAGAACTTGAGGATAGATCAGTTTGACTGGAGGGAGCATGGAGTCCTTAGATGGGAAACTGTGATTGTAGAAAGTAGAGGGATCATAAGTTATAGGAAAACAATATTAAAAATTATTGCTTATTTTTAACATTTAAAAAAAATTTGAGTCTGGATTCTTGCCTTTTGTTCTTCAATCCATTGAAAAGCAAGCAATAGAATGATCCTTATATATGTGAAATCATACAAAAGTATTAATCATGTTGGTAATATGGAAGAAAAAGAAAGGAAGTAATAACTTATACTTCATTCTTGTTTAATAATATTTTGTAAGTCAATCATTGAGACACATGGCCAGTGTAGTATGAAAGGGAGGACGTTTTCTCGAGTAGGAGAGTAAGTGACTTACCTAAGATCATTGTGTAACCAGTAAGTGGCAGCAGTCCCCTGGTTCTAATACAGTGATCTTTGCTTTGCATTATACTATGTCTCCTCAGATAATAACTAACCTTCTTTATTTTCCCTTCACTATTCTCTCCCCAAGTACGTACCTAAATACAGGATGTCCCAAAAGTCTTAACTTCATAAGACTTTGGGACAGTTTGTACAGACAGGACAGACTCTTAAAACTTCTTAAAACAAAGTGGAAGGTTGGGAGCCAATACTCAGATCTCCATTAACTGAGCTCACTGATTGCTGAAATTGGAAACAGTTTTCTACTTTCATCCAGGCAAAGCAGAAATCTGTTGGGGTAAGGAGCATGGAAATCTCTGGACCAAAATGATGTTGGAGCCTGAGACACTGTTGTTTGGCTCGCTTGTCTTTGGTTACTGAACTGAGTTATTAGATATTCCAAGAATGTAATTTAAATGGAAATCTGTTCTTAGACCAAGATACATATTTTTCTTTCTTTCTTTTTTGGGTTCCAAGTTTCCAATTGCATATATCATATGACTATAGATAATATGCAGTTTGATCTGTATGATTTTGCATAGCAAAAGGGAAAAAAAGGAATATTTGTGAATATAAAGTGATTGAAGTTCCAGGGAATCCTAGTTGGAAATTTACATTTATTAATGACTTACTTCTTCTTGTGCTTCATCCATGACTTTTTGTAGAGGTTTGCAAATTATCATATATAGACCTTGTATTTATGTATATTTGGAGGTACTTACTAATTATGTATCCTTAGCAAGGAGGGACGTGCTAGTTTGTAGGACTGACCAGTTGTTGCCTATAGCACTATAATACCAAGGGATGCTCTGGGGAAACTTTTAAGCTCTCTCTGGCTCTCAGAAAGTTGGATGCCTCTCTTTTCTTTTGTTCTTGCCCTTTGAAGCATATATCACACTAGGTTGTTTTTGTTTTTTTTTTTTTTGATCTAGGGGGCCCAGGTGTGTGGATTATTTTAGTAGGTTTTAGTTCTTTCTTGTGATTCAGTGATTCTGTGAACTGATTATTCAAAAAAGTCTGCTCAAGAATAACTCGTATATCAATATTAAGTCATTTTCTGATAGTTAAAATGTTCTGCTAATTAAAACCCTTGCTTTAAAAAGTGTTCATAACACAGAGGTTTGAATCTTTGGTTTCTTTTTTAGCCGTGTCTTCTCACATATTTTCTCCCATTTTTACCTTTTTCCACTTTTGTATTGCTGTCACAAAGAATCTGAATCTATATTGATTTTATTTTGAGATTTTTGTCTAGTTCTTCATAGAATTTCTCTACCTCATTGTCCTTCTCAGCAGATGTTAATATAGAAGCTATAATTATCTTCATGATGGTCTTTATGCAAATGCTTATCATTAGCACTACTATACACAATGTCCAAAACGTTCCATGAAATAGTATTTCAAAACGGGCAGATATTTCTTTGTATCTCTTTGTGATTGGGTCATTTCAGTCATTTCCAACTTTTTGTGAGCTCATTTAGGATCTTCTTGACAAAGATACTGGAATGATTTGCCATTTCCTTTTTCAACTCATTTTACAGATGAGGAAACTGAGACAAACAAAGTTAAGTTACTCAGAATAACCTAGCTAGTAAGTATCTGAGGCTAGACTTGAACTCAGGTCTTCCTGACTCCAGATCCGGTACTACTACACCACCTGGCTCCCATGTGCTCTCTAAGGAGTACCTTTCCAATTAGTTATAACTTTTTGTTGTTGTTGTTGTTGTTTAATTTGTTGTTTTTGTTGTTTGTTGTTTTGTTGTTTTTTATTGTTCTGTTTATAGCAAGAATGTCAAGATTGAGATTGATTAATCTGATTAATTGCTTCAACTTCTCCAGAAATTTGTCCACTAGCTTGTTGCTTCTTAAAGACTTCACATTTTATAGACCTCACACTTAGAGTACCAATTGACAAATTAAAGGTGATTGGTGGTCTAAAAACTGTATGATTCTTAGAACCTTTTGTCTCCTTTCCCCCTATTCTTTCTTTTATCCTGAGGCAATTGGGCTTAAGTGACTTGCCCAGGGTCACACAGCCAGGATGTGTTAAATGTCTGAGGCCAGGTTTGAATTCAGGTCCTCCTGACTTCAGGACCCGTACTCTAACCACTATGCCATCTAGCTGCCCCCATTTTCCTCTATTCTTCCCATATTATTGTAGAAGTAGAAGAAGGCTACTTTAAATATTTCTTTGCTTCATGTATTGCTGCTGTCCAAAACATTTCTTCAGCAGGTGGCAGCCTCCTGGTGATGTGTCACTCTATGACAAGCCAGACTGATCGTGAAAAGATAGGTTGGATTTGTTCCTAGGGTCATCGTGGCTTTACTGTAGACATTTTCAAGTCATTTTCTTCATCTGAATTTCTGCCTTGAATTTCCCTGTCACTGCAGTAGTTGTTTTATGGTAGGGTTCTTTTTTTGGTTGTTCCAATTTCTAGCCTTCTTCTTGATTTTGGACTTGGTTAGTTTTGAGTTCCGCTCATCTTTGAGGTTGGGATTGTCTGACCTAATTTCAAACTTTCATATTCTGCTGATTTCAAAGCTCAGTCCAGAAGCTTGTAGGTTTTCAGTGCTTCCAAGCTGGAGATGACGTCTATTTATTGCTCTCCTGGTCTATTCTACAAATTACTGATATAGTTTGAGTCTGTTTTGTATGTCACACTTGTGTATGATTGGGTTGTGGTAGACTGTTGCTAGACTGAATCATAGCTAGCCCACTGGGAGGTTCTACAGATTCAGAGTGACTGAACTGCTGATTCCCCATTGATTTTGGTCTCCTGCCCTGATTGATTCCATTGCAGACTTGTACATGGAACTAAAAATTATTGAATACTTCTTTATCTTTGGGATCTGAGTCACATAACTATATATATGGAATTTGTTTTTGCTCCTTATTTAGATAGAAACCCATATACCTCATGACTAGCACTGTTCCCACTTTGCTCAAGAATTGTGACCCCCAATCAGGCAAAAGGTGACAGAACTACTAGGTGGTACCAGTGCCTGCTCATATAGGGGCTAATATAGGGGCCCCCTGGGATCTGTCCACGTTTTCAGTCTCCTTACTGTCCCTGGGCTCTAGGATGCTCCCTCTAAACTGCCTCCCACCATAGTTTTTCTGCTGCTATGCCGTGCTTTTGGCTAGTCCCTACCCTAGTGTCTGTACACATCTCTATCCTTAAGCCTCTCTGGGCTATAAAAATACCTCAATATGACTTTTTTCTTCATTTGGTTTGGCGTTTTTACTAGGTTGTTGTGGAGGAGGTTGCAATGGAGTTAAGGCAAATTGCTGTCTCTGACCTTGCTATTTTGATTTCACCTCCTGGACTATACCAAAAGCTAGTTTGTTGTGGTAGAATCTGACAGAAATTAGGCTCCATTGGCAGAGTCTTTGAGAATCTCCATACTACGATGAAACATTAGAATTAGTATACTAGATATATATATATATATATATATATATATATATATATATATATATAGAATATAAGTATATAGATAATATAAATAAGATTGATGCATGAATATTCTCTCTAAAATCCCTCCACCTTCACTTCATACCATGAGTTCTTCTTCAGACAAAATTGCAATACTGTTGTCTCCAAAGGGGTCAAAAAATCCTGAAAGCCCAGTTCTTCTTCCATCCTCCTTCTAGCTACTCCCATAGAAATATGGCAAGGTCATAAATCATAGATCTCATGGATCACAGACTTACATTGAAAGAAATCTGAGAAGCCACCTAATCCAAGCCCCTCATTTGATATTTAGAGAAACTAAGCTCAGGAAGGTGAAATGAGCCTCAATATAGAACTGGAAAGGACCTTGAGGTCAATGGGTCCAGCCCCCTTTCTCCCCACTTTTTTTTTTTTTGCAAATGAGAACACTGAAACTCAAGAGGTAAGAAATGACTTTCTCCAAGTTTATATAGGCATGAAATGATAGACATGAGAATGGGCCCCAGTTGCTACCCTTGGTTCTTTCCCATTCAGAACAAAATCTTATGGTGGTCAATGTCTTGGAGGTAACTCAAGAATTCAAAAATAGCATATGTATTTTCTTAGGTGATGTAGGCTCTATAGAAAGATTGCATTTAGCACTCTGTCCAGCTGACTGTCTTTTCTGCCCCCTTATCTCTATTGTTTTTTAAGTGTACTCATTTGCACAACTCTACCTTTTCACAGTGGACAAGTGTGATGAAATGGGTTGGAGATTTTTCCTAAGGGTCATAAACAACCTAGGTATGAAAGATCTCCTCTGAGGTCAGAGAAAAAGAAAGTTCTGTAATATGGAACTATGCTCAAAGGGCTACCAAACAATGTATAACCTTAATCCAGCAGTGTTTCTATTGGGCTTATATTCCAAAGAGATCTTAAAGGAGGGAAAGGGACCTGTATGTGCAAAAATGTTTGTGGCAGCCCTCTTTGGCAAGAAACTGGAAACTGAGTGGATGGCTGAATAAATGATGGCATATAAATGTGATGGAATATTATTGTTCTATAAAAAATGATCAGCAGGATGATTTCAGAAGGGCCTGGAGAGACTTACATGAACTAATGAAAAGTGAAGTGAGTGGAACCAAGAGAACACTGTACAGCAACACCAAGATTATGTGATGATCAACTCTCATAGACATGGCTCTTTTCAACAATGAAATGATTCGGACTATGGGGCCTGAATGTGGTTCATAATATAATATTTTCACCTCTTTTTGTTGTTTGTTGCTTTTTTCTCATTTTTGTCCTTTTTGATTTGATTTTTCTTCTGCATCATGATAAATGTGGAAATAGGTATAAAAGAATTGCACATGTTTTAACATATATTGGATTACTTGCTGAATAGGGAAGGGAAGAAAAGGAAGGAAGGGAAAAAAATTTGGAACACAAGGTTTTGCAAAGGTGAATGTTGAAAAATATCTTTGCATATATTTTGAAAATAAAAACCTATTATTAAAAGTAAATAAAAAAGAAAAAGTTAAAAATAAAAATAAATGTATCCATACCAAAAAAAAAGAGAGAAAGAAAACAGAAAGAATGATCTAGCTCCCCTAAACTCTTCTTTGAGCCTCTCAAAAATTCCTATGTGCTGCTTTGACCTCATACACTCATAGACATAATTCCCCTTCACCCTTTTTAAGCTAACTCAAGTTTTATTAAATAATGTTCAAAACACATGTTCCTATAAAGAAAAGAGCCAAGAAAACATGTCCAACACAGCTAAGACTAAAAGGGAAATAAATTTACTTGGAAAAATATCTTTGCTTCAAGTTACTCCAATAAAATCCTCATTTTCACGGTATTTAAGAAACTGATTCAGATAAATAAAAATAAGAGCTATTCCCCAAATAACAAATGGGGCAAATTCCCTTATAAATTCCACCCCCCACCAGGTGTATGTTGTTAATTCCTCCTTTGTTACACTTATCTATGTAAATGCTGTATCTCCTCACTAGAACATAAACTCCTTGAAGGTAGGGAGAATATTGTTTTTATAGTTGCACTTTAAGAACCTAGCATAGTGCCTTGGACCCAGTAGATACCCAATATCTCTCTGTCAAATTGAATGAAATCAATGGGACTGTGTACTAGAGAGCCCGATTTGGTTAATTCTAACATGGCATCCTTAAGGGAAGCAATATCTTTTGGGTGCGAGGCAAATTGAGTTAATCATATGCACCCAGGCTGTGCTTATTATTTTTTTAAAGGCCTAATTCGAAGGTTTCAAGCTGGGTCATGCACGAATTGGTTCTTTGTCTTATTCCAACTAGAAGGAATTTGCTATTTAAATTCTGAATTAGATGCACAGGATCTGAAAATATGAGTGCCCATCAAGCATTGGATGATGGGCCTCAGTAGGTTTTTTTTTTCTCCCCTTTTCTTAATTATACAACAATGCTTCCAATTACTTCTAGTTGAATTAAAACATAGCCAGAAGGGAATATTGTTCATGGTTCGCTGGGTACATTTATTGGCTAATCTTGATGCCAATCACCATAATCCTGGTGAGTGCCTGATTATCAGCCTGCTTTGTGTGGCTAAGTGATAAGCTCTGGCCCAGCTGTACTTTAGTGGTCCAAAAGCACTGATAGGAAGAGCTGAGGCCTTGGAAGAAAATCTGGCTCGTCTCTTCAAATCTCTACCAGTATACAGTGGACAATGGAAGGATGAAAAAGGAAGCCTCTTGGTTTTCCATGGGATCTCTGTAAATATGAGGGCATCTTCAAGATGCCAGACTAGTCTTTGACCAAATTATTAATCTTTAGTTTCCATCTGCCTTCTTTTGCTTTCTTCTATTTAAATTATTTTTATAAATGTTTTATTTTATTTTTAATGAACAAAATTCTGTTTTCTCTCCCTCCCATCATCTCCTCATTGGGAGAAAAAAAAAGTCCCTTGTAACATCTATAATGAGTTTCTTTACATTGACCCTTTCCAATACTCTGCCACCCTACACAATAGAACAAATAATTCCTTATAACAAAAAATTATGGGTAAGCAAAACAAATGGAAATATCTGACAGTGCTTAACAATGGATGTCTCATTTTCTTCTTGTAGTTCATCATCTCTCTGCTGAGAAGGTGGTTAACCGCATCATAAATCATCTGGAGTCAAGACTAATTAGTGAATTAGGGCAGATTCTGATGTTCTTTGATACAGGTTTCCTTTACATTAAAAAAAAAATATTTTGGTGCTCATTGCAAAGTATGTCCCAAAAATCTTAGTTCACTCTCAGCTTTAATAGCTTAAGCCAGTTCTCTGACTTTTGGAATACCTTGTATTGTAATTGTGATTTTCCTCCCTCTCCTCCATCTTACATAATAAAAAATCTTAATAAATGTCTTTTAGGTTGTTTTCATTTGTTTGTTCTCAAAGTATCCCATTACTTCCATAAGCCACAGTTTGCTTTACCATTGGCCAATCAATAGGTGCCCACTTTGTTTCTAGTCTTTTCTTTTACTTCCACAAAAAAGTGTACATCCCTCGTTTCCATGTACCCTCCAGCTGTCAGCCATTCTCTCAGTTCTTTAAGTGCTTAAGCTCTTTATGCTGCTGTGGCGGAGTCCAGCATCCTTGAGTGGTAGGCCCCAGCTGGGCTTTCACACTGAGACCTGACCTTTCTGGGTATGTCATAAAATGAGGAAAATTCAAAAAGGATCTGAATCATACTTTTGCCTTTTAGAATGGTTTTTGGATTCAGAGAGAGACACGCAGTCAGAGTGACAGAGAAAGAGAGAGACAGAAAGGCATAGACAGAGATACACAGATTGCCCATGATTCCATTTATAACCTTTCTTTACTGTAATCTTCAGCTCAAATCAAAATTTACCTGTTCTATATCCTTCCCCTTCAGGACTTTGCCAAATGACTTTCTAGTCTGATAAACATTTTCACATTAATTGCTGATAATGACTTAATTGACTCACTCCTCTCTAGAGTATCTGCATCTAATTTAGTTCTACAAACCTTTATTAAAGCTTTCTATGCAGAGAACTATTCTAAGTAATGAAGGCAACAGAAAGATAAATAGATTTCAAAGGATTTAGGATTGGAAGGAACCTTTGGGGGTGATGAGTCCAACTCCATTATTTTTCCATCTACAAATCTGAGGTATAAAGGGATTGAACAGCTTATCCAGGGTCACCTGGGTCCTCAGGCCTGAGACATTCCCCAGTATTTTAGGGAGATAAGAATAAAAATAGAAATAATATTATACAGAGGATAGAATGTTAGACTTGGGATCTAGAAGACAGGATTAAAATCTTATCCGAGTCACTAGCTATGTGTTCCTAGTAAAGTAATTTAAACTCTCTAAATCTCAGTTTCTCATCTGTAAAATAAGCAGCTCTTTTGTTTGTTTTGTCTTGCTTTCACCTGGATCAAAAAAAAATCAGTCTTTATCTTTTTCCAATTTGTTATATTATTGATAAATGATTTCCTATAAACATAATAACTTCATTTATGAAATTTGTTTTAACTTCAATGGATTTGAGTAGCAAGACTCCCTCCACTGATGTGGATTTCAATCTATCCATGATTTTTCATCCAATAAGAGTCTTGTTTAATTTTTCCAGAGGGGAATCTACTGAATTCAATGGAAACCTTCCTTGGTTCTTGTAATATTTTAGCCATATCAGTCGAGTATTATATTGTGCTCCTTACTCTTTCTAAAGGAAAAGAAAATACTTTGAGAGCAGGCACTTTTTCATTTTTATCATTGCATTACCAATACTTAGAGAGACAGAGGGATAATCAATTAGATACAGACAGATAGATCATATTAATTATTATGTGCTAGGCACTTTACTAAATGTTGGGAATACAAATACAGACAAAAAGAACAACTATATCTTCTCTCAAGGGGCTTATATTCTGATAGAAAAGATAACTTGTAAAAGGGAGTTGAGAAATAAGATGTAGGGGTGGGAAAAAGCTACCTGTTTGGTTATAAGGTTGGGAAGTCATTCAGGGAGTCAGGTAGGTATGGAGACCTAACTCTGAGCCTTGTATATATTGACAAATATTTACTGAATCCATTTGAAGTGATATCAGAGCTAAAAGATACTTCAGGGGCCATCTGATTCATCCTGAACAAGATTCTCCTTAAAAACATACACAATAAAACATTATCCAGTTTCTGTTTGAAGATAGCAGTGAGGGAGAACTCCTTACTTCATAAGGCAGTTTATTCTTTTGAATCACTTGAGTTTTTAGGAAGATTTTCTTTATTTTGAATCAAAATCTCTTTTTGCAACTTCTTTGCAACACTCCTAATTTTGTTCTCTAGTGTCAAATGAAATCGATATATGCCTTTTTCCAACTGACAAATCCTTGAAAACTGCTAGTGTTGCCTTGAAATTTTCTTAAGTCTAACATTTTCAAGATCTTGAGATCAGTACTCATATTCCATAACCTCCACTCCTTTTGCCATCTAGGTCATCTTCCTCTAGATCAGGGGTCCTCAAACTTTTTAAATAGGGGGCCAGGTCACTGTCCCTCAGACTGTTGGAGGGCCGGACTATAGTAAAAACAAAAACTTTGTTTTGTGGGCCTTTAAATAAAGAAACTTCATAGCCCTGGGTGAGGGGGATAAACGTCCTCAGCTGCTGCTTCTGGCCGCAGGCCGTAGTTTGAGGATCTCTGCATCTAGATACTCCCCAGCTGGTCAATAGCCTTTCTAATATGTATGACCAAGAATTAATCAACAAGCATCAACAAAATATCTGCTTTGTGTTGAGCACTGTGTTAAGTGCTGTAGAGATAAAGAAAGCCAAATTCACAGTCTTTGTCTTGAAGAAGCTCACATTCTTATGGAGGAGACAATGTACTTTACACCACATTATTAGCAATATGCCATATTTACTGTGCAGCTTTTGAGTCACCTGCAATTTTGAGATCATAGCATTCCATGATTGATAGCCAAACATATAGCACTACCAGGAGAAGATTGGTACTAAGAAAGAATATTGCTTCATATATTATCAAATAGCTTGGGATCATTGAAATCACTGTGTGATTTCCCAGATTATGGTATGTAGTTGGACAGCCAGCCCACTGATTTATGAAGACTCATATCTTGGACAGAGCATAGAAGTGTATAATGAGTGGATTCAGAGATTCAAGGGAAGAGAAGATTGGGCTGGGTCACTCAAATTGGAAAATGATACCCTTCCTTCCCTCCCTCCCTCCCTCCTTCCCTCCCTCCTTCCCTCCCTCCTTCCCTTCCTTCCTTCCTTCCTTCCTTCCTTCCTTCCTTCCTTCCTTCCCCTTCCTTCCTTCCTTCCTTCCTTCCTTCCTTCTTCCCCCCTTCCTTCCTTCCCTCCTTCCTTCCTTCCTTCCTTCCCTCCTTCCTTCCTTCCTTCCTTCCCTCCTTCCTTCCTTCATTCCTTCCTTCCCTCCTTCCCCTTCCCTCCCTTCCCTTCCTTCCTTTTCTTCCTTCCTTCCTTCCTTCCTTCCTTCCTTCCTTCCTTCCTTCCTTCCTTTCATAATTTTATAATGGGTAGGAAGGTTTGGGGTCTGGAATTCCCCAACCAAGGAACTCTGAGCCTCCTCCCCCATGCCCACCTAACAGACAAACTAACTATACTGAAGAAAGAGGAAAATAACTCCATTATGATTCTATAAGGAACTTAATAATCATAATGTGTTACTTACATGAGGGCTGTCTGGGGGCTGGTGCCAGACAATTTAATGGATCTCCAATTCCTGTCATGTAACCTGGGGTAGTGGTGAGACTCATAGTAATAGCTTTCAATCTCCCCCCACAATGGCTTTTACTCAATAGTATGGCTTTCACCAATCGGGACCCCACGAAAAGAGAAATCTTAGATTAATTCTGATGTGAATTTCTCTTATTATGAATGATTTGGAGTGATCATTCATTGATTGCTAAAAGTTTGCAATTCTACTTTTGGTAACTATTGGTTCACATCCTTTGATGGGATAGTGTTTTCAATGAAACCTTCATATGCAGAAAAATCTTTGTTTTGACTTTTCTGGAGCAGTTTATTCTTGTTTTTTCTCTCTCTCATGTCCTTGCCTTGTTGGCAAAAGATAAGGAATGAATTTGCAATACTGGGACTTGAAGATTCCTAGCCCATCTATAATTCCATCAACATTAACTCTTCTGCCCTTGGTTCTCTATCTCAAAAACAGGAGAGAATCTCAACACATCATTCTGGAAGGGCTCACAGATCACCTAATCCAACCTGAGCAGGAATGCTCTCTACAAAATGAGGGTCAGTATAGCATTGTAGATAATCTATTGGCTTTACACACAGAGGACCTGAGTTTATTTCCCAACTCAACTGTTTACTAATTTGCATGAGCTTAGACAACCAATCGCCTTGCATTTATTAAATGCCTACTATAAATCTGACACTGTGATAAGTATTGAGAATATAGAGACAAAAGGGAAATAATCCCTGGCCTTAAAGAGTCTGAATTCTGTAGGATGATCTCTCTCTCTCTCTCTCTCTCTCTCTCTTTCTGTATGTCTCTCTCTCTCTCTCTCTCTCTCTCTCTCTCTATATATATATATATATATATATATATATATATAATCATATATGTATATATCTATGCATATATACACATAGGATATCCTAAGAGTCTTAGTACAGTTTTAAGCTGTTTAAAGCTGCACTAGGACTTTGGGACAGCAATATATAGCACTTTCTGTGTCTCTGTGTCTCTCTTTCTTTGTTTCTTTTTCTCTTATATTCACAGAGAGTGAGAGAGGAAAAAAAAGAGAGATGAGAGAAGAGAAAAAAAAAGGATAAAAAGAGAGGAAAACATAGAGAGAGGGGGGATGGCGAAATAAAGGGAGGGAGGAAGAGAAAGAAGAGAGAAGACAGAGACAGAGACAGAGAAAATGTGAGAGAATGTCTTTACTGGAAGTGCAGTGTCATCTGGGAGATCCATAAAGGTCTCTTGTAGAAGGTGGTTCTTGAGTTGAAGAAAATTCCAAGAGGTAGAGGTGAGGAAGACCATTTCAGGCCTATGGCAAATGTCTTAAGTCTTTGAACTCTCAGATTCCTTCACTGTAAAATGAGAAGACTGGAATTAAAAAAAACTTGTCAAGTAATATTGTAGATGTAAATTCTTATTCATGTATAACTTGAACTCTTGGTTTTTGAGGTCCTTTCTAGCTCTGCCTTTGTGTAATTCCGAGATGACCACCGAATAGTCAGATTACCTCTGCTAGAAAACTCTGGCCCTTCATTTCTGCCTCTCGGTTTCCATGGCTCAGCTCTAATCCACTTTCTACAGGAGGCCTTTCCTTTGTCCCTGATCACCAAAGCCTCTTCCTCTCAGAGTACCTCCCATTGGCTCCAAATTTTGGGGGGTTAGCCATTTGCACATCATCTCCCCCATTTGACTGGGAGCTTCTAGAGAGCAGATGCTATTTCTGCCCTTCTCAGCATCTCTAGCACTCAGAACAGTGTCTGGCATATAGTAAGCCTTTAATAAGCTCTTGACTGACTCAGTGATTCCTTGAAGACTGAATAGCCCATTCCACTTCTAGATGACTTTTACTGGCAGGAAATTTCCTCTCACACTGCTCCTAAATCTACTCCTTGGCCATTTATACCCATTGTGCCAAGGTCTGCCCTCTGGGGCCCAGCAGAACAAATCAAATCCCTCTTCGAGGTAAGAAAAACATCTTTGATTTAGAAATTTCTCTGCCTTCCTCCAAATGCTTCAAACACTCATGAAGGTGGGCAGTGTGAGCTAAATGCCATAAATTTGGCTGGGCGTTCATCTGGCCTGTAAAGGCTGTCCGTCCCTGGAAGGAATGAGGTTCAATTAGGCCTCTTAAGTCTCCTTGACTGGCCCACTTGCATATTCCTGCCTGTCATTCGTGATGGGCCGACTGCCCTCCAGACCTTGGCTGAATGAAAGACTATTTCTGCATCACTGCACTAACTCGGACTGCTTTTTTAGTAGGCCCGCCTTTGCCTGATGGTCGAGTATCTGTCATTCTTGTGCCCTGGGGACATATCAGGTAGCTGTGCATGTGTTGGCTTCTTGGGGTTTATGGCCCATCTTCCTTGTTACTCCCAAATGTAAGATACTCTCCTGGTTCCTTCTACCTCTGCCCACAGAGAAATAGGTATTCTTTTCCACTCGAGCTTGTTGGTGACAATTTTTTTAGACTTCATGTCACTTAGACTTCACGTCAGGAGTAAAGGAACAGGACAGATGCTCCATTTATAATAGCAACAATTATGACATCAAGGAAATCCATCAGCAGAAAGCACTCCCGACATCTATAATTCCAAGGCAGCCAGCTATCCGGACTCTTACCAGTGCTGCCAGGGATGGGAAATGGTGAATCCAGCCCGAATCTAGTCTGAGACCCCAGCTACCAAGATCAAATCAAGACTGGATAGAAACAGCAGGAAGGCAAACTGGGATCATCTAACCCTTCCCTCCTACCCCTGATTTTGTACAGGAAAACAGAATTCCAGGAAATGCAAAGATTTGCTCAGAATCACATAAGAAGCAGAAGTGGGATTTGAACCCACATCCTCTGATTTCCAAACAATTGCTTCTTTCCTTATTTCCTAATATCTCCCGCTGTTGATTGTTAGAGAAATGTAGACTGTTCAGGACTGGAAAGTCAATGTATAATGCAGGAGCCCTACTTTCAGATGGGAGAGGTCATCTTTCCAGGGAATGGATGGATGAATAAATGTAAGCAACTGTGTGCAACTAATCACTGGAGGTACATATACAGGCAAACAAGACAGTCCCTGCTTTCAAGATTTGGCTCGCTCCTTCCTTCCTTCCTTCCTTTCCTTCCTTCCTTTCCTTCCTTCTTTCCTTCCTTTCCTTCCTTTCCTTCCTTCCTCCCTTCCTTCACTTCTCCAATGTTCCATTCCAAACTTCCTCATTCTGTTTTATTTTTTGACTCGGCGTCTTCTGAGAGATATAATTCAGAGATCTGCTTGCCTATCTCAACACAAGTTTCTCCCCAAACTTTCTATTGAATACCATCTCCTTGCATCCATATATCACAGGATCTAAAATTAAAAGAAATTTTAGAGATCATCAAAGATGATCTCTTCAGTTTACAGAACCCAAAAAAAAAAAAAGAAAGCCTCTTGTCCAAGGTTACACAGTAGTAAGTAACAGAGGAGATTGGAACCCAGATCCTTTGACTATAAATCCAGTTTAGTTTTGATTGCATCACTGCGTAGTTATCCATAGGGTGAAAAGCCAACAATTGTTCACTTAACAGTAATGCTTAAAAGTTTCCTTACAATGTCCAGGTAAAATAAGAAAACACAAATTTGTTGGTGGTAGAGAAAAGTCTAACCCTATCCTGAGCCTTAGCTCTGCCCTCTGGAGTCAACAAATTGAGTCTATAATCCTCCCTTCATGGGGTTTAGGAGCATAGTACCCATGGCACCTAGAATTTCTGCATAAAATATTTTGGCCTTCCCTTTATAACAAAGAAGTCTAAATTTTTTTTGTTTTTTTAATAGAATATTTATAATATCTTATTGTAAAATTTGGGTTAAGTACTCGACCATAGGCTCTGTGTCATCTACTGGCTTTCACCTACTGTCTGTGGCTTCCGCAAAACACCCCCAAAATCCCATTTAATTTCTTACGCCAATCCATGATATCTCAAAACCACAGTGGGGAAAGTTGTGCCGTGGAAAGGATAATTATGGTCTCTCTTCTCTTTGCCAAGTCAGTAACTAAACACAACTCTCAGGATCCCCCAAGTCTTCTTTTCTCCAGTCTTGATTAAAACATTTTCTTTTATTCCACTTTTGGCAACTTCTAAGAATGAAAATGTGTTTGCACAATGAGGTATCTCCTCCCTTTGAGATCCATGCTCACTTCTGTTTGGAGAAAAGGGCTGGAGATGCCTTTCTGGAGTTTTTCTCCCTCCTTATAGGAGTGATCCTGGTCAACCACAAAGGCCAGGCCCCAAGTGGTCACTCTGGCTCCTGATTGGCTCAGAGAGAATGCAAATAGCAATCATTTCTGTTTTAGCCAGAAACTGTGAGGGTCTTTTCCTCCCAGATTTACACACACACACATACACACACACAGACACACACACAGATTAGGTGAAAGAGGCCATATTTTTTGTCTCAATTTTTATCTACTCTTAATCACTAAATGAGCATGATCTCAGCAAACTGAGACCTATTGAAGATTTTAGCTTAAAAAGGCCCAGCTCTCCCACTGCATCCAGGGTGATCTCCTGGCATCCTGAGCTCTATCTGACCACTGGACCCAGATGGCTCTGGAGGGGAAAGTGAGGCAGGTGGCCTTGATCTCACACAGCCCTCTCTTACTTAAATCCAGTTCACTCGTACATCATGGTATCACTTCCTTGATGTCATAGAACTCTTCAAGGATGAAGAACAGACAACAACAGGTGACATCACTCTGTGCATGCGTTTCAATATTAAATTTCCAGCAATGTTACTGACATTCACCTAGCTTTGAGATTTTAAGATTTCATTATTAACTGCAGCTCAAATTCAATGGAATAGTAATCTCATTTTGTTAGGCTCAGCAGACAAATCAATCCATCCATCAATCTATCAATACATATTTATTAAGGGACTATTATGGACCGGGTATTATGCTGGGTGCTTGAGATACAGATGTCAGAGTAAAACAAGACACTGCCTTCAATGAGCTTGTCTTCTTCTTGAGAGAGAGAAGTTCTCAGATAAATAAGAACAGGAAATTATAATGATAAAAATAAAAATAGTAATTTTTCAACAATGACCCTTGCAAAACCTTCTGTTCCAATTTTTCCCTCCTTCCCCCCACCCCCTCCCCTAGATGGCAAGTAGACCAATGAATGTTAAATATGTTAAAGTATATGTGAACTATACTATATGTATATATATTCATACAGTTATCTTGCTAAGGTACTATTATTATTATCTTCATTTTATAAATGGGAAATGAGGCAAACGGGGATAAGTGAATTATCCAGGGTCACGTGGTTAGTAAGTATCTGAGGCAGTATTTAAACTCAGGTCTTCCTGGCTCTGAAATCAGCATTATATTCCTGCCAAACTGACATATCTATATCCATATGTCTCTGTTTATCTCCATATCTATATACATAACAAACTTCTGGCTCCATGTCCAGTCCTTTGTGCACTATGCACAAAAAGACCAATGATGTAATTATTTTTGATTGCCATTGTTTTCAGTGAGGAAAGACTTCCTACAATTTACATCGGCATCTTTTTAGTACTTTGTAGTCTTAGGAAATCACCTCTGGTCACTGAGAGGTTCAGTGACTTTTTCAGGACAATATATTGTTAAGTATGTGCCAGAGATGGTTGAACCTAGGTCTTCCTGGCTCTGGAATCAGCATTATATTCATCCTAAGGAGACATATTTATTAATATCTATATATCTATTTATCTAATAAATAGCTAGAGGAGATAGGGAGGTAGAGAGACAGGGAGATGGATGGATGGAGAGGTAAATTAAGAGATAGATAAATAGGCAGATATAGACAGACAGATATATACAGACAGACAAATATAGGTAGATGGTTGGATAGATGATAGATAGATGGATAGATAGGATGGATAGACAGATGAACATAGGTAATAATAGGCAGATAGATTAACAAAATGATTGGTGAGGTACTGTGTGTGCCTGTGTTTGAAATGGGTCTCTGATATTTTAAAGAAGAAATTGGAAAAATATGAATTCTCTCAGTCTTGTGTTTACTTGGCTCAGAAAGTAAATTCAAACTGACCTGCTTACTTTCTTATCTCATGTGAAGTCCCAGAAATAAATAACATCTGCACCTGACATTTCCTGTTTGAAAAATAGCACAAACTCTCAGGGACCTACAGTAGGAAAGAGAACAGGTAGTCCAGATCCTGCCTCCTTCTGATGGCAGTCCCTGCTAAGCAGTGCCTCAGGGGAGACTCCAATCAGCCTCACAGTCAGGATCCCTCAAATTTCCTTGTTTAGCTCATCTTCAGTTTTGATATCCAGAAGGGGCATGATAATAACTTAATCCATAGGATCATTGTAAGGATCAAATGAGACAATTTATTCAAAATGTTTTATAAACCTTACAAAACTAGATAAATAGCAGTTGCTATCATCATCATCATTCCAAGATAGTGTTGTCCCGTGATTCTCATAGACAATATCCTCCTAGCATAGTGTCCATCACAAAGTTTCTACTTACTAATTTCTTCTTGAGTTGGATCACTGGGAAAATTGGTTATTGAAAGGGGCTTTGGTACATTGCAAATAAGATTCTGAGAGAGGGAATTTCCATGTATTAAAAATCGATTTATTAACGCTGTTAGCCAATAATCAATAAATTGACGGGCAGTGGTTTCTCTCATTAATCAAAGATAGGAAAAGGAAACGGTAATATCTTAAATCAAGAATATGCCTTCTAATAGGGAACTCCCCTGACATGAAACTCACCCATGATTGGTGGACAGTTCATGAGGAGATGGATTAGAAACCCCCATTTCCTCTTGATTATTGTATCGTTGAAGGTGGGAAGATCAGCTGAGAGAGTGGCCTAGTCATGAGTTTTGAGTTTCCTCTAGGAATCTTGGCACCCTGACCTGTTTTTTTCTGGTTTGGTTTCTCTTTTGTGAGCTGAGTTGCCCTAAACGATAATGAAAGAGAGCAACAACAGTTCTTTCCCTCAGAGAAGGACCTCCTCCAAACTGGATTCTTGTCTATACTTTAAAAAACAAATCGCATTTCCCAGTTTGTTGGGGCCCCTTGAGCAGAGCTGGAATGCTTCTGATATTTTTTAGCTGAGACGAGACAACACTCCAAACTAGTTTTTTTGCAGAGAATGGAATATTACAAAGTATTATTAATAACTAATCATTAATACTCAAATATTTATTGATAATAATGAATAAAAATTATTAATAATGTATTAATAATCAATTCATAATCAATACAGTATTAAAATTAATTTCTCTCACATGGTAAGAAACAGCTAGGAATTATCCAAAGTACTGTATACTTTTCTAGCTGAAACCATACCCAATCCTCTTTCTTCAGTTCTGAACCCATCAGGTTTGTCCATTTTAAGGGTGACCTCCCTTTTTACCCCAAACAGGCACATTGCAAAAGTGACTTTTGGAAGAAATAATTTCTTAGATATTAGGTTGACTTAAGTTAACAACTATTTATTAAATACTTAGTAAGTGCCAGGTGCCGAGTGAAGTGCTGAGGATACAAAGGCAAAAAGACACTTCCTGTTTTTGAGGAACTCGCATTCTAATGGGTTGAAGGTGACTTAAGAGCTCATCTGGTCCTTCACCGCTTATTAACAAATGAGAAAACTGAGGCCCAGGGAGAAGGAAAAAAATGTCCTTTGTTATTTTTAACAAATTCTTTAAAAAATGTGAGTTCTAAATTCTCTTCCTTCTCCTTTTTGCCTCCCTCACTCATTGAGAAGGCAAGCAATGTGATACTCATTACACATGTGAAATCATGCATACAAATAAAGCAAGAAAAAAGTGAAAAATATGCTTTAATTTTCACTCAGAATTCATCAGTTCTCTCCTGGAAGGCAAAAACATTTTCTACCATGAGTTCTTTGGAATAGCCTTGGATAGTTATATTGATGAGAGTAGCTAAGCCTCTCACAGACCATTCCCTTGACCATGTTACTGTTACCTGATACAATATTTCTCACTTCTGCTTATTTCACTTTCCATCAATTCATATATGTCTTCCCAGTTTTTTCTGAAACCATCCTCCTTGTCATTTCTTATAGCACAATAGTATTCCATCACTATTAAACTATAGCTTGTTCAGCCATTCTTCAATTGTTGGACATCCCTTCACTTTCCAATTTTTTGCCAATACAAAAGTTGCTGCTGTAAATATTTTGTACACATAGGTTCTTTCCTCTTTGCTTTGATCTCTTTGGGATAGAGACCCAGTAGACCTTCTGACTGTTCTATGAACAATATACTCCATCTTTACCTCTGGGCATTCTCTCTGGCTATCCCCATGCTCTGAATGTTCTCCCTCCTCTGCTCTGATTCTTGACTTCCCTAGCTTCCCTTAAGTTACAGCTAAAATCTCACCTCTTCTGGATTGCCTTCCCAATCCCTTTAAATTCCAGTGCTTTCCCTCTGTTAATTATTCCCTATTAATCCTGTAATCCTTGCTTTAAATATAACTGTTTGCATGTGGTTTTCTTCATTACATTGTAAGCTCCATGAAAGCAGGAACTGTCTTTGACCTCTTTTTGTATCCCTACTGCTTAGTTAGATATTGCCTGGCACACAGTAGGGATTTAATAAATGTTGATTGAACTGGAGTGCTCTGGCTAGGGCAAAGTCTATACAGGATTTTATAGCCCTTTGAACATAAGGAAATGTCCTTCTTAAATTCGTATGACTAATAAGAGGCAAGACCAAGATGAGAGCTCAATCCCTTGGCTCTTTGTCCAATATTTTCCCTGTTAGCACTATTGTGCCATATAAGACTATGTGAAGGGAAGGCAAAGAAAAGTCTACTGATTCAAACACAGAGAAACAAGGATCCTAACTCCTATTTTTCCTGCTTTGGGAAATACATTTAACTTTTCACATGAAATTATCAGAAAGCAAGACAGAAGCTCTGAGTTGGTAGGGATCTCAGAGGCCATCTACTCCAGTCTCCTCCTGAATAAGTGTCCCTTCTATGGCCAGTGACAAGTGGTCAAGCAGCTTCTGCCTGGAGCAGTTTGTTTTTTTTCAATGGAGTTGGAAGTCATCAGTGGCTTGGAATAAAGGTCCCCCCTGATGGTGGCTATGCCTGAAGATGCTGATGAATGGAGCGCATCTGTTCTGAGTTCCGGGGAGCTAGTCACTCAGAATATCTTCTTCAGTGTTTCATATTCCTTCTCACCAAAAGAAGGCATCATTCAAAATCCCCATCCTGAATAAAGCCAGCACAAACGTTCCCTGAGCCAAAAAATCAGAACAAATGCATCTTAAATCAGCTGGGGCTCTGCCCTTACAGAGTTTATTCATGAGTCTGCAATGGAAAATCCACATTTTGAATTTTTTATGACTATAGGCAATTTAAAAAAAGGCCACCCACCAACCTGATGAGGAGGGGGGGAAGGATAGTAAAATAGGAAAGAGCACTTCAACATCTCTTTTTATTTATTATTTTTTGATACAAAACACAGACCATTTTCCTTAGTGCTTGGGCAAGAGATGATTAAAGACAGCTGTAGAGCAGACTGATGGAAGGTTCTGTTAGCGCTGGATGTAACGACAGTGTCCATTTTGTGTTGAAGAAACAAGACTAGTGAGGGATGATGCTGAACTGATCAGCCAGAGATAGCCATCTTTCTCCATTCATTTTCATTGGCTTCCCACCTGAGTATCATGTGTAGGTGGCAGTGTAGTGCAGTAGATGATGCTAGATTTGCAAAAGAGGAACTCATTTTGAATTCCAGATCTGCTGTTTTTTATCTGTGTGACTGCAGACAAATCACCATCGCTATTGGGGGCAGAGGTCAGAGTTGGAATAGATGGTTTTTGAGGTCCTTTCTTGATCTAAATATATGATCCTATGCTTCAGAACCCAAAGTGAATAGGGATCAAAAGATGATGGATTTAATTCTGGATATGGCTTTTTATGGCATATCTTCCTCCCTCCACCATCTATAAAAAGTTAAAAGGTCTTTGAGGGGTAGTTGGATGGCACAGTGGATAGAACACTGAAATCAGAAGGACTTGAGTTCAAATCTGAAACTCAGACACTTAACACTTCCTAGCTATGTGATCCTGGGCAAGTCACTTAACCCCAATTGTTTCAGAAAAAAATACCTTCCCAGCTTTAACTTATGTCATTTATGCCTGGAAAGCTCTCTTTCCTTTCCTCCATATTTTGGAATGCAGAGAGAGGGCAAATAGCCTGATTAATAATAATAGTTAGCATCTATATATCACTTTAAAATACTATGCCATTTGATCCTCATAACAACCCTAAATGAGCCCCATTTTACAGATGAGTCTATTGAGGCAGGCAGAAAACAAATGACTTGTTCAGGGTTATCCAGATAGTAAATGTCAGATGCTGGATTTGGACTTGCTCAGGAATACCTGACCAGGTCCAGCTCTCTGTCAACTGTGCCTTGGAGATAAGATTTATCATATAAGATAACCTGGGATGAACCAGAAGCTGAAGCTGAGATTCCTGGGGGGTGTTTCTCTTATGAACACTCAGCTAGTCTTTTCTTGAACCCATTCCTATCCTGGATAAATGTTACATGTTGAATCCTGAGATCCTAGTTCCTTAGAGTTATGAGATGCTTGGCCACAAGAGATCTCCTTGCTCGGCTACTGCTTAGTATTTCAGTCAATTAATCAATGAGTAAGTATATATAAAGCACCCACTATGCTAAGTCTTGGGATACGAGTTGTTATTATTTAGTCATTTTAGACATGTCTGACTCTTCATGGCCTCATTTGGGATATTCTTGGCAAAGATGCTTGAGTGGTTGGCTGTCTCTTTCTCAGCTCATTTTATAGAGGAAGAAGCTGAGGCAAGAAAGGATTAAAATGAAGTAAAATTAAAATTACAGCTAGTAAGTGTCTGAGATCAGATTTGAATTCTTGAAGATAAATCTTCCTAACTGTGGACTCTATCCATTGTATCAGGGATATAAATATGAAATGTATTTGAATGAAATCATACCTAGCCACAAAAAGCTTACATTATAATGCATAAAATGCATTATACTTATTATTATTTTATTATTATACTTTATACTTACAAATATACATTATACTTACAATATACTTATATATTATATTATATACATGTATATATTTATATAGAGATGTGTGTGTTCATCTAAACAGAAAATAAGTTCTGTGTTAATACAAGGTAACTAAGGAGAGTAGATACAGTTGGTTGATGGAGGAAGATTCATACAGAAGATTGTGCTTGAGTTATAGCTCGAGGAAGAAAGAAATTCTATGAGCTAGAGATGAGGAAGATTTCCTTCTAGGAATGGGAGAGACAGTGAGTGCAAAAGCATCAAGACTGCAGATGGATTACCATGAGTGAGAAATGGAGAAAAGTTCAGTTTGACTAAACCATAGAGGAGGTGGAGAGGAAAGTTTTATGGACCTGGGCTTGGGCTGTGAAGGATTTTGCAAGTCAAACAAAAGTATTTATATTTTATACCAGAGGCAATAAGAAACCACTGGAATTTATGGAGTAGGAGAGTGATGTGGTTAGATCCATGTTGAAGAAAAATCATTTTGGCAGCTGTGTGGGGAGGATGGATGAGAGAGGGGAGGGGCTTGAAGCAACGGGACTAATTGGAAGTCTTTTGCTATAATCTGAGTGAGAAGTGACAAGGGTCTGAATGAAGTAGTGGGGATGTGGGTAGAGAGAAGGGGTAGGATGTGACATATACCGTTGAATGTTAGAAATGCCAGCATGGCAGAAACAGGTGGGGAGGAATCAAGAATAATTCTGGGAAGTGAGCAAATGGATGGAACGTGTGCAGGTTTGGAGAGCAGCAGGGACTCTCTAGGTCCACCTACTTTTAAAACATGTTCCTAATTAGGCTTACTGAGGAAAGCCAGCAGGTTGCATCAGTGTTGACCCACATATAAAGACCCAGCTGTGGAGAAGAAAAAAATTTTAAGGCCAAATATTGAGAAGAGAAGCTGCTTCTGAACTAACTTGGAGGGGCCAATGTAGGTCATTTAGCCCAACCTCCTCAATTCACTGATGAGCAGTCCAAGGACCAGAGTTGTATTCGCTCACTAATAGTCAAAGAAGTAGCAAGTATCAAATTTACAAGAACCTATATCCTCTGATTCATGAGCCAGAGTGTGTTCCATTATGAAGCAGTTAGAGAAAAATTACACATTAAACTCTGTAGTAAAGGAGTAGGGAGTATGCGTGTGATTTCATTGGCATAGGGAACTCCCATGTAAGGGAACTTTTTTAAATAAATGCATGGAGGTACATTCTCTGAAACTTTTGGTTTTAGAGCCCAGTGGAGCCAGAAGGTGTCAAGAGGTGAGATGAACCTTTGAGGTTATCTTTCTATCTAGTATACCATACTATATTTATTATAGATACTGATTAAAAATGCCATAGGGGTTCTGAGAAGAAAGAGAGCATTTTAGAATCTTCCTGGCAAAGATGGTAGTTGGACTGCTCCTTGAAGAATATAGGATAGAGGAGATGAGATAGAAAACAATATGAGCAAAAGCACAGAATCAGATATTCCAACCAATTCATTTTATTCATTTCATTTTTGTTCTAAAATATTTACATATTTTGTTCTTATATAAATTATATTTTAAAATACAAGGTGTTCCCAAAAAACTTAGTGCAGTTTTCAGCTTTGATAGCCATTAATCGAATTTGGTAAATTTAATAGCTATTAAAGTTGAAAACTATACTAAGACTTTTGGGACACATAGAATGTTTTTTCTCCCTTTCAGAAAGCCACCTCTTATAACAAAGAATAGAAAAGAAACTAAGAAATCTACAAAATTACCCAGCACATTTAAGAAAAAGTCTGTCATTAGACACATTATTATGCTGTTCTACATCCACACCCACAGCCTCTCACCTTTACAAAGATACACCTTTTTGTATCTTGGGTACCAAGCTTGATCATTATAACCTTTCAGCATTAAGGTACAATTGTTTTGTCTTTGTTGTTCTTTCTATTTACAACATTGTAGCCTTTGTCTATATTATCTTCCTGACTCTACCTATTTCATTCTGCATCTTTTTGTATAAATCTTCCCATACTTCTCTGTAGTCATTGTATTCATTGTTTCTTATAGCTCAGGAATATTCATCACATTTAAGTTCCATGGCACAGTCATTATTATTCTCACATTGATCATATATATATTTGGGACCTCATTCTTAACTGCTTTATTCTGGTACACGTGGGATCTTAATTTTTATTTTTGTCCTCCTTTGAGTATATGCTTAATAGTAGAATGGGTATTTAAGTTACTTTCTTAGAATAATTCCACACTGTTTTATCAAACGGATGAACCAATTCACAACTCTACTGATAATGAGTTAGTGTGGCCATCTTTTCATAATCCCTCCTCCATTGATTAGTCTCCTTTATTGTTTTCTTTCTTTCTTTTTTTCTTCTTTTTTAGTCTTCTTAGCCAATTTGTTGTGTATGAAGTAAAACCTCAAGGTTGTTTTGATTCGCATTTTTATTGCTAATAGTTATTTAAGCAACCTTTCATATGATTGCTAATAATTTGCAATTGCTCTGAGAACTGTTTACTCATGACTTTTGAACACTTATCTAATGCAGCTTTGGTCTTCTGTACTTCTGTATATTTTGGCTACCAGACCCTTATCGGTGGTGTTTGATACAAAGTGTTTTTCCCCAGTTAATCACTTTGCTTCTTATCCTAGTTGCATTAATTTTATACATGCAAAAGCTTTTCAATTTCATGTAATCAAGAATATCTATCTTATCTTTTATAATTGCCTCTATTCCTTTGTTCATTTAAGAATTCATCCCTTCACTACAGCTGTGAAAAGCACATGATCTCATTTTCTCCTACATTTTTAATGTTTAAAATTCAGATCCTATGTCTTTATATTAGCATATATGGCATAAGATGTCCTCATTATCTTTTCTTGTCAACATTTCTTCACTGCCTGTGTAGTCGTTTTTTTTCCATTGCATTTGGAGTTAACGGACTGGTTTAATTTGTGTCTCTTAAATTTACTACTTTTTTGACCTTGGACAAGTTCCTCGTTCTATGTGGAACTCATTTATAAAATAAAGGCATTGGACTAGATGGCTAAGGTAGCTTGTATTAGGGTTAGATTCCTATGTATTTGTATAAAAGAACGTAAGGAAGGATTCAGAGGAGTGAATAGCTTTTGACTGCGTAAGGTGTTACCAAAGTTGGCCACTTTTTGCCAGATCATGGGGCATCAGTTACCAGTTTTTGCCTTACAGACTATTTCTACACTGGAGCTGGACCAGAACAGTCTTGATTTTCTTTTACTTCTATTAAAAATACTATTGGGAATTTAATTCTCTGCCTACTGCCTTTTGATTGATATTGCATTAATTTGTAAGTTACTTTGGGAAGGAATGTGAAGCTATTTTTGTGTTCCTAGGAAGGGACTGTGTCTGTTGACTGTAGATAGATAAATAGATAAATAAGGACAGACAGACATGACAGAGACAGAGGTAGATAGAGAAATAGATAGATAAATAATAAATAGAATTCCATTTTGCTAGAAATAATGACAGATAATAGAGATAATTGAAAGTAGATAGAAACTGATATATAGATATATGAGAGATTCAGAGAAGTGATCAATATTAAAAATAGATAATAAACAGATGATAGTGATAGATGATAGCAGATGGAGAGATAGATGAATAGATAGGTGATAGAGATAGATATATGATGCACATAAATAGATAATAAATGACATACTTGACATAGATTGATGATAAAGATAGATAATAAAGCTAGAGGAAAGCCAGCTGCTAGATGAGAGAGGTATATGAATAGCTAGAAGGATAGATGGTTAGGTAATGCTCTTGTTCACAGATTAAATATTCATTTTGCCCTACACCTTTGGGTGTTACTACAGATTTCAGAGGGTCATGGGACCTAGAGCTAGAAGAAATTTTGGAAATCATCTAGTCCATAATCCAGACCAGAGAAGAAAAGCAAAATATAAGCTCATTACAGGCAAAGACGCCTTTATATCTGCCCATTTGCACTGTGCCTGAGGCAGGGAAGGTACTTAATCAGGGATGGTTGAATTGAATTCTATTGAATTGACAATATGATTTGTCCAAAGTCATGACCAGTCTAGACATGCATGCTATTCCCAGTATCATTATGTATGTAGGTCCTATATCATTGTCTTTTCACCTGGACTATATTCCTCTTGATTCCCTCTGCCCTTCCTATCTCTGCTTCTCACATTGCTAATTATCCTCTACAGCTCATCTTTCTTATCCTTGAGGATCCTCGACCAGGTAGATTTAGGCTTGACACAAGGAATGCCTTTTTGATCAGCTGGAGTTGTCCAAGAGTGGAGCAACCTGCCTGGGGGTGGGAAGGGGAAGTGGATCCCCCCTCACTGGAGATCATCAAGGAAAGGCTGGAGGACCACCAGTCGGGGTGGACTTGCTGGTCTGGATTCGTTCCTGGCTGTGGCTTGGACTAGATGGCTGCGGAGGTCCGTTTCCACTCTGAAGTTATGTGATTCAGAGCTGGAATGGACCTCAGAGGCCATCTAGTCCCATCTCCTCTTTGCACAGATGAAGAAACCAAGACCCACTGAAGTACCTTGCCGAAAGCCTCGCAGATTGTAAGTTGCACAGGCAGGTCCTCTGATAGCAAATTCAGAATTCTTTCTATGCTGCCAATCTACCTGGTTTCTCCCTCCTCTGAACTAACACATATAGCTATCATTTCATATAGTACTTTAAGATTTGCTAAAGCACTTATGTGTATTATCTCATTTGGTTTTTTATAATAATTTCAATGGGCAAAGGTGTTAGTATTATCTCCATTTTACAGATGATAAAATTGAAGTTTATAGAATTTGAGAGACTTGCCCAGTGAGTATCTGAGGCAAAATTAGCAGTCAAATCTTCCTGACTCCAGAACCAACACACTATTTGTAATTTTGTGTGTCTCTTATTACAATGTGCCAATCTACCTTGTTCAGTGTTGTATACTGGTCTTATTCCCACTCACCTCTACTTTAGTTCAATTCAATAAGTCTCTATTGAATATCCTCTATGTATCAGATACTGTGCTAGGCAGCAGGGATATAAGACAAAAAAAGAGAAAGAAACAGCCATTTTCTTTTTTTTTTAATTAAAGCTTTTGATTTTCAAAATATATGCATGGATAATTTTTCAACATTAGCCCTTGCAAAACCTTGTGTTCCAATTTCCTCCCTTTCCCTCCCTTAGATGACAAGTAATTCAATATATGTTAAACACAGTAGAAATATATGAAATAAGTCTTTTTCTTGAAAGAGATTACATGTGACATGAAGCTTCAGGAAGGTAAGGGGCTTTGTATCTGCCATAGTTTGGATATAGCAGGTGTTCAATAAATATCCATTGCTGTTTATTGCACTGTGTTTTCTCTGAATATAATAATCACTTACTGTTGTTGATTTGAATGTATTGCTCATGTGAACAAAACTTGTTGAATGGTCATAACTTGAAATGGATTAAGAAACAGAAATACTTACTATATACTTTTTTGTTTTTGTTTAGTTGTCTTCAGTTGTACAACTCTTTGTGAATCCTTTTGGTGTTTTCCTGGCAAAGAAGTAGAATAATGGGACACTTGCTATTTCTTTTTCAGTTCATTTTACAGATGAGGAAACTAAGACAAACAGGGTTAAGTGACTTGCTGGTTAAATAACAACTAGTAAGTGTCTAAGGGCAGATTTGAACTCGGGTCTTCCTGATCCTAGACCTGGAACTCTATCCATATACCACCTAGCTGCCATTACTATGTGTTAAACATCGTAATGAGTTTTGGGGTTACAAAAATGGCAAGAATACCATCCCTGGTATCGAGGAGTTCACTTTCCAATGGCAGAGACAACATATGAATAATTATGCATAAATAGGAGAGGAGGGAATCAGGGGAGGAGCAGGAAAAGCTTCCAGCAGTAAGTGGCATGGGAACTGAGTTTTGAAGGAAGCCAGGGAAGTCAGGAGGCTGAAGTGAGGAAGGAGAGCGTTCTAGGCATGAGGCACAGACAGTACAAAGGCACTGTGGTGAGAGATGGAATATCATGTGCAAAAAGAGCAAATGCAATCTATAGAGTGTGGGGAGGGCAGCAAACATGTATGAAGACTCTAAAATTCTGGAAAAGGGCCAAGGTGGGAAGTGCTTTAAATACCCCAAAGAAGATGCTGTGTTTGTTCCTGGAGGTAGCAGGGAGCCACTAGAGTGAGGAATCTGTATTTTAGGGAGATCATTTTGGATAAATCAAAGTGAGGCAGCAAGGTCAATTGGATGGTTATTGAAATAGTTCAAGCAAGAGATGATATTGGTCTGCATTAGGGTTATGGTCGTATGAGTAGAGCAAAGACACCCAGAGAAAGAACTCTGGGAGATGACTAAAAACCATTAAATTGAATTCCCAATCCCTATATCTATGCCTACCTGTATTTTTGATTTCCTTCACAAGCTAATTGTACAATATTTCAAAGTCTGATTCTTTTTGTACAGCAAAATAACATTTTGGTCATGTATACTTATTGTGTATCTAATTTATATTTTAATGTATTTAACATCTACTGGTCATCCTGCCATCTAGGGGAGGGGGTGGGGGGGGGTAAGAGGTGAAAAATTGGAACAAGAGGTTTGGCAATTGTTAATGCTTTAAAGTTACCCATGCATATAACCTGTAAATAAAAGGCTATTAAATTAAAAAAATAATAATAATAAAGGCTTAATGACTGACAATAAAAAAAAATGAGTAGAGCAAAGATACTAGAGAGCAGAGCAAAGGTTAAAAAGTGCAGACCTGACAACGGTGTGGATGAGAAGGCGAGGATGACAGTGAGATTCTGAGCCAGACTGACTGATGGGAAGATGGTGTTATCTGTATCAGTAATAGAGAAGATGGGAAGAGAAGAGTTTGGGGAAGGAGTGAGGGGAAAATAATGAATTTGTTTTGGATATGTTGAATCAAAACTCAACATGTAAAGAGCTAGCCTCAGTTGAAAGCTCTGAGTTCAAGTTCCAACTCTAGCCTATATTGATTGTGTTAGTAAATAACAGAATTTGAATTTAAACCAGTCTATCAACTTCAAAGTTAACCATTGGATGATCCTGGGAAAGTCAGTTAACCTTTCAGTTCCCTAAGGTAAGCTTTTGTCTACATATTACAGAGAAAATGTTCATCTTGGATAGTAGAGAAATTTGCTCAATGGACTTTCCCGACACTGGCAAATTCACAGGTCTAGTAAAAACAATCACAAGCATAACCACAATCCCACAAATCATGGTCAAGTGGAAAGGGTACCACACCGGGAGTCAAGATGCTTGGTTTTCAAATCTGAGTTCTGAAAGTAGTTGTGTAAGAAAATAACTTTTCTGTGCTTAGTCTCAGTTTTCCCAAACTTAATATGAAGGAACTGTACCTAAATGACATATATTACTTTTAGTTTTGACATCATATATTCTCATGATCTTAAGCCCTGTCACCTATTTATCCTCTCACACTTATGAGGCAAGACTGGAATCATATTTAGGGAGTTTTGCACCAGGAACTAAGTACCATAAGCCAAACCCAGGGCAACAGCAGTGTAATATCCCCTCATATAGGGTTGTACATGTTTTATGAGGTCCCTTTCAGTTTGTGATTTTATGCCTTTTGAGGTAGAGGGAAGACAGGAAGAGGTATCACTTTGAGGCAAGACTGGAATCATATTTAGGGAGTTTTGCACCAGGAATTAAATACTATAAGCCAGACACAGGGCAATGACAATGAAATGTCCCCTCATATAGAGTTGTAAATGTTTTATGAGATCCTTTCAGTTTGTGATCCTATGCCTTTTGAGGTAGACAGAAAAGATACAAAGAGGTACCACTTTGAGGCAAGACTGGAATCATATTTAGGGAGTTTTGCACCAGGAACTAAGTACTATAAGCTAAACCCAGGGCAACAGCAGTGTAATATCTCCTCATATAAGGTTGTAAATGTTTTATGAGGTCCCTTTCAGTTTGCGATCCTATGCCTTTTGAAGTAGAGGGAAAAGACAGGAAGAAGACAAAAGCATGTATCAGAGAGACAGTTTTTTTTTGGGGGGGGATGTCTAAGTCTTCTCAGATAAGTAGTATCACATGCCTTATGCATCTCATATTTGTTTTTTCAATTATTCAGAGTGGTTAGTTAAGTGTCCTATGGGTATCAAACTCAATGCTTTGCAAACTACATATTCTAGTTCCCTGGGGGAGAGGAAGAGGGAGAGCTGGATTTCCTCTGTAGTGAAGGAGATGAATAAAGGAGCCTTGTTAAGCCAAGTTGTTTGTGTTGGAGCTCATTACAGGATCTTCCCTTTCCTATTTTAAAGGACAATGACAAAGGAATGTTACTGTTTACAAGGAGAAGGGCCTCAAAGGGATGCCCAGGACTCAGTCACAAGGAATGTTAACTCTTCTCCTTCCTCACAAAGTTTGCCACTGGGTCTATTTTTCAAGAAGCTATATAGTAATACACATTTGCTCAGCTGCCTTAAGATGCATAAAGTACAATCTTGTAAAGAAGGTACCTTGGGTATTATTATTATTTTTATTATTTCCATTTTATAGAAGAGAGAATTGAGACTTCAAGAAAAGCAGAATGATTCTGTCAAGATCCCACAGCTGGTAGATAACCAGAACTAAGATTGGAACTCAGGTCTCCTGATTTCACCTTCCTAGTTATTTCCAGGCACTATTCTTTCATACTATTCTGTTGTTCAACCATTAAGTGATATTGCTGGCTACTACCTTGAACCTATTCAATAAGGAGGATCAGGTTCTGGGCAAGTCTCATATTCACTCTAGCATGTGTTTACTCCAAAGAAGGCAAGTAGTAGGGAGGTGTGAAATTCTATGAGTTAATTAAAATTCATTTATTAAACACGTATAATAATGTGTTGAGCTATGGTTCTCATGGAGTAAACAACCTTTTCTCTCCCAGATGTGCTTCTTTTTCCGTGGCTATGCTGACTCATTAGTCCATGGGATGTATAGAGTGTGGATTTACTCAATCAGAATAACTTTGAGCCCATATTTAATAGAAATACTACTATTTTTCTGAATCAGTCATAATCACATGAACTTTGCATAATCAAGCCACATTCCCTTTGAGATCAGATAGATATGCTTAGAGAACAGATACAATGTTTTGTTCATTCTGCATAGAATTAGTGCAAGTAATAGATAATACATGAGAGAACATTTATTATATAATTTTTGTTTAATACTCTCAGAGACTTGTTGTCTATAAGTGCACGGAAGACTGTAAATAATATAACGCTGGTCCCACTGCATGACTAACTCATTGCTTCTGGAAGAGTCAATCATTAGATGAAAAACTCCAGACCTTGGATCCAATCCATGTTTGTCATGACTATGAACCTCTGAAGGGTTCCCATTGTGCAAAGAAGCTCCTACAATCAATGTTTTTGATTCAGGGGCTTGTCCTTGTTAGAGATCTCTCAATTTCTTCTTAGAGCAGTGAGCTCTTATATAGCAGAACTGAGAAGTCTAGGCAAAGGCTGGTGAGGTGAAAAAATAAAATTTCTCTGTTCTGTGCATCTTCTTGCTTCCTTTGATCTCCTATATTCTCAAGCTCATCTGTTGTATTTCTCCTTAGTGGATAGTGTCTGGTTTAGAGTTATAGAGAATTGAGTTTAAATCATACCCATATTCATAAATGTTCATGAGTAGGGACTTAACCTGATAAATGGAGACCTGTTCAGTTATATGTTGGATCCAGTTCTAATCAGCTCCAGAAAGCTGATTATTAGATTTTCAGTGTGAGCATTTCCCCTATATGTTGGAAATCAGCAAATGCTACAAATTAAGGCTTGATTTGCTGATTTGCTGTTTGTCTAAATTTAAGGAAACTGGAGAAAATATTAATGCAGATTAAACTTAAAGTACATTGTTTCCACATTTTTGGGGAGATCCAGATGCTTAATACTTACCAGCACATCTCTGACAATGCTTTATTTCAATAGTCTTTTTTTTTTTTTTAGCTTAGTCAAAGTAATCAGTCCTTCAGCCCTGAAGTCAGGAGGACCTGAGTTTAAATCTGGTCTCAGACACTTAACACTTCCTAGCTGTGTGAACCTGGGCAAGTCACTTAACCCCACAATTGCCTCAGGAAAAAAGTAATCAGTCCCTGTCATGTTAGTTACATTTCCCTGTTTTTAATTCTGTGTTTAATATTCCGATATGACTAGAGTTGCCCATCTATTTTCAAGATGATGGTATAGAAAGAAAAATAACATTTAATATGAAGTCTGATTCTGTGCTGTTTCCTGTATCTGGGGCCCTGGAAAACTTAATCTTTTTGATGAAGTTAAAAGTGAAATAATCACTGGCATCAGGGAGCTTACAGTCTAACCAGAGGAGATGACATACTCACACACAGGTGTCCATAAAACAAAACAAAGTATTTTTGTAGGCTTAGGAGGAGAGGGAAGGCTCTAGCAATTGAAGGATTCAGGGAATGCTTCATGGAGAAGATGAAATTTGAACTAAGCCTTTTAAGAGAAAGAGGTGAAGAGGGAGTGAATTCTAGGCACGGAGGACAAACATTACAATGGCAAAGGCATGAGAGTTTGGAAACCTGTAGAAGGAATGGTGAGAATACCAGGTTAGCTAGACTGTAGTATATGGGAAAATGGTACACACTGTGTCAGGCATTGTGCTAAGTGCTGGGGACATTTTGTCTTTTGTATTTTTTCAGTTGTGTCTGATTTTTTGTAACCCCATTTGGGGTTTACTTGGCAAAGATATCAGAATTGTCTGCCATTTCTTTCTCTAGCTCATTTTACAGATGAGGAAACTGAGGCAAATAAGTAATTTTTGCACGAAGATGAGTCTTCCTGATTCCAAATTCAATGCTCTATCCACCATATCACCTACCTGTCCTACTGGGAACAAAAAGAAAGACAAAAGACAGTCTCATAGTCTAATGGAAAAACAATATGTAAACACAATATATATAGGATAAATGGGGAATAATGAACAGAGATAAAACAGAAGGGAAGAATTAAAGGGATCAGGAAAGGGTTCTTGGAAGTCTGATATTATCTGAGATTTGAAAGATGTTAAGGAAATTTCTATTTGATCTTTGCCTCACTTAAATCCAATTCACATGCAAGTCATGACATCATCCCATGATGTCATTGTTCCTCTTCAAAAATGAAGGATGCACAATAATGTGGCTGGGTCTTGACATGCTCCTAAGTTTATCAGTATCTTTCCTGAAACATATGCTTTGAACTGAACCCAGCACTTCAGGGATGTTGAGTCATTAACTTTCTCGTTGACCATGATAGGACAACACAATTTATGTGTGTGTGTGTGTGTGTGTGTGTGTGTGTGTGTGTGTGTGTCATCATTCCAGAACACAAACTTTTTTTAGTAAAGCTTTTTATTTTCAAAACATATGAATGGATAATTTTTCAACATTGACCCTTGCAAAACCTTGTGTTCCAAATCTCCCCATCCCCTCCCTTAGATGGCAAGTATATATATTAAACATGATAAAAGTATATGTTAAATCCAATATATGTATACATATTTATACAATTATCTTGCTGCATAAGAAAAAATCAGATCAATGAGATGATTGAGGCTACTTCCAATGATCTTGTGATGAAGAGAGCCATCTACACCCAGAGAGAGGACTGTGGGAACTGAATGTAGTTCACAACATAGTATTTTTACTCTTATTGGTGTTTGCTTGCATTTTGTTTTATTCCTCATTTTTTTTCCCTTTTTGATCTGATTTTTCTTGGGCAGGAAGATAATTGTATAAATATGTTTAAACATATTGGATTTAACATATATTGGATTACTTGCCATCTAAGGGAGGAGATGGAAGGAAGGCGGGATTTGGAATACAAGGTTTTGCAAGGGTCAATGTTGAAAAATTATCCATGTATATGTTTTGAAAATAAAAGGTTCAATAAAAAAGAAAAGACCAGATCAAAAAGATAAATAAATGAGAAAGAAAACAATATGCAAGAAAACAACAACAAAAAGAGTGAAAATGCTATGTTTTCATCCACACTCAGTTCCCACAGTCCTCTCTCTGGGTGCAGATGGCTCTCCTCATCACAAGATCATTGGAACTGTCCCCAGTCATCTCATTGTTGCAAAGAACCACGTCCATCAGAATTGATCATTGTAAAATCTTGTTGTTGCCATGTACAATGTTCTGTTGGTTCTACTCAGTTCACTTAGTATCAGTTCCTATAAGTCTCTCCAGGCCTTTCTGAAATCATCCTGCTGGTCATTTCTTACAGAACAATAATATTCCATAACATTCATATATCATGAGTTATTCAGCCATTCTCCAATTGATAGGCATCCACTCCAGTTTCTTGCCACTACAAAGAGGACTGCCACAAATATTTTTGCACATGCATATCCCTTTCCCTTCTTTAAGATCTCTTTGGGATATAAGTCCTGTAGAAACACTGCTGGATCAAAGGGTATACACAGTTTGATAGCTCTTTGGGCATAAGAACACAAACTCTTAAAGTAATGAATCATTATGTTATGGTGGAGAGGGCAATGACGCCGAGATCAGAGGAAGTAGATTCAAATCCTTCCTCTGATTTTAGGGTTTGAGTAATTTGGGGCAACAGATTTCACTTCCCTGAGTCTCAGTTTCCTCATCCATAAAATGAGAGGCTTGGACTAGATTGTGAAGATCGCGTATTTTAAAATCAGCAGGAGTCCGGAGTTCAGGTTAGGGGAAAATCGTCAGTCTTTATTCTGAGTGAAGAAGGATCGGAGGCGGAAGAGAATCGGTGATAGCAATGTGTGCAGCTGAGTCAAGAAGCTAGCTAGATCACCAGCCACGCGACCAGCAGCTAGGAGAATGGAGCCAGGCCCAATCTCTCCCAGCTTCTCTTCCTGTTCCTCTCTCTGCCTCCACCCACCAAAATCGTCATTTCCTATACAACACATCAGGACTTGCACGGAGAGTGGGCAGGGACCATTCTTTATCCAATCATGTATATTAATAGAGTCCAATTACTATTTAGCCTCATGTACTTGGGACCTCAGTGCATCAACTCAAGCCTCAGCCCATTACATCTCCCGCTTTCTTTTATTTTAGAACACAGGTGGTCATGCCATCCCTGACTCCTCAGGGAGGTCAGAGCCTCCAAGGGGAGGTGATCACAGCCTCCCTAACTTCTCAGGGAAGGAGGTGAAAGCAACGAAAAGGAGGTGATCACAGCCTCCCTGACTTCTCAGGAAAGGTGGTGAAAGCACTAAAAAGGAGATGATCACGCCCTACCTGACATCTCAGGAAGGGAGATGAAAAGCACCAAAGGGAAGTGGGGGTTGCTAGCGGGTTTCTGGGCTGAAGGGTCTTATTATGCACAAACCCATCAGCATGGGAGGTATTACACAAGCACATAGCAATAACGCAGAGGCTATTAGGGATGACTCTCCCCTCAGTCAGTGCAGGCTCGATGTGGTACACCACATATGAATATGAACAAACATGAATTGTACATGCAAGTAGCGGAATAGCAAACAATATAAATCAACATGGTGTTGGAAGAGATCACCAGAAGTCCTAGAAGGAGGGTATGTAAACAACAGTCACACATACACCTTCTTCAGCAGCCAAGAGATAGTCCAAAACCAATCTATTGTCCATTGTTTCACATGTCAGGGAATCCAATGATCCCCCTGAGTTTTTGAAGTCCTGCAAAAGTCTTTTTATGTGTTAGGGAATCCAATGATTCCAGCAGATTTTGAAGTCCTGCAACAGTCTTATCATTTCTCAGAGAATCCAATGATTGCTGAGGGTTTTCAAGTCCTATGTCTCAGAGAATCCAATGATTCCTGAGGGTTTTCGAGTCCTATGTCTCAGAGAATCCAATGATTCCTGAGAGTTTTCGAGTCCCATGTCTCAGAGAATCCAATGATTCCTGAGAGTTTTCGAGTCCTACAACAATCTTATCATGTCTCAGGGATTCCAATGATTCCTGAGGGTTTTGAAGTCCAACAATCTTTGATGTCCATGAGTCAAACGCCATAACTGCCACGCTCTTTCAATGGTGAGCACAATCAGCAACAGCACCACCCGATATTTCTTGGGTCTTCTTTGTTTCAAGGGTCTGCTCCGTCTCTCTGCGATGGACAAGGCGAATATGGCTTGTTGGCACCCATCTGATTCCTTCTCCACCTGTAGAGATACAAGCAAACCCTCTCCCCAAAGCGGTTAGCCTATCTGGTCCTTTCCATTCACCACTTTCTGGGTCTCTCCACATCACCTGGCGATTATCTAAAGATAGTGGAGCTGCTCGCACTGGACACTGACCTTCCGGTGGGTTATAAAACCTGTCTGCCAGAGCCAGTGCATCTTTGTCAAAAATCAAGAAGTTAATAGTATAAAGAGCTAGATTTAGGGGACACACTGTATATACATATATATACTACCTACATACACATATATTTTGGGATATGTGTATATACATGTACATATATACCATGTATGTACATTTATACATACATTATACAGGGTATTTAAAGTCATAGTGTGCTAAAAGCTTAAAAAGAAGGAAATAAGCATTTATCAAGCACTTTCTATATGCCAAGGATTGAGCTAAGGGCTGAAATAAGAATTTTGGGGACACATCAACCAACCAATCAACTACTAAAAATGTAAAAGGAAGAAAATAAGGATTTATTTTGTGGCCGGCATTGTCCTAAGGGCTGCACTAAGACTTTTGGCACATATCATAGCTATATCTATCTGTTTGTCTACCTACTATCCATCCATCCATCATCTATCTATCTACATCACACATACACATACACATATAGCACAGACCCTGTTCATATGGAGGTTTTAGTCCATCGAAGAGATCAGACAAATAACTGTAATTCAAAGAAAACGACAAGTTCCATAAGGAAGACAAAAGCAAAAGCTTTGGAGATTTGGGCCTTTCGACCACCCTGCTGCTGCCCCTTTTATGTGTTGTTCTACCCCAGTTAGAATGTGAGCTTGGCAAGAACAGGGATCTCCCTCCTTTTTTATTTATTATTAATATTTTAATTAATTAGTTAATTAAATTAATTAATATTATTATTATTTATAGCTCCAGTGCTAACGCCCAGGGGCACTGTGGTGCAATGGCTAGTGTTGGGCTTGTAGTCAAGGAGACGTGGGTTTGAGTGACTGCCTGTCGGTGACAGCCGCCCTGGGAATGCTTCACACCCATTTAACCTCCGCCTTGTCCCTTAGTGAAGTTCAGACGGAAGGTGCGTTCCTCAGAAGCCACACGGGGGCAGCGTGGTGCAATGAACCTAGCTTTGAACTTGCGGTCTAGTAGACCTGGTTTGGCTCCTCGCTCTGGTGCTTGTTAGCTGGGTGACCCAGCCAAGCCCTTAACCCGTTTTACAGGTTGCTCTTGTCTGGGCGCAGGGTTGCACCAGGTAGGGGAATTCCGAGGGAGGCCCTTCCCTTCAGCAGAGGCTCTCACCCCGCGTGTGGAGTCTTGGACGGTCGCCTCGGAGGGTTCAGGGATTTGTGCAAGATCACGCAGATAGGGAGGCAGGAGTGTCTGGCCCCTGATTCTGATCGCAGGGCTGATGGTTCGTCCCACTGGCCCTTAGGGGATTTAAGAGAGAAAGCATGAGATGCTACAAGTCCCGCACTCTGCAGAGTCCATTAGTATTACTACAAGTTAACTCCACTTCTGATTCCATGACACAAACCGTCCTCCCTCCTCCGTGCTCCCCAAGACCTGGCAGGCCATCTTCTGAATGTTATTAAATAGCTTATGGCACACGGTTGGTTAAGTGCAGGGGGGAACAAGAAAGGGGAATAGTTCCCTTTGGTCTAACTTTTCGTAGTAGAAAAATGAATCGTTTGTGAGGGGTGATGTCTTCTGGGAGAGACAGTGTGGCCAATTCAGAAGAATCTCTGGACTTTCAAGTAGGGGAGAATTGGATAGGAATTCTGCCCCTCGTACGTACTGGCTACATGACCTTGGACTTCACTTCCCTGAGACCCCGTTTCCTCTTCTGTACAATAAGGAGAACCTGTTTAATAACTTTCTCACTTCAAAAGCTGGTTGGTCTGTAAGTCAAAAGAAAGCAAGGATACTCCTTCCCCAACCGCTGCAACATGTTGATTGAACCACTCAGGACCAACTCCAGTCATCCTGATGTCTATCTTGTCACTGGGCCCAAGTGACTCTGGAGGGGAAAGTGAGGCAGGTGAGCCCTCCTTCGCTTAAATCCAATTGATTGACATGTCATGACCTCACCTCCCTGATGTCAGCGTCATCTTCGAGAATTAAGGATGAACAACAACAGTAAGGTGAACAGATAGGAGAACTAGGCCAACAGTTTCACTAAAAAGCAGGCAGTCATCTGCATTTCTGGAGGCAACAACCAATTTGGTAACATCACAGATGCATTAGAGTATTTCATTTGATCCTCACAGGCTGTTGTGGTAGAAGGGTATAAGCATTTATCAAGCACCTACTATATACTTCATAAATATTATCTCACTGGAGCCTCACAACAATCCTGTACTGTTGTTAGCTGCATTTTTCAGTTGAGGAAACTGAGGCAGACTGAAACGAAGTGACTTATCTCCAGGGTTTTACAGTTGCTAAACATCTGAATCAAAATTCAAACTCAGGTCTTCCGGACTCCAGGCCCAGTATTCTGTGTACTGAGCCACCTAACAGCCCTCTTTGTCAGGAAGAGCAAAGAGGTATCTTTTGTCACCTCTTGTGTGTTTATAAAGCTTGAGAGAAATGCCAGTAATTACTATCATGCATCTCTCTGCTTCTAGCTTCAAAATCTCCCTCCATCCAACTACTTCTCTCTACTCACATAACTAACAACTTAGTCCAGATCCTTATCACCACTTTTCACCATTACAACAGTGTTCTAACTGGTCTCTCTTTCCCAACTCTCCATCTCTATTCTAGTTCTTCCCATATTGTCACCGAAATAATTTCCCTTTAGTACAGATCTGAACAAGTCCCTCTCTTACTCAACCAATTTCAGTGGCTCTTTATTATAGAAGAAAATAAAAACTTTATTTCACTTCTTAAACTGTATAATCTTATTTCACCATTTTTCCATCCTCACTGATATTACTCCACCTCGGGCATTTTGTGATTCAGCCAAACAGACTTTGTTCCTCACTTCTTATCAGCCATCTCCTGTCTGCATTCCAGCTCCTCTGCTTAGAATGCATTCCCTTCTTATTGCAACTTTCTAGTGTTTTTTTCTATAGAAGATTTTGGCTGGATCCTTAAAAAAAAGAAAAAAACTGCTATAAGGTTGCAATAAGAAGGGACCCTCCTTGCTAATTGTCAACATTCTCCCTCCTAAATGGATTCATTTCTAATTACTTTATATGCATGCATATAAACTTTATATTTATGTTGTTTATATACATACATATGTATATATATACACACATACATATACACACATATATTAATTTATTTAAATGTAATTCTTGTCTCCTCTATTCCATTTATCCAAGGATTGTTTTATTCTTTATGCTTTATCCCCAGTGACTAGCAATATATGACTGGTATATATTAGATGATTAATATAAATCTGTTGAATGATTGATAGCTTTTTATATAATACCTTCTTATATACAAGAGATAATACCTTCTTATATATTGATCTTATTAATTTAGATGGTGAGTTCTCAGGCCTACCTAGTTTACCTTTTAAGCTAATAACTTCAGGTTGATTTTATTAATAGGGAAAAATGAACCGATGACTGTCAACACTTAGTGTTTGTTTTTTTTTTTGGGGGGGAGGGGTCTAACTTCACAATTTCCTTTGGTAAAGGAGGAAGGAACTGGGCTTGTATAAATTGAAAAAGGAAGACGTGGGGAGAACAGAATGGCAACCTTCGAGTATTTGAAAGGGTGTCCTGTGGAACAGGTTCTAGACTCATTCCATTTGGCTTTGGAAGGCAGAAGCAGGAGCTACTATTTGCAGCTGAATTTTCATTTTATTTTAAATTTAACATGGTGGTTCCAACACCATCCTGCTTGCCTAACTCCCGTTCTTAACTTCTTTCTGTTTTTTTTTTTTTTTGGTTTGTTGTTAAAAATTATTCATTAGATCTAACCATTTTGGAAAGCAATTTGGAACTACGTCCAAAGGGCCATCAAACTGTGCATACCCTTTGATCCAACAATATCACTACTAGGTCTGTATCCCAAAGAGATCAAAGAAAAAGCAAAATGTACAAAATTATCTATAGCAACTCTTTTTGTGGTGGGAAAGAATTGGAAACGGGGGATGCTCATCAATTACAGAATAAAAGAACAAGCTGTGTCACATGAGTGTGATGGAATAATATTGTGCTGTAACAAATGGCAAGCAGGTGGCTTTCAGAAAAACCTGGGAAAATTTATATGAATTGGTGTAAAATGAATTAAGCAGAACCAGGAGAATGTCGTACACAGAAACAACAATACTGTACAATGTAGAATTGTGAATGATTTAGCTATTCCCCACAATGCAACGATCCAGGACAATTCCAAAGGACTCATGATGGAACATCTCATCTGACTCTAGAAAAAAAAATCTGATATTGTATGAACATAGATTGCAGCTTGCTATTTTTCACTTTCTTTCATTATTTTTCTCTTTTTAAATCTTGTACAAAGTGACAAATATGAAAATGTTTTATATGATTGAAAATGTATAACCTATATCAGATTGCTTACCATCTCAGGAAGGGGGGAAGGGAAAGAGAGGATAGAATTTGGAATTCAAAACAAACAAAAAAAAGACAGTCAAAACTTATTTTAACACATAAATTGGAGAAATGAAGTATTATTAAAATATAATTATGGTAGAAAGGAAAAATATTCATTGATGATGTTTTTTCCCTATTTTAAGATATTATTTATTACCACTGTCCTCTTTTCAATCTACCCATTTCCCCCCATTTGTCTTTGAATCTGATCAGATTCAGCCTGATGTTAAATATTTATCAAAGCCTGGTGTTAAACATTTATCAGCTTATCCCCAGATAAACCCAAACCACCTCCAGAGGGGTTAATTTAGGGCCATAGAAAGTGCCCTGGTTTCGGAGTCGGAGGGCTTGGATTCAGATTCTGGTTCTGCTGCCTCTGTCCTGTGTGACTCTGGGCAAGACTCTCTCTGAACTTGTAGGTTTTCATCCATCAATTGAGTGGCTTCGACCAAATGATCCCCAGAGTCTTTTACAGGTCTAAATCCTATACATCTCTATGGCAGCTACTTGTCCACTTTATTTGGTGACTTCCTTCATCAAAGGCGAAGGCAAAGGATTGGATTTCTCTTCCGTGAGGAGAGGCTGCTTCCTACAAAGGCATCTGATTGCAGATGGTTCCCATCATCCTGCCCTGATAGTTCAGGCTAGCATCCCCAGTTAGGGCCGACTGGATATTCTGGAAACTTCAAACTCAACACATCTGAAACAGAACTAATTTCCCCCAAACCTTCCTTCTTTTGTGTTTCCTTATCTCTGCTAAATGTGCCACCATCCTTTCAGCTTCCCAGATTCATAATCTTGATATTACCCCAGACTTTTCAGTCTCCTTCATCCACATATCTATCTAGTCGCCAAATATTGCTGCCTCTACTCTTGTAATTTGTCTTTCAGTTTTGAAGATGAGTGAAACAATTGTATTCTGTAGACACTCGCATTCTAACAGGAAAGACAATAAAGGGCATACATAAATATATACAAAATAAATATGAAGACAAGGCAGGATGCTATCATAAGATCAGGGGTCCTCGAACTATGGCCTGTGGGCCAGATGTGGCAGCTGAGGACGTTTATCCCCCTCACCCAGGGCTATGAAGTTTCTTTATTTAAAGGCCCACAAAACAAAGTTTTTGTTTTTACTATAATTTGGCCCTCCAACAGTCTGAGGGACAGTGAACTGGCCCCCTATTTAAAAAGTTTGAGGACCCCTGTCATATATGGTGTGAAAGTCAAGAAGATTTGGATTCACACTACATACCTTTCAAACTGGCTAAAATGATAGGAAAATATAATGATAAATGTTGGAGAGAAAGTAGGAAAACTGGGCACTAATTGGTGCCCAGATTGTTGGTGGAATTGTGAAATGATCCAACCATTCTGGAAAGCAATATTGAGTTATGGTAAAGGCTAACAAACTGTGCATATCCTTTGATCCAGAAGTGTCTCTACTGGGCCTGTATCCCAAAGTAAATAAAAAACGAAAAATTACCCACATGTACAAATGTGCTTATATCAGCCTTTTTTGTAGTGGCAAGGAACTGGAATCTGAGTGGATGCTCATCAGTTGATGATCCCAGTTGGGGCATGGCTGAAAAAGTTGTGGTATATGAATATTATAGAATATTATTATTTTATAAGGAACAATCAGCAGGATGGTTTCAGAAAAGTCTGGAGAGACTTACATGAACTGGTGCTAAGTGAAATGAAGTGAGTAGAACCAAGATGGTTCATTCTCTACAATGAAATGCATTGCTACACTTACCAGTGATGGTGGTCTTCAAGCAGAGATTGGGTGATTATTTGGGGGGAGGATAGAATGGAGATTCCTGGTCACATATGGTTAGAAGAGCTGACTTCTGTGCTCACTTCAAGTTCTTAAATTTTGGGAAGTGACCAGAAATTATGATTTAAAAAAGAATCACCTCCTCTTTCTCTTAGAAGAACTTAGAGTCAAACAGTCATAAATTACTAGAGGTATGCTGGGCAAATCTTTTACAACCAGTTTTCCATCACAGTACATTTTAAATTTGATCTGTATTGTATTAACATTTTCTCTAACACTCTCTTAAGTTTAGAAATCAATAAAATAATAAATCAAGCCATGATTTGTAACATTTGTGGATTTCTGAGGTGTAACTGTTCATACTAAAAATTTAACAACTAGCTCTTGGGAGCTTATAAATTGGCCCTGGCATGCCCCTAGTTGTGACACAAAAACAGATAAACATAATACATGAGATTACTTAGTAGGTGCTTTAAAGAGATTTATACTAAATTGAGGGGAGAGAAAGGGTCAGTTGCTATTGATCTTAGAGAAGCACTAGAAAAAATTGAATAGTGAGAATCTGTCAGGCTTTGAAGTATGTTTTCCTAGAATAGAAATATAGTGGAACTTGTTTGCAATACTGGGCTTGGAAAAAAGACTTTTATCATATAGGCTGTTCTAGAAATAATTTCTTTCCAGAGTTGATCATTTAGGGAGTCCCCTTCATCCTTCTCTATTCCAGCAAAACTTGCTACTTCCCAACTTAGCAGTCCATCTGCCATCTTTGTGCTTCTGCACAGCTTAGCTCCCATGCCTGGAAAGCCCCCCTTCTTCCCTTTGCCTTTCCATAATCTTCAGCTCCCTCTACAGTGGATAGAACACTGGGTCTAGAGTCAGGAATAATAACAACAATAATTTATAAAATACCTACTTTACACAGAGTATTGTGCTAAAGGACTTGACAAATATTATCTCATTTGATCCTTACAACAATTCTGAGAGATCCTCTCTTTTTTCCTCATTTTTCAGATAAGGAAACTGAGGCAAACACACTAAGTGACTTACCACACAGCTGATATTTCAAACTCAGCTCTTCCTGACTATATCCATGAACCACCTAATTGCCTGTTTGAATTTAGAAAAAAATCTGAGTTCAAAATCAGCCTCAGACATTTATTAATCATGTGACTCTATGTAACTCATATTTATTTATTTTAATCATATTTTATTTTGTAAATACATGTAAAGATAGTTTTCAACATTGATTTAGAACACATATTCTTACAAAAATCATTCTCCCTCCCTCCCTCCCTTCCTTATCCCCTCTCCAAGACAGCAAATAGCCTGAGATAGGTTTTAAATCATTTAAAAAATTTCCATATTTGTCATGTTGTACAAGAAGAATCAGACTAAAAGTGAAAAAATATGAGAAAGAAAAAACAAGCAAACAAACAAATAAACAAAGGTGAATATACTATGTTTCCATCCACATTCAGCCTTCATAGTTCTCTCTCTGGATGCAGATAGTATTTTCTGTTGGAATTGTCTTGGATCACCTCATTGCTGACAAGAATCAAGCTGATCATCACAGAGTCTTGTTATTGTTCGTTGTTCTGGTTCTACTCACTTCACTTAGCATCAGTTCATGTATCTTTCTAGGCTTTTCTGAAGTCAATCTGCTCATCATTTCTTATAGAATGGTAATATGCCATTATATTTATGTACCATAAGTTATTCAGCCAGTCTACAACTGATGGCATCCACTCAATTTCCAATTCTTGCCACTACAAAAAGATCTTGGCAACTCATTTAACCTCAGTTTACTTCAGTTTTCTTAGCTCTAAAATGGGGAAAATAATAGCTCCCAGGATTGTTGTGAGGACCAAATAGATAATATTTGTAAATCATTTAGCTCTGTGCCCTCACAAAGCAAGCAAAATTTAATAAATGTCCCTTCTAGTCCCTTCTTGTTTTTGTTTCCTTTAGTTAGAGTTTATTCCTTCCTCAATTCATATTGTATTTATTTGTGTTTCAATGTTGTTCCTCCCTTTCCTTGGTTCAGATATGTGCTAAGCTCCTTTCCCAGTAGTCTAGGCTAATGTTCCCCTACAAAATTGTTAAAACTTAATTGGTTGAGCAGTGTTACTACTGGGATTATATCCCAAAGAGATTATAAAGAAGGGAAAGGGACCTGTATGTGTACGAATGTTTGTGGCCACCCTTTTTGTAGTGGCTAGAAACTGGAAACTGAATGGATGTCCATCAGTTGGAGAATGGCTGAATAAATTGTGGTATATGAATATTATGGAATATTACTGTGCTGTAAGAAACGACCAACAGGATGATTTCAGAAAGGCCTGGAGAGACTGACACGAACTGATGCTGAGTGAAATGAGCAGGACCAGGAGATCATTATATACTTCAACAACAATACTATATGATGACCAGTTCTGATGGACCTGGCCATCCTCAACAACGAGATCAACCAAATCATTTCCAGTGGAGCAGTAATGAACTGAACCAGCTACGCCCAGAGAAAGAACTCTGGGAGATGACTAAAAACCATTACATTGAATTCCCAACCCCTATATTTATGCCCACCTGCATTTTTGATTTCCTTCACAAGCTAATTGTACAACATTTCAGAGTCTGATTCTTTAAATCTTTAAAAGAATTTTAAAATTCTTTTTTACAGCAAAATAACGTTTTGGTCATGTATACTTATTGTGTATCTAATTTATATTTTAATGTACTTAACATCTACTGGTCATCCTGCCATCTGGGGGAGGGGGTGGGGGTAAGAGGTGAAAAATTGGAACAAGAGGTTTGGCAACTGTTAATGATGTAAAGTTACCCATGCATATATCCTGTAAATAAAAGGCTATTAAATAAAAAATTAAAAAAAAAAGAAACTTAATTGGTTGGACTTGAACTCAGATCCTCCTAGCTCCTGGCCCAATGCTAGGTCTTGGGGGGGACATTCAGTAAATATGCTGCACTGTTGCTCATCTCTGACACATACTGAAGGATTACTTCTCAGGCCCCTCAATAGTTCTTGGAGATTCTAAGTTGCAAAGAAGTAGCTGATCATCATTAATAAAGAAACTGGGATTTCCTAATACTAGTGAAATCATAGACCCATTCCCCTTCCTATTCTTGGATAGTCTGCCAGTATTTTATTCTGTTCCAATCCTGAGCATGATATTCCAAGCTGGCTTGGCTCAGATGTGATGCCCTTCATGAGATTTTCTTCCCCTTCTAGCAGAACATATTCTCCTTGAAGTCAGGGATTATCTTTTCATTCTTTTTGTGCTTCTAACACCTAGTAATCAGTCAGCAACAAACAGGTATTAAACACTTATTGCATGCCAGACACTGTGCTAAGCACTGAGGGTATAAAAAACAGCAAAAGACCAAAAATAAAGCTTTCCAAAAGCTCCTAGACTATGAGGGAGACAACATGCAAGCAACTCTGGGCTGCTAAGATATGGACAATAAATAGGAGATAACTGACAAAGGAATGGTACTGGAATTAAAGGGGCCTGAGCAAGGTCAAAGGTAGAGCTTTAGCTGAGACTTGAAGGAAGCCAGGAGGTAGAGATGAGGAAGGACACCGTTCCAGTAACAAGGGGACATACAGGAAAATAACTGAAGTAAGGAGCTACTGCATCTAGCCATTGCTCCTGGATCACAGAGTAAGGGGAGTGTGTAAGTTGTGAGGAGGCTAGAAAACTAGGAAAGGGTCAGGTGAGGAAAGGGTTTATCCCTTAAACAGGGGATATTATGTTTGATCCCAGAGGGAACAGAGGGTGACATAGTCCAACTTGTCATTTAGGAAGACCTGTTTGACAGCTGAGTGGAGAAGTGGGGAGTAAGGAGAGAGTGAAGCTGGGGGACCAACCAGCTGGCTATTGCTGTAATCTAGGCACGAAATGATAGAGCTTACTGCCCCTACAAGCACATTTTGCTGTTGTTAAGTCATTTGTCATCTTTATGAACCCATTTGTGGTTTTCTTGGCAGAGATATTGGAGTAATTTGCCATTTTTTTTCCAGCTCATTTTACAGATGAGGAAACTGAGACAAACAGGTTAAATGACTTGTCCAAGGTCATATAGCTATTAAATATCTGAGGCTGCATTTGAACTCAGGTCCTCCTGGCTCCTGGATCAGTGCTCTATTCATTGTACCACTTCTAGCTGCCTAGAAGCACATAGTATGTATTTAATAATTGGTAATGAGTAGGTTCAATGCCTAGATTCTTGACATATTGATATATATTCAAAATGGTGAACTAAAAATCTATATTGAGTAGGGTTCTTCTGTAAAAGCAAGCTTCCTTTGTGGAGGGAAACCAGGCTTTCCATTAAGCATCCTCCTCCAGAAGAATGATTTATAAAGACTGACAATCACCCACTCCCTTAAAAAGTGGGCATGTGAGAAACCGGTTAGTTTTTTCCTTTCAAATCCCAGCACAATGACTGGACGAGATGGATGAAATGCCCCATGCTAAATAGCAGCTACAAAGGAGAAATGAGGAATCAGAGTAGGGGTAATGTATCTGGCACAGAGAAATATTATCCACAAAAGAATAATACGAAATGGAGTCAATTACAAGGAATAATCCCCAAAGCATGAAGAAAGTGAGTGATTCAAGTTAGAACGACATAATTTTCACATGTGACATAAAGAAAGGACGGCTGAGCTGAGTGGAAAAAGTCACTGTAATTACTCTTATTTCCATGGTGACTTTCATCCAGAAATCTTAAACCTGGGTAAGGCAGTTGGATATCAGCCTCAACTGGGCAAGGCTCCGACCCTGTATGTTTATAGCCCCAGAGAGAATTCATAGTCCAAGTTAGAGAACTAAAATGGTGGAGGTATAGAAAGCCTTATAACTTGGCTCCTCTAAAATAACTCCTCTACAACGGTCTAGAAAACGCACCAGACCAAATGCTAATTAGAAAATCCAAGGGAAAAATCCCCTAGTCAATAATTTTTCCAGGCAAAATCAGTATAAGGAAATAGACAAAATGGTCTGTGGGTACTGGGGACAGGATCGGGCCAGGGGGCACTCTGGGACTGAAAAAGGATCAAAGCTGTGGCCAAGGGCAAGAAGAGCACCCATACCCATATCAAAGCCCCTCAACCTCCTGTAGAATGTGGGAACAGGTGCCAGCTGGTATCTTGGTCATCCACTACCTAGCTGCAGGTCACAGATACAGAACAGACTGAAGGAAGGACCTTCACTTGGAGGTAGAAGGGCATTTTGGGGTAGGGAACCATGGCAGGCCCTAGGCTGTTTACTGAACAGGAAACAATTCAGAAGAGAGTTCTTGATCCCATGAGAGGAGCAGGATCTCAATGCTAGCCTCCAGCTTAGTCTGAAGCCTTCAGTGGCAGGAATCCCAGACTAATGATGAGCCTGAAGTTTGATTGTTCTGAACTACAGAGCTTCCCAGATGGCTCATAGTGGCTGAGTCTGGCGACAGTCTACTGAAACTTCCAACCAGGGAAAGACCCACAGATCCAAAGACTGCTCAGATCCAAAGCTGGGGCTAGAAATGATTGATGTCAGACTAGCGGGGCAGTGATCAGTATTAGTCCTGTTTCTTACCATTTTGGAAGCACTGAAAACATTAAAGGTTCCTCTCTCTTGGGCTATGATCACTAAGATTCCTTTTCAATTCTTCAATAATTTGATGCTATGAACTCTAGCTAATGATTGACAAAGTATTCCCAAGGATAGGTCCTTCCAGGTCTGGATTAATGAGTTAAGGATACTCTGAAAATTAAGGAATTGGATTCAATAACTTCTAGGTGATCCTAAAACATCTATGATCACTCAAATATGCAAGTTGATGTTATTGCATACACTTGTACATTCTCCAGATATAGATGGTGATCCATTCCTGTCTGCCCATCCCGTGGGATTCTTGTCCATATATTATCTATCCCATGAATCACTATGGGGTTTACTTGCTGGGTTGGAGACCTTCCTCATTTTCTCCTGAAATAACAGATCATGACACATGATCTATCCATTTCCTTTTTTTTTTCTTTTCACTCACATCTTCCCCTGTCTTAAGACCCCTATTACTACTGAAGATACTTCCTCTCAGTTTCTCAGTCTAAGTATTATCCCTAACTCCTTACTTTCCCTCACTCCCCATTACCAAACTTTTGCTGTTGTCTTAACCTTCATAATATTGTTTGTATATAATTCTATTCTCTTCTGATATTGCTACTACTCTAGTTCAGGCCCTCCTCATCTCTCTAGTCTGAACTCATGTAATAATCTACTGGTTGCTCTATCTGCTTCCAGGCTCCCCAATCCAATCCATCTTCTGCTCAGCTATCAAAGTGGCATTCCCCATTATTCAATAAACTCCAGAAACTTCCTATTGTCTCTACCCCTGTTTGGCTTTTAAAGTCCTTCAAAATCTGACATTTCCCTACCTTTCCAGTCTTCTTACACCCCATCATCCAGTTCTCTGGCCTCCTTAGTATTCCTTATTCATGGTATTTCACTTTCTGTCTCCATGACTTAACCCCAATTATCCTCCATGCTTGGAATGATCCTCTTCTCTCAACCCTGGCATCCTGGTATTCTTTTTTTAAAATAACTTTTTACTTTCAAAACACATGCATAGATAATCTTCAACATTCACCCTTGCAAAATCTTGTGTTCCAAATTTTTTTTCTCCCTCTCTTCCTCCATCCCCTCGCCTAGATGGCAAGTAATCCAACATATGTTAAACATGTGCAATTCTCCTAAACATATTTTGTATCATGCTGTACAAAAGAAATCAGATCAAAAAGGAAAAAATAAGGGAAAAAAAACAAAAAACAAGCAAACAACAACAAAAAGATGAAAATACTATGTTGTGATCCACACTTAATCTCCATAGTATTCTCCCTGGATGTAAATGGCTCTCTCCATCATAAGTCTATTGGAATTGGCCTGAATCACCTCATTGTTGAAGAGAGCAGCATCCATCAGAACTGATCACCACATAATCTTGTTCATTCCTGTATAATTTATAGCCCCAGCACCAATTTATCTTGTATACAATTTCTTTGTAAGTACTTGTTTGTATTTAATCTTCCCCCATTAGAATGTAGGCCCACAGAGGGACTGTTTTTGCCTTTCTTTGTATCCCCAGTATTTAGCCCAGTGCCAGAGACACAGAAGGTGCTTAATAAATGTTAACTTGCTTTGACATCTTTCTATCATGCATTTATCTGATGACATCCTTTCCTTGTTTTCTTCAAATTATTTCAATGAATGGAAGATTTCAAAGAAGCCTGGAGAGTGTCTAATGAGCAAAACCAAGAGAACAATGAATAGAACAATAATATTGTGGTAACCAATGACTTCAAAAGATTTAAGAGTTCTGATCAAAGCAGAAATTAACCATGATTCTAGAAAACCAATGATGAATCATGCTATCCTTTGTTGTTATTTTGAATTCAGTAGTGCCTGATTTTTCATGACCCCATTTTGGAGTTTTCTTGGCAAAGATATTGAAGTGGTTTGTCATTTTCTTCTCCAGTTCATTTTACAAATGAAGAAATAGATGGACTGATGTTAAACACTCAAGGTCACATAGCTTAGAAGTATCTGAGGGTGGATTTGTATTTAAGTCTTCCTTGTTCAAAGTCCAAAGTTCTATCCATTCAATCACCTAGCTCTCTACCATCTATATCTATATCTATCTATATATCTATATCTATATCTATCTATCTATCTATCTATATATATATATATACATATAACTAACAGGCTCAAAATGCACAAAGAGGCACCTATTTGGGGGCAAGACTATTATAGTGATTGTTTTGCTTAACTGCATATTTGCTATAAGTGTTTTCTTTTCTTTCTTCAATCTACTGGGATGAGATGGTTATATGTTGCAAACTGCTTATATCTACCATGTACCTTATCATTGCTCAGTGTAATATTCATTTCTGATTCTTTGATGCATTTTATAATTTGCCACCCCGTGTAAGACCAACTTCTATTTCTATAGTCTTTAAAAGTTAACAACCCATCTTCCCACAACAACCCTGTGAAACCCTTTACCCTCCTTGTAGCTTCTCAGTAAAGTTTCTTGACTTGCTCATAGTCATACAGCCAAGAAGTCTCAGAGCTACTCAGAATTCAGATCCCTTAATTCTAGTTCCCTAGTTCTTTCCATTATACAAGTCTGCTTCTTAATAATACATTTCCATAGTTTATAAATATTTATTAAGCATCTTCTGTGTGTCAAGCACGACACTAAGTGGTACAAATAAGAAAAAGAAAGACCCTTCCCTCAGGGAGCTTACAGTCCAATGGGAGAAGGCAACACATACAAGGTAGCTGAAAGGTGGTGAAGGGGAAAAGGCCTCCAGTGAGTTCCTAGTGCCGGGGCATGATGTTCTGTGAAGTTGAAACCAAGAAGAGCTGCTTGATTTATGTGGAAAGTGCTGAACCCTTTATAAGGGAAGCTTTGAGGGGAGTTTATTGCTCCCCCTTCTATCCCTTCCAATGGAGCAGGGCGAGGCAACAGAGTTGAGTTGAGAAGCTGTTGATTCAAACTGATTCAATCAGAATGGTGAGATTTCAGCCATTCAATTTAAGAATTACAAAATGCTTTCTGTAATGTTCAGGTTGGTTTTCTGGAGGTCTCTGGACCAGCCTTCATTTCAACAGATTAATCACCATGAGAATAGCCAGGGATAAAGTCCAAATTCTTTATTGTCTCCTTGCCTGGAACGGGGCAGCTTTCTAGAGAGCCTTTCAGGCTGGCCTTGGTCTCAGTGGGAGGAAGTGCATGCAGAAGGCCAGTCACCAAGAGGTTGATGAGGATGGAATGTCTCTGTCTGAGTTTATCCCAGCTTTATATGCTCTCTTTTAATTACATCATCATAGGTGTGAATTTTGTAGAACTATATTAAGTACTATGTACATGTACTGAACTAGAGAACTGTTAATCCCCATGCTAAACTAGAGAACCATTGTCTTTATCAATTCCACTGAGTTAGCACCTTGTAAGAATCCTTGTTTTAAGTACAAGAGTTCTGGCCCATAACAGCTTTCCTCACACCAATTCTGTAGTCCCATAAAATGACCAGGGGAACTATTTCTCTGATCTTAAATGAACCAAGCAAAAGTGAAAAACTTATTGGTGATACTGATACTAGGAGAGTCTTGGAAGAAAGAATATTATCTAATAGCCAAGGGAAAAATATAGGAAGTAGTCAGAATTGTACCCTGTACACTAGATTTCATATAATAAAAACGAAAAATATGATCTGAATTCTGAAACTCAAAAGGAGAGCTCAAAATATCTGGGAAAATGTTGATAATATGATTCCAACAAATTTTGGTTTTTTACTATCCCTAATGCCTGAAACATAGCTGGGGCTTAATGCTTCTGTGCATATTTTAGTTATCAAGTTACTCATTATTTATGTAGTTCCACTGTTGTTTTTTTTTTCACAAAATTCCAATGGGAAGGGACTGCCGAGCTCACTGAATCCAACCAGTACTTGGAAAAATAATTTTTGAATCTGGGCTTGTCTGGGATACAAATTGGCTTTTGTGAGACAAGTCAAAGAGTACATCTTTGAAAGGTCAGCGTTATTTTAACTTGTCGGTGACCAAAGCCATGAAGAGAAAGAGTCAATTATTCTCTGGAATCCACTGATCCAAACCAAATTAGACAATCCTATTTTGCATTACCATGTTTTCCCCAACAGAACAAATGGGGAGATGGAGCTTTTTTGCAAGGAACGTAAGGCAGACAGTGATGCCCCCTACCAAACCCTTTCATTAGACCATAAATTCTAACCCCAGTATCTTCAAAAAGCCAGGAATGAGGGGATTAGAAAAAACATTTTATTTCTTTCTTTGAGATCAGCCAGCAGACTTGCAACACAGCTGTATCTTGACAGGCAAAGCCTGCCTCTACATCGTATACATCGATTCTAAAACAAGTTAAGAAGAGTCTGGATTAGCTATCCAATCCAAACCTCCTCCAGTAATTGGTAGATCAGACATTTTCTTTCATGTTCTGTTTGAAACTATCTCCCTTGGGGGGGTCATTTAAAGCAAAAATGCATTTCTGATTTGGCCCAGGATTTTAGAATAATAGTAGCTGGTGTGTGCTTAAAGATAGGAAAGGGAAAACAAAATGTTTCTAACCAGGCTTTTAGTTCACAAAGGAATGCAATCCTTTCAGAAGCAACTGTTTCATCATGCATTAACCTTCTGTACCCAGACACTCTCTCTGCTCTTCCTATTCTTGTCAGTTTTCTAATACTTGAAAGGCCTGCTTCTTCCAGCCTAAATTAGCTTTAAGGGTCTGTCTGCCCGGATCTGGCCAGGAGATATTTGTCGATGGATATTTTCTTCTAAAATATCAAGCTTTTGCCATCCTGTACCTAAACAAACTTCATTCTATTATCAAGGAACCACAGAAAGAGGCAACTTAATTGGTTGCCCCAGGAGTCATTTGGGGGGAGAGGGGGACTACAACAACACAGCCGTCCTTAGGTAGAATGTACGTTGAATCTGTACCCACTGGCTTTTTCAGGTCAATCAGCATCCTTCCACATAATAAGAGATGGAATAGTAGAGGAGGTAGATAGTTTGGAATCAAAAAGACTTTGGTTCAAAGCCTGCTTCTGATATTTCCTTGCTGGGTGATCTCAAACAAGTCAGTTTGGTACAATGGAAAGAATGCTGCACTTAAGAGTCTGATGACCTGAGTTCAAATCTTCCATTTCTTTCCCAAGTGATTTTGGATAAACTATTTTAATGAACAAGAACTTGAATAGACTTTAAGAAACAGTGAAGGATGGATGGAGCAGGTATGCTATGGTCCATGGATTACAGAGTCAAACTCAACTGGACTGATCAAAATTCAACCTCTTTGGGTCTCTGTCTCCTAATCTACAAAACAGGCATAACAATTTCTCAAGAGTAACTGAGAGTGTTGTTAGAAGATCAACTGAGGTAATTTCAGTAAGGGCAGCTAAGTGATGACAGACGAAGACATGAGTTCAAATGTGACTTCATATACTTCTTATCTATGCAATTCTGGGCAATTCATTTCACCCATTTTGCCTTAGTTTCCTGATTCATAAAACAAGGAGAAGGAAATGGCAAACCTCTCCAATATTTTTGCAAAGAAAATCCCAAATGGGATCACAAAGAATTGACAGAAATGACTAAAAAACAACAACAGCTTGCAACCACTAACAGAACTTTACCGATGCCAATTGTTATAATTTTGAGTTAAAATGTGCTCCTAAATCAGGGCTCTTCAAAGGACTTTCAAAGATTCTCCCCATTCTAAATTAGGAGGTGAAAATGACTTTAGAGATCATCTCATCCAATCCCCTCAGATGAAGAAACTGAAGCCCCAGAAGAAAAATTAGTTCTCCAAGGACCCAAGGCTAGGACTCTAAATCCAATCCATTGCCTGTTTTACATAGGTGGGGAAAGAATTCTAGGGCATAACACACATGTTGGACGAAGGGATCACAGCTTTTCCCTTTTTTACCCTTCAGAAGCTGACTGAACTCTGTCTCCACTGGCCCAGCCAGCAATGGCTTGAAATCATTGATTGACTATTCATCCAGCCAGTGATATGGAATACAGGATTTACATTTTTTGAACTATTTACATTCTTTTTACTGGACAATACGTGCTAGATTTTGAGTCAGAAAACTTGGATTTTAATTCTATCTTGTGACCTTGGAGAGGTCTTCCACTCTGTGCCTGTTTGTTCATTAATGAAATGAGAAGACTGGCTGAGAAGGTCTCTAAAGTTCCAGCTTCTAAGTCTCAGCTTCTAATTTAAAATTGTGAGATTCTTTTCAGTTTTTAACAAAGTCCTGAACTTAGGGGTCAGTTTCTAATTCAGGATTAGAAAAAGTGACATCTATAAAGTACTCTAAATAAATGACTATTCCATGAAATCAATCACTAAGAAAGAAGAATGATCCCTATTTGGGGGGGGGGGTATTATGACAATCTGTAGCAAGCTTGGTATAGTGGGTAGAGTCTATGCAGTTATCCCTCCACATTCTGGGGTTTAAGGGTGAGGTACCTTTGGGATATGAAAAATCTGGTTAAAATTTTTTGGCCTTCCTTTCATGCCAGAGAATAAGTATAAATTTTTCTTTTTTTGGGTATTTGACAGAAATGATTTAAGAGATAAACAATGTCAATATTATACTATGCTATATCAATATTTCATTCATTTCTGAGTTTCTAAACTTTTTCGGTGTCATCTGCTGGCCTTTACATGTTGTCTATAGTTTCTGCAAAATTCCCCCAAAATTCTCATTTAATTTTTTATGTGGACCTGAGATATATAGAAACCACAATGGAGAAAGTTGGGATGTGAAAAGTCATGATGTGAAAGGGATAACTGTACTTGATGTCAGGAAGACCTAAATTCAAGTCTTTCCTCAAATCCTGCCTAGCCATGGGATATTAAAAAAGCCAACTAACTTCCATTTTTTGATCATCTATAAAATGGGGATAATAATAGCCTCTACTTTGTAGGATTATTGTGATCATCAAATAAGATAATATATGTAAGGTTCTTTGTAAACTTTAGAGTGCTATACAAATCTTAGCTACAATTTTTGAGGATTTCTAAGGACAGGAGTCCATTACTTCCCCCAAAAAACTTTAGGGCAACTCAGTTTCTAATAATTTCTATATGAATCCTAAATTGAGTCCTCTAAATTTTAATTAGAACTCCAGATAGCAGATCTTTAGCAATATTATCCAGTGGATGTTAGGAGGTAGGGGGTTGGTGGGTGACTGGGAGAATGGATGGGGCCAGTAATTTAAGAGACTATAAGGAAAGAATTTTTCTGGGGAAAGAGGTCATAGTCCAAGTTGTGATCAGAAAGAGAAAATAGTCATTGAATCAGGTCAAGCTCAAGTTCCTCAAGATAAAAGGGTGAGACAAGAATAGGATTGGTAGCAGTGGTTGCCAAAGGTTGGGAAGTAAGCATTGAGGTCTTTCAGAATAGAGTTTTAACTAGGAAGAAGAAACTGAGGCTTTTCCCTAGGAACTGGGCTTCTAGAATAGAACACTTCCTTCTTGGTGATATGGTAGGAATGTTTCCAATACACAATGGTTCCAAGTGATCAGAGTATTGCTATCATGACACATTTTTCCAGGGTCTGTCTTGCTCCCCATTTACCATGAAAGAATGAGTGGAACTCTGGGAAATGGGTTATTGCCTGTCAAAGTGTCTATTGTCTAGCACTTTCCCATGCCCTTTAACTATTTTTCCCCCAAGTAAAAGGAGGATTTCTAGTGATAGCTCTATATTAAGGGAGAAGTCTTCAAATAGGAAGCCATAAAAGACCTTAGAACACAAAATGTCAGAGCTGCAAAAAATCCTAAAACACAGAATGTCAGAGCTGAGAGGGGTCTTAGAAATCCGTTTAGTCTATCTCTTTACTTTTTTATAGATGAGGGAGCCAAGGCTTGGAAAAGAGGAATGATATGTCCAAGCTCCTGCAGATAAATATTTAGTAGGTAATATTTGAACCTAAGAGTTGTATGCCTTCAAATCTAGTTCTCTTTCTACTCAATGATCCTTTCCTTTCCATTGATAAGATGGTGGCTTTTCCCTGACCCTCCTTGCTCCAGGGAGCATTCTTTTTGGCATGGGCCAAGTTCCCTCCTCACTCTGTCTACATTGTCTACATTGATCCGCTGAAGGACAAGGTGGGCTGGAACATAGAGAAAGGGAAGCAGCATCCAAGTCCTTGGCTCTAAATAGACTTGGAGACACAATCCTAGAGTCCCTCCCCCAATATTGCTCAGGGCAAGGGCAAGCCCTGCTCTCAACTCCATGCAGGGGAATGTATTCTAGAGATCTATCTATCTATCTATCTATCTAGATGATAGATAGATAGATATTTTAAATTTTCTTTGCATTGACCTGTAATTTAGCTCAGTTGACCAGATCGATCAGAGTTTCTCATGTCACACAAACACAATCTTCTTCTCACTTTCTTTGTTCTGGAGTCTGTCAATGATTGGCATGTCAGATCCATTAAGTGCACATACCTAAAGGCAGACTTCTAAGAGCAAGATATTGAGAGGGGCAGACAGGCTTCTGATGACTCATTTTTAAAAGCAGCTATCCTCAGAGGACTATTACATAGGTGGGGGAAGTGGTGAGAAACTTTTTTTTTCTCATTTATTGTGAGATGGTTTTCTTCTGCATTTCTTTCTCATTGCCTAAATTCTCCTTCTTGATCTCTTTTCCTAGATTATCATTCACAAACCATACCCTCATTTTGGATGTCTCTCAAGTTTCTGGACTGTGTCCCCTGCTCTTTCTCTTCCCTTTCCTCTCCTCTCCTCTCCTCTCCTCTCCTCTCCTCTCCTGTCCTGTCCTGTCCTGTCCTGTCCTCTCCCTCTCCTCTCCCTCTTCTCTCCCTCTCTCTCTCTCTCCTCTTCACCTCTCCTCTGGCAGAGTTGGGAGATATCTTAGAATATAGAATCCAGTCTTAGGAGAGCCATTTATTATTACCTAATCCAACCCTCTCATTTTATGGAGAAGGGAACTGAGACTCAGAGACTAAATGACTTGCCCAGAGTCACACAATATCAAGAGTTATGATTTACACTATTGATCTGAGAAATGCAAATTAAGACAATTCTTAGCCCACTTCTCAGATTGGCTAAAATGGCAGGAAAAGATAATGATGACTGTTGGAGGAGATTTAAGAAAACTGGGACACTGATACATTGTTAGTGGAATTTGGCCCAAATCACCTTGTTGTTGAAAAGAACCACAGCCATCAAAACTGATCATCTTATAATCTTGTTGCTATGCAACATGTTCTCTTGGTTCTCCTCACTTCACTCAGCATCAGTTCCTGTAAGTCTCTCCAGGTCTCTCTGAAATCCTCCTGCTGGTCATTTCTTACAGAACAATAATATTCCATAACTTTCATATACCGTAACTTATTCAGCCATTTGCCCAACTGATGGGCATTCATTCAGTTTCCAGTTTCTAGCCACTACAAAGAGGGCTGCCACAAACATTTTTTCACATATAGGTCCCATTCTCTTCTTTAAGATCTCTTTGGGATATAAGCCCAGCGGTAACACTGCTGGATCAAAGGGTATGCACAGTTTGATAGCCCTTTGGGCTTAGTCCCATATTACTCTCCAAAATGGTTGGATCCGTTCACAACTTCACTAGTTGGGTTTTATGATGGAGAGAGCCATCTGCACCCAAAGAGAGGCCTGTGGAGACTGAAAGTAGATTACAACATAGTGTCTTCACTTTTGTTCTTGTTGTTTGCTTGCATTTTGTTTTCTTTCTCATTTTTTTCCCTTTTTGATCTGATTTTTCTTGTGTAGAATTCTTGTGGAAATATGTGTAGAAGAACTGCACATGTTTAACATATATTGGATTACTTGCCATCTAGGGAAGAGGGTGAGGGGAGGGGAAGGAGGAAGAAAAAATAGAACACAAAGTTTTGCAAGGGTGAATGTTAAAAACTATGCATTTGTTTCAAAAATAAAAAGATTTATAAAAATAAATAAATTTTAAAAAAGAGTTATGATTTAAATTCTAATCTTCTGATGTCACAAGCCAATGGTATTCTACTTCATCATAAGCCTTCTAAAGTCCCAGATGAAGTGATGACTTCAAAATCACAGAGATAGTATGTAGGTAATGTGTTGGATAGAATATTGGATTTGGAGTCTGGAATATTTGTTTGAGTCTTGTCTCAGATACTTACCAGCTGTATGGCTCTGGACAAGTATCTTCACCTCTCTGTGCCTCAGTTTTGATGTGCACAAAATGGTGATAATAATAAAAATGATAGTAATGATTGTTGTGGTGATGATAGTGATGGTGAAAATGATGATGATAATAATGAGAATTAGGACTTCAACTCAACTGTCTTGATTCCTGGTACCTTATACATCTCACCAGTAGGCTGAGATCCTAAAACAGTGTTAGATTTGATAGAGAGGTGGAAAGAAGGGAACTGTGTTTTTCCCTATGAAAGAGTTGTCAAGAAGAGGCAAGAAGAGAAAGATAATTGTAGGTTTTACAGAGATAACAGAGGTTGTACTCCATGCTTTTCCAAGTATTATTTCAGCTAATAGTTGGACTGTAACCTTAATCTATCTTACACAGTGTTATCCCTCCATAATGTTTTGGGGACAAGGGTTAATTACGATTAAGGGCTCATAGATGCTGAGTCAAAGATTGAATAAATTATTTTGCCTGATTCAGAGCATTGTGTTTGAGACTTAGAAATGAATGTTGAGCAAAACAAAGGCAACCGTTCATATAAAAAGGAGCCTTATTCCCACCAAGTTTCAAGTACAAAGCATCACTTTCCCCTCATTCTCTTCTCAAGGCTTCCCTGCTGGTCTGGCTACAACTTTTAGCTTGGAATCCTGGGCTTTATGATAGTTGTGAATCAAGCTTTTGGACTGGGGACTCCATTCTTTGTACCTAGAAATTAAAAAGAAAAACTAAACATTCCAAGCTTTTGGACTGGGGACTCCATTCTTTGTACCTAGAAATTAAAAAGAAAAACTAAACATTCCAAGCTCATATCCTGGGTACCAAATGGACTGGGAGTGGGGCAGGGAAAGTAGCCTTCCTTGCTTATTGCATGGTGCCATCTGCTGAGAGTGAATGAGTCCTTTCCCCCCAGATACTACATAAAACACTTCTTTATACTTCCCAGAGAAATCATGAATGGGTCATTCTTGGGTTCACATCCTTTATAATCTGCAAATAGGTCAACCAAGGTGGTCATTTGAGATCTTACACTCTTTAGTAGCTGCAAAATGATCCAGTAAAAATCTGAAAGAGACTATTTAGGGTGAATGTTTGAGGTTTCACACTTTTTCAAGGTGAAAAATGATACTCTGAAAATTTCATTCTACTCCTCTTTGACATTTGTCCATTACATTCTATAATTTCATCAAGTGAGTTGGGGGCTTAATTGAAAAGGGGTTCCATGAATAATCCTGTCACTAAATTTGTGTCAGTGAGCAAGCTCTGTTGTTTGTTTTCCCCACTGCATGTTGTCATTGGGAATAGAAATAAGATAATCAAAATTAAGACTAGAAGGACACTGATTATAATATTATATAAAATAATATATAATATAATTATTATACATAATATTACATAGACAAAGGTACCCCCAGCTTTGTTAATAATAAAAGACTGGCCAAGTGAGCCAAATATCAATTGGATGGCCACCCTAGCTGAAAGACAGAGAATGTTCCATTCTATCATGCTCATTTCTAAATTAGCCACCATTTTGGAATAGAATCATCATAAATTTGGCTCCTTCCCAGGGGATTCAAAGCTTTAACTAAATTTATAAATGCAAGACCTCTGTTTCCTAAAAGACATAATTAAAAATATCAAACCATCTCTAGTTCATGAATATCCCCAGATGATAATGATTCATTCATTTGGGGTATGTCTAACTTACAGAAGCGCTTTTGTGTGGTTTTTATCATCTCTGGAGATAATTCTAGTCCAGGGAAACATTGAACACCTAAGATTTCATGCCAAATATGCACAGTTTGAATGACAGTCTATGTTTTCCCTCCCTTTTATTTTAATTTCCCTGATTCATTTAGTCATTTATCCCTTCAGTATACTTACATCGTGTCCATTTTGTACAGAAGGACTGTCCTAGTTGCTTCTCATACTAAGCCACAATTTTAATAATCTCTGTTCCCAAGGAGCATAGGTTATTTTTTTTAATTTAAAGCTTTTTATTCTCAAAATATATACATGGATAATTTTCAACATTCACCCTTACAAAACCTTGTATTCTAATTTTTCTCCCTCCCTTCCCCCTACTCCCTCCCCTAGATGGCAAGTGAGCTCATCTATATTAAACATGTGCGATTCTTCCATACATATTTCCACAAATATCATGCTGCTCAAGAAAAATCAGATCAAAAAGGAAAAAATGAGAAAGAAAATGAAATTCAAGCAAACAGCAACAAAAGAAGTAAAAATGCTATATTGTGGCCCACACAGTTCCCACAGTCCTCTCTCTGGGTGCAGGTGGCTCTCATCATCACAAAATCATTGGAACTGGCCTGAATCACCTCATTGTTGAGAAAACCCATGTCCATCAGAATTGATCATTGTGTAATCTTGCTGTTGCCGGGTATAATGATCTCCTGGTTCTGAGGAGCATAAATTCTATTGGGATGGAGTGAGGAATAAAGATACACTAAATACACAAATAAATAATCTATATACAAAGATTTTTTTTGAAGGAGGAGCAAAGAATATGAATAACAGGGGGAGATAGGAATCAGGAAAGACTTCATGGAGGAGACACCTGAGTCAAGCCTTGAAGGTAACAAGAGGCTTAAGGAGAGGGAGGGTGATTCTCTTTGAAAAGGTAAAAAAATGAGATAATGTCTTTGATGGGGAAATAGGAAGTGGACCAATTGGGTTAGAACTTAGGTTGTATAGTTCAGCATTGAAAATGGATCAGTGAAAATCTCCTTAAAGAACCATCTGTCCTGCTGCTATGTTTGGGCTTTCACACATGATTTGCAGCTGAAACCTCCTCTCTATGCTGTATCCCTCATTAGAAGGTAAGCTCTTTGAGGGCAAGTTCTATCTTCCTTTTTCATTTGTATGTTCAGGGTTTAGTTTTATTTGTATGTTCAAGGGGTCCCATGAACAAGCCTGCCACTAAATTTGTGCCAATGGGCAAGCTCTGTTGTTTGGCATCCTAATTGCTCGGGATTTAGCACCATGATTAACACATAGTAAGCAGTTGATGCTTTTTTTCCAATGATTCTTGAACATGTGAGTAACACAGTTAGAACTGTGCCTTAGGAAGATCAGTTTGGCAACTGGATAGAACATAAATTGGAGAGGGGAAAGACTGGCAGCTGTGGGGTTAATTAGTGGGCCATTGCAACAATCAAGGCAAAAGGCAATGAAGGGCTCAACAAAAGTGGCGGCCATGCAAGTATAGAGTCAACTGATGTGGGAGATGCCATGGAGATAAAAATGCAAATTAGGGCAGTTGAAAAGCAGTTACTTGGGGAGAAGGGGGGGATAGCTTTTTCCAACATATGATATTTGTCTTTGTTTTCCTTTTATCAGTAGCAGGCCACAGACAGTTTTAAATGAAACTGGGTTGTCCTGGAGTTTGCTTGTGTTTCTGCACTCATCTTTGTAAGGAATTAAGAAGAGAGGGAGGGTAGAAAAGGGCAGGTTCAGGCTACCCTTCACTGCTTATTTGAAAATAGGACATAAAATTGCATGGCGTCACCGCTTCAGAAACAGCTCCATATTTGTAAGCCATTTCAAAGTAAATCAATTCATATTTAAAGTAAAATCCAGACAAAACACCCCAATCAGAACCCAGCAAGTGGTTTGGATAATTTGGAAGGCAGATGAGCAGTGAAGCTGAAAAGCTTAGATTTAGAAAGAACTTTAGAGGTCATTTAGTTCAACCTCCCATCTAAACCATGTTATCATCGACAGGTGATAGTCATATAATCCCAGTTTGAACTCTTCCAGTGACTAGGAACTTAACTACCTGCCAAACGGGGAATCAGACAAATTTCTAAGAAGGTTCTTCCTTATGTAGCACTATTTTACCATTCCTTCCCTGACCCCTTCAGTCTCCCAACTTGCACTCGACATGTAGATAGGTTTCCATAGTATACAGTGGTTCTCAAACTTTTGTTTTCAGTATCTTTATCCTATTAAAAATTATTGAGGATCTCTCCAAAGTGTTTTTGTTTATCTGGGTTATATTTATAGACATTTACCATATTGGAAATAAAAACTATTTTTGAATTTGTAGACCCTCTAAAAGGGTTTCAGAGATCCCCAGGATTCTCTAGATCATACTTTGAGTACCACATAAAATGTCATTTCTCAGTCAAGGCTAATTTGGAGGGGTAGTGGTTTCTAATATATTATTACTCACAAGCCCCCACTGGTGTTCTTTCTATTGATTATCAACCAGGAGCACTATTAATTTTTAGGAAAATTATTTACTTTGGTTTAGATTTCCCCACAAATGTTTGAGGTATATTATCTCATAAATAGATCTCTATCTGGATATATTACTTGTTATGCATCCAGCCCTTGATATTCTTCCACACTTGGAGCTGCGTTTGCTTTCTTGCTACTTCTACTCTAAAAGGCAGCTTTTCCTGCCTGTCCACTGAGGTGCGAGTAGAGTCAGTCTGGTCCCAGTTTTGCACAGGAACAAAGATTAAAAGCTGAAAAGATCTTGGCTGTCTTCTAAGGATCCCAGATCAGGAGGTGGAATGGATGTTGGAATTCTCTCATTTTACAGATGAGAACACTGAGGTTCAGGAGATTTAAGGAGCTTATCTTATGTCATTCAGATAATAGGTAGCAGAGAATCCAGATCTTCGGACTCCAAATTCAGCACTAGATGAGTGACGAGTAACAGGGATGGCATATTACTCTCCATCTAGGCTCAAATTGCCCTTTGCTTCCCTCTAGTATAGGTACAAGAGTTTGCCTCCTTGATGTGCTTCTCAGCCTGGAAGTCCCAGTATATAAAATATCTCATAGCTAGACTGACTGCTTACAGACAATTTTCCAGTTTTGGGTGTAGCCCAAGAAGCAGGACTTGAACTTTTAGCTTCTGACAAAGTATTAGCCCTGTGGCACTATCTGAGTTCATTCAACGTTGTTGTTGCTGTTCACTTTCAGTGGAGTCCAACCCTTCAGGACTCTTGGAAATTTTCTTAGCAGAGATACTAGAGTGGATTGCCATTTCCTTCTCCCAGCCCATTTTACAGAAGCGGAAATTGAGGCAAGCAGGGTGAAGTGACTTATCCATGATCACACAGCTAGGAAGTGTATGAAGCTGGATTTGAATACAAGTATTGTTGACTTCAGGCCAGAGCTCTATCCACTTCTCATAATGAACCTGGTCTTTAGAACAGAGAATGTCAGAGCCGGGAGGGCCCTTAGAACCAGGAGGTCAGAGCTGGGAGGGCCTTAGAACCCAGGAGGTCAGAGCTGGGGAGGCCCTTGGAACCCAGGAGGACAGAGCTGGGAGGGAGGGCCCTTAGAACCCGGGATGTCAGAGCTGAGAGGGCCCTTATGATATGGAATTCAGAGATATTAGAGGCTTTAGAAAATAGAGGTCATATAATTTATCCCTACATTTGACAGAAAAGAAAATTGGGGCCCCCAGAGTTTAAGGACTACAGGTATCCAGGAGGGGAAATAAATGAAAGAACACATAAAATTGCTTAGAATTTTTTAATTTTCTCAGCTAGCCTGTTTATACCTACCTTGATATAGGCCCGTGAAGGAAAATTATACCTAATAAATTAGGTGAATGTGAAAAACCCCTCGTAGCATCCTCACCTGACATCTCCATGCTTCGGCTCTGTTAATCTGAAACTCGAACCCCACTGACTTCTGCCCCGCCTTGGTTGGCAGCCTGCCCGATGGGTGCTGTGCTAGATGAATAGGGCTTCTCCAAAAATTCTATTTCCCCTTGGCCTCCACATCATGCAAACCAAGGTCTGCCAAAGTCCATTAGAAGAAACCTGAGTTGCTTTACAAAGGTTGCACACACACACACACACACACACACACACACGCTACAATTATTCAACTTCTGTATATTTCAGGGAAGGGAGACCAAGTGGTAAATAAAAAAAATAAAATTAACATTCAAATGAACTTTGATTGCACTTGAGAAGCTGTTATTCACACAGTTAAGTGTTAGACTTAAAAGAAAATGCATTTATATTCAAATTCCCCATTACACCAGTGCTTTGCAGGAGTAATTAGCATAGGAGAAAACTCCTTTTTATTTTTTCCCCAGGAATCTCTTTCTTCCCCCAAACAGGTATTCATACAGGCACACACACACACACACACACAGAGTCTCATACACACACACACACACACACACACACACACAATTATTATACATACACGTGCACATACACCACTCACAAACAAAACATATGTGCTCACACACAGACATACACGAGCTCTCTCTGTCTCATTTTTTTTCTCCTTGCCTCCTTCTCTCTCTTCCTCCCTCCTTCCTTCTCTCTGTTTCTGTCTGTCTTTGTCTCTGTCTCTCTGTCTCTCTCTTTCTGTCTGTCTGTCTGTCTGTCTCTCTCTCTCTCTCTGTCTCTCACACACACACACACACACACACACACACACATACACACACACACTCCTATCTTTTTCCCCCCTGAATGGTGATTCAGAAAATCATTGGCTACATTCTGAAAATCCCAGGAAAGTGAAAGGAGCTTGAAGGACAAACAATAAGCACAACAGAAAGGACCTTGGAGAACATCCAGGCCAACTCCTTTATTTTATAAACAAGAAAATAGTCTCAGGGAGATTAATGGGTCTGCCCAAGTTTAGGACTCATAGAGATTCCTCCTGGAGGGCTGTCCTCCTGTATTCAATAACTAAGTGGTTCACCTCAGAGAGGGTCAGATATGGAGACTGAAAGACCCAAGTTTGAATGCTGCCTCAGGCACTTACTGTGTGACCCTGAACAAGTCATTGACTCATTCTGTGCCTTACTTTCCTCACCTATAAAAAGGGGATAATAATAGCACTATTTTGTAGGATTGTGGTGGGAATCAAATAAATTAACATGCAAAGTGCTTTGTTGAATTTAAAGCATTATACAGTGGTGTCTTGGTACTCATCATTAATTGGTTCCAGAAGGCATGACAAATGGTGAAAATTACAACTACCGAATGAATTTTTCCCATAAGGAGTACATCTCTAATCTGCAACCTAACCACCCCACCCCATCAAGTTCCCCAAAGGGCCAAGTGAAGCTTCCAGCTATGGAGAAACAAGGTATCCCATCCCAGACCAGCCAGGTTCCTCCCTTCTTGACCCAATTCACTTTCTGAGAGGAGCCATAACTTTTATATTCTCCCCCTACCCCACACCTAGATGTGAAGCTGGAAGGTATGGTCACTGCCCAAGGCTAAAGCTTTCCACTTGGGACTGCCAGGAGTCCTGGGTCCTCCCCTGTGGACAGTCTCTTCTGCCTCTGCCTCTGCTAACTTCTGTTCCTGCTGAACACTCTGGCCTCTCCACGTGCCTTCCAGTATTCCTGTTTTGGGAGCTGGGAGACTGTACATCACAGCCACTTCATCCTGCAGGAACCTTCCTCACTGTTGTGCACAGCCTCGGCACTATGGGCTCCAATCTGACAGTCCTGTACAACTACCTTCTCTAGGCAGGAGCTGTCCAAGGTCGAGGACAATAGCAGCAGCAGCAGGGACTGGGGAGTACACCTGGCCAACTTCACAATCCTATGGTCCAACTAAGACAACAGCCAAGTGCAACAACTGCCAAACAAGCATCAAAGGCTGAAGAATATTTTTCTTGTTGAAATGGGTGAAATATTGTAATCACCGACTGCTGAAGCAAATGAGTGCAGAGGTACTGCTTTATAAATGCTAGTTCTTATTATATTAAAAAGCATGTCACATGGAAGAGCAATTAAAATTTTTCTGTTTAGAGCCTAGAACTAAGGACAATGAGTGGAAATTGCTGAGTCAAAGTCAAGTTTGATGAAAGAAAAAGAAATAATAAAGCTTATTTTAAAGAAATGTCCCAAGAGTAGAATGGATTGCCTTGGGATATGGTCAGTTCCTCCTCCAAAGAGGGACATCCAAACAAAGGATGGAGGACCACTTGTCTCAATCAAGCAAGAAACATTTATTAAGCACTATGTGCCAGGCAACATGCTAAATGCTGGGAATACTAAAAGTGGCAAAGATTATCCCTGCCCTCAAGCAACTTACAGTCCTAAAGAGGAGATGACACACACACAACTATATACAAAGCAAGCTATACAGGGGATAAACATAGGAAATCATTATCAGAGGGAAGATACCAGAATTCAGAAGAGTTGGAGAAGACTTTCAGGAAAAGATGACATTTTTATTAAGACTTAAAGAAAGCCAGGGAGGTTAGTAGTTGGAGCAGAGGAGGAGGAGCATTGTCTGTGTAATTGTAAGAGGTCACTTCTGTTCAGTTATTTGTGGGATTTATTAGACAGCTTCCAACAAGCTCTCTTCCAGTTCTGAAATTTTATGATTAAGCAAATATGTATCTAAAGAAACAATGAGGAACTGGCTTTTCCCTGGAAATAGTTGTTTTGTTTTTTTTGCATGGTAATCAGAGTCAAGTAACTTGCCCAGGATCAAATAGCTAGTTAAGTGTCTGAGGCTGAATTTGAACTCAGCATGCAAATAATATAGAAGAGTATATATGTTCCTTCTGGAAGTTAGTGTAAGAGCTAGTAGTTATTCCCAAAGAGATAAAAAAGGAAAAGAGATGAGTTTTAATTTATGAAAACATTATGAAAGAATCACCATGTTTCTTGCTTGGGATGTACAGATTAGTTTAAATTATTCACTGTAATGCTTACTACAATAGGACGTAAGCAAAGCGATAGAATATTCTGTGTCAAGAAAGCTCTAATTGAGAAGTACCTGAGGGAAGAAAAAGTGTGAAACTGTTGTGTTGCATGTGTGTATGTGTGTTGTGATGGGAAAGAGATGGTTTTGGTGGGAGGAAAGAAAAAAGAGATCATTAAAAGTGACAAATTGGTTTTCTCCTCAGTATTTCTATTATGAAAACATCCACCGCTGGACAGTCAGGTAAATGAAGCTCAGGTTTGAGGATCAGATAGTTTGTACTCTATTAGGTAGAGCCAGATATTTCAGTGCTGTTCAGATTCTGAGATCAGGGACAAAAAGGTCTTTTGCCTTTGTATTCCCAGGCTCAGCACAGTGGCTCTTAGCAAAAAGCCAGCATCTAGACTAGCTGAAACATTTGGTAGAACCCAGAGTGACCCACAATCTTTCAGCTGCTTTTCCCAGAAGCAAAGTATAGATATATTTCTATACTATTGAGGAAAAGGAGAAAGAAAGAGTCAGATCCACGCAGCCAGGCTGATAGAATATTCTCAGAACTTTCCTTGTAATTCATACATAGCTACAGTCCCCAAAGACTGTCTCTGATGCTTACAAAGAACGGGCTGTTTGGCCAACATCAGCCAGTCCTAAAGGCAGCACAAAGCCAGCTCTTCATTAGGATGGAGCCTTAATGTTCATAGCTGCTACATGCTCTTCCCCACCATGACAATCACTACCCACCTGTTCTGGGCAGTTGGAGGACAGTGTAACATTTATCCACAAGTGCCATTCACGTAGCACCTTGAATAGCCCTGTGGTACCATTAACATCATGTAAATCAATTCTGGAATTTGTTTTATCAATTGGAGGACAGTGCCATGCAGAATTGATGTGACCAGCGCACCATTAACCCTCCCTATTGTGGCCTAGGGATTATATCAAATAGTCCCATCGTAAACAAAACATTCCCAATTTGGGGGCATCTTCTGTGATTGGGCCCCAAGTGATACAGTAATGTTCAGTAGTAAGGTCTTGGGGTATGACCGTCTTAATTAACATCAACATTTAATTGACAATTACTCTCCAGCAGGCTTTCCCTTTTAATGAATCAGATAGGGGATTAATTTGGAGGTTTGTTTTAAAATACCATTCAGGGGAAAACAATTATTTTTCCCATTCTTCCATACTCCACTATTCCATATACCAAGCATATAAGCAACAATAACAACAGCACATATACACAACATGACAATAGTTAATCTTTGGAAAAGATATTGCATTTCTGATAATTGCTGAATTAAAGAGAATGAACCTTATCAGGTTAAAAGATTTGTCTTAGGAAAAAGATCCCAAACAATTGCCCAATCAATATATTTCTTGCTGTTTATTAGCTTCTGCTGGGATATTGAATAGGGATTTTGTAACTACTTCAAGAAAAGTCTATCTCTTTCCTTTGAGACTGTTCAGTGATGGGATTCCCTAAAGTCACACAAGAATAACCATAAAGTAGAGAACAAAGAGCTGTGAGCTGGATGTAGAGTTTTGGGGTGGGGCCTGGCTCTTCTGCTCTGCTCACAAAAAAAAAAAAAATCTTGAGCTGCTACATCACTCAATGCAAAATGTGTTTTAAGAGATTAGTCAATACAATTCAAACAGTCCATCAATGAAAGTTTATTAAGGACCTGCCTCTTATGGGGCTGGGGACAGGTAGATAGTACCATGGCCTAAAGCATCAGACCTGGAGACAGGAAAATTCCAAATACTATCTATGTGACTATGGGCAAGTCACTTAACCCTGTTTGCCTCAGTTTCCTTATCTATAAAATGAGCTGGAGAAGGAAATGGCAAACTACTCCAGTATTTGCTAAGAAAATTGCAAATGGGATCATGAAGAGTCAAGCATTACTGAAAAACAACTGAATAACACTATGTACAAGATACTATGCTAGAAACTGGGGACACAAACACAAAAAAATAAAAAAAGTCAGATCTTGCATCCTTTGGGGAAAGGAGGGATATATACATATATGGAAAAATAACAAAGTACATGCAAATATACTGCTTTCTCCTTAATAATTTGGGAATCTACAATTTCATTGACATGAGGGACTATGTCACTCAACGCCCCCATATGGCATATTTTGGGTTGTATCCTTCAGTACATATAAGCAGCATGTATAAATGTTAGTACTTATCAATATGGATTTATTTCTAATTTATTCTTATTCACCACTTACATATATACTAGGTATTGTGCTAGGTCTTCTGGACATAAAGGTAAACACAAAACAGTGCTTACCCTCAGACAGCTCCAGACAGGTAATTCCAAAATATTTACATACTGAATCATTTGAGAGGCTGGTGTATTAGTGCATGGACAAAGACACATGCACATTCTAGTTTCCTTGGTACATCCCTGGTCCATCTGGCACTGGTCCATGCCAGATACACACCAGCCAGCTGGGGAATAAGAGCAATGAACACAGAGAATATTGGGTAACAACTTACAGGTTGATGTCCACTATTTGCTTTTATGCCTCTGAATAACATTTTAATGAAGTTGCCTTTATTAATATTTTTTTAACTTCTCTCTCATTAAAGGAGTCTTGGGTCATTAAAACAGTCGTTTTATTTGTTTTATAGTATTTTATTTTTCCAAATACATGCAAAGATTGTTTTCAACCTAACAGAGCCATTTAAAACTATGTATAGGGATGAGTAAAAAAGTGGATTGCTGTAGATCTAGCTTGGCTTCCTGGGACTTGATGAGTCACCAGGGAGATTATTCCATTCTCAGGGTTTGAAAGATTTCTACTTTTCTGTCTATAGTATAATCCCTTGGAGGAAACAGCTCTTTTCAGAAATACCCTTGAGTCTGCTGCCCTGTCCGTATGAATGCACTAATCTTTTTGAGCCCAGCTACTTTGTCTGGCATTTGATATAGAGCCCCCAATGTCTTTGGGGTGGTAGGAGCAAATTGGATGCTCGGTCTTCATGTTGATGCCTCTCCATATGGGTCTAGGTCATACTCGGTAGTTATGATATAAGATTAATCCAATGTGGCTGCATAAAGTACTCATTCCAATTATGGAAAATCAATATTCCCTTTTCCTTCCAGTTCATGCAGGCTTTGTTTGCTTAGTGGTGCGATTGAAATGTGAAAAGTGGCTCTTTAAATGCCAGTGGTTAATTCTCGTAGCTTTGTAGGATTTTCCTTTCTTCTTCCCCTTTTAAGAAATTCTTAGATTTATAGCTCCTTTTCTCCAAAGAGCTCATAATATTAGAAAGCAGTGGCAGTCCATTTGCATTGGCAAACTGTCTCCTGTCCTTTATTTTCTCCCCAGCTCGACGTCTCTTGGTTGAGTAGCCGGCCTGCAAGTTTATACATTTGCCCATCGATTTATATGGCTAAGTGTGGTGTAATGTACTTTGTGGATTTCATTTGGGCATGTTATTAAAGTCAATAAATACATAATTTAAAGTCTAATTTTACCCAGGTAGCGCTCTGAACTGGTTATGGTTTGTTATTCCCTGCTAGCTAACAATTATCTGTTCAATAATTCAAGGCTCGATCTTTCGAGAGGGCCAAAGCTGTTTTACATTGTTAGGAGCGGGGATAACCGTGGCAACAAAATTTTGAGTGGCGGCAAATAGATTGACACTTTAAAGCCTTTTCTGAGGTTTCTGCATGAACCAGAAAGAACAATAACCTAGAAGACAATGATCTCAGACCCAGAATGTCTTCAGTTTATAGAATCATGGATTGAGAACTGGAAAGGATTTTAAAGCACAGTGCCTAACATGTTAGGCATTTAATAATTAACAAATGCTTGTTGATTGATTAATTAAGCATTCAATCTAGTCCAGCTCCTTCATTTTACAGATGAGAAGTTTAGACAGAAAGGGGTTAACTTGCTTGTCCTAGGAGACACAGGTAGTGAGTAGTGTAGCATTGATTCTGGAGTAGAATTCTAATAATTTGAATCTAATCCAGGACCCCTACTCCAAATCTGGCTTTCCTTTTCTCTCTGCCTTGTTTTTTTTTCTTGCCCTGTCAAATGAAAATGTTGAATGTTCCTCTCTAAAATCCTTGTCAGTCCTAAAACCTACAATATGGTAAGATGATCTAGTTTGAGAGAAAAATGAGTGTTAATGAAGGAAGTAACTAGCTAGTTAATGTCAGCTGGGATCTCAACACAGATCTTATAGTACTAGATGGCTATTGCAATTTCAGAGTGGCTACAGAGCACCAAAGTGCATAGAGTCCTGAATTTGGAGGCTAGAAATCTCATCTTCCTGGGTTCAAATCCAGCATCAAATGCTTCCTACTGTCTGACTTTAGACAAGTTATTTGCCTAATTTTCCTCATTTGTAAAATGAGCTAAAAAAGGAAATGGCAAAAAAACAAAAACAAAAAAATAATAATAATAATAAAGAAGGAAATTGGCAAACTACTCCAGTATTTTTGCCAAGAAAATTTCCAAAATGGTTACAAAGAATTGGACTCGAGTGAAACTGAACAGCACTGGAGTTTTCTCAATTATAAATGGAGAGGCCATGAAATGGATGGCCTCTAAAGACCCTTGGAGTTTCAGATTGATGGTCTTATGAATGGATTATTCTATAAATGATCCAAAGTTAAATATGAGCTCCCTGTGATTTCTTGCCTTCCCTTCAAAATAGATTTCATTTTTTTTTTTGTATCTTCCCAAATCCCATCCCCATTTTCCCCCAGTCCTTATTTTCCTTGGCTTCTTCCCTTCAGGTCCAGGAGACATTCATCTTTTTTTTTTTTGGGGGGGGGCATTCTAAGTCTGTGCCTTTAAATGATGATAAACATCTCATGTATTCTACATGCTGTCCTATCTTCCCCGGGGCTTTCCAGCTGCTTCATTACCCTAGTCCCTTCTTTGATTTCTCTCCATTTATATTCTCTTGTATGTAGCTGCTGTTTCTGCTGTCCCCAGGGGATTATGGCTTGGTGTGAAGAGTGCTTTTCAAAGCAGTAGATAATGTTTATCCACAGCACACACATAGTATTCAAAGCATGCCCCCGTGCATGATGGGACTGGACTTTGTACACATTACCCCATCCTGAGCTTTTGGATTTTATTTCCTGTTGAAGTTCCTATGGAATGATGGAGGGGAAGTGATATGGGGTAGTGGAGAGTTCTGGGTGTGGAATCGGATAATCTTTGAGAAGACAATGTGATAGAATGAGAAATGTACTAGACTTGGAGTTTGGGACCTTAGGTTTGAATACCGGGTTTTCTGCTTGCTATGTGTGTGACCCTGTGCAGGGGACATATGTGCTCTGGGGCCTCATATTCCTAATCTATAAATTAGGGGGTCTCAATGGATGACACCTGAGGTACCAGATTCAAATCCTATTTATGCTTTCTACCCCTGTGATCTTGGGAAATTATTTTAATTTTCTGAGCTTTAGTTTTCTTATGTGTAAAATGAGATTGGATAATATTGGTATGGATCCCTATGCATAAAATCTTAATTTCTATGATCTAGGTTTTTAAATTATTCCATTGCTCATTACATGTGTGAACGTGGACAAGGTTCTTTCTGTTTCTAGGTTTCCTTGTCTTGTAGATAAGGAGACTGAGCTAGATCCTAAATCTAGAGCTGAAATAGGTTTCAGAAAGGTCTAATGCAACCTCTCCATTTATAAGATTAGGAAACTGAAGCCTGGGCTGGTAGTCCTTGATGGTGATTTACCTAGACTAACAGTTGGTAAGCATAAGAGGGAGGGTTTGAAGCTGTGGCCTCTGACCCCAGGGATTCCACAGAGTATTAAGTAGCCTTAGTTTTCTCCTTCCTTCTTTCCTTCCTTCCTTCCTTCTCTCCTTCCTTCCTTCCTTCCTTCCTCCCTTCCTCCCTTCCTCCCTTCCTCCCTCCCTCCTTCCCTTCCTCCCTCCCTCCTTCCCTTCCTCCCTCCCTTCCTTCCTCCCTTCCTCCCTTCCTTCCTCCCTTCCTCCCTTCCTCCTTTCCTCTTTTGCTGAGGTAACTGGGGGTTAAGTGGCTTACCCAGGGTCACACAGCTAGGACATGTTAAGTGTCTGAGGTCAAATTTGAACTCAGTCCTCCTGACTTCAGGACTGGTGCTCTATCCACTGAGACATCTAGCTGCCCCTCCTTTCTTTTTCAAATGTTTTATTGATGCCCTTTGTTTTGCAGATTAAGTTCTTTTTCAACATACTAGTCTCCCATTGGATCCTTCCTTGTAACAATGAAAGGCACTGAGAAAAACAGATAAAGCAATGTATGGGACAGAGCATATGATATTCTGCTTCCTATAATCCTTCACAGTTCTACTGAGAGGCAGAAAAATGGCTTCCTCATCTGTTCTCTGTAACCAAGATGAATTTCTGAAATCAGTCTGAGTTAGGTTGCCTTCTAGTGTTGTAATAGCTTCCTCATTGTTCCCACTGCCCTAAGTTTCTCTCTACTCCAGTCTATCCTCCAATCAATTGTAAGCATTTTTCCTAAATCACAGAGGTTTGGTCATGTCTCCCCACTAATTAAATAAATTCCAGTGGCTCCCTATTTCCTTGAAAGTCAAATATAGACGCCTCTGTTTGGCTTTTAAATCCCTTTATAACTTCATTCTCTCTTATTTTTCAGTCTTCTTAGACCTTCCTCCTTCTTCCTTGTATTTTGTGATGCAGTGATACTGATTTCCTTGTTCCTCTTCCATATGACACTTCCTATTTCTACTCAGTGAATTTTCACCAAATGAACGTCCCCCATGTAGGCAATGTTCTTCCTCCTCATCCCCTCTGTGTTATCCTTCAAGTGTCAGCTAACATTCCATGCTCTGCCAAAACCTTTCCTCCTTTCCCTTTTTATCCCAGTGCCTTCTCTCTGATGATTATATCCAACTTATCCTCCTTATAGATTGTTTGCATGTTATCTCCCCCATTAGAATATAAGCTCCTTGAGGACAGGGAGTCTCTTTTAGCTGACAAAGGCACAAGTTTACTCACTTGTAAAATGAGGATCACAACAGCCCATACCAGGGTTATTGGGAAGATCAGATGAGATAACATTTGTAAAGTGCTTAGTGTGACATGCCCAGCATACAGTAGGCATTTAATAAATGTTTATTCTCTTCCCTTCTCAAAAAATTGGTCACCAGGTGATATTATTTTTCATTAAGTGACTCATGAAAACCATCTCTAGAAAGAATTAGGGAAGATTACTGGGTTTTCAATTAGAAGATCTAGGTTTGAATCCCAATTCCACTACTTATTGCCTGTGTGACCTTGATCCTTTGTATCTCTAGGCCTCAGTTTCCCTATCTGTAAAATAAAGGAAGGATAGACTAAATGTTTTTTAAATTTTTTTCCACTTGTGATCCCTTTTTGCCTAATAAATTTTTATATAATCCCAGACATAGGCATACAAATAAAACATTTACTGATAATAAATCATAATTTCATGACCTCCATATTCAGTGTTACCCCATATGACCCCAAATGGGATTGTGACTCACAGTTTAAGTCCTAGCTGTAGATGGACTAGCTCTATATCTATGAGCTTGGGATCTTCCTAAGGAGTTCATGGGTAGGCTGTGTTTTTTATTAGTAGAAGTGTCAGTAAGATTGGGGCACTGAAGTGTTGAATTATACAAATAGATGCTAATCACTCAATGACAGCTTGTTCTCTTAAGTAGATTAAACATGGCCCCCCAATGATATTTATTCTATGACTTTATTCAGAAAAGACCTTTCTTTCCAGATACTGCTAATATCAATGGCAGCTCAGCCAGGTGTAACAATCCCTAATTTTATCCTATTTGATGAAAAAGTCTAGTTCAAATATAAAGGCTCATCTTGGGCTTTTCCAACTGGGGTAAAGAATCTGAGCTCTTACCTCATTGAAATTTTAAAAAAGAAGTGACTTCTCCCGCCTTCCACTAATTGCAGCCAGAAAACACCCAGCTTTGAATGGGTTTAATGTGCTTTTTTAAACTTTTACTTTTTATTTATTTATTTTTTTTGGCATGCAGGATGAGATAAATTCACTACAGGGGAAGCAAGGCTCAGCCAAAACAGAAACAGGTGTGTGCAACAGTTCCAGAGCCAAAGCAGACCCCCTGAAAGTCTCCCCATGGCTCTCAGAGCTATAAGTAGGCTAGGGGAACTAGGGTTTTGCCCTAAGCCAGCAAACCATAGAAGATGCAAAAATTAACAAATGTATTATCCAGGAATGATTTGTTAAAATAGGAAGCTGCCCATGCTTTGTTAATAGCACTCATTTGTGATCCCCTTTGATAAATAGTCCCCCTTCCTGCTCAACTGCAATTGTCATAATTGCTTCTCATATTGCTCATATTTCATCATCAATTGCTAAGTTGATTGAAGAGCACATTTTCCCCCATTTATCATGGGTAACAAAATTGCGAGCTATTGCTCTGATCACGCTCCTATGGGAGATCGACTTTTCCATTTTGTAGCATTCTATCTCATTGCACAAGGAGAGCTCAGTCCTTTTCATGCTGAGGAAGAATGTGATATGATGTGGTTATTGGAAAGAGAGTCATCGAAGGAGATAAGAAGCCTGGAATTTAGTTTCTCCACGTACTGGCTAGGCAACCCTGAACAAAACAGAAAAGTTTATAGTCAGTTGAACCCAAGGTCTGACAGGTATTCTCAGCTGAAAGGACTGTATATCTGAATGAATGAATGAAAAAAAGTATTTTTAGGCACTTATTATGTGCAAAACACGTTGCTAAAAGCAAGAGAGATAACTGTTCAAAACTTTTTCCACTAAAAACAGGAATGGCTTCAGAGTCCCAGATATACAGTTATCTCTTTTATATCACAACTTTCCCTATTGCAGTTTGGATATATTGCAGGTCAGCATAAGAAATTAAATGGAATTTTTTCTGGAGTTTTGTGGAAACTGTAGATGATCCATGAAGGCTGTCAGACTACACAGAAAAGGATTGGTGACAGATTTTTTCCCCTTAAAAATTAAATTTGTGGTAGAAAAAGACTGCAGTTCGATGCACTAGTTTAGTGATGCCAAGCAGATTTATGGCAATCTCTGATTTAATATCTTGCAATGATCTCACAGTGATGTTTGCATCTCAAATTTCCTGTGTCTTGTGTCATTTAAATTGCAAAGGGAAGACCACTCATTTTTACATTTATTTTCCATATCACAGCAGTGTCATGTCTCTAACAGCCATGATGTGGAAGGAACAACTGTAATGAAATCCCTGATCTCAAGAAGCTTATAGTCTAATTGAAGATTTAACAGATATAGAGGAATGGTAGCTGGGGAGTGGAATTTTGGTTAGAAAAATCATAAGCATGTGAATAGGATCACAATTTACATATTCCTCCTATTTTAATAGCAATAGTGATATTGGTTTGATTATAAGTATGAAAGTGGAAAGGAAGTAGAAGAGAAGTTACATGAGGGTCAGCAAGGCAGCTGTTGACAAGATGGTAAGGCGATAAAGTGAAGCATCATCTACCACTGATATGGACAGATACCAGCGTGGGAATTCTGGAGTTGAAAGTGATAAGTCTTCCAAGACCTTAGCTTCAGTTGATGAGAAGATTTCTGTTTTTGGACCAGCCTGCTCATATCTGGAGAAGACTGTCAACAAGTTGAATGTAGGGTGTTAGATGTGTGTATCTAATAATTCAGTGGTCATATATTAAGTCATAAAGAAGGTTCCTATTGTACCAATGGAGGGACTGCTGAACCTGATGAAGGCACAAATGTTGAAGTTTTAAAATCTTCCAGATCAGGGCTTCTTAAACTTTCGCCCCTCATGACCCCTTTTCTTCCATGAAATTTTTACTTGATTCTGGTAAATAGGTATATAAAATATGCTTGCAAGTTAAACATTTGCTGGTTATAAATAATAATTTCATAACCTCCACATTTAGTTATGAGACCCCAAATGGGGTTTAATCCAAAGTTTAAGAAGCTGGGTTTTAGGGTTTTAATACCTCTAGTCTTGTAAGAGTTATCCCTAGGATAGTGCAATTTGGAGTGGTTACCCGTCAATATCTTTTTTTTTAACAGGGCAATTGGGATTAATTGACTTGTCCATGGTCAGACAGATTGGAAATTTTAAATATCTGAAGCCATATTTGAAATCAGATCCTCCTGACTCCAGGGCTAGTACTCTATCCACAGCACCATCTAGGTGCTGTGGTTACCCTTTAATGTAAGGAGACAATGGGTTGTTGATTGGTGTATCACCAGGACCTGTGGTCCTGAGAGGGAAGACTATAACTGGCCTTCAAGGGAGGGACCAATAAAGGGGTCTATGAATGGAAATAAAATCTGTAGTCTACCCACAACCAGTTCTTCTGCAAGTTATTTTGTGATCCACAATTCTTAGCACTGGGTCTGCTGATACTAAAGCCTCTCTGACCCTACTTCTACCCATCTGAACTATGCTAATAAATCTTCCCAGGAGGAAAAGTGTGACTTCATCAGTCCAATTATCTACTTCGTGAGGGAGTCCTGCAAACAAATAAGATCTTTCACTACTGAAATTTTTTTCTATGGCTTTCTGACACCTGAATAAAAGGATCCAGACAAAAGTTCTTATATCATATGGTTCAAGGTGGCCAAAAATTGTAACTCATCATTTCTTTAGAATAGAAATTTGGAGCTGAGAACAATCTTAGAACACAGAATATCAGAGCTGAGAAGAACCTTAGAACATAGAATGTCAGAGTTGGGAGTGACTCAAAGAAGCAACCTAACTGCCTTTTTTTTTACAGGGAGGGAGGGATGAAGAGAGAGCGAGTGAGAGAGAGCAAGAGCGAGAGCAAGAGCTAGAGCTTGAGCGAGAGAGAGAGAGAGAGAGAGAGAGAGAGAGAGAGAGAGAGAGAGCGCATGAAATATTAGAGGGGGAGGAATCTTGGCTTTCATCTACTTCAGTGTTATCAAAATCATATAGAAATGGGGGTTATTAAACAGTTCATATAAGTTTCCTGCCCATTTTACATTGACTTAGAAAACCATATATGAATCTATTTTGTTGTGTTTTTTAACTTATTTTATTTTACTGAATGTTTCCCAAATACATTTTAAACTGATTCAGGCAGTCCCAGGGAATTTTGCTAGCCATATGCAGCTAGTATTTGACACCTTTGATCTAATCTAACCCACTCATTTTCAGATGATGGAAATAAGACCAAAGACGAGAAGAAGTTTCCTCACAATCATATAAAGATTGAACAAATGAAGTTTTTATGTAGAAATGAGAAAACTAGAATCAGAGGAATGAGAAGCCCCAAAGATCTGAAAAGATGGAATTCACCAAAAATATCATTTGTTTCAGTTTACTTTACTGTGAAAAAAAAATAGCTATAGGTGTTATTTCTGGGCTCTCAAGCCATCCCTGAGGTGAGAAAGAAAGGTTCTTAGCTATTATCAGATATATGGCCATAGCTAAGGATAATTATCACACCATGGCATCAAAGTCAATAACCTGCACCTTTGACAATGGGATTCCCTTGTAACATTCTTAGATCATAGCTGGAAGAGACTTGAGTCATCTGATGCATCCCTCTCATTTTACAGCACATTGTCACCAGCCTATAAAACAATAACCAAGCTTAAGAAAGAGGGAATTATTTGGCCAAGTCATATACCTAGTCTACATGTCATTGGAATTATTTGAATGCTGGTCTGACTGACTCCAAAACTAGCCCACTGTTTCATTGTCTTTCTCTTCTGTCTCACACTGCACTAAGACCAAAAAGCTAACTTCCAGTCAACAGGAGGTAGTAAATATTTTTAAAACACAGACTGCCAATTGGGAGGTCAAACACAGACACCAGAATTGGAAAGGACATCAAAAACCATCTAATTGACCTTTAATTGAATAATAATTCCTTTGACCACATTCCATATGTGCTTTTATCCAACCTTCTCTTAAATATTTGAAGTGAGTGAGAACCTTTTACCTTTCGTGGCAATCCATTCCACTTTTGTCAGCCCTGGCTAATAAGCTTTTTCTTATATTAAACTCTGTCACTCCTAAGTTTGTTTTCTGAAAGCAATCAAAATTGCAGTTTCAAAAGAGCATCTAGTCTATCATCATCATCCTAAAATGAAAGAGGTTTGAGGACTTGACCAAGGTCCCACAGCTAATTTCTGAAGCCAGATTTGAACTCTGATCTTTGTGGTTCCAAGTCCACTATTCTATCCATTCTGCTACCTAACTGTGAGTGGTAAGGTCTATTTTTTCTCCAACTTACATCTCTCTTATCTGTCTCTTCTGTCTGACTCCCAGCTCCTACCCAAGTGCCTGTAATGGTGACAGGCTCAAGGGCTACCTACTTGGCGCTATCCTTTGCCATAGTTCTGAATCATCTTATTTATCTATCCCAGCTTTGACACTGCCTCTGGCCAAGGTCCTGCCAATACATTTTGTATGGCCTCTAGGAAAGGATATTGGAATTAGCTATGAAACCAGTCACTTGCACATCTAACATTGACTGAGTTTCTTCTTCCAGTTTATAGTTGTGATCTTGCCTTGACTCTGGCCCTGACATAGATTTCGAGAGCTGTTGATTGTCCATCAGGAGCTTGAAGAAGATTCAGAGAATCCATATAGTTTAGCAATTTGCCCAGTTCTGCATAATATCCAGTTTTTGACTCTGGCTTGTATTCTTGAATGCTGCCAAAGGGGAACCTCTGCTTTCTGGTTCTTGATAATGAATAGTTTGCCCTGGTAATATCCTGCTGCGCCCACTGGTTTCCTTGAAAGGTGGATAACTGCCAAGGGAGTCTTTAGGCCAGACTGTGGCCATATGGAACTTGAGTTAGAGAAAAAGCAAATGCTTGTTTTTCATGTTCTTTTTCAATAATTATCAAAAATGCTTTGTCTGTTCCAGTAAAAACACGTGATCGCATCCTACATGGAAAAAAATCATGCTAAAACCTACTCAAACCTTTTAAAATGCATTATACAACTCAACTGGACCCTAGTTCTTCTGGGATCCAGAATGCTGACAATATTATTCCTTCTCTGTCTTTAAATTAAAGAAGATTGTTTGGAATGCTAGGTTACTCTATACTGCTCAGAGTAACTCTCTATTTTGCCAAGCCCAATTCTGGATCAGTCCATATTCTCTGCTATATGGGGGGGGGGGGCAATTTTTTTTTTTTTTTAGTTTATATTTTATTTATTTATTTTATTAAAGCTTTTTATTTACAAAATATATGCATGGGTAATTTTTCAACATTGACCTTTGCAAAGCCTTCTGTTTCATATTATCCCCTCCTTCTTCCCACCCCCTCCCTTAGATGGCAGGTATTTCAATACATATTGAATGTGTTAAAATATATGTTAAATCCAATATATGTATATATATTTATATAGTTATCTTTCTGCACAAGAAAAATCGGATCAATAAGGAAAAAAAAACTGGTAAAGAAAACAAAATGCAAGCAAACAACAACAGAAAGAGTGAGAATGCTGTATAGTGGTCCACACTCAGCTCTCATGGTCCTCTCTCTGGTTGTAGATGGCTCTTTTCATCACTAAACAAATGGAAATGGTCTAAATCATCTCATTGTTGATGAGAGCCACATCCATCAGAATTGATCATCATACAGTCTCGCTGTTGATGTGTATAATGATCTCCTGGTTCTGCTCATTTCACTTAACATCAGTTCTTTGGGAGGCCATTTTCATTGTAAAATTGAATTACTTTTAACATACAGCTTGTTGACATTAACATCTGAAATCATTTCAAGGCCTGTGATATTCTAGTACAACAGTGAGAGAAGAAACACAGAAAGGGGTAAATCCAGGAGGAATGCTACTCTCACGAATCAGGGTGAGGAAGCCGGCCCATAGAATGAGCATGTTAACTTTGTCGTTCCATCTGGAAAGACCATTATGACCCCATAGGATTTTCCAAATGGCTTGACAAGAAACAGTACAGATCCAGGCCAAATATTCTTTCCCTGTGTTTTCACAGCAAACATAGAGATGCAGTCACCCGTTGGTGTCCTGGGTTTTAACAGGAAAAGAAAGAGATTTGACCCAAACCAGATTGCATAATTAGACCAAAGAGTCCCGGCAAGGTCAGCACATGTTCAGACAGAGCTATTGGTGAGAGAGAGCCTCCTTTTAATTTATGCCTAGAGCAGACCTGAGGCAAGATTATGAAATAGTTGAAATTTTTCTAGTGCCTTCTTGCCTTACTCTGTCTTTCTTCCTTTTGGTAGATCCTCATCTCTGATTTCTAATTATTTAGTGCCCTTTGCATGAACTCTGTGTGCTCAGACCCTCCTATCAAATCCTTTCTTCCCTAAAATATCATATATTCAAATTTTGCTCCCATCCCTTTAGAGAGATTGCGCTCATCCATGTGTTTGGAAGAAAGCATGCTGATTGAATATAACTAAAGTGTTATTGATTTCTTCAATATCTGCGTTGCGCCAAGTAGTATGTTGGGTGCTGAATATATATTAAGATTGACATTGCCTGTCCTCAGGGAGCTTGCACTCTATCAGGGTAGACAACATATACACACATACAAGATATTCCCCAAATCTTATTTTTGAAATTTTAGGCTTTAATAGCTTTTGCCCTAAGTGTATACAAAATAGAGACCAGGTGATTTTGGGAGGTGAGGGTTCTGTCAAGTAATGGGAGGAATGATGAGATTCAGGAAAGGGCTCATTCAGAAGACTGCATTAGAGATGAGCTCAGAAGGAAACCAGGGATTCTAAGAGGTGGGGATGAAAAATGGAGGACAGAGAACACTAATGCTTTGGGATAGAAGGGAGAGTGCTGTATATGAAGAGCAGCACAAATGCCACTTAGATTATAGAGTGAGTAAAAGAGTTTTGTACAATATGGCTGGACATGTAAGTTGGAATCTGATTGTAATTTTTTTTTTTTTGCTGAGGCATTTGGGGTTAAGTGACTTTCCTAGGGTCACACAGCTAGGAAGTGTTGAGTAAGAGACCAAATTTGAATTGAGGTTCTCTTGACTTCAGGCTGGTGCTCTAACCACTGCACCAACTAGGTGCCCTGGGAAATATTAAAATAACAAATATCTGAGTTTGTATTTGAGCCTAGAGGTAATAGGAAACCCAGTGGAATTTAGTGAGGAGATTTATGCTTTAGGATAATTTTGGAAGGACTGTGTTAACCTTTCTCTTTTATTTACATTTTAAAAGTGAAGGCTTTGCAAATCCAAATTGATTTTGTTCCTAACTAGTAGAAGGTCTGGTAGCATGGTAGAAACATTTAGGGAATAGAGAAAACCATTTCTCAAGCCCCATAAATCACCTTTCATTTACAGAATTCCAGAATTTGAGAGGTCTCAGAGGAGTTCAAAGGCCGCCAGTTTCAGCTGTTCCTCACTGAGAATCGCCTCTGTAACACTTCCAAAAGTGGCTATCCAGCCTCTTCTGGAAGATCTCTGATGAGGGAAGACTACCTCTTGAGGTACTCTGATCTCCTACCTCTTGAGGTACTCTGATCTCCCCTTTCCTTCCTCTCTCCTGGCCTCTGCTAAACTCTGGAAATACAAAGAAAGGCAGTCCCTGTCCTCAAAAAGTTCTAATGGTGAAGACAACGTGCAAACGGGGCTACTTTCCATCTTTGGTGTCCATCTGCTACCCAACTCTCATCTGTGGCTCCAAGAAACTGTAGCATGGGTAGTAGAACCTGGTCAACTGTTTCTGCAGATGGGTTAAATCAGGTTAAAAATAACCAATGGGTCTCATATATTGATGAGTTGGGGTGTGCAATGGGTCTACCCCAAGCATGCGAAGACATCTCCCCAGGAGAATGGGAAGACGTGAACAATTTGTTCCACTGACCATGAAATTGCCCAAAGCAGACTCTGTGGAGCTCTTGGAACTGTTGTTCAGACACCAAAGATACCAAGGTCATCTGCTACATCTTGGGCTGTTGCCAGTTGTCCTGATTTTTGTTTTGTTACTGAATTTTAATGACTCTAGAAGAGGGAACAAGACCAACAATCATGTGCAATTTTATCTCACTTAAATCCAGTTTATGTACTAGTCAAAACTCATCACCTCATATCCCCAAGATATTATTTTGGTCTTCCTTAAGAAAGAAGGACAACAACCTGCCATAAATTCTGGCACATACTGCCAGGCTGGAAAAGTATTAAACAAAGCCCCTAGGTCTGATCCTTAAGGCCAATAAATGCAGAGAAGTTTCTCACTGGAGGATTGGTAAGTAAATAATGAATTTTGGGATCATGATGATCCATAAAGCAGATTTGGAGAAGCTTTGTCAACCCTTCTTAATTTTCTTGGCTTCGCTCTGTTATTTATTTTCTATTTATTCTGTTTATGCCTTGCATTTCATATATTTCTTTGCATATTCTCTTCCCAAAAAGAGTGTAAACTCTTTGACGGCAAAGATTGTCTTTTTCCTTTTTTTAATTTTTTTTATTATTTTTTTTTTTTTGGTATCCTTAGTGCTTAATAAAGTATCTTACAGGGGTCCTCAAATTATGGCCCACGGGCCAGATGTGGCAGCTGACCCTCACCTAGGGCTATGAAGTTTCTTTATTTAAAGGCCCACAAAACAAAGTTTTTCTTTTTACTATAGTCCGGCCCTCCAACAGTCTGAGGGAAAGTGAACTGGCCCCCTATTTAAAAAGTTTGAGGACCCCTGAATTCTAGCATATAATAGACATCTACTAAATGTTTATTGTTTGATTAATTTTTAACAAATGCTTTAGATAAATATTTAGATATTGAATAAGTTACTTGGAGCTTCCTGTTCTTTTGGCTTGAATGAATTCATTCAATTTTCTCAAGTCCTTGGACTCTTGGGGACCTCTAAGGTATCTAGAACTAGGTCCAAAGTATTTCCTGTGTTCTCGTGAACTAGTACCCTATATCAGGGATTCTTATAATCTTTTTACGTCCCTTAATTGATGTCTGGTGAAGCCCATGAATCCTTTCTTAAAATGGTGTTTTTAATGCATAAAATAAAATACATAGGATTACAAAGGAAACGAACATATTAAAACAAATATATATACATATACATATTGAAATACAATTATCAAAATATAAAAAGAAACATTTCATAGACTCCAATTCAAGAACCCCTTCTCTATATCTATTTTTTAATTGACACTTTTTACTTTGGCACAGATGTATTCCAGTAGCCTTTGGCCCTTATTAGTTATGTGACCTTGGACAAGTCACTTAACTGCTGTTTATCTCAGTTTCCCTAACTGTAAAACAAACAATAATATCACCTACCTCCCAGAGTTGTTGATGTCCTCCTCTTCCTCCCCATCCTCCCCTTCTTCCTCCATCACCACTTCCTTCTCCCTTTCTCCTCTACCTTTTCCTTTTCCTCCTTCTTTCTTTTCTCTCTCACTTCTCCTTCCCTGTCTCCTATTTCCCATCTCCCTTCCCCCTTCTTTCTTCTCCCAGCACCTAAGCAAATGCTTTACACCAACAAAATACATTCATCCCCAAACAGGTCAGCAAAACCATGCAAAAGAATATCTATGGCTAATGGTGAAGTAACTTTCATGTTTCTAGTTAATCCTTTGCTGTTACAAAGGGAATTCTGTGATTGGCACACAGTAATGCTTGCTAAATACTCTGTATTCTTCTCCTTTTCCTCCTCTTTCTCTTCCTCCTCCTCCTCCTCCTCTTCCTCCTTTTCTTTCTCTCCTCCTCCTCCTCCTTCTTCTTGTTCTTCTTCCTTCTTTTTCCTTTTTTTCTCTGTCTCTGTCTCTGTCTCTCTTCCCCCTCTATTTAATATAGGAAGACTTTGTCCATTAACTTCAGTGAGGCAATAATTAAGCATTTGTTAGGTGTTTACTGTATTCCAGGTGCTGCTCTAGGTCCCAGGGATAGAGATAATGAAAATAAGATAGTCAGTCCCTGACCTCAAAGAGCTTACATTCTATCAGTTATTTGGTACCAATTTGTTCAATGTACCTGACATGAATTTTGCTTTCTTTTTAGAATTGTTCTAATTTAATCAATTTTTATATTCATTGACCTCTGCTCTCATTACTTTGATTCAGTTAAGAAAATAAGTCTTCCTATGATTCTCTATTTTTTCCTGTCATCATCCCACTATGGTACTATTCCATAGTAGTCTTCTGCCCTTGCCCATTTGCTAGTTTTTAAAATGTATTTTTACAGTTCTTCATTCTTTCTCCCTCCTACTGTCTCTTCCCAATAATACAACAACAGGAGCCTTATAACAAATTTCCATAATCTAGCAAAACACATATCTAGACTGATCATGTTCAAATATGTTTCATTCTGAATTTAAAATCCATCTCTCCTCTCTGGCAGGAGGCAGGAGACTCCTAGTCTGCTAGATTTGAGCTTTATCAGTGCAATGATCAGAGTTCTAATGTCTTTCAAAATTGTTTCTCTCTTCTGGTTATTCTTATTTCAATCTTGTCATATCCTAGGAGTCTTTGCAGTTTCATTTAATACTACCCGTTCCATCATTTCTTATGGCACACTAATATTGCATCACATTCACAAACAATATTCGTTTAGCCATTTCCCAGAGATGAATACCCCCTTAGCTTTTAGATACAAAAAAAATTACCCAATTATTAGGTATGTAATTTCTCCTTTCTGTTCCCTTTGTGACATTACACAAGTGCTGCTATGGATATTTTCATATAGATGTGCCTTTTTTTGTTATTATTAACTTTGATACAAACCCAGGATTTTAATCTTTGGGTTAAAAGATAATATTTTGCCACATCTTTCCTCTAGCAGTAAGGTACTTAAATTCCAATGACCATTCCAAAAATGAATCTTCCCATCACTGCCAGGGAAATATATATATATGGCGATTCTTCAGAATTGTTCAATTTGAATGATTTCTGATCTCTAAGGCATTCTGGGAATTTTGTGGACTTTCCAGTTCACTTCTCATTTCAAGCATAAAAGTTTAGCTTCCCACCAGGTGAGGCCCTCCAGGGTTAAGGGCATCTTGGCAGGTTGATTTTTTGGTCCAATTCAGTCAATCATCTTTAGGCTTTGGCAGGGAGACAAGTACTAAGCTTTGCATGCACCAACGCCAACATACTTCTAATTCCATCACGAGTGACAGGGAATGTTGAGGGTAATTGATGGCATTTTAAGAGACTTTAAAAAAGCAACACCTCCACTGTAGTCCTACTTTTATGCTTCATTGTTGTGGAGAGGTGACCTTGGGCTCTTAAAAGCTATAGCAAAGGAGCAGAAGCTCCGACAGGGTAAAAGTTTCAGGCCAAGGCCCATGGTAGACTAGTAAAGGCTGCCCAATGACATCCTTAGGGTGTTTCTCACATATAGTACCTTACTTGATCCTCCCAACAACCTCATCGAGGTAGAATTTTTCAGGTTTTATTATACTCATATAGATGATGAAAATGAGATTCAAAGAGGTTATCTGACTTTTTCCTGGTCATGCAGAGGGAAGATTAGAAACCAAGTTTTTCCTGATTCCAAGAACAAGATTTCCTTCCTTTTTTCCTCTCTTCCCTCCTCCCCTTCCCTCATCCCCTCCCTTCCTTCCTTCCTTCCTTCCTTCCTTCCTTCCTTCCTTCCTTCCTTCCTTTTTTCCTTCCTTTCTTCCTTTCTTCCTTCCTTCCTTCCTTCTTTCCTTCCCTCCTTCCTTCCTTCCCATTCCTTCATTTCTGACTTTTTTCATCTCTCCCTTCTTCCTTCCTTTTTCTTCCTTTTCTCCCTTAAAAAAAATCTTCATATCCCCATTTCCCAAAGAACTCTTCTTGAACATCAAATGAAACAATTAAACAAAATCAAGCAACAACAGCATCATTGTCCACAGACAGCATTTTTGCACTAATGTTACCTCATCTTCCTGCTGAGGGGAGGGAAGTGTGTTTTACCTCTTCCTACAAAATGAACATTAAACCTTGCCTTTAATGTAATTTCAGCTGAGTTTTAGAGTAATTCTCGTTTCTACAGCTTTAGTTATTAGTGTATTCTTTTTTTTTTTTTCTGCTTCTTTTCTTCAGAATCAGCTCATACAAATCTTCCAATTCTCAGTATTTTCCCCATTACATTATATTCTCTTCTGCCAATGAGAAGATACATTCTTTTAATCCACAGCAGCTTATATGACACATGGATTTAGTCCACGTGTCATGGATTTGGAGTAAGGAAGACATGAGTTCAAATTCTGTGTCAGATATTTACTAGATGGGCAAGGTATAGATTTTCTGTGTCTTAGTTTCCTTATCTGTAAAGGAAGTACTGGATTCAATGGCTTCTGAGGTCCTTTCTAATTCTAAATCTACGATTCATGATTGCCTATTAAGAAGAAGAGCATATAAAAGACATGGCATAGTGGAGAGAATGTTGGACTGGAAATCTGGAAGACCTGAGTTCAAATTCTGTCTCTGACACTGTTACCTTGAGCAAGGCACTTCATTGTAGAGGGCCGGGAGGTAAGAATCTATTTCAAGTTTTGACACTTACAGTAACTTGACTCACCAATTTCCCTTCCAATAGCCGAGATAGACCTATTTAATACATTGATAAAGATCCTAGCAATTGAAGCAAAATGCAAATTCGGCTATATAATATGGATAGAAGACACACCTTTGAACTTAGGCCAGGAAAAGCAGTCCACGATAGAGACTAAAGGCATTTGGGAGAAATGTACTTGAGGACATTGATGTGATAATTTTGCTCTGATGTATATCACAACGATTTACATTTTTGTTGAAGTGGCCAAAATCTGGGCCTAAGCATTTACATCTCAATAGATTGAGTTTGTTAGAAAGGATACAGGAATATCAAAGAGTGTACTATGTATTGGCTCTATAAGCATTGGAATTATATATATTTGTCTCTCTGACAAATAACTTTGAAGATTTCACAAGAATTCTTTCATCCGGCCCCTGTTTGCATATCCTTTATCACTACTAGAGCAGGATTTCAGCACTTCGTTTCAGTTTCTTCATCTGTAAAATATTGTACCCCCATCACTGGGTTTATCTTAGAATTAAATGAAATTATGTAATGTGTTGTGCAAAATTAAAACACTACATAAATCCAATAGTGCAACTCAACAAACAGTAATTTAGTCTTTTCTTTGTGTCAAATACAGTTCTAGATATTGGGGAGATGAAGACACACACAAAAAAAGTTCCTGCCCTCAAGGGACTTATATTTTCTTAGAATGTATTATTCTACTATAGCAGAAGGGGAAAAAAAAGCCCATACTGATGAAATCATGTCTGTGAACCCAATTAGTCAACCAGCATTTATTAAATGCCAATTATGTTTTAGGTACTTTGCTAGTCAAAAGTAAAAGTCTCTGCCTCTAAGGAGTTAAGTTAAATTTAGTCAGTGCCTACTATGTGTCAGGCACTCTCCTGGGGACCTTCTAACAGGGGCGATGACACATAAAATATATAGGCCTAATACAAGATACATAAACAGCAGATGCAAGGAAACCGTGGAAGGGAAGAAGGAAGATACAGAGAGAGGGACAGCGACACAGAGAGAAAAACAGAGAGAGAGACAGACATATACACACAGAGTACAGACAAACAGACACACAAAAACACAAAGACAACTAGACAGACACATACATAGAAACAGAGAAAGACAGAGGCAAGAGACAGAGAAACACAGAGACATGGAAAGAGACACACAAACAAAAAGTTCTATCACAGAAGGTGATACTTGAATTGAGGATTTTTGTAACCTGAAACTATACAAATTTTGAAGTTAAAAAGAAAATCAATTAACAAAACACCCTCTGTTTACCAAAGTGCATGAGTGCTTCTCTTCTGAAATTATGAACTAAAGATAAACTATGAGCCACAGTATGAGTAAGCTCCCACACCTTTCTTGCTCAGTGGCTTTTGACATTTAATTTAGGATCAAAGTGAAAGTAGACAGGAAAAAAGACCACCACTTTGCTCATGTGCCGTTACCAACTGGTGTCAGGAGCCTGAGCCATGGTCCAAAGGTGATGCTGATAAAAGGCCTATATTCAGACTTGAGGCTCTGAATGTGGCATCTGTGATCCCCAGTTCTGGACCCTTTGCTTCTCTAAGGACTTTTAAGTAGGAACCAATCGGGTTTGTCAGATGGATAGACTTCCTATCTCAGCCTCCTACCCTATACATCCTCTGCCCCATTTCAAACTTATTTACTACAGATAGAAGATGTCATTGACTCTGCTTTGATGACAGTTGAGTCCAGTGCTAAAAGCCTTTGTTACCTCTGAGGTATTTGGGCCTTTTAAAATTTCTTTGTCTCTCCCATCACTGCCTGACTTTCTCTGAAGCCCCAATAAGCATCTCCCTGGAACCCTAACCTAACCATGCTCCCTTCTTTTGTCCTCTACCATAATCAACCATGGCCCCCTTGTCCCTGGGTCAATAATAGCCATGGCCCTTACCCTCCCTTTGCCACCCTCTGATTCAGGCTCCCTTTTCTTCTAGGCTCAGGCAGCTAATTGGTACTTGCCTGAACCAGCAAGAATGAGCTAGTAATTGCTGCCGAGTAGGGAGGGAGGGGTGCTAGGAAAGCAGCCTTGAACACTTTTGCTTTAAACTCATAACCTCTGCCCCCACTCTCTTAAATGCCATTCCTTATCAACATGATAATGATGATGATGATGATGATGATAATAATTGCTGGGCAGAAATTTTCTTCTCTTTACCCTTTATCTTTGTGATCAATGTGAAAAGCTGTTCTTCTGAAGAGGGAAGATGCCTCCCCCCCTCCCCGGTTTTAGCCTATGTTAATTTTGCTCTTTTCGTGCAATTCAATTTCATTGCCTTCAGCTCTGTTCTCAGCTGGATCCTGGTGTTTCACTCCATCTATTGAACTAGCTGAGCAGTCATGTTAGGATGAATAAGTAGCTTGACAGGCAGAAAAAAGCAAATCTTATTCCTTTGCTGATAATTTGTGCATATGCTGTTTTTCTAATCTGATTAATCAGCTATTTGACTTTTGTCTGGGACTGGCTTGCTTTCTGCCCTCTCCCCAGCCTTGCACCCCTTGATCTCACATACACACACACACACACACACACACACACACTTCTCCTTCACATTTGAGCCAGGTCATCTCTGTTTTTATCACTTAAAGGTCTCAGCTAATCAAGTTTGGGCTTTGGTTCTTCCAAAGAATTCAGTTTATCATAACAGACAGTATTAAATACCTATTAGGATGCCAGGCACTGTGGAAAACAAAAACAAAAAACAAAAAAGAAACAGTACTTGCCCTAAAGGAGCCTATACTTTATGGGAGGGGGGGAAATGCATAATTGTACATGTATTAGTAAATAAAAAGCATATATATATTTATATATGCATATATATAAACTCCACAAATTACATATATATATATTTATATATGCATATATATAACCTCCACAGGTTACATATATATATATATATGTAACCTGTGGAGGTTCCTGCCTCTATCAAGGAATTTAGCTTTAGTCTAATCTCAGGGTCTAAGCTAAAAGGATCATTAATTCCTGCCACAATCAACCACAATCAACCTATGGTACTGGTCCACACATGGACCTCACTCTGTCACACTCTGATTTAGGTTTCCTTTTTTTTTTTCTTTACTCAGGCAACCAATTAGTATTATTTCATTGGTTTATTATATTCCATATTGGAGTTTTTTGTTTATGTTTTTATAAAAGCTCCACTGAATGTTTCCATTAATATAAGTAATAACAATTTCCATACATTGTATAAGTATTCAAAGTTACAAATGTATTTTGGTATAGAGTTTTTTTCTTCAGCCATAGAAAACTTAGAACATACTAAGGATTCATAGGAGCCTATAAATAATTATAGAAAACACATAAGACTAGAAGTCACTGTTATCAAAAGGAACAAAATTTGGGTTTCTGTTGGGATAATACTTTGACACTGTGGTGTGTTTCATAAAAGACACAGAGACAGAGAATTAGAGACAGGGAAAGACAGAGTTTCATTTTATGAAACTGCTCCATTAGATCCTACATTCTCCTTCCTTCACTTCATAGTGTCCCTTGTGGTTTGTATTCCCACGAGAAGGCAAATACATTTTATATCTCCTGGGGACGCAATCCCCTTCCTCCTCGCTGGACTTTCATTGTCTGGGTCACTCATGGTAATAATGAGCACAGAATCAAAGTTTAGAACTAATGTTCACTCCCTATCCTCCTTTATTCATATAGAATAATGATATGCTGCTTAAGAAATCCTTGCTTTTGCTAGAATTTTCTCTGAATTCCTGGATTGGATGTTACTCTCGAGGTGACTCCCAAGATTGCTATTCCCTAAAAAATTTCATTTTATGATGAGAAGGCTAGATTCTGGGATCATACTATCTAGGAAATCAGAATCCACTATCCTATATCTCAACATATGACTTTGGATTTCAAGAAGTTCATTTTCCATCACCCCCATCTTCAGGGCACCTAAGCAAGTACATGACAAAAACAATTTCCAATATTAGGAAAAAATAAGTTCCCAGCGTGGAAACATTATTTTTTCTCTAACAACTAAATTCTCTGGGGTTGGAAAATGTCTTCTCCAAGTGATCAAGAAAGGTGTACGTTGGATAACTTCTGTAGGTGTTTGTGGAAACTGCCCTTGATCCCCAGGTTCTCTTTTCTCTACTTATCCAGAATATAAAACCTTTCTTTTAGGTGTTGGTCTATCCCACAAAAAGGGAAAGGGTGAAAAAAGAACTGAAGACAATCTGCTACTCTTTTTGAAAGACAGATCTGGAGGGGTGACTCTTCCAAAAAGAGTCCTTCCTTCGTGGAGTTCTAGCCAATCAGATCATCTTAAAGGCAGCCCCAGTCCTTAAAATCCAAACATGACCCTTTTCCTTTAAACAAAATATAGGTGGACATGGCCAAACTCCCAAAGGGAAAGTGCCCATCAGTTAACTCTTAAGCTCACTACTCTGTAAGCACAAGACATCAATTAATACACTTAAAAATAGTGCAATTGGTGTGAGGAGCAGGAAGACTATTGATAATAAAGAAAATCGGAAAACACATCTTATAAGAGGTGGCAAAGTATTTGGATTCCAAAGGACAAATGTAAAGAGAGATATCATTCACTGATGAGGTAGGCCACGTGTTCAAAGGCATAAAAATAAATAAAAGTTGAGATCTGTTCTGTTTGAGTCAATAATTATTAAATACCTACTAAGGGATAGGCACTAAGAACACTGATTTTAATGCAGTGGTGGCAGAATTCAACCACTGATACTCTCTCATTTTGTGTGATTTCTATCTATGTTCTTTCAGAATATATCTTCAATTCAACCAACAACAGATATTAGTTAGTACTTTCTATGTGCCTAAAGCATGGCACCAAGTTCTGGGGGATACAAAGAAAAATTTAAAAAACAGTCCCTATTCTCAAGGAATTCACAATCTAATAGGGGAAACAGCATGCTGGGGACCTTCTGGATTTTTTGATAATGCACAGGTAGCAATCACTTATGTACTCTATCCATCCCTGTTGTTCTTCATTTTTATAAGCCTGACTTTCTTTGCCTCAATTTGTTACAAAATTCTTTGTTTCAAATTTGATTTTCTTATAGTATCTTTCCATTCTAAATGAGCTAATATGCTGTTTTTATGAATTATTCTTCTAATTGAATGTCACCATAGGAATTCTTCATCCACTTAGTTTTTCTTGAGTGGATAGTTAGGCTGAACTGAGGGTATATGGATAAAGTATGACACTGTCATGTCTGCTTACTAAGCACAGAACTCGAAAGACTTCTCAGAATTCCTTATTAGGGAGCTTATATTCAATTGGGGAAAGATGTAGACAAGTAATAGAATGTGATATGGGAAAAGGAGAGATCCACACAAAATGCTCTAAAACAAGATAGAAGGGGGACAAATTTGCAATTGTGGAAGGAGGTTGGGAATTAGTGACGACTTCACTGATGGAATATAATTTGAGCTGATCCTTGATAGTAGGGACAAGTAAATTAAAGACATGATAAATAATAGATAGATGGAAGGAAAAATAAATGATAGGTGAGTAGATGATGAGTAGATGGATAGATGATAGATGGGTGGGTAATAGATATATAAATTTTCCTTGATAGAATTACATTCCTTTAGAATAGGGATTATTTCATTCTTTATAGATATATTCCCATTGACTAGCACAGTTCAAGGTATATATATCATAGATACTAAAATTTTTGTTGGCCATTTGAATGATAACTTCAAGGGAAGAGAAGAGAAGGACTCTGAGAGGCCGAAACGATGAAGGAACATATCCTAGGCATGTAGAATAACCTTGGCAAATGCATAGAGATGGGAGATTTCATGTCAAGTTTTATGAATAGAGTTTAGTCTAGTTTGACTAGACTATAAAATATGAAGGGGAAAGATGTGAAATAAATCTAGAAAAGTAGGTTGTGGTCAGATTGTTGAGAACCTCAAATGCCAAGAAGACTGTTTCACTATTGTTGTTTATAGTATATAAGTATGTTTCAACATATTATTCATGTGACAGATGCTTATTCAATACTAATTTAATTGAAAAGTTCATAGAAGTTGGCAGAGAACAGTTCCCTTCTTAAGTTGGGGTATAAGATTAGAAAAAAATAAAATATTAAATCTGGAAGGTCAGAAGTCAATTCTTCCTCCAACACCTTGTTTTCTAGATAAGAAAATAGAAGCTCAGAGAGATGGAGTAACTTGCTTCATTTAAGTACTAAGTAGTAGATCGAGGATTTTATATTCTAGTGTAATTTTCATTTAAAAAAAATCTATTCTCAGGTCATGAATATATTTTCTTGGGATATCCTATGGTTCAAACAACACTGTCCTTTTAATGCTGAACACATATTTTTCACTAATGTCCAGTAGGAATAAATTCTTTTCTAAATATCTATTGATAGATTTAGTGATGACTTTCTGAAAACTGTAAGTGGGGAAAAATAAGAGAGAGAGGCAAAAGTGGTTTCTCCATTCAGTATGTGGAAAAAGTGGAAAATATACTGGACTTTGAATCCCAAGACTTGGATTTCAACTCTGCCTCTGCTCCCTGCTAGGTGTGTAAAGTGGGGCAAGTTGCTCTTTTCTTTAATCCTTAGTTTTCACATCTATAAAATGGAGTTAGTTGATAATGGCAATTCAATACAACAATTCAACAAATATATTTTAAGTATCTTTGATGCTCAAGAAATGGGGATTCAAAGACAAAAGCTCAAGGAGTTTACATATACTTGGGGTAAAGCATAGTATATCTATGTCTTATACAAATATATATTATATACAATGCATATATATAAGTAAAAGTAATTTACATATAAATTTATACCAAATATTGGAGAGAGACTGACAGCTGGGGAGGGGATTAGGAAAGACTTTGTAGGAGGTCGCGTTTGAGCAGTGCTTTCAAGGAAGTTAAGGACTCTAAGAAATGTGTATGAGGAAGGAACACATGACTACTCTCATGTGCAAAGACATGGATGAAGCTGCATCATTTGCTTTTCAAGGTGATTTAGAGAAAATGACTTTGTGAATCATAAAGTGTTGCAGAAATAAAAGTTATTATTCCAGGATTGCTTTAAAAAAGTCCTCTGCATAGGATCTAGACCTTTATTGTTCTGGGTTATATGTTTTTTCCCACTCATGAACATCCCAGTGAAACAACTTTGCTTCTTTTCATCTTTTATGAAAACTGCCCTGAAATAGACACTGAGCTATTTGTTAAGGACTGGATGATTTCTTTCCGGGATATCAAAGTTCCTCCTTCTATAAACCTAAGATACTGCCTGGACACCAGGTGCTGTTTAAGATTCACCACTAAGGGAAGGGAAACCTTTGTTTACCCCCTTTCCCTCATATTCAATCTGGCATTATCGTGTAATTCTGTTTTTTCAGTATTTCTCAGCTTTTGTTACTCTCTCTTATGACACTGATACCTCACACCTGGATTATTGCAATAATTTCTGGTGGATCTGCTTGCCTCAAGTCTGTTCCCCATTCCAATTCATCCTATATTTAGATCCCATTATGATTTTCCTAAAGTGAAGGTCTGATCATCTCAGACCCTCCCTCTTCTCAATAAGCTCTATGGGGTCCCTATGACCTCCAGGATCAAATATAGAATCATCTTTTTGTTTCCAAAAATTTTCCTAACCTGGTTCCCTCCTGACACTTTACTTCTCTCCTCTCACCCTGGCAGTTAGATAGATAGAGATCTGGATCTAGAGACAGGGAGACCCTAAATTTAAATTCAATCTCAGATATTTAACTGTGTGATCCTAGGCAAATCACTTCATGGTCTACCTCACTTTTTTCCACTATAAAATAGAGATAATAAAAGCCTCCACTTAATAAGGGTAGTTTTGAGAAAGCATCTGAAAATGCCTAGCCCAGTACTTGGCATGTAGTACACATCCTTAGTAAAATAATCAATTCTTCCTTCCTTCCTTCCTCCCTCCCTTCCTTCCTCCCTTCCTTCCTTCCTTCCTTCCTTGCTTCCTTCCTTCTTTCCTTCCTTCCTTCCTTCCTTTTCCTTCCTTCCTTCCTTCTTTCCTTCTTCCTTCTTTCCTTCCTTCCTTCCTTCCTTTTTCCTTCCTTCCTTCCTTCTTTCCTTCCTTCCTTCCTTCCTTTTTCCTTCCTTCCTTCCTTCTTTCCTTCATTCCTTCCTTCTTTCCTTCCTTCCTTCCTTCTTTCCTTCTTCCTTCTTTCCTTCCTTCCTTCCTTCCTTTTTTCCTTCCTTCCTTCCTTCCTTCTTTCCTTCCTTCCTTTTTTCCTTCCTTCCTTCCTTCTTTCCTTCCTTCCTTCCTTCCTTCCTTCCATCCATCCATCCATAATAAATTATTTTTTTTGACAATACTGACTGTTTGGCCCTGTTGTGTTGGGGATGGTATTGGTAGAAAGAAGGCTTGCTTTTTAGATCTCATGGCTGCCTTGGAATTTTAGTGATTGATGCCCTTACATGCCCACATCAACTCAAAGTACATGAAAATAAAGAAGATTCCCTTGTATCTCCCTTTTCTTCTGAATTAGGTTCTTTATAGCCTGGTAGACACAGATAAGAAGATGGGACGGGGCCATATCCTAGGTTTCTTATGACTGGGAAACCTCTCATTCATCGTGCTTGTATCCCCAGTAACTAGGGCAGTGCCTTACTCACAGTAGGTATTTAATAAATTTTTATTGATTGGGAAGAAAACCTCTTTCCAATGTGGATCATAGTATTCTGGGTTCTAAAGGTCCTTCCAGCTCTGACATAAATACTTAGGGACTGTTCTAAGGGCCCTCCTGGCTCTAACATCCTGTGTTTTAAGGGTCCTCCCGGATCTGACATCCTGGGTTCTAAGGGCCCTCCCGGCTCTGACATCCTGTGGTCTAAGGAGCTTCCCAGTCCTGAGAGTCTCTGTTCTGAGGTTCCTTTCAGTTATAATATTCTTCTCTGTTCTTAATCCCTCGAATGCCAATTCTGACATTCTATGTTCTATGGATCCTCCCAGCTCTGACATTCTGTGTTCTAAAGGACCTTTAGAACTCAGCTCTTAGCTCCGAAACTTGCTGTTCTGATTAATTTCTCAGCCCTGACACTCGTTGTTTCAAGTTCCCTTCCAGTTAAAAATACTATCACGCTGCAGGTCATCTAACCCAACCCTCCCCAAAATATTTTTGGATTTCTGAGAGCTTTTTTTATTTTTACATTTTAGCTTTCTGTTTACCGTTTGCTAAAAATGACTCAGGGCCTGGGTAAATTATTCCTCTCTTTGTAGTTATTGATGGGTTTGCACCGTAAGCACTTTCTGCCTTCATGAAAACCTTGTTTGGAGTGTGTTCAAATCATTGTCAATACACGGGGGTATTCTTCAAGGCTGTGATCCCTGCACTCAGCCCTGGAGAAAGCAGACAATCATTCTTGCTCTTTGATCAAGTCATGTCCCTAAGTATTTATTAACTATCTTCCATTTGCTTTCTGACCACTACTCTATTCTTTGGGGAATCTGAAGGGAGTGGGGGAGTTTTGTTCTCTGCCCTTGAGGTGCTTGTAAGTGAGTTGTAGACAAGAGTTACATACCTGAAATAAGGAGAGAACAATATAAGTCAGGCAGCATTAAATCAAGGGCTAAATTGTGTGGAACAGACAAGAAATGCTATAGAATTCAGACAAGGGGATTAGATGTGCAAGTTCACCATTCCTCCCCATCCCCAGCCAATCTTAAAAGAAACATTTGAACCAAGGACTTAGTCCAAGACTATGACTTTATTCATTATATCTTGCTGGTTCAGATGAACAGAGAGAGACCCAGAAAGATTGAGTAAGCAATTAACACAGTGGCAGAGCCAAGATTGGAACTCAGGACTTCTGATTCCAAACTGAGATCTATTCTATGCTATAATGTCTCAATTTTCTTTTTCTTTTTTCTCTCAATAGTATTTTATTTTCCAAATTACATGTAAAAATGGTTTGCAATATTCATTTTTGTCAGATTTCGAGTCCCAAATTTTTCTCCCTCCTTTACCTCCCCCCTTCCTCAAGACAACATGAAATCTGATATAGATTATACACGTAAAATCATTTAAAATATATTTTCATGTTAGTCATGTTGTGAAAGAAAAACCAGAACAAAAGGGAAAAGCAACAAGAAAAAAAAATAACCTCCTCCCGAAAGGTGAAACTAAAAGATTATTCTTCAATTTGCATTCAGTTTTCTCTTTCAATGTGGATAATGCCTCAATTTTCAGAAAAGAACGGCCCTAGTCAAATCATTCCTAGACTGATTTGTTGGAAAGAATGCAAAAAATCATAGTAAAGGAGAATTGTGTCTGCAAGCCCCAAAGTCAAATTTTGCATCAGTAAGAGATGCTCACCTTTCCCCAAGGATTCATTGGCAGGAGCAATATTTTAACGTCTGTAAAAGATTTAAAATAATAACAATAAGGACCAAATAGCTCTGCCACAATAGCTCTGAAATGTCATCTGCTTAAGTCTTTGAAGATTGTGATCTACGCAGGGGCTGGGGGAGACTAGCCACAGAGATCCTCGTGGTAGTAAAGTCTAGTTATAAACGAGATAAGATACCTGAGTCTTGGTGACTGTCTGGGGAAATTGTGAAAATGTGAACATCTAATCCTCTCATCTGAGTTCTATAGCAATTCTTGTCTGTTCCACACAATTTAGCCCTTGATTTAACACTGCCTGACTTAGATTGTTCTCTCCTTATTTCAGGTATGTAGGTCTTGATTTTGCTGCATGTAATTATGGCCATTCTTGAGGTGGGTAGGTATGGGTGAATCACTAATCTTTCTTAGTCTCATCTTCCTTCTCTGTAAAATGGGGGTGATAATACCAGTAGCACTTACCTCTCAAGGACCTTGTGAAACTAAAAGAAATAAGGCAAAGTCTCTCAAAAGTCTTGGTTCAGTTTAAAATTATTAAATCTCAAAATGGCGCTAAGACTTTTGGGGTATCCTGTATCAGTAAAATCTATTTGTATTTTAAAGTGATTATTCTTTGCACAATGGGAGGAGGAGCCCAGACTGAGGTTCCTCCTGGCTCAACACCTGTGATTTTGTAAATCTAAGGTCACCTTGGCAGTGGGCATTCTGGGATTAAAATCTTGGGATTCTAGAACCTTGGAATTTTGGAATCATGGGATTCTGTTTTCATAGTAGCTGACTGGGGGCTATTTCTAAGCAGAAAAGGAATTTTCTGAACACTCCATGATAAAACTGAAGCATTTTTAGTTTATAGAATCTAAATTTCCTAACAATGGAACCTGTCCCAGATTGGACTGAGCTACTTTAGGAGACAATGAGTTCTACCTTCTTGGAGATTTTAATGCAGAGGCTAGATGGCCAGGAGTTGACTATGACATAGAGAATCCATTTGATGCATGAACTGGGCTATATGACTCCTTCTGACTCTCACATTCTGTTCTTCCTTCATCCTTTTTCCTTTCCTCCCGTGCCTCCATCCTCACTGACAACCGACCTGAGTTTTCTGCAGTGGATTCTGCTGATTCTCTGCAAATTTAAGACAAAAGGATTGTGCTTCACAAAACATGGACAGGGGCAGCCTCCCTTCCCATTACATTTACACTTTTTTTCCTAGCAGTCCTATAAGAGAGACCACTTAGAATTGAAAAGGACTATATTGCCCAACATGCTCACTTTTTGGATGAGAAAAATGGCTCACAGAAGAAAATGACTTATCCAAAATCAAAGGGTAGTAGTTGGCAAAGCAGTGGGTCTGAGCTGGGCATTTGGTACATAATTACATCATTTTATTCACTGTTCACTGCCTTCCACTTGGTGAGTCCAATTATATGAGAATTAATATCCTTATTTTAGAGATTTAAGGACTTGTTTGTGGTCACCCTGTTGTGGTTTGTGGTTGGTGTCAGAGGTAGGATTTGAATTCCCTATACCTTGTGGCTTGAGATGGAGAAACCAAAGTCCAGAGAAACCAAGAGCCTCCTTCCAAATCATTCAGCTGCTAAGTAGTAATGGGGATGTGAACCCAGGGCCCTTGGATTCAAACCAAGAACTTTCCATTCGCCATTTTGCTTCTCACGACATGGTATGCTAGTGACTTGAAAGAGCTAAAATCCTTCCAGAAGTGAGCAGTTACTGATATTTTTAGTGAGGGAAGCAGGCCTTCTGTTGCTCTAGCATCCTTCTATCTTCTGTGTGCATGACATTCGCATCAGCACGGGACCAAAGGTCTAGAGAACATATGTCGGGGAAACAGATTCGCTCTCTCTTCACAGCACTCCGACTGAACTAGCTTTCTCACCAAGGCTCGTAGGAAGGCAACCGGCATCAGGGTCATTGTTGTGTGAGAACTCAAGTCTGAAGCAGGGAAACTGGGAAGGCAGAACTCCTGGATTGTTCCAACATCCATAAACTAGGATGAGAAAAGTAGAATATGTAACAGAAAGGGCATGGTTTTGGAGCTAGAATCTGGCACTTACCAGACTCATGACTCTGGATACATCATTTTATTTTCCTGAGTTTCACTTGTTCTCATCTGTAAAATGGGGACAGCAATGTAGGGATCTTGTGAAGATGAGCTGAGGAACACTTTGCAAGTCTTAAGACACCGTGGAAATACTAGGTGAGCTCATTGTGGGGTGTATTTCTAGGGATGAGCTTAAAGACAATCTCTGAGTATGAATGAGAAAAGAATCCTTGATATGATAGATGTACACAAATGTGTTTCTCTCTCTCTCTCTCTCTCTCTCTCTCTCTCTCTCTCTCTCTCTCTCTGTGTGTGTGTGTGTGTGTGTGTGTGTGTGTATGTGTATGTGTTGGGTGAAGGGATATTACCTCCCAACCACCCTGTGAGTTAGTAAATAAGTCTGGGGGAGTTACCTGAGACTCAGAGAATAATTGACTGATTTAGGGTAAAAAAAAATGTTTGAACCCACATGTTGCTGACTGTGTATTCCATAGTCCATCCAATGATGCTCCTATCAAGTAAAAATCTCAGAAATGATCAGAAAAATCAATAACACTTTAATGAAGGGGGCAGATAGGACACCAAGGTGAGTCAAAGAAATAAAGTAGAGAAAGCCCTGGATCATCAAACGTGGATTTGATGTCAGCTCTTGTCACTTACTGTGGTGATTTTGGGAAAAACGCTTCCCACTTCTAGTTGTATTTCCCCATCTGTACAATGAAGAGACTGGATTCTATCATAGATAGTCTTTCTAATTTTAGGTTAACGAAAACCATTTGATTAGTGAGCTTCCTTGTCTTTTCCGGATGCATTGGGGCAACTTTATTTGTGCAATAAGCGCTCTTTCAGTGCTTACCTTGTGTTCAGCTAGTGGGATGGAGTGAAAATTACTTGTTGGGTAGAGTTGGTGATGGAAGGTGAACTGTTAAGAGATAGCCAAGCACTCTTTAAACACCAGTCCATAAACTTGGAAAATAATGTCAGTGAAGACTTTGCTGGGTCTTTCAAAAGCACAGATTAAGGACTCTGCCCCCAATATTAAAAAACACAAACAGTCCAGTATCTTGCAGTGTTGAAGGGGGGTGTTATTGGCAAGAGACCTATCCCTTCCCTCCCTTTCTTGATTAGACATCAGTTTTCCCAGTTTCCATCTCTGTTTTTTTGGGAAGAGGGAGTGTAGCACCTTAAGAATGTCCAGGGGAGGGCACCCTTCTCTCATGACTTGGGAACATCTTCCAAGACTATCTCTTTATAGACAACTGCGGATGAGGAGGGTTCACAGCCTCTTCTGATCTTTTCCAAAGCCTGAAACGTGTCCGTCATCAAGAAACGGCAGTCACAGCAGGAATGATTGCTAAACTAGAGGCTTAGCAAGTGACAGTAGGAAACACTGGCTTGGTCCAGATGGCTTCAAAGCAACTGGAGAATAAATCAGGTTTCTGAGACAGAAATTGGTCTCGTTGTAGAACAAGGAAGCTTCAGAATAACTGAAATCTTTGCTTTTTTGACTGCTTGCCTGGGCACTGCATCAGCATGGGAATAATTTACTTAGTGTTTTCATGGAGTGAAATTTTATTCATGGAGCCAGAGTTCCTCAACAGGAAGAGCCATCAGGGACTGTCTAGTCTACCCTGTACACCTGAAGATGAATCTCTTCTTCATCCCTCTTAACAAGGGTACAGAACTCAAGACTGGGAGTCAGGACTTAGAGTCAGGAGGATTTGAGTTCAAATCTAGCTGCCAACATTTCTTAGCTGTGTATCTCCAGGCAAGCCATTTAATTTCTATTGGCCTCAGTTTCCCCATCTGTAAAAGGGGGATAAAAATAACACTAGTCTCTAAATCTTAATGCTGGGCTTTATTCCCAGACACCAACCTTTGAGGGCTAGGTTAGACCCTTCCCTAGAGGACTTATAACAAAGACTGAATAAGCCCCTTTTCGAACACTATGAAGAGGGGATTCTTGTGTTGTATAAAAGGGTTGTTGATAGGACTAAGTGAGATAATATAATAGGCAGTTACTGAGTGCTTATTCTCCATCACCCCTTAATATTATCATCATTAATTCATTCAGTCAACAGCATTTATTAAATGCCTACTGTGAGCTGAGCAATAGGTTAAGTGCTGAGTTAATGAGGTTCCATGATGTTCTAAGAAAGGACTAACAGGCTATCTTGGGGAAAACATCTGGGTTTCAATTCCAGATCTCTTATTATAACCTGAATGACTTTGGGTCAGTCACTGTTGATCTCTAGAGCTCAGTTTTCTCATCTGTAAAAGAAATGGGTTAGACTAGGTAATTTTCTAAGATCTCTTCCAGATCTAAATCTATGCCCCTTGTACTTTTTCTTTCTCCCAGAATAGTGGCTGCAGGGCCAGTCCAAGCCAGAACATTGTCAGTGGGAATCATGGGTCTTGAGAGCTAGAAGTGGCCATAGAGGGAGATTTTTCTAGTTCAGCACCCTCATTGGGATTTGAGGTCAGGTTTTTGGCTTCGTACTCAGTGGTCTTCTCTGTACAACTCTGCCGTCTTCTCAAGTAGGTGATGATCGGGGGGGGGGGAGGCATTTTTCTCATCTTTCCTACCCCCATTTCTCCAATTCCTTATATATGGCTGAATTCTCAAAATCAAATCAGCATTCCTAGCCTTTCCCGCCTCCCTTCCCCCATACCAATCAACTATTTTCTGTTAGATTATCTCACAAGAAATTTTGTATTAATGGCCATGATGTCACCAACATAGAGGTGTTCCCTCCTTGTAGGGGGGGGAGGGTTTCTTTCTCCCAAACAGAAAGTCACCTGTCCTGGTTCAGAGTCCTACAGAACTGACTGAACCATTGTGTGATCATGTGACCTTCTTATGGTCCCACAGCTAGTAGATATCAATTAATCAATTAGCCAGATTTTACTAAACGTTTATTAGGTGTCAAAATTTTGTGTGAAACATTAAAGATATGAAGAAAAAGCAAAGATAGTCTCTGCGCACAAGAAGGGTAACTTCTATTGCTTGATATAACATCTATAAATCAGTCCATACATTGTAGGGGAGCTGAGGAGTACAGAAATCAGAGCACCAAGCCTGGAGTCAGGAGGTCTCCTCTTCATGAGTTCACGTCCCATCTCAGACACTTACTAGCTGTGTGATCCTGAACAAGTCACTTCACCCTGGCTGCCTCAGTGTCCCTATCTATCAAGTGATCTGGAAAAGGAAATGGTAAACCACATCATTAACTTTGTCAAGAAAATCCCCAGTGCAGCCAGGATTAGATACAGCTGCAAAACTATCCCCAAACACCAGGTGCTCCCTATCTTGTCCCTAGGTGCAAAGTATCCCCATGCCCTAAGGAAGTAATGAATGGCACAACTGGTTTGCTGATACACAGCAAAGATACACAGAGAGGCTGGCCATCTCTAGATAACCCTAAGGTTCCTTTTGAATTATTACCCTGCTAGGTCAGCAGCCTGGAGTTATGATAGTCGCTGCTAGGAGTTTGCACAATATAAATCAGGACTTTTAGAACAGAGAATCTTATCAATGTATGTGACTTATGAAAAATGAAATATGAAAATGAAAATAAGGAATTTATAAAATTTAAATAAATATTTTTATTTTAATAAAATAAAAATTTAAATTTAAATTTAAAAATTTTTTTAAAGAGGGCTCAACTTAGGATTTTCCCTTATTGGGAGGTGATTTCCATTCAGAGAGTTTCCTTTACCGGAGGTCAATTACTAGGTATATTCCCAGAGACAGGGGAGCCCCAAGAAGCTATCATGGTCCAGTCAGAATCCTCCCTCTTCTTGATATCTCCTGCAGCTCCATTCAAATGTTTGTTTAAAAGATGGTTAGAGGAGCTAAGAGGGTATGGAAGTAATGGAAGTGATGGATGGAGGGGAAGAGGGACACTTATAAGGAGCGCTACTCCCCATCAGTCACATAGGTTATCTAACCGTTTATCTTTAGAAAATCCCATTACAGGACCGAGAAGCTCGGTGTCTCAAGGTTTTGCTATCTGAAGTATTTATTAAAGAGCTCTGCAGTGGGCCTCTCCTTGTTGTCATGGCAAACCTGGAATGAGCTGATTTCCACAGCAGCACCTTAGGTGAAGGGAAACAATCTCCTGCTCCTCTCTGACGATCCCCCAAGCTTTGAGCAAAATTAGAGATCCCATTACAGGATCTTCAAGCTAGAAGCATCCTTAGAGAGCCCCTCGTCTGGCCCCCTTTCCCCTCCCCTTTGTTCAGTTGAGGAAACCAAGACATAGACACGTTGACAGGTTTAAATGACTTCTCTGAAGCCATAATAGTAGAATCTGGATTCAAATCCAGGACTTTTAATTCTAGAGTCAGAATTGTTGCTACTGAGCCAAAGTCAGCTCTTTGAAATGTTCACTCATTCACTCATTCAACAGTACAGGTATTTGCCAGACATACTAAGCATTGGAGAGAGAGAGAAGGCAGATGAGCAGTTCCTGTGTGAAGGAACATGTAAACAGCATATAAACTACACAGGTAGATATATGTTTATACATGAATAGGTATGTAGGTATATATGTGTATATATGTACATCATACATGTGTGTGTGTGAATATATATTATTAATATATATTTAATGGGATGGGGATATGTGTGTGGGTGCATGTGGGATTAGGGGCAGGTAGAATTCTGCTACTGGTTACCTCAAAAGAACAGGAAGAGCTTAGGATAAAGTTGGCAAAGATTTTTCAAAGGGAAGGGAGAGGAAGTTGAAACAGCCAGTGACGGAAATGAGAGACTTTGAGCTGAAAATGACCTCAGAAGCCTCCATCAGACCCCATCATTTCCCAGAGGGTCCTGAGATCCAGTGGGGCTTTAGGACTCACCAAGAGGCGCACACTGGGAACTATCAGAGGGAAGGTACAGCAAGGTTTTCTGGAGCCCAAGAGCAGCCCCCGCCCACTGCAGTGAATGCTGCACCATGCCCTGCACTGCCCCCAGACACGCCAGAGAAAGCTATGGATTTCTCACAATTGTTTTGTTAAATACCAAAAGTAAACCACCAAGGAAACCAGGCTTATTGAAATATTGTTGTTAATATGTGAATTTGATTATATATGTGTATATAAATATGAATATCACTCTATGGCATATATACATATACATATATATGTGTATAAAACTTCATGGACTCCAGATTGTCTTTTGTTTACTGTGTCTATCTCACTAGCTTGATCTCTCTCTTCTCCTCCCTTTTTTCTCTTTCCTTCCTTCTCTCTCTTTCTCTCTATTTACTCTTTTCCCTCCTCCCTCTCTTGATGCCCTATAATTATTATTCACATAATATTTAATAAACATTTTGATAGAATTTTTAACTATTTGTGGAAAGACTTATTTAGCACCTATGTATTTAAATGTACTTAATATATCTATGTGCTTAATCATCAATAATATTATAATTGTCTTTGGCAAGACACTTGAGCTCTCTGTGCCTCATTTTCCAGATTTGTAAAATGAGGAAGTTAGAATTGATGACCAATAATCACAGCAGAGTTGGCAGAGCCCTGCCTGGGGAGAGACAGGATTCTAATGCCCGCTGGACTGCTTACTGACTGGGAGACTTTGGACAATTCAGTCCTTCTCTCTGAGTTCTTTGCTGGTAAATCGAGGATTGGACCAGATGCCCTCCCAGGTCAGTCCCAGCTCCCAATCTCTGACTCAGCTCCTTTCCAGCTCTAACCTCACGTCATTTGGGACTGTCCCCACCGCTCAGACCAAGGACCTTTCTTCTCTATCAGAGTCAGTAACCTCTTAGATCTGCTTCTTTTTCTTCTGTGTCCCCACAGTTGTTTCCACTAGTAGTAGCAACAACTGTACTCTTCTAGTAGTAATAATGAGTAATTATATTTAAAAAGGTTTCTAAGCTGTACACCCTGTCAATTTTAAGCAGAAAAAAACCTGATATAATAGGGGAAAAAAGGTTATTTTTGTAAACTTCCTTACATTCTGAGTAAATCACTCAATCTTCCTTCCTTCCTTCCTTCCTTCCTTCCTTCCTTCCTTCCTTCCTTCCTTCCTTCCTCTGTTCCTTCCTTCTCTCTCTTTCTCTCTGTCTCTCTGTCTCTCTCTGTCTCTCTCTCTGTGTCTCTGTCTCTCTCTCTGTGTCTCTGTCTCTCTCTGTCTCTGTCTCTCTCTCTCTCCCTGTCTCTCTCTGTCTCTCTCTCTGTGTCTCTGTCTCTCCCTGTGTCTCTGTCTCTCTGTCTCTCTCTCTGTCTCTCTCTCTCTCTCTCTCTCCTCTCTCACACACACACCCTACATCAGTTTCCATTTGCTTAGAACTTTCCAAAATGCTGTGCATTAAGCCTTGAGGCTTTTTTTTTTTTGCTTGTTTGAGGCCCCAAAGTGCAAATATCTGTTTTCTAGAGCTAAACTTGTCCTGCTCCTCTGTTGTCAATGTTGCTGAGCAACACCCACTTTCCTCCTTAGGTTCAAAATGCATCTTTTCATCCCCTCCCCCTTCCCCAGATAAATTACTTTTAAGAAGGTTTCTTCTTTAGACTTCAGATTTTCCTTATTCATTTTCAGAAAGCAGGAATCATGGGAGCTCAGAGCTGGGAAGGATCTTAGACACTATACAGTATGACCAGCACCAACACAGCCATCACCCCATTGACAAGTGGTCATTGAAGTCCTGCTTGAATACTTGCAGTGAAGGGAAGCCAGCTCCCTTCCGAGCCAGTATATGTCTCATTTATAGATTTTCCTTTTTTTTGTGTCTATATAAATCTCCTTGTAACTTCTCCCCATAATATTCTAGTTCTACTCTTTCTCATCAAGCAGAAGGAATGACATCAGCCCTTGAGATTTTTGAAATGGTGACCATGTGTTTTTAGTTTTCTCTTTTCCAAGTCAAACATTTCTAACTCTTTCAACTGTCTCTGATGTTTCCACTATGCTGCCCACTCTAAACTAGATACATTATAGCTCTTAAGTCCTCTCATCGCAAAATTGTTGCTCAGTCATTTTTTTTAATTGTGTCCAACTCTTTGTGACTCCCTTTGAGTTTTTCTTAGAAAAGATACTCGAGTGGTTTGCCATTTCCTTCTCTATCACTATTTGTCAGAGCTTCATTTTTCCTCATCTGTAAAGTGGGATTAATCATTTGTCAAAACTCTACTAGAACCACTCTGTCTTGGGTACAACTTAGCTTAGAGTTTCATTGAGTTATACAAATCCCTCCACTATGATAAGAAGGGACTCTAGGAAGGACTGACATGGGCAGGCCCCCTTATCTACCTTCTTTTTTTTTTCATTATTACTTTTGAGAATCTTGATTTTTTCCAGATTAATTTTTTCTTGGTTCTATAAAATAATCCTTCAGTAGTTTTATTGGGTTGACACATTGAGTAAAAATATTATATTGATTCAACCTATCCATAAACAATGAGTATTTTCCCCATTATTTAGATTTGTCTTTACTACTTTTAGTTTCATAGAGTATTTTATAGTTGTATTTATATAATAAGTAAAGACTCCCAAGACTTTTATACATTCTGTAGTTATTTTAATCTTTTCCTTGATGTTTTCTCATTTCTTTTAAACTCATGACATGATCATTAAAAAATTGCCCTCAATTTTTTGTTTCAAATTCTTAAATTTGGGACAGCTAGGTGGCACAGTGGATAGAGCACTAGCCCTGAAGTCAAGAGAACCTGAGTTTAAATCTGATCTTAGACACTTTGTACTTCCTAGCTGTGTGACCCTGAGGAAGTCACTTAACCCCAATTGCCTCAGCAAAAAACAAAAAAAAAACCCCAAATCCCCCAAAATAATTTTTTTCCAAATTACATGTGTAACGAATTTTCACATATTTAGAAAAAAATGAGTTCTCAATTCTCTTCTTCATCTCCATGCCTCTTTCTTTTTAAAGCTGCATTCAGCCAAATGGATAATTTTGATTATATTAAGTTAACAAGTTTTTGTACAACCAAACCAATGCAGACATGATTAAAAGGGAAACAATAAACAGGGGAAAAGTTTATATCCAAGGATTTGATAAAGGCCTCATTTTTAAAATATATAGAAAATTGACTCAAATTGATAAGAATACAAGTCATTCTCCAATTGATAAATGGTCAAAGGAAATGGACAGACAATTCTCAAATGAAGAAATTAAAACCATTTCTAGTTATATGAAAAAATGCTCTAACTCATTATTGATCAGAGAAATGCACATTAAGACAATTCTGAGGTACCACTACACACCTCTCAGATCGGCTAGGAATGACAAAAAAGATAATGATGAATGTTGGAGGAGATGTGGGAAACCTGGGACACTGATATGTTGTTGGTGGAGTTGTGAACTGATCCAACTATTCTGGAGAGCAATTTAGAACTATGCCCCCAAAGCTATCAAACTGTCCATATCCTTTGATCCCGAAGTGTCTCTAATAAGTCTGTATCCCAAAGAGATCTTAAAAGAGGGAAAGGGACTCACATGTCCAAAAATGTTTGTGGCAGCCCTTTTTGTAGTGGCAAGCAACTAGAAACTGGGTGGATGCCCATCAATTGGAGAATGGCTGAATAAATTATAGTATATACTATTGTTCTGTAAGAAACGATCAGCAGGATGATTTCAGAAGGGCCTGGAGAGACTTACAAGAACTGATGAAAAGTGAAGTGAGTAGAAGCAAGAGAACAATGTATACAATATCAACAAGTTTATGTAATGACCAGTTCTGATGGTCAACAGCAAGGTGATTCAGGCCATTTCCAATGATCTTGTGATGGAGAGAGCCATCTGTCCCCAGAGAGAGTTCTGTGGGGACTGAGTATGGATCACAACATTGGATTTTCACTTTTTTGTTGTTATTTGCTTTCATTTTGTTTTCTTTCTCATTTTCCCCCTTTTTGATCTGATTTTTCTTGTGCAGTATAATAATTATGGAAATATGTATAGAGGAATTGCACATGTGTAGCATAGAATGGATTACTTGCCATCTAGGGGAGGGAGCCTGAGGAAGGGAGGGAGAAAAATAATTTGGACCATAAAACTATCTATGCATATGTTTGGAAAATAAAAAAGTTTTAATAAAAAATAAAAGAAAAAAAGGAAAAAAATAAAACTGCATTTATTCAGCATGAATATTATATCTTTAAACCAAGTCTGCAAATACAACTATTGTGGAGTTCTTCTGGTGCTGCAGATAAGCAGATACCTACAGAAGTCAGGTAGGGGAAAATGCAGCTACCTTAGACCATGTGGACAGCTCATCAGCCCTTTGCAGCATCTCTGTTAACTCCCTTCAGCAGCCAATGGAATTGAGTGCCTGCTTAGGGAGAAAAGGCTCACAGTGAGCCTTCCAATTTACATGGAGGGAGTGAGGCTCTTGAATGCATTGAAGAAGGAAAGGGAAACAGAGAAAAAGAAAGAGAATGAAAACAGGAGTGATGAGAGGCTGTTTTCTAAGACCATAAGCCCAGCACGGACCCTAATGGGTTAGTCTTGCAGGGCTGGATGGCTTCGTGCTGGGTTATTGCAAGCTCTTCTTCCTGCCTTCATTTCTGCCCCTTCAAAAACCTTTTCTATGCACTGCTGTGGATTTATCTTCCCAGACCACCACATCCATCAAGTCATTTCCCTGAAGAATGGTCTACAATGACTCTCTGTGGCTTTTTAGAGGAGTGTGACCTCTTCCTCAGTCTCTAGCTTGGGGCTAGTGGAAGGAGTCAGAGGACCTGGCTAAGAATCAATTGATTAATCAGTCAATCAATTGACAGCCATTTCTTATGCCCCTAAATGTGCCAGACACCATGCTGGCTGTTTAATTTCATTAGTCTTGTGATTATGTGAAAGGCATTAAACTTCAGGTCCTTTTTTCTTCCACCCCACCTCCTTTTTCTTTCTTCTTTGCCTCTGTATCTTTGTATCTCTCTCTCTCTCTCTCTCTCTCTCTCTCTCTCTCTCTCTCTCTCTCTCTCTCTCTCTCCCCGTCTCCTTCTCTCTCTCCCCGTCTCCTTCTCTCTCTCCTCTTCTCTTCTTTTTCCTTCTCTATCACTTCTTTCTCTTTCTCTCTTTTCTCTTTCTCTTCTCTCTTTCCCTTTCCCTCTACTCTCCTCTTTCTCTTCTAGTCTCTCTTCCCTCTGTGTCACTCTGTCTTTGTCTCTCTACCTCTGTCTGTCTTTGTCTCAGTCTTTTTGCCTCCCTCCCACCTTCTTTCCCTTTTTCTCTCCTTCCCTCCCTCCCTCTCTTCCCCCTCTCTTTTTCTCTCCTTTTCTCTCTATCTCTGTCTCTGTTTCTGTCCCAGTCTCTGTCTCTCTGTCTCTGTCTCTGTGGGTGTGGGTGTGTATGTGTCTGTCTCTGTCTCTCTCTCTCTCTCTCTCTCTCTCACACACACACACACTGTTGATGCATTCTTTTTTTACATCACAATTATTTGCAGACTTCCCCCATCCCCCTGTACTGAACTCTTCTTTGTAACAGAGAGAATACAAATAAGAAAAAGAAAAGAAAAGAAAAGCACTGACTTGGTTAATGTATACAGCATCTCTCATCTGAGGCCCCACATCTTCCTCCAAATAAAAATTGGGTGTTTCATTTCGTCTCCTGCTGTTTCTGAGACCAATATTATTTATGACAGTTATTTAAAGTTCAGGTCCTTTTAGTCATCTTTAGCTGCTCATGAGTTGACCATCCACAATATGACTCCTAAAGGGGACTGAAAAAAGTGCTTTAAGAAATGAACTAACTCTAATAACTAGTAGCTAACTCCCTAACAACTATAGCTAGATTTTATATAATATGTCAAGGTAACATTATCTCCTTCCAACAACCACAGGTAGTAAGTATTATTATAATTCCCATTTTACAGATGAGGAAACTGAGATAGAAGTTAGGTGATTTGCCTAAATTAAACAGCTAATAGATATTGGAGGCTGGATTTGAACTTGGGTCTTTCTGATGCCAGATCCAACACTTTACCCACTGTACTAGCCTGGCTCAACATACAAGGTACAAGTAGGACAGAAGATTTCATCCTGGAAATATGCCATCAGAAGAGGAAGCCGGGCTGTTCTGACAGTAAATGCTCATGTGTAGACAGCTTGAGAGTTTCTTGGTGCCTTTGGAACATTCAATGTCCTAGAGGACCAATTCCTGCAGCACGACCCATGGGAACCTCAATGGATGATTTGTGGGAGGCTAGGAACAAGAAAGCCCATCTTTCAGCACCCATGGCTCAGGAAATGTATCACTTTAGGGAGCTCACAAATCCTCTGAACAAAAGGAAGCTCCAGCTTTCTTATCCTTAATATTTGCACTTCATTGGTTCAATTAATGTGGCCCAAGGCAGTGGTTTGAGAACTTCAGGGGGAGAATTATTTCAATACAAGTTGCAAGACCTCCCTAGACCCCCAGAAGCACTTCCTACCTTGCAGGCAGTTGTGAATCCTAAGGCAAGAGAAATCATTGAACTATAATTAGAATACATATGGATGGGGGAATAATTAGTTCTTTTTCCTCTTCCCTCTAGTGGCTATATTCCAAGTGAACCCTTCGTAGCCTAGTCTACCCTGAGCCCCAACCCCTCAATCGAATGGACCTTAAAGAACAGATCTAAGGTTGTCTTTCAGACCACTTACCTTAGTTAGGAGTATGCCCCAGGAGGGAAAATTGTTGTATCTCTATCTGCTCTGTCTGTTGAATGAACGAATATCTAAAAATTTCAATGGGGGATGAGGCTGGGTATTGGAGTTACCCGGAGTACCCTGAGATTCTGACTTAGGGGACATTGGATGGATCATTGGTCTTTTAGATATATTACTCCTTGTATATCCCCTGCTTAGAAAATAGATGGTAGATAGAGGGAGTGATAGGTGAACTGAGGAATAAAAGGTCACATAGATGGATAAATAGATAGTAGATGGGAAACCACAATGCCTTTGATGAGGGTGTGTCATGTTGGGGGGAGGGATGTCCTGTGTCTATTATCTATTCCAAAATTTTTTAGAGAGACCTTGAGAGATGATAACAAAGAGTGACAGACAAGCAACTAAAACCCAATTTCTGGATCTCTATCTCTATAGATATCTCCATCTCTCTGTAATTTTCTCACAGAGATATATCTGTTTTTTTCTCACTAGCCCTATGAAACACTACATATCTGATCTTGTACATTTAAAAATATTATTATAAGGAGGGATCTATAAACACTAGACCCTGCCCAAGGAATCCAGAACACCCACAAAGCAACTTTGCCCATCAAGGGCAGTCAGTTCACTTGAAGACTACAAGGGAGGGGAAAATCATTGTTGCCCAAAGCGGACCATGCTCCTTTTGGGCGGTACTATTATGGGATGTTTTAATTTAATAATATTGAGTCTAAATTTGCCACTTTGCAATTTCCCTTCTATCATCCCCTGTTTCTTGCTCTGGGAAGTCCAAAGAACTAGTTAACCCCATCAACATGACAGATGAATAAACTGAGGCATCAAGAAAGCAGTGACCTAGGAACATCCATTTAAAATTGAGAAGTGTATTCAAACCCATCATTTTGGAGAATACAAAACTCAGGACCAGAGAGGTGATCCAGCTGGATCACCTTGAGACCAGACCTTGAGACCTAGCTGGGTCTGTAAGGGAAGTGTCAGTTCAGAACTGAAAGGACCTCAGAGGTCATCCTGTCCTGACCCCTCATTTTGTAGAGGGGGACAACTGAGGTCAAGAGATGGGGGGGGGGTAACTCCCTAAGGTCACTTGCATAGTAAGTACCAGGCAAGGGAATCAAGCATTGGTCTTTCAGCACCACTGATGTGGCTTAAGTATGATTGTGTGTGTGTGTGTGTGTGTGTGTGTGTGTGTGTGTGTGTGCAAGATCCTCCTGCTTCAGAAGCCCAAGTAGTAATTCATCCCCTGCCATGCCCGCTGCTCTCCCTTGGGCCTAAGAAATGCCAACAAGGCTGCCTGACTCTTAAAATCCCTCCTCCCATTTCCCACCAGTTCTTTGTTCCCGGCTCCCTCTCTCCAGCCTGAGAAGTTTCCTTTTTCATTTTCACAGTCTCTTGCCCTTTAGGCCAGTTGGATTTTATTGCCTCGACATGGAACCATTTCATTGTAAAGGCCACAAATACAATTTTTTAAACAGACAGAGGGAGGGGGTTAAAGGAGTCCATGCTGGATGCAAAAGCCACTTTGGAAGCCACAGAGGGTTTCTGAGGTTCCTGTCGCCAAGAAATGTGTCCCAGAGAGCTCTTCAGAGGCCTGAGGTCTGCTTTGTGGATGCAAAGAGCTCAAGAGTCTCTTGGCCCCTGAGGTGGGAGAAAAACCTATCTTGGCCAGGTAGGAGTCTGGGAAACAATAACGACTCAAAGAGACAACATGGACTTCAAAGACACCAAGAAATAGAACAACTAAAAAAATAGAAAAGAATCTGAAATGTCTCATTAGAAAAACAGCTGCTCTGGAAAGCAGATGGAGGAAAGAAATGTAAGAATTGTGAGACTTACTGAAAGAGACGGTTCCTTTGTGTCCTCCCCTGTAGGAGATAGTATAGGACAGTGGAAAGGTCAACGATCAAATCCAAGGTCTTGGGTTCAAATCCTGTTAGGGTGATTTTTTTGTGTGACTCAGGGCAAGTCACTTAACTCTGTTTTTGTATGTCTTGGTTTCATCATCTGTGATCTGGAGAAGAAAACAGCAAGCCAGTCTAGTATCTTTGCCAAGAAAATCCCAAATAGGGCCATAAACAACTGGATACCACTGAAGCAACATTTGTGAATCCACACCCAGAACTTTACTTCCTTCGTCACCTAGCTGCTTAGTTACTTAACCATTTGCCTCAGTTTCTTCCATTGTAAAATGGGCATGTTATAACACCCATCTCTCAGGGCAGTTGGGAAGATTAAATGAGCTATCTGTGAAGCACTTAGCCTGGTATCTAGCATATAGTGATGTTTAATAAGTATGTAATAACATTTAATAAACCTTTTCCTTTCTTTCCTTCCTCCCTTTCTTCCTTTCTCTTTCTCTCTCTCTTTCTTTTTCTTTCTTTCTCTCTCTTTCTCTCTTTCATTCCTTCTTTCATTCTCTCTTTTCCTTCCTTCCTTCCTTCCTTCCTTCCTTCCTTCCTTCCTTCCTTCCTTCCTTCCTTCCTTCCTTCCTTCCTTCCTTCCTTCCTTCCTTCCTTCCTTCCTTCCTTCCTTCCTTCTTCTCTTTCAATTGAAAATAATTTCCTCATTGGGATTTCAATGCAGTTATACAAGAAATTTATATTTTAAAAACAATATTACCTATTCTTTCACCTTGAAGTGGAGAGAGCATTTGGCTTTGAAGGAGGAAGAATTAAGTTCAAATGTGGATTCAGACACCAGCTGTTTGACCTTGGACATGTCACTTAACCCCACTTTGTCTCAGTTTTCTCTCTTATAAAATGGAGACAATAAAAGCACTTACCTCATAGGGTTTCTATGAAAATCAAATGAGATATTTATAAAAAATGCTTAGCACAGTGTCTGGCACATAGTAGGTGCTATATAAATGCTTACTTTTTCCACTCTTTCTCACAGTCTGGTTGCCCTCCTCTGGATATTCTCTAGTGTATGATGGAGTTTCCTAAAGTATTCATCCAGAGCTGGAAAGCTCTTTATTTTTAGGAGAAGAGGTAACAGTTAAATTGAAGGCTGCCAGTCATTTTTCATCATTCCAACATTTGAGCCATCATCCCATAGCAGTTGCTCTGTGTGTAATCTAGATGGTGTCTGAGGGGTCTGAGTTCAAATCCTGCCACAGACAAATATCTCTATGCTTCTGTTTCCTCGCCTATAAAATGAGACAATTGGATTTAATGGCCCCTCAAGTCTTTTCCGGCTAAAAATCTATGATTCACAATCCCAGGCTTACCCTATTAATCCCTGGCAAATTTACTCTTGTATTTCTATCCAATTGGAATTGCAAATCATGGAAAACACAATTCATCTGTGAATGCTTCCCTTTCAGCTGAAAAATCCAGGGATAGTCTATCAGGCCTAATTAAAAGGGATATAAAAGATAGAAATACCCCTGCTGGGCCCTAGCGAAAGGCTATTCCCAGAATCCTCTGCTGTACTAAGTATGCACAGGCAATCCAAGACCCTTCGCCAGCTTCCATATTATGGAATATGATCTCTGGCTTGGGAGAAAAGAGACCAGGGCTCCGTGTCTCAGGAAGCAGGCTTTTGTCGGCTCCCCCCTCAGCACCCTCCACTCATGTCCATAAGGTATGTCTTGCCAATGGAGTTCAAACCTTTACATCAGGAAGAGGAAAGACTTGTGAGGAAAAACAAACACATGACATTTCCCCTAAAAAACAAAAAAAGAAAAGAAAACTCAAACCCATAAAAGCAAAAACTCGAAAAGCTCCAGCAGATGTGTGAGCTTTGCTATTTGTGTGTTTATTGTAATGGCGGCTTCCATCCAAGAAAAACATTTCAAGTGGAGATTCAGTCTGATGAAGAAAGACTAAAGGATCAGAAAGAGATAAATCAAAAGAGAAGAAAGGTTGTGTCACATTTTATGTATGCAGATAATTGAAAGAGAAAGAACAAACAGGTAGAGGAGAGCCCAACTTGAATGCATGTGCTAGCTTACTGAGCAGAACACATTTTTAATGAATGGGATTCGGAGACCGTATCAATTACATTTTACAACAGTGGGCCGGTCCATTTCTTTCCTTTTGCTGACCATAACTGAATTGTCACACTATGATTAAAAGCTTTTTCAGTTTAAAATTGTTGAGACACCAACCCGGCCCCATAGTTCCTCAGATAGACGGCATGGATGGCTGGTCCTTTGAGACATTTATCTTGCACAGATGCTGCACTTGGACCAGTGCTGGGCTTAGGATGGGGCAGGAGAAGGAGAGAGAGAGTTAGATTGTTTCTGGAAATTATACAATTTTTTTTTAACGATCTGAGGTTTCAGCTTAAAAAAAAAGCACCCATCTTTTTAAAGAATAATTTTCAGGTTGGTGCTCTATATGGCCACAAGTCATAGAAGACCAAAATCTCTTGGGAATTAAAATTGAGGGTTACCCAGAGTGGGATGGAAAGGTGTCTGGTGGGTGTGAGCAGGCTGAAGCAAGCTATCAATAAAAAAAAAAAAAAAACATTAGAATGTCACTAGAGAGATGAATGACTGGGGTGTAGAGGAGGTTGCCACCAGTCTTGTAAGTGAGAACAAGAGGGAGGACACTTGATGCTCTATAAATACCCATGAAATGTCAAGAGAGCTAGAGGAAGGCTCTTGGTATGCTGAGAGACCTCCATGGAGATTTTATGGGAGAACAAGAATGGGAGTCACTCAGGATGGATAGCTATCCAGCTCTTTGGAAGGAGTAGGAATCTTGTAGGAATCACAACAGCTAAGAGGAATTGAAAGAGGCGTTCTGGTACAGAGGCAAGACCACTGGCTCTGGAGGCTGAGGACCTGAGTTCAAATTCTGCTTTTAATTAATACCTACTCTCTCCTTGCTACTTCTGTGACTTTCTAATCTTTCTCTGTTTTCTCTTCTATAAAATAAGAGGGGTTGGAGTAGATGCTGAGATTCCTCCTTAAACTCCCATTATCCTAATTATATGTATATATAAAATATATATACAAATAAATTTGTGTATATATATTAAATATATAATATATATCAATAAAATATTCATATATAAAATATCTACAAATAAATATATAAAATAATGTATGTTTTTATATATATTATACTCTTAGATACTGATCTACCTTACTCCTTTTAAAAAGTAAATGATAGAAGGATAGTTCAAGTGTTGCTCTGGCACCCACAGTAATAGCAAAATATTTTAGTCTTCAGTGGAAGGTGACTTCCATAACAGATTTAGGGGACAAAATGGACAAAACCCACCCAGGATGAAAAGGCTTAGGTGGGGTACAACCTATACTAGTGGAGGGAGACCCCACTCCTAAGAAAATATAGATCCATTGTCAATTCAGTGTAGCTTAAAAATTCCTTTTATTTCACTAAATATTGGTTAAGTGACTACTCTATGTAAAACCAAGATTCAAAATGAAAAATAAAAGTCTTCCCCCAAAGAAATGACATTCTATTATTGATTGTTGCCCACTAAAAAAATCACCCTTGATGTATGCTTATATTTCATACATTTAGATATAATCTGTTATAATTTATAATCTATGTAAATAGTTTTTGGAATACCCAAATCATAACAACTTTCCCTTCATTTTAGACCTCTTCATCTCATATTCTTTACATTATCTTATATTCACAGAAATCTATCTTCTCACAGAAGACACTGAATCCCCAGCCAACCTCTCCAATATAGGGGATTCTCTTGTACTTTTATACTTGCACTCAGGGCCATAGGACCATAAATTTAGAACTGGAAGTGACCCAAGAGGTCATCAAGCTTGCTTCTCCCATTTTACAAGTTAGGAAACTGAGTCACAAAAAAGTTACATAACTAGTAAGTATATGAAGATTTGAAATTCTTAGTCCACTATGACACATAGTTTCAAGGAGTAGACATACTCATTGATCCTCAATGCTACTTTCAGACTCTCTCCCTGCTGCCATTACTTAAAAAACTCACCTTTAACTACTTGCTATTTGACCATCCAAAATTCAGAACCCTGAAATTCTTCCCTTTAACTGAAAACTATTTTTCTATCCCTAGTGTTTTTAGATTTTATACTTTCTGAGACCTTCCTTTTCCATATAACCCCCTTCTTCATTCCATAGACACCTCCTTTGAATCTGCTTTTCTCCCTTTAAAATTTTGAACCATATAGTTAACAGGTTTAATTTTACATCACCTTTTATCCAAGAATCCTTTGCCTTTTGTCCTATCATTATTCATTCCTTGTCAAAAATCAATTCTGAACTACCCCTACCATCCAGCCACTTTCTCTACTCCGAAGTGCCTTCTGCCAAACAGATAATCTTAACTGAGTCTATTTTAATTGTATTATCTGTTTCATTTGGGTCTTCACTACTGCATGGCGATCTTATGGTCATAGGGTCATAATAGAAATGGTAACTATTATAGAGATCATCTCTTTCAACATGCTTATTTTGCAGATAAGAAGATGGAAACCTAGAGAATTGTCCTTTTCCTCATCCCTGATTGGCTCTCTGTTATGTACTCCACATGGGCTTTGCAGCAGGGTGAAGGGGAAATATAAAACAGAAAATGAGACAAAACAGAAAAAGGAGAATGATACTGTCTCTAGAGATGAGGTCAGAGATATAAGAAAGACTCTAGGTGGGACGATGGCAAGCTTCTCTTTCTTGGGTGGGACATCATCTCCACACTCCTCTGGTCTGCAATGAGACAAATGGGATGAGAAAGTACAAATTCAGATCAACAAGCACTTATTATGTGCCTGCTGTGTGCCAGACTTCTTGCTACATGCTGGTAGTGACAGGACTATGAACAGAGAATCACTGACCATTGAAAGCTCCCATTTGCACTTGATCTTAAGTCCATCATTCATGGATCCTGGGTTATGAATCCCTGAGTTTTTATCTGAAGCCCTACTGGCAAGGAATACAAATATCAATTAGGAACTTTCCTATATTATCCATTTTGATTGAGGGAATAATCAGAATATTAAACAAACTGAGCTAAGTATTTCCCCAAACTCCTGTGTTTGGAACAGCTAATATATTCTCTGGATACTGCCTGGATCTGTGAAATTCTGTGGGCATGGAACTGAGTGGCAGATGTATTATTATGTATTATATAATTTATTACTTTCCTTATCCTTATGTCGGGAGATAAGACACTGTATATAGTTTAGCATATTTCATCTAATCCTGTGATGAAGAAACACCATTATGCCAAGGTCATGTGACGAGGGTTTAGTGAAATATAGATAAAGCAAGTAACTGGACAGGATTTTCTATAGGTGGGGGTTTGAGCACTTAACAGACTTTGGCTTTATTGGTAAAATAATCTATATAAGGAGAGAAAAGAGTTAGTCACTGAAGCTATTTTATTTTAAGGAATGACCTGTTTTGTGAGATAGTGAGATCTTTGCAGCTGGAGTTCTTCAAGTGGAGGCTGGATGTCCACTTGTTTGGAAGGTTGAAGGAGATTTTCATGTTTCATTGCATGATTTCAGGGAATGACCTTTGAAGTTTCTTCTGTCCTTGAAATTCTGATTCTGTTTTGAGAAAGAGCTAAAAATATGGGAGAAGAATCATGTTCTAAAATTTGAAGGTACCACATGTACATACATATTGTACATAACCATATGTACACATATATGTCTTTATATGTGTATGTATGTATGTATGTATGTGTGTGTGTATATATATATACAGACAGAACCTTTGATTCTATCATCATCATGGAAGTCCTGATAAGAAACTCCTCTGCTAATTCAGAGTGAAACCTTCTCGGTGACTCTAGTCTTTGAGAATTGTCTGGGGCCACTGAGAGGTGACTACCTCTGGATACCGTAGACAATATGTGTTGGAAGAAAGATTTGAATCCAGGTCTTCTCTATTTCATGTTTAATTCTATTATGCGGTACTGACTCTTTCTGGTTATTATTATCTTCACATTATAGATTTAAAAAAAAACAGGCTAAGAAGGTTTAATACTTGCCCAGGTTCTAGAATTAGTAAATGTTCCATGCAGTCATGGGCAGCAAGGCGGCACAGTGGATACAGTGCTGGACCTGGAGTCAAGAAAAGCTGAATTCAAATCCAGTTTCAGATACGGCAAGTCACTTCACTGCTTGCTTCAGTTTCCCCATCTGTAAAATGAGCTGGAGAAGGAAATGGCAAACCCCTGTGTGACTCTGGGCAAATCACTTCATTTTGTTTGCCTCAGTTTCCCCATCTGTAAAATGAGCTGGAGAAGGAAATGGCAAATCCCTAACTGTGTGACCCTGGGCAAGTCACTTCACTCAGGTTTGCCCCTGTTTCCCCATTTGTAAAATGAGCTGGAGAAGGGAATGGCAAACTGCTCCAGTGTCTTTGCCAGGTAAACTCCAAATGGGATCGTGAAGAGTTGGACATGGCTGATCAACAATCTTATCTGCTTTTCACTACACAATCTGTATCCTCACTGCCAAGCCCCCTCAATCCCACATTCACACTTGCCTATATGCATCATTATGCTGTGATTTGTTTTCTTTTTCAAAGAGTACTGAGTTATTTCAGATTTAAAGGGCTCTGATTTGGCTGTTAGCGGGCTCTCTGTCTTGGCAGGGCTCTTGATACTTCTGAAAATCTGACATCCTTCCTGGCCCCACCATCTGATTGCACGTGGTTCTCCGGGGATTAAAAATTAGCAGCCTGCTGTCTGAAATGTTTATGAAAACAGCTAAATTTAGGCCCTCCCAAATTTCGGGAACCTCAGACATTCTAGAGGCTACAGGCTGTTGACATCTCCCCAGTGTCTGTTCAATAATGAAGCTCCTTCTCCCCAGGACCCTTTTAAAGGCATTTAAAGTTTTCCTCTGAAGCTGTTTGATTTCTTGTTAATTGACTGAATGAAGTCAGGATTCCTTTCAACTCCACCACTCGGCATTTCTCGCTGGTGGGGCCTGTTTCGCAACGGCTTTGGAAGGACGTGACTGATTTTGATCAAATCCCAGCCTCTCTAAAGGGTATCTTTGGGTTTGATCTGTGACTTAGGCCCGTGTTCTTGAAGGAAACAACAACGACAACAAAAGGGGGTTAAACATCCTCCAAGGAGTTCCTTTCTCTGAACCTTCGATAAGACTTAGAGCTGGGACATAGATTTAGGGCTGGGTCTCCATCTCGGAAGCCACCTAATTTACTCTTTCTTATCTATCCATCTACTTATTTATTTATTACAGTGAGGGAAACTGAAACTAGGAGAGCTTCCCACAGCTTTAAGCCATGGTAGAACCTGGATTTGACCCTGGGTCTTCTGACTCCCAGTCCAGCAATCCTAGCAGTGGTTCTCAAAGTTATGGTCTAGAGAATCCTGGGGATCTCTGAAACCCTATTAGAAGGTCTACAAATTCAAAAATAGTTTTTATTTCCAATATGGTAAATGTGTATAAATATAATCCAGATAAACAAAAACTCTTTGGAGAGATCCTCAATAATTTTTAATAGAATAAAGATACTGAAAACAAAAGTTTGAGAACCACTGGCACAGAGGATTGGAAGAAGCAAAGATGGCCGTCATTGCTATTGGACAGAGAGCTGCGGGTGATCCCGGGGGCTTTCTAGGATGGTTTTCTCACTTTGCAGACAAGGAAACTGAGGCCTGCAAGTAAAATGACTAGCTAGGGTCACACAGGAAAGAAACAGTGGATTTGGCATTCTGGTACAAAATACATTCAAATCCTCCCTCTGATTTGAGGAGAAAGGAAAGGGATTGTGTGCAAGCATGCATGCATGTGTTTTATGTATGTCTGTGGGTTTATATATGTATTTATGTATGTATAGGCTAGCTAGGCACCCAGGTGAGAGAGTAGGTAGAGCCCTGGGGTTGGAATCAGGAAGACTCATCTTTTTGAGTTCAAATGTAGCCTCAGGAACTTGCTAGAGGGTGATTCTGAGCAAGTCACTTAACTGCCTCAGTTTCCTCACCTGTAAAATGAAGAAGGAAATGACAAATTGCTGCACTCTCTCTGCCAAGAAAACCCCAAATGGGATCACAAAGAGTTCACTATGATTGAAACAACCAAACAACAGCAAAATGTGTGTGTGTGTGTGTGTTTGTGTGTGAGCGCTCATGTATATCACCAACTATCAGCTATCTACTGATAGCTAGGAGTATCAGTATTCCCAGCTGAGTACTGATGGGAAAGAAAGAAAAAGGAAGGCAGGAAGGAAGGAAAGAAGGAAGGAAGGATGTTTTATTTTTTTGTTTTATTAATTTATCTTTTTTTTTTAGTTTAAAAAGAAAGAAAATGGAAAAAAATTCAGTTAAAATATCAGAAGTACCCAGAGGCAGAACTCTTTTCCCAGTGATTGGGATGCTGAATTTTTCCTCTTGCCTCTGGGCAAGCCCCAGTTCAGTCTTTAAAAGGTTAGTTTGTTTGTCAACAGACAGCTTTCAAGCTACATTTCTTTGCCAATTCTGCCAAACTCAGCAAAGGCTCCTAATGAGCTGCTGGGTTAGTCATTCTGGGATGAGATCTGCTTCGGGCTTCGACATTCATCATCTGATGCAGATGAGATTCATTTCCCCCCATTTTCAGCCTAGATTAACAACAGAACCTTTGGCAGACAGAGGCGCTTGTGATCAGGCAGTCAATGAGTGTTTACTAAGAACTCACACCTGTCCTAGGTTCAGGGTTACCATTTTCTCTTCACCAAAAGGTTACATTTGAATAGAGAGAGAGACATACTTATCAGGGAGTGAGAAATTAGGAAGAATATTCTTTGTTTCTTCCCTTTCCCTTTCCCTTTCTTTCCTTTCTTTTCCTTTCCTTTCCCTTTCTTTCTTTCCTTTTTTTTTTTTCATCAAGTGCTTACCATGGGCCATGTTCTGTGTTAAGGGGACAGAGATAAAAAGGTAAGCAGAAACATATCCCCCGACTCAAGCAGCTCACCTGTGCAAGTCAACAGACAAAATACTGTACCTCTAGTATAAATACAGGATAAATGGAAGAGAAGACAAAAGAAGAAGAGGGGTGATCTGTAGAAAGTGATATTTTGATTGAGTCCTGGAGGAAGCCAGGAAAGTTGGGAAGCAGAGGTGAGGAAGGAGAGCATTCTGGGCATGGGGGACAATGATAGCCAGTATAATGACAAAGAAAGGGTGGAAAATAAACTCTTTCCCAAGAGGGTAGATGTAAACCTCCCTCCCCACCCCACTCCCACACACATAAACATGCTCATACTCATTCCCTTTGCTCTGGCAAGGTTCCCTTTGAAGCTTGCAGAAAGATTTCTGTTCTTTGTCTTGGAGGGCAGGAATTGGCCTTTCCCTGCTGCCACTGGCCAAAGAATTCTAAATCAGGAAAATGCTCGTTATCTTGCAGTGGTGATCCAGGCCTGGGCTGGAGAGGCCCTTTTCCGGACCCAGCCCATGCCCAGGGGAGCCCCCTGGTCTCGTGTTCTCCTCCTTCAGGTCATGTAAACAGAAGAGTGACCATTTTGAGTCAGATTCCTCCTTGGCCTTAAAAACAGTCAAGGATAACAATAGGCAAAATTCTCTGACTGGGGAGATGTCTCTTTCTGCCCTCCCATCTTCCTCTTCTTCCCCCACCTTATCCTGGGGTGGGGCAGTTTTGGAGCTCCAAATTTTGAGTGTGATCCTATGTCCAAAGCTCCATGTTACTGAGGGTAGACAGCACTGACCCTGTTGGATCAGGGGACCAAACGGGCTTTGGCTGGCCATGAATCTTGGCTCTGGTTCAGAGGAATGTTGAATTCAACTACGTCTGATCCCATTGACTCAAAGAGGCTGGGACCGATACCTAAAATTCAAGGGTCATATTCTTAATTCCTGTCCCTTCTGAAGCAAAAATACCTGAAAGAGGCCCTGGTCATTTGAATTTAATTTGTGATTCTACAGAATGATAGCAAGAAGCCTTTATTAAATACTTATTATATATTAGACACTATGCCAAGTTTCAAGAAAACAAAGAAAAGCCAAAACAAAAGAGGTTTCGGTACTTGGAGAGTTCACGTTCAAGTGGAAAAGAGAACATGACTTTAGACTTTAATGCCAGAGCTCAGAGGGAGCTTAGAAATGGAACATCAGAGCTGGGAGGGCCTTTAGAACCCAGGATGTCAGAGCTGGGAGGGCCCTTAGAACTCAGGATGTTAGAGCTGGGAGGGCCCTTAGAACTCAGAATATCAGAGCTGGGAAGGATCTTAGAAATGAGTTCATACAATTTTCTCATTTTTACAGGAAAAGAAACTGAGACTCAAAGATAGACCATTACTTGACAGAGATCATTCAGAAAATTAGTAGCAGAAGCAGCACTATACCTGAGGCATCCTGACACCAGTTTTGTTTTCTTCTATCCTATCCAGTCCCATCCCCTTTCTCTAATCCTTCCCTCTATTAAGTGACAGGAAAAAGAACTCAGCTGAGTACCCTTCCTGTCCTTCTCTTGCCCCTCCTTTTGGTCTCTATTCCTTTCCTGACCTGGAACTAAGGGGCTTCTTTGGCTTTGTTCTTATTTATACATCTGGTCATAACTTTTCCTCAAGAGAAAATAATGATAAATCCTTTCCCAGCCTCTCACCAGGTTTTTAAGCCAGTACATTTTCTATTGTTACATAAAGAATCAGATTCATGTCATTGGTAAAGAACTTATTGCTCTTTTAGCTATGACCTTAGAGGTCTCCTTTTACAAAGGAGGAAACCGAGTCTTAGAATTGAAATAACTTTTTCAAATCATTCCATTGTGCTTGATCCAGGCCTTATCCCTTCTGCCCACCTTTGACTCCCTACATCTTTACAAAGGTGGAGAATCATTGACTTTTTTTGAAATGTTGATTAGTGAATGCTAAAAAAAATTTCCTTCTTTGTTATAAAGGAGCCTTCTCTAAGATGAACATGGTTTGAAATACAGATAATTTCAAAAACAAGAAAGATGAATAAAAATGTATTAAAAATTAGGAAAAATATCTAAGTTTTTCTCATTTGTGTCAGTAGCTCCCAAATACCTTTTATCCAATTTTGGTTTTCCATATAAGATTCACTTTTTGTTGGTGACATTCATTCTTATCAATCTCTCCTTGAGTCAAGTTTAAATGCTGGAGAGTCAGTCACAGAGAATCTCTAGTTCTTGGTGAGGAAAGAGACATGTCTAGCTAATCCTTCAGCGGAAGAGAGGGGACATTGTTCTCACCCATTGATACCTCCAACCTCCTTTTTGCCAAGTATGAGCAAAATGCAGATGAGGCTGAACCCTGAGACTCTGGGCACCTCCCCAAGCCAGCTGTGATTGGCTCCATGGCTGCCTGAAGGATGAGGGGCAAGATTCCCAAGGCTGTGAAGAAGCCAGATCACCACAAATCCCATTCTTGCAGGTTGGTTGGTCTGTCAAGCTGTTTCTCCATCACTGACTGGAACTTTTAAAACTCTGCAGAAAGACTAGGAAAACTGAACTTCTCCATTGAGGAGAAACAGCTGAATCTTCTCAGTTAAGCCTATTGTAGGTGGCTATTGTTTTAAGAACCCTGTATGTGTGTGTATGAACACACGTGTGTACACAGGTACAAGAGGCTCCAAGCACTGTGAGTTGGCTAAGGGTTGCGTTTTCATAGATATATATTTAATCCTCCTTTACCATGAGAACTCTGTCTAACACCAGCAGAATGGCAGATTCCAGGTCTCAGCTTGGAGTAGCTAAGACCTAGGCCTCTGGCTCCTGACATTAAAGATCTTACCTCGGATGAGTCACTTAGGTAGCAAGGCCCCCAAATGAATAGAATGCTGTCCCTGGAGTTACAAAGAACTGAATTAAGATGTGGCCTCTAACACTTACTGTTTGGGGAGAAATGACTTTAACCACTGTCTGCCTCAGTTTGCTTATCTGTAAAATATGATTAATAATAGCAAAGTTGTAAGGACCAAATGAGATAATATTTGTATAGCACTTTGCCAAAAAGTATTGTGTAAACAACTAGTGTAAAGACTAGTTATTATTATTATTATTATTATAGTTACAACTACTACTGCTGCTAGTATTCTGTTACTGTTGCTGCTGCTGCTACTTCTCTTTCAGTACCCTGGATCACTCTAAAATTATAAATTGCAGAGAAGGGCTGACCTGTATTGTAAATGGAGTTCCTTACCTTTACTTCCCTATAAGTTCAGTTAAAAATAGAAGGAAGGAAGGAAGGAAGGAAGAAAGGAATGAAAATAGGAAAGAAGGAAGAGATGAAGGAAGAAAGGGAGGAAGGAAGAGAGGAAGGAAGGAAGGAAGGGAGAAAGGAAGGAAGGAAGGGAGAAAGGAAGGAAGGAAGGGAGAAAGGAAGAAAGGAAGGGAGGGAAGAAGGGAGGAAGGAGGGAGGGAGAGGCAGATTATTATTTAATAAAGAAAGAAAGTCATGTCTGTGTGTATTTTTGTTCCATCTATAGATGAGTTATCCTCTGTTGCTGCTCATGTATCCAGGCTGACTTATAGTTTATTACTAAATTGGAAGAACTTCAATGATGCTTTTTGAGCCGAATCTGGAAACTTGCTGAGAATTAGGGAAGCCCGAATTTTGGCCCCTTTGTTTTCCACTTGCTCACTTTCTACACTTAGTTTCTGATGAGTGGCCAGGGTTTTCACCAATTTGGAACTGAAAGGGAGCTCATAATAACTGGTCTGACCTTTCCACTTCACAAATGAGGAAACTGAGTCCTAGAGAAGCCGAATGATGCTCAAAGTCAAAGGTAGCAAGTGACAGAGGCAGGATTCTAAATGAGGTTCTCTGAACCCCAAGCCAGTTTGACTTACCTCATGGGAGGAAGAGCTTTCTGGAAATTCTATGGGGTTAGAGCTCAGGAGCACAGGTTAACATGGAGACATTTTTTGAAGAGGAAACTATGGAAAATTTTCCTGATCTGGGCTTTAGTCGTTTCTAAATGAAAGCCTGTCAGAATGATAGCCCTGTTACAGGGGGTCTTAGTGCAGCTGTGGGAGTGGAATGGGCTTCCATGGTCTCCTTAAAGGACTGGGAGTGCTCCATCGATGGCCAGTCTTGCCCCACCTACCATAGCCTGGTCCCTGAGGGAGGTAAAGCACAATAGCTCTCCCTTTAATTAATTTTTTCTTTCTTCTCCTCCTCTTTCCATCCATTTTCCATTTCTTTTCTTCCTCCTCCTTTCTTTCTCCTTCCTTTAATCTTTCTCTCTCCTTACTGCCTATGTTGGCAACAGTGACTCTAGTCCAGGCAGGGTGAGACTTGGGTTAGTGGTTTCTCATCTGGCAAAATTCAAATAAAAATACTTGTCAGTATAGTGTAATGGGAAGAGTGCAAGAAGACTAATTTGTTCATCTGTAAAAGGGGAATGGTCATATCTCTAGTTCCTCTCTTGAAGGGTGATTGATGAGGTACCAATGAGATCATGTCTATAAAGGACTTTGCAAACTTGGAAGTATTGTGAAAATGCCAATTATTGTTATTTAGTCTCACTCTAGTCATACATAGTTCACAATCAAGTGGTGAATAAATGCTCTTAGTCTCAATTTCTTCCTCTGTCAAATAGAAATAATAATAATAATGATACTTGATTCACAATATTAGAATGGGCATGTTGTATTAGAATGAACATGTGGGATCAGTTGTGGTTATTCAGTTAGTAAGTGATGAAATTCAGGTTAGAAACCAGCTGTTCTGACTTTCTGTCCACTTTGTCTCTCTTCCATCGCTGTATATCTCTCTCTGTCTCTTTCTATTCTCCATCTCTTTCTGTCTCTGACTCTCTCATTGCAGATATTTACCCCTAATTCTTCCCACTCCTTTTGAACCTTCAATAATAATGCATTATGCCATTTATTTTCTCAAATATTTTTATTAAGGCTTTTTATCTTCAAAAGATATGCATGAATAATTTTCAACATTGACTTTTGTGTTCCAAATTTTCCCTTCCTTCCCCCCATCCCCTCCCCTAGATGGCAAGTAATTCAATATATGTTGAACATGTTAAAATATATGTATGCATATCTATAAAATGATCTTGCTACACAAGAAAAATCAGATCCAAAAGGGAAAAATTGAGAAAGCAAACAAAATACAAGCAAACAACAACAAAAAGAATGAAAATGCTATGTTGTGATTCACCCTCAGTTCTTGCAGTCCTCTCTTCGGATATAGATGGCTCTCTTCATCATAAGATCATTGGAATTGGTCTGAATCATCTCACTGTTGAAAAGAGTCACATTCTTTGGAATTAATCATCATGTAATTTTCTTGTTGCTGTGTATAATGATCTCCTGTGAACCTCCCTTTTCAACAAAGACATTGATGATACAAGATGATATTTTTCAATAAGAAATTATTCATTTTTTTATTCCTGCCATGTGCCTAGTTCTTTGTGACCACATTTGGGATTTTTCTTGGCAAAGATACTGGAGTAGTTTGCCACTTCCTTTTCTAGTTCATTTTACAAGTGAGGAAACTGAGGTAAACAGGACTCTCCTATGACATCCAAGACCAAAGATCCAGTCATTGACCACTACTTCCATATTTGTATTATCTCCCCTTGAGGCCTTTGAGACATATATATATATATATGCTTATTTATTATACTCTTGACATATATATATATATATATATGTCAAGAGTATAATAAATACTTATTGTTTGACTGACTTAGAAAAGAGAGTCTAGATAGGTGATACCAACAGACCTCATAGCCATTTCTGATATCGTATGACAAATTTCACATCCATATTCCTTTCTTTGTGGAGAAAAAGAAGTTAAACTTAACCATCTGGTTTTGGAGGCCAAAATTGGTCATTTAATTAATTAGATTTTTAGACTGCATCAAGTGTTCTAATTTAATAATTAGAATTTACAAAGAGCTTTAAATATTTCAAAATACTTCTATGTTATTCTATTTGATCCCTACAACAACTCTGTGAAATAAGTGCTGTTATCATCCCCATTCTGCTAATGAGGAGACTGAGCCACAAAGAGATTAAATGACTTGCTGAGTTCCAGGAAGAATACGAACTAGGATTTGAACTCAGATTTTCTGGTCCAGTACTCTATCCACTATGTGCCATTGACTCTGATATGGCCATTTTATGTGCTCTTTTGACTCTGGTGACTTTGTTCCACATCAGTTTTATAGGAGTCTTCCCAACTTTCTCTGAATTGTTTCTATTTCCCACGCCTTATGACACAATAGTATCTCAGCTCTTCACATTGTCCAGATTTTACGAAAGGTGTGAGATTAACTCCCCCAAATGGCTCCAATTAAACTCAAAATGGCGGCCCCATCCTATGGAAACCTCACACCATTTACACTCCCCCCTCCTTTTGGTGTTCTGAGAGCATGTGCCGGGTCTGGCTCCCAGAAACAATAAATCGAATTCTGGGTGTGTGTGTGAACCAAACGGGGGCCTTTTCACTTAACCCACAACAAAGGCCCACATGGCCTCTGAACTCCCGAATCTATTCTCTCCCAGAAATCTATCCTTTTCAGTCTGTGCTCTTAGCTTTCCCTGGGAGTTATCACTCAGGGCCCTGGTTCTATCTCTGGCAAGGGATTTGAAAAGCTCTCATTTGTATGTTAATAGGACCCAGGCCTGTGAAGAGATGGTATCACCTAACAAGGCAATATTAACCTATTGTTAGAACCTGTGTCTGGGAAGAGATGATTCCGCTTTTCTATTAGGGCTATGGAGAGGCACCCTGGTGGGTGTGATTAGGCTGTATCATATATAAACAGGGAATTAAGAAGGAGAAGCAAAATAAAGGCTATTATCAAAGAAATATACAAGTTAGAAAAAAACTGGGTCTGGTTTCAACAAGGGAAAGAGTCTTTGAAGTCAAAGGACCTTAGTTTGAATTGTAGATTTACCACCTGCCACCTGTGGTATTTTGCCAAAGGACTTCCCTTCTCTGGGCCTCAGTTTACTCTTCTGTAAAACAAGGAGAGATGGCCTTTATATTCCCTTCTTGTTCTCTGTCAATGATCCCATCATTCTGCTATAATTCCACAGATGTGTTACGGAAAGCCCTTCACATCTGCCCCTTGCTGGTTCTCTATCAAATCTATAATTAGCAACCCTGGCCTGCTTATTGCTTGTTCCTCAGAAAACTGTGCCTTTGCAAAGACTCTCCTCCATGTCTGGAGCACTCTGTTTCCTCACTTAAATTTCTCTGGCTTCCTTCAAGACTCATCCTGCCTTCTACAAGAGTCCTTTCCCAGCACTGAGATGAACTTTCATTTATTCTGTTTGCTTGTTGTCTCCCTCAAAAATCTGTGAATTTTTCAAGTAAAAGGACTGTTTATTTGGTATATAGCACTGTAATACATATCTAATAAATATGTGTTCACTGGCTGATATCCATTGTCCCCAAAGAGGAATATAACACATAGTAACCTTGTTCTGTTTTGCTATCATTAAGTAAATTGGCTGGGGTTGCATTTATTTTTAAATTTTATGTTACTTTTCAATAAGAAATTATTTATTTTTTTCTCCTTGCCATGTTGTTGTTCAGTTGCTCCTCATTCTTTGTGGTCCCATTTGGAGTTTTTCTTGGCAAAGATACTGGAATGGTTTACTATTTCCTTCTCTAGTTCTTTTTACAAGTGAGGAAATTGAGGTAAATAGGATAAAGGGACTTACCCAGGATCACATGGCCACTAAGGGACTGAGATAAGATTCAAACTCAGGAGGCTGAGTCTTTCTAATGTTAGAGCCTGGTACTCTATCCATTGTACTCTCTCACTTTTTGTCTCTCTGCCATGTTCTGTTCAAGTTGAAAACAATCAAAAAGACCCTCCCCAATTTATTGTTAATAAAAATTAACAAACACCAAACTCTTGTAATAAATAGTCATAGTTGGTGCAATGGTTAGAGCAACAGCCCTGAAGTCAAGAGGACCTGAGTTTGAATCTAGCCTCAGATACTTAACATTTCCTAGCTGAATGACCCTGGGCAAGTCACTTAACCCCAATTGCCTCAACAAAAACAAACAAACAAATAAATAGGAAAACAAATTGTCCATGTCCAAAAATGTATGTCTCATTCTGTACCTTTAATCTATCACCTCTATGTAAATAACCTAGGTCATCAAGCTTCTAGAATCATAATTGGCCATTGTATTGATCAGAAAAGTTATTTGTCAGTGAAATTTGTTTTTGATAACTCTTTCTCTTGGTTCTCCTTATTTCATTCTACATCAGTTCATCATACAAGTCTTTTTGGGTTTCTCTAAAGCCATTTTTTTTTGTTTCTTATAGTGCAATAATAATAATATATAGTATTCATAAATCATAGTTTATTCAGATGAGTCTCAATTGATGAATATCCTCTTGCCATTACCAAGAAAAACGTTATAAATATTTTAGAACATAGAAGGCTTTTTTGTCTTTTATTTCTTTGGAGTATATGCCTTGTAGTGGTATTGAGGAGTCAAAGTATATGCACAGTTTACTGAGTTTTGTGATATAGTTTCAAAAGCAGAATCATCTCTTCCCAACTCCACCAAAAGTGCATTAATAAGTGTTTTTTTTTTTTTTCTGTAGCTCCTCCGATATCGATCATTTTCCTTTATTGGCAATTTTATCAATCTAAAAAGTATGAGATCGTACCTCAATGTTTCCTTAATTTATATTGTCCTAATTATTAGTGATCCAAGATGTTTCTTCATATGATTATTCTTAGCTTAGGTGTTTTGCTTGAGAACTGTCTGTTCCTATCTTTTGATATCTTATCAGCTGGGAAATGTTAACTATTATTATAAATCTGAATCAATTCCTTATATTTCTCAGAAATTAAACCTTTATCAAGAAGCCTCTTGGTTTCCTTCAAGTCCTAAGTAAAATCCCACCTTCGAAAAGAAGCTTTTCTTATCCTTTAATGTTAGTAGTGCCTTTCCTCTGTTAACTGTTTTTAACATTCCCTGTATGAATTTGTACATAGTTCTTTTCGTATTATCTCCCCAATTTTGTTCTGAGCTTCTTAAACAAGGGGCTATCATTAGTCTTTCTCTCTGTCTCTACCTCTTAGTACATTGCCTGACATGTAGTGGATGCTCAATAATTTTTTTTGACTGATTAACAGTTTTATACAGACTGGTCCTACTTCTGCATTGCTAGTTACAGAATGGAAAGAAATGAAAAAAGAATGTGCTAAGAATTATACAATTTTTATATCATCTAATAACTAGTTATACTCTAAAATTGGGATTCTTGTTCCATGGCAATGACATGGAGGAACTGAATTGTATCATTCTTGACATTCTCACTCTCAGAAAAAAAAGATGCAGTTAAATGGAACAAAAAGACAGATTTTCCATGGAGAGGACAGAATTGGTGGAGTTGATTTTATTGGGCTTCCAAAGGTAACAAGAAGCATCATTTCATGAGACATTTGTTCTAATATTGCAGTGCTTGTGATATCTGTCACAGGAGTAGCATGAAAATAATTGTAGCTTTTTCTTAGTATATATTTTAGAGGACAAATGTAAATAAATACAACAAAGAAATTGTGCAAAGAAGCTCTATTTTAAACCAATTTGTACTATACTTCAATGTAAAGATGGGACCAAGTAAGGATGATAAGAAATCTATTGGAAAACATGGATCAAGAATGAGAGGGGCCAGAGATTTTTTTTTTGACCACATAGAGTCTTGAGAAAGAAATCTTTCTCAAAATAAAGAATCAGAAAGCACTGGAACAAATAATACCACCAGGGAAAAAAGGAATTGATTATATGCTTATAAAGAGGAAATGACTCATCATTTATGTAGGAGTCATTCATGAATCAGCTGTTGTATATAGTGAGACCATACAATCATTGTAGAAGCAAAAAACAAAATTAGTAAAAAGCTAAGAGAGAGAGAGAGGGAGAGAAATACACACACACACACATATACACAAAGGGAAAGGACAGACAGACATGTATCTGTCAATGTGTGAGTGTGTGTGTAGGGGAGATTAATACAATCACACAAGGATCTGATCCTTCACCTGAATTCTAGAATATAATAAACAAATAGTAGACTGTTAAGGTATTTGCCTACAACCCCACAAAAATGTCATCAAACATCAGACATATAGGTTATAAAGTATAAGTTTTGTCCCTGATTACTTTATCAAGTATCTATCTCTAATTGGCTTAAGAAAAAAATAATATAAATTTGAGTTTGTTTGAATCAATCATATCTCTTAGATCCATATATTAAAAAGTAGGAAGTGAGCTCAGGAGTTATTCAGAGTTCCAGTTTTGAAGTGTGTCAATTTGGGAGTTAGAACCAGAAGCAGAAAAAAAGCCAGGTCCTTGAGTAGAGAAATTGCTTGTGAGGGGGACAAAGGGGAATTTTAACCTCCCTCCATCCCTTTTCCAAATTCTTATTGATCATGTTATCATAGATCAAGATCATAGATCTTATTGATCATATCTCCCGAACCAGGAGAAGGCAATGTATTCTAGGACATATGATGAAGAAACATGGCTGTAGAAAAATATTCAGAAGCTGCTTCAAGGAGTATGACCCCTTTGCACTTGAATTCAGTAAAAGATTTATCTTTTGCTTTACATGGAATCTCACATGAATGCCTCACTACCATGGTACTCTAAATTTTAATTTACTCTAACTATAGATGTTATATATATATATATATATATATATATATATATATATATATATATATTTGTGAGAGAATATGCCCCAGGATTTGGGAGGCAATATTTTATACCAACTTCTTCTTTCTATGTCAATTGTTTCAATTCCTTTGATAAGAACTGAGGTTTTTTGGCTATTTGTTAATGGACAGTACTCATAAGTTGTAGTAGTAGGAGGAAGAGGAGGAGGAAGAGAATGAGAGTAGGAGAAGAAGCACTCACAACTTTACTTATTAAATTAGAAAATAAGTCATAGTTTCTAATTTGAGGATTTGAAGTGCTAGTTGGAATAAGAGTCCATAGGATGTGTTACAAAAGAATAACAACAACAATAATAATATATGTATATATAGTTTATAATTGAAATAACTCCATCCTAACTTATTTAATCAAGTTATTGATGATGGAAAAAATAAGATAGATGGAAAAAGGGCACATTACAATTCTTTCACATGAAAGTTTAACCAATGGAAATAAAATGCCATCATGAGCTCAAAAGAGCCTTAAAAACTTCCTTACAGAGGAAATACTTGGCTTATTTGCCAATGAGAAAGATATGGAACCCAAGGGCAATGACAACTTAAAAATAGAATAATATTTTGTAAGATCTTCTAGGAAAGATAATGCAAGATTAAGAGCACTATCACTTGATTAAATAAAGGCTATGGAGAGTAAAACCAGTCCAAAGAAAAGTTGCCAATAGACTTAACTAAGCAATATCATTCCAAGAGAATTTAAGGATGAAAATGGAAGAAGGATATAAACAGAATGATAATGAAAAAATATTTGCAAAGACATTTTATCATTCTTTTTTCTTTTTATTTATTTGTTTAACACATATTGCTTTATGAATCATATTGGGAGAGAAAAATCAGAGTAAAAGGGAAAAACTATAGGAGAAATAAAAAAAAAAAACAGAAAAAAGAAGTGAACATAGCATGTGTTGATTTACATTGTCTCCTTAGTTCTTTTTCTGGCTGTAGATGGCATTTTCTGTCCAAAGTCTATTGGGATAGCATTGGATCACTGAACCACTGAGAAGAACCAAGTCTTTCATAATTGATCATCACACATTTTTGCTGTTATTGTGTACAATGTGTTCCTGGCTCAGCTTGTTTCACTCAGTATCATTTCATGTAAATCTTTCTAGTCCTTTCTAAAATCAGCTTGCTCATCATTTTTATAGAACAATAATATTCCATTATCTGCACATACCACAATTTGTTTAGTCATTCCCCAACTGATGCGCATCTACTCATTTTCCAATTCTTTGCTACCACAAAAGAGCTGGACAAATATTTTTGCACATGTAGGTTCTTTTCCCTCCTTTATGATTTCCTTGGGATACAGATCCAGTAATATTATCACTCCTTTTTCATTTTCAAGGTTTGTGCAACCATCAAACTTATATTCAATATAATGGACTCAGATTTCCTTGTTGAATAGATAGAAATGTCACTATTATGAGTATGGTGGAGGAACAAACATTTATTAAATGTCTGTTGTGTATATTGTGCTACAACTGCTATCTCATTTATTCTGAAAAGGACAAAGAGAAGGAAAGCAGATAAATTACACCAGGTATTTCTAAATGAGTTATCTTATAGGAGGCAGAATTCTTAGATAATTGAAAGATCAGTTCACAAGAGGAATCATGTTGAGGGATCATTTTTTCCTTGTAGAAGGAAAATATTACAAAAGTGTGTGTGTGTGTGTGTGTGTGTGTGTAAAATCTTTTAATTCAATACCATGAAAAGGCAATTCAACTATCCCGAGTCCTACTTTTCTGTCTATATAAATTTTGAATGACAATAATTTATACATATATCCAAAAATTCCTCAGTTAAAAGTGCTAATGGAAAAGATACAGGTTTCCCAATAAACTGTGTATATTCCACGGTAAACCATTTCTACCATACTGATTGCAAGATGCAGAATATAAAATTCTACGGTTTTATTGCTACGGTTTGTTATTTTTTAATCTGTAGAATAAAGTCTTTCTTCCAACAAAGTATCTCCCATAAATGTCAAAATTGTCTAAGATTTTGCAAAATAAACAGAGATAAGTTTGTATAAACATTCAATCAATTAATAGACAAACAATATCAAGCAGAGCATCCAATAGGGGGATTCTTATTCATCAGTGGAATTTGACATTATCTTAGAAGAGACTCAAAATGGATACCAAGTAAAAGAGGGATTTCTTATGGAGAGTGATAGTTTAGAGATATCTGTGTTTCAGAATGCTATGTTATTTAAGTGTATCAAGACCCAGAATATTGTAGAGTCTCCTGGATAACATTTTCAACTACTCAAAAGAATTTGACTTAAGTATCCACATAGGAAAAAAGGTGTAGATGAAGAATTCCTTTTTTTTTTTCAAATTATAACATGTAGTCAGATGGATAACCTATAGAACTCATTCACCCATTTATATTTGACAGACACTGGATATGTAAAAAACATGTTTAAGCTAAAATTAAATAGGAGAAAAATAGGCTATATTGCCTTCTGGAAATTGTGAAGCTCTTCTAATGACCACCAACTTCTCAAGAAACAAAAATCCATTTTTTGAAAAAAAATGCTATTTGTCAATTTATTATTGTGTGTAAATAATGGAACTCTACATTCACAGATGAATTAAAAATTAGTATCATCACTCAGAAAAAAAGCAGAAAGACCCATGGGGAATATAAGAAAGTTACACCATGTTATAAATAAAGAAACTATGAAGACCTCAAATGTCATCAAAAAAGAATGAATGATTGAAAAAGAAGATGGTGAGAGAAAGAAAAGTCAGCCTATGATTTCAATATTTTGGGTGCATCCGTTATTATTGATGTATAGGAGGATAGGAGACAAAACTACAAAAAGATGCAATCTGCATTGTTGGTAGGAATATCCACAGAGGAAATCAAACATCTATTTGAGTTTTGAAAATCCCAAACTATCACCATTTGTCCTGTTTTACACACACACACACACACACACAACCTTAGCAAGAAGGACCTTTGAAACCCAAAGATTTTCTACCTTCCCTATCTTAGAGAAAGGTTTAGGTAGGGTTCATTCTGATGCTGGTATAATGGAAAGAACACCGGAGTTAAAGTTGGATTCAAATCATCGTTTTTTATATGTACTCCTTCTGTTATATTGGGCAAGTAGCAGCCTCTTGGGGCTTTAGTTTCCCAGTCTATAAAATGATGGGTATGGATGAATTGACATTGAGTATCACTCCCAGATCTCAGATTATGATTCCATTATTTTTCTCTTCTAGTAGAGTGCCTTCTGCAGTTATACTGCCTGTCACCAAGTATTTTGAAAGGCTGTCCAAGAGAAGGAATTAGACTTGCTTTACTTAGCCTAGGCAGGAGTAGAGGGAAAGGGGAAAACTAGGAGCAATGAGTGGAAGCTGAGAAGAGGCAGATTTTGGCTTAATATAAAGGACAGAAAGCGCTGTCCAAAAGGAGAATGGGGTGCCTCTTGGAAGGGAATTTGTTCTCCTTCACTTGAATAAAAGCTAAATGAAACTTCATTAGGGATGCTCAAAGTGGGATGGGTTGGACTCAATAGCTCCTAAGCGATGAAGGTCAACATTAGCCAACATGGACCTGGAAAGAAATGATTTTACTTTGATAGTGGGGTGATGGAATGATGCATTGGTTGGTATGGATGGACTGTAACTAATTTCAAAAAGGAAATTATGGAGATGAACAAAACAAATAAATGTCATCAAAGAAAAAGATGAGAAAAAAGAGTCAGGATGTTTCAGAGGAGAGTGGGCTGCCTTTGGAGGCTAGAAGTTATAGGTGTTATATCACGTATTGGATGGTTTTGTTAATTGTTGAGATTCTTTTCCCCTCTCTTTTTTGTGGGGTAGAGTTAATGATAGAGCTCATAGAGTGTTAGATTTGTAGTGGGCAAGTTCTTTTTTGGTCATTTTTAGTCCCCAACTTTCTTTGATCTCATTTGGATTTTTCTTGGCAGAGATACTTGAGTGATTTGCCATTTCCTTTTCCAGCTCATTTTACAGATGAGGAAACTTAAGCCAATAGGTTAATATGACTTGTCAAGGGTCACACAGCCAGTAAGTGTCTGAGGCTGGATTTGAACTCATGAAGATGAGTCTTCCTGACTCCAGGTTAGGTGCTCTATCCACTCTATCCACCACCTAGCTTCCTCACCTGAGTTCAGATTCTGACATGGAGATTTTCTGGCTGTGTGAGCCTAGGTAACTCATGTATTTAATTTCTTCTTTTGTAAAGTGAAGACAACAATAGTACCTACTTCAGAGTTGTGAGAATCAGTGAGATAATAAAATGCACTTGAAATACTATATATGTTAGCTATTAGAAGACAGGGGCTATGGGAGCATGGGAGATTTTCAAGAAGTGATTGTGGAGGCAACTAGATGGAGCAGTGGATAGAGCACCAGCACTAAAGTAAGGAGGACCTGAGTTCAAATGTGATCTCAGACATTTAACACTTCCTGGCTGTGGGAACCCCGCAAAATGTGATTGTGATATAAACAACAAAGTGAATTAATAAAACTTCCAAAATTACAATATAATCATTCCTGAAGTGAATTCCTTCCATGACTTACTTGTCCATCTTGAGCTCCCTGCCAATACTCCCTCCTTAAAAATTAATTAGCAAGCCTCTTAATTTTTAGACATTTGTTTCTAAAAAATGTTATGTCTGCAATCTAGGCTCCTGGACGGTGGACTCTCCCACCTCCTGCAGAACTGGGCACAGGAAAGGCAGATGCAGATTTGAATAATCCTGTACGCATTAGCTTTGGCCCTCCTCCAACATCTTGACAGCAGGTTCTTTCCTATGTGCAACCTTACACCCTGAGAGAAGTAGGCATTTCACAGCTGCTTAATTCTGCCCAGGCTTTGCTCCTTTCCAAATAAAGATGGACAGTCACACCCACCAGGAAAATGGCTTTGGTGCTTATGTATTTGAAGGGCCAGTCACAACACAACAGCCAAGATTCCAATAAGCTATAAAGATAAGTACTCTTGTCAGCAAGGAATTATTTACACCGATAAAACTGAAGAAGGATATAATCCTTTATTTACTATCAGATACAGTTCCCTGAAAAAGCCAATCTGAGCAAGGGAAAACAGCTTCAAGGAATGAGGGTCATTGGCTCGGCAGAGAACAGAGTCTGGACTAAATTAGGGGAACCAGAGATTTTTCTCAAGGTCTGAATCTGAAGGTTTGTAAATAAAGATGGAGGATCATGCTCACCAGGAAAATGGCACTGGAGGTTTATGTTGGGAAGACCAGTCATAATACAATCAAGATTCCAATCAGCTGATACTACTTCTGACTCTTGGGAGGGTTTCTTCTCCAACTCTCCTTTCCTTCCCACTGCTACCTATTCCATGGGCAATTAGGATTTGTTTGTTTGTAGGTGTTTTTGGCTGATAAAGAAATATGGAAAAAATATCTTCTAATACCAAAGCCAAGAAGACATGGTTTCAAATATCTGCTTTGGACACTCACTGATAAGGAGATCCTGGGAAAATTATTTTACCAGGAGTTGTGTAAAAATATCTTGGGCAAAAAGGAGTCCAGATTAATAGGAAGAACTACATCCAGAGGAGGTATTGAATTGGTTATTTTCCTTTTTTGAGGGGAGGGAGGGAATCAGGATTAAGTGACTTGCCTAGGATCACACAGCTAATAAGTGTCTGAGGTCATATTTGAATCCATGTCTTGGGCAGCTCTTAGAGAAGGAACATGATGCCCTGAAGATGATGGGGTTTGGATTCAGAAAACCAAAATGGAACTAAATTTGTGAAATAGAGATGAAAGGCAGTGTGGTATGGGAAAAAAGGAAGCAAAGAAGGGAGGGAAAAAAGAAAGAAGGAACCAAGCATTTATTAAGCACCTACTGTGTTCTACCTACTGTGTTAAGCTTTTTACAAATATCATCTCATTTCCTTCTCCTGTGAGGTAGACAGGAAGGTGCCCTTAGAGTCCCGGGGATTTATGTTTATGTTCTTCCTCTGACATGCATTGCTTAGACCAGCTGGTCATTTAATCTGAGCTCCTCCACGCTACTCTCTAAAATAATAACTTAAAGATAAGGTGTCAACCTGTATTGGTAGAAGCAGCTTCCTCAACCAAAAGTTCCCTATGCTAATTAAATGATAGGTCCCTATCCCTATTTATTCAACATTGATTAAATGCCTACTTTATGTAAAGCACCATTTTGGGACACTGGGGGAGACAGTTTAGATTAAATGCCATGATCTCTGACTCAAGGAACTTACAGTCTAGGAAGAAGAGAAGATCCAACACAGCAATTCTGCACCATATTACATTATAAAGCAAAATACATGATGAAGTTCAGGTGGGGAGCGTCATTAATAATGGAGAGAAATCAAGAAATGCTCCTGTCAACTTAGAGTAAGGTGGGGTTTCAGTGCTGCCCTGTCCATATAGCTAAAGGTACACTCCATTAATATCAAAGAAATCACATCATCTGAGGAATACAGTTACAGCGTGTTTGTGACCGAGAAGAATCCAGATGCCATTTAAAAGCAAAAGAACTTGGACAGATAGGTAGTATGTTTGAAAGAGAGATGGCCCTGGAGTCAGGAGGACCTGGATTCAAATATGACCTCAGACATTTATTAACTGTAAGATCCTAGGCAAGTCATTTTATCCTGATTCCCTCCTTTCCCTCAAAAAAGGAAAGGAACTAATTCAATACTTCCTCTGGATGTGGTTCATCCTATTAGCCTGGACTCCTTTTTGCCCAAGATATTTTTACACAACCCCTGGTATATAGATAGATAAAAGAGATATACAAATCAAACATTTACTGAAAATAAGCCATGATTTTGCGACTCCCACATTTAACTCCTGCTTTTGGGAATTAATTTTGTGACCCCCCCACTTTCAGTTATGTGACCCCACAAACCCACAGTTCAAGAAGCTTTGCCATATACAAAGGTATATGACTTTCACTGGAAGAGATTGACAATAAGTGAGAGATTGGGTATGATCCATGGGGAAATCTGCTGGAGATGTTGGAAGAAATGAAGTCACTTGTGCATGTAGAAATGTTTGCTTGGCAAGTAGACCAGAGATAACAGGATATAACATGTATCTTACTAATGTGAGATGGAGGAGAGAAGAAAAGTGGGAGCTCTTGGCAAATGGCTTTATTTTTTTTTTTCAGTAAAATATGAGGCTTCAGGTTCTCAGCTGAGAGTATAGGAGCCATGTTAGATTTGACAAAGGATAAAAAGCTACAGAAGATTGGCTATGGAGAATGGAATAGTCAATTGATGAAGTGTAAAAGGGTTGCCTTGCAGTAGTGAGTGCCCAGGTAAAATTATGTAACTCACATTTATGGTAAACTCAGTCAACAGTTTCATGATTTCTCTCTACCTTCATTTAGCAACATGTAATTTTGAATTTTTGTTTTATGTGTTACCATGACAAAGTAAATAGGCTACTGCTGAGCCTTTTTGTATTTTTTTAGGTTAGCTCTCAGAAAATGGATCCTGTCTGTAACTATTTCCTATACAGACATAGGTGACATAGAATGCAAGACCTGGATATCAGAAAGATCTGTGTTAAGGTATCGTCTAGGACATTTGCTAAGGAGCTATGTGATGGTGAGCATATTATTCTATCTCAGTACCAGTTTCCTTCTTTATAAAATGGGCATAAAAGTGCCTATCTCAGGGTTGTTTTGAGGCACATATGAAATACCTTATGGAAAATGTTTTGCAAAACATAAAGTACTACATGCGTGTTAGCCATGATGATGATGATTGGATCATACTTTTTGTCTTTTCCAGCACGATAGAACCTGCTAGAGCTTATGCTCCATTGGCAGAGTCTTGGATTCCAGGGTCCCCATCACACCGAGTTGAGCTATTGGATTAGGGAGATGTAGAGCCCTAAAAACTAATCAAAATAAATATGACTTGCCCAAAAGATTTGTTTCCAGGGGAGTGCTGGAACTAGCTCCGATAGTTCTGGTTGTTAAATTTCCAGTTGAGCATATGCACACTTGTAAATGGGCAAAGGCTATAGATTATAGCCTCCTCTGATGTGTTCTTGATTGGCTAAATTTAAGAAAGTGATGGAGAAAATGCTAATAGGACAAAATAAACATTAAAGTGCTTCATTGGTATACTTTGTCTCAGCGTAGGTTGTTAAATGTTTGCCAGCATCTTGCTGTCTCAGATATGTGAAACAATTTAGAACAGTGGAAAGATAAATGGAGATGTAACTCCCTGAGTTAGCTTTGACTTACTGACTATATCTTGTATTTACAGTCGCTTGCATATCTTCTCTCACATTAGACTATAAGCTTCTTGAGGGTAGAAACTTTACTTTTCCATTTTTTTTTAATGTCCCCAGACTTTGACACAATGTTTGGCACAAAGTAAATACTTGTTGCTGAGAAGGTCTGGAATGCTCTCCTTTCTCCCCTTTGGCTTTTAAAATCCTTGGCTTTTTTTTCTTCAAAAATCACTTCATTAATTCAAAGGATTCTTTAAGTGTCTATGGATTATGTTTCAGGTACTGTGCTAACTAAAAGCTGAGGATACAATGTCCAAAGTGAAGTTCTGTGTCCTAAGGGAGTTTAATAGATTCAAGTGGAGTCAGTCTCACTACCCTACCCACATACATATATAATATGCAAGTTTACATCTGTATATGTGTGTATATATATATGTAATATAGACATGCACAAATATAGAAATACAATATACATTTTCTATGTACATATACATGTACACATATTTTACACAATACAGACATTCATATGCATGTACACATGTAATATGTATTTCATATGTACATAGTATGCATAATGTATTGTAGATATAGTTTATGGTTTATATAATATATACATTCTATGTACACAAATATATGTATTATAGATATACATGTGTTTAATGTTTTATATATAATATATGCATTATATGTATATATATTGGTTTAGATAATATAATTTAATGGTTTATATAATATATACATTATATGTACACACATATGTGCATTATAGATATACATGTGTTTAATAATATATGCATTATATGTAAACATTACAATATATTATAGATATAAATGCATTTAATGTTATATATGATATACATTATATGTACACACATATATATATGTTATATATATATATATATGAATACATAAAATATATGCATGATAGATACATTATGTCTCTAGATGTACACATACACACATGCAGCATAAATATCATACACATACATATACATATTGTATATACAGCTGTGTGGAAAGTGGATTGGAATGAGGAGAGAGTTAAGGCAGGAAGATCAAACAGGCTGTAATATAGTAATATAGGTTATTATACAATATGAGAGCAGTTAGATGGTTCAATGGATAGAGTACCAGGTCTAGAGTCAGGAAGATCTGAGTTAAAATCTGACCTCAGATACTAGCTGTGTGATTCTGGGCAAGTCATTTAACACTGTTTGTCTCAATTTTCTTGTGTGTTAAATGAGATGGAGAAGGAAATGAAAACTCTAATATCTTTGCCAAGAAAACCCCAGATGAGATCATGAATAGTCTGGCGTGACTGAAATGAATGAATGACCACATAATAATACAGATATATAATATATACAATATTGTATTCAATATATGTATATTTATATATTTACATGTGTATATTTGTACATACATACATGGATAGATAGATAAATAGATAGATGACAGATAAGTGGAAAGCAGATATATACAAGTCAAGTAAGAAAGTGTTGGGAAAGAAGTCCCTACTATTTAGGAGTTTGAGCAAAAAGCAGGAAAAAAAAAGCTTCTGTGATTAGTGATGCTTGGAGGAACTTTCCAGGTGTGAAGAACAATCAAAACAAAAGCATGTGAAGAAGCACTGGCAGGTCAATATTACTGGACTTTGGAAAATGTGGAGGGGAGGAATATGTAATAATTGGAAAGACAATTAGGAATCAACTTGTGGAGCTTTAAATGCCAAAACAGAAGAGTTTCTATATTTGATCTAGAGTCCATAAGAAGTCATGGGGGTTTGTTGGACTGAGGGATATGGTTGGATTTGCCCTTGAAGAAAACCATTTTTATGACTTTATGGAAGGTGAGTTGGAATGGGGGAAAGTTAAGACTGAAAAAAGATCAAATAGGGGTCTTATAATAGTTCAGGGAAGATGTTGGGGGGTGACTGAGTAGTGAGAACATTAGATTAGATATAGGAAGGGATGATGTGAGGAACTGTGATGGTAAACCTGGGTGATTTGAAGTATAATAGTCCCCTTGATAATAATAATGGAGAAGTTCAGAAGAAAATTTTATCTGGGGAGAGAGAAATATGAGCTCTGTTTTATAAATGGTGACCTTGAGATGCCTACTGGATATCCAGTTCAAAATATCTCCTGGGCAGCCTGTAATGGGGACAAGAGGTGAGATCATAGATTTATAGTAAGAATAGAATCCCTTCTTTTTACAGATGAGGAAACCAAGGCACCCAGAGGTTAATGAATATGTCCAGAGTCATGCAACTTATAAGTGTTTGAAGTAGGATTTGAACCCAAGTAACTCAAGTCTTCTTGACTGCAAGCCCAATGGCCTGTCCACCATATTCTCTGAGAGTAAGCTTCCTGAGGGCAGGGACTTTCTACCTGCTTTTTTTTTTCTTTTTCCTTCTGTCTCTGCATCCCTAACTCCTAGCACAGTGTTTTGTGAGTATATCCTTATTAAAAGTTTTCTGCCTTTGCATTTTGAAGCCCAATTTCTGATTGTAACACTGGGTCCTGGAGCTGTGTGATTCCATACCTGTCCTCATGATATAAAATGTCTCCAGCCTATTCACTTCATCTGTCCAGATCTGCAAAGAGCTCAACTAACTGTACCCGGCTCCCAGACTTGGAGCCTATGATCAATTATTACTGAGAGAAAAAATAAACTGAGACTCAGAGGTGTAGTGATTCCTGAATTTTGCTCACTCCTAACAGAAAACCAAGATTCATCCTTATCCGTGCTCTAGTTCAGTAAATCATCCCCTCCACTCATCTTCTTGCATTTCTGAACAGCAGATTCTCATTAGTAGTTCTTTGGGGGCCTCTACTTCCTTGTCACCCATAATGTAACATCCAATGAGCTGAATGAGGGCAGGCAAGAAATTCTAAGGGGTCTTTCACCTTAATAATGCAAATTGTCATCCAAGAAAACTTATGACTTATTGTATTGGTCTTGGAAGCAGAAAGATTTGCATTCTAATCCCACCTTTGATGTTACCCTAGGCAAGTCACTTAATTGATCAGGGCCTCAATTTCCCTATCTATAAAAGGGTATTTTAATAGCATCGATATCAAAGGGAGTTTATATAATGTTGCAAACCTTAAAGACAGAGTATTATTATTTTTATTTTAAATTGGGTTTCCATAGGCTATATTTTTTCCTTTGCTAAGCCTTTACATTCCCTAATTAAAAAAAAAAAACTTACACAATGCTATAAGTCCTTTATCATATTATTTCATTGATTTTTTACAAATCAGTAAGGCAGATGCTGAACTTGTCCTCATTTTATGGATGAACAAACTGAGACTCAGAGGTGCAGTGCTGTGCCCAGTGTTGTACAACTGGTACATGTCTGAAATAGAATTTGAACTCAAGTCCCCTTCACTTTGATGCTCCTCAAGGCAAAACTGGAAAAGGCATTGACTCAGAGAGGGGTATAGGTAAACATCCTAGGGTAGGATGGGGAGTAAGTGGTACAGTGGGCAGAATGCCAAGCCTGAAGTCAGGAAGATTCAGACACTAGCTGTGTGATTTTTGGGGAAAGTCCCTTTACCATGTTTGCCTCAGTTTCCCCATTTGTAAAATGAGCTGAAGAAGGAAATAGCAAATGACTCCACTATATTTGCCAAGAAAATCCCAAATAGATGAAGGACAATAAAGAGAGAATGCATGAGGATTCAAGGGTCGAGAAGAATAATCGTAGGCCAGCCAAGGGAACTTGGGCCGAGTCATTAAGCTTTTGCTTATCTAATATGAACTGTTTCTGAACCATATCAAACTCTGATAGATTTTCTCCTTTTTTTTTCTTCTGGGTGTTTAGTGATACTAAGGGACAACTCAGCCACTTGTCTGGAAAGTGCTTTTCTCAACATCCCATCATTAAGATGGTAAATCTTCAGTCACTTTGGGATTGATAGCCCCTTGGCCCTGTGTCCAACCTATTGGAGTCAAAGTCCATGTTCCTATTATTGCCTTTATCCAAATTCAAAGGAAAATTTGTGTTTTCTGCTCTAGCAATTCTCTAAGCTGGGTGATTTTATCATAATTTCTTTTTTATATGAGGCAATTTTGTTATAATTTATTATCTTCTAATCTTCATTAAGATGAAATGGACTTGACCTCATTCCCACCATCCGGCCCTTTCAGAAACGTTGCAGCATTTGTAGGAGTGTGTAGGGTTAGGCCCGAGCTGGCAAAGGGAAGTCTGGACAGATTAATGAAGTGATTTCAGGAAAGAAATATCTCTATTGACTACCGGGGGACGCAGAAATGGTGTCATAGAATAGAGCCAATGAGCTGAGAATTGAAGGAAGGTAAGGGATATAGATGCAAGGATGGAGTTCCCTCCAGATTTAGAGAGCTGCCTGGGTGAAGAATGCAGCTGGAAAATGGCACATGGGGTGTGGAAAGCATCTCCTAAACTAGTCTGACTGGGATGGAGACTAAATGACATGGAATGATGAAATAAATCTGGACTGGCTGGCTGACCCACCCTACTCTGGTGTGGTTAGTTGTTCAGTTGTTACAGTCCCTGGTGTGATCCCATTTGGGGTATTTTTTAGCAAATGTACGGGGGTCACTTGTTATTTTCTTCAGCTAGTTTTGCAAATAGGGAAACTGAGGCAAACAGGGTGAAGTGACATGCCAAGGTCATACAGTCTGAAGCTGGTTTTGAACTCAGGTAATCTTGACTTAGCTCCCTATTCTACTCTGAGATAACTTTAATTTTTAGGTTTTTCTTTATGCACATCACATTGCATAATCTGATACTCCTTCTTCCTGTCTTTCCTATAACTCTCAAAGATGTTTGCATCCTCCCTGTCCCCCAGATTCAGCTTATCTTGAACCCCTCACTCTCTCTCTCACTCCGATTCATATTCATTTTGTTGCTATGAGTTGCTGTTTCATAACCTCTCTCATATCTGCCCCATTCTCTCTTTTGATATGACAAGTACCTGCTGCAGACCCTCATTAATTCTCAACTACAGCAACAGCCTTTCTCTCCTTGCTCTAGTCTATCCTCCACTCAACTATCAAATTGATCTTGACATCCAGGCCTGAACATCATCTCCTCCCATCCAATAAATTCTAGGGACTCTCTATTACCTCCTGGATCAATTATAAAATTCTCTGTCTGCAGGTCTGGCTACTACTTACTCTTCTCCATGTCCCTGGCTTCCTGATGATTACTTCCATTAGACACCTTTTCTCCTAACTGGGTATCATCTGTATCATATTTTCTCATTGGGGCAATTCTCTAGGGCTCTGTCTTGTAGCGTCATCTCCTGTGTCTCTATAGCACATTCACCAATGGTCATCTCATCACCAAACTCCTCTGGCTTTAACGGTCTCCCTGAAGATGGCTTGTACATCTATATCTCCTGCTTTCTTCTGAGAGAGTCCTATGTCACCCCCTCCCCCTGGACACTTATAAGTGGATTCTTGTGGGCTCATTCTAAACTCAAAAAGGCAATTCGTTATCTTCTGCCTCGAATCCCCATCGAATAATCCTTCTTCTGAACTTCCATTTTTCTGTGAAAACAAAAATCAAAAACCACCAAACAATTGTCCTTTCAGTCTCTCATCTTCATCATTTTGGCATTTTTCTTTCTTCCTCCCTCTTTCTTCTGTGTGTGTATAAACATACCCACCCACACATTTATATGCACATGGACACACCTGCATCATACATGTTACACACCGCACAAATATTGCGTGTTATGTATCTCTAAGAACATATGTTGCAATATATACATATTATATTGTGGCTACATATAGGAATACAATACTTCAACACATGTGTCACATGCGCAGATTGTGCCCTCACGTGTTTGCACATGTATATGCATGTACTTACACAGCAGTATCATATATACACATATACACACATATTCAGTGCTTGAAATTCTAAAAATCTTCTTACTTGCCCTTCATAAAGCCCACAGATATGTTCCCAATACTCATCACCTCTCAACTACATTAATATAATATTCTTTTGTCCTGTCTACCTGCCTTCAACCTTTCCCTACTCTGATCTCTTCACTAAACAGCTGTCAGACAGATTTTCCCAGATCTGACCTTGTCCTGATCTTACTCAATAAATCTCCATGGCTTTCTATTACCTCTTAAATACAATATAACCCCGCCCCCACCGCACCCCCCGCCTCCATTAGCTTTTAAAGCCCTATGAAACTTGGTCCAGTTCATTTTTTCTAGTTTTCTTGGATGTTGCTGTCCTGTCCATACTCTGAGATTCAGTCACTCTGGCCTCTCTCTGCACCTCATATTTGATATTTCATCTCCTGTCTGCATCTTTGTGCTAGTTCTTTCATACACAAAACATAGTCCTGTTTTAAATTACCCCCATATCCTTTCACAGAATCTTTTACTTCCTTCATGACTTAGCACAAATTCTACTTTCTGGATTCCCTCACTCAAGGGTTAGTGCCTTTTTTCTTTAATTACCTTATATCTAATTCCATTTGATTTATTTCATATTTTTATGTATGTAATTATTCTGTAACGTAAAACTAATAGCCACCATTTTTATAGCAATTTAAGGTTCACAAAGTGATTTACAAATTATCTCATCTTTTGCTCACAATCATCCTGGGAAATAAGTATTATTATTCCCTTCTTACAGAAGAATAAACTGAGGTTTAGAGAGGTTAGGGCTTTGGGGTTATTTGCTTTGAGGCAAATTTGAACTTCAGTCTTCATGACTCTGCACTCAGCAATCTATCCCCTGATAGCATATAAACTCACTCCTTAAAAGCAAGCACTATTTATTTTTTATATTACTGGCACTTATGTAGTTCCTGGTATATAATAGGTGCTTAATAGTTAAATTTGACCTCGGACATTAGTGATGGGTCAGAGTAGAAATATAGTTTAAAATGCAAGACCCAAGTGACAAATTGATAGGGACTTTCTCTTTGTTAAAAGGTACTTTTATTTAAGAGAAAAGGTTACAGACAAAATGAAGAGGTAAAATAGACACCAGGGGTGATAATTACAAAATAGATTTGGGAGAGCAATAGAGTCAGCAATGAAAGGGGTTTAGAAGAAACCATTAAAGAAATATGTCATGATGTATGAGTATACCACTGTCTAGCAGTGTCTGCTACTCTGACCCATTGTCATTTCATGACGAGAATAAGCTGATTGCAGAATTCACATCACTAGCTGTATGACCCTGGAAAAGTCACTTCATCCTGTTTGTCTCAGTTTCCTCATCTGTAAAATGAACTGGAGCACCCTTGTTGAAGCTCTGGTCTTGTCTTTAGATACCAAGAATTATTAATTTTCATTATTAGCTAGGGGGAAGACACAGCATTTTATCATCAGCATTATATCTGTAGAAAGATTTTTATTCCTTCATTCAGTTTTCATTTATTAAATTATTTATTTTTTAAAGAAATGCATGAATTACTTAGGTTCCATTTATTTAATGAGACTGGATTTAAAGATGAACTGAAAACTTGTGAGCATTTGAATGCAGAATTCATTGTGGAATTTTAGATACAAAAAAAGCTGTTTAAAATCCAGAAATAAATGTGCCTGTTAGTTCATACCCACAGATCATTTGAATGACAAAACCATGAAATTTGTAACATTTCCAAGTCATGGGTTGGGGGGAATGTGTATTATTCTACATTAATCTGTAATACCTTTCTGAAAGAAATGTACAAAAGCCAGTCTAAATGACAGCTGGACTTGCCTCCCTCCAATGCGTGTTTTGGGTCTTATTATTATTTCATGTTTTGCATGGTCTGATGAAAGGAAATGGAGCCATTACTTGGTATGCTGTCCCTGTCCTGCCCCTTTCCTGGAAACATTATGGAATTTTATGTGAATATTCTATTTTTGCTAATGAAACGAAAATGCAGAAATTTATTATTTATTCTTTACTTCGGCACATGAATGTGCCATTTTTGCCAGTAGTCCCCAAATAAATACTTTCTAATGGACGGTGGGATTCAAATGGTCTCCTTTATATAAATAAGCCTGGCATGGAAATGCTTGTTCTCTGCTGACATAAAGCAAAAGAAATAAATCTGATTTCTGTTTCTGTTAAAAAAAAATATAACCCACCAAAGAACTGTTTTAAAAGAGTCAACTTCTTATAGGTAAGAAAATTTATTTACTTGTGTGATGTTTAAAAACATTCAAGAGACATAGTTTCCAGTAATTTAATGAGTTTATTAAAGCCAGCAGATTATTAGTAAAGGGGTGGTTATTTGGCTGTTTCTCTTAGATGAAAGACAAACAGGGCAGTCGACTCACAGTTTATACACCCTTTCAATGAGGGGCCAATGTCACCCATCCTCATGTCACCTCTGGACAGAGAAAATATCTCTATATTAGAGACAGCCTTGGCTGTTTAGACAAAAGGATCTGTCTCCACCCAAGATTAAATAGAACAAAATAGGCTTCCCACTTTAGATTAAATTTCTAGCCAGGTTGGGTGGGGTCAGACCAAGATGAATTATTACAATTTCACTATCAGTAATGTCCTCCAGATTAAAAGATTTTAGAAGAATAGGAGAGCTGTGAATTTTCTCCCTCCAAATTACTGGTTATTAATGATCATTTCTCACCCTTGGTAATCTATCACATCTGCTTCATTTCCTTCCTCTGACTGGTCAGTTCCTCCAGTAATCTCCATTAAAAGGAAAGTGCTCAGCTCAGCCATATTCACTCCTTCATTCCTCTCAAAATTCCAATCCTGACTTTTTGGACATCTTTCTTTGCTCAAAAGTAGCTTCTCCCATAGCCCTTTGCTTTTGAACTCCTCATGTGTTGTCGTTCAGTCATGTTTGAGTTTTCGTGACCCTGTTCGAATTTTCTTGGCAGAGATACCAGAGTGGTTTGTTGTTGCCTTCTTCAACAGATGAGGAAATGGAGAAAAACATGGTTAAGTGATTTTCTCAGTGTCCCACAACTACTAAGTGTCTGAGGTCAGATTTGAACTTAGGGCTTTCTGTCTCCAGGCTGAGTACTCTATCCATAGGGTTATCTAGCTGTTCTTTCATATTTTATCTTCCCCATTGGAGCATTAAATTCATTGAGGGCAGGAACCATCATTGTTTTTGTTTACATTTTTATTATTTATATTTAGCACAGTGCCTGGCACATAATAAAAAGTTAATAAATACTTGTTGCTAATGATGCAATTTTAAAACAGGAGAGTTCTATAGCTATTTTATATTTAAAATGAGAGCCAAGGGCAAGCAGGGTATGGCATAATAAAGTTTCCTGATTTCTTGACTAGCCCATAGGTCCTTTGTGACCTTGTCTACCTCCTTGGCTTTCTATCTGTCCAGCTCCTTAAGGGAGGATGTCAAAACCCCAGGCAGGTGCAGAACATCCTGCTCATTTACTGCGATTTATGTGAAGCCTTGTGATTTGCAAAGCACATTCCTTCCAGGAGCAAGGAATACACCCTCTAGTACCGAGCTCCCCGTCTTCCTCTCCATCCTGACCCTCGTGCTCATATTCGTGCTAATTATATGAGACTGATCCTGACCCCTAAAAGAATTCTTTTTCCATCCTGAAATTACTTTGCATTGACTTAATTAATAGTATTTTACATTTTCCAATTACATGGAGAGATAGTTTTCAACATTAATTTTTGTAAGATTTTGAGTTTAAAATTTTTTCTCCTTTCCCCCTCTTTTGCATTGACTTAATCTGTGTACTGTATATACTCGGGAGAGTATAAATTTCTTAATAGTAGAAAATGTTTTTTGTTCTTGTCTTGTCAAGGGTCTAGTATCATACCTTGCTCATATAACCTACGGTCTTCCTTTCCCTATTTTCACTTTTTACCCCTTTAAGCTCTAGGCTAACACTGGCTCAGTGTAATCATGGGAGCTGACCCTGAAAGATCAATATCTTTTTGGCTCATTATGCTCTTACCTGGAGTTTATACCAGGAAATCTCCCAGCATACTTATGTGGAGCGTGTGTCTAGATGTCCACAAAGGTGAACAAGAGAATCCCCAATCCCATTCAAGCATTCAGGGTAACATGCATATTGGTAGTGGGCTACTTTTATTTCACCCCTAGAAAATACAGAAGTTACATAGGACTCATGAGAATCCAGAAACTGAAAGTTGGTGGGTCTCATTTTTATTTACTTCAGCACCTTAGATCCTTCTAATTCAATGTCACCCTGTAGTTAAGAAAGAACTATACTTGGGGTCACCAGTGAGCAAACACTTGATATTGTGATGAACCGCTAACTCTCCCTCAGTTTCCTATTCGGTCTCTTCCAGTCAATTAACAGTCAGCATTTATTAAGTATCTGCTATATACCAGGCACTATATGCTGAGTGTTGGGGACATAAAAAAAGGCAAAAGTCAGGTTCTCCCTTCGAGGATCTCACAGTCTAATGGGGGTTCTCAAATGTGAATGTATGGTGGGAAGCCATTCTAGACCATTCATGAGTATTGAATTTGAGTAGATTATCTATAATCAGGTACTCTGCTTCTTTTCCTGTCATTCTTTTCTTAACTCTCTACTGTCTAGATTCTGAACGCATCATTCAACTGAAAAGATTCTCTCCAAAGTTACTAACAGTCTTTTAAAAAAAATGTGTTTTATTTTATTTTTTATTATAGCTTTTTCTTTATAAGACATATAATTTTTCAGCATTGACAGTTGCAAAACCTTCTGTTCCAACTTTTCCCCTTCTTCCCCTCCCTCCCTCTTCCAGATGGCAGGTAGACCCATACATGTTAAATATGTTAAAGTATATGACTAACAGTCTCTTAATTGTGTATTCCAATGGTCTTTTCACAACCTTCATCCTTGTTGAATTCTCTGTAGCCTTGAAGACCATTAATTTACTCTTGATGCTCTCTCTTTTCTAGGCTTTTGTGACACTGCCTTCCACTTGTTCTCCTCCTACTTAACCTGATCATTTTTTCAGTCTTTACTTGATCTTTCTTCAAGTCATATCCACTAATTCTGGGGATCCCCTAAGGATTTATTTTTATCCCTGTTCTTTTTTCCCTCTGTACTATTATTATCAATTTTTGGTGATCTCATCAGCCTCCATGGATTTAATGATCACCTCTGGGCAGAGAACTCTCAGATCTTTTCATTCAGACCTAGGCTCTTTCCTGAGCTCCAGCCTAACATCACCAACTGCCCAATGGACAACTTGAATTGGTTGTCCAGTAGACACCTTAAATTCAGAGTCTCCAAAACTAAACTCACTATTTTCTTCACCCTAGTGTCTCCCTTCTTCGGAACTTCTCTTTTATTGTCAAAATTATCATCTTCCCAGTTACCTACAATTCTCAATTGAGGTGTCATTCTCAACTCCTTACTTTATTTTATGCTCCATAACCAATCTGTTTTCAAGTCCTATTGTTTCTACTTCCACTTCCTCTTTTATATGTCACCTTGACAATCATAATAGGCTTCTATTTGGTCTTTCCCCAAATCTTTTCCCATATATCAATCCATCCTCTACTCAGCTACCACAGATATTCCTACAGTATGGGTATGAGCATGTTATTGCCCTTACTCAATAAAGTTCAGTGGCTCCCTATTACCTGTAAGATCTAATATAAAACCTCTTTGGCTTTTAAAATCCTCCATAATCTGCCCACTTTCTTCTACCTTTCCAGTTTTCTTGTATTTTACTTTCTTTCACATATTCTGGGATCCAGAGACATTAACCTTCTTGTTGTTCTTAAAACAGAATAATCCATCTCTTGACCCCACCCTTAGCATTAGCCTTCCCCCATGATTGCATTGCCCTCTTTCCTTCCAACTTTTGGTTTCCTGATTTCCTGCAAGACTCAAATCCTATCTTTTTTTTCAAGAGGTCGTTCCCTTCCCCCTACTAATGCCACTTTTAAAGACAATCTCTATTTTATCCTGTTTTTGTCTTGTAACACAATTACTTTCTTGTTATTTCCCCTATTGGAATGTGAGCTTCTTGAGTGTTGGGACTGCTTTTTAACAGTTTTTTGGGTATTCCTAGTTCCTTGAATGTAATTAATGCTTAATAAGAACTTGTTGATTTGACTTGATGGAGATGAGAGAGAAAACATAACATATGAAAATCAGCAAGAAGGCATCTATTATGTGTTAGGCATTGAAGATACAAGGATTTTTTAAAAAAGCAATACAATTTTTGCTTCCAAAAAGCTTACAATTTACCCTAGGGATATCAAAATCAATTCAACAAAAATGAAGTACTGATGGGGTAAAGTACTGTGCTAGGTGTTGGGAAAACAAAGATTTAAAAAATATTAAATCCCTACCCTTAAGGAGTTTACATTACACTGGGGATACAATATACAAGTATATATATACATACATACCTGTGGTCACCTAAAAATTTCTTGGGTGAAAGGGAGTTGTGAGCAGAAAAACTTTAAGAAGTCCTGATCTTCTAGATCCAAGCAATTAACAAACACTTATAAACCCTTGCTCCATATCAAACACTGGGGATACAAAGGCAAATTCAGGAATACCCTCTGTCCTCAAAAATGTCCAATCGATCAAAGGGAGAGAAAGTACACAATATAGAATCTTCTCCCCTATTACCCACCTGATTCGATGCCTTTCTCCTTTGTTTCCTGTATTCTTTTTACAGCTGTGCAGTCCTTACACACCTTAAATGACCAGATCTCCCACTTTGTGGTCACCAAGTCGAAGACCCTAGAGGAGGATAAAGACCCCTTTCTACCCACAGAAAAAGAATCTCTGAAGAACTCAATGGCTTTGATGAGACATCTCCTAATGGATGCCCAGGTACAAAGCACTAAGGAAAAGCTTTTGCCAGAGCCTTCGAAATGTTTATTCTCCATTCCCATCTCCTCCACTGTCTGAATGGGGGGAGGGGGCTGTTGTCTGGGCATCTAATCTGTGGGAACAAGTACAACTCTCACAGTCATTGATAGCTGCCTTCTGGCGTAAGACAAATAGCCATGAAGGAGACGTTCTATGATATGGAAGATTGGATTGTTGAATAGGTCATATTTCAAGTTCAGGGTTTAAAAAAGCTTGTTTTAAGTCAAAGTCAGAGGGCTTTAAAAGAAAAAAGGAATATAGTTGTTGTCTCTGAGAATCTAGCAAATCTTTTGTTATCTCTGGAAAAGTTAAAATCCATTTTCTTGCAAGCTTGACAGGTCACAGACTTCAAAGGTTCTTGGAGTAAATACTCTTACCTGAAAGTCAAGCCATCTAATACTGGACTTTTAGGTAGATTGAATAGATTGGCAATTAAGCAGACCAGGGCTGTAAGGGCTGTTTTGGGATATTTTTACTTGCTAATACATATTATTCGATTTCTATCATGGTTGTTGAGTTTTTTCCCTTCCCACATTTCGTATACTAATTCATTTATATTTCATGGGCAGCTCAAAATGTTAGTAAGGTACCTATTCCTAGCTTCATTGGTGGGTGATTCTCCCCTGGGAGGCAGGTAGGCAAACACTGGGTGTTTTAGTAATGGGTTTTCATGGTAGAGAAACAGAATGAAATTAAGCTTTTGTGAAAGAGTCTTTTCTGGTCTCCAGCTGTAACATCTTCAGAATTGTCATTATTTCCAATAAGTTGACATGAGATCCATTTTCCCTGCTTTCTTTTTCGGTCGAACACTACTAAGGAAGGATTGTCTCCGTGTTTTTTTCTGTGAAAAATCTTAGACCAGTCTTCCATTCCGGGTTGGATAATTTTGGCATCTGTGTCTCTTTGTACATGTGCACATATATGGGTATATATATATAAATATATATATGTACATATCCATTTTTAAAATCTTTTCCTTTTTAACTAGTGACCCCATAACCCGAGTCCCTTATCAACCAGCTCTATTCTTTGTCAGGGATGTTACAGAAAGGATTACTGCTTCAGGTCAGGGTGAGACAAGATGACCTCTAAACTTCAAGAGTCTATGATTCTACCTCTTAACTGGGCAAAGCTTTTAATCATTCCCCTTGCATTAACGAGGGTTCCATGGGATTTGTGTGCTGAAAATACCCCAAATTATGCAAATCCTTTCATTGCTATTCACAGTACCCCTCCTCTCTCCTTTACAATGAGTAGCTCACTCAGCCTCCCTTCTTTACTCTAGAGAGTCCTGTAGAAAATGGAAGTATTCTGAGGATACAACAGCCAATTTAAAAGCCCAGAGAAAGAAAATTTTAAACAATTTACACAATAAAAGAGAGCAAATTGTCCTCCCCAAGGATTAGCTGTCCCATGTGCTTGAGCCCTCAACACTCCAATTGAGGGAAGCCTCTGGATGGATTGCTAACGATATTCTCTGAGCTCCAGAGCTTCTAGCTATAGAAATGGCTGGGCCCATCTGTCCCCCTCCCCCACTGAGTCTTGCCTCCCCCTTTCTAGGATTTGGCTTTGAAAACTGAGCTTTTCTTAAGGACGCCCCCCTTCCCACCCCCATTGATGCACTTGGCACCTTGAGTCCTGAGAGTCTGAGGGAATGAAGGATTCTCTCTCAGGCAGTTAAAATGGACCCAAAATTTACAGAGTTTTTAGACTGTTCAGTGATGTCAGAGATCCCGCTGTCTCTGCTCTTATCCCAAATCAATGTTTCTTGACCTTTTGCTTTCCTCTGTGGAATGACTTGGTAAGTGGGAGTGGGTAGGACTCCTTATGAGTTAGCCATCCTCCATGGTGGGGGGCAAAGGGGGAGCGAAGCTGACTTTCCCATCATCTCACTGGGAAGAGACAGGAAAAGTCAAGAAGGGAAGTGTGTGAATATATGTATAGGTGAGCATCACACACAAACTATATATACAATCTTCATATTATATATATATATATATATATATATATATATATATATATATATATACAATGTAAAGTGTACATATTGTAGAAACATGTATATCTCTATATATATTTGTGCATATATAAATCCATATATACATATATATGTATAAAACTCCATATACACATATACATGTATATATAGGCAAACATCACACACAAATTATATAAACAATATTATATAGGCAACATGTGCATATATGTATAAACATGTGTATCTCTATATACATTTGTTTATTTGTATAAACCCATATGCATGTATATATGTACAAATACAACTTATACATGCAAACACACATGTATATATGTCTAGGCAAACATCACACAAACTATATTTACAATCTTTATATATATATATATATATATATATATATGCAACATGTGCATATATTATGAACATGTGCATCTCTAGATACCCACATGCATGTATATATGTATAAACACAATACACACGTCTATATGTGCATGCAAACATATATGTATAGATAGATCTACACACACACACATGCATTTCTAGAATGTTTTAAGTTGTGCACACCGCTTTTTTGGAACACACTGATTCATTTGAGTCCCTGGATGATGCTGGAAGGTCATTATTGCAGCTATCCGTAGAGTAGCACTTGGACTTGGTCACAATAATGATGGCTCCTTTGTCTGGGGTGTGAAGGTCTGCAAAGGGCCTTCCTCATGATCAGTGATGGTACATGGAAAGCTGAGACTGAGAGTCAGAGTGATGAGATCAGGGCAGCAATTCCTAGTTAGAAATAAACATGTGACAAATGCACAATGGCCATTCTCTTGTCAAAAGATCAGTTTATTTAGGAGAAGATAGTTACAGACAAAATGAAGAGGTAAAATAGGTATCAGGAGAGCAACAGAGCAACCAAGGAAAGGAGTTTGGAAGAATCCACTGAAGGAATATGGCAGGAGGCACGAGTATGTCATTGACCCACAAGTTAAATCTATAGAGGAATTTAGCAGATTAACCAGAGTTAGCTATGGTGAGAAAAAAGGTGCCATTAAAGGGAAGACACTATGAGGGAGAGAAAGAGAGCACCTCAAGAGGATCTGGGGTAGAATCTTGGTTCTGCTGCTGGCTCTTTTTATTATTGTGTTAGTCACATAACCTTTCTGGGATTCAGTTTCCACATTTGTAAAAAAAGAAAAAAAAAGAAAAAAAGGAAAAAAGAAAAGAAAAAAATGAAAGGAAAAAGAAAAGAAAAGAAAAGAAAAAATAAACCAGTGGTGATAGTGGCTGTAGTGGTGGTTGATATGCAGTTCCAGGTATTATTGCTGCATGTGATGACGTCCTGCCTTCTAATAGCAATGAGTTTCTCCAATTTGCCCTAGCTTTCAAATGCAGACAGGATTGAGGAGGTTGCTGTCAGCCTTAGTCTAAAGAGACAGCATTCATGTCTTTTCTCTGCAGGCTTGCCAACGTCCTGAAACATTGCAGGGGGTTATGATTGACTGTGGGTCCAATGGAGAAGTCAGTGGGAGCCGGGCTGCCGAGAGACTGGGTACGTCACCAGCAGCACAGGAGAATGAGGGGATCTCTACGTCCTCCACCAGCTCAGAAAACAGCCCATCATCACCTAGTAGCCAGGAGCTAGAGTATGCAGTAGAAAGATAACTGTATTATTAAACTGTAAAACCCATGTTCAGATCCTGGTTTTGCCATCCACTCTCTGCCAGGTTGACCTTGAGCACAACCCTTAAGCTCTTGGGCTCTCAGTTTTCTCCCTTGTAAAATGAAAGGGATGTGCTAAAGGGCTTCTAAGGTCCCTTTCTGGCCCAGGCCCTATAATCCTAGAGAGTTTGCCTGAAGCAAGCTGAGATTAAAAGACTGGCCCTGAGCCCCAGGGCATGTGTCACAGGTGGAATTTTCTTGGCTGCAAGGTCAGCCATCTTTGCCTCCTAGACTCTCTCCCTTTGAGTAATTCTGAAAGCATATTTTTGAAAGGAGCACAGTTGAATCTAGGAAAGCCTTAAGGAAGCACTGACAGCTGAAGAAATGTTGCCTTTTTGGTGACAAGAGGAGATGGGTGATAAAGTGGGGGAAGTCTGGCCTGGAAGTCACAGCCTGGTTCAGACCCTTCCACGTATCCTGGCACTCTGGTCTACCTCGTGGGAGATCATGTATATGACTGTTTTACACACTGAGGTGACTGATTCCAAGTTTAGTGCTCCATCCACCTGTGGAGGAGGTTCTGGGGTTTAGGTGGGGTTGGCAGAGAGAGCCTGAAGTACCGATAAAATTACTCCCTAAGAGAAGAAGGGAAGGACACAGTTTGGGGTCAGCTCAACCTTATAGTCTGATTGTCTCCAATTATTCTGTATCTCTCTCTTGTTTGTACGGAATAGTTTGAATGGTTTCTTCTCTGCTAGATCCTAAGGTCCCTGAAGGCAGGAATTGGTTTTTTGCCCTTTCTGTCTTCAGCACTTTGCCTGGCGCATAATAGGTGCTCCTTAAATGCTTGTTGGCTGAATGACTGACACACTATGCTCATGGAAACTTGAGTTTTTTTGGCTGTATTGGCTCATCCTTAAGAAAGCAATATATCTCATGAACGTTACGATACCTTGTGAGGTCTCAGTGACCAGAATTAACAGTCCTTTGGGCAGAGCATGAGCAGGTAAGAGCATGGAACTCACATTATTTCTTACTTACCCTTAGTCACTCAATGAGTATTGCCTCAGTCAAACTGAGATCTGGAAAAGACTTTAGCTTACAAAACCCTGCATGCAAGGTCATCTCCAGTGATCCCCATCTCTACCCAGATGGCCCTGGAGGAGAGAGTGAGCCCTCCTTCCCTGAAATGCAATTTACTCCCCTTTTTGGCATTTTCTTGGCAAAAATCTGGAGTGTTTTGCTATTTCCTTCTCCAGATCATTTTACATATGAGGAAACTGAGGCAAACAGTGCACAGGATCACACAGTTAGTGTCTGAAGCCAGATGTGAAAACATGAATTCCTGATTCCAAGCTTAGTGCTCTATCCATTGAGCCACCTAATGATGAGGTCCTGGGTCCCTAGATGGGGTTGGCAGAGAGAGCCTGAAGTAATAATAAAATTACTTTCTAAGGAAAGCAGGGAAGAGCATGGATGGCAATCAGCTGAACCTAATAGTCTTCCCCTCTGTGGAGGTCACAGTGTTCTTCCTCATGGTGTTTTTCTCCTTCCCCATCCCCATGCCTCATGGTATCTTTCCTCTCATCCCCCTATCTTGCCTCATGGTTTCTTTCTCCTTCTTATATCTAACATTATTTTCAGATGCTAAATCCCTCTATGGTTTCAGCCTGCCAGTTAATAGCATACTCCCACCCCATGGCCTATTCCTTTAATGGATTCTTCCAAACTCCTTTCCTTGGTAACCCTATTGCTCTCCCAACTTATTTCACATTTACCATTCCTGCTGTCTATTGTATCCCTTCGTTTTGTTTGTAACCTCTTCTCATAAATAAACCTCCCTTTTATTAAATTGTGTTTCACACGATCGAACCCCAACATTTGGTACATACATTAATCTCATTATTTGATGCTGAACCTCAAATATATCACTATAATAACTGCATTTTAAACCCCTTGTATTTATTGTGTACATAGAATGTGGCAGATGACAGTAGACAGCAAATATTAGGCCTAGATCATGTGAAAAATTTACAATGGACATTCTTTTTGGCAAAAGACAGATTTATCGGGCAGCTAGGTGGTGCAGTGGATAGAGTACCACCCTGAAGTCAGGAGTTCAAATCTGGTCTCAGACACTTAACCCTTCCTAGCTGTGTGACCCTGGGCAAGTCACTTAATCCCAATTGTCAGAAAGAGAAAGAGAAAAAGAGAAAGAGAGAGAGAGAGAGAGCGCGCTTAAAATAGATATTAGGACTTGTAAATAAGAAATAGGACTGGGAGAGCATAGAAAGGGGTTTTAACAATTAATGATGAAAAGGATGCCCTTAGTTGACAGGCCAAATCCTGAAAGGGACTTAGCACCCCAGCTATAAGAAGGACAAGTGGGGTTAAGAAGCATAGTTCTGTCTGAGGGCAGGAACTTTTTAACTTTTTGGGTGGTTGTATCCCTGGCAGCTGGCACAGTGCATGGCAACCAGCAGATGCTTAATAAATGCTTGTTGATGGACTGTTGTCAGCCAGTATGACTGTTAGAGCAGTGAGGTTGTATCTATTACCTCTCAGGACAGCCTGTGCACCTACTGGAGGTTATCCTGTTCTCTCTGTGGGAGCCAGTAAGTCCTTCTATGGAATCCTTTCGCCTGACCCTTTAATAAGCTTAGCACCCCACTTATAATGGCTTTTAAGAGCATTGATGATGATGAAACACTCTGACATCAGCTTACAAACCCAAGGAAGTCGAGCACAAATACCCTCCGAGGACCCAGAGGCAGATCCAAGTGTGACGAAGGAAAAGGTGTCATCCATTCAAGTCATATCTGTCTTGGAGGCAATAAATCCTGCTTGGGAGAGAAGCCAGCAGCCGAGGAGAGCCTGGCTGCAAAATTCCACCTCTGAGGATTAGAGCTGAGAGCAAACAGGACTTCCCGGCACAATAGGGGCGCCAGGCTTGATGGACAGCCCAGACAATCCTTTGCACTGAATGGGATCCAGGAATAACTTCTATTGGGGGGCAACAGGGAGGGCCGTGCCTTTGTCTATTCATTTCCTTAATATATTCTGCATGTTGCTAGTGGGGATGCTGGGGAGGGGCCACATCACGAAGGTAAAATGCCCCCCTTTACATGTCTTTCCACTGATGTCTTCCCAGTTTCCCTAGAATGCTGAACTTGGAATATCTGGATTGATTCAGAAACTTGACTCAGTATCTTTCCCTCTTCAGGACTCAGTCTCCCAAGAAACTTGCCAACTCAGCCCTCTGTGATGAGATGCATAACATGGAGGGGAGGGATGGTACTTTGGGGGAGAAGATGGCTGTGTGACTGCATACTAAAAGGCGTTGATTACAGAAAATTAAGTCTCCCACTGGCATTTATTTTCTTTCCTCCTCTCCCCCAAAGATAGCATGCTGTTCATCAAGGAGAGAACTGGCTATTTTGGGGCAGCAGCCCCATCTTTTCATTTGGTTGTAAGAACATTGGCCTTGGGTTCATTTCCATCTCTGGATGGGGACACCTTGGTGGTACCAGGCCTGGAGACAGGAAAACCCAAATTCAAATGCAGTCTCAGACACTTACTAGCTGTGTGACCCTGGACACGTAAATCCCTTTACTCCTTTTGCCTCAGTTTCCTCATCTGTAAAATTAAGGGCTTGGATTTAGATAGCCTCCGAGACCTTCTCAAACTGAGTTGTTTAGTTCTCTAATTACAACAAGAAATTTCCAGGATCAGTTAATCAACAAACATTTATCAAGTGTGTGGCCCAGGAAGTGCTTACTCCACAGGCCAGCAAAGTGGTATGATGATATTTTGATCTTCTGGAATTGAACCAAAATGTTTATAGCTAGTGTGTATCTACTCCCAATTAGTTGTAAAGATGAACCCAAAGTCACTTAAAAGAAAGAAAACAGAATTGTAACCTCTGAATAGCTCCCGAAGAAAAGTCCTGAATTTTTGGAAAGATGCTGATGAAGCAGAGAACAATCAGAGAAGAGTGATAATGAAGATGATGAAGGTCTCAATGGAGATGATGAGAATTCTTGGGATATGGCATTCAAAGAACAAATCTGGCTGCCTGGTTATAGAAGGCAGAAGAACCATTACTAAGTATTTGAAGGCCTGTCCCAGGCAGAATGATTTCAGTAGTTCTGCTTGGCCCCAGAGAGAACAGAACCAGGAGTCGTGGGAAAAAGTTGAAAAAAGATAAGTTATCTATAAGGAAAAATTTGTTGACCATGAGAGAACAGTGGAAAAATTTGTTGACCATGAGAACGGCATCCAAGGTAAATGAGTGTTTCTTGAGGTGGTGACTTTCCCCTCCCTGGATGTCTTAAAATGAAGGCCAGATAAAGACTTAAGACATATGGTGAGAGGAATTTTTTATTTTTAAGGCATGGATTGACTTCTGAAGTCCCTTCCAAAATTAAGATTCTGTAATTTTCTGAAAGTAAATGAATGCCTGGAATATAAAGAAAAAAATCAGTATGCCCAAAAGAAATACTGTATATACTACCTCTTTTTGAATCAATCTGTCAATAATTATCTTTTGCTTAATAGTATTTTATTTTCTCCAATTTACATGTAAAGATAGTTTTTTTTTTTATCATTCCTCTTTGTGAGATTCTGAGCTTAAAATTTTTCTCCCTCTTTCCCTTCCTGCTCCCATTCTTAAGACAGCAAGCAATCTGACACAAGTGATACATGTACAATCACATTAAACATATTTCCACATTAGTCATTTAGTCATATCGTGAATGAAGAATCATTACAAAAGGAAAAAAAAACATGAGAAGGGAAAAACCTCCCCGAAACCTGAAAAAGTGAAAATAGTATGCTTCAATCTGTATTCAGACTCCATAGCTCTTTCTCTGGATATGGATAGCATTTTCCATCACAAGTCTTTTGAAATTGTCTTGGATCATTGTATTGCTGAAAAGAGCTAAGTCTATCATAGTTGTTCACCTTATAATGTTGCTGTTACTGTGTACAATTTTCTCCTGGTTCTGCTTACTTCACTCAGCATTAGTTCATGTTAAGTCTTTCCAGATTTTTCTGAAATCTTCTTCCTTATCATTTCTTATAGAAAGATAGAATTCCATTACATCCATATAAGCACAACTTGTCCAGTCATTCCCCAACTGATGGGCATCTACTCAATTTCTAATTCGTCACCATAAAAAGAACTGCTATAAATATTTTTGTTCATATGAGTCCTTTCCCCTTTTTTATGATCTCTGGGATACAGACTCTAGTAAAGGTATTGCTGGATCAAAAGGCATGCACAGTTTTATAGCCCTTTGGGAATAGTTCCAAATTGCCCTCCAAAATGATTGGATCAGTTCACAATTCCACCAACAATTTTTTAATGCTCAATTTTCCCATATCTTCTTCAAAATATATTATTTTTCTTTTCTGCCATATTAACCAATCTGATAGGTGGTACCTAGGATTTATTTTAACTTGCATTTCTCTAATCAATAGTGATTTAGAGAATTTTTTTTATTATTAGAGATAGCTTTAATATCTTCATCTGCAAATTGCCTGTTCATATCATTTTACCATTTATCAATTGGGGAATGACTTATTTTTTTTTTTTTATAAATTCAGTTCAATTCTCTCTATATATTAGAAATGAGGCCTCTATCAGAAACACTGTTTCCTAACTTTCTGCTTTATTTCTAATCTTGGCTGCATTAGTTTTGTTTGTGCAAACCCTTTTAATTTAATGTAATCAAAATTATTCATTTTCCATTTCATAATGTTCTCTATGTCTTTTTTGGTCATAAATTCTTCCCTTATTTATTAAACATCCACTACATCTCAGTCATTGTGCTTATATGTCAGTAGGTTGATTGTTGTCCTTCATGCTTGACGAAGACTAAAATAGTCAGAGTCATGGTATACTGTGTTTGATTGTGGGTGATCAGACCTATATGGACTTAGAAGATTGCCACAGGGTTGGGCACAAATAATCCATATGAACATTTAAAGTGGAGAAATCTCTCCATTTCACATTTCTTTTGAGCTACTGCAATTCTGCTTTGTTCATAAAGCACAGCACCCTTTTTCATGCAGATATGCCATGTTGGGTGATCCTATGACAGTCTCCCAAGATATATGTACTATTGATATATATATATATATATATATATATATATGTCATATGTGTATATAGTACATATATATAGTACATATATGTATAGAGAATATATATATATATATAATATATATGTATATACATATACATACATACATGTCTGTAGCATGTGCTGTAGCACTTGTTCTTTACACTTCATACATACATAAATCAATTCCTAATTGAAATCTTATATTCCAATGGGGGAAACACCAAATAACATGCATATATACATACACATACAGCATAAATATAAATATATGCAAAGTAGTTAAATATATGGCCATTTGGGAGGCAGGGCTGTAGCACTTGGGGGGCAGGTACACTGAGGATGGTGTTTAAACTGAACTCTGAAAGAAGAAAGGAGTTCTATGAGTCAGAAATAAGGAGGAAAGACATTCTAGGTACAATAACTAGAACAAAGGCCATAGATATGAGAGATGGAATGTTATATGTGAGGGACAGAGAGAAAGACAATTTAGATAGCACAATTATGGGAGGGAAAAGTAATAATGTCTAATGAGCCTTAAAAGGTAGGTTACTATCTGGTTGCTATGGGATTTAAAACCTAAACAGAGTTTATATTCTATCCTGGAGATAATAAGAAACCACTGGAGTTGGTTTAATTGCAGAGTCACATGGTCAGATGTGTATTTAGCATCAATGTGTAGAATAGACTGTGATGAGGAAAGACTTGAGATGGGCAGACTGCTAAGGAAGGTTTTGTAATAATCTAGGTAAGAGGTGGTGACTGAATGTGCTGCCTGTCTGAAAGGAGAGAAGAGGTCAGATGACAGAAATCTCATGAATATGGAAATAGCAAGGCTTGGCAAACTGATTGGATATTTGGAGCAAAGGAGAGTTGAAGACTCAAGAATAATACCTAGATTGCAAACCTGACACACTGGAAGAATGATGATGCCTTAGGCAGAAAGAAGAAAGATGTTAAAGGCTGGAATAATGAGTTCAGCTTTATAGATGTGCTGAGTTTGCTATCTCCCAGACATCCAGTTTAAAATGTTCAGTAAGCAACTGGCTATGTATGACTGAAGTTCATTCAAGAGATTGAAGCTGCATATGTAGACCTGGGAATTATGAACATGGAGATAACAGTTAAACCCATGGAAACTGAGGAGGTCAGAAATCAATTAGTATTTACCTCCCTTCATTTCTTCTCTCTTTCCCTTTCATCTCTTTCTCTTTACTTTAGATAAAAAACTGAAGGTGGTGAAGGTACCAGGCTGAATTTTGTGAATGAGAAAGGACAACATTTATTGACACAATGGGATAGATCTAACTTTGTTGTGCTTTTAAAAAAATACTTTTCGCTCTAGATCCAGAGATTTTTTACCTTTTTATGTGCTTGATTCCTCCAACAGTCTGGTAAAGCCTATGGAATCCTTGGCAGAATAATATTTTTGAATGTATAAGATAAAATACATAGGATTACAAGCAAGGTTATCTCAGAATATTGTTATCCAAATATTTTTAAGAACAAGTTTATGATTAAGAAACTTTAAGAACCAGTTCAGGTTAAGAAACCTTGTTCTAGACTAAGAAAGTAGTTCATTTTTGGTATCTTTAAGTATTTGAAGGATTGTCAACTTAAAGAAGGATTTAAATAGTTCTACTTGGTTTCAGAAGGCAATACAAGGAGGAAGGAAGAAAAGGAGAAGAAAGAAAAAAGGAAGGAAGGGAAGAAAGAAGGGAAGGAGAAAGTAAGGAAGGAAGAAAGGAAAGAAGGAAGGGAGGAGGGGAGGGAGGAAAGGAGGCAAAGAAGCAAGGAAGAAATCAAGAAAAGAAGAAGGAAAAGGATAGAAGGCAGTAGAACGGGATGTAAGGAAGGAAAGAATGGAAAAGGAAGGAGGGAAGAAAAAGGAGAGATGGAAGAAATGAAGAAAGAAGGGAGAGAGAAATAAGGAAGGAAGAGAGAGAGAAGGAAGGAAAAAGAAAAAAGAGGCAAGGAACATGTCAAGGAAAGAAGGAAGAAAATAAGGATGGAAGGAAGAAAGAAAAAGGGAAGATGAAAGGAAGGAAAAAGGGAAAAATGAAGGAGAAGGGAGTGACGTAAGAAAGGAAAGGATGGAAAAAAGGGAAGGAGAGAAGGAAAGAAAGAAGGGATAGAACAAAAGAAGGAATAAAGAAAAATGGGAAAGAGAGAAAAAGGAAGGAAGGAAGAGAGGGAAGGAAAGAAAAAAGATGGAAAGAAGGAGGCAAGGAAGCAAAGGAAGAAGTTGAGGTAGAAAAGAAGGATGGAAGGAAGGAGGAAAGAAGTAAGAAAGGAAAAAATGAAAGGAAGAAGGGAGAGAAGTAATGAAAAATGGAAAAAGGAAAGAAGGAAAGGAAAGAAAGGAGGGATAGAAGAAAGGAAGGAAGGAGACAAGGAAGGAAGAAAAGAAGAATGGAAGGAAGAAGGAAAGAAGGGAGGATGAAGCTAGAAGAAAGAAAGAAAGGAAGGAAGAAGGAGGGAGGGAAGTAAGGAAGGAAAGAAGGAAGAAGAGAAGGAGAGAAAGTAGGAAAGTAGGGAAGGAAGAAAGGAAGGGAGGGAGGGAAAAGGAAAGGAAGGGAGGGAGAGAGAGAGAGAGAGAGAGAGAGAGAGAGAGAGAGAGAGAGAGAGAGGGAGGGAGGGAGGGAGGGAGAAGGAAAGATTTATTAAGTATCTATTATATGCCAGGCACTGAAATGAAGGTTTTATAAATTTTTCATTTAATGCTCATAATAACCATGGAGGCAAGGGCTGTTATATATATATATATCTCCATTCAATAGTGTTAGAAACTAAAGCAGACAAAAGTTAAGTGACTTGCCTAGGGTCTCAGGCAATGAGTGTCTGAGATCAGATTCAAACTTGGGAGTTCCTGACTCCAGGCTCAGTTACCTAGAGCTCATTGCAAAGATGGTGGGGATTGGGGGAGGCAACTTCTGAATAATCTAAATTACATAAGAGGGGAGGGGACTGTGTCTCTTGGCCCTGGAGATGCCCAGTTCTCAGGGATGCCACAAGAGGGTCCTTGTTTCAGTTTTTTTGGGGGGTGGTTAGCTGGGTCCCTCCAGCTTTGGCATTCTGGGAGGCTGGGAGCTGTCCCAGGTCTTATGCTGCCTCTGTGTAACACGATAGCACTAGGTTTCTGCCCCACTCTTAGAGTCTAACCAAGACTTTTTCAACTAAGGTTTTTTGGAAGATCTTGATGAAATATGGTTTGGTTAGGAAGATTTAGATCTGATTTTTTATTAGAAGAGCTCTGGTTCTGCCGGGCAATATCACTTTTTGTGCAGGAGACTTTAGGAGTGTCACAGTTCACACACACACAACCCAAAATCATCCTTCAAAATGATTTCTTTTTGTTGTTCAGCACTTGTAATCCCTAAAGTGTTTTCTAAATTCAATAGCACATATTTGCTAATAAATTGCTCTGGAAGCCAACAGGGCAGAGAGCAATAAGTTTTGGTCATGGAGCCCACAGATCTCTGTTACTTCCTACTTGAATAGCACCAGATAAGCCACTTAACATCAGTGGGGTTCAGTTTCCTCCTCTCTACAAGCATGAATCTAGTTGGACTAGAGGAACCCAAAGGCTCCTATAATGCCATCTTAAAGCATCATGGTATGGTAGAAAAAAAGCCTAATTTTAAAGTTAGAAGAATTGGTTTTGAATATCTCTATTGATAACCTGGGGAGAGGGACAAATCGATAAAATAAAATAATGCAAACCTCACTCATCTGAAGTTGGATAAGATGAGTCAAACTTGTGAAGCATTTGTTAAACACCTCATATGTGCTAGTTTTAGACATTTAGGATATAAATGAAAAAGAAAAAAAATTGCTTTCATGAAGCTTAAATTCTAATATGAAAAATCACCATGTATTTAAATAAAAATGGGAACTGGAGCTATGATTTCATTTTTATATGGAACTCCCAGGTGAGGAAAGACTCTCTGCCAATATAGGTAAGCACCTTCCCTAAAATGTATTATCTTAGATAGTTTCCTAGAATACAGACAGATCTCAGAGATATTGTGGATTTGATTTTAAACCACTGCAATAAAGCAAATTTCATAAGAAAGTGAGTAAACATGATTTTTTGGTTTCTCAATGCATTTAAATGTCATGTTTACACTATCCTGTAGTCTATTAAGTGTGGAAGAGTATTACATCTAAAAATGTATATGCCTTAATTAAAAATACTTTATTGCTAAAAAATGGTATCATTTCAATGATATGGTAATCTTTTTTGCTGATGGAAGGTCTCTCCTTGATGTTGATAGCTGCAGAATGATCAGGGTCAGGGTGGCTGAAAGCTGGGGTGTCTGTGGCAATTTGTTAAAATAGAACCAATGAAGCTTGTTCCATCGATTGATTCTTTCACTTGAATACTTGGAAACCATCACAAGGTTATTAATTGGTTTAATTTCAATATTGTTGTGTCTCTGGGAATAGAGAGACCCAAGAAGAAGGAGAGATTTGGGAGAACAGCAATCAGTGGAGCAATCATGACATGATACAACAATGAGATCGTTGCCATCTTATATGGTTGTGGTTCATGATACTCCAAAACAATTGTGATATTAACATTAAAGATCATCGATTACAAATCAGATATATATATATATATATATATATATATATATATATATAGCAGATATAATAATGAAAATGAAAAAAAAGTTTGAAATACTGTGAGAATTACCAAAATATAACAAAGAGACATGATGTGAGCATATAATTGCTGGAAAAATGGCAGGCATAGACTTACTTGATGTAGAGATGCCAAAAAACTTCACTCTGTATTGTTAAAAGCACAATAAAGTAAAGTTCAATAAATTGTGTTATTCCTGTACTGAGAAATGATTTACCCAGGATCACACAACCAGTATGTGTCAGAGATAGGATTTGAACCTTTGTTCCTGACTCCAAAACCAACTTTCTATCTACTTTGTGATGTTCACCCATAGCTAATCATGTGTGATTTTTTCATACATAGTTAAGGAAAAACAAAATAGTTAATTTGGGGCAATGGAGAACAGCAACAATTTGAGGAAGGAACAGGGCAAACTTCATGAGAGAGCTAGTATCTGAACTAAGCCTCAAAGGGAGCTTAGAATTCTAGGAAATTTAGATGAGAAGAAGGGCATTCCAGGAACAGGAAACAGAGGCAAAGACATAGAAATGGGAGCTGGAATATCCCATATGGGGACAGAACTAGCAACAAGGGATAGATGATGCCATGAGTAGATGGCTCAAGTAGATAGACAGAAAATGCATTTATTATGAGTTTATTATATGCCAGGCACTGAGCCAAGTGCTGGGAAGACAAATAAAGATATGTTAATCAGTCCTTGTCAGGAAAACAAAACAATCCAAAAACTATGACAACAAAAACCATCCAAAAATGTGGTGGGCAGCTCCAGAAGAGAGTAGAGTTCATTCCCTTCACTAGAGGGCTTCAAGAAAACTACTCCAAGATGACCCTTTTTGGGCTTTGTTGTAATAAGATTTTTTTTCAAGTGTAGCTTTGACTGGATGGCCACAGATGTCTCTCAAATCCAAGGCTCTATAAACATCATATGAGCTAGTTTGATTTATTATAGAATGGGCAAAAGAATAATGATAAATCAGCCTGGGAAAGTAGGCCACAGTAAGATTCAGAAGGGATTTAAATGTGAAATGGAAGAATTTTTTTATTTTAATATTTTATTTTTCCAAATATATACAAAGATAGTTTGCAAACTTTGCCAAACCTTGAGTTCCAAATTGTTCTCCCTCTTCTCCCCCTCCATTTCCCCAAGAAAATAAGCAATTTGATATAGGTCAGATGTGAAATTTTTCTAAACAAATTTTCATATTCATTAAGATGCGTAAAACAAATCAAATCAAAAGGGAAAAAATGAAAGGGAAAAAAAAACGCAAGGAAACAAACGGCAACAATAAAAAGGTGAAAATACTATGCTTTATCTACATGCAGTCTCCATAGTTCTCTCTAGATGTGAGACACACTTTTCTTTTCTTTTTTTCCTTTTTTCCTAATTATAACTTTTTATTGACAGAACCCAAGCTTGGGTAATTTTTTACAACATTATCCCTTGCACTCATTTCTGTTCCGACTTTTCCCCTCCCTCCTTCCATCCCCTCCCCCAGATGGCAAGCAGTCCTATACATGTTAAATATGAGACACACTTTTCAACACAAGTATGTTGGAATTGCATTGAATCACCTCATTGTTGAAAAGAACCAAGTCCATTGCAATTGATGATCACATAATCTTGTTGTTGCTGAGTACAATGTTCTATTGGTTCTGATCACTCAGCATCAGTTCATGTAAATTCTTTCAGGCTTTTCTAAAATCAGCCTGTTTACAATATTTTATAGAACAATAATATTTTATTGCATTCATAGCCTATAACTTATTTAGCCATTCCCCAACTGATAGGGATATAATGGAAAGTTTTTTTGTTTTAATTTTTTCCTAGATGCAATAGGAAGCCCCTCTAGCTTCTTGAGCTGGGGAGTCATCTACTCAGAATTATAATTGATTGTACTTTCAATAAGAATCGGGGCCAGAAGTGGCATTTGGGCTTTCTCTTGATGACTCTTAGACTGTGTTGCCTTGTTTGGCACACTGATAGCTTACAGTAAGTATAAATAGCAGTTGTTTTTATTTTGGTCAGAAACTGAGGGTCTTTCCTGCCTAGTTAGATTTCTTTGGGATGCTAAATCAGGTCATCTTTTGTCTCAATTCTTAGCTAGCCTTTGGCATTCAAGGGGCATGAGCTCAGACAAACTGAGACCTGGGAAAGATCTTAATTTGGTAAAGCCAAGGTCACTCATTGCATCTTGGGTCATCACTCATCTTGACTTTAATTCTGCCACTGGACACAGATGACTGTGAGGAGAGAGAGAGAGAGAGAGAGAGAAGGAAGAGCTCATGACTTTACATAACTCTGCATCACTCAATTCCAACTGGAGCATCATCAGGCAACAGCAAGAATTCCAACAACAATCTGAACTGTGATATCAGTGTGGGAAGTAGAATATGGCTTTTGCCATATTCTATTGGAATAGAATTGGAATGTGCTAGAATTGCCTAGCACATGAGAGAATAAAAAAGAATCTTTGAAATCAGACCCAGGAAATGGGGGTGATGACTTATTTTTTTAAATGGCTGAATCTGTGATTTCAATATCAATATCAAGAGTTCTTCATGACCAGTTTAGATCTGTAATTTAATTACAGGTCACAAATTTAGAAAATTGCTTGAGTCACACCTTAAGTAACTTGCCCAAAGTCACACAGACATAATGTCTATCAGAGATGATAGGTCTTCTCTTAGAGGTCAGTGTTTTCTTAACTACTTGAATCTACTTCTTTTAAGAAACTGATTTCAGGACATCTTGAAAACCTATGAATACAAGCCAACTTTCATCTCTGAAAGGTCACGCAGGCAAGAAAACATTTAAGCAAGTGTTGTAGAATTCAGTTTATCTAACCAGAAAGATAAAACACTAAGTTGATCCTTCAAGGATCATCCCCTCAAGCAGTCTGGTAATATGTGTGATCCATTACTCATCTTTTCCCAAAACACTTCTGAAAGCAACATATATATATATATGGGATCTATATGTGTTATATATATATACACACATATAGATCCCATTCTCTGACTGTGAAATTATGGAATAAGCACAACTCATTCTCAAAGCTATTCTCCCGCAATCCTTGCAAACCCACTTTCTGCTCAGCCACGGCTGTTTTGACCTTTTAAAAGTATTTGATGAAATGGAACCCGCAAGCATTGCCAGGTAGAAGGTCCCATGCCATCAATTATGGTGGCTCAGCTGCAGCTCTCCTCATCTAGGAAAAATGGAGGGTGAAGAATTTAATTGCCTCTCCTTTGCTCACAGCTTAGCTCATTCCTGGAATTATTTGTTTATTTAGCTCATCATACAAAGATCTTACCTGTGCTACCATTGTAAGATACGTTTTTAATTTAATTTTTTAAATTAAAAAGTATTTTTTCTCAGTCATTCTACCCCCACTGAAAAAGGAAGAAAAGGAAAGAGAAAAAAAGAAACCTCTTTCCTATTTTTAAAAAAGAGATATACTTAAGCAAAAACAAAAGTCTGCACAGGCCATGCCCAAGAATGTTTGTGGCATGCTATGTCTTTAATACATCAGTTTTCTGTCAGGAGGTTGGTTCATTGGTCCTTTAGAAATAATAGTTAGTTACTGAATTAATGAAAATTCTTTATTCTTACAAAGTCGTCTTTACAGTATTGTTGTTGTATAAATTGTTCTGATTCTTCTCACTTTACATCATACAGATTTTCTCAGGTTTTACTGAAGTCTTTATTTTTAACAAAATCTCATTCCACTGATAAATCATAACTTATTCATCTGTTCCTTAATTGATGGTACTGCCTTAGTTTCTATTTTAGATCAATGTGGAAGTCATGAAATTATGATTTATTATCAATAAATGTTTGATTTGTAAACCCATTTTACATACATACCTGAGGTCATGTAAATTTTTTTCAGGTAAAAAGAAGTCATGAGTAGAAAAAGTTTAAGAAGCTCAGTCTAGAGCACCCAGGGACAAAAGGACAGTATGGTTCAAGATAGTTCTGAAAGTCATGGATATGAGGTCACTTTTGTATCCATTACGTCAAATTATCTCTCATCCTTACATACATGATCTCAATATTATCAGTATCATTTTCTCCTTTGAGGTACTGACTTTGGGATACTGAAGAGCCAAGGGCTGACTCAGGAGTCAAGAGGACCTCAGCTCCAATCCTGTCTTGGACAAAATCACTTAGCCTCTTTATATGTTCTTCTTCTCTATAAATACACTGAGAGCAGAGAACTGTTTATATCTGTTTATATTTGTATGTCCAGAGCTTAAGTACTAGGCTAATTCAGTGCCTGGTACATAATAAGTGCTTAATAAATGTGTTCTCTCTCTTTTCTCTTCTCCTTTCCTCTCCTTTTCTCTCTTCCTCTCCTCTTTTCTCCTTTTTTTTCTCTCTGTCTGATTGTCTCTATTTCTGTCTCTTTGTCTCTGTGTCTCTCCTTCCCTCCCTTATTCTCTCTCTATTTCTCTTTGTCTCTCTTTATCTTTCTTTCTCTTTATCTCTCTCTTTCTCTATCTCTTTCTTTCTGTGTCTCTCTTTCTTAGATACATAGCACAGTAGGTAGAAAGAGATGGGAAATCACAGAGACTTGGTCCCCCCCACAACTGTACAAAGTTATCTCCTTTCCTTTTTGTATTTTAATTCTTTCTACAAAATGAGGGGATGGACTAAGGTTCATTCTAACTAACATTGTATAATTCTGGGAACTGTAAGATCCTCTGTAATTCTATTTTTTTTTTTAATTTGAAATTGGAAACAGGTACCCTTATCCTTGAGAAGTGGAAGGTGACTTCCAAGAGAAGCATCATTAAAATAGAATCCCAGAGGTGTTTGTTAAGTACAATTGTAGGCAGAAATTGTGGCTAGAAAGGAAATGACCACAAACAGATATGGGAATGATACTTGCTGCAAAATAAGTGTGCTCCCTTGAATGCAGATGCCCCAGAGCAAATAGCTATGATGTTTCCTCTGTAATTCTCAGAGCTTCTCACTATAATTAAACTCAAAAGCAATCTTTGCCCCATTTCTAGGTAAGTTGAGGTATTCCTAGAAATGGGCCATTTAAATCAGTGGTAGACCTGGGAACAGAGCCAAAGAATCTTCTTGGTACCAACTCAAGCCAATAGTCCATGTTCTTTCTCTTGCTCCTCTGCATAAATCACATTTTAACAGCAGTTTAATAGAGAGATGGCAATTTGAGCATTCCAAGGTACCCACTTGTCCCTGTGGGACCTGGAAAAAATCATTCACTTTTGGCAGCTTAGTAGTCCTGTTAATTGGCTTCCGAATATGAGATGGATGTTCTTGTCTTAAATGAACTGCCTGAAATCATTCCTCTTATTTCCTACTAGCTCTCCCTTCTAGGAATGTGTGTTTGTGTGTGTGTGTGTGTACATATACACACACAAGCATATATATATATATATATATATATATATATATAGATAGATAGATAGATAGATATAGATATACACAATACATATGACAAATACATATACATGTGTAAATAGAATATATAATAGCTATACATATATCTTTGGACAGAGGCTATGTTGTTGAGTCATTTCAGTCATGTCCTCTTCTTTATGACTTCATTTGGGATTTTTTTTGGCAGAGATACTGAGCTAGTTTATCATTTCCTTCTCTGACTCATTTTATAATTGGGGAAACTGAGGCAAACAGGGTGAAGTAACTTGCCCAGAATCACACAACTAGTAAGGATCTGAGATCAGATCTGAACTCAAGAATCTCCTTGACTCCAGATCCAGATTGACTAGTTGTGCAGATAAGGAGTATAACTTGATTCAGTTAGTGTAAGGAATCCTCAGATGAAGAAAGTCCCCTTATCAACACAAGTTGCCCCATTCTAGGAAGCTGATACTCTTAGAGAGTTACTTGGATTATTGAAAGGTTGAGTTACCTTCCTGGGGTCACAGGGCAAGAGGTGGGATTTGAACTCGGGTCTTTCTGGATATCAGAGATGAGACTTCATCTTTTGGGATTTTCTTGGAGTTTGTCTTCCATCCATTCCTAGTCATCCTTTGTGACTCTTCTTGTCTTCCTGTCAATCTTCCATGGAAGGTGGAACCCAACATAGACATCTTCCTCCAGATCTACTGCTCTTTCCAGAATTTACTTCAAGTGCTCTTCATTAGTTTTCCTATGCTCTGACCTAAGTGACAAATCCATCTTTTCTTCTGGTTATACATGTCTATTATAACATCCTTTATACCACTTCTCCTGTATGAATCATTAACTATAATGTATTAGACTTCTTGCACTCACCATGCAGTTTTCTGTTTCCTTGGGGGGTGTTCCTTAATATTAAATAATCAGAGTCTGGGGTATTCCATGATTGAGCAGCTATGTGATATTGCTGGCAGAATTTTAGTGTTCTAAAGGAGGAGTTTGGGATCATGATAAGAATTGCGCAATTTCTAAAAGGCAATGGAAAAAAAAAGTCAATCAATTTTGGTCAATTTGGAGCCCATCCTATTGCTTCCCAGGATTTGTCTCAGATATATATGCTGATAGATCTGTTCTATGGACCATCCATCCAACTGCATATCCTTTTCTGGATAATAGACATTCTTTATCCATTTGGTTTTTTATTGCATGGAAAATTAATCTGTACTCTTTCATAAGATTATAGATTTCAGTTCTGGGAACTGATGTAATCAGCATCATGTCATTCTCAAATGGGGGTGTCTAGAGCCAGTCAGTTAACAAAAGTATTAAATGCCTGCTATGTGTCAGGCATTCTGCTAATAAATAGAAAAAACCAATTCTGTCTTTCAAGGAGCTCATGGTCTAGTGGTGGAAGAATATGTGGAAAACTACCTACAGACAAGCTATCTACAGGACAAATGGAAAATAATCAAGACAGGGAATTCTTCTTTAACTTGGGTGCTGTATGAAAGATTGTCCTTGAATGGCAAAAACCTTTGGCGAGCATAAATCTCTGTTTCATGCCTCACTTGATAATAATCATTGTAGTGGAACACAGATTTTTTTTCAATTGTTACATCTTTTAAAAAATCTTTTATGATTTTGAGGCATGAACAGGAGAGTCTCCATTGGAGGAAAGACTTATGAGTGGTTTTACGGTTTGCTCTACCAAAGCACATGCTTTTTTAGTCATCAAACAACAAACAGTGGGATGTTATATTCTTTACAATGTTAAGGCATTCGTGTAATTGTAAAGCTATGGTTTTTCTATAGAAAATCATTTGTAAAAATCTACTTTTTTCTCTTCTCTTTTCATCCTCTCATCAAGGATACCCTTGAAACAAGGTTAAATTTTATTTTCTCTCACAAATATGTTGCATATGTAATAATGGAGGCATAAGATCAAGTAGTTTTTGATGTTCTTTTAATTGATGTTTTTCTGATAATAGTCAGAAATTTTCCTCTGCACACTTTGTGGTATTTTCCCTTTATCCAATCCTTTGGGAAACAAATCCTTAATGTCTTAAAAATTATGTCAACTTGAACACTTACCTCATTTGTGTGCATTAGTCTAATTTGGCAGTTTTTCTCATCTTTGTTTTCCTCAATACCATTTCTACTTTCTCTTAAACCATAGCTGGGACTTTGATGTTAAGAGTATAAATGTGATTTCTTCACTGTTCTTGATGGTGAAGAAAGTTAGCTATTTTAAACATGTTTGTTGATCTTTTCTAGTTTTTTTCTTTCTATTTCTCTTCTAGTTTCATCCTTAAATGACCTCAGGATGATTCTACTTTGTTCTCTTTCGAAGTTTCCTTTCGCCTTGTTTTTCTGTCCACGACTTCTCAATGTTTTTTTTTCAGACCATGCTGCATATAATCTTCCACTGTCCTTCTTTGTAAAGTGTCGGCTGATGTTGCCCTTGGCTGCCACGTCTCTCTTAGACAAAGAAGTTAAGTATTTGCTTAATTGATTCTATGCTTTTAGAAATCTCCTTTTATAACTCTTACCAGGATCAAATATCTAACAAATATTTATGTCCTTCAGATTCTAAATCCAATGATCCATCCGGTACACATTTTTTTCCAAAATTTCTTAAAATCTTAATCTTAAAAAAAATTATAGATAACAAAACAAGGGAAATGAATAGAGAAACAGATATTGACACTGATCATTTAAACTTTCCTAAAGTACCTGGGGCTAGAAAGCTTATATAGGTTAGTTACACTTTTTGTTGTTACTGTTCAGTTGTTTCAGTTGTGGGGTTTTCTTGGCAAAGATACTAGATTGTTTTGCATTTTCTTCTTCAGATCATTTTACAGATCAGTAAACTGAGGCAAATACAGTTAAGAGTCATTCAGCCAGTAAGTATCTGAAGCTGGAGCTGACTGATGAAAATGAGCTTTCTTACTCTATACACTGTGGCGCCACCTAGCTGCCCCACTCCTTAGCTATCAATATCGGATTCTCCTTTCATTTACCCTTTTTGGGGATCATCCATAATTTCTTTTCAGTAGATAATTTTGGAAATATTTTAATTGCACTAAATAGGACACTGGGTTTAGAACCTGAAGGACCTGTGTTCACATCCATTAGGTACTTACGAGGTATTGAACCCTGGCAAATTTCCTAACTATTTTTTATACTAGTTTCCTCATCTATAAAATGAGAGGGTAGATTCAATGGCCTCTAAGGTCACTTCTCACAAAAAAATCTATAATTCAATTTTGGTATTTTTTATACTTTACTCTAACAAGCCAGTATTCTGACTGCACAGACAGCTGGTTTCCCAATGTATCCTACAAAATAAAGAGTGTTTCATTATCAGTTAAAAAATAATTTAATTCTGCTATGTTATTTGCTGCATGGCAAATCCAGTGCCTCCCAATTCTTTTTTTTTTTTTTCAGAGAAAGTACTCATGATAAATAGGCTTGAGGATTGGATGTACAGAGACTTCTCTTGTTTCTTTCCCCCACCCAAAGCCTGTTTCTCACTATCCTTCTCACTGGCTACTTTTTCATCAGTCTTCCAGTATCCGAGTATTTGCTGATTTTATTTATAGGGGTTCATTGGGTTCTTGGTAGAAAATTTTCTCTCTCTCTTGCTCAGCAACAGATGTTGGGGAATAAGCTGCAATTATGTTTGTGATGGTCTTTTTTTGCAGATAATTAACAAGCATGCTTCAATACAAGCTGACCCAACATCCCATGAAATGAAATTACTTGTTGCCACTAGATACACAATAAAATAGACTCAAAGACAATACATTCTTATGAGCACCTGCCTTCTTTTTTCTAAGAGCACCTACTCTGTGTAAGATACTATGTCCTAGTACTTTCTTATTTTAATTTGAGAAGGGTGAGATTGTTCTCCCTTTTTCTCACTTCTATCTCCTGAAAGACTAATAGTGGTTTTTCTTAGAGACATCTCAGTGGTGTAGTATTTAGCATGTTAGTTTAGGAGTAAGGAAGACCCAAGTTCAAATATTGTCTTCCGGTACTCACTAGTTCTATGATCCTGGTCAAGTCACTTAAACTCTGATCCCCATTTTCCTCATCTGCAGAATTGGAGGAATGAACTTAATGGTCCCTCTCAGTTCTAAATCTATGATTTCTTTTTATTTGGTATAGTGTAAGAGTTCTTTAAGAGTGGTTCTTGGATATATTTCAGGAAACTCATGAACTTGGATGGAAAAAAACATGATTTTGTTTTCACTAAACTCTAGCTGAAATCTAATATTTTGTTCCATTGCTTAATGACATGATTTTGAGGAGTAAATAGGTTTCACCAGAATGTTAAAAAAAAATGCCATGGTGGGGAAGGAAAAATGATTATAGTATATTGAGAAGAATGCTAGATGCAGAATTAGGAGGAACCTTTTTCAAATCCTGCCTCTGCCACTAAGCTATGCAACGATGAGCTCTTTTTTTGAGTTTCAGACATATATCATTGTCACTCTTTAACGTACCTTGGACTTAATTTTCTATGTATGTTTATAAGGCTTTCATCCTCAAAGTGGAATGTAAACTTCTTAAAGACAGAGGCTTATTTAATTAAATCAATCTGTTAGCTAATTTTTTACTTTTGTATCTCTAGTACTTGACATGATACAAATCTAGTATTTGCACATGGTAGATACTTAAAGTTTGCTTAATTTCAGATGAGGAAACCTGTGCTCCCGAGAGGGGTCATATAGTCTATAAGGAGCAGAAGTAGGAATTTAATCCAGATCTCCTGGATCCTACTCTGATATTCCTCCCACTGGGCCATGCTGCATGGTAGTAGGGCTTAGGAGAGAACAAGACCAGCTGAAAAGAGCTTTGAATGCCAGACTGAGGACTTTAGAATTCTCCAGTAAAGCTGAAAGTGCACCAAGAGCCTCCTTTAGCATAGTAGGGGGCTTGGTTTAATCCACATCTTAATTGCCCATAACATTGTTTTTGTTGTTTTCACTGTTTGGTCCCTATATGATGACTGTTGGACTCCTTGATTCAATGTGTGTGTGTGTGTGTGTGTGTGTGTGTGTGTGTGTGTGTTGGGAGGTCAATTGTCACCTAACTCCTACCTCTTTCTTTGGCTCATCCTTGTTTCTTCTATCTTGACATCTCTCCAAGTGTAAATCAAAAGAAAACTAGCAGATTATCATCTGGGACATGGGCCAGGTGAGTATTATTAGAACAGAGAAGCACTTGACATTTCCTATCATCATTAGGGCTCACTAATCAAATTCAGTCTCACTGTAACATTTCAGTAGGAGTGTGAGTGAAACAGAAGAGGCCGAAGGCTCTAGCTCAGCCTTGGGATGAGTGTAGCTGTCTCTGGAGAGATGAAACACAGATTCCCTGGAAGGGAGCCTTGTAGAGAATGGCAAAGTTTTCCCCACTCACCCCGTTTACTGGATGCTTTTGGTAGCCACAAACGTGATTTACCTGCCTGACCTGTGAGATTTCTGCCTCTTTTAAAGTTCAATTCAACTCAAGTGCTACCATTTCTAGAAAGCCTCCCCTGGTTTCCTTTAGTTAATAGTGATCTCCCCACTCCATAATAAAAACCTCTACGCCAATAATATCACAGATCTACTCTCTGTCCCATAGTAAAGAAAACTCTAGGGAAGTAAAGAGATTAATTAATTTCAGACTATTCACTAGAAGTTTAAATACTTTGGCTACACAATGAGAAGATGGGACTCATTGACCTTGGTGTGGGGAAAGATTGAAGACAAGAGGATAAGGGGATGGCAGAGGATGAGACAGATGGAAATAATGAACATGAGCTTGGATGGACTTTGGGAGGTAGTATTGTATCAAAGGGTTTGCATGCTGTGATTCCTGGGATCACAAAGATCTGGATACGACTGAGTGACTGAACACCAAAAGGAAGAGATTCCTGGCATTCTCCATCCAGGAGGATTTGGGATTTTCCATCCAAAGCAACACCGTTCAAGGGAACTCCATGTGATAATTTCCTTTTATTGTGAGCATCATGTTACTACCCAGGTCTCTACAGAACATCATCCGAATCAAATAGACATAGAAGCTAAATAAAATGGACAAACAAATTAGTCATCTGGGCATTATCACTGGAGTGATTTACATCATTTAAACCATCTGTATGCTTTATTCATAGTTACCTGTCCCAAGCTCCCCTTCCCATGTGTAACAGTTCTATCAAATCAGTTGTTTCTCCTAAACAACACAAGATCCTTATCTCTGTATTTTCACATGGATATGATTTTTTAAAATCCTTATTCATTCATTGATTCACTTATTCTTTCTTTTACTTATTAACGTATTTATTTAATTCTTTGTTTGGGAGTGTGTGTGGAAGCAATAGAGTATAAGTGACTTTCCTATGATGAAACAACTAGTATGTGTTGGAGGCTGGATTTGAACTCTGGTCCTCCCGACTACAGGCTCAATGCACAATAGTGCCTTCTAGCGTCCCTAAGCATACGACGTTATGGGAATTCATGTCCATTTCTGGGTCATACTTGATGAAGACTGAGATCTTTTCCAATTCTAAGGTTCGTTTCTGAAACTGTGCTCTACTGGAAAAGACATCCTATTTGCCCTGCTTGTCTCTGGCTTCTGGCTTGATCGACGTCAGTGTTCTTGCTTCCTTCCCCTCCTACCCATTCCTTTGCCAGTAATAAATCTCTAGGACTCCATTAATGTTGTATTTTTTAATAGCAATATCTTTCAGCACAACAGGACTGTGCTGCCAATGCTGCTGGGGAAAAACTAATGGTCCAACCATTTCATCCATTTTTTTTGAGTTACTTAAAAGAAACAACCCTTATATTGATTACAGTAGTTAAAAATAGGTTACTTATACTAGACCATGTCCTCATAATGCTTCCTTTGCTATTTAAGAGCTTTCCACTAATTATAGTGCAGGAATTGATTTACAAAGTTAGAACTGCATCTGATCATTTGTTCATTTATGGTGCATTTATTTATTTATTTTTGTCTGCATAAAGTATTTTATTTTTTATTAGCTTTTTATTTTCAAAATATATGCATAGTTTTCAACATTCACCCTTGCAAAACCTTGTATTCCAAATTTTTCCACCTCCTTTCCTCCCATCCCTTCCCTTAGACAGCAAGTGATCCAATATATGTTAAACATGTGACATTCTCCTAAACATATTTCTACAATTATCATGCTGCACAAGAAAAATCAGATCAAAAAGGAAAAAAATGAGAAAGAAAACAAAATGAAAGCAAATAACAACAAAAGGTGAAAATACTCTGTTGTGACCCACATTCAATCCCCATAGTTCTCACTGTGGATGCAGATGGCTCTTTTCATCACAATCATCTATTGGAATTGGCTTAAATCACCTCATTGTTCAAAAGAGCTATGTCTATAACAATTGATCATGGCATAACCTTGCTGTTGCTGTGTACAATGTTCTCTTGGTTTTCTAACTTCACTTAGTATCACTTCAGGTAAGTCTCTTCAGCCTTTTTAAAATCATCCTGCTGATTTTTCTTAAATAACAATAATATTCCATAACATTTATATACCATAACTTATTCAGTCATTCAAATGATGGGCATCCACTCAGTTTCCAGTTTCTTGCCACTACAAAAGGGCTGCCACAAATGTTTTTGACTCTGTGGGTTCTTTTCCTTTTTTATGATCTCTTTGGGATACAGATCCAGCAGAGGCACTGCTGCATCAAACGATATGCACAGTTTGATAGCCCTTTGGACATAGTTCCAAATTGCTCTCAGAATGGTTGGATCAGTTCACAGTTATCAATGTCCCAGTTTTCCCACATCCCCTTCAGCATTTATCATCTTTTCCTGCCATCTTAGCCAATCTGAGAAGTGTATAATGATATATGGGATATTTATTAAGTACCTTTTATAATAAGGCAACATGGGGGAAATTGATAGAGAATTGGCCTCAGAGTGAGAAAGATCTCAGTTTGAGTCCTGATTGTGACAAAATATTGTCCATGTGATATTGGAGAAGTTGTTTTTTTCTGACATCCCCAAATAGCTTTTTAAGAAACCAAACCAAACAAACCAGAAAAAAAAGAAATTGCAAAGTATATGCCATTTGCAATATCAGAGCAATTTCTTAACCAGGAACTCTCTATGCAGGTAAAATGACAAGTCTGCTTTAAAAGAAATCATAATTGTAATTGATATTTGCATAGTTCTTTAAAACTGGCAAAGCATTTGGCACACATCATCTGAATTTGAGCCTGAAAAAGGAAAAAAAAAACATTTTTCTGATGAGAAAGCTTAGGAGCAGAAAACCTGAAAGACTTCTTAATGCAATGTCATAGTTACTAAAAGTTGGGTGAGATTTGGATCCAAGTCTTCCAGGTCTAGGACTTTACCATCTCTAGGATGCACAGAGCAGACTGGATAAGATGTAAGGTTTAAATAATGTAGAGGGCCAACTTCATGAAGCTTTCAGTGTAGTAAGGGGAAAAGCCATCCATATAGATTCTCTGATTCACAATACATAATAGACTTGCAATGGTGCAAAATGAAGTGTTCAGTGAAGGGAGAATGAATGAGCAAGTGATTGGGAAGAGGCTGGGGGGTAGGTCAGGCAGGGAAGGGTTCTTGGAGGAAGAACCATTTGAATTAAGTTTTAATAGATGAATATAAGAATTCATTCAATAGGGAAGAACAAAAACATTTGAAAAACAGGAATAGGGAACCCAGAGTAGAAAGACAGGAAGGCACACAGCAAATTGGAAGTGAGAAAGAGTGTGGAGCACTTTGGTGACAGCTTAGCTGGACAAAAAGCAGAAATTGTATGATCTAGGGAAAGACCTTGAATGTTAGGGCAAGGAGTCTGATCTTTTTATTCAGGAAATAGGGAGACATTGAAGGTTTTAGGTTAGACTAGAACAATGGTATGCCGTAGTGCATAGAGCATTGGGCCTGGAGTCTTCCTCTGTGATGCTGGACAAATCATTTCATCCTGTTTGTTTCAGTTTCCTTATCAGTCAAATGAGCTGGAGAAAGAAATGACAGACCTTTTGAGTATTTTTTCCAACTAAACTCCAAATGGCATCACAAAGAGTTAAACACAACTGAAGATGACTGAACTGACCAAAGGAAAGATTAGTCTGAGAAAATTTTCTGATTGGATTTAGCTCTTTATTGGATTTTAGTTTGTTTAAATCATAGCCATTTTAGAAATGTCAATGTTCTCTACCTGGAATCCATATTCAGTAAACTTTAAGATATAGGAAAATAACATAAAGAATAAGATAAACAAAAATAACAATGATGTTAAACAATAACTAGAATACACACATATATCATCTATGTGTGGGTACTATGCTAAGTACTTTTCAAGTATCTCCTCTGGTCCTCATAACAAGCTAGGGAGGGAAGGGCTATCGTGCTCCCCATTTTACAGTTGAGAAAACTGAAGCAAACAGAGGTTTCAGTTATTTGCTCAGAGTCACAGAGCTAGTTAAATGCCTGAAGCTGGATTTGAATTCAGGTGTGTGTGTGTGTGTGTGTGTGTGTGTGTGTGAGAGAGAGAGAGAGAGAGAGAGAGAGAGAGAGATACACAAAGAGAGATAGAAAGAGACAGAGAAAGAGAGAGACAGAGGCAGAGAGGCAGAAAAAGAGATTGATTTTTATTGGTACTCTACCTTGGACATAATGAAATGTCAGTTTTGATATTATTTGCATGTTAATTACCAGAAGTTCTAACTATCCTTTGATTTCCTTATCTTACATAAATTATTCTAATTCTTTAAAATCCTGAGCCTCCATGAAATTTGGAGAGTTACAGCTTATGTCTTTTATGTTTCTGTCAGACCTTGTTCTTCAGTGTTCTCAGGAATTAAAGAACAAACAAACCCGTCCTGAAAATTAGTTATATTAATAAACACGTCATATTAATGCAAATTTCTAATCATTGTTTAAAAAATCCATCTTACAACAGTTTCCAAAACAAGTCTTAGAACTAGGAGTTTATATTTTGCAAGACTCAATAAAAGGTAACATCTCAAATTCCCCATCCCATAGAAACTGAGATTCATTTCCCCATCCTCACAGTTAAACAGTCACTCCAAGAATGGGAAAAGTAGAAAGCAAATAATTGAAGAAGCAAATCATTAAACCACTCTGCCCTTTGATAGTCTCAGCTGTAATAGAAAATGGTTGCAAGAGATGACCTAACATCCTTTCCAGCTCTAAGACTATGATGCCATGAAACATGTTACAACCCAATCCCAATCTAATCAGGGCTGGGTTGATGAGAGGAAGTATGGAGAGTTGGGATGGGCATTGCATTAGGAGTCAGAAGACTTCAGATCAAACCCCATTTCTGTTACTTACCTTTTATGTGACCATGGGACAAGGTTCTGTCCTTCTCTGGGGCTTAGTTTTTTCACCTCAAGTAAAAATATTTATTAAATGCCCATATGGTACAAGGCACTAGAGATCCAAGAAAAGGGATTGAACTTTTTATTTTGATCTGTTTGGTTTCACCTCCATGGAATGAGATACCTCTCCCAAGACAAGATCATTACTTCTAAACTCACCATTGTTGTTGTTGTTCTTGTTGAGTTGTGTGCTATTCTTTGTGATTCCATTTGGCATTTTCTTGGCGAAGATATTGAATTGGTTTGCCATTCCCTTATCCAGCTCCAGGAAAATGAGGCAAACAGGGCTAAATGAACTGCCAAAAGTCACACAAATGTGTCTGAGGTTGGATTTGAACTCAGAACTTTTTGACTGCAGACCAGGCTACCAGACTCCATCCTTGATTGACTTGTTTGATCTCAACTCCTTCCATTTTTTTGACTCTTTGTTTATAAGACTGGAGAATGGAGAACCAAATTCCTCCTAATGCTTTCCTTTATTAAGGACAGAAAATGTCCTCAGTTTATTCCATTTTGCATCTGCTTTTCTGACCATTTTTAACTTCATGGAAAAAGATGCCCTCAAATTCTTCCACCTCCCTTTCCTGCCTCTTTTTGTATGTCGGATTCCTCCTTCCCCATTACATTATAAGCTCCTTGAGAGCAAGGACCACTTCTAAAATAACCATTATTAATTATATCCCCAGTGCTTAGCATAGTGCCTGTTATGTAGGAGGTACTTACATGTTTATTGGATTGGATTGGAAATAATCCCTGCTCTCAAGGACTCTACTGGAGATATGGAGAGCAGAGGAACTTCTATGGTTACACAGATAAGTCCAGAAGCATTTATTAAGTGTCTATATGTGCCAGGCACTGTACTAGAACTATGGATACAGAGAAAGGAAGAAAACAAAACAAAACCAGTCTCTGCTCTCAGGGAGCTTCCAGTCTAATGAGGAAGACAGCACGTAAACAATTACATGCAAACAAGATATATACAGGGTAAACTGAGGGTAACTCAAAGTTCTCTAAGACTCAGGAGGACTAGCAAAAGCTTCTTCTGAAAATTTGGATTTTAGCTGGGGAGGAAGGAAACCAGAGAAGCTGAAAGGTGGAGATCAGGAGGGAGAGAGTTCCAGTTGTAAAGATCATCCAGGGAAAATGTCCAGCATTGGAAGTAGGAGTTTCTTATTCAAGAAATGGAAAAAGAGACTGATGTTGCTGAATGGTACAAGAGTGTGTAAGTCACACACATTTCAGGAGGTAGGAAATACTAGCAACTGGGGAGAAGGAAGAGTAGGAAAGGAGGTGTTGAAGGTTGACCTGAGCTGTTTTGAAAGAAGTTTAGGGATTCGAAAAAGTAAAAGTGATAGGGGAATATATTCCAAGCACTTGTATGAAGGCAGAGGTTCAGGACATGAAACATTATGTATGGAGAAAAGCTATAAGGCAATTTGACTAAAATGGAGAGTGAGTGAAGAGGAGTCATGAAATAATGAAAAAGGTATGAAGAAACCAGATTGTGAATGAAGGTTATTAAATACTAGACTCAGCCTTTTGTATTTTTTTTAAATAATAGCTTTTTTATTTTCAAAATATATGCAAAGATAGTTTTCAACATTTATCCTTGCAAAACCCTATATTCTAAATTTTTCTCCCTCTCTCCCCACATCCTCTAGACATCAAGTAATCCAATATATGTTAAACATACGCAATTCTTCTATTGTATTTTATTTCAAAGAAATAATGCCACCGGAGATTTGGGGAGATGGAGAAAGGAATTGAGAATTGATTAAGCACCTATATGATAGGTATAGATATTATTTGATCCTAATAATAACCCTGTGAGAGAAGTTCTATTATTATCCCCACTTTATACTTGAGGAAACTGAGGAAGATAAAACTTAAATGCCTTGCCTAAGGGTCACAAAGCTAAGAAGTCTAGGAAGCCGAGTGTGAACTTGGATTTTCCTGACTCCAGGCTCAGAGTTCTGTCCACTACACCACCTAACTACCTGGGACCTAATAAGGTCTGATCTATATTTTATTCATATCAGTAGTTCTGTAGAAAACGAATTAGCAAGATTTGCAGGGAGACCAGTTAGGAGTCTATTGCAGTGGTCCAGACAAGAGGTGATGAAGGTATGAATTAGTGTATTGTTTGTATGAGAAGAAAGAGTAAGGTATCCAACCAGCTTGTGCATTTACTTAGCACCTATTATGTGCAAAGGATTGTGTGGGGATATTTTGGAATATAGAAAAAAAAGAAAAATAATTTCTTCCCTCAAGAAGCACTTTCGGAAGAGCTGTAGTAGATATAACAAAAAAACAATCATTTGTATAGAGATCACAGCTGAATCCATGAGAACTGAGTTCATAGAGAGAAAGTTTTTCCTCCATCAGGGCCGATTAGACCTTAGCCACACATCCTTATCCTGGGCAATTCAAAAATCATAGTCTTTTATAATCAACAATAATGATTCTACACACACACTGTGGAAAGTTTTCTAACCCTTTCCACATTTCTTGGATTTCATCAGAGTCCATTTATTATCCTTTGACACAGCCCCATGGACAGTAGTGTCCAGTTGTCCATATCCTTGATGATATCTTTTGTGTCTCTTTTTGAGTACGGATCATCACTGGTGATATATCACATCCTACTTATGGCCACGTGACTCTTCCATTGCCCTTTAAGTCACCTGCAATTATGATTCTGCTGAGATCCTGGGGTTTGATTGTTTGTGGCTGTCCACCACCATCCATTCTGAGGATATGGGCTTTTGTGGCAGCAAGCAATTTAGGATCATTGAAAGCACTGGACAGCTTCCCAAATGAGATGCAGCTGCATCTCCTCTTTGGGCTCATGATTATGAATATGTGCAACATTTTGAATTAAATGTGATTCAACAAGCATTTATTAAGTGCCAACTATGTTCCAGATCTCATGCTAGATAGTGGAGATACAAAAACAAGGATGAGGCAGTTCCTGCCGTCGGGGAGATTCTTTTCTATTGTAAGTTATATATTATGTGTTTTAAATGAAAATTGTATATCTAATATTAAGATTTAACTATTCAGAAAATATATTTCTCCTTTCTTTTCTCTCTCTCTCTCTCTCTCTCTCTCTTTCTTTCTCTGCTCTCTCTCTCTCACTTTGTATCTCTCTCTCTCTCTCTCTCTCTCACTTTGTGTCTGTCTCTCCCCTTTCCTCTTCCTTTCTCCTTTTCTTTCTCTTCCTCCCTATTTCTATCAGAAAGGAATAGTAAGAATATGTATGTGCTCATTTTACCCATCAAAAAACTTATCAAGCACCCACATTGTGCCTAGTATTGTGCTAGGTGCTGGGAATACAAAAGGCAAACGAAACTCAAGAAATTCATATTCTACTGGGATTTATAACATGCCTCCAGAGAAGTGCACCCTAAATTGGCACCTTGTACCACCTTACTCATCTTGCTCTGCGGCTCCATTTTCCCATGGGAAACATTTTATTCACTTACTTTCAGATTCTTGATTCACATTATAATGTTGCCTATCAGACCTGCATTGAAAATGAACATGAAAGAATATATTTTCTTTCTATCTTTTTTTAAGGAAGATAAAATGCCTGGCCCGTTGATTTCATTCAAGACCATGTTGTGCCTAATGACATCATTAGTATTTGTTACAGGAGTCAGGTTTGCAAACCATTTCCCTAAAAGTGCCCCTGATGATCTCTCGTTGCTTCCATGGGCTGGAACGTGGGAGAATTGATGTGAGCACCAGCTCTGCCATCCTGGTTTGTGTGTGGGACATGATGGGTTAGATAATGAATAATGATCAAAGGCAGCCTTTAATGATCCAGTAATGCATTAGAACTTAATTCATTTATTCCAAATAATTTCAAATATTCATACATATACATATATATGTGTATATAAATGTATGTGTATATATGTGCATGTATATATAAACATGCACATTCTTAGGGAGGCAAATCAATTTTTCTATTTCTAATTATTTCTGTTATATAGGCCATAAATTCTGTCATTTTGTCTTCTTTCAAATCTATAATTTCTCTAAACATATGACACTCTTTTGCATCAGTTTCATCCTTTCATAGGAATCCACAGAGTTTTCTGTTTCAAATGTTGGTTCAATTTCTTTGGTCTTACAATATTGATTTAGAGATTTTTGCAACTATTTAGATGTCTTGGTAGCCATCTTTCCTTCTGATCTTAGTCAATAAGCATTTATTAAAAGCTTACTATGTAGCAGTCATTAAGACTAAATGATGGATATATATATATATATATATATATATATATATATATATATATATATACACACACAAGCAAAGGGAAAGACAGTTCCTTCTCTCAAGGAATTTTAAATTCTAATGGGGATTGATAACACCAAAAGGGAGCTGACTAGAAAGGAGAAAAGATGAAGGATAGAAAGTATCTTTGTGGGCGCATAGTGCAGAACTCTGGAGATTTTTCTCTAAGACCTCTGGATTTCTCTGCTTATACTCCAGGGTTTTTAAATGTTTTCTTCCTCCTGAGATCTTTGCTTATTTTAATTCCCACCCCCCACCATGACACTCCTTTATTGCTCCCTTTTCAATTTCTCCTTTGATAGTGGTTTACTCCTGGGGACTATCCTTAGAGCTGTCTCAGTCCCCCTCCTACATTAGAAAATTCACTTTTTGATATGAACAGATAATTTTTAAATGAGGAAATTAAAACCATTTCTAGTCATATGAAAAGGTGTTCTAAATCACTATTGATCAGAGAAATGCAAATTAAGACAACTCTGAGGTACCACTACATACCTATCAGATTGGCTAAGATGACAGGAAAAGATAATGAATGTTGGAGGGGATGTGGGAAAACTGGGACACTGATGCATTGTTGGTGGAAATGTGAACAGATCCAGCCATTCTGGAGAGCAATTTGGAACTATGTGCATACCCTTTGATCCAGCAGTGTTTCTACTGGGCCTATATCCCAAAGAGATATTAAAGAAGGGAAAGGAACCCACATGTGAAAAAATGTTTGTGGCAAGAATCTGGAAACTGAGTGGCTGCCCATCAGTTGGAGGATGGCTGAGTAAGTTATGGTATATGAATATCATATCGGTAAGAAATAACCAACAGGATGATTTCAGAAAGGCCTGCAGAGACTTACAGGAGCTGATTCTGAGGGAAGTGAGCAGAATCAGGAGATCATTCTATATGGCAACAGCAAGATTATATGATGATCAACTCTGATGATTGTGGCTCTAACAATAAGGTGATTCAGACCAGTTTCAATGATCTTGTGATGGAGAGAGCCATCTGCACCCAGAGAGAGGACTGTGGGGACTGAATGTGTATCATAGCATAGCATTTTCACTCTTTTCTTTGTTGTTTGCTTGCATTTTGTTTTTTCTTATTTTTTTTCCTTTTTGATCTGATTTTTCTTGTGCAGTAAGATAGTTTGTATACCTATAATAAATATATATATATATATATTTATATATATAAACATATTTAATATGTATTGGACTCCCTGCCATCTAGGGGAAAAGGGGGGGTGAAGGGGGGGAGATTTGAAACACAAGGTTTTCCAAGGGTCAATGTTGAAAAATTATCCATGCATAGGTTTTGAAAATAAAAAGCTTTAATAATAAAAAATAAATACCCCCTCACACACAAAACAGAAAAAGTGCACAATACTAGGCACAATGTACTCAGTCCCAACCCAGGTGACATTTCAGACCAGATTGGCTTCAGCTAGATAGAAGTATGCTTTCCTTCACATCAAGTGCAGCCCTATATAAGGGCACTCTCTCTGTTCCTTCAGCTATTTCGTTCTCTGACTGGGTACAGAGGAGAGTACTATTTTCCTCTACTTCCCCCTGCTTTGCAAATGGCTGCAAAGAATCGAAACCTTCTGCTTGTTGCAAGAAGCAACATAGCAGGGAAATTGCTGAAAGGATCCTAGAACATGAGATGGTGGCTAAGATTCTATGCCTTTCCTAAATGGGAAGATACTGAATGTTAATTTAATAGGGATTAACATTATTTGCTGTTAATTTGTAAGGCATAATTCAAGATAAAATAATACTTTACAGGCTTTTTGGTGCTTTAGCCTGCCAAAAGAAGGCAGCTATATTTGTTCCGTATTTGGTGAATAATTCCACTTTAGAGAAGTTCTGAGAATTAAAAGGGCTGGACAAAATGTCTAGTCCATCATCTTGTTGGTCACATGATACACGGTTTCAAGAAGTCACATTCCAATAAGTAGATTTAAATAGAATAATATCTGTCAATCTATCTGATATCTATTGATAAAAATAATAAAGATTGAAATAGAGTAAAGTTAGAGATAGAGATAATGCTAGAGATAGATATAGTAAAGATGTAGTAAGTTACATTTCATATGTGTATATGTGCATACACATAACACACAAATATCTAAGTATGCACAGAGGTAGAGATAAACTAAGATATAGAAGGTAATCTCAGAGGGGAAGACTTAGATAGCTGCAAAGATCAGGAAAGTCCTTCTGCAGAAGGTGGGATTTAGGTTCAAACCTGAAGGAAGCCATGGAAGCTCAGAGGAGGAAGGAAAGCATTTCATATCCTACAAGGTCTCCTTAGGTTCCTTCATGCACTAAATCCTAGGAAATCCCATGAAGCTCATGGCTTAATATATTTAGCCAGGATTCTTTGTCCCTTGTGTCTCAGGGAGCACTGTCCATTTAGCCAGCCTTGTCACTTGCCTGAATTCCACATAATGAAACGAAAGCCTCTCCTCCTCCTCCTCCTCTTCTCTTCTTCCTTCTTTTCTTCCTCATTTCCTCCTCCTTTTCCTCTTCCCTTTTCTCCTCCTCTTTCCCTGTAGAGTTGTGATTAGTAATTTCAGTGCCAGGACCAAACCAAATAAAAAAGTACTTTTAAATCTGGGAGTTTGGAGAAGCTTTTCCTGAAGTGCAACCATTGGTGTTCCATTTAGTAACTTACTAATGAACTGATTATTCTTGCTAACAAAGTGTTGAGCTCAGTTGTTTCTAAGATGCTGAAGGGGCTACAAGTGCTCAAATATCTATACATTTTTTGGGGGGAAGCCTAAATTGCCTTCTGGTAATATTTTGGTTAGTTTATGCTGAAAATCCAGATTCAGTAGAATTGTAGAGATTTGGGATTTTTCTTGTCTCTATTATTTGAGGGTCTCAGTATGTCATAGATAGAATAGGTCAGTGGAGTTTAAGGGCTTAAAGTGAAAAGACCTGGATTCTAATCTCTACAATTTTACCTATGTGCTTAAGAGGTTTTTATACCACCTCACATTCCCATAATGATTCAAAGCTGTCAAAGTACTTTCTTCAAAGCTGACAGTAGGATAATTATTCTTTACCATTTTACAGAGAAGGAACCCAATGCAGGGCTTTGTGATTTGTACTATGAGTTTGATAATAGGGCAGCCAGGTGGTTTAATGTTTAAAGTAATGGATCTGAGTCAGAAGGCCCCGAGTTCAAATCCAGTCTCAGATATTTACTAGCTATGTGATCCTGGGCAAGTCACTTAACCCTGTTTGCCTCAATTTCCTCATCTGTCAAACAGCTGGAGAAGAAAATTCCAAGTATCTTTGCCAAAAACAAAACAACCCAAATGGGATCAGGAGGAGTTAGTCTGGATTGAAGCAACTGAATTACAATAATAACAATGACATCCAGCTAATAATCAGCTAAACCAGAATTTAGAATCATGTCACCTACTGAAGGTCCAGCCCCCAACACTGTATGTTGCCTCTATCCCATTTAGTTCTCTATCACTCAGTTTCCGCAAAAAATAAAATGGGGCTAATAAAATTTGCCCTATCTGCTCCTCATGATAGTTGTTTTTTTATGGTATTTTTCCAAATACATGCAAAGTTAGTTTTCAACATTCACCTCCCCAAAACCTTGTGTTTCGGATTTTTCTCCCTCCCCTCTTCCTTTTCCCCTCCTCAAGACAATAAGCAATCTGCATAAGTTAAGCATGTGCAAGAAAAATCAGATCTAAAGGAAAAAAAATGTAAGAAAGAAAAAAAAACCCAACAAACAATGACAATAAAAAAGATGAAAATACTATGCTTGGATATCAGTCTTGATAGTTCTCTCTTTGAATGAAGATAACTCTTTCCATCCCAAGTCTATTGGAATTGTCTTGAATCACCGTATTGTTGAAAAGAGCCAAGTCCATCACAGTTAATAATCACATAATCTACTTACTGTATACAATGTTCTCCTGGTTCTGCTCATTTCAATTAGCATCAGTTCATGTAAATTTTTCCAGGCTTTTCTGAAATTAGACTGCTCAGCATTTTTTGTAGAAAAATAATATTACATTACATTAATATGCACATTAGGCCATTCTCCAATTATTGGGCATCCACTCAGTTTCCAGTGAAACTTGCCACTACAAAAGGGGCTGCTACAAACATTTTTGTATATATGGGTCCTCCCTCTTTTATGATCGTTTTGGAATATAAACCTAGTAGAGACATTTCTGAATCAAAGGGTATAAGCAGTTTGATAACCTTTTGGATATAATTCCAAATTTCCTCATGACAGTTGTGGTAAAAAAAAAAATATGAAAATATATTGAAATATAAAGTGAAGGGCAACTAAGTGAGGCACTGCAAAGAGCATTGTACTTGGAAGCAGGAGGACCAGAGTTCAAACCCAGTCTCAGACCTCTCCTGATTGCCTTACAAAGGAAAGAAAAGAAAAATAAATTCAAAATGAAATGGAAGGGATACTGATTATGATGTTTTAAGCATATAACTATATATATGTAGACTGTAAGTACCCTGAAGTCAAGAACTGATTTTGTTTTGTATCTTTGGAGTATTTATATAGCAATTTAAGTTTTGCAATTTTTTTTTTACAAATATCTCATTTGAGCCTCACAACAATCCTGAGACTCAGCTGTTATTATTATTCCTATTTTACAAATGAGAAAACTGAGGCAAACAGCGATCTATTCAGGGTCACACAGCTAGTGTCTGAGGTTGGATTTGAATTTAGGTCCTCTCGACTCCAAATCCAATATTTTAAACACTAAGTCACTAAGCTACCTCACTTAATAAGTGCTTGTTGGATAAACGAATGAACATATATACATCAGTCTATCTGTATACACATTTAGAAACATAGTATACCTATCATTCACATTAAATACTAGAAGATGAGCACTATATTCTTGTTACTAGTTGATATCAGAAGTTAATGACCTTGAATAAGTTACTTTAAAACTTTGCATTTCATTTGCTTCACCTATTAAAAGTATTGCATTGGATTAGATCAAAGTTGCTTAACTTTGGGAGCAGAGTAAGTATAAATTGCTTTTTATTTATACTTGATTTTATCTATATTATTTTATTTATTTACATAATATATATATATATATATTATAATATTTATTTATTTAAGTAATTTATACTTACTATCTGATTGATTTAGGAAAGTCACTTCCCTCCATGATTCTCATCTTCTCCTCATCAGTAAAATGAGGGAGTTGGATAGAGGCGGTCAGGGAGCATGGCTGATAGAGCTCTGGACCTAGATTTAGGAAGACCTTGAGTTCAAATCCAGCCTCGTATAATTGTGATCCTGGGCAAGGGATTTAAACTCTATTTACCTTTGTTTCTTCACCTGTAAAATAGGTATCTGTCCCAGAGTTATTGTGAAGATTGAAATTAAGTAATATTTGTAATTAATGGTAGCTCAATGGATAGAATGCCTGGTCTGGAGTTAGGAAAACTCAAATCTCCCTGAGTTCAAATCTAACCTTGGGCACTTACTAGTTGTGTGACCCTGGGCAAATCCCTTCATTCCTTTGTTCCAGTTTCCTCCTCTGTAAAATGATCTGGAGAAGTAAATGACAAAATGCTTCAGTATCTTTGCCAAGAAAATCCCCAAAGAGGTCACAAAGAGTCAGACATGACTAAAAATGACTGAACAACAAAATATTTGTAAAGTGTTTAGCACAGAATCTCTTGGCATGTAATTAGGGATTAGAGAAGTGCTTCCTTCCTTCCACCTCCAAGATGGCTTCTGAGGTTTAAAGTGTTGCTTCTCTCCTTTGTTCTCTGCTCTGAATTTTAGCTTGCCCCTCTCTCCAAGCCTTTCTATCATTTTTCTTTCTGGATCTTTACATTCAGAGCAAATTTAGAGGTGTTTATTTCAGGAAAGTAAGCATTCTGTTCTCCCTCCAGGGCAGATGCTATAAAAGTTCGATTCTCTCTCAGTCGCTGTCCATTCTACCCAGGGAATCCATAAAAATTAGAGATTTTGTTGTGATGTTGGAACTTGGGAAGAAAGAGCAGTTAGAAAGTTTGAAACAGGCAGAAAGCAAGCTAGCTAAAGAGGTGGGAAGAGCTAACCTGGTCTATCCTGGTCTCTGATGGCTATTGGCCATGTGAGTTTGAAAACTGAAGAGAAGGAAAAATAAAACATTTATAGAGTACCTACTATATATGTGCCAGTCACTGTGTAAGAACCTTACAGATATTACCTCATTTGATCCTCACAACAATCCTGGTAGATAAGTCCAAGAATTATGGGAAAATTCCTTAATATCTCAATTATTTAAGCAAGCCTGCAAGGATTACAAGTTGCTGAATAGCATGTCAATGTCCATCATTATTGTGATTGTTATGCCTATTAGTACTGCCTAAATATGTAAAAACAAAACAAAACCAAAACCAAAAATCTGTCCAAAAAACTGGTTGAAGAAGGTACCATCTGTAAGATATACAACCAAATCCTGTCTGTTTTAAACTGTCACTTAGGTTGAGAAAGGGGAAAGAATATTTACTCTTAAACTATCACTTGAGAAGGGTGAGAAAGGAGAAAAAATATTTACACTTAAACTATCACTTAGAAGGGTGAGAAAGGGGAAAGAATATTTATTCTTAAACTATCACTTGAGAAGGGTGAGAAAGGGGAAAACATTCACTCTTAAATTATCACCTGAAAAAGGTGAGAAAGGAGAAAAAATTTACTTAGACTTAAAATTCTACCTCGGGGTGACCTCTCTGGGTCTCAGTTTCTTCAACTGTAAAATGAATGAGTTGGATGTTATATTTTTTTGGAGTTCAATTGCAGCTCTAAATGTCTCTTCCTATGATCTTTTATAAGAGAATACCAAGGCAAGAGGTGAACATTCAGGATAAATGACAGCATTTCATCTCTGGAGATTTAGCCAGAAGGAGTTATGGATCCTGACGTCTTCTCCAAAGAGAAGACTTACTTAAAACAAAACTGTTGTTCGATTCTCCAATGAGCTGGGGTGAATTTGATATTCACGGATGCCCTTCCTGTGGCCATCACTCCCTTTCAGCAGTAACTGCCTCTCTGAGTTCTTTGAATTCCCCATTAAGATGCTGTGGTAGGCTAAGTGAAAAAATCATTTAGTACAATCAATTCATTTCAGTGTCCCAAATGGTCTGAGTTTCGGGAGCTTGCACGCTTGCAGCTGCTGCTGTGGTCTACCTCCTGTCACAGGCAAAAATAAATGACCCTCTCCTTCCCCACCCCCCACCCCTAACCTGTATTGCCTGCATGACAGGGGATCAATCACTCTCCTCCAAAATGGGAAATAGAGCCAGAATCTGAGCATCTTGCAAATTAAACTTTTAATAGAAACCCAATGAAGATGACTTTACCCATTTATATTAAAAGCTTATTCTTTTTAAGGAGAGGAAAGCATAGGAGTTGGGAGTACAAGCATGGGGAATCTCCATTGTTCTCCAATTTGCCTTTTGAGATACTTGTGGGTTTTACCTGGCTCAGTATCACTCTTTCCTGTGACATCTGGTTTTTCTCTGAATGTTCTTTTTTTGTGATTTGCTTTGTCCAATGGGCTGAAACTCTGCTTTTTTTTTAATCATTCAGGTTTTGTGTGTATATGCATGTACATACATGCATTCAGTTCTCTTCCTCCATTTCCCTTTTATTTCTTTTTCTTCACAAATAAAATAGCTCTGAAATGATTGGATCGATCCTTTATTATTTGGAGTTTTGGAGAAAGACTAGTCTTTTCCCTAACTCACAAAATCACTGAGTTTGAAAGCTGCCAGAATCTTTGGTGACCATCTTGTCCAACCCCATGCTCCAGAGGACTCTCCAATATGACATGCCTGACAAATAGTCATCCAGCTTTTGTTTGAAGACCTCAAAGGAAGGGGAATATACCAAGCAAGGGTAGATATTTTTTCCTTACCAAAAAGGGAGGACCTCTGAAGTGTCTTGAGAATTCCCCCAACTATGAATTTCATCTATCAAATGAAACACATTTGTTGGGAAGCTATGAGGTAGGTGGGGTTGTTTTTCCTCCCCCCACTCCCTTTTTGGAGGATGTTTCAAAATAATTTACTTTATGTAAACTCTACCAAGTAGAGTGAGTCTGAGGAGAACACATTTAAGGAAAATGTTTAAACTATTGAATTTCTCTTTTCTACTGTATTCCCCTTTTCTATTCACCAGCACTCCAAAAGGAAAATGTCATATTTGGAATGCTATCATGGCCTTTGGGAAATACTGGAATAAAGGCAAAGATTTGTCCAAGCAGCTGGGAAAAATAGACAAAAACACAAATCTAAAGAATTCCAGACACAGAAAATTGACAAACTAGTGAACTAAATCTTGTAAAACAACTTGAAATATCAACATATTTAAGGAATTCTCAGTATAGTTCCCTTTAGTTTTCCCATTTGGAGTTTTGAACCAAATGTTATTACTTCCCATACTTCGTAGAGGAGTGGGAGTCCTCAGATCAGATCATTTATATGGCCTACTGTAAATATTTAGAATATGGGACAAAGAGGGAAAGCATTTCAAAAGCTATTAAGATGGGCTCAGGGAATCCTTAAGCATAGGAAAGTTTCCTGTGATCTGGATGTGTGGGGTAGGGAACTCTGGGGACTGCAATATAAATTTAACAAAGTAGGGCCTGCTACAAAAGCTTAATGGATTTTTTTTAAAAGGATGACTCCCAGTAGACTCAATATAGACCATGTCAAGAGATATTTAACATGCAATGAGTCAAACACCTTAACCACTTTCTGAGCAGACTCAGAGGTAATCAGACTTAGGAAATAAGGGCCATCTTTGTGGTCAAGGAATGATGGGTTCAAAATCTGCCTCTCAAAAGAATGGTCAACTAAGAATAGCAACTGATGTAACATCTCTTTGCCCTAGGAACAAGATTCTCCAAGGCAAATTATAAGCAAGTGATCAATTGCCCTTCTGCAATGGTGGAAAGCGTTTCTTTACCAAGAGTTTCTTACATTGATGAACTCACAAGTATAGACGACTCCTTCTCATCCCCTCTCACTCCACCAAAACTATTCATAATGATTCATTTTATGGTAGATGTTCATTTTATTTTATATTTTTTTTCATGGAAAAACAAGATGCATTTTATGGAAACTCACTTTATAATCAATATTGCTGTAGTGCACATGCATTTCATAAGTGAGGGACCTTTGTGGCATCTAAATGAAGAGGTAGAATGGTATGGAGGAACTGTGTTCTAATGCTGTCTCTGCTGCTATCTGGATGCAAGTAATTTCTCCTTTGGGGGTCCCAGTCTCCATCCCTGTAAAATGAATCTTTTTGGATTACAATTAGGTCCCTTTTTAAAACAAATAATGAATCTCCTGAAGTCGTTGTATTGATTCAAATTTATACTATTGGAAGTAACAATTATGTAAAATATGATGGTTGGCTCTAGTCCCATGGAAATATATATGATTAGTTAGAATAATGCAATCACTTAAAGGGATTTGTTATTTGCACTTATCTGGATATAGCTGAAGATGACATTGAAGATTTCTAAAAGCTTTAAATTTATGGTTCTATGACCTCCAGTGCATAATGATTGTAACTCAATAAGTAGAGGCAATTTGCCCCGAAAATCCACGAAATAAACCACTGAACTCTGTACCTTCCAATTCTCTAATTTCTATATAGGGTAAGTAAAAAAAAAGTACATTAAAAAGAAAGAACATGGGTTTTGTGCATCCGCAGCAATTAGCTACGTGACCAATAACAAATCACTGTACTTCTCTAAGATTCAATTTTCTCATCTGTAAAATGGGGACAATAACTGTACCTATCTTATGGGTAGAATCTAAGCTGATCTAGTCCCACCTTTTCATTTTACAGATGAAACCTGAGAGTCAGATTGAGAGTCACTTATTTGCCCAAAGTTGCACAGTGGCAGAGCTGGGATAGTGACATTTTATATGCCATTTTGGCTCTTGGTTGATCCCAGCAGAGAATCATTTGTGAGCGGAGGAGATTTCAAAAATAGGATATTTTCATTCTCCCAGCTTGTTATTCAGAACACAATGCCCACAGCCTTTCCAAACCAGTTGAGGAAATGAAATCTCCAGCAAAAGTCTATTATTCTCCGTGAGAGCTGTTTGGTGTTTTGGTATAAAATGTCTGTCTAAATGCAGAAATAGCAGCTTGGAGCGATAAGACATTGTCTCCCTTATCTTTTATAAAAACGGTATTCAGCAAGATGGAGAACATTTAAAACAAGCTTCACAGGAGCACTGCTGAAAGAGTTTGCCAATAACCTGCCCCGCAAATCTATTTATATAATGAAATGGTACCTTTGTGGCACCTAGTTCCTGTTGGGAAGTAGCTAATAGGAAACTACAGAAGCTCTGGGCTAGTGGGCAGGGAAGTCTCAAGAGGGATGCTATTGTAGTCAATCAGTCAACATCTACTTATTAAGCTCCTAGGGGCAGCTGGTTGGGGCAATGGTTAAAGTATCAGGCTTTGCGACAGGAAATTCTAAATTGAAATCCAGCCTCTGATAATTTCTAACTGTGTGATCTTAGGCTAATCACCTAAACTCTATTTTCCTCAGTTTCTTTATCTGTAAAATGGGGATAATACTAGAACCGGTTTCTCAGAGTTGTTGTGATAATCAATTGAGATAATATTTGTAAAACTCTTGACACCATGACTGGCACATAGTAGATCCTAAATAAATGTTTGTTAATTTTTTCTTTCCAAATGAGAATGGACACTATATAAAATATTAGCTCCTATCACTCCTATTATGTGCCAGGTACTGTGATGAGAACTAGCAATACAAAGCAAGTCAAAGGATAGCCTCTGTCCTCAAAGAGTATGGGAGAAATAGTGTGTTTCAATAAAGCAATGTACAAACAAGATATAGAGAGGGTAAATTGAAGATACTCAAAAGAGAGGAGGAATGAGATGAAAGAAGCCTAAGGAATGATTTTCACAGAAGATGGGACTTCAGCTGAGATGTGAAGAAAACCACACTTTTCAGGAGGCCCTCACACTTCCCTCTAACTAGACTGGACAGTTAACTCTCCCATTATTCCTAAAACACTCCCCTTATAATTACCCCATTAATATCATCCAGGCTTTTAGGGTTGTGGCTACTGATTCTTGCATTATTTTAAAATTATTTTGATTATCAAATCATTATATTTGACTTTGTCCCTCACAGTGACACTGTCTTTAAAGACCATTGCTCTGGTGACTTTATGAGCATTGGGATATGGTGAAAAGAACATGGATTTAGAGAAAGAGGAGTCTATCTTTTATTTCTTATTTGTTTGTCCTTAGGCTTGTTATTTAAAAACCTTGGGTTTCAGCTTCTTCTTCTGCTAAATGAAGGAGTGGAACTAGATGGTCTCAAGAGTCTCTTTCTGCCCCTTTTCTCAGATTTTATCACTGAGGCACAGTAGCTAGGTGATAGAGGGACCAGGTAGAATGCTGAACATGGAGTCAGGACAATGAATAGCTGTTTTCTACTTGGTTATTCTGGGAGATTAAATGATTCTTAAATTGTTTTTGAATTGAATCTAAGGTCATGCTTGTGCCATACAAACATAAATGGAAGGATTTTTATCACATGGTGGCCCATCTTTGAACCATTTTGAACTGTAGTGCCCAGAATTGAACATAACAACAGGAATGAGGGATAGAAGTTCAAAAGAAATTTAAGCTCATCATAAGGAAAAAACAAACCTGTTATTGTCATCCTTCTTTCACAGAGAACCAAAATGACATCATTATGTTAGAGTTGAAGTATAATGCACCTGACTGCGACTGATCAGACCGATATAAGCTTGGAATGTCTGCCAGAGATGGGGCACAAAGAATCCCTATGAACATTTGGAGTGGATTCTCTAACATTTCACATCTTGTATTTCTTTTGAGCTAATTTAATTCTGCTTTGTTCATGGAGCATAGCATCTTTTCTGATAAGGACACGCCATGATGGATGGTTCTGTAGCAGTATTTCCCATGCCATGCAATCAATTCCAAATTTTTTAGGAACGATTCTGAGAGTGTCCTTGTTTCACCTTTTGGACCACTATGTGAGTGTTTTCCCTGTGTGAGTTCTCCATAAAATATTCTTTTTGGCATTTGAACAATATGCCTGACCCATCAGAGTTTCAGTAGAGTTGAGATGCTTGGCAGTTTAGTTTGAGAGGATCTTGGTGTTTGGTATCTCATCCTGCCCAGTGATCTTCAGAATCTTCCTAAGACAATTCAGGTGGAAGTGTTTCAGTTTCCTACAATGATGCTGGTATACTGTCCAGGTTTCACAGACATACAGCTCTGTAGACCTTCAGTTTGGCAGTCAGTCTTTCACACTTTCCTCTCTCACACTTTCCTCCAGAACTTCCTAATCATCACTCTAGCTCTGGTAATGAATGTATTAACCTTATTATAAATGTATCTATATCTAGAAAGTATACTGTTAAGATAAATGAATTTATCTGCAGGATTCAAGGCTTCTCAATTTGCTATAAACAATAATTCCACATGTGGACCACCTGTGTTTTCTTGATGTTAATTGTTAGGTCAAAATTAGCACAAACATCAGAGAATCAATCCTACTTTGTTGCATCTCAGCTTCAAAAGCTGAATTGAGTGCAAAGCACTCAAGCAAAGCAAGCAAAAAATAATGCACCAACACTCCCTCCACTTTGGTTTTGGCTTTTCAGGCTGAGGAATTTACTATCAGTGTAGTAGCTGCCCTTGATGGCCATGTTCATCCTCATTGAAAATCTTGGCTGGAACTTAGCTGGAATCATGCTAGAAAGCAAGGAAGCAAGCACATAGCCTTGTTTTCTCTGTTGGTGACTGGAAAAGTATGAGAGCATCATCCATTATTCAAACCCCAGCAAGCATGGCAACAGGAAATTGATGTCAATACTGATGAACTTCTCCGGGCAACCAAATTTTGACACATTTTTTCCCATAAGTCCTCATGACTGATGATATTAAAAGCCTTGGTCAGATCTACAAATGTTATATACAGACCTCTGTTCTTCTCCTGGAGTTGTGGGGCAGCAAACACCATATCAAATGTTCTTCTACCCTTTCTGTAGTCATATTGGCTCTGAGGTAGAAGACCATCTTTTAGGTTATCTACCATAGTCTAGGTCTTATAGACCATCTAAGCCTAAGCAAGATTCTTGCCAACAATGCCTGAGCGATAGTCCCACTCATGATTGTTACAGGACGATCTATTTTCTTTACTTTTAAAAAGATAGCTAGTGGAAGTGTCCTTGAACTCCTAGGAGATAACCTCTTCTTATCATATAACCTGGAAAATTTCAGTCAGTTTTTGTATGAGCAATGGACCCCCCATTTTGTATATCTTAACTGAAATAGAATCAGAAGCAATGCTTTGCTATACAGAAAGAGCTTGATTGCATTCAAAGTTTCTTCTTTAGCTAGAACTTCCGCCATGGAGAAATTGAGATAAAGGGTCAATGACTTTTCATTGATTGATAATGGTCTGTTCAGAACACTATGGAAAAGTACAATCCATCTCTCTAGGATCCTGTCCTTATCACTAATCAATATGGCTCTATCAGCTCTAAGTAATTGAGATGCACCATAGGTCTTTGGCCCATAAATAGCCTTCCAAGGATCATAAAAATGATTTCGATTGTGGCTATCAGTATAAAACTGAATTTCACCTGTCTTCTTACTGAGCCAAGAGTGCTTCATCTCTCTAAGCTTTGCTTGTACTTTGCTTTTGATAGAGTTAAATCCTGCCTTCTTAGAGATGGAAGAATTTTCCTGCTGATACAGCTCGTAGAGTTCTTGTTTTTCATTTAGCAGCTTCTGAATTTCCCCATCATTTTTTTGTCAAACCAGTCTAGATGTTTGTAAATATTCTGACTCAGAAGAGTATATTCAGTGCAATATACTAAATCTCTGAAATCTGCCCACTCCTTTTCTGCTCCACCATTGCCAACTGTGTATTGGCTCAACTTTCTCTCCAAGTTTGTAACAAACTGCTCCTACTCAGGGAAGTGCTTTAATCAGTTGACATTAATTCTTTTGGTAGTCATTTTGCTTTGGGGCCTCTGATTTTATTGAATGTGAATATTTAGCTTGGAGAGGACAAGTTTGCTACCAGTCCAACAGTTTGTACCACACAACGAATTGTGAGGATGAATCCATGAAGTTTTATTATGTTTAGGTAAACAGATGCTCATGAGATGCACAAGGCTTCAGGTGTAAGTGACCATTGATGTTGCTGTTTCCAACTCCATTCCTTTTAAGGACTTCCTGCCATGTATAGAAGTCTAAGCTTACCCTAGTATTAGTCACCCAGAATTATAAACTTGTACTCTTTTGGCACATTGACAATAAGGGTCTTCAGGTCTTCATAAAGTTTTTCTTTGACTTCATCAGGGTTCATCATAGTGGAAGCATGGTCACTGATGATAGTGGTGTGGCATTTTCCAGCAAGTGGCAATAATATTTTCATGAGCCTGTCATTTACTCTTTTTAGTAGGCATATAAATTTGTTGACTTGATTATCTTTGATTGCAAAACCTACACATCAGCTTCACACCACTCCCTTTCACCATGGCCACTCCAGAGAGACAAAAACAAAAACAAAATACTAAAACAAATGCTTATCCAGCTCCAACTTCAATAAGCTGGCCTTCCATTGTTTCATTCAGAGCTGCTCTTTGGATGCTATACCTGCTGAGTTCTCTTGCAACAAAAGCTGTTTGTCTTTCAGCTCTACTGGATTTTGTATTGTCTATAAGTACATGCACATTCCACATTCGTATAGTATATGGAATCATATTTACAGAAGTTTTTGTGAATTTTTTGTGTGTTTGGACAGAGTGGAATCCCCACCTGCCTTGATTATCAAGCCATGGTTAGATAAGCAGACAGTTTGTAGGGCATCTTTTTAGTCCCTTCCTTACACCAGGAGGTGAGCAGAATGGTCCTTAAAAGGCACTAAGGGAGCTGCCAAATCTCATTGCTACTTCTAGTGAGAAAATGACCCTATGGTCTGAGCTTCCAGTGTATTTACACCTGCTGCTTCATCTCTTTTCTGTTGCCACAGGACTTCTTAGATAGGTAAAAACACTAAAATAAAAAGGGTGATCTCTTTTGATTCCTGCATAAACTGAATTTAAGTGAGGCAGAGTTGCATGAAGTCATCATCTTTAGTCTCTTACAGAGTCATCATTGTCCAGAACAGTGTCATGACAATAGTATTAGACTGAGATGTATGGGATGACTTTGGCATCTTGAATGTCTGACGAAGTCTTAAAGCATTCCATGGTGCCCAATTTTCCTGCTTTTGTGGCTGTTGGAACAAATTTGTTCTCATCCACTCATTTCCTCAGGGTAAGTCTTCATATTCTTAAGACAGATGCCCCTTAATTTGCTGATGAGTTTAAGACTTGGTTTAGCTCATCTGCCACTCTGGGGTATGGCTGCTGTGCACACTACAGCTTTTTGAAACCATAGGTGAAAGTTAGGTAGATTCGGGGCAGCTAGATGGCACAGTGGATAGAGCACTAGCCCTGAAGTCGGAGGATCTGAGTTTAAATCCATCCTCAGACATTTAATACTTCCTAGCTGTATGACTCTGGACAAGTCACTTAACCCCCATTGCCTCAGCAAAAAAAAAAAAGAAAGTTAGGTGGATCAAGTGGGCACCAAAGATGGAAAATAGCCCTGAAAAGGGCTCAGGAGCTCCCACACCAGAAGTATTAATCTTTCCTAAGCATCCTATGGGTGGGAAATAACAGATGAAAAGTTTCTAACAGGGAGAGTTATCCTAAAGTAGATTGGGCTGCTCTGGAATGGGAAGGGGAAGCACGAGGAGGTGGCTTAGTCTCATAAAAGTTTAACAATCAGCTGTCCAAAATACAGTACAGATTTTTAAATTTAATTTATATTACCACCATTTTCTTTATCACTTTCTTAAATCTGGAAATCAACAAAACAATAAATCAAGCCTTGATTTGTAGCATTTGCTGATTTTTGAGACATATGTGCCCATATTAAAATTTTAACAATTGACTTTCTGAAGTCAGTCAGAGCTGGCTCCTTAAAGTTGATGAGCTTCCACTCAGGAGATCCTAAGACCCTTCGATCATAAGTTTAGAACAAAAAGAGACCTTAAAGGACATCTAGTTCAACCTTTTATTTTACAGATGAGGAAACTGAGACCCAATGAAGTTAGGTGATTTACTTAAGATTTTATAGGTAGTAGAACAAGCAGGATTTTAACCCAGTATCCCTGACTCCATAGCCATTCAGAATGATTATTTGTTAAGTAGATTGAAGAACTCAAGGGAAGAGAAATTTTAATTTCTGTCTTTGTATTCCCAATATGCAGTTTCTAGACCATAGTAGGTGTTTCATAACTGCTTGCTGATTGATGATCTGGTTGGACCAGATGGTCTCTTTATTCCCTTCCAGTTCTGAAGGTCTGGTACTCTGTGATTCTGAAACAAATAGGAGCCAATCTGCTATAGCATGATTGTAAGCTAGCTGCTATTTTTTCCCATGATGCATTAACTGCACAAAGACCACTACTGAGTTTTCTGGCCTCTTCCCCAACTAAAAACCCCATTCACTGGTGCCATGTGTCCTATTACCTCATGCTTTGATCTTCAAGCATAATTACAGATTGAAAGAGCATCCGTGCTGTTTGTGCTGACTTAATACCCGAACAAATGGGATTATCCACAGCTTCTCTGAACGATGTTTCATGATTCCCTATGGCATGAAAGGCTGAGGATCGTGGCCACTAAAGAGACATAGAGTGTGTTATGCTGTACATATTGTACCATCCATCCTATTCTAGAGCCGTAACAGAGGTGAACTAACATCCAGACAATAACATTACCTGGAAGATTATATTATTGTATTGTATAATTGCAGATCTTTACATCATATATAATGATTGTCAATGACAATTGTATATTAAAGTTTGCAAAGGCCTTTCTTTACTTACATGAAGTCATTTGGATGTTATAACAACCCCATAGCAAAGGTGCTATAATTATTATTGAAATTGAGGATTTTGAACAGTGACTTGCATCAGATCATAACGTTAATAAGCACTAGAGGAGGGATTTAGAATCAAATTTCTTCTAAATCCAAATCCAGGGCCTTAGGTAGTAAGGTGGTAACAAAGGGAAAATGTGTTGAACTTAATGCTAGGGAGATCTGAGTTCAAATCTTACCTCAGACACATACTAGCAATGTAATCTGGGAGTGACAACCTCTTTTGGCCTCAGTTTCCTCATCTATAAAATAAAGATAATAACAGCACAGATGTTGTAGAATAGTTATAAGGTCCACATGAAATAACCAATATAAAGCCTTTGGCAAACCTTTAAACATCCAGAGATATTATTATTTAGTTATATATGAACATATATAATTCTAGAATAATGCTATAACACATAATACATAATAATATATGCTATAATAATAATGTTAACAACAATAATTTTTATTTTCACTGTATCATCTCCCTCCAAAAAGGCAACAAATATTAGTGGGTCATATAGAGGTATCATTTTAGGAGATTATAGCTGACACAACTAGAAAATCTTAAAGTTCAGAGGGAGGGGAGCTATAATCTTACCTTAATCCAACTTGGCCAGACTCCATCTGGAGAACTGGTCTCTGTTCTAGAGAATATTCACTGGGAAAAACATGGATTTTTTTTCTCCTCATTAAAATAAATAAATATTTATTTTTAATATAAATATTGATATATCAAAAATTTATTGATTCTTGAGTGACATGGTAGAGTGGTCAGATCCCCACTCTACAATGGATTGGAGCAAGAAGAGATTGATTCAAGGTAAAGGAGACAATACTCAAGGTTAGAGATTATGAGGACCTGAACCCATGTGGCAATGGTATGAGTACAAGGGGGGAGAAAGATGTAAGACATGTTGTGGAAACAGAAATCACAGAATTGGATGATTGATTGGATATATGGCATGATCATGAAAAGTTAAGTATGACATTGAGCTGAGAATTTAAATAACTGAAAAAATGGTTTTACCCTAAGCAGAAATTGGGGGTTCAGAAGGGTTTGGGGGGAAAAAGTTCTGTTTTGTAACATGCTAAGTTTGAGAAACTTAAGCCTTGATCTTAGAAGAGTTATCTGATGAGAGATTATATTAAATTCATGGAATTTCAGATTTTCAAACAAGAGCCACAGAGTACATCTGTAGTAAGGAGATGAGTTATGGATGATGAGAGAGCAAAAAGAGACTGAGAAAGAACATTAGGTAGGAGAACCAAGGGAGAGCAGAGTCAGGAAAACCAAGAACAAGTGGATATCCAGAAGGAGAAAAATGATCCAAAATATTAAATACTGGAGTAAGGTCACAAAAGATGAAGATGGAGAAAAAGCCATCAGAGTTGCCAATAAAGAGCTTGTTGGTAACTTTGGAGAGGGCAGTTTCAATTGAATGATGAAGTTGGAAAGCCAAACTACAGAGGGTTTCAAAGTGAGTGAGAGGAGAGGCAACAGAGGCAAACCAGTAGTAATCTCTCCCATTGCCAAAATAGTAGGAGAGCTTGGAGTGAACTGTTCAGACAGTTGGTGCTATCTCCTACAATGATTTCCTCTTATTCGAAAATTAATGATGGGTCCATGTTTTCAAGGAATCTGTGATTTACGAACCACTCTTTAGCCATCTGTTCACTTGTTTTTAGATGTTGCTTTTTTTTCATACTTTGGAGTTTGTGGGAAATTATGTTAAATTATCACTGAAAGGAAAGAGGCCTCTTAGGGGGAAAAAAGCTTTTAAAATATCTACAGAAAGCTTTTGCTGTAGGTCAGTATACTTGTCTCTAATTGTGAAAAATGAGAAATGTAAGCTTTTGTTTTGTGTTTGTTTTAAGTAAAGTCCTAAATCTTGCTTTTTTTCAGGTTGATCTGGTAAACATCACTGACTCAAGGATGTGGTAGATGTCACAAAAGGCTGCCCACGAATAAGGGTCAAAGCTTCTGGAGGAACTGCTCAGGCTCTTTGGTCAATAGCCTTTCAATTAAATAAGCATTTATTAAATGGGCCAGGTATTAGACTAGAATCTAGGGTTACAAAGACAAACTTAAATTTCATTCAGCGTTTTGTGGGATATAACACGTACCCAAATCATTAAACACAAAAATACATAAAGTAATACCAACTAATTTTGAGGATCTGGGAAATGCTGACAGCTGGGTGAATAAGGCAAGATATCAGATAGGAAGTCTTTAAAGATGCTAGTGTTTCCAAGGGAAGAGAGGGAGTATTCTAGATATGAAGGAGCAGGGGGACTTCCTGTGTAAAGGTAGGGACATAGGAAATGAATTCCTTTGTTACAAGGAGCTAATTCACTGATTCAAGCCCTTACTTGCCAATGTATCGTGCTGATCCTATCTAAGGGGTAGGATTTTAGAGGGTTTTAATTTTGTTCTTTAGAAATATTGAGAAAGAAGATCCCACAAGTTCTCTTAGAAGCTCATACTGATCTGTATCTATTAATATAAAGAGACAATATTTGAGCATTTAGATTTCCATAAATTCACAAATCAGAATGGTTTTTACCTTACCAATGGCTTCATTGCAGAATTTTGTAACAGGCTCCTAAAGTGAAGTTAAAATAATTTCAGTGATAATGATACTATGCATTTATATATAAAAAACCCACAAAACCTTAAAAGCACATAAAAGCTTCTTATTTATTTACTCATTTGCGCTTCATAGCAACCTTGTGAGATAGCTGTAACAGATATTATTAGTCTCATTTTATGGATAAGAAACTTGAGGCCAAAGGAATAGAAATGATCTGGGGGCAGCGAGGTGGTGCAGTGGATAGAGTACCAGCCCTGAAGTCAGGTGGACCTGAGTTCAAATTTGGCCTCAGACATTTAACACTTCCTAGATGTGTGACTCTGGACCCTGGGCAAGTCACTTAATCCCAATTGCCTCAGCAAAAAATGGAAATAATTTGGATACGGTTGTACAATCTATTAAAGGTCAGAAAAAGGATTCAGTCTCAGGTCCTCCTGACTCCAAACACAGTAGTCCATTCATTATACCTCACTACCTCTTTCCAAGAGGAATGGATGTACTGAAAATCCAATTTGCACACAACTTTTTCTTTAAAATTTTATTTTCTCAAACTTGTATTTAAAAATTTTTATTCCTGAGAAGTTCTCCTGCAAATTTAACTACATGACTGCTATTGGTTAGGTGAACAGAAAATCAGCTACATTTCCATAGTCCTTCTTCCTATCTCAGAAGCTCTCTATCTAGTTAAAAACCTGTCATAATGTAGTTCATTTCCAAGATTTGGTGTGTTGATGGTCAGACTACTTAGGATCTCAAAAACAAAAGGTCATACAGGCAAAGCAAGACAATAAGTACTTATGGAGCACTTTCCATGTGTGTTTGTTGTTGTTTAATTATTATAGTTGTGTCTAACTCTCTGTGATCCCATTTGGAGTTTTCTTGGCAAAAATACTGGAGTGGTTTGCCATTACCTTCTCCAGCTCATTTTAGAGATAAGGAAACTGAGGCATATAGAGTTAAGTGATTTACTGGAGATCACACCCCTCGTAAATATCTGATATCACATTTGAACTCATCTTCCTGATTTCAGATTCAGCACTATGTGCATTATAGCATCCCCTAGTGCTATCACGGAGAAAAAACCCTGCTCTCCTCAAACTTACCTGTATAGGAAACTCCCCTTTTTCTATTGAAGAGCCCTGTCATCCCTCTATTGTCTTTCAAGTTTGCAGCCTCAGAGTTAGTATCAACTCCTCATTCTCTCATATTCTCTGTATCCCTTCAGTTGCCAAATCTTAAGATCCCTAACCTTTTGCATCTATATACTTGTTTTTATTCATGTATCTACCACTCTTTTTCAGGTCTTCATTAGCTCTTGCCTGGGCACCTTATGATGTATATTTCCACTCCAGTAAGATATAATCCTCTTGAGGATAGAGGCTGTTCCCCATCACCAACCAGTATAGTACATGGTACATGATTTTGGACTTGGATTGGAGGCTGTCTCATTCCAATCCTCAACACAGCATATCTTGTATCCTCCCCTTTTTGTTTACGTGATTACCATCCTGGTTCAGGCCTTCATCATGTCCCTGGACTCCCTAACTCCAGTCTTTCCTCTCCAACTCAACCTCCACACAACTGCCAAAATTAAATTCCTATAGCACAGATATAATCACACTGTTTCCTTGATCAAAGGCCTTCAGTGGCACCCTGTTTTCTGTGTAACTAACTCTGGGCAAATCACTTAATTTTTCTGGATCTCTCACCACCTGCAAATGAGTAGGTTGGACTAAATGAAATCTAAGGCACATTCCAACGCTATGATTTGATGATATTATGACAATATAAATTCCTCAGATTATCGGTTAAAGCCCTTCCCAATATGGTTCCAGCCAGCTTTTTAGCCTTATATATTATTCTCCTTCCCATACTCTCTGGTCCAATCAAATTGTTTTGTTGTTGTTGTTATTGTTCTTCATCTTCCATCTCTAAGTCTTTGCATTGGGTGTTCCCCACACCCGAAATGCTTTCCTTCCTTGCTCCTGACTCTCAGACTCCTTAACTCTCTTTACTTTGCAACTCATATCCAGCCTTTATGGAAAGCCTTGCCTGGTCCTTTCCTGATTTTTAGTTCTCTTTTCCTTCTCAAGTTTCTTACATAGATTTAGCTGCTTACATGCACCTAACAGAATGTAAAGTCTTTGGGGAAAAAGGCTATTTTTTGTTTGTTTGTTTTTTGCCTAGTATAGTGCATAACACATGGTCAGCTCCTAATAATTATTCAAGGGCTTAGATTGGAAACATGTCAAAGTCCTGTCCCCAATATTAGCATTATGAGAAGGATTTCACTGCATCCCAGATGTCCAGTTCTGTGTGATGCTTAAGAAGATGCTTAAGATAACTTGAAAAAAATACAGGAAGTAGACTTCTGATTTCATTGGTATACAAAATCCATAGGTGAGAAATCTGCCTCTACTAAAACAGGTTGTCATTTTCTTTGTAATTAAATAGTCTTGGAGAGTTGCCTAATGTTAAGTGACTTCCCAGAGTCATATGAGGGGACTTGAAACCAGGTCTTCTTGCTTCCAAAGTCAGCTTTCCACAATCCCAGATTGCATCCCAAAAAGTATTCCACAGGAAGCTTCACATCTTGCTTTAGGACATGATCTTGCCATTTGTCCCTCTTACCTAGTCATGGAAGCTTATTGGAAAGATAGCAGAAGAGTAGAATTTTAGTGCTGGAAGGGATTTCATTGGGTGTCCATTGCAGCCCATCCCTAAACAAGAATGCTCTGTATGGCATCTCTGAGAAGAGGCATCCAACAACCATGAAGGGGAATTAAGAACCTCCCAAGATATCCTTTACTACTTTGGAGTGAGGGGATTGACCACACTTCCATAAGATTCTGTAATGGTAAAGATGATCTTTATTGTCATCATCATAGTTAATATTTGGATTGGGTGCTGAGGTTTGAGTAACACCATAATGCTGGGAGATAGGTGTTTTTACAAGAGTAACGAGGTAGCACAGTGGAGAGGGTCCTGGGCTTGAAATCAGGAAGACTTATCTTCATGAGTTATAGCTGTGTGACCCTGGGCAAGTCACTTTATCTTGATTGCCTTAGTTTTCTCATTTGTAAAATGAACTGGAAAAGAACATGGCAAGCCACTCCATTGTTTTTGCCAAGAAAATACCAAAATGGGATCACAAAGAGTCTGAAATGAATGAACAACAACAGGTTCTATTATTGTCATTATCATTTTTATCATCATCATTTTGCAAATGAGGAAACTGAAATTGAGAGTGGTTAACCAGGGCTATCTAATTATTAGGTATCTGATGGGGTATTCAAATCCTGGTCTATGGACAAACGTCCATACCCTATTCACTACAGCATATTTTCCCTTCATTTATTTGTCCAACCGATTTTTATTAAGCATGCATTATACGTGAGGGCAATGGAGATTTAAAAGGATACATAAGACACTGTTTCTTAGTGAATGTGTCTGCTAAAGCATTTTGGGGATTAGCCTTTAGTGATAGCCTATCTGAGGAGACTGAGATATAAATGTCAAAAACATTTCTCCTTCCCTGAAGCTTAGAGAGCAAATGAAATTGATTCTTTGGGGCAAAGGGTATTGCTATTCAGAATCATGAAAATCTAGTGTCGAGCATTGGAAAGGGTCTCCAAGGACAGCTGCGCCATGTTGTTCATCCTTTATCATGAGTGACTTATGAACAAACATCAGGCCTCATTTTCTGACTTATTTTTCCAGGATTTGAATTGTTTAAGCTGTACTTTATTTCTTGGTTGCTCTTAGGACCATTGACTTGTCAACAAGAGAGTTGGCTGGTATTCCGGCCATAGTCTTTGAGTCTCAAAGAGATTCATAGGATCATAGTATCCTGTATTTAGGATACTCAGGAAGGGACCTCAGAGGTCAACTAGTCCAACACATTCTGATTATGCAACTGAGGAAAAAGAAGCAGAGGGAGGCTGCATAGTTCAAGATCACATGAGAAGCAATTTATAGATCTGGGATTCTAAACACAGGATCTTGAACTCTAAATTCAATGGCCTTTCCATCATCTTATTTATTGAATCTAGCTGTTGAGTTCTTTGCAATCCTTTAAAATTTTAGTTGAATGTCACCTTCTCAGGAAATCTTCCCTACTGAAAATGAACTTTAAAAAATCATAATAGTTTTTTATTTTTCAAAATACACACAAAACTAGTTTTCAACATTCACCCTGGCAAAACTTTGTGTTCCAAATTTTTTCCCTCTTTCCCACAAATCTCCTCCCTTAGATAACAAGTAATCCAATATAGGTTAAACATTTGCAGTTATTTTAAACATATTTCCACATTTGTCATGCTGTGAAGAAAAATTAGATCAAAAGAGGAAAAATAAGAAAGAAAAACAAACAAACAATAACAAAAAAGATGACAATATTATGCATTTATCCATATTCAGTCTCCATAGTTTTCTCTCTGGAGGCAAATGGCTCTTTCCATTACAAGTCTATTGGAACTGCCTTGAATCACCTCATTGTTGAAAAGAGCCAAATTCATCCCAATTGATCATCACATAATCTAATTGTTGCTGTATATAATGTTCTAGGCTCTACTCACTTTACTAAGCATCAGTTCATTTAAATCTCCCCAGGCTTCCCTTAAATCATCCTGCTGCTCGTTTCTTACAGAACAATAATATTCCATAACATTCATATGCCATAACTTATTCAGCCATTCTCCAACTGATGGGCATCCACTCAGTTTCCAGTTTCTTGCCACTACAAAAAGGGCTGCTACAAACATTTTTGCCAATGTGGGACCTTTTCCCTTTTCATTCTTTGGGATACAGACCCAGTAGAGACATTGCAGGATCAAAGAGTATATACAGTTTGATAGCCCTTTGGGCATAGTAAGAATTGACTTCTTATTTTAAATGTGGAAAAAAACTTATTGATGGTTTCCCCTTCATTAGTGGTCATCACATGGATATTAGATGACTACTTGTTGAGGATTTAGTAGGAGAGAGTCTTGGTCAGGTGTGAATTAAATCTGATGGCTTTTGTGATTCCTTTAGAACCCAGATACTTTGATTTAGCGGAGAGTTTTCATCACTGTCAGACATTCATCACCTTCCTTCATAGTCACTGGCACATATCTACCCAGACAATATCCACTGGGCATGATAGGATGACATTCTGAGTTGCTGTGGCTCCAGACCAACAAAATGAATTTTACATCAGCAACTCTGAGAATTAGAAGTGCTAGAATTGATGTGGCCAAGGGCATTGAAAAGCTAAATTAAGCTTACAAAATTTTAGATGCAATTATGGAAGCCTAGTCAACGGCGGGGGCTGCTGAGCATGTATTTCATCTCCTACTGTTTCCCCTAACATGTTATTTTCCTCTGCCTAAGGCAGTGGCCTTGATTTGCATTGATTTTTGCTTGAGATTCACTGCAGACAAAGCACCTATCTCTTTCTGATTGCAAGTAAAGATTTAGGTAAGGCCGATTCGGTGCAATAAACATTTATTTCATTAGTACTGTATATGTGCAGAGCTCTCTCCTTGGTCTTGGCAAAGATGAAAAAAATCATTGATTCATTCAACAAACAATTATTAAGTACTCATTGGGTACATAGCCTTTTCTAAAGTTGTAGTGGGGAGATGATCTAGATCAACCAATATTTCATTGCTCATGGCTGAAATTTCTTTGGTTAGTATTCCATCAAGGTCCCAGAAATTCTCATCATCAGGAAACTCATTGTCCTTCATATTACATCAGTCTTGGTATTCACACCTCACTGGCACCTCAGAACCCGCTGTCCTTTTGATTGGAGGATTGAAGCAGGTTGAGCCAAAAAACTCCTCCCAAAGTTTGTATGTATAGGAGGCTCCCGCCAGACATCTCTTTCTTGACTACTAGCTAGACTGTCTTGGACTGGATTCTAGTATGTCTCCATGTCACATTTTCAGCTTTCTTTTGTGTGTTGTTTTCTTATTAGATTGTAAGGTCCTCAAGGACAGGAATGGTTTTTTTCCCCTTTCTTCATATCCCAGGACCTAGCACAGTGCTTGGCACTTAGTGGGTGCTTAATAAAAAAAAAATATCCACTACCTGACTATTGACTGACCCTATTTTTCAGAAGCTATGCCAGAAAAATATAAAGTCAAACAGTCAAGCAAGAAAGGTTCAGTTTTGAGCAAAATCTGGGCTATGGTCCAGATATCTATGCTTAAGACTAAAAGGAATTGAGAGAAAAAGACCAAATGTCAGTTTGGTCATTGAGAACTGTGGACTTTTCAGTTGCTGTGATTCCTGAAGGCCATATTTTTAAGGCAAATTCATAACATTCAAACTGCAGAATAGCTAATCTAGGATCTCCCATTTTGCAGATGAGAAAACAGAAGCCCATCATGGCTAAGAGACACATACTAAGGAGGCAAACTCATTATACAAACACAGTTCTTTTGACTTTGAAACCTTTTTCTATCATGTCACTGAGTGATAACTGAAGTGGGAGACAGAGTAACCAAACAGATGAAAGAAGAGATACTTGAAATACTAACATCTAAGAAATAAGGGTAACACTGTCTTAGGGAAGATACATTGTTTTGATACGACAAGTTTCTGACTTCATGGAATCCATATTCTAGTGGGACTCGGAGACAAGATGGAAACAGCTAATGCTCAGACGTGAAGACACTTGATTAATGCATTGGAGTATTGTGTGGCCTTAAAGGGGAAAAATCAAAAGCAGCTGAGTAACATAACTGGACCTGCAGCAGGACGTCCTGAATAGTTTCAGATACTAGCTACATGACCTTGAATAAGTCACTTAATATTTGTCTGCCTCAGTTTCCACAATTGTAAAAATATTAGCATCTGTCTTGCAGGGTTGTTGCAAGGATCAAATGAAATAACATTTGTAAACTATCAGCATAATACATGGCACATAGAAATTGGAGCTCCATAAATACTAGCTATGTTCATCATCCTCAGCTAAGGACACCAGGGGATGATGCTACAAACCAGGTTAGGATAAATGCATAGAAAAGCTGTCATTATTCCCTAAAGCACATTGCAAACCTTAAAGTACTATATAAATGTCTAATTCCTATCGTTGCTGCTACTGCCATTACTATTATTGCTTCCTAAGCAGAGCTGCACCACCTGTATTTGCTTATTCAGTGTCCATTAAGCTACCATGGTATTTTTGACCCCATACAAATATACAATTTCTTATATTCTCTAACAATTCACGTCTAATATAATGTTCACTATTGCCATTAGGGAAGCCATGTTTCAAGAAGGAAATGGACAAGCCACAGAATGTCCAAAACAGGGTGACCAGGCTTGAGAGTGATCTGGAGATTCTGCCATATCAGACCCATTCAAAGGATTCAAAGGAACTAACAATGTTTAGTCTAGAGAACATTTTGGGAAGGGATGGCACTATGGCTGTCTTCACCTATTTGAAAGGCTGTCTTGTGAATGAGAGAAATTGATTAGGTTTGCCCTGCTTGACTAGAAGTGGGAAAAGTGGGAAAGGGAGGGAAGGAAGTCAGCATGATGCCATGGAAAGAGCATTAAATCTGGATTCAGAAGATCGGGGTTTAAGTTTTGGTCATTAGTCAGATGATTCTGGATAAGTCATTTTTGCCTTAGTAGGACTCATTTTCCACTTCAGTAAAAATTAAGGGGCTTGGACTCAATTACATCTAAAGACTCTTCTAATTATTGTAATCTTATGAACCAAAATCTGAACAAGTTTCATGGAGATAAATTTTGTCACAATGAAACAAAAAGCACTTAATCATTCAAAATGCTTTGGGAAGTAATGAGTTCTCTGTCATTGGAAGTCTTTAGAAGTCATTGGAAATCCTTCACAGACAAGAGGTGTATCTTATCACTTATTGAGGAAGTTGTTGATGGAGGCTTGACTACTCTAGGGGTAACAGGGCTTTGAAGATCCCTTTCAGGGCTGAAATTCTAGTATAGTCTTCCTTCTGGTTTTGAAATTCCTTTTAACCCCTCATTCTTTGGTAACAGCAAAGTGAGTAATTTGTAATAAGTGCATATAACTAGCTTTTAAGTGATAAGTGCATATAACTAGCTTTTAAGTAATAAGTGCATCTAATTAGCATTTGTGCCTCTAATACAGAATAGGACCAGCCTGTAAGTCAAGAAGGCCTGCATGTGAATCTAGACTCAGACACTTATTCTATACAATTCACTTAGCCTCCAACTGCCTTGCAAAAATAGAACAAATAGATTGGGTAAGTCTGGCCTTAGATAGTTAATATTTACTAGCTGTGTGACTCTGGCAAGTCACTTAACCATTGCCAAGCTCCCCTAAAAGAAAAAAAAGTAAATAGATTGGATAAATAGACTCTGCATCTCTGTAAGATCTTTAAAGCAGAGATCTCCAGCAAAGGGAGTAGCCCAGCTAATAATATTTCAAAGTATGTGTGACATCATCGGTGAATGATGCATCCTAAACAATACCTCCACTGAGACAAGGTAGCAATCAGCACATGTGGAACACCATATAATTTTCATGCCTTTGAAAATTCAGGGAGAAAGAGGGGGGGAAGTGAGGCAAGAAAGTTTTCTTTTTAGAAAGTGCTTTGGGTAATCAAGAATGGTTTAAAGAAAGGTTTAAAGAAAGCCCCTTTTAAATATACATTCACGTTGCTTTCCGTCTGTCAAGATAAAACATCTCATCTTGGTTGATGGATGGCAAGGAACCAGGCACCGTTAATCAGAGCAATGTTTTGCCATTTAGTTTATAGAGGAGAAGGTAGATGAAGGTCATGAATAAGGAAACAAAGCAACTTGAGATTCTTAGTGATTGGGAATTCTTGAAGAACTCATTTCCTCAGGAAGCTAAGAAGTCATACATTCCCCCTCCTGGTGCTATTTTTCCTAGGAATTGGAAATATGAGTCAAAGCAGATTGGACTGGTTCTGTCTCTTTCTTTGGAAATGATATAAATTGAGGAGAAAAGAGTTTAAAAGGGTGGATGGGCCCACAGTATTTGGCCCTGGTCAGGGTTCCAGGTAGAGTATTATGGTCTGTTTCAGGCACAGTGGTTTAAAAATGACATATATAGGCTGGAGTATATACAGGGGAGAGGGACCACAAAGAGATTTGTTGTATTTACTTGTGCCAAAGTCTTCGTGATCCCATTTGGGGTTTCTTAGCAAAAATACTGGAGTGGTTTAAATGGTTTGCCATTTCCTTCTCTGGCTCATTTTACAGATGAGAAAACTGAGGCAAAAGTTCCAAGTGACATGCTAAGAGTCACACAGCTCACTAAATCCTCTTATTTTACAGATAGGGATGCTAAAACCCAGGGAGGGGAACTAATTTGCTGAGGGTCATGGAGCAAACATAAATGGCCAAGTCAAAGACTTAATTCCAAATCCTGTGTTTTTCCTCCTGCTCTGCTCAGCCCTGATAGAATTCTGGCCTCCAACTGTTTTTGTGAGGAAATGGTCCAGATGTCAACTGTAGCCTAAGTCTGAGGCTTCAGTTGAGATTATATATGACAAAGAAACCTTCAACAAAGTTGATTTTTTCCAATTGGGACAAATCCAGTTGGATACATCAGGGGCTGGGGATTACTGGGGATGAATAAACTGGAGGTTTTTGTTTGTCTAGGCTTGTGATTATATTAATATAAGGAACTCCATCTGTGAAAACTCCATCTAATGAGACAGATTGGCATCTCCTTTGTGGCTAATAGTTTTAGGGAATTGCTTGGGGCCCTGACAATTTAAATTATCTTCCCAGGGTCACACAATATGAAACACAAAGGGCTTGGGAAAAAAAAAAAAGGTTTTCCTTACCTCAAGGAATGGATATCTTTTGGATTGTATTGCCTATCTTGAAAGAGATTTTTTTTTTCTATTTTGTTTTTCAGGAATTTACCCAATTACATGTAAATAATTTTAACATTTTTAAAAAGAATTTTGAGTTCCAAAAGTTTTTTCTCTTCCTCCTTCTGCTCCTCCTCCCTCATTGAGGAAACAAGGAATTTAATATAGGTTATGCATGTACAGTCATGAAAAATATATTTCCATATTAGAAATATTATTTTAAAAAACCTACAGGCTGAAAAAATACAAGAAAAAATACAGTTACAATAGTATGCTTTGATCTGATTTTAGTTTCCATCACTTCTTTGGTAGTGAAGAGCATTTTTCATCATGCAATTCTTATCTTGGATTGTTGTATTTCTGTGAATAGCTAAATTATTCATCAGTTGATAATTGGATAATATCGCTGTTAGCATGTACAGCATTCTCCTGGTTCTGCTCTCTTCACATTGCATCAGTTCATGTAGCTTTTTATATCTTTTTCTAAAACATCCAGCTTGTCATATCTTATGGCACAATAATATTCCATTAAAATAATATATTACCACTTGTTTAGTGATTCCCTACTTGATGCAATCCCATCAATTTCCAATTCTGTTATCACATAAAGAACTGCTACAGATATTTTATTAATTTATTTAATATTTTTCTCCAGTTATATTTAAAACATGTTTACATTTGTTTTTTCTCCAAGGTTATTGCAAGGTTTATTTTTTTTCTAGTAAATGTATTTATTTTTTAATACATAATGCTCTGTGAATCATGTTGGGAGAAAAATCAGAGCAAAAGGGAAAAAACTCTGGGAAAAATAAAAAAAAAAACAAAAAAAGAGAAGTGAACATGGCATGTGTTTGATGAGGTTTAGATTTGGGGAACCCAAATGAAATTAGGGTTTCTGATGGTCAAATGAGGTCTAGTGGTGGGTTCAGGGTTCAGGGTTCAGGGAATCAAATGGAAGGGTTGGTTTGTCTCCCTTGCAATCCCTTGGGATTTGGTGCAAGCATAGGTTCCCTGTAAAGGAATTTACAGAATTCCTTAACAGAACCCGGAAACCTAGATTGATAAAAGAGGTTTATAATGGGGATTGGAAGTAAGGTTAAAGTATGATTAAGGAAGTAGGTGAGGGTAAAAAGAAGAGGGCACTGGAAAAGAGTATTCCAATAGGCAGAAGCTCCTTGGGGTGTCAAGCATGGTATGGCTGGCATGTTTGGAACCTCTGTTAAGAGAGGGTTTTAATTTGGCTCTTTTATAATAGGGGGCTTTGGCTACAAGCTGAAGGGGGCTCATAGGTGGAGTCCCAAGTTGGCTCCTAGCTGGGTTTCAGCTTTGAGCTGGAATTTGAATTGAATTCAGTGGTTTTCAAGACTGAGCTGACCCCACCCAGATAACAAAGATAAAATTGTTTGTCCTTGGGTCAGGGTCTCTCCATGAGGCAGAGTTGAAGGAGATTTTCTCCTTTAAGGATTTTCAATGTTCTAGGGTCCCCTCTTCATGTTGATTTACATTAAGTCTCTTTAGTTCTTTTTCTGAATTTTTTTTCTGGACAACTTATTTTCTGATCAAAGAATATTAGGATTGTTTCGGATCCCTGATCCATTGAGAAAAATCAGTCTTTCATAGTTGATCATTGCATATTCTTGCACAGTGTACAATGTATTCCTGGTTCTGCTTGTTTTTCTCAGGACCAGTTCATGTAAATCTTTCCAGGTCTTTCTAAAATCTAAAAAAAATATAGAACAATAATATTCCATTATCTTCATATACCACAACCTGTTTAGCCATTCCCCAACTGATGGGCATCTACTCATTTTCCAATTCTTTGTTATGCATGCAAAAAAGGCTGCTACAAACATTTTTGCATATGTGGGTCCTTTCCCCTCCTTTATGATTTCTTTGGGATGTGGACAAAGTAATGACACTGCTGGGTTAAAGGTATGCACAGTTTGATAGCCTTTTGGGCATAGTTCCAAATTGCTCTCCAGAATGGTTAGGTCAGTTCACAATTCCACCAACAATGTATTAATCCCCCAGTTTTCCCACATCTCTGCCAATATTTATAATTATCTTTTCCTGTCATTTTAACTAATCTGAGAGGTATGAGGTGATACCTCAGAATTGTTTTCATTTGAATTTCTCTAATCAATAGTGATTTAAAGTGTTGTTTCACATGACTACAGATGGCTTTAGTTTCATCATCTAAAAATTGTCAGTTAGTATCCTTTGACCATTTATCAAATGGTGAATGAGTTGTATTCTTATAAATTTGAGACAATTCTTTACATATTTTAGAAATTAAATTTTTTATCAGAAACAATGTAAAGATCTTTTTTCCAACTTTGTACTTCCCTTTTACTCTTGTTTCTGTTCAAAAACTTTTAAATTTAATGTAATCAAAGCTGTCCATTTTTCCTTTCATAATGTTCCCTAGTTCTTCTTTGGTCATAAATTCCCCCCTTCTCCAAAGAGCTGATATGCACATTATTCCTTGCTCTCCTAATTTGGTTATGGTTTCATACTTTATGTCCAAATCATGTACCCATTTTGACCTTATTTTAGTATGGGGTATGAGATGTAGGTTTATGCTGAGTTTCTGACGTATTATGTTCCAGTTTTCCCAGCAATTTTTGTCAAACAGTAAGTTTTTATTCCAGAAGCTGGAGTTTGGGGTTTCATCAAACATTAGATTGCTATAGCCCTTGATTACTGTGTCATGTATATCTAATCTATTCCACTGATCCACCATTCTATTTCATAGTCAGTACCAAATGATTTTGATGACTGCTGCTCTTAGGTCTAGTTCTGCTAAACCACCATCCTTTGTATTTTTTTCATTATTTCCCTTGCTATTCTTGACCTTTTCTTCTTCCAAATGAATTTTATTATATTTTTTCTAGTTCTATAAAATAATTTTTCATAAATGTTTTTGCACAAAAAGGTACCCCCTTTTTCTTTCTTTGGGATACAAACCTAGTAGTGTTATTGCTGGGCCAAAGGGTATACGTGTGTATGTGTGTGTGTGTGTGTGTGTGTGTGTGTGTGTTTTGCTGAGGCAACTGGGGTTAAGTGATTTGCCCAGTATTACGAAGCCAAGAAATGTTAGGTGTCTGAGGCCAGATTTGAATTTGGATCCTCCTGATTTCTGGGCTGGTGCTCTCTACTATACCAACTAGCTGCATCTGGGTTGACATGGTCTTATAGTTGGAACATAGTTTATCTTAGAAGAAAAATTTATGTAACTGAGTGGCACAATGGATAAAGAATCATCATGTAGTCAGGATGAACTGGGTTCAAACCTTGCCTCAGCATTTATTTAACTGAATGAAACAACATAAATCACTTTCCCTCTGTTTGCTTCAGTTTCCTCACCTTTAAAATGGGGATAATAATAGTACCTACCTCCAAAGTTTGTTGTGAGGATCAAAGAAGATCAATTTTTTTGAAGTGTGTAGCACAGTGTGTGGCACATGGTGTATATTATATAAATGTTAGCTATCATCATCATCATCATTATTAGTTGACAATGATAAGATATCCTGATAAGATACGTTGCTTGTAGTAATCTAAAAATATTTAAATTGTTCATGTAACATTTATTAACATAATGTTAAAACTGGAAAGGACATTAGATAGCCTCTTGTCCAACCCTCTTTTTTTCACAGATTCGGAAATGAAGAGTCAGAAACACTATTTTACTTCTCCACAGTTGAATTTGAATCAGCATCATAGACTTTCAGAGTTGAAAGAGATTGCAGTGGCCATTGAGGACATCTTATATACAAAGAAGAATTTCCTTTCCAACATACCCAAGAAATCATCATCCAATCTCTACTTGGAGATTTCAGGGAAGGGAAGCTTATTCATTTACTGCCAAGGCCATCCATTCCATTTATAGAAAACTATAATTTGCCATGTAATTTTTTTTATCCTTGGCTTCTACTCTCTCAAGTCAAACAGAATAAGTGAATGTCTCTTTTATCTTAAAACCTTATAGATACTTGAATACACCTGTCATAGATACATATGATACATAGATACCATAGATACATAGAAGAAGAGAAGTTTTCTTTTCTCCTGGTTAAACTGTCTTAATTCCTTCCACTGATCAGGATTTGTATGGGCTGATTTTGAGATCGGTTGCCATCCTATTGTCATAGTCTGGATAGCCCCTTGCTGACTAGTATCCTTTGTTAAATATGGCACCTGTAACATGGTCCAGATATGGTTTAAGTGAGGATGAATTCTGTGGCAGTCTCAGTATACTAGTACTGGGCACTAGATCTCTTAAAGAAGCCTTTGGTTGTATTTATTTGACTTATTTTGTTTGTTTCCCTTATTTTGGGGGCAAGTACATCTTACTATTGACTCCTTTTGAGTTTAGAGTCTACTGAAACTCACAGAATATAAAACTAGCTGTTGTCTTGATCATGTGAAACTGTTTTTTTTTTTAAATCCCAAGAGAAAAACTTATCTCTTATCTTCTGAGTTTGGACTCAATGTTCTTCTCTCTCATGTTTGATTTTGGATTCTGATTCTAGCAATTAGTATGGTAACCCTTCCACTTATCTTTGCATCTTCTGAAACTTTGATGTAGGCTTTATGGGCCTTGATCTGATAAAAGGTTAACCAGCACAAGGTCAAGGACACAGTGAATTCCCTGCTGGGGACCACTTGAGTGACTTGGAGAAAGTTATTTAAGCTGTCTGAGCCTACTTAAGACATAGGAAATGCTTAATAAATTTTTCACCTCTCTGGGCTTCAATTTCCTCAAATCATTAAAGTATTGGACCGATTGACTTCCAACACGCTTTGTAGTTTTAAATTTATGACCCCAGTGCTCCAAATGTTTGCATAAAGACCATCTTCCCAGCTTCCCCAGGAGATGTGCAGCATTGATGAGTCTATGAATCACTGTGGGAAAGGGCTTTAAGAGTTAACATAAACTTCCAGCATGTGGCAACTCTCCAGCTGTGCAGGGCAATTTTTCCCTTTAGACATTATTTATATTAATATATTCTGCTAATATATTACCTTCATTTCCAAATATGTCCCTTCCTTCCTTCAACTGCTAGTCCCTTCTCTTATGAGATTCCCTTCCATGTCCATGGCACATTTACATGTCACCCCCTTATGATATTAGCTCTTTAAGACTAAGGATTGTGTTTTAGTATTTCTTTCTATTCCCAGCACTTAGCCCAGTGCCTAAAAAATATTAAATGCTTCACAAAACTTGTTGAGGAACTGACTCATTATCTTTATCAGTATTTAGAGAGTATTACCTCTCCTCCAAACTTTTATTTTTCTATGACTAATACCATCATCCTTTCAGTCACCCAGGGTTTGTATCATTGAGGTTCTAGTTCATCTTTGAGGCCTCTTTTCTCACTTCTCCCCCTTAATCCCCCTTACCAATCAGTTTCCAAGTGTTGCCAATTTTACTTGCAATGCTCTTATTTGTATGTCTCTAATTCTCTCCACTCCCATAGCCCCTATCCTAATATAAGCACTTACCCACACTTAAATAAACTATTGAAATAGTCTCAATCTCTGGCTCCATTTACACCTCTCGGTAGTCCATCCTCCAAATAACTGCTTAAATTATATTCTGAAAACTCAGATCTGATCAATCAGAAATGTTCAGTAGTTTCTATTATTTCTAGGATAGAATACTAAGTCCTCAGTCTGACATTTATAGTCATCCATAAATTGGTTTTCTCCTACCTTTTCAATTTTATTTCATCTTATTCCCATTTTTGCTCTCTATGTGCCAGACAGCCTGACTTGCAAAGACTTCCCCATACATGATATCTTCCTCCTCCATGATTTTGCACAAATGGTACCTATTATAGGATCACTGGTTTCCTTCAAAGAACAGCCTAGGTATCGGAGACTTCTTCAGCTTTTCCACACTTATTAATTTGGGCTTTGTCTTTTATGACATGACTTTGCATTACAGTATTTTATGTATACTTCATATTTGTTTACTTATGTGCAGATGATAGCTCTTCTCTCCAGTACAATGGAAGATCCTTGAGGAAAGGAGCTTTTAAATTTTGGGCTTTATGTCTTCAACCCAATACGGTGTCTAACTTATGGTAGTTGTTTCTTAATTGTCAGTCAACCACATGTACAAAAATGTTTATAGTAGCTCTTTTTGTGGGGCCAAAGAATTGGAAATTGAGGGGGATGTCTATCAATTAGGAAAAGGCTGATCAAATTGTGATAAATGACTGAAATGGAATACTATTGTGATATAAGAAATGATGAGCAGATGAATTTCAAAAAAACCTAGTAAGCACTATGACAATGAGTTAAGGCCCAATAAGTGTATAGAATCATGACTCGATACATAGTCCAAGTATGAACAATGAGGAAGTATCAGCTTCTCTTAATTACTTAGTTCTTTCTCTTAACAATACTAATGGAATATGTATACATATTCATAAACATTGACTCTATGGAACAGAAGGAGGGAAAGTTATACTTTCAATTTATTCAATTGTGTATTTCTTACTTATTGAAATAACATGACTTATATGGAAAGTATGTTATTAATTAATTAACTTTGTATAGATCTATTTCTTGCCTTCTGTTAAACGGGACCTGCTAGAGTGGAGTGGAGAAAAATTTGAAACTTAAAGTTTTTCCAAAAAGAATGTTGATAATTGTCTTTACATGTAATTGGAAAAATAAAATACTATCAAAAATTACTGTCAATTGAATTGAATTAAAACTTGTGTATATAGATACATTCTCTCACTGATATAAACTGTGACAACTCCTTGTCTTGGTAGATGGTCTTTGGGATAAGTTTGCAAAGCTAAATCATTAATCTGTCCAATCAGAGTTCTCCTTGAGCTTAAGAATTATGTCTCCTAGAACCACCTGTTCCTACTCTGCATAGAAGTTACAAATGCTTTGCTCAACTTTCCAGTGATCAAATGTGAATTCTCATGCTTTGTTCACCTTCTTTTGGGAGACTTGTCAGTGCTGGCATCTGCTGATATAATCTAGAATCCTCTCCATGCTATGCTATGGACATATGGGCAGTTATTAGAGTTTGAAAGGAGGAAGTGCTTAATACAGTCAAATAGAGTTCAAGTCCTTTTGGCTTAAAGAACAATGTTCTGACTATGAATCATCCTTCCCCCTCTTCTCTGCCAGTAGGTAAGCAGCATTTGCTGTTGGTCAATCATTTTCAGTTGTATGTGATTCTCCATGACTTTTACTCCACCTTCTTTGTTGGGAGTCCCTAAAAGTTGGTAATATTGAAGTGTCCATCACCTAACAACATGAGGTATTGTGGGTACCAGCTAAGCTCTCGACTTTTCTCTCATGACTTAAGAGCAGTCAATTATCCCTTAACATCACTCCTGCATGAGGAAGTCCACGCTCTATGTCCATCTAGGCTTGTGGTTTTAAGTTTCCAAGAATCAAAACACTGGGCTCTGATTCCTAATAGTTAGGAAATGAAAGAAGGGAGGAAAGAAGGGAGGCAGGAAGAAAAGAAAGGAAGGAAAGAAGGAAGGAAGGGAGGAAAGAAGGAAAAAAGGAAGAAAAGAAGGGAGGAAAAAAGAAGAAAGGAAGGAAGGGAGGAAAGTAGCAAGAAAAAGGAAGGGAGGGAGGGGGGAAGAGGGAGAGGGAGGGAAAAAGGAAGGAAGGAAGAAGGAAGGAAGGGAAGAAGGAAGGAAGGAAGAATGAAGGAAGGAAGGATTTATTAAGTGTGTCTAGTATGTGTCTAGTATGGTGCTAAGTAAGCATTTAACAAAATATCTTTTTTAATCCTTACAACAACCCTTCAAGATAGGAAGACTTGAATTTGCCCCTCACTCCCTATGTGACCTTCAGCAAATCTTTCTGGGTTCTCACTTTTCTCATCTATAAAATGATTTTAATGAGCTTATTTTTCTATTACTACTTTGATTAAATGCTATTCTTAAATTATGATTTGGTAGAAGAAACTAAAGAAGGATTTTGAACTGGAGAAGACTCCCAAGATCCTTTTTAGCTCCCAAACCTATGATTATTCTCTGATATAGGATAGTATCATTTCCCCCTCTATGAGCATCTGCCATGTTCCCTTTACTTGTATATTGACCACATGACTCCTATCGGTAATGTAGCAGGATCAGAAAGTTGCATTTCTAGATTCAGATTTTGAAGCTCTATGGTCCAACTGAAGAAAATCCTAGTTTTCTAGGATAGTGATAGCTCTTGTTATGACAGACGAACAGAGTATCCACTGAGTTCACACATTTACTGAGAAAACAATTCTAATAGTTATTTTAAGGAATTTCAAAAGAAAAAGTAAAGACTGCAGCCTGGACCATTAAAAGGCAAGAATGAAAAATAGCTCACAATTCCTTAATTCAATTGCAGCCAATTTTGTCTCCCTCTCTTCTCGACTTTGCTTTTTTTTTTTTTTTTTAACAAAACAAATTATAATACAAATACATTGGAGGGAGGTGCTGTAACAGATTTAGTTTTAACATTGCATATTCGTATCATAAAAATGTGTTTATAAAAAGCCTTTAAGTGCTTCTTGGAAATCTCACAACATTTTTTCAAAAGATGTGTTACTGTGGTGGCGTTCTCAGAATTTTAAGAGAATCTGAATATAACATATTGTATATCCATGTAGCATATTTTATAGGAAAAAATGCAGTCATTTGTGTTGGTGGGAGGGTGCAAATGACAAACAGATGCAAGGAGAATGCATGATCCCATTTGCTTTGACCATTACTTAGACTGCAGTCAACATTCTTAATGTTGCTTTGTTTCCTCTGAATTATATTAGACTTCAACTAAGACAATCTGACATAAAATCCGACCTTGTTGCTATGTCTTTTCCTCACGTGATACATATGCCATTAGTCCTGGGGCATTGGGGATTCAGCTAGACTAGAGAAAAGTATGTTCTACTAAGGAAGCAAAAACAGCTGACATTTTAATCACTAATAATAATACCTAACATTTACATGCTTATATATTGATTTAAGGTGCTTTGCCAAACACCTTACAAATATTAACTCATTTTATCCTCGTGGGATGTAGGTGGTGCTATTATCCCCATTTTACAGATGGAGAAAATGAAGATGAGTTTTAGTGATATGTCCTCCATCAAAGAGCCATTAAATAACTGAGGGAGGAGTCTCACCTTAAATTCCAAGTTATGTGGCTTCCTTTACTATGTTAAGTAACTGCTTCCATACAGTATTTCTTTTCTTTCTTTTTTGGCGGCATTTGGGATTAGGTGATTTGTCCAGGGTCACACAGGCAGTAAGTGTCTGAGGCTCAGGAAGATGGGCCCTCCTGACATCAGGACTGGTGCTCTATCCACTGAGCCACCTAACTGCCTCCATACAATATTTTAAAACCTTCCAAGGCCTTTCCATAAATCTGATGTTCCCAATAACCTTATTTGGTAAGTATTATTGACATTATGAATCCCATTTTACAGATGAGACACTGAGGTTCAGAAAGGGATAGTGATTTGCCTAGATTAAAACTGCAAGTAAATGATAAAGGCAGAAGCAAAACTAAGGCTGCCTGAGTTCAAGTCCAACTGTCTATCTTTTTTGCCATCCTCTTGTGATAATAAAAGTATAAATTCAGTTTTGAAAATTTCTATTCTATAATGACTTATCACCCAATTCTGAGAAACCATCATATACAACTGAAATATCTCTCCAGGGACTTTTACAGCATCCTATATATGACAGCAACTCCTAGAGGTCCATCTAATTCATTTTCCCATCTCTAGAATTCCTGTATTTAATTATTCCCCACAAATGACTCTGTACTCCGATTTCTGTCTTCTCAAACTTTTTGTCTTTGTCTGTCTCTCTGTCTCTGTCTCTTTCTGTCTCTATTTCCCTCCATTCCTCTCTCTCTTTTTTCTCTGTGTTTCTCTCTTTCTCTGTCTGTCCATCTCTCTCTCTGTCTTTGTCTCTCTATCTCTGTGCCTTTCTGTCTCTGTCTGTCTCCTCTCTCATTCTTCTTTCTTCCTTTCCCTTTCTGCTTTCTTTCTTTCCTTTCTTCCTTCCCCATTTTACTCTCTCCCTCTTCTTAATTCTCTGCTTCCTTTCCTTTTTCTTTCTTCTTCCATATCCTTTTTTTCTCTTCTCTATCCTCCCTCCCTTTCCTTCTTTCTCCTTCCTTCCTTCCTATTCTCCTAATTGTAAATAAACACCAGAGCTAGGAATATAAACCCAGTCTTTATAATGACACTAAATCTAATTCTTTTTCCATTACCCCAAACTACCCTTCTTTGGAAAAAATATCTCTGAAATAAGCAGTAACAGAAAACCAATTTACACATTGATCAAACAGTCAATAAACAAACATTTATTAAGAACCAGTGCCAGGCACTGAGCTTGGCATTATGGATATAAATCCAATGACTGGAATGATCCCTTGTTATAGGGAGCAATCATTCTCATTGGGAAGATAAGGACATGTAGAAGTGCATGTATAATATATAACAGAATATAATATATAATAGAAGAATCAATAGGAAGAAGTTAAATATAGGGCTGTTCAGAGGAAGAGCACAAGCATTTGAAAAAACAGGAAAGATGTAGTCACTAGTGTGCATAAGCTGAGACTCAAAGGAAAAGGGGAATTCTATGAAATTCATTTCAGGGGGATTACTATCCAGGTAAAGAGAACAGCCAATGGAAAGGAAACAAAAATGGGAGACGGAGCGTTTGTGTATGAAGAGTGGAAGGAAGACAGTTTGATTGGATCACTGAGTGTGTAAGGGGGAATAATGTTCAATGAGGCTGAAAAAATAGGGGCCAGGTTGTGACAGGCTCTAAAAACTAAACCAGGAAGTTAATATTTTATCCTACAGGCAATAAGGAGACCCTAGAATTGATTGAGTAAGGGAATAACATGGTCAGATGTGTGCTTAAGGAAAATCAATTTGGCAGTAGTGTGTGGGATGGGCTGGAGAAGGGAGAAATCTGACATGTTTGGAGGCCATTGTAATAATTCAGGCAAGAGATGACAAAGACCTGAACTAGGATCACAGCTGCATTGATAAAGGAAAGGGATACAATGCAAAAGGCTGGAGAAAGTATAAATGACAAGATTGACAATATTGATTGGAAAGTTGCAGTCAAGGATAATGTCCAGGCTACAAACTGGGAGACTGGAGGGAAGGTGATCTCTTTGACAGAAATAGGGGCATTTGGAAAATGGAAAGGATTAGGAGGAGGAAAGATTATAATTTCAGTTTTGGACACGTGCAATTTGAGATGATTCTAGGAAATCAGTTTTGAAATGTTTCATAGGCAATTGATGATAACAAATGTGAAACTTGGGGGAGAGACTGGTACCGGATATATAGCTCCACTGGACCATTTGCATAAAAATTATACTTAAACACATAGTTACTGATGACGTTACTAAAGAGAAAAGAAGAGAGCCCAGATCAGAATGCTGGGCGACCACAAAAAACATAAAGGAAGATAACACTAAAGACATCCAAATTCTAATTGATGAACTGGTGGCACATGGCTTCAGAGATCTGATGGTAAATCAGATTCTCAGCAGAGATGTGTTAAATTCCAGGTGCTGTGTGCAACATATGTTGCCATGCTGGGCCAATGTATGGAGCTATTCTGCTTGACAAGTCTTTCTTACTAAGGAGAATTCTGTTGTGAGAATGGGGGAAGCCATGGGCTACTTAAAAAGAAAAAGAAACACTATGAAAACAACATATATATAGGTTTTAATATGTAATTTTAGAAAAAACAATATATAAGGAAATATGTTATATATATATATATATATATATATATATATATATATATATATATATATAACGTGTGTGAAGGAAGGAAGGAGGGAAGGAAGGAAGGAAGAAAGGAAGGAAGGAGGGAAGGAAGGAAGAGAAAGGAAGGAAAAGAGAAAGAGGAAGAAAAGAAAGAAAAAAGAAAGAAACAAACAAACAAACAAAGGAGGGAAGGAAGGAGAGAGGGAGGGGAAAAGGAGGGGGAAAAGGAGGAAAGGAAGAAATAAAAGGAAAAAAGAAAATAAAAAATCTAAGGTAATTTAAATTTGTCAAAATTGAATTTGAGGGCTTCTCCTGATCTCATTTGTGCCTTGTCTAATTGTTGATGTAAAAATGAGGCCCCAGAGAGTCTGAAACCCAGACAAGGAAATGTTATTGAATCCCTAGAGAGTGTTCTGTGTTGGAAGGGTGTGGGTGTATTTTTCTATTAACATTGTTGTTAATAGCCATGGAGTCATTCTAGGCCTGCAGAGCCTCCCTAGACCCATCATTCAGAAAACTAATTGCAACCAGCTCTGACCTTTTGCTTTAAATCAGAAGCTGCTGTAAAGAGGAAAAAACCTTCCTTGCTTTCACTGGCCTTTGTCCTGTATGGTTTCCATGGCTGGCTAGAAAGCTTTGTTCACCTGTCTTATAACTTGCAGACATTCTTCTATAGGTGTATTAGATGAAATGGAGTTGACAAAGCTCTAGTCTAGGAGTCAGGAATTCAACTTCAAATTCTGTGGTTGATGCTTATTAACTAGGGCATCCATGAAAGACCTCAGTTTCCTTACCCATGAACTGAGGGGGTTGAATGGATGGGATTGTCTCTGAAGTCCCTTATAACTTTAAATTTTATGATCTCTTAGATACTATCCCTCATTATTCAAACAGTCTGGAAATGAAAACACCTTCCTGTAAAGCCTTTGAAAGAAGCAGAAAACTTTGTAAAAATAAAGCACCCTATAAACACCAGCCATTTTAAAAAAAGAAATAGTACCCCAAGCTTTGAGTAGTCAAGTCCTAATGGATTGCCTGAAAAACTTTATGAACTTGTTGAGGTCACATGGTTATTGAGTGTCAGAGGTCTTACATACTAGTTTAACAAGTCTATTGATGTGGACAAAGGATATATGAGTAGAAGTACTTGAGAGGCAGTTCTCAGTTCCATTGTGGGATATACTTGACAGAGCTTTCTAATAATAGTTTTTTGTTATTGTGAGTTGTTGTTGAGTCCTGTCCAACTCTCTGTGACCATATATTGACCAATACTATTTATGGGATTTTCTTGGTAAAGAAACCAGACCGGTTAGCTATTTCCTTCTCCAGCTCATTTTACAGATGGAGAAATTAAAGTCAATAGGTTAAGTGAGTTATCCAGGGTCACACAGCTCATAAATATCTGAGATCAGACTGGAATCTCCCTTTCTCCAAGCTTAGTACTCTAAGGTCCTCTAAGTTCTAACATTCTGTGTTCTGAGGTTCTGCCAGTCCTGAGGATTTTATGTTCAATTCCATTCCAGAATTTATTTATTAAGTGTCTGCTTAATGTTAGCATGTGCGTAACAGAGTCAAAAAAGGAAATATGTCCATTCTCCTGAAGCCTCCCAGCTCTGACCCACTACATCTTTTTTGCTCATTTTCTAATAGCTTCTCTGTTAGTGTTTCCTAATGAAACAAAACACCAGACAGGCAGGTTTTGCTTCTGATTGGTCAGAAAGGAACTGAACCATTGCCTATGAGCAGAAAACTTCGTGAGGGATGGAAAGAACTCTGTAGATATGAGCCTGGAGCAGGCTGAGAAAACCCGAGTTCTATCAGGAAGGGCAAGAAAAGGTATGGCTAGGGGCAAGGGGACTCAATGAAGAACCCCAAAGAAACCATTTGTCTTTTTAAGGCAGCACATGGTATAGTGGATAGAATGCTCTTTGTGTGACCTTGATCTTGATAAATGTACATTAATTTTTATTAAAGCTTTTTATTTTCAAAACATATGCACGTATAATTTTCAACATTCATCCTTGTAAAACCTTGTGTTCCAAATTTTTTCCCATCCTCCTTACCCTGTCCCCTAGACAGCAAATAATCTAATATAGGTTACACATGAAATTCTTCTGTACATATTTCCACAATTATCATACTGGACAAGAAAAATCAGATCAAAAAAGAAAAAAAATGAGAAAGAAAACAAAATACAAGCAAACAGCAAAAAGGGGAAATATACTATGTTGTGATCCATACTCAGTTCCCACAGTCCTGTCTCTGGGTCCAGATGGCTCTCTTCATCCCAAGAGCATTAGAACCAGCCTGAATCATCTCATTGTTGAAAAGAGCCATGGTCATCAGAATTGTCATCCTATAATCTTGTTGTTTTCCTTTGGTCTTTTATTGCATGTAATTTTTATTGTATTATAATCTGAAAATGCATTTACTATTTCTGCCTTTCTACATTTGATTTTGAGGTTTTTTTGTCCTAATACATGGTCACTTTTTGTATAGGTTTCATGTACTGCCAAGAAAAAAAGTATATTCCTTTCTGTCTTGCTTCAATTTTCTCCAAAGGTCTATCATACTTAATTTTTCTAGAATTCTATTTACCTCCTTAACTTCTTTCTTATTTATTTTATGGTTCACTTTATCTAGTTCTGAGATATCCCTCACTAGTAGAGTTTTGCTGTCTAATTCTTCTTTCAGCTCTCTTACTTTCTCCTCTTGGAATCTGGATATTATACTATTTGGTGCATATATGCTTAGTATTGATATTACTTCATTATCTGTGTACCCTTTAGCAAGATGCAGTTTCCTTCCTTATCTTTTAAAATTAGATTTATTTTGCTTTTGCTTGATCTGAGATCAGGATCACTACCCACTTTTTTTTTTTTTTTGCTTCATCTGAAGCATAATAAATTCTGCTCAAGTCTTTTATCTTTACTTTGAATGTATCACTCTGCTTTAAATGTGTTTCTTGTAAACAGCATATTGTAGGATTCTGACTTTTAATCCAGTGTGCTATCTGCTTCCATTTTTTAAGAGAGTTTATCCCATTTACATTCACAATTAAAATGACTAACTCTGAATTTCCCACCATTTTGTTTCCTCCCAGTTATACTGTTCTCTTTCCTTTCCCCCTTTCCCTCCTCCCCATTATTTTACTTCCAATACTTCCTCCTCCCTCAAAGAGCCCTACACTTATATAACCCTTTCCCCTTTCTTATACCTTCTCCCTTCTACTTCTATTCTCCCTTCTATTAGCCTCCTCCTTTCCTTTCCCCTTTACCCTCTTACTTCCCTATACAGTGAGACAAGTTTCTCTGGAATCTAAATATGTATGATATTCTCTCTTCGAGCCAAATCCGATGAAAGTAAGATTCACACAACGTTCATTTCCCTCCCTTCTTTCCCTCTTTGTAATAAGTCTTTTTTGTCTCTTCATGAAATGTCATTTACCCCATTTTAACTCCATTTTCCTCTTCTTCCAGTAGAATCCCCTTTCCTCCTCTAGTTTCTTTTTTATATCATCATAATAAAATGAAATTATACTTGCACCCTCTAAGTATATCATTTTTCCATATAGGGATATAAACTTTTTAACCTTTAAAAGAAAGTAATTTTTTCTTTCCTTTTAACCTTTTAATGCTCCTCTTGAGTTCTGTATTTTAAGAGTAAATTTTCTGTTCAGTTCTTGTCTTTCCATTAGAATAAATGGAATTCACCTGTTTCATTGAATGTCCATTTCCCCATTTCCCCCCCCCCCGAAAGATAATGCATAATTTTGCTGAATAGTTGATTCTTGGCTGCAATCCAAGTTCCTTTGCCTTTTAGAATATCAGATTCCATGCCTTTCGATACTTTAAAGTAAAAGCTAGGTCCTAGCTAATTCTGATTGTGGCTCCTCAATACTTGAATTGTTTTTTTCTGGCTGCTTACAAGATTTTCTCCTTGATTTGACAATTCTGAAATTGGAGTTTTCATTTTGGGGTCTCTTTCAGAAAGTGATTGGTGAATTCTTTCAATGACTATTTTACCCTCTGGTTCTACGACATCAGGGCAGTTTTCCTTAATCATTTCCTGAAAGATGATAATTAGGTTCTTTTTTCATCATGATTTTTGGTTAGTCCAAAAATTTTCAGATTGTCTTTCCTGGATCTATTTTCCAGGTCAGTTGTTTTTCCAATGAGATATTTTAGATTTTCTTCTACTTTTCATTTTGGGGAGGTTTTGTTTAACTAATTTTAAATGTCTCATTGAGTCATTCACTTCAATTCTAATTTCAGTGAATTATTTTCTTCATTTAGCTTTTTAATTTTTTTCATTTGTCCAATTAAACTTTTAAATGAGGTGTTTTGTTCATTGGATTTTTTCCCCATTTCACAAATTCTGTTTTTCAGCAAATTGCTTTTTCCATTTCCAAAAATCTATTTTGTAATAAGTTATATTATTTTTCTATTTCACTAAATCTATTTTAAGGAACAGATAATTTCAGTGTTTCATTTTCCAAATGCTCTTACAAAGTTCTTGTTTCCTTTCTCTATTTTCTTCTAATTTTCTTTTATGGGCTTTTACTATCTTTCTTTTACAATCCTTTTTGATCTCTTCCAAGAGAGTCTTGTGAGATGGGGACCAACTCACCCTTTGATATCAGCTGGAGATGATTTTCCTTTAGTATCCTCAGAGTTTGAGGTCTGTTTCTTGTCTTCATAAGAGCTATCTAAAGTCAGTTATTTTTGCTTTTTTGCTCATTTTTTAAAGGTTGAGGTCTGCTTTTAGGGCTAAGGGGAAATTGTCCCAAGCTTCCTCTATAAGTGACAACAGCTTTACATTGCCCTGAGCTGGTGCTGCTGACTTTCTTCTAGTGTTGAGTGGACATTATTCTGGGGTTTTGCCCTTTGTATTTGCACTGGATGTCTCACAGCTAATCTGCTGATCCACTAGCTTCTAACCAGGACAGAATAGTCAACACTGCTGTATTTTGGCTAAGATCCTCCCAATAGATTTCTGATACATGAATACCACACTGCTCTGGGTCCCTTCCAGGCACCTGCACTGGGTTACCTCTCTCCCCCTCCCCCACCTCACCCAATTGAAACAGACTTTTTCTGAAGTTCTCCCAAAATATCTTCTGCTGGAAATTTGTCACATTCCAAATATTTGTGGGTTCTACCACTCCAAAACCAGTTCAGAGGTTTGATAATGTGTTGATCTAAAGCAGGGGTTCTCAAACTACGGCCCGTGGGCCAGATGCAGCAGCTGAAGATGATTATCCCCCTCACCCAGGGCTATGAAGTTTCTTTATTTAAAGGCCCACAAAACAAAGTTTTTGTTTTTACTATAGTCCGGCCCTCCAACAGTCTGAAGGACAGTGAACTGGCCCCCTATTTAAAAAGTTTGAGCACCCCTAAATTCTAAAGGATGCCAGGAAGATCTCAGATAAAGATCTGTCCACTCTCTGCCATCTTGATTCCACCCCCTGAATATTCATTTTTAACATATTTCATGAGATGTATTGTGGAAGAAAAATCAGAAGAAAAGAGAAAAACTATAAGAAAGAAAACCAAACCAAAACAAAAAAGGTGAAAATAGAGTGCTTCTATCTACATTCAGTCTGCACAGTTCTCTAGATGCGAATGGCATCTTCCAACCAAAGTTTTTTTGAATCACCTGGGATCATTGAATTGCTGAGAAGACCCAAGTCTATTATAGTTGATCACCATACAATCTGCTGTTGCTATGTACAATGCTTTCTTGGTTCTGCTTGTTTCATTCAGCATCAGTTCATGTGAATCTTTCTAGACTTTTTTGAAATTAGTCTGCTAATCATTTCTTATAGAATAGTAATATTCCATTACATCCATGTGACATAACTTACTCAGTCTATCCCCAGTTGCTGGGCATCCACTCATCTTCCAATTCTTTGCCACCAAAAAAGAGTGGCTAGAAACATTTTTGCACATGTGAGTTTTTTCCCTCTATTATGATCTGTTATGGGCAGAACTCTACTTGAAACAAGGATTCTTACAAGGTGTTAACTCAGTGGAGTTGATAATACAATAGTTATCTAGTTTAGCATGGTGACTAATAGTTCTCTAGTTCAGTATGATTTATTTAATCTTACCACAAATAATGGTTCCCTAGTGATATAATGATTGGTTTATACTCAGTATATTGTAAATTATCTAATTATAATAGATCATATAAGCTGGGACAAACTCAGCCAGAGTCAGAGCTGGAGAAGACAGAGGACTGGAGGCAGGAGCTCAAGCTCTCAGAGTCAAGGAGACAGATTAATTCCATCTCCCACCTCCATGGTGGCAGGCTCTCCTCCTTTGCTTCTCCACTGAAACCAAGACTCTAGAAGGCCTCCAAGAAAGCTAGTCAAAGCCCCAGGCAAGAAGACAAGCCTTTGAAGGAGATAATAAAGGATTTGGACTTTAACACCCGGCTATTCTTGTGGTGATTGCTCTGACTGAAAAGAAGGCTGGTCTCCAGATGTCCAGAAAACCACCCAGAGCATTACAATGTTCTTTTTGGGAAACAGACCCAGTAGAGATACTACTAGATCAAAGGGTATTCACAGTTTGATAAGCCTGTGGACATAGTTCCAAATTGCTCTCTAGAATGTCTGAATTAACTCACAATCCAGCTAACAATGCCTTCATGTCCCAGTTTTCCAACATCTCCTCCAACATTTATCATTATATTTTTCTGCTTTGACCTCTTTCAGTCAAAATTTTTTTCATTTGCAAAATGGAGATGATGATGATGATGAAGATGATAATAATAGTAGTAACTATGTCATAGGATTATTGTGAGGATCAGCTGAAGGAAGTATGACCCTTTGCAAACTTGAAACCATCAAATAAATACTAATTGTTATTATTTTCAAATATTGCTAATCCTCAGGACATCCAAGCCCTTTCTATGGATGGGAAAAACAGACTGGACTACTTAGCACTCAGTAGAATATCTGCTAATACCAATACTAAGTCATAAACGAGCAGATGACAGATGTCTAGGCAGGAATGTATGACTCCTGTCTGTGCATGCAGGCTGAAACGTGTGGATGTGTGTGCTTATTATTAGTATACAGCCTCACAAGTGGAATAATTAAGTTTTCTCTCAATGTCCTACGTATATCAGATTTTGGCTGTTTTTTTTTTTTCTACTAGGACAATGGGCCTCTAGGAGATGACATAGTGCACAGAGTGCTGGAGCTGGAGTTAGAAAGATTCATTTTCATGAGTTCAAATACAACCTCATTCACTTCCTAGCTATGTGACTCTGAGCAAGTCACTTTACTCTGCCTCAGTTTTCTCATCTGTAAAATGAGCTGGAGAAGAAAATAGCAAACTATTCCAGTATTTTTGCCAAAAAAATCCCAAATGGGGTCACAAAGAATTTGACATGAATCAAAATGTCTGAACACAAACTAGTGCACTAGTTTTATCTCTCCTGGAATCATCTCATTTCCTGGAGCCCAGCAGCTGGCCCTCATAACATACAGGACTGAACCCAGCTGGCATGCTCAAGCCAAGTAGGAATGAAATGGAAACATTGCATTTTTAATAAGGTTGGGAGCTATGGGTTCTGAATTCTTTCAATCAAAATAAAATCTGATCATTTTTCTTCAGTTGTGACGATGTAGGTGTGTCTTCTCTAGGACCTGCTTTTTCATGACTGCCCCAACTGAACAAACTCAATTGAGTAAGTCAAGTCAACTCAAGGATTACTTATTAAGTACCTGCATAACATGACACCTTCCTATTGTTCCTGATTTCTGACACATTATATCCCTTCAAGAGCCAGGCAATCCAGATATAGGCTTTCTTGCTGTTGCTTGAACAAGACACTTTGCCTCCCACTTTTAAGTATTTCCACTGGCTGTTCCCCCATACCCAGAATACTTCTCTCCTCTTCTCTACTTCCTGGATTTTCCATCTCCCTTCAAATGCCATTTAAAATTCCATCTTCTATAGGATGCCTTTCCTGATCTCCTTATTATTAGTGTTTTCCCAATGTTAATTATCACCATTTTACCCTGCATAAAACCCGTTTGTATGAAACTGTTTGCTTGTTGTCTCTCCCCTTTAGAATGTGACTTCCTAGAAGACAGGGACCATTTTTACCTTCTTTGAATCCTCATGAATCCTATGCCTGAGATGTAATAAACACTTAATATAAGCTTGTTGGCCATCTTTTGCTGACTGCTAGGCACTCTGCTTAGCACTGTGTTTAGCACTGAGAATATGAAGAAAACTCTGCCCTTGCTGTTAGGGATTTTACATTTTACTAGTACAAGGGTTCTTAACCTGTGTTCCATGAACTTTAAAATATGTATGTATTTGTGTTTGTATGTGTGCACACACACATATACACATATAGATAGAGATATGTGTGTGTATTTGAATAATTGTAGTTCAGTGTAACTTAATTTTGTTTATAATTCTATGCTATAATTCTGTTATTTTTAATATTAAAATACCCATTATTTTGAGGAGGGATTCATGACAGAAAAAGTTAAAAACAAGGACTTATTCAAGTTTTACAACAAGGTAGAAGAATCAGTGTGCTACTGCTGAAAGTTCTCCAGAATTTATATAAAAGTTTTTCAATAGATTGAGTTTTGCAGCAGTCTCAATTCTGTTAACCTAATATCAGAAAATCTGATGTTAGGAAGTCATACTTACAAATACTTCAAAGAAACAGTTCCATGCCTATGCTATGGATATTTGGGTGAAACTAAAAATGCCCTCAATAAGTAAAAGATGGTTGGTAGATGTAGAATAAAGAGATAGGGTAAGTGGAATTAAGTGGAAATTATTGAAACAGTTGCATGAGGTTTAATTTTATAAAAGGAATTTGATGGAATTATATTCATCTTTCATACACAAACATTATCTAATCCATCCTTCATATAGTGGTTAATGTTGTTATTGAGTCATTTCAGTTATATCTGGCTTTTTGTGATGCCAGTGGAGGTTTTCTTGGTAAAGATACCACAGTGGTTTACCAATTCCTTATCCAGTTCTTTTTACAGATGAGGAAACTGAGATAAGCAGGGTTAAGTGACTTGCCCAGAGTCACACAGCTAGTATCTAAAACTGAATTTGGACTAATAAAGATCAGTCTTCTTGATTCCAAGACCAGTGTTCTATTGCCTGTGCCCAATTTAGTCAACTGTCCCTAATAGTCAACATATTTTTTTTTGCTAAAACAGAGGTCTGACCATGATACTCTCCAATTCCCCCTCCATCCAAAAACCAAAAAACCCCGTTATCTCCCTTCTGTCTTGAGTTATATCTCACTAAGATATCCTTAGATGATTAGGCAGAATAATCACTAGCTTGGTATTTTGTTGCTAAATTCGATAGAGATTGAAGTCCAATCCATTTGTGAGATTCTATAAGAAACAAAACCATGGTATTTTCTTTCTTTAAAAAAAAATAACAATAAATTGGGCCTGGGTAGGGAGGAAAAGAATGGGAGAGGAGAAGAAGGAAAGGGAAAAGAAGATGGAAAAAAGGAATGAGAAGGAAAAGGAAGGAAGAGTAGAGGAGATGGAGAGAAATGAGGTAAGGCAGCATCAGGAAGATGTAGAAATGAGAGAGTATGCAAAAGGAGAGAATGAACAATGGTGTCAAATGATGCACAGAGATAAAGAAAAATAAAGACTGAGATTACTTAAACTGTCAACTTCAATTTTTTTGTCTATAAATTGAGATACCACCCAATTTACAAGTTTCTATTGACATGAATTACAAAAATATATGAAAAGTGCTTCACAAACCTTAAAATGCTATATATATATATATATATATATATATATATATATATATATATATTTTTGTATGTATTTATGAAAATCCGTTTGCTGTCTCATGTTGCCACTCATAACATTTATACAGATAAGTATATAAAATTACAAAATAAATATAGATTAATTTCAAAAGGAAGAGAATATTATTCACTGGGCACATCAGGAGTAGCTTTATTTAGGGAGTGACACCTGAACAGGGCCTTGAAATAATGATAGTAATAAATAATGCAGTAAAAGCAATTATATAACATTTTAAGGTTTTTAAAAACTTTTCAAATATAATAATTATATCATGTCATTTACATAGTGATTTAACTTTTGTAAATCACTGCAAATATTATTTCATTTTATCTTCACAACAACCCTATAAAGTAGATACTATTATTACCCCAGTTTTATAGATGAGGAAGACAGAAGTGGAAGAGCTGAGGTAGACAGAAACTGTGATTTGGTCTAGAATCATACATATAGGGAAATAATTAAGTTTGGAATTGAACTCAGTTCTTCCTGACTTCAAGTAGAGACTTCTTTGTATTGGACCACCTTGGAATGGAAATGAAAAGTGAGTGCATCCAGGCATTGGGGTCTAACTTTGTAAGGGCATAGAAGTGGGTAGCCAGTAGTTGAATTTATTGGAATGGAGATTGGACGTTCATATTCAGGTAAATCATTTTCTTTTGAATGCTTACAAAGCTTACCTTGAACTTTCATTGATGTTTTTTTCATGGTACTAGAGAGCTTAAACTTTCTTTTCTGATTGTAAGAAAACTAATATAGTTTCTGGTAGAATTTCGAATGAATAGCATCACCTTTTTATAATGTGGGTGGTCTAAGCTGCTGAAATCCTATTCATCTCATCATATTTATTTTTGTAACAAAATCACAATAGTAATGATAAAAAAACTTACTCCTTCCATGTTTTCAACCAATAGCATTTATGGCCCTAGCTTTCACATAATAACATATTATGTACAATCAAGAGTAAGCAGAGATAAGACCTTGAATATTAACTTGTTCTAGAAATAATATTTGTAAATCCCTTTTTGTCCATTGTGTTATTAAGAAATCTTTTTAAATAAAAAAGGAAGGAAGAAAAGAAAACCCTAGCTCAGAATTCTGACCTCAGGCATAAAAGTCAGCGCTCTACATCCAAGGGAGTCAGAATCGCTAAGCATCATAGCTCAGGAACTTTTCATTAAGTGAGGGTGATGATAGTAGTGAGGGTGGTATAGTTATTTTTTTTTGGTAGTGAGCCATATGCTTTTAATTGGTATTTATTAAGCTGAATTTTACAATCCCAGTGGAAATAACTTTTTCTGAAGTATGGCTTGTTTTCCTCAAACTTAGACTCAGTTGCATTTTTGTTGCTGAGATAAGTTACAGATTCTGGATCAGGACCAGCACTGAGGTAGTAAGACTTGAGGAAATTTTTGAATCTTCTTCATCTTTGGCCTGTTCTCCTCCCCATAATATGTAGTGTAGACCTGTCACTTTATGGGTGTAGGGCACCCTACTTTTTGGAACTACATACTTTTTGGAAAGTTTCCAAGAATTCATACAATGTTCATTCAATGGGATGAGTGTTTTAGCAGGGCCATTGTTCCAGGCTTAGTCTTATGCCTGAAATTGTAGGGCAATCTTATTAGAAACTACATTTGCTTATGGAGATAGCATGATCTTAGAGAGTTGCTTGGAGACATTGAGAGAAAAAGGGATTTGCTCAGCATCACACAGCCAGTATTTGACAGAAGTAAGGCACAAACCCAGGTCTTTTTTACTTCAAAACAAGTTCTCAACTTAATATGCCATGTTACTTCTCCTTTCTCCATCCTATACCCCCTCTCTCTGTCCCATCCCTTCTTCCCTCTATCCTTCCTCTCTCCCTTCTCTTCTCCTTCCTCTTCTCTCTCTCCTCTCCATTTATTATAATTTAGTATCCCAACCATTATGGACCTCTATCCCAACAAGTATAATTCAATCTGATCTTATAAGAAAGTCTAGTGAGGGAGACCTCATTACCTCATGAGGAAATAGGTACCGTATCATAGGAAATCTTTGCTTTAGAAAAATTATTTTGACAACCATGTAAAGTCTAGGTTGGAGATATAATGTGTACATAAGATATTTTTGACATTTCTTTTAAAAAATCCCTTTGTTCTATTTCTGTTTCAATGATTGCAGTTTATCCCCATCCACCCTATATTTCTATTCCAGCTATATCCAGTTTATTCTTACAAGGAATTCTGAGTACTCACAGTTAATAACCTCTGTGTGAGTATAGGACAGTTTCTATGATGTATTTGAGGGTGTAATTTGCTAATATATTTTCAGGCACAAGACTGAGCCTGGAACAATGAGCCTGCTGAAACACTCATCCCATTGAATGAATATTGTATGAATTCTTGGAAACTTTCCAAAAAGTATGTTCTGAACTGAAATTTTCCCAATCTGAAAATCTTTGATTTTCTCAAAAAATGTTGTTCTTCTCTTAGAATTTATTTTAAATAGCAAAGAAGGAAATAAATCCATGAATTGCAGACTTTCAACAGAAAAAGGCATTAAATAGATAGATGGGATAGATGTAGCTGCCAGGCATGAAAAATAATAATGAAGGAAAACTTGGTAGGGATAACAGGGGAGGCAAGAAAGGGAATTACATAAACTAATGGCTCTAACTTTCAGAGAATGTCTTAGGTAGTGCCAAAGGGAAGACTAACTAATGTTGTGAGCCCTTTTCCTAAGATGTAAGTCACTGGGAAAACTGGTTGAAAGAAAGAAAAAATTGCAAAAACAATATTATTCTTTATTAGTTACAAAGGATTTTGAATATGAATTCTGTGTCATGTGCTGAACAAGTACTTTTGAAGCATTGGCCAGGATGTGGGAAGACCAATAAGATGGATGGATGAAGAACTTATAGTCTACGTGTAATTAAAAGTAGTGTTTTATACATTATCTGCACAATATCTCAGTGAAGTTTGCCCCCTCCTCTCTCATCTGTGTAATAGTTTGTCTATGTACAGTGCTTGAATTCCATTTCAAACATATTAGCTTATTGACCTGATCATATCTCATAATATGTCAGTCTTATCTTTCATCTATAAAATGGAATTTTTAAGATTATAAGATTCAAAACTTGAAAGAATATTTGAGACTATCCAATCCAACACATTTGTTTTATACAAGAGAAAACTAAGGTCTCCTCAAATGAAGTAGTTTGCAACTGAAGTCAGATAGCTAATGAGTGGCAGAACCAGGACACAAATTTTCATCCTCTGAATGCAAAACCAAGCATCTTTATGCTATACTTTAATCTAAAATTATTGAAAAATAATAAGATCATAGACTTAGAACTAGAAAGGACCTTGGATTCCAGTTAGTCTAGCTTTCTCATTTTTTATAAATGAGAGAGGCAAAGTGACTTCTTTAAGGTCACAGTTATCAAGTAACATTATTGTGATTTCAACTGGCACTTTAGCTTGGATTCAATACTCTCTGTAATGTATCGTTCTACCAGTCATTCTACCTTTTATTATTTAAATTTTAAAAAGTAGATTTCTTTAAAAATTGGATGTCAAACATCTGCCCCACACATTTTGGGGAGCTAGTCAGCCATGTTCAGCACATTTCAGCTGAGAAGTGGAGTCTGCTGACAAAATTCATAAGCTAATTAGGTGTGAACTATAACACAATCGGTCCTTGTTTCTGCAAATGTAAAATGCCACTTTCAATCTATTGTATTTTCCTCCCTTGCCTAGCAGCATTTCAGATTAGTGGGTTTGAAAAAGCTTATAGTTTTCCCAGGCAGGAGTTAATGGCAGAAGCTACAGTGGTTTCATTGTCATTAAGGGGAGAAAGCTTTTATAAGGTATAGGTACTGTCCATGGTTCTGACCTTGGTACTGTCTATTGTGACAGAGATGACAAGAGTGGGAGACAGACAGTTATGTCCTGCCTCCTCCAGTCACAAAGGACGTGACCTTGAGGGCACATCACTATTTGTTAATTTTTAAATGTCATTTTGAACATGATAAATATCAATAAAAATGAAATTTTCTATATAAAGAACTATATTTCATGAGTTTGGTTTTTGTTCTTTAAACTCACACACACACAGAATTTAACTCATTAGATTTATGTTCCCTTTTGAACTTATTGTCTTCTTCTGTGTGTTTTAATCACTCTTTCCTTTCTTCCTTCCTTCCTCCTCCCTTTCTCTTCTCTCATCACTAGTCCTTTTCATTGCTTCAAAATCCTCTGCATTTCAAAAGTTAGTATAAAAGAGCAAAATAGATACATATATTGTCCTTGTGTAAAAATATGTTTCATTCCGTATCTCTAGTTCCCTACCTTTCTGTTGAGTGAGTAGAAGCATATTTCATCCTCAGTCCTCTGGAATCATGGTTGGTCTCTTCATTGATGACAATTAAGGCTTTCAAAGTTGTTTTACTTTTCAATGCTGTAGTCATTTTATAAAAATTATTTTGCTTTTCCTCATTTCATTCTGTCTTAATTCATTTAACTCTTCCCAAGTTTCTCTGAGTCTGTGCTTTTCATCATTTCTTGGGAAAAATGATAGTTCATTACATTCATCTATCTTAATTTGCTTATCTGTTTCCAAATTCAGAGATGTTTTATTAGTTTTCAATTCTTTGCTATAACCAAAAGTATTGCTAGATATATTTTTTCATACTGAGTCCTTTCCCTCTTCTTTTTAATTATTATTTCCCTTCTAATTTTAACTGTATTAATATTTGACTGTGAAAATGCTTTTCAATTTTATATGATCATGTTTATCTCCTCTGATTCTATTGCTTGTTTAGTGAAATAATATGACATCATCTATAATTATGGGAACTACTTTCTAATAGTCTCCTTTAATTTATTTATGATATGATCTTTTATGTCAGGCACTCATTTAGGTCATATAGATATTTGGAGATTTTTGTAGTATATGGCATACAATTTTGATCTAAGTGAAATTTCTTCCAGATTATTTTCCAATACTCTCAATGGCTTTATGAGTATTTGCTCTAGTAATTGTGGTCTTTGGGCTTATAAAACAGTATATTTGCTGGTTTCTGGATCTTGTGCCCCTAATATTCTCCACTGATCAAATTCTCTAGATTTTAACAAGCACCAAAAGTTTTGATTACTACTCATTTTAGAATAGTTTGAGATCTGATATTATGAGATCCTCTTCCCATTTTTTTCATGATTTCTCTTAAGATTCTTGATATTTTGCCTTCAGATGGTTTTTAAAAATTAACTAGTATTTTGATGCCTGCATATGTAAAATTTAGGGTTATATATGTGAATTATGTGTATATTATACATATGTAATATATGTAAATGTATATTATATGTAAAATTTTATTATATTGGCATAGTCTCAATAATTGATATTTCTCTAACCTCACTTTGTACTATTTCTTCAAGGATTTTGTAATAGAATTCATATCATTCTTGGGAATATCTTTGCAATTAGATTCCCAAATATTTTATATAATCTTTTGTTATTTTGAATGGATTTTCCCCTTATACTGTTTCCTATTACATTTTGTTGGTAAGTAACAAACAAAAGAAACAGCCAGCTTGATGATTTGTATTGCTTACTTAATATGCTGCTGCTTTTGTGAAATGATTTCCATTAATTTGAGTTTAATCATAGGGTTCTCTAAGTAGAAAAAATATATCTGCAAAAGGCAACCATTTTGGATTTATCTTCTTTGCCTATGCTCGTTGCCTCAATTTCTTTGTCTTGTCTTATTGTTAACAGAAGAATAATAAATAATAGTGGTGGTCATTCTTGACTCACCAGACTATTCTTCCATCTCTTCCTCAGTGGCCTTCTAATACTATACTTCATATACATGACTGTCTCTGTGACTATCTACTAACTGGTAAATTCCTCTTTGGAACTTTGAATTATGGATGTACTAATGCAAGTCATGCTCACTTCTGGATACTTTTTTCACCTTGATTTTACTTGAGTATCTTTCCCCTTCTCCAACTTTTTAGCTCCCTTTTAGCACTAAATTTTTTCATTAGAATATAAAATCCTTGAAGGCATATGACTCTTTTTACTTGAATTTGTATTTCTAGTGCTTAGTACAGTTTTTGGCACATAGTAAAAATTTATTAATGCTTTATCCAATCTATCTCAGCTTTTTTTCTAGTAATGGAGATTCTTACTTTATCCTTAATCTTTTTGAACTGACATTTAACATTTCTCCATTACATAGAATACTTACTTTTGATTTGAGATAGATGATGTTCATTATATAAAGGGAAATTTTATCTATTCCTAGGCTTTACAAAGTTTTTGTTTTTGTTATCTCATGTCAATAGATGTAAACATATCAGTAGTTTTAAAATCACATGATTTTGTCCCATTAATATGATCAATTATGCTTGCAGTTTTCCTAATATTGTGCCAAACCTGAATTCTTTACAGAATCCAAAATGATATAGGGCACTTCCCCCCAATATATTGCCACAATATTTTTGTTAATGTTTTATTTAATATTTTTGTATCAATAGTCATTATGCATATCACTCTAAAATTATTTTTTCTGATCTATCAATGGTTTAAGTATCAAGATAATGCTTTATATCAAAAGTAATTTAATTTTTAAAAAAAGAATTCAAGTGGATCCCATTTATTCCTGTTTTTAAAAGTTTATAGGGTATTACAATCAATTTCTCTTTGAATATCTTATAGAATTTATTTATAAATCTATCTGGTCTTGAGTTTCCTCTCTTCTTGCCCCATTTTGGGATTTCATTTATGACTTAGTTTCTTTTCTAAAGGTTGGAGTTTTGCTCCTTAAATTCTTTATTTCTTTTTCTCAATTTGGGAATTTAATGTGTGTGTGTGTGTGTATGTGTATGTGTGTGTGTCTAAATAATCTTCCATTTATTTTGTTATTAATATGGGGTATATAATTAGATAAAATATTTTAATAGTTTCTTTTATTTTTATGAATTCTATTGTTCCATTTTTGATATTCATAAATCAACTGCCAATCTGATATTGACATATTAGGTTTATTTATTTTATTTTTTACAAAATCTGATTACCTATGTGTTTATCTCTTTTATTAGTTTGTAAACTGCTCCTAATAAATATACTGTTATTAATTTTCCATTTCTTTGATAGATTATTATTGGTGTTTTAATTTTGTTTCTTTTTCTCTTCAGATTTTAAAAAATGATTTATTCATTTATTTTCTAGTATTTTTTCTTACTCAGCTGAATTTGCTCTTCTCTTTATGAATGCCTTTAATGGGGGAAAATATTTCCTAAGACTGCTTATGTTGAATACAAAAACTTTTGGGATGCTTTCTCATTGTTGTCATTTCTGTTGATGAAATTATTTTTGATTTATACTGATTTATTCTTTGACACACACCCTTTTAGGATTAATTTATTTGCTCTCCACTTCAATTTCATTTTCTTAAGGTTTCTTTTAGATCCCTTATTAATTATAATTTATTGCTTGATGGATAGTGATAGATATGGCTAATAGTTCTTTTTTATATTTGCTTATATGTTGTACCTGAGCGTGTTAAGTTTTTTGTTAAGGAATTATGTGTTACTAAGAAATATAATAATGTGTATAACATACATTGGAAAACATGCATACATATTTATATTCTTTTTGATTCCCAATTCAGTAACTGAATAGTGCACTATTCCCCATATAAGTAGTGTATCTCACTTTTTTAAAATTCGATTTTGGTCACTAACTTCTTTATTATTATATTTTTATTAGATTTTTCTAGGTCTAAGGAGGGTACGTTGAGGTTGCCAACTGTGGTTTTTCTTTTTTCTTGTAAGTACTTAGAAGCTTTGCAATTCAATGCATATATAATTGATATATATTGTCTGCTAGAATCTTTTTCCTAAACTGCAGGTCTAATCATGTTATTCTCCCCTACCCCTTTCTTCAATAAGTTTTAGTGGTGCCCTATTATCTTCATGATCAAATATAATATTTTCTGACTTTTAAAGCCAAACTTTTCTTCTATCATTATTTCCTCTGATCCAGCTACATCGTACTTCACATGAGGCATAAATAAATTATTTTCTGAACCTCTCATTTTAACTATGTCTAAATATGTTTCAACTTTCTTGTAAATGCATATTGCTGGATTCTTCTTTCTAAATCATTTCAGTATTTCTTTTGTTTTGTGGATAAGTATGAATGCATCCCTTTATAAATTTTCTACTTCCCCACATCCTGTCCTTTTATACTTTTCTGTCTCCTTGCTCTCCATCTCCCTCTTTTGATTTGTTATATTCTTTCTTGTTAACTCATCAAGTCACCATTTTTATTAGATCTATTTTAATTTTCAGGGAGTCTGCTACTTGAATAAGTTTTCCATTTTCTGTTCTAGACTGTTTATTTTCTTTATATTGTTTTCCTCCAGAAAACTTTATTTTTATCTCATGCTTCTGGGATAAGAAATAAGTGTTCTGGAGGAAAACTAGGTACTCTGTACAAAAACATCCTCCCCACCCCAATGAATCTCTTCTTGTAATTGTGAAATTATTCTTTTCTTCTGATTTTCCTCTGGGGTATTTATTGTCCCATACTATTTATTTATAGTATTTGGTGTCTTATTCCATTTATTCATATTTCAGACTCTTTTGTAGAGTCTTAGTCAGAGCTAAGCTTTAAGTAATTCTACACTCTTACATATGAGTCGCCAGTTCCTGTTTGATTCAGCACTTGATTCCATGGGTCTCTGCCAATTATTTTCATTTCTTTTCATCTATCTTGGATTAGATTTCTGACAAGTTTCTATATCTCTTGTCAGAGAGCTCTGACTGAATGTTCCCATTCAGGATGCTACTGAAAACTTCTCTTCTTCCTGGGCTTTTCCCTGTTTAAGGGGAACCTAACCTCATGCTGATTTTCCTATTGGAACCCTTCTTCTAGCACTTGTGGCATATAGTTCTAAGCTGACTGAAGAAGCTTACTAATAGTTCTCTTCAGATTTCTTGATTATTTTTGGTCCTGTAGATTTTTGAAATAATTTATGGAACTCTTTACCATTTCATGTCACTTTTTTAATGGAATCTTAAATGTTTAATATGTGATGTATGTTGGTAGATTAAGCACTAAATTGGGATTTAGAGAACCTGTGTTTAAAGTTCTGTTACCAACTGTGTGACTTTGGGCAACTTATTTGACTTTCCAAGTCCTAATTTTCACATCTGTAAGATGGGGAGGGATTGGATAAAATGACCTTTGAAGGCTATAATTCTATAAGTTTATGAAATCTGTTTGTAGCACTTCAGTTTTCTCTGTGAAATATGTCCACTGACCAGATTCCCTCTGACTCTCTTAGAGTTCTAAATCTATGATCTTATGAATGTGCATTATTTGAATAGAATGATCCTTATACAGCACAATTTCATAAGCCAATGGATTTTCCGGCTGGAAATGATTCTAGAAGGATCCAGATATTGCTAATGGATGTGTATTTCAACATGGTTCCATTTGAGAGGTGTGGATAGGAAAATATTTACATATCTTACGCAGATTCATTAACCCAGTGATGACAAGTTGATGAGTTAACCTGGAGTTTCTATTTCTATTCATTCATAGTACCCATATAAGTCCTGTCTACACTTAGAATTTACAAGACTTTTTCACAATGTTAAATCTCCTTTGAAAAGCAGTATGTTGTAGCATATAAGGAACACCAGAATGTTAGATTTATGGGAGAACATATACCAAATCATACATTATTAGAGAATGTGAATGGATTATAATCAAACACTTCTGAGGCAGGGAGACCCTACATTATTGAGAAAACCATTCAGAAAGCTATCTGTATATTTCTGTGAGATCCTCCAGGTTACCCCTCCATAGATCAAAACTCAGCAACTGCTATTGAGAATCTACTACATTCAAGATAGATATTATGACTAAGTCAAGGTCACTCTTTCTTGGAAGACTTGATATGTTATATATCCTTGGATTTGATTTTATTAACTCATTTTCCAAGCATTTGGAGTTGAAAAGAAAATTTCCATCAGAAACATTTCCAGAGTATGGAAATGACCCTGGATTCTTTAAGATGATGTAGTAGGTTATAGACTCTGAATGGTTCTGCCAGTCTAGAACATTTCGGTAATGACTGTAAACTCTTTAGAACATAAACCCTTTAAGGGCAAGGACTGTCTTTTGTATTTCTCTGTATCATGAACACTTAGAATAGCGCCTGGCACAGAATAAGTGCTCGATAAATACTAGCTATATGGTTGTGTTCCTGCTCCCTGAAGATCCTCCTTGTTGAGTTCTGATGCCTAGATACCATCAGTCCTTCTATTGCACCCTTTGTGCCATAGATTTATGTCCTCCAAGTCTCCAAGAAACTCCAAACGATCTTCTGTAATGTTGTTTGAGTTGGCTAGAGTGTGTCCACCTATAGAGCAAGAACTATTTTGATTTACTAGATTTATGCCCAGTATTCAGCACAGTGCTGAATGTGAATGTCTGATAAATCCATTCATACATGATCTTATCAATCAGGTAATTTTTTATCCCAACCATTATTGAATTTTTTGAGTAGTGTATTGAGTTAATCTCTCAATAACACAGTTTGCTCATCTGTGAAGTAAGAATGATAATACCTAGACCTCCTACTTCACAGGATAGTAGCTATTTTAGGAACAAAGTGCTTCATAAATACTGAATCATAAGATAAATGCATTATTGTTGTTATTGTTATTCATCTGGTTTCCATTTTTCCCAATGAAGCCCATTTAGAAAACATTCTGGAACAAGTTGCTATTCTGCTATAATTACTTTCAATTTAACATTCTGTGAACTCTTGCACAGGTGAGTAAAATCATTTTTTAAAATTAATTCAAGTCAAGTCTTTAAACATAACATCTTGTACTACAGGCTCTCATGGAAAGTATCTTTGGGGGATTCTAGGAAGAGTGATGGGAGTGATGTTATTGATGATGGCAATAGTGATAGTGGTGATGGCCTTCTTGAACCATGGGCTTCTGAGTCTTGTTAGTGAAGGGATAATCTACACAGACCAGATTAAAAAGGCCCAAAGTAAAAGGATCTTGCTGTCTCTATTAGGAGAACTATGGCTTTGTAATCTTCTAAATTCTCTTCCACCCCTTTCTATGAGAAAAAAAGTTAAATGTGTCCTCTATCTGGGCTGTCTGTTCATTATTTTTAATCCTTTGCTTTACTAATTAGAAAAGAAAAGTGGAGTTTTTTTTTCCAACACCCATCATGAAGTGGGGCTGTGTTTCAATTATAAATATTTTTCTTTCAGCTGGATAAGGGTAATGAATAGATTCTTATCAAATAATTTGATAGACTTTTCAAGATCCAACAGCTTGTGCTAATGAGGTGCATAGCAATCTCTCTAGTGCTTGAATTTTGAGTTCTATTCTCGACAAGGACAGAGGAAGGGTTCTCAGGGACGAACGACAATTTCTGGTCAGTTTTGTTTGCAATAGCAGACACTACCCACAACTCATTCTGTTTTGGTGCCAACTGAAGCCAAAGACCCCTGAGATCTGTTACAATGGGTGCTAGAGAAAAGAGCTCTGGATATGTAGTCAGTGAGCATATGTTCATATCCCCAGCCCAACTTTGTCCTTTACTATCATGTGATTTGGGGTGGATCACTTCTAATTTGCCTTAGCCTCAGATTCCTTATATGTAAAATTAGGGGTTTGGATTAGATGACCTTAAAGGATTTTTGTAGCTCTAAATTACAATCCTACAAATTACAGAGAGGTAAATTTTAGATTGATAGAAGGCCAAAACTGACTAATAAATAAGAGTTATCCAAAGGAAGAATGGACTAGCTTAGCAGGTATTGAGTCCTCCATCACCAGAAATTTTCAAACAGAAGTTGAATATTAGTCCACTTACTCAGATGAGATCATGGGATGTCTGTTCAGTACATATCACACTATCACAGGATTGTAGATTGAGAGCTGGAAGGGACTTTTCATTTTACAGACTGAAAACTGAGGCCCATAGAAATGAAATTGCTCCATCAAGATCACACAGAGAGTAAGACAAAGAAGTGGAATTTGAACCCAGGTTGTTTGAATCCAGCTCTCTTTTTTCTGTCCCATGCTCCCTAAATGAGTAGATAGCCCATAAGATTCCATCCATCTCAGATATCTTATCTGCATCCTCTGAGGTGAAGAACTCACTTTAATTTTTAAAAATTATTGACATGTCATATTTTTACATCACCTTAATTTCCCATTATGTCCCTACCCCAAACAGAGAATGAATCATTCCTTATAATCACTCCCCATATACTAAAAAAACAGGAAAGGAAAAACAAACAAAAAATAGTTGAACAAAATTAAGCAACCCTTCCACCAAGTTGGATGTAATATGTAGTTGTTCACACTGATAGCACAAATGAGAAGGGTGCATTCTCTTTAGAGCCATGCCTGGTCATTTTAATTACACAGCAATCTTTCTTTTAAATTTAGCTGGTGAGTTCCCTCTACTAATTATGAATTTTTCTCTTCACTACCCATTCCCTAATTCTTGCACACACACACACACACACACACACACACACACACACACACACACTTTTCTCATGGCAACCACCCAAGATAAGTTGAGTGTGAATTTTACACCACCAAGTTCCAGAGAACTACTAAACAGAGGAGTAAGGTTGCTGCCAAAGGTGTGAGATTGACAGATGCCTGCTCAGAAATGTGTCAGCATGGTGCTGCTCTTTCAAAGGCAGTTGTTTTTTAAGGTTGGAACTAACTCAGCTTATGCCTTGTCAGGCACAAAGCCTGAGTGAGCAACTAGATTTTGCTTACAAGGGAACAAATCTGGAGAAGAGGCAAATGACCGACCATTACCCATTAGCTGGCAGGAAATCAGAAGCCTAGGCATTTTGTTGGGAAAAGCTGGCAACCCAAGAGGTGCCCTTTAAAGAAGGAAAAAAAGAAAAAGGAAAAAAAGGGTTTTCTGCCTCTAGGAGCTAACTTTAGAAAGTAGAATAGCTATAAAATAGATGAAAGGAGGTCATACATCCTGCCACAGATGGAACTAACCCTAGAAAGACTACTGGGATTTGGAATCATAGGACAAAGACAGCAAATCCAAACTCTGTTGTTTATAACATTTGTGATTTTGGTCTTAGTTTCTATCTCTGTAAGATGAGGAATGTGGATTAGATGAGTTCTATGACCCTGAAAACACTTGAAGAGGTTAAGTTACACAGTGTGTCCAATTGTGGCTGATCAGACTCATACGACCTCGGAATGCTCTGCCACAGGTCAGACAAAAAGGTCCTTATGAACATTTGGGGTGGACTCTCTAACTTTGCACATTTCATGTTTTTTCGGAACTAATCCAATTCTGCTTTGCGTAGCACCTTCTCTGATGAGGGCACACAATGCTGGATGGTCCTGTGCCAGTTTCTCCCATTTTGTTCAATCAAATCCAAAGTTCTTCAGAGAGACATTGAGAGGGTCCTTGAATCACTTCTACTGACCACTGTGTAAGCACTTGTGAATTCTCCATAATATATATAGATATAGATAGATAGATAAATAGAGATGGGTGGATAGATAGACAGATAGATAGATAGACAGACAGACAGCTAGGATGGATGGATGGATGGATGGATACATAAATAGATAGATAAATATGTAGGTAGGCAAGCATACATTTAGTACCTCCACATTTCTTCAATTCCAGCATACACATCTCTCTACAGATTCAGGATTTAAAGCTAGAGGGAAGTTCAGAGGTCATTGAGTTCAATTCCCTCATTTTACAGAAATGGAAACTGAGAAACAGAGTAGTTAATTGATTTATCCAAAAATCACACTCCTAAGTTTCTGAGGCAGGGCGTCATATTTAAAAAGGAACTATGGCCCATGATCATTGTTGATTTCTCACTCAACCATGTCTTCCCATTTTCTCCCCTTTGAGAAAAACAATAAAAATGCTTAAAACTCAATGATATGAGATCTAGCTCCAGAGACAGCAATTAAAGAGGGAAGGTGGATCAATGACATTGGCAATTCCTCTCCAGGAATTAAAAAAAAAATAGGAAAAGGAATCAGAATTACTTTTAATGATAAAGTGCCCTACAAACTTTTAATCACTATGGAAATGCTAGCTTTTGTCTGGTATAGACCCTAGAGTCATTTGGGAGAACTTGTAATGTGGAAACTTCCATTGATAAAGAAGATTAACTAATCTGTGACTATAAAGTCTTCTGGATTTGCTTGGAGATATTGAGAGTTTGAGTGACTTCCCATGCATGAGTCACATAGGTAGTGGGTGTCAGAGCTGAGATTTGAACCCAAGTCTTCTCAATTATGAGCCCTACTCTACTTTTTATACCATACTGTTTCTTTGGTTGTTGTTGTTGCTGCTGCTGCTATTAGCTAGAATAATAATATTATTATTAGCTAGAATAATTAAGCTCCAAGTGGATGAAGAATGTCTATTTGATCAGATTATGTCCCATCAACCTCTTTTTTCAAAATCTTTGCTGCACTGTCCCACCAACACTCAGTCCTTGCCAAATCCGGTCCTCGATTACTCCCACCATCTGTCTCTGATACTCCTACTCAAATCCTCCTGAACACAGCTAGGGAAAATATAATTAGTTTCTTCTAGCAATTACTCTTCTCGGGTTGATTCTCTATTCACAGAGGCTATTCCAAGCTGTCTCTTATTTTTTTATCTCCTCCTCCATCCCCCATGCTCTCAGCCAAGGCTGTTACCACATCCCTAGCTAAGAAACAGAGGATGTTTGCAGTGAACTTCCTCTTGCCCTCTTTTCTACATCTCAAAACCTCTTAGAATCATCTCCACACAATCTTCTGTATCTTATATGGAGTTCATATTTCTGCTTGCTAAGATGAGTCCTTGATTCCATCTCTTCCTATCTTCTCTGGAAGATTCCCACTTCTATGATGCCCTCCCTCAGATCTCTCTAATCTTCAATCTCTCCCTATCTAATCACTCTTTCCCTGTTGCCTCAAAACACACAGTCTATTCTCTCTTTTAAAATCTCTCAGTAAACCTTTCCATAACCTCAAGTAATCATACTATTTCTGTCCTCACTTTCTCGGCTAAACTCCCAGAAAAAAAAAAAAAAACAGCCTATATAATCTGCCTCCAGTCTTCTCACTCATTTTTTTTTTATTTTTTAAAAACTTATTTCTGACTTTTTCATTCAGTTGAAACTTACCTCTCTGACATTATTAGTGATCCTTAGTGGGCAAATGTGATCATCTTTTCTTAATTTGCATCTTTTAAAACTATCTGGTTCATTTGACATTGTTGACTATTTATATAACCTGTGTACTCTTTCCTCTCTGGATTTTCATGACACTATATTCCCTTGGTTTTTCTCTTGCCTATCTGAAAACTTCTTAGTTTTCTTTGTCAGTTTATCATTCATATTAGATTATTTTCTTATTCTTGTTTTCTTTCTCCTCCTCTTCTTTTTCTCCTCCTCCTTCTACTTCTACTACTATTCCTTTTCCTCCTCCCCTTTCAACTTCTTCTCCTCCTCCTTTTTCTCCTCCTCTTTTTTTCTCCTTTTCTCTCTTCTCCTCCTTTTCTTTCTTATTTTCTTTCTCTTCCTCCTTTCTTGCCCAGGGTCACCAACTAGTAAATGTCAAAGGCTAGATTTGAATTCGGGTCCTTTCCATTCTACAACTGGTGCTCTATCCACTTACCAGTGAGTTGCCTATCATATCTTTTCATCTACTTAGGGGCCCCCTAGGCTCTTTTTTTAGTCTTGTCTCACCTCATCAGTTCCCATAGGTTTCTTTATCATCCCTAGGCAAATGACTTGATACTGAATTAAATATCTCACAGTATCTATTCTAACTCACAAATAAAAGTACCCAGTCTCTCTCCTAGTTATGCATTAATTTGCATTTATTGCTTCTCACTCATTTCAGTCACACCTAACTCTCCATGACACCATTTTTTGTTTTGTTTTGTTTTGTTTTGCAAAGACATTGGAGTGATTTGTCATTTCCTTCTCCAACTTATTTTGCAGATAAGGAAACTGAAATAAACAGGATTAAGTGACTTGCCCGTTAGACACAGCTACTGTCTAAGAGAAGATTTGAACTCAGATCTTCCTCACTGCAGGTCCAGCTATGTCCCCTAGCATCTCCATTTACTTATTGAATATTTCAGAGTTGACATCCCAAGATATCTAAAACTCAGCACATCTAAAACCACAATTCATTATCTTTTTCTACAAATCCTCCTTCTAAAGATAGGACAATTGCCCTATTTTTATTACAGATATTACTATCCTTCTGGTCACTCAAGTTTACAATCTTAGCATAATCCTTGACCCCCCCCCCACATCTCTTACATCATATATTCCTTAGCATTTCTAGCTCCCAACATTTCACACATGCATCCTTTCTCTGTACACAAAGTCACTTTTATACAAGCCCTTATCAGTTCTCCCTTAGACTCTTGGTAATCTAATTGAACTCAATGTCCCAAGTTTCTCCCTCCTCCAATCTATCCTTCACACAACTAAAGTGATTTTCATAAAGTTCACAACTTCCTACAGTTATAAGCATGTCATGCTCTATTCAATAAATATCAAAGCATGTTTTTTTAATCACTCCAAGGGCCAAGTCTAAGCCTTTTTTGTTTGATTTTTAAAATCTTTTATAGTCTTTCCCCAACCTACCTTCCCATCCTTTTTATACCTTTCTGCCTTTCTTGCACACTGTGGTCCAGTCAAACTCTCCTGTTTGTTTTTCTTTATACAAGAAAATTCATAATTTATCTCTGAGTCTTTGCACTGGCTGTCCTCCATGACTATAATAGCTCCTCTCTTCACTTCTGCTTTTTAGAATAGTCCCCCCTTTTCCTTCATAATTCAACTCAAGTGCCACCTTCTATGTGGTCTTTCCTCCTCCCTGTTCAACCTCCATTGTCCTATCCTCTAAATTTGCCTTGAATTTATTTTATATAAAATATAAATTTATATAAAATATATATTTTTATATTTAAATAAATAAATTTAATAAAAATAAATTAGGTTAATAAAAATAAATTAATAAAATATATTTATATAAAATATATGTAAAATATAACATAAATTTATTATATATAAACAAAAAATATATATAAATATATCTATTTTAGTAATAGGGATCTGGCCACTACATTGTACCAGGATGGAGCAGACTCAAGGTTCCTTGCTCCCCAGGAGGCTCACACCAGTTCTTGTCTTATCACAACAAAGACTCAATAGGTTTGTGCCTTTTGTATTCAGACTCCATTTTGGATAAACAGTCAATCAAAGGGCTTTTCCTCAGTAAGTGATAAAATCTATGGACCTCTTCTGAGAATAATATTTTTTAATGAATAAATAAAATACATTGAATTAGAAAACAAATCAATTATATGTTTAAATATGTACATATGTTTATACAGAAATGGTTTTCTTTGTAATCCTATGTATTTTATTCATTATTTCATAGACACACTTGTATACACAAATATTTACATATACACATACATATAATACACATATATGAATACATATATTTGGAAAAAAGAAGGAAGAGAGGAAGGCAGAGAGACATACAGACACATACACACACACACACACACACACACACACGGAGTGAGGGGGAAGAGAAAACTTTAGATTAGGAAGCCCTTAAAAGTAGGAGCAAAGGACAAAAAAAAATCCCTTATTTTTAAGGGTCTTTCATTGTTTTAGAGAGGCTACCATATGTATACAGATAGCAAATAAAAGATAATTTAAGAAAAGAATAGGAGAGTTGTGATATGAGATAAGGAATATAAAGCACTCTTAAAACTGTTAAGCACTGCATAAATGCCAGTTATAATTATTGTTACCCTATGGTCACCAAACTTCCAGTTTGGTGAGAATAATTTCCTGCTCCTTCTGCTTCAACTCTCCTGTGCTCAATTATTATTTATAGAGCAACTCAAAGGTGTGCTAGTAACATATGTGCTTAACAGAATACACACTTTTATTATTACATTATTAACAGTTTTCAAAGTCTAGATGATCAACAAAACAATAAATCAAGTTGTACTGGTGGCTGATTTCTGAGCTGTAAATGTTTGCACTAAAAATTTAACAAAGGAATCTCAAGAGCAGGTTAGATCTGGCTCTAACGTATCTTTGGAAACATTATTAAAAAGGGGGATCAGAGGAGGCTCCTAAACTAATCTTGAAGGGAAAAAAGGAGTCTAAAAGTCATAGAATTAGGGAGGCAGCACATTCTAGGCATAGGGAAACCTCTGTCAAAAAGGATGGTGCCGCCCTGAGAAATTGTAGGGTTTTTTTCCTCTTAGAGACAATAAGGAGCCATTGATCATTTTAAAGCAAGGGAGTGACATGGTTATATTTATGCTTTCTTTTGATGTTCGAATGAAAGATCAGTTGAAGGTGAGGAAAGAATAGAAGCAGTGATTCCAAAGGAAAGTTCGATTCATTAAGAACACCCACATGTAGATGCCTATCAATTAGAGAATGGATAGAGAATGGTCTATAAATGTTATGGAATATTATTGTTCTGTAAGAAACGATCAGCAGGATGATTTCAGAGAGACCTGAAGAGACTTAGGTGAACTGATGCTAAGTGAAATGAGCAGAACCAGGAGATCATTGTACATGGCAACAGCAAGATTACATGATGATTAACTCTGATCGACGTGGCTCTCTTCAACATTGAGATGATTCAGGCCAGTTCCAATGGTCTTGTGATGGAGAGAGCCATCTGTACCAAGAAGAAGCCTGTGGGAACTGAGTGTGGGCCACAATATAGCATTCTCACTCTTTCTGCTGGTGTTTGCTTACATTTTTTCCTTTTTTTAAATCTGTATTTTTTTTTTTTGGTGCAGCAAGATAATTGTATAAATATATATAGCTATATTTGATTTACATATATATTTACCATGTTTCACATATATTGGATTACTTGCCATCTAGGGGAGGGGGCGGGGGGAAAGAGGGGAAAATTTGGAACACAAGGTTTTGCAAGGGTTAATGGTGAAAATAAAATGTTTCAAAAAAAAAAAAAAAAAGGAATACCCACATGTATTAGAAGGAATGTTGGCCTTAGGATCAAGAAGACTTGGATCAGAGTTTTGATGCTACTACTAACTTCCCTGTGTGAGCTTGACCAAGTTCCTTTTCCTCTCTGGACATCAGCTCCCTTCCTCATTATGTGAAGGGGCTGGAGCAGAAGGCCTCTTGGCATCCTTTCATCTCTGACTTTCTTTGTTCTGTGACCCATCACATCTACAGCATATTATGTTCTAAGTGCCTCCCTTTTTCTAATACTCCATGTTCTAAGGTAGTTCCCTTCCAGCTCTAACATCTATGATATGTGAGTTTAGGGTTTACTCCATCAGGGAAAGCCAGATATATCTGAGAGTTGAGCTTTGTTTTGGAGAACAAAATCTCCTTCCTGGATCTTTGTCTTTGGAGCAGGCTTTTTGATTTTTTTTACAACTCTAAACCAAATCAGAGCAGGGAAAGGGCTAAACAGAGAAGTAAATAATGAGGGGGAGATGGGGATGGACTTGAAGCCAAAAAGGCTCTGAGTTATTGACAATTCAGGGGAACCACAGGGTAGGTGGATGACAAAACTCCTGCAGACTTGGATGGAAATAATTGAAAGCAAAAAGTTTCTGGCTCATAGCTAAATAAAATGGAGGTAAGATGATCATTAGCTATCCAAGGCTGATCCCTCCAAGCACTTCTGGCTCTCACTTCAACCTCAAAGTCAGGAAGAGAATGTCAGAAGCTCTTTTATGTTTATTTTTCTGATAAACCAGTTTATTACAGCTGGGCAAACTTGAGTGTCTGCCATGATGGTATGTTTGCCAATAATTGATAATGTGCTCAATTTCCTTTCTGGTTAATCAAGGTCTAGCCATGAGATGCATGGATAGATTTTAGTGGGGAGAGGGTTCCATGAATTTGGATTGTAGAAAATGATATATTTATTTTTACTAATCTCTAATTAAAAAGTTAAGTTTCTTTTAACATTTAAAAATGTATCCCGAGAAGAGTCCATAGGTTTGACCATACTGCCAAAAAGATCCATGACACACAAAAGATTATGTTAAGAACCTATGGACCAGGGCATCTAGGTAGTGTAGTGGATACAGCACCAGCCCCGAAGTCAGGAGGACCTGAGTTCAAATCTGGTATCATACATTTAACACTTGCTGTGTGACCCTGGGCAAGTCACTTAACCTCAACTGCCTCAGCAAAAAAAAAAGAGAGAGAGAGAGAGAGAGAGAGAGAGAGAGAGAGAGAGAGAGAGAGAGAAGGAGAAGAAAGGTAGAAGGTAGCAAGGAAGAAAGAAAGGGATAAATGAAGGAAAGGAGAGAGAGAGAGAAAGGAAAGAGGAAGGAAGGAAAGAAAGGTAAGAAGGAAGGATGGATGGTGGAGAGGAAGAAAAACTTCATCCTTTCAAAAGAAAGACCTTAGATGAGTCACTTCTTTGAGGACCTTAGTTTCTTCATTTATAAAGTAAAAAGGATTAGATTTGCTAATCTCAGAGTTCTGGATTGCTGATTTTATGAGTTTAAAGAAGGTAGAATAGTTTGAGGGGTCCTTAACCTTTTTTGGTATCATGGAACCATTGGGAGCCTGATAAAGCTGAAATAATAAGTATCTAACTTTAAATAGCATCCACTATATCCCAGACATTGTTATAAATATCTTCTGATTTGGTCCTGACAACAATCTTCAGAGGCAGATACTGTTATTATACCCATTTTCCAGTTGAAGAAACCGAGGGAAATAGGGTGAAGTGACTTACTGAGGTTCACATAGCCAGGAAGTGTCTGAAGTGAGATTTGAACTCTTGTCCTTCTGACGGCAAGGTACTCTATCCACTGAACCATCTTGCTTATCCCTCCTCAGAATAATGTTTCTAAAGAGACAAAATAAAACACAAAGGATTAAAAAAATAGAAATCAGTTATACAAAAATAAAATTTTCAAAATACTTGAAAAGAGAAAGTTCATAGAGCTTAGAAACCTGTTTATAGCCCCCAATTTAAGCATTCCCGAGCTAACGGATCTTTGAGAGTCTGGATGATTCTTAAAAAGAAGACATTTGGAAAAAGAAAATCTATGAACTGTACTTCTCAGCCAGACTCAAGTGTTTGAAATCTCTTTTTGCTTTTGAAATAAAAGTGATTCTCCTGTAGTTTTCATCCATTAGAGAAGCAATGTGGTATCATGAATAGAGTGTTAGGTTTAGAGTCAGGAATACTTAGATTTAAATTCTCCCTCTCTGAGATCGACTGTTTGTGTGACAGGGCAAATCACTTCATCTCTATGTACCTCAGTTCACTTATCTGTAAAATAGGAATAATATTAATTATCTTCTTCATAGGGTTGTGACAAGAATCGAGACAATATTTTTAAGTGTTACGGTACCAGACTCGTGATAAATTTTGTTGAGTTATTTTCAATCATGCCTGATTCTTTGTGACTCCATTTGGGATTTTCTTGCCAGAGATGCAAGACTGGCTTGCCATTTCCTTCTGCAGCTCATTTTTCAGATGAGGAACTGAGGCAAGCAAGGTTAAGTGATTTGTCCAGGACCATACAGCTAGTAAATGTTTAAGGTTGAATTGAATTCAGGAAAATGAGTCTTCCTGACTCCATACTTGGTGCTCTATCCATTGGGCAACTTAGCTACCCATAATAATAATAAATAGCAAATACTGGTATTGAAACCACTAACCCATCCATCCTTGTGGAGCTCATGTTTATAATAGTTATTTTTTTAAAAAAATCAACACATTAAAATCAGACAGCAACTACATCTTAATCTAGTTCAGTAAACGCTTGGGTTATAGATGTATTTGACCTCTCTGTTTCAAAGTACAATATAAATGACAATTAGGATTAATATCCACTATTCTGACCTGGCTGTATTTAAACACAAACAAACAAGTGGAATTAAATGTTCCTGGCAGTATAAATCATAATATTTGACAATTACACAGTGCCTTAAAATCTGCAAAGGACTTGTCATATATTATCTCTTTTGTGCTGCCCAAAACTCTCTGGGATAGGTTTTATAGTTATTATCATCCCTATTTTATAGATGAAGATATTGAAGCTCAGAGATATGAAGTCACTTTCTGATGGCCATATATCGAGGATCAAAGGCAAGACCCAGAGTCCAATGCCTATCCATCAAACCATACTTCCTACTGTTGGCGACTCCCCAGTTTGAGCCAGTGTAAGGTGTGCAGTGGATAGAGCAACAGGCTTTAGAATCAGGAAGATTTGAATTGAAATCCAGCCTCAGATACTTACCAGCTGTATGACCCTGGACAAGTCACTTCACCCTGTTTGCCTCAGTTTCCTCATCTATAAAATGAACTGAAGAAGGAAATACCAACAATTCAGTATCTCCACCAAGAAAACACCAAATGGAATCACAAAAAGTCATACATGACTCAAAAAGTCTCAGTAACAAATTCTGGATCTGTAATGGTTGCTTCCTTCACTGCCCAAGCTTCTCTAAATATGAAATAGTTTGGGGCAAGATACAAACTTTTATTACAGACCCAGAGAAATGATCAAGACTGAGATCCAGATGTCCATCAGTTGGATAATGGTTGAATAAATTGTGGTATATGAAAATTATGGAATATTACTGTTTTGTAAGAAATGACCAACAGGATAATTTCAGAAAGGCCTGGAGAGACTTACATGAACTGATTCTGAGTGAAATGAGCAGGACCAGGAGATCATTATATACTTCAACAACAATACTATATGATGACCAGTTCTGATGGATCAGGCCATCCTCAGCAACGAGATCAACCAAATCATTTCTAATGGAGCAGTAATGAACTGAACTAGCTACGCCCAGAAAAAGAACTCTGGGAAATGACTAAAAACCATTACATTGAATTCCCAATCCCTATATTTATGCACACCTGCATTTTTGATTTCCTTCACAAGCTAATTGTACAATATTTCAGAGTCTGATTCTTTTTACTAAGCAAAATAACGTTTTGGTCAGGTATACTTATTGTGTATCTAATTTATATTTTAATATATTTAACATCTACTGGTCATCCTGCCATCTAGGGGAGGGGGTGGGGGGTAAGAGGTGAAAAATTGGAACAAGAGGTTTGGCAATTGTTAATGCTGTAAAGTTACCCATGTATATATCCTGTAAATAAAAGGCTATTAAATAAAAAAAAAATAAAGTATAAAGTAATGTTTGGTACCAAAAAAAAAAAAAAAAAAAAAAAAAAGACTGAGATCCAGAGAATGCCTTTATTACCTTAAGGGAAGGGGGGGACTCTGGAGCCTTCATTCTCTGAGCCTGATGACGATTTCATCCTGTTCTTCCCTACCAAGACGACTTTGAATGACCCTGGGCAGTCTGACTGTGTCGAGGTAATGTGAGACCTGCTGAAACGTTGCCCACTCTCTCCTTTTAGCACTCAATATACTGTTACCAAGTAGTAAAGCATCACTGAAGAGTAGGGAGGGCTGGATGGATTTTATTTCTGAAAAGTCAGCATCACCAACTTTATCTTTTTCCTCCCATTTTCCAAGGGAGCTGCTCCTTGGTCTTCTGACTTTTTGGACATGTGAAATGGAGTGTCTGTCTTGTTCTCTTGAAGTCTATTTAAGACATTTCCTATTTTGCTTCCCCTACCCTACCCCTATCTTATGTGTTCCCTAAAATAATAGTGCCCAGTCTTTAACAGAATACATTATTTTTCAAAGTACACTCATAGAATCAAAAATTTGGAGCTGGAAGGGATCTTAAAGGCAATTGAGTCCAATCACCTTATTATTACAGATGAGGAAACTGAGGCAGGAAGATTTTCCTAGAGTCACCCAGCTAGTAAGTGTCTGAGGCTAATTTGAACTCAATTCTCTCTGATTACAGATTGGGCATTCTGTCTACTGATTTACCTAGTTATGTGAATCCATGAGTACCCACTTCCCTCTTAGTTTTTTGTTTCTATGAAAACAATTTATTTTAAATTTTTTTGTATATCCATAGGCTTTGTCAGATAATGCCACACACACACACACACACACACACACACACACACACACACGAATTAAGAACTCCTTTCCTGGAGGACACTTTAGAGAGTGGAGACAAGGGAAGAGTGTTTTGGTTATAGGGTTTATGAATGGGGTTCTAGGCAGTTGATGGCTGCACCCTTTCCACAAGCATTAATTGTATTATTTGATTATTGTTCCAGAGATAGCAAACAGAGGAGATGATGAATGGAACCTTTTCCTTTCTATATGTCCATACTAAGTTTGACACCATTGAGCCCCAAGAGAGATGGAGGTCCCAGACTAAGGAGGGAAGGAGCTAAAGCCTGAACTAGTCCAGTTTGGAAATGGAGCACACTAAAGCTCTATGCTGATCAGTAGTAGGATTAGCTTTTAAGGAGCCTAAGTGAAATAGGGAAATTATAAAAATATTTTTTATATATTTAAAAAAATGTTAATATATTTTTGTGTATCCATAGGCTTTGCCAGATAGTGTCAGATACATCTCCTCACACAAATTAAGAATTCCTATACTAAGAGCAGCTAAGTGGTGCAGTGGATAGAGCACTAGCCCTGAAGTCAGGAGCACCTGAGTTCAAATTTGACCTCAGACACTTAATACTTCCTGGCTGTGTGACCCTGAGCAAGTCACTTAATCCCAATTGCCTCAGCAAAAAAACAAACAAACAAACAAACAAAAACCAATTCCTATACTAGAGGACATTTCATAAAGTGGAGGCCAGGGAAGGGTGTCTTGGTCATATGGTTTATGAATGGGATCCTAGGGCACTTGATAGCTGCACCCTTTCAGAAGCAGTACTTATATTGATTTGATTTTTGTTCCAGAGATACAAAACAGAAGAGATGATGAATAGAACTTTCCCTTTTATCTTTGAACATCTTAAGGACATATATTTAGTAAATGTTACCTCTGAGTTCTAGTCACTCTTTAGTAATTGCTTTTAGGATAATTCTGTTGTTTTCTGGAATGATTAGTCCAATTTGCAGCTCCACCACTAATGCATTAGTATCCCAGTTGTCCTACACACCAGGAATTATTACTCTATTTTGTACTTATTCTCTTTTTTTTCCTATAAGAGTGGGAGCTCACTTAAGGCTTCTTTTTGTATCCCTAGAATTTAGCTTATTCTCTGGCACATCATAGACACTAAATAAATAGCAATTGATTGATAGTTCTTTTTGTTTTGTTTTAAGAACTGGATCTCTCTGGCTCACTTAAGCTCCTTAGGGGCTGATCTCATTACTGATAAGAATAAAGCTTTGGTGTGCTCCATTTTCAAACTGGACTGGTTTAAGCTTTAGTTCCCCCCAACCCCCTTTAGTTAGTCTAAGTTCCAGGGGTCCTCAAACTTTTTAAATAGGGGGCCAGTTCACTGTCCCTCAGACTGTTGGAGAGCCGGACTATAGTAAAAACAAAAACTTTGTTTTGTGGGCCTTTAAATAAAGAGACTTCATAGCCCTGGGTGAGGGGGATAATCGTCCTCAGCTGCTGCATCAGGCCAGCTGCCGTAGTTTGAGGACCCCTGCGAGTCTCCCTGGGGGCTAAACACAGTCCTGTCAAACTTAGTGTGGATAGTTGGTCACCCCAGCCCACTGCTCTCAGAACTCTGGATCTAAGAAGGCCTCCGGCAACTGGGATTTGAGGTACACCTATTTTTACCTGTTCTGAGGTTATGATGAGTTGATTTTCTTATAAAAACTTTTATAATTAGTTCCTCAGGAGGATCCATCAGGGTTAAAACTGCATGGCCCAGCTTCTGTGTTGAGGCTTCATTTCAGCTTCATGGGATGACTCCCCCTGCTCCAGCAGCTCCATCTGGGAGGCACTCAGCTCTTGCAGAGACTCATCTGAGTCTGAACAGGCCATTTATAAAAGCACTGAGACATCTGCATTTAAATGCACAATGATTCATCTTTCTATAACTCTCTCCTCCAGTCCAGTTGACACTTGGCTTTTAAAGGTCACTTAGACAGCCGATACTTGCTTTGGTACTTGGAGCAAATTGTCTTAGTAGTTGAATCTGTGCCTCAGGGGTGATTTTAGTCCATTGTTTTTTTTTGAGAGGTTCTGTGAATCGGAGGGTAAAAGCTCTAGGGTTCTATTCCATTTCCTGTTATTGACTTACTATGTTGCTCTTAGAAATTTACCTTTCCTTTTTTCTAAGACCCCGTCACCACTGACCAGAGGAGAGGAGGAAGGCTGGGCCAGTGGAAAGAGTGTCAGCCCTGGAGTCCTTGGGTTCTAATCTCAGCTTTGTCAATTACTGGCTGGGTAAATCAACTAATCTCCCTGGGATGCAGATCCTAACCTATAAAGTGAAGGGTTAGAGTAGATAGCCTCCAAATACCCTTCAGACTCTAGATCTATGACCCAATCTTTCAATTACTATCTGTTTTATCCTGAATAAGTCACCTAATCTAGGCGATTAAAAGGGACAGTAAGAAAAGTATGGGATTTAGGGTCAAAAAGACTCAAACTTGAATCTGTCCTCAAGCACTGTGTGAACCTGTATAAGTCACTTAACCTCTATCTGCCTCATTTTTCTGATCTGTAAAATGAGGATAATAATAGAACCTATCTTCCAGAGTTGTCATAAAGATCAAATGAGTCCATGTCTGCCTCAGTTGCTTCATCTGTAAAATGGGAATCATAATTGTAGCTACCTCCTAGAGTTGTTGTGAGAATTTTCACAAGTTTTAAAATGCTATATAATGCAGCCATCCTCATCATCCCCATCCCCATCACCATCATCATCCCAATGCTGACTTGGTTATCTAATGATTTATTTCACTTGTTGCCTGGATGATCTTGAATAAGTAACCCAACTTTCCTCAGTTTCCTCTTCTGTAAAAAGGAGGGGTTAAACTAGGTGGTCTCTAGCTCTCTTCCAATTTTAGCTCTTTTCCAGCTCTAGTGCATCCCAAGATGATTAATTATTATAATCAGAGATGCAACTAGAGTGAAGTAAATAGGATTTTGATGAATTTAAGGGGGGTAGAGAGAATAATCAGTTCAAGTAGATACCAGATAGTATCAGAAGGAGCTGAGCTCCTCCTCCAAGTCAACCTGTTTATTCTACTTCATGTTCAATTAAGAACATGTTTCTTAAGGTCTATGAATCACTGATCCTGCTCTCCTTGGTATCCTTATCACAGGACACTCACTCTCTCAACTCTGGATGTTCTAACTAGCTGTCTCCCACATTCAGAAATTTATTTCTCTCTCTCTCTCTTTCCCTGTCCCTATCCCTTCCTCCCTCCCTCTGTCTCTCTCTTTCTTTGTCTTGGTCTCTCTTTTTGTCTGTCTCTTTCTGCGCTATCTCCCTCTCTGTCTCTCTGTGTCTCTCTCTTTGTCTCTGTGTTCTTTCCTCCTCCTTCCAACCCCATCTCTCTGTCTGTTTGCCTAAGTCTATATCTTTGTCTCTCTCTGTTTCTGTCTCTGTCTCTCTCTGTTTCTTTGTCTCTCTGTCTCTCCCTCTGCATTTCTTTCTCTGTCTCTCTGTCTTTCACTCTCTGTCTCTCTCTCTCTCTTTCTCTCTCTGTGTGTGTCTCTGCCTCTGTCTCTCTCTGTTTCTCTCTCTCTCTGTGTCTATCTATCTCTCTCTGTCTATCTCTCTCTCTTTCTGTGTGTCTGTCTCTCTCTGTGTCTGTCTCTCTCTTTGTGTCTGTCTCTCTCTATCTGTCTCTGTTTCTGTCTCTCTCTGTTTCTCTCTATCTCTCTCTGTGTGTCTGTCTGTCTCTCTCTCTGTCTCTGTTTCTCTCTCTCCCTCCCTCTCTCCCTCCTATCTCTTTCCACTTTCTTCCTCTCTTAAAGTCCTGCTTTCTAGAAGCCTTCCCTAGTTTTCCAAATTATAGTTCCTTTCCTTTGAAATTATTCCCAATTTCATCACCATTATTATTTAATATTGTATTAGAAATGGGATGAGAATTCACTATTTGACAAAAACTTGGAAAATTGGAAACTAGTATGGCAGAAACTAGGCATGGACCCACACCTAACACCAAATACCAAGATAAAGTGTAAATGGGTTCATGATCTAGACATAAAAAATGATATTATAAACAAATTAGAAGAACATAGGATAGTTTACCTCTCAGATCTATGGAAGAAGAAGGAATCTGTGACCAAAGAAGAACTAGAGGTCATTATTGATCACAAAATACAAAATTTTGATTATATTAAGTTAAAAAGTTTTTGTACAAACAAAATGAATGCAGACACAATTAGAAGGGAAGCAATAAACTGGGAAAACATTTTTACATTCAAAGGTTCTGATAAAGCCCTAATTTCTAAATATATAGAGAGAATTGACTCAAATTTATAATAGTTCAAACCATTCTCCAATTGATAAATGGTCAAAGGATATGAACAGATAATTTTCACATGAAGAAATTGAAACTATTTGTAGTCATATGAAAAAAATGCTTTTCCAAAATAAATCCACATAAATCCTTAGCATTTTTATACATCGCCTACAAAATCCAACAGCAAGAGATACAAAGAGAAATTCCATTCAAAATAAGTGTCGATGGCATAAAATATTTGGGAATCTATCTAGCAAAGGGAAGTGAGGAATTATATGAGCAAAATGACAAAAAACTTTCCACACAAATAAAGTCAGATTTAAATAATTAGAAAAATATTAAGTGCTCTTGGATAGGTCAAGCAAATATAATAAAGATGACAATACTCCCTAAACTAATCTATTTAGTGCTATACCAATCAGACTTCTAAGAAAATATTTTAATGATCTAGAAAAAATAACAACAAAATTCATATGGAATAATAAAAGGTCGAGAATCTCAAGGGAATTAATGAAAAAAAATCAATTGAAGGTGGCCTAGCTGTACCAGATCTAAAACTGTATTATAAAGCAGCAGTCACCAAAACCATTTGGTATTGGCTAAGAAATAGATTAGTTGATCAGTGGAACAGGTTAGGTTCACAAGACAAAATAGTTAACTATAACAATCTAGTGTTTGACAAACCCAAAGATCCTAACTTTGGGGATAAGAATTCATTATTTGACAAAAACTGCTGGGAAAACTGGAAATTAGTATGGCAGAAATTAGGCATGGACCCACACTTAATACCATATAACAAGATAAGATCAAAATGGGTCCATGATTTAGGCATAAAGAATGAGATTATAAATAAATTAGAGGAACATAGGATAGTTTATCTCTCAGATTTGTGGAGGAGGAAGAAATTTGTGACCAAAGATGAACTAGAGATCATTATTGATCACAAAATAGAAAATTTTGATTACATCAAATTAAAAAGGCTTTGTACAGACAAAACTAATGCAAGCAAGATTAGAAAGGAAGCAACAAACTGGGAAAACATTTTCACAGTTAAAGGTTTTGATAAAGGCCTCATTTCCAAAATATATAGAGAATTGGCTCTAATTTATAAGAAACCAAGCCATTCTCCAGTTGATAAATGGTCAAAGGATATAAACAGACAATTTTCAGATGATGAAATTGAAACTATTTCTAGCCATATGAAAAGATGCTCCAAGTCATTATTTATCAGAGAATTGCAAATTAAGGCAAATCTGAGACACCACTACATACCTGTCAGATTGGCTAAGATGACAGAAAAAGATAATGCTGACTGTTGGAGGGGATGTGGGAAAACTGGGACACAGATACATGTTGGTGGAATTGTGAACAAATCCAACCATTCTGGAGAGCAATCTGGAATTATGCCCAAAAAGTTATCAAACTGTGTATACCCTTTGATTCAGTAGTGCTACTACTGGGCTTATACCCCAAAGAGATAGTAAAGAAGGGAAAGGGACCTGTATGTACCAAAATGTTTGTGGCAGCCCTATTTGTAGTGGCTAGAAACTGGAAAATGAATGGATGCCCATCAATTGGAAAATGGTTGGGTAAATTGTGGCATATGAATGTTATGGAATATTATTGTTCTGTAAGAAATGACCAGCAGGATGAATACAGAGAGGCTTGGAGAGACTTATATGAACTGATGCTAAGTATTTATTCAGCCATTCTCCAACTGATGGGCATTCACTCAGTTTCCAGTTTCTGACCATTACAAAGAGGTGAGCAAAATTTTTTAAAAAGAAATTATTCCCAATTAACCCTGTCAATATCTTATATAGACATATGATATATTGCCTCCTTCTGACTGAGCTCCTTGAGAGTAGATTGTTTTTTGTTTTGTTTTATCTTTGTATCTTAAGTGCTAAGCTTAATCTCTGACAATTACTAAATATTGAATGTTTATTAACTTAACTTGGGGTTTATGATTATTACTCGAAGCAGAGAAATCCTTAGTTCTTTCTCTGACTATAATTCAACCTTGGCATGGTAGAGAGAGCATTGCACTTAGTGTCAAGCAGATCTGGGTTCAAATGCACCACATGAGACTTTGGGTAAGTCATTCAACATTTTTTGAGCCTTAGAAAGCTCATTTTCACTTTTCTTTTCATCCTTTTTTTTAATGGGAAAAAATTAGCAAGATCATCACTATCAACACATTTTTAAAAGTTATTATTTACTTATAGAATTTTTTTAAAATTTTGAGTTTCAAATTCTTTTTCTATCTCCTACCCCTTCCCTAAACAACTGAAAAGGCAATTATTATGGTATTGATTATACAAGTGAAATCATGCAAAACTTATTTCCATATTACCCATACTGCAAAACAAAAAAATATATAGTGAAAAAACTATATTTCATTTTGCACTCAGATGGGATAGCTTTCTTTTTATCATGAATCCTTTGGATAATTCCAAATCACTGCACTGAATAGTGTGTCTAAGTTTTGCACAGTTGATTACCATCATAACATTGTTATTATTGTGCACAATGATCTCCTGGTTCTTCTTATTTCACTTTGAGTCAGTTAATATAGGAATAAGTATGTTTTTCTAAGACTTTCTCCCTTTTTATTTCTTATAGCACAATAGTACTCCATCACAATCATTTTGTTCAGCCATTCTCCAGCTCATCGTCCCCTTAATTTTGAGGGGTTTTTGCCTCCACAAAAATAGCTGTTATCCATATTTTTGTGCATTTTGATCCTTTTCCTTTTATTTCTTTGGATCATATCTAATATTACTATCACTGGACCAAAGACTATGCACAGTTTTATAAGCTTTTGGGCAAATTTCTAAATTGTTCTGCACAATGGGTGAAGCAATTTATTACTCCACCAATAATTCATTAGTGTACCTATTTTACCTCATCCCCCATAGCAATTTTCATTTCTGATAGATGTGAAATGGTATCTTAGAGATTTTGATTTGCATTTCTCTAATCAATAGAGATTTAGAACGTTTTTCCATATAACTATAGAAACTTTGATTTCTTCTTCTGAAAACTGCCTGTTCATGTTCTTTGATTAGTTATCAATCAGCAATGGTTCTTTTTTTAAATAAATTTGACTCAATTATTTATATATTTGAGAAATGAGACCTTTATCAGAGAAAACTTGGTATAAATAAATTGATATTACTTCATTGTATATGGTGTCTTCTATCAAAATGTAGATTCCTTGAAAATCTCTTTTAATTATGTCTATTTTTGCCTTTGCTTTGTCTGAAATCATAATTGTTACCCCTGCATTTTTGCCTAAGCTGAAAAATATTAGATTCTACTCCAGCCCATTTTTATAGTTTTTTATTTACAAGATATATGCTTGGGTAATTTTTCAGCATTGACAATTGCAAAACCTTCCCCCTCCCTCTCCCCAAGATGGTAGTTTGACCAATACATGTTAAATATGTTAAAGTATAAGTTAAATACAATATATGTATACATGTCCATACAGTTATTTTGCTGTGCAAAAAGAGTCGGACTTTGAAATAGTGTACAATGTAGTGTAGTGTAGCCTTCACTGTGTAGCCTGTGAAGGAAATCATAATTACAGGTGGATAAAAATAGAGGGATTGGGAATTCTATGTAGTAATTCATAGTCATCTCCCAGAATTCTTTCCCTGGGTGTAGCTGGTTCAATTCATTACTGCTCTATTGGAACTGATTTGGTTCATCTCATTATTGAAGAGGGCCACATCCATCAGAATTGATCCTCATATAGTATTGTTGATCTCCTGGTCCTGTTCATTTCATTCAGCATCAGTTCATGTGAGTCTCTCCAGAACTTTCTGAAATTATCTTGCTGGTCATTTCTTACAGAACAATAATATTCCATAATATTCATATACCACAATTTATTCAGCCATTCTCCAACTGATGGGCATCCACTCAGTTTCCAGTTTCTGGCCACTACAAAAAAGGCTTCCACAAACATTCTTGCACATGTGGGATACTTTTCTTTCTTTAAGATCTCTTTGGGTTATAAGCCCAGCAGTAACATTGCTGGATCAAAGGGTATACACAGTCTGATAACTTTTTTGAGCATAGTTCCAAATCGCTCTCCAGAATGGCTGGATGTATTCACAACTCCACCAGCAATGTATCAGTGTCCCAGTTTTCCCAAATCCTTTCCAACATTCCTCATTATCTTTGTCATTCTAGTCAATCTGATAGGTGTGTAGTGGTATCTCAGAGTTGTCTTAATTTGCATTTCTCTGATTAATGATCACTTGGAGCATCTTTTCATATCAGCCCTTTGTTTTAACTCTATATATTTCTTTTTAAGTGTGTCTTTTGTAAAAAAAAAAAAAAAAAAAAAAAAAACATTGTTAGATTTTGGTGGTTTATCCCTTCTATCATCTTTCCTTTTTTTGGTGAGCTTATCCCATTCCCATTTCCAGTTATGACTATTAATTATGTATTTCCATCCATCCATCCCATTTTCTTCTGATTATTTTTCTTTCTTTTTAAAATCCTGTCTTTCCTCAAGTCTATTTTGCTTCTAACTACTGCCTCCTTTAATCTGCTCTCCCTTCCACCACCTCCTCTTTTTCTCTTTCCCCTCTTTCTTTCCTATTTCCCTATTGCTTAAGATATATTTTATACACAAATGAATTTATATACATAAATATATATATATATATATACATATATATATTCCCTCTTTGAACCAGTTTCAGTGAAAGTGAGATTAAGCATAGCTCCTTTGCCTTCTGGAATATAATATTTCAAGCCCTCTCCTTTTGTAACATGGAAACCACTAAATCTTGTGTGATCTTGACTATGATTCAAAGATATTTGAATGATTTCTTTCTGATTCTTTTCAGTGTTTTCTCCTTGATCTGCTTTGGAATTTGACTACTACATTACTTGAAGTTTATATTTTGAGATCTCTTTTAGGAGGTGTTATGTGGATTTCTTCAATCTATTTTACCCTCTGAATTTTTTATAATATACACACACACACACACACACACACAGACTCTTCTTTTGCTCTCTCCTTAGTCTCTTTTCTATGTCAGTTATTTTTCCAATGAGGTATTATACATGGCCTTCTAGTTTTTTATTCTTTTAACTTTGTTTTTATTATTTCTGGAAGTCTCACCACTCCGAGGATATAAGGCATAGATTTTGAGCAAACAAAGAAAACTAATGGTCAGATAGAAAGAAGAAGAACTAGGAGGAATCAGGATAGATAGATAGATAGATAGATAGATACAGAATAGATTGGTAGAGATAGAGTAGATAAAGTTATATAGAATGAACAGAAATGGATAGAATCAATAGGATGGATAAATGGATAGATAGATAGATAGAACTCAGGAGAAACAGTAGTCAGCACAGTGGTATAAACATATTAAAACAAAGGAAACACTTTTTACATATTATTTGAGGTATAGGGAAGAAGAACTAACAAGCCATTTCCTAGACTTTGCCCAAGACAGTGACAAAAAGGATTTAAATTATCTTTCCCTCACTTCCTTTTTCTTCATTTTTGTTAAAATATAGTGGTCGGTTCCCCTAGGCCTGACATTTCTTTGGAGCAGGCCAGATAAAGTGGATGCAACATGAACGGCAGCTAATTGCCTAGCACTGGGTTATTCTAATAAGAAAAAAGGGATACTCATCTTGACAGAGGAAATAAGCAGGGTTCCATGTGCCCCTTGCTTAGAGATGACAAGCAGAAATGTCACAGGGTTTGCTCTCATCTGTCAGCTCCTAATGCAATTAGACAAGATAATTGGGGAGGCTGGGCTTACTGATGGCTGACAAACATATTAGTCTAATTGCATTTAATAATAGTCAGCATTTACATAGCACTTTAAAGTTTGCAAAGTGCTTAAAAATCATGATCTCGTTTTACCCTCATAATAATCCTGAGAAGTAGATGCTATTATTACCCCTGTTTTACAGATTAGGAAACTGAGGTAGACAAAGGTTAAGTGAATTATTTGGGTCACAAAACTGATATGTTTTAGAGTTCATATCTGAACCCAGGATTTCCTGACATCAGGCCTAGCCCTCTATCTATTGTACTAACTAGTTGCTCCTTTGCTTTGGTAATAATATAGTAACGCCATTTGTGTTCAACTCGTGTCTTAGGGAGAGAACAAAAACTGACCATAAGATAATTCTTTGGTTCTCAAGAAGGTACCATGTATTTGGGAGACACTATTAGGGCAAAGGTGTCAAACACTGGCCCATAACACTTCTTTTGGAACCAGATCAAATTATAATTGCAAAATATTTAACACAATAAATATAAATACATTAAGATACACACACACACACACACATATATATGTATAAGATTACTATGTGGTTTTCTAAGTCAACATGCCACAGTAATCCTTCAGCAAGGTTTAGTGGCCCCATTTCTATTTGAATTTGCTATCCCTAATATAGAGTGATGGCCTTGAAATAAGAAAGATCTGATTTTTAAATCCTACCTCATACATATTTGCTATGTGCCCCAGACAAGTCATTCAGCCTGATAGTTATATACCATTCTAAAAATGGGAATAGCACCTACTAGTTGTGAATAGTCTGTTGTGAGACTCAAATGAGATAGTGAACTTCAAGTCCTTCAGAAATAAGAAGATGGTATATAATTATCTGGAGAGAAAGCAAATTAGCCTCATCCAGAGTCATGAGATCAAATCCCACTTCTTATACCCACTGACTATGGGACGCTGGACAAGCGACTAACACTATTGGTGCTCTACAACTAGACAACTCTCTAAGGCTGCAAATTGCAGAGAAGATGATAACTTCTGAGGATCACAGAATTTGGAAGTTGGTAGGAACGCCAGTGGCCATCCAGTCCAAGCCATAAATGAAAGAAATCTTTCCCTATCACATACCTGGCAAGTGATTTTTTCTACCCCATGTTTTGAAGACATCTGCATTGGTAGGGGGAGTTTCTTCCTCCAGGTATTCCCTATTACAGTGAAACCCCAGGTTCTGATAATGAGATCTCTCCTTACTTATATTGTTATTCCCCCCTCTCACCACTATCAGCAATAGACTCTGTTCCTACTGCTGCTACTGCAGCAAAATATGAATCAGCAGCATGAGATGGAAGCTCAAAAAGATAATGCAGCCCTGGGCTACATCAGTAGGAGGGCAAGGCCTTCTAGGAACAGAGCAGTGATGTCCCCATGATTCTCTGCTATGATATATACTGTGTTTAGTTCTCTGGACCATTGCTTAAGAGGACCATTGATGAGCCAAAAGAGTATCCAGAGGAGGATAAGCAGGCTGGTAAAGGACTTTGGTTTCATGCTCTAGGAGGTTTGATCAAAGGAGCTGGGGATGTTTAGCTGACAGGAGATAAAGGGAAGACATGATAGCTATCTTCAAATTTTTGAAGGGTTGCCCTGTGAAATAGGGATGAGACTTGTTCTGTTTGACTTCAGAGGGCACAACCAGGAGTGATGGGTCAAAGTCCAAAGAGGTCCGTTTAGGCTTGAGGTCAGCAAGGCTTTCTAATTGATGAGTACTATCCCCAAATCTTGAGAGACAACAAGTTCGCTCTCCTTGGAGGTCTTCATGCAGTGGATAGATGACCATTTTTAGGTTGTGAAACATTGGCCATTCCTCTTTATAGTTGAGCTGGATTAGAAGGCAATTGTTCAGTCACCTTCTCAATCTGTAGGACTCCATTTGGGGTTTTCTTGGAAAAGATACTGGAGAGATTTACTATTTCCTCCTCCAGGTCATTTTACAAATGAGGAAACTGAGGCAAACAGTGAAGTGACTTGCTCAAACTCACAGAGCTGGTAAGTGTCTGAGGCTGGATTTGAACTCAGGGAGATGAGTCTTCCTGAGTCTTGTCCTAGTGCTCTGTGCACTATGGCACTCTCTAGCTGCCCCCAGATGGCATATTAGATCTTAGACTTAACATCAATTGCTTCAGGAAAAAAAAAAAGAAAAAAATCATATGAACCTAAGTTTTGCTACTTGCAAGAGTTCTGGAGTTCGAGTCATGTCATCTACATATATATATATATATATATATATAGTCACATAAATAATCATGTATACATATAGATTCATATAGTCATCTATGCATACAAGTATGTCTATTTGAGCTGCTCAAGACAAAAGGCCATTTTACTCTATAAAAATAACAACAATAATAAATAATAATAACTTCTCTACTTGGTCTTTGTAATGTTCTCTTCTCTAAAATATATTGTTCTCTGTTAGCAGATTTCTTGGGGAGCTTCTGGAGGTAGCCTTCCTTTCAGTTCAGAATAATAATCACCTCAAATGCAGCCAGATGTTAAAATCCAGATCCTTTATTGTATCCTTCACCCGGTTAGCTTCCTTGGTTCTGAGAGCTCGTGTTGCTAGTCCTTTGGCTCTGCCATCTTCAGCCCCCAGCTCTCCCTGAATCCCAAAGCCTCCAGCCAGCACAATGGTGGAATATCGAATGGATCTGACTCCTCCTCTGAGAGAGTGGGCTTGTGGGAGCTGTGACTTGTGAATCTCCTCCACTGAATCCAGACTTGCGAGTCTCCTGAAGTCTCTAGTTGGCTTGTGGGAATTCTTTATATATGATCTCTTAAAGGTGTGAACTCTAAAGGTGTGAGAAGTGTGAACTCTAATGTGTGAACTCTCCCAAAGGTGTGAACCAAGTACATAAGCATTGTTTCTACCATTTCCAGTGACTTAGCACCTTGTTTCAAGTTCTGGCCCGTAACAGGTCTTGACTCTATTTTCATTTTGCTTTACCATAAGTTCATCGCCAAGAAACTCACCATTATGGAGGTTATTCTTGCTTGGATGCTCCCTCTTCATCACTACCCTCAGTTGCCTCTGTCCCTCTGGTTGGAGATCGGGAGAACAGAGCAAAAAACTTTCATCAAAGCTTCAGATTGCCCAGAATATCAGCAAACTAACTCTATATTTCCTATCAGCTGCTCTTGTTATTGTTGTTATTATTGTTGTTTAGTCATTTCAATCATGTCTGACTCCTGGCATTTTCTCTGTCTCTTTTTTTAAATAAAGCTTTTCATTTTCAAAACATATGCATGGATAATTTGGCAACATTGACCCTTGCATAGCCTTGTGTTTCAGATTTTCTCCTCTTTCCTCCCATTCCCTCCCCTAGATGACAAGCAATTTAATATATGTTAAACATGTTAAAATATGTTAAATCCAATATGTGTAAACATATTTATATAATTCTCTTGCTGCCCGAAAGAAATCAGATCAAAAAAAGGCAAGTAAATGAGTAAGAAAACAAAATGCTAGCGAACAACAACAAAAAGAGTGAGAATGTTATGTTATGATCCAGACTCACTTCCCACAGTCCTCTCTCTGGGTGTAGATTGTTCTCTCTATCACATTATCATTGGAACTAGACTGGATCACCTCACTATTGATGGGAGCCACGTCCATCAGAATTGATCATCTCATAGTCTTGTTGTTGTCCTGTACAATGATCTCCTGGTTCTGCTCATTTCATTTAGTATCAGTTCATGTAAGTTTCTCCAGGCCTCTCTAAAATCCTCCTGATGTTTTCTCAACAAAGATAATGGAGTGATTTGCCATTTTCTTCTCCCGTTCATTTTGTAGATGAGGAAACTGAGATAAAAAGGTTTAAGTGACTAAGTTCGGATTTGAACTCAGGAAGATGAATTTTCCTGATTTCAAGTCTGACCCTTTATTCCAGCTACCCCACTTGGTTTCAATTCTACCATCATCTTACCCCTACAGTGAGTACTTTTCTATGATGGGTACCCTCTTCCTCTCTTCCTTGCAGCTTCCTCATTAGATTTTAAGTTCTTTGAGAAAAGGCAGTGTATTTTGCCTCTGTATCCCTACTGTTTAGCACACCACCTGACACAGAGTAGAAGCTTAACAAATGTCTGTTATATTAGATTATCATTTAAATAGCATCTTAAGATTTGCAAAAGACTTACAAATATTATTTCATTGATCCTTATAATAATCCAGAGCAGGTGCTGTTTTTATCCCCATTTTATAGATAACTAGTAAGTGCTCAAGGCAGAATTTGTACCCTGGCCTTCCTGACTCCAGATCTAGTACCCCTAACTGTCATGGAAAGATCCATAAGCTGAATAAACACATATTTTATATTGCATTTTAATACATACTTCATAAATAGTATCAGTAGACAGTATTACATGGCAGATAGAATTCAAAAGGTTCAGAATACGTAAGCCTGGGTTCCCTATGTTGACAAAATCAAGGGTATTTACTACATAGAAACTGGGGCCCATCCATATCCCAATCAACACAAACTCCAACTTGATGATATTTAAGACTCTGCTCTATGATGAAAATAAATGTGTTAGGAGAAGGGCTGGAAGGAAATGTTTGGCCTGCTTTTGAACTCTCATGTCCTGTGGGCTCTGAGATGCAGAATACTTAGTCGAACGATGAATACATACAATGAATGAAATATGACTGTCGTTTTAAGGAGAATAGCACCAGGAGGTAACTAGAATCATTAGAAAAGCCTTTTTTCTTAAGTGTAGCTAGAAATGCTTCCATATGATGAACAGACTCCTTTAGAATCCCAAGAGAAGCAAGAAAGGCTGCATCAGAGAAAAAGAGAGAAGCAAAAACAATTGGGGATACATCTATAATTTGGGTATGATGACAAGAATTTTGCCTGCCAAAATCATTTGTCAGCTTTTCAGTTCTAGTTTCAATTTGGGAACAAACATCCCTTTTTCTATCCTAATATAGAAATGATCAGAGACACGCTCTCCTCTCCCTCTCCCATCTCCTCTCACCAGAGAGTCAGGGACCTAGCACGTCAAGTCGAGTCAATAAGTATTTGATAAGCACTTACTCTGTGATGAGCATTTCTCTGGAAAATATGATTAAAAAAACAAGGAATCCTTGTCCCTATGGAACTAATGTTCTAGGCAGGAGACAAACTGTAAAGAATGAGATACATACCTGATCTGTACAGAGCAGATGGAAAACTATCTTAGGAAGGCATGCTTTTAAAGCTGGGGGCATTAGGGGAAAAGAGGGATTTTTAAGGAAGCCAAGAAAATTGAGAGGCAGAAGATTGTTATTGTTGTTTATCCTTTTTTCTGAAGAAAACCAGTGGTATCATGGGTGATCCCTTGACTTGTGGATGGATCAAATTTAAGTGAAGCAAAGTTGTACAAAGTCATCTCCCTTTCTGGTCATCAAAGCCCAAAGCAAGAAAAAAGGATAACTGGAGATGGCCTGGGAAGCAAGGGATCATTTTTGATACCTTTGATATCTGACCAAGCTCTAAGTCCTGCATAGCACCTGATTCATCCACCTTCATGGTGATTGGAACAAATTGTTCTTATCCACCCATTCCACAAGGAAAATCTTTGCATCCTTGGAGTAGACATCCCTCTAACTCACTGGCAGGTCTGACACCTATCAATTACATTCAACCTGGTTTAGCCAATCTGCTGAGATGATGTACCAGAATGTGCCCATTTTACATGTTATGGCTTCCTGGAATCATGGGAGAGTAGGATAAAGGGGTAGCACCTTACAAACATGGAGTTTGGACAACAAGTATGAAGACATAGAGATGGGAGACACATAACCAAGCTAGTAAATGTCTGGGGCATTGGGCCCTCCTGTATGCAGGTCCAGCACTTTATCTACTTGCCACTTAACTGTCATATAAAGAGTCATGAGCTGAATATACACGTACAATATATTTACACACATTATATAGATGATCTTAGTAGACAATATTGTACAGTGGATAGAAATGGGAATGGGGAGGAAGAGAAAGCAGAGAGACTTTGAAATCAGGCAATAAAAGCAGAAGGTTTCTAATGAGAAGAAATCTCTGCAGAGAGGAAAAAAATGATCCACAATAATTTAAAGAGCCATATGGATTATAGGATCTGAAATTAAGAATTTATAGAACGACCACTCATTAAATATTTAACAATTCATCCATCCTTGACCTTGTTTACTTCCTAATTGTTTCTTTTTAAATCATGATAACTTAAGCTACATGGAACCAAGACTAGTTCTTCCAAGAAATAGAACATTAGTGCTTCATGCTTGTGAAAGTGCTGGAAATTAATGACTCCCTGTGGTTTCTATTAACATCTCAGATTGTGTAGATAAATAGTTTGACGTGAGAATTTCAGCTTTAAATCTTCGTCTTCTCCATTTTGTGGCCTCATGATATATTGACTTAGTTTAAAGTAAATCATTAAGATCCATTACAACTTTTTATAATTGGATTTATATAGGTCAAGTTTTCATAGAATTTTTCTGAACACTTTTTTTTTCATGAAATCTAAAATAAAGCACCTCATCTAAGATTAGTAAACATTCATTTTAAAAACAGAAGAAAAAGGGGAACTGTACTGTGATGTCCCCTCCTCTAGGAAGTCTTATTTAATTGTTATTTCCAATTCTGTGTGTGTGTGTGTGTGTGTGTGTGTCTGTGTCTGTGTGTGTTTTGAGGGGAAAGACTGTGAGAAAATAGTTACATTAATCGCTGTTAATGAAACTAATGTACTGTTAGTAGAAAAAGCTCATATTTTGTCATGAGTCCTCTGGAATTGTGATTGATCATTGTGTTGATCAGAGCCCTTAAGTTTTTCAAAGTAGCTTGTTTTTACAGTCTTGTGATTGTATTAATGATTATCCTAGTTCTGCTCAATTCAATCTGCATCAAAACTTTCCTCTTTTTTCATCACATAGTAGTATTCGATTACTTTCATGCACCACAATTTGTTTAGTCATTCTCCAATGGATGGATACCTCCACAATTTCTAATTTCTTTTGTTACCACAAAAGAACTGTTATACATATTTTTGTATGTATTGATCCTTTTCCTATTGATATAAACGTAATATTGAGTCAAAGGGTTTGCATAATTAAATAACTTTGAGGGCATAGTTCCACAATGTTTTTCAGAATGACTGTATCAGTTCCAAGCTCCACTAACTGCATTAATGTACCTGTTTTCTCACAGTTCCCTTTCCTCTCTACCCATGATGATATTTGTCATTTTCTCTTCTGTTCACTTTGCAAATCTGGTGGATGTGAGGAAGAACTTTTGATGAATGCTGATACTCAAGGGAACTCTCTGCAAGTTTGGAACCATGGAGATCACTTGCTTCTTAAGGATAATAGTTGTTGATTCTGGGCTTTGAAATCTATGGCTACTGCATATTCATCCCAAATCTGATTATCTTTAAAAACCAGGAGAAGGATAAAGCATGATGTTCCTTCAGGTCATAGATATTTTGGATCAGAGCTCTGTGGAATTGGGGTGTTAAAGGTCATCTAATCTAATTCTTGAATTTTCCATATGAAAACTGAGGAAGGAAGAATAACTTACCCAACCAAAGCTACATAGTCGGTAGATATTTGAGGTGGAATTTGAACTTGAGTCTTTCTACTATCTAGCCAGAATTAGTATTTTTTTTCTTTTTTGTCTTATTTTTTAATAATATTTTATTTTCCCCCAATTACATGCAAAATCAGTTTTTAAACACTTTTTAAAACTTTGACTTCCAAATTCTATCCCTTCATCTTTCCCTGCTCCCCTTCTGAGGCAGCAAGAAATCCAATATAGGTTATATGTGTGCAATCATGTAAAATATTTCCATATTTATTGTTCTGTTCAAGAAAATTAGAAAAAAGAAAGGACTAAAAGAAGGAAGAAAAAGAGAGAGAGAGAGAGAGAAGGAAGGAAGGAAGAGAAAGAAACAGAAAAGGAAGGAAGGGAGAAAGGGAAGAAAGGAAAGAATGGAAAAGAAAGAAAGGAAAGGAAAGGAAAGAAGAAAGGAAGGAAGGGAGGAAGGAGGGAAAGAGGGAAGAAAAATAGTGTGTTACATATTCAGTCAACATTAGTTCTTTCTCTGTAGCTGAATCAATGTTCTTTCTCTTCTACCATATTCCTTTCTAGGGCTACTAGAATCAGGCAGAAATCATGGCAGACTGAGTAAATTGAATCAGAACCAGAAGACCATTGCACATAGTAACAACAACATTATATGAATGATCAACTTTGATAGACTGTTATTCTTAGCAATACAATGATTTAAGATGATTTTAAAAGATTTTTCTTTCACTATTACTGTTCTGTAAGAAATGACCAACAGGATGATTTCAGAAAGGCCTGGAGAGACTTACACGAACTGATGCTGAGTGAAATGAGCAGGACCAGGAGATCATTATATACTTCAACAACAATACTAGATGATGACCAGTTCTGATGGATCAGGCCATCCTCAGCAACAAGATCAACCAAATCATTTCTAATGGAGCAGTAATGAACTGAACCAGCTATACCCAGAAAAAGAACTCTGGGAGATGACTAAAAACCATTACATTGAATTCCCAATCCCTATATTTATGCACACCTGCATTTTTGATTTCCTTCACAAGCTAATTGTACAATAATTCAGAGTCTGATTCTTTTTGTACAGCAAAATAATGTTTTGGTCATGTATACTTATTATGTATCTAAGTTATATTTTAATATATTTAACATCTACTGGTCATCCTGCCATTTAGGGGAGGGGGTGGGGGGGTAAGAGGTGAAAAATTGGAACAAGAGGTTTGGCAATTGTTAATGCTGTAAAGTTACCCATGTATATATCCTGTAAATAAAAGGCTATTAAATTAAAAAAAAAAAAAAAAAAAAAAAAAGATTTTTCTTTCACACAAAATGTTAAAGATGGGAAGAACATTACTTAGAATTTTAAAGTAGAAAGAAATCTTGTAAAAAAAAAGAGTGACAAGATTTAAAGCAACCTAGTACAGTGAAACTAATGCTGCATTGGGAATCAAGAAAAGGGTTTTTTTATTTATTAGAGCAACTATTTATTCCTTGTGTGACTTTAGAGAAAATACTTAACCTTTCTAGCCTCAGTTTATGCACTTGTAAAATGGTTAAGATAAAAACTTTTTACCAGCTTAAATTCTTGGAACACAGAATATCAGAACTTAGAACATAGAATGTTAGAACTGAATGGATACTTAAAACATTAATTATCAAAACTGGGAGAAACCTTTGAATATGAAATATAGAATGTCAGTAGTGAGAGGGCCTTAGAACACAAAATTTCAGAGCTGAGAGGGGCCCAGGAACATAGAATATATAAGAGTATCAGAATTGGGGAATATCAGAACCCAGAACATCAGAACTGGGAGATGCTTAAGAATATGCAATACTAGAGCTGACAGGGTCATTAGAACCCAGGATACATACACTGTAAGAGCCAGGTATGGGGGATAGGGAAGTGGAGGTGGACCTTATATCAGAATTCAAGGAACAAAAGGGAACTCTTAGAAATCATTTAATCTTCAACTTTCAAAGGATGTGAAAGGACCTTCATGAAGTCACTTTGCTAGGGAAAAAGAAGTCTAGACTGATTGCTAGTTCTTCCACTGCTATGGATATGTGTAACCCTGAATGAGATTAATCTTCTCGTTACTCTACAAAAAGATGAGATATTGCTTCACTCATCAGGCTCAACAAAGGCAAAGAAGGTGATTCATTTAAGACATTTTGGTAATTTTGAGCTTGTTGGAAGAAAGATGTTCAATGTCTTTCCTTTCTACTCTTCTTTCTTTCGCTTATTCCTCTCCATGCACTCAGTGACATAATAACAGTAACTGATTTTCTATTTCTTGTACTTGGCATTCTGTCTCTGATCTCTGGGTCTTTGTACTGTTTGTTCTCCTTGGTTAGAATTTTCTGCCTCCCTTCAGTCCAGCCATCCCTGCTCATTTCCTTGGATTTCTTCATGTCACAACTCAAATCTCACTTTTTTTGCATAAAACTTTCCCCTTTGACTCCCAGCCCAGCTTGGAAAGCTTTTCCTCCTAAATTTGCCTTCCATTAATTCTATAGATATGTATGTGTGTATATAATTTAGACAAATTGTGTATATGACATGTGTGTGTATATATCAGTGGGGGGTATGGTGAGAAGACACAATCCTACAGATATGGCCATATGTAGTAAATGTGTGTTCACATGGCTACATTCACACACTCTCTAGTCTATTGGCTCTCTATCAGGATTAGTTAGTTGGTTGTTGCCCTTCATTCTCAAAGGGGACCGAAATGACATCCCTCTGTTAGAGTCAAATTAGTATGAGTGACTGTGGGTGATTGGACCAATACTACACACCCCTACATGCCCACATGTATATATGAATATGTATGTATAAATTTATATACATGTGTTTTATATATGTGTGTGTATGGGTACATAGACACACACAGGTATAGAGATAGAGCACCAAGATATGGAGTCAGGAAGACTTGATGGTTATTTACTAGCTGTGTGACCCTGGACAAATCAGTTCACTCACTCCATTTACCTCAGTTTTCTCATTTGTAAAATGAACTCAAAAAAGAAATGTCAAATCACTCTCATATCTTTGACAAAAAGTCCCCCAAAATGTTACGAACAATTGAAAAGAGATTAAAACAATGAAACATATATGTACATATGTGTATATACGTATGTACATGTACATTCATGCCTATAGACATACTCTCTCAATTCATTGGCTCTCTATCAAGAGGTGGAAATATATATAAAGATGCATGTACAGAATACATAGACACAGATATATATTTGTTATTGTTGAGTCATTTCTGTTGTTTCCAGCCCTTTGTGACCGCATTTGAGTTTTTTAAGGCAAAGATCCAGGAGTGATTTGCCATTTCCTTCTCCAGCTCATCTTATGGATGAGGAAACTGAGGCAAACAGGGTTAAATGACTTGCTCAAGGTCACATAGGAAGATGAATCTTCCTGACTCTAAGCCCAGTGCTTAGGGGGGTGTGAGGAGATGGGGAGATAGAGACAGAAACATACACAGAGAAACAGAGAGGAGATAGAGACACAGAGAGACAGAGATAGAGACAGAGACACAGGGAAATATAGAGAGATAGACATACATATATACATACACACATACATACATACACACACACATATGCATCTATATGTATGTATACAAAGATGTGATGAAAAGTACCTGTACTGGATCAGGAGACTTGGCTACTGAGATGAGTGATGTAGAATAAATTAATTAATTTACCTGTTTCTCTACTGATTTTTTATAACATATGTGTGACTACAAGGCAACCTCACAGAATACATGATGTGTGTACCATAATTCCTTGTATGACATATGACCCAAGGACGTAATGTCCTTGAGGGAAACAGATGTCCAGACCACCATTGTTTGAAAAAAAAAAAACTCTTAAAGTTTGAATCAAGTGTAGACTTAAGTTGCAGTTTGCAACAGTGTGATACGATATCCAAGAAAATCAATGTCATTTTTTGGCGGGGGAGAGAAAGAGAGAGAGAGAAAGATGGGGAAATGTGACCACTGATTTCATTGAAACAGGTCATTCTTGCCTGGATGAGATGGCAGCTTGAGATCCAGTTGGTTTTTGAGACTTTGTGGATGCTGGGAGTCAAGGGATTGAAGAAAAAGGATTAACTAGTAGCAGGAAAGCTCATGGTTTGAGTTAAAAAGAGGAGGAGGAAAAGAAAGAGACTCCCCTCTAAAAGTGCTCCACTCCATCCCCCATGGCTGATTACCTCCCTCCATTCCCTTTCAGTTTTCTGCTGGAAGTTTAATCGGATGATGATATACACTGCCATGAAACCTCGAATTTGACCTGCTAGATTAATAAACACTAGCAGTGCCTGCAACTCACAAATTACAGGGCCCAATTTTCACAGCCGGGTTGTAGGCATTAATTAGAGCCAGTGTTACAAATCACAGTATTTTGGAGTGACTGTGATGTTTAAATTATCAATGATGTTGGTGCCTTAATTTAAAAAAAAGAAAAAAAAAAGCAAATCCCACCATTTTTCAAAGAGGAGCACCCTAAGCTAGAATGGGTCTATCAGTCATGCTCTCCAAGTCATTAATTGTATAGGAGCAAATGAGGGTTTTAATGTCCTCCAATGTGTTCAAGTACAAATTTGCCAGCCTGGAATCTAAGGCTCACTCTGCCCATTATAAAATATGGAATAATTACAGAAGTAACTATTGGGAAACCAGGCTTGTTGTTTTCCCACCAGGATGACTTACACACATTTTATTTTCTGCTCTTCATCCCTCCCATTTGATGAGAAGAAATACATCCTAATGATTAAAGAAAACTAATCAAAACAAAAATAAAGTTAAAAAAAAGCAAATTTCAAACCTACCAAACATACATTGATCAGACATCCTGCTCAGGAGTCAGGAGCAAGGGAAGGTTCACATTGCGGGAGGGAAGAGAATAAATACCTTTGAGAGCCAAGAATTGGAGTGCAATTGTAAGAGAGAAATATGGGATAGAGAAGAATGTAATTAAAGAACTCAGAGAGTGGGATTGGAGAGAATTATGTGTGGGCTGGGCAGAGCAACTAAGGAGTCAGAAGAGAAATATAGCTTCAGGGTAGTTATTACATGCATTTTCTAGCCTCCAGTCCCCAAAGGCCCAACAGATTGGATGCATTTCACCTTTCCACCTTGGTTTACTAGTGATCTTGGGGAGGTGGGGAGTGTCTAGAACCCCCACTTATTTTATTCCCCCAATTTTAAGACCTCTAGTTCCATCTAATAGCATAACACTCAGAGTAGCTTTTGCAAAGTAATGGTGACTTCAAAGGTATAGGAAGAACAAGTATACAAAAATTTCTCCCTAAAACCTAAGGAGTGTAGTTCCCCTTTCCACCATCTCTGTCTCTGGGAAAGGTGGGAGATTAGTTCAATTCTTATATAGCATTTATTTTACCAAATGCAAACTCTAAAACTCTCCCCTGGGATTAGATCTGGAGACTATGGCTCTTCAGAGCCCTTCTTCTGGGCTGGTTGCAATATTAAACTTGAAGTTCTGGACTTAGAAGTCCCATGGCTGGAGCTCCTTAGATCAAGAACTCTGTTATCTCTACCTAGAACTAAAAAGGACAAATGAAACAAAGTCAAAATCTCAAAATCATTTTTTCAAGGATCACAGCACATAAGGGGAGGGGAAGGTAGCCCTCCAGTCCCTGACTCTGCCATGAATGAAATAGTCCTTCCATTCTGTGTATAGCTAGAAAGAGAGAACATAACTGTGAGGTAGATCAACCCTGAATGCAGCTGGAAAGAGAGACCAGACCTGTTAGGTAGATTTAAAGATGCAGGCCCTTCTAGCTACATAGTTAATGGAAAGAGACTGAATTTCACCATATATAGAAAGTCAACACATCCTGTCTCCCAAGTGAAGATCTCAAGTGTCTCCCATTTGAGTGTCTCCATCTTAGGTGGTCTGAGCATGAGCCAAACTCCTGTTATATAAGTCATTATATAGCAGGATTTTACACACACACACACACACACACACACACACACACATATATATATATATATTTATATATATATATATAAATTATAGTGGAAATTGAATTTCTAAAGGACTTGGATGAGCTGGGAAACATCCAGAAAAGGACAACCAGCATGATAAAGGGACTTGAATACTGCCAAATAAAGATTGTTTGAAGGAACTGGAATTCTTAGCTAGAAAAGAGAAAATTCTACAGATAAGAACAGGGTTACTTCCTTCAAGTGTCTGAAAAGCTGTTACATGAGAGGAGGGATTAAACATGCCCTAAAGCAATGAGTTAAGGTAACAAAGGGGCATATTTGGGGTTGATGCTAGGAAAAACATCATAATAATTAGAGTGATCAAGCAGTTACATCAGCGTCCTAGCTGTTTCTCATGAGATTCATTCTTTCCAATCCCATGCATTTTAATTGGCTATCCCTCGTGCCTGGAATTCTCTCTCTCCTTGTCTCTGATATATAGCTTCTGTGCCTTCCTTCAAAGCCCTGCAAAAATCCCACCTTCTACAAGAAACCTTTCCTCATTGCATCTAATGCTAATGCCTTCCCTTGAATTTTATTTCTAATTTCTCTTATGTATATTTTGTTTATACATAACATTTGTTCACATGTTGCTTCTTTTACATATTATTCATATGTACTATTTGTGCCTGACCTATGGTAGAGTCTTCTGAGTTTGTGTTAGCCTAATCAGCCATAGATGAACATCTGTTAGACACATAGTTGGAAATAGTGATATCATTTTGGTCCTCTTTGAGTGTGAAAAATAACCACCAACAAATCAACCAACCGACCGACCAACCAACATAATTGTTCAAGTGTTGTCCTCTCCATTCAATTGCTAGATCCTTGAGAGTAGGGACTGACTTTTGTCTTTGGTACATAGCAGGTGCTTCATAAATGCCCACTGAATTGACATTACTTAGGAATCAGAGGTTTCCATCTCATTGATTCTTTGGATGACCATTTATCAAGGATATTATAGTGGGGAATCCTCCTGGAGAAGAGATGAACTAGATCAGTATTTTTAAATCTTTTCCCCCTGGTGACTCCTTTTCACCAGAGAAATTTTTACATAACCCTGGGTATATAGGTGTATAAAATAGACATACAGATCAAACATTTGCTGATAAAAATCAAAATTTTATGACCCACATATTCAGTTATATGGAGTTGTATAAGGCTTATAAGACTCCATATGGTATTATGACCAACAATTTAAGTAGCTTTGGACTAGATGATAGATGAGGTTCTCCTCAACTCTATTATTCTTAGTACAGAAAACCACAAATAACTTAGTGGTTATTTTGAACTCTGAAAAGGACCCTTCTTCTTCCCATAAACTAAATTTTACAGTTATTAAGACTTCTGAACATACTGAAGAAGCAAACTGTGTTGATTAATATCTGTCCTCAGTGAACTGTAGAATGAAGGGAATTGGTAATGAAATTCATAATCCACTAATTGTGTGCTTTCACTGAGCTAATTAACTTACTAATTCTCAGTTGGGTACCGATCCAACTATTCTTCCAAAATACCCCTTTTTCTCATACTCGCTCTTTCTTAACACCCTTAGAAGTTTCTGAGGCACTGGACAGTCTATCTTGGATCTTCCTGTCTTCCTAACTTCCTGTGATCACCATGGGATGGTAATACCTGCCTGTATTGGAGGGGGAAAAATAGAAATTGTATAATGTGGTTCCAGAGCACATGCATCTCATTTTCATATAATTAAATTCATTTACATGAGTATTTATTAAGTTTCATGGGTGAGGAGATATAATGACCAAAAGGAAGCAGTTTCTGCCTCTTTTCCCTCCCCAAGAAGTTTATATCCTAGAAGGTATGTTAACATGTACATAGATAGGCAAATGCACAACACATATAAAGGAAATGCAAAGCAATTTTGGGGAAGGAAAGATTAAGTTACAGGAGAATTAGAAGTGTTTTTGCAGGAGGGGCATCTAAGTAGTGGCAAAAAACCCTGAGTTCAAATTCTCCCTCAGATACTTTTTAGCTATGTGATCCTGGGCAAGACAATTAAGCCTGCAGACATCAGTTTCCTCAACTACAAAATGAATTAAAGAAGAAAATGGCAAACCATATCAGTATCTTTACCAAGAAAATCCCACGTGGGTTATGAAGAGTTAGACACTACTGAAATGACTGAAAAACATGTAGGTGGGTATCTGAGAAGAGTCTTTTTTTCTCAGATTTTTTTTTTTATTATTATTATTTCCAAACAAATGTAAAGGTGGTTTTCAACATTTATTTTTATAAGATTTTGAGTTTAATTTTTTTCTTCTTCCTTGCCTTACCTCTCCCCTCTCTAAGACAGAAAGCAAGTTGATATAGGTAACATATGTACAATACTTTTAAACATATTTCCATATCTGAGAGAAGTCTTAAAGGAAATTCGAGATTCCAAGAGATGGATATTAGAAAGGAAGCAAGAAAAGCACTTAAGTACCTACCATGTACTAACAACTGTGCTAAGTGCTTTACAAAATCATCTCATTTGATCCCTATAGGAGAGAAAGCATTCCTAGAAGACATCATGTAGAAAGATTTGAAGGCAGAGAAAGAAATGCCTTGTAGGAAGAATAGTAGTGACTAAAGTTTCATCAGCTTCTTCCTTGGTTTTCAAAGGACAACCAAGGTAGAGAGTTTATAGTAGTATAGTATATTGCCTTCATACCACCATCTGAGAGTGAAAGTAAGATTCAAATTAAAAAATAATTGTATTTGTTCTACAATATTTATGGAACTGCAGATTTCATATGTTATAAAAAGTGAATATTGTCTAAAATCAATATTCTTTGGGGTTTTATTAAATTGAGATATTAGCACATAGAATTCTAGGAAATTACTAGGGAGGCAAAATGTTTTACATGTTACCAATTTTATTTTCTCTACTGCATTTTATGGGTTTTGTTCATGGTTATTACGTTAGTAAAAGTGTATATTATCAGAATTAATGTTTTGTTATAAAGAACTGTATGAGAAAAGTATATTTTCAGCAACCTCTAGTAAAAGTTTATAGTTTTTGGTAGTCATGGGCATCTAATCCCCTATTTCCCAGAGCTCAATGCATCAACATTTGCATTTTCTTTCTCGCCATTTTCTTTCGTTCCCTCAATAGTATTTTATTTTTATAATACACATAAAAATAATTTCCAACATTAATTTTTGTAAGATTTTGTGTTTCAAATTTTTCACCCTCCCTTTCTCATCTCCCTCTTTCCCAAGACAGCAAGTAATTTGATTTAGGTTTAACATGTATAATCCTTTTAAACATATTTCCATATTTGTCATGTTATACAAGAAAAATCAAACCTAAAAAGAAAAAAAAAACTCCATATTTCTTACCATCTTCTAGGAATGTTACCCCTATAAAAGTTGAAGATTGGCTTTAATATAACATTAGGTATCAGGCTCTCAGTCCCATATGGGTGATTGAAATCTCAAATTCAAACTCAGAATGGAAATCCTTCCCTGCTAATTTTTTTTAGCAGTAATGCAATTAGCAAAGTAGTGAATTGTGATTCTATTTATACCTCGATATTCAAGACTGACAACATGTTTTAGTATATATGGTGTCAGTAGAGGACCTGTGAGTTTTGCTATCATGGGAAACTCTTCACCAGTGTAAATTATGATATTTTTACAGTTTAATAAACCATAGACAAAACCTGAGAGCTGGAAGGAATATTAGGGGTGAACTAGTTCAATTGGTAAATTAAGTAAAAGTCAAGTGCATTTGCCTAAAGATTTCTAGTGAAGGTGAAACTAAGTCCTTCTGGAGGAAACTCATCCCATTTTGGGATATCCATGATTTTTCTTTTAACTAGGGTTGGAGGGGGCATAGAGATTAGGAAAATCTTTATGGAGAACATGGTGCATGAGCTGACCCTAGAAGGAGACATTCTGAGAGAGAAAGGTAAGGAGGAAATACATTTCAATCATGGTAGAGGGCCAATGTACAAAATCTTGTGGGCAGAAAGGTGGATGGTAGAGCACAGCTATAAGATAGAATTGAGGAAGGACAGTAAAAATGACAGAGCAGGACTGGGAAAATGGGAAGAGAACTGCTTGTAAAGAGATTTAAACATTAAATAGAGTTTCTTTTTGATCTTGTAAGGAATAGGGAGCCAGTGGAGTTTATAGTGGAAAGGAGAATGATGCAACCACAATTCAGCTTTAGGAAAGTTGGTTTGGTAGCATGGAATAGAGAAGCATCTTAAGAGCACAAATTTAGATAGAAGTATACGTGAAAGACATTGATTTGAACCCCATCATCTAGATAAAGAAATTAAGTGATTTATCCAGGGTCATGTGATCAGTAAGCACCTGAGAGAGGACTGAAACTTGTGGCTTCCTAATGAGTCCAGTAGTCTATTTACTAAGTTCTTTGAGTCAGGGAGACCAAGTAAGATGTTCCTGTAATAGTAAGACCTCCTTGGATACCCTTTCCCTAACCCATCAAGCAGAGACTCTCACATGTGTTATAGTGAGTATTTCTTTCATCTATGAACCATACTAAAGACCCACTAATGTTCCTTTAATTCTCAAATTCGGTGATTTCATGAGAGTTTTATTATCTGTTTCTTAAACTCTTCCTTTATTTCCTTCCTTAAAGGTTGAGTCCTACCTCTCCCACCAAAGTTGTATCCTTCAAGGACATAAGGTCCCCACCCTAGTTAGGATCCAAAGAAGGGTTTTAATGAAAGATGCTCTGAATCTGTTATGAAAAATTCTGAGCAAGGATCCCTGCTGTTAATAGCAAGTCACATTGGAATTCAAAACACTGGGTCAATTGTAACAGATTTTATTAACTTTTGGCTATTAATGACATGAATACAGACCATATTCCTTTAAAAATGGCATATAAACAAAACCCTAATTTGCAAATTTGCCAATTGCTGTTCCCTGCTGTTCAATATTAACTGATGCTTGATCTTTCCCCGGGACAGATGTATTAATGATAGATTGAAAGAATAAGAAAGCGTAACCCAATTTATTTTAGAAATATAATTAACAATACAGCTTGCATCCAAAGCTCCTAATAGGACTAAAGTTGAAAAGTACTGGCAAAAAGATATGTAGAAATCAGAGGAATGGACTTCTTGATGCTTTAGAAAATGTCAGTGGAATGATCTGTCTCACTAAATAATGACAGATCTTCAACAATAAATTTCCTTTCACAGTCTTTATCTCTGCTCTCTTTCTTGAAATGCACTCTTCATTCTCCCACCGCCATACAACAATGTGTGTGTGTGTATATGTGTGTGTGTGTGTGTGCTCATTGATGTGGGTATGTAGACACAAGATGATGATAGACACCAAAAGTTGGGGTTTGGTCAGATGGAGAATTCACAGTGGTCATTCTTTTTGGCAAAAGGTAGATTTATTTAGGGAAGAAATTATAGAGAAAATGAAGGGATATAATAGAGATCAGTAATGATAAATATGAAATAGAATGGGAGAACATATAAAAGACAAGTTCCTCAGTGGAATTCACAATTACCCGGTATAAAGAGAACACCCCATGAAGTTGGGGTATGCTTTTAGCTGGCAAGCTAGATCTTGAAAGAGACAGCATCCTGAAAGAGTTAGTTGTAAGGAGGAGAAATGGGGTTGAGAAGCATAGTGGAGTTAGGGGAAAAAAGGAAGGCAGCAGCCATGGGTTGGTCTCTAAGTAGATTTATTTTAAAGGGAAAATTTAACCTCAGGAATATGGCAAGGTGAGACTGCTGGAGATCTTCACAGAGGGTGGATTTCAGGGTTTGACATAACTTGGATTTCAGAATGGACAACCTCCCCAAAGGTAGGACTATGGAGCTAACTGATCTCTGATTTTCCCTGCTTGCCTCAGGGTTCAATTCTTTCATTTCTCTCTGTCCAATACACCATTCAGGACCTCATCATGTATCACCCACCATGTTCAAGGTATTCCCACATTGGGAATGTAATCAGTGTACACACATATAGGAGATGCAAAGATAAATGTGAGGGGAAAAATAGCTCCTGACCTAAAGAAACTTGCATTTTTCCCTCCCCTTGACTCTCCTCCTCTGTCTCTCTCTGTGCCTCTGTCTCTGCCTCTCTCTCTATGTCTCTGGTTGTCTCTGTCTCTCTGGGACTCTTAGTCTCTGTCTCTGTGTCTTTCTCTCTCCCTGTCTCTCTCTGTCTCCCTGTCTGTCTCTCCTCTGTCTATCTGTCTCTGTCATTGTTTCTCTGTCTGTGTTTGTCTCTGTCTCTCTCTTTCTCTCCCTTCCCCTCCTTTCTACCTAAGAAGTAGACAGAAATACCTTGAAAATAAATATTTGCCAGTAAATCTAACACTGAATTTTAGCGGTGACCTCATGTATTTCTTTCTCAGCTCTTTGTAAAAACAAAACCAACCCTCCCTCCAATTTTTTTTCACACCGGTTTCATATTATTCCCCCTTACATACTCTGTTCCTACCTTGCAACTAGATACTACAGCAGATAGAATGATGGAGTGAATTCAGGAAAACCTGAGTTTGAATCTAGCCTGACATGTACTAGCTATAGGATCCCAGGCAAATCACATAAACTTCATCTGACTCAGTTTCTTCATCCGCAAAATGAGGCTAATGTAACAACAACAATTTGCCAGAGTTGTTGAGAGAATAAAATGAGGCAATATTTTTAAGCTTCTAGCATGGTTCCTGGCACATAGTGGGTGTTTAGTAAATGCTCGTTCCTTTCTCTCTCCCTTTGCTTCAGCCAACCTAGATAATTTGTTTTTTCTTTTATATAATTGCATCTCCTGCCCTTGAATCGTTTAGCAGGCTGTCTCCATGTCTGAGATGCACATCCTCTCCACATGCACTTCTTTGGAATCTTGAATTTCCTTAAAGACTCAGCTCAGATGCCATCTTGGATGTAAGAGCTTTCCTGACTCCCCTAATTATTCTCTCCTGAAATAATAAAAATAAAATATAAGTGGTACAGTGGACACAGTGTTGGACTCAGGGCTGAGTTTAAATCCTATCTCAGACAATGTCTAATTGAATTTGTTGTTGTTATTCACTGATTCATACCCCAAATGTGGGGTATTCTTGGCAGAAATACTGGATGTGTTTGCCATTTTCTTTTCCAGCTCATTTTACAAATGAGGAAACCAAGGCAAACAGAGTGAAATGACCTGCCCAAGATCATATATCTATTAAGTGTTTGAGGCCCAATTTGAACTCAGGAAGATGAATCATTCCCGACTCCAGGGCTGACACTATGTCACCTAATCTGCCCCACTAGCTGAATGGTACTGGGGAAATCATTTAAACTTGAAGCCTCAGTTTCCTCATCTGTAAAATGACAACACTTCCCTTAGAGTTTGAGTGAGGTTTAAATGAAATATTTGTAAATTGTTTTGCTAATCTTAAAGTTAACATGGGTAAATGCCAGTCACTATTATAAATACTCTTACCATTTATTTTGTATTTACTCATCTGTGTACAGTTCATCATTCAGCCCCTACCCCTACCTCCCACATGCCCCCAGAACATTGCAAACTCCTCGAAGGCAGCTTATTTTGTTTTAATCTTCATAGCATCAGCCTAGCCCAGGGCCTTGGGCAAAAGAGTACTTAATATTTCTTGAATCCAATTAGATCACATTTCCCTAAAAACTTTTGAATAAAAATGACAGAGCCAAAATATGCAAATCACCAGTAACTTATTCTGCATTCCCCTCAGAAGCCAAACTCCTACTGATCTCAAATGCAGCTCTCCCATATGGAATGGCCAAGGCTTACTTTGCTTTGTCTATTTCAGTGCTTTTAATGGGAATAGGGAGTGGGATGCAAAAAGGGAAGCAGGGACCCAGAAAACAAAGGCAGCTCCAGAAAATATTATCGACTTTAGGATTTTGTTGTTGTTGCTACATATGTGAGTGTGTTCAGCCTCTGGCTGAATGTTTTTCTACATGTAAATGTGATAGAACAGAGGTTCTATTGCTAATTATTACTGCCCTTTAAAGAAGAACGCTTTGTTGTCTGAAACTGGAAAATTGTGCCATTTTTGTCCATTGCCTTTAAGCTCAGCAAGGAAGTGTAGCTAGGGTATGCCATAATGCATACAGCACCGGACCTGAAATCAAGAAGATTCATTTTCCAGAGTTCAAATACAGTCTCAGACACTCACTGGCTGTGTGATTCTGGGCAAGTCACCTAAACTTGTTTGCCTCAGTTTCCTGATTTGTAAAGTGACCTGGGAAAGGAAATGGCAAACCTTTACTGCAGTAGCTTTGCCCAACAAAACCCCAAATGGAATCGGGAAGAGTCAAATGCCACTGAAGCAATTGAACAAGAAAAGAAAATAAAAATAATGCTAGATTTAAAGTTAGAGAAACCAGGCTTAAAATCTTGCCTTTGTAACTTCTGCCTACATGACCATAAAAAAAAGTCACTTAATCTTAATGACCTTAATTTCCTCACCTGTAAAATGAAGGAATTGGACTAAATGGTTTTGAAGATCTTTTCCAGATCTAGGATCAAAATTTGCCCTCTTCCCCATGACTTTCCTCCTTTTTTAAGACTTAAAAGCAAACAAACCCAAAAAACTTCTTACATGGGCTTGAGCATGCTCTTATAAAATACCTTGATGGTTTCATTGATTCTCCTCTCTCAAAAGTGCCATGGCTCCTATGGACTAGTTGTCCTAACTAAGCACTCCTAGTATTAGATCTCAGATTTAGAGTGGGCAGGGATTGTAGGTGCCACTGAGTCCAAATACTTCATTTTATAGATGAGGATACTGAAGCTTGAAAGTGTCTTGCCCAAGGTCACACCCAGACCATGTAAGAATTATCCAAGATAAGCTTTGAATTCATTTTCCCAACCCTCAACCTATGCTCCATCTGCCCCTTCTGTCTGCTTTTTCCAAGTTCTAGAAAAAGGAGTGGAGAGCAGCTAATTTCTCAGTATTTCAGTAACACTGGGGAAGGGGCAGAGAATGACTAGATTTAAGGTTTCTTGAAAGCTGAGTGGAATCTTGGACATCATCTAATTTACACAGTTTAAAATAAGGAAACAGACCTAGAGGGATAAAGTGATTTGTCCAAGATCGCACATGTAATACATATGACAAAGCCAAGATTTAGATCCAAATTACAGACAATAAATTTATTCAGATCCAAGACTGTTAATTGAGTTATTGGGGAGAGGGGGGGATGGATGGAAGGGCAAAGACAGAGAGAAGGGAGGAGGTGGAAAAGGAAGGAGGAAGGGGTCGGTGTAGGAGGGAACAGAGAGGGTGGAGGGGAACATCTTTTGTTCCAAGTCCTTTCAAGAAGGGCAGAGGTTTTCCAGGCCAATTTGTAATCCTCCTCCCCTTCTCTTTGTTTCTTCTGCAGACACACAAATTGTTTTAAGTCCAGCACTCTCTGGAGAGTTTGCTGAGCTGGTGGTGTACTTGGAAACTAATAACTCACATTGGCAGTTTACACAAGCAGTCCCTTGGTCCCAATTAAAAAGCTCCTGGTCCAACTAAATGGCTTATGTGTATAGACCCACACTAGCTTTCTGTTTTCATTGGAGTGACATTCTGACTACTATTGCCGATCTGAAAACTCTCAAAAATAACTTTTCGCTCATTCAATTCTAGGCTTCTGTGAGCAGTAACAAAGGAGGTAGGAGACCTGGGTTCAAATATTGGTCTCTCATTTATGGTCCAGGGAAACATTCTCTGGTTCTCAGCTTCTTCCTGTATAAAGTGAGGGGGTTGGGTTGGACTGTATTATTTTTAAACTTTCCCCTTCTTCTAAAGTCAGATGGCAAACTATACATATATGTGAGTTCATGTAGGTATACATAAACATTGGAGCTTTAGATCAGAACATATCACATGTATATACATGTTTCTATATGTATATACACATGACAAGCAGATTTTGTATTCTAATATTTATATATAATAAACATATGTGTATAAATTACACAATATATAATTCATACATATATGAAATATATTAATTTTTATTTGCATCTGCACATATGCATATAGGAGAAGCTAAGTGGTGTGGTGGATGGAGCACCTGATCCGGGGTCCTGAGTTCAAATCTGACCTCAGATACTTACTAGCCCTGTGATACTAAACAAATTACATCATCTTGATGAGGTCTAGATATGGGGTACCACAACCTGCATCAATGTAATTTGCCTCAGTTTTATCAAGTACAAAATAAATTCAAGAAGGAAATGGAAAAACTGTACCAGTATCTTTGCCAAGAAAACCCCAAATGGGGTCATAAAGAGTCACATAGGACTAAAAAATGACTGAATGACATTATTCGTTATTCATTTATTTGTAAATATACATGCATACATATGTAAAGGTCTATATATACAAATGTATATATGTAAATATACATTTATATAGTTATACAAATATAAAATACTATGTGAATTATGTATTTATGTTAATATAAAATCACTGTGATACACATATATTTATCTAAACATGAGGCATATATATATATAGAGAGAGAGATATATATATATATATATATATATATATATATATATATATATATATATATCACATACTTGATGTTAACTCAGTTTTAATGTCTTGGTCTCTAAGCTGAATAACTGGAGCCAAAGCAGAGATAGATTTTCCAGATTAAGTAATGGTTTAATTAATCACTTTCAGAGTAGGAAATGCACTTGGCAAACTGGAAGTTCTTCTGGACAGGAGACCTCCACCTATTGCAGGAAAGATAGAGATTTGATACACAAATCATAAATGGGAAGGGAAGGGGAAGGTGGATTACAGTATAATCATTTTAGGGTCTGAGTGATTTCCCATGTCAAGCCCCAAGAATACAGGATGATAGTGCAACAGTCCTGTGGGAGCAGTTCATAAGTAATTGTTTCAAAGCACAGGTCATTACTTGGTGGGGGGATAGGAACAGAGTCCTGTGATGGGAACAGGTTCTCCAAACTTTGATTCACATCACTTAACATACACCAGAGAGCATTATCAAGAATTGATTGATCATTTCAAGCTACACTGTAAAACGCTGACTCCCAAGCCAAAAAAAGGCAACTCTGAGAAATCTAAATTGTTAATATATTCATTACACATATCATCTTGATAATTATGAAAATCATAATAATGTTTCCTCAGTACCATAATGCATATATATGCAATATGCAATGAGCAATAAGACACATCATATTTTTGTGTCCTGGTGAGTCTGCTCATCAACCATTCATCAAAGCTTTCTTTGGCTACTGTGTGTCAGCCTTGAAGGGCAACATGACCCAGTGAAAGGAGAATTGAGCTCAGAGGTAGATCTTGGAGTACCCACGACCCTTCTCTGACACATACCATCCATGATCTTGAGTAAATCACTTATCCACTCAGCGTCTCAAGTCACTCTCTAAGTCGGGGGATTTTTCTTAGGAGAAGATCACTACAACAATATAATCATTTCTCTAATCTAAAAAAGAAACAAAACAAAAACAAAACAAACAAACAAAAATGTATCAACCATTGCTGGACACTTGGATTACATGACATGTATGAAAATATCCCTCAGGAAACTTGAGTCCCAAGGGCTGAAATAACAGAGAAGGAAAATGGATTGTTTACTTTATTGATGATTATTAAACTTAAGGGATTTTTTAAAAATCAGATATTTTCTGGGTAGTCTCTCCAATTCTGTCCACCTATCCCTATCTCTTTTAATCAAGTCAGTTGATGTATGATGCTAGAATTACACTCCTATAGGTCATTATCCTTATCTTCTTAAACTAAGGGATAGTGTGAAGTAGTGAATAGAAAGAAGTGGATTCAGGAAGATCTGGATTCAAATCCTGTTTTAGCTATATCCTGACTGTGTGCCTTGGGGCAAACTCTCATAATCTCACTTTTCCAAAGAACTTCTTAAAAAAAAAACTTTTAGTTGTAAATCAGATGTAAATCTCTGGCTGAGGGAGATTTCTCATTGGGAATTCACAGATCTTATTAAAAACTGAGTTTTCTAAAAATGAAATTGTGTTTGCCTCCCAGTCAAAAAAAAAAATAACCCATCCACCCACTTAAAAAAAAATTCTTGCCTAACCTATCCTGATGTGTCATAGGACCTGAAAGATGAAAGCAGTTAGGAAGAGTACAAGTATTTTACCAGTAGCAGGGATGCCTTTCCTGCAGATAAATGGAGTCAGTTGTAAGTCGAATGGTAGCACTCCGACTTAGCAGCAATTCAGGGACAAGGAAGATATGAATTCCAAGGTACTGTTCTCTGACATTATTTAGAAAGGGAAAGAATGGTTCATGGCTGCATTCACTGAGCAAGGGGAGGCAGCCCCAGGCAGGGATAAGCATTCTCTGCCAGGTTCATTTGGGAGAGTGATAGGGCTTCCTGCTGTGTCTCAGGTCTGAATATCTTTGTTAGGAAATAGTCAGAGTCCATCACAACCCAGCCCAGAAATCTGAAACCCAGCAGCAGCCAGGAGCTCCTTGCTTTTGAGTCCAAATTCTGGTGCAACTGAAATAATAATAATAATAATAATAATAAATATCAATGACAATGGTTATATATAATGCTATATATATATAATATAGGTGTACTATATATAATATATTAATATAATATAATTATATATAATGCTTTAAAGTCTGCAAAGTATTATAGATATGTTATCTCATTTGAACCTTACAACAACTTTTCAAGGGTTTTGGACCAGGTTTTGTTATTAACTCAATTTTACACTCATTTAACCACTAAGCTCATGTGTAAAATGGGCCTTTTGTTACCCTGGTTATCTTCCTCTGACTACCTTCCAGGTTATCCTCCTTCTTTTTGAATTCACAAACTTTCCCACCTTGACTCTGAGCCATCATCATTTTGGCCAAGGATGCTTGGCTACGAATTCTCCCTCTGTCCCCTCCTCCACACATACTCAATCTGCCAAAATTGCTTCTTAACCAGCTGGCCAGGTTAGAGCCCAGCAACATACATCATTTCTGCTGGCCTCATTGCTCACTTAGCTAGAGGACATTCAGCAAGGTGGTGTAATGAATAGAACATCAGGATTGGGAAAAATAAAAGGAACCTAGCTGGTGCAGTGGATAGACTCGTGGGTTTGGAGTCAGAAAGATCTGAGCTTAAATCTTATGTTAGACACATACAAACTATGTGATCCATGGCCAGTATCCCCCAAATCTAGCATAGCTCCTGGCATATGTCAGGTACTTCAATAATGTTCTTCTTTCCTTCCTTCCTTTTTCCTTCCTTCCTTCCTTCTCTCCCTACTTCTTTCTTTTTCTTCTTCCCTTCTTCCTTCCTTCCTTTTTTTCTTCCCTCCTCCCTTCCTTTTTTCCATCCCTTTTCCCTTTTTTCTTTTTCTTCTTTCTTCCTTCTTTCTTCTCTTCTTCACTCCTCCCTTCCCTTTTTCTTTCTTTTTCTTCTTTCTTCTTTCCTTTACCTCTTCTATCCTTCCTTCTTTTCTCCATCTCTCCTTCCCTTCTTCCTTCCTTTTCCCTCCTTCCTTCTTTTCCCCTCCTTCCTTCCTTTCCCCTCCTTCCTTCCTTTTCTTCTCTCCTCCCTTCCTTCTTTCCCTCTTTTTCTTCTTTCCTTTCCCTCTTCTTTGTTTCCTTCTTTTTTTCCTTTCTCCCTCCTTCCCTTCTTCCTTCTTTCCTCCCTCCCTCCTTCCCTTATTCCTTCCTTTGCCCTCCTTTCTTCCTTTCTTTCTTCCCCCTAACATATGGCAGATCTAGGAACAATGTGGAGAAGTGACAGAGATAGATTTAGGCTTGATATACATATTTCTAACAGTTTGAAGCTGTCCAAAAATGAAATGGGCTACTTCAGGAGGAGTCTTTTCTATCAGAAGTATTCAAGAAGATTGAATATACCCACTTTTTAAAGCTCTTTTAGAGTGTGACTTTTTTTTAACATTTTGGTATCATAGACCCCCCTCTGGCAGACTGGTAAAGCTTGTCCATCCTGTTTTAGAACAATATTTTTAATGTATAAAAAAACAGAGAATTACAAAAAAAAAAAAAACAGACAATAAGTGAAAATAATGCTGCAACATTCCCCATCCAAAGTTCACAAACCCCCTGAAATCCCTTCAATGACCTTTAAGGGGTCTTAACCCTAAGGTAAGAACTCCTATTTTTAGGAGGATTTCTGATCCACCATTCCTTCTCTGAGAGTCTGCATTTATATTTATAAATGCAATTGTACAGAACTCTGCCAACTCACCTGTTTCTCCCTAACATTAATAAGGGGGGTGGGACAAATAAACTTCTTTGAAAAGGTCATCAGGATTCTAAGATGGCGAATTTCCACATTAATACATAGAAAGTATATTCTAAATTTTAAAACATCTCCCCTGAAACATCCTACAATACCATCAGGAGTGCAGCCTCTGTGCTTAAGACCTCATCAAATTTAATTCTTCAGAACATAGCCACCACAATCCACCCACCATGTACTGAAAGTCTGGGATCATTCAAGGAACTTGTCTTGAAAGATAATTCTGCACTCTGTTTCAAATTCTTGGGATTTGGAGAAATCAATTTCAAGTTCATTTCAAGATCCTAATTCTCTTTTAAGCAAAAACACCCTGAGCATTATGAAAATTATAGTCAACTCAGAAGGGCTTGCACCTAGGCAACAGAGACTCATGTCCTCACCTCCAGTTTCCAGGATTAATTATACTGTAGAAATCAGAATAGCTCCCCTTTATCCTGAAAGGTCATTCATCAATTTTTTTGCCTTCACTAGAGCTCACATTGGCAAGATTTACTTGACACTGGGCAATGCCAACTGTCCTTTAGGGAAGACCTCAGCAAGGATGGTAATAGATGCTAATGTCAAAAAGCAGAGTCCTCTGGGGAAAGAGATGGGAGAAGAATCACCATGTAAGAATTTGAGAATTGTTTCCATAATTTCTTTGTGGAACTAAGATCTGCCCTTGCTGGGGAATGGGGTCAGACAAATGAATTTATTTATTCTCTAGAGTGAATTGCAGACAGTGAAGGTGGTGAGTAGACAAGGATGTCAAGAACAGACCCCAATTAGTTACAATATCCATAACTCTATTCTTCTCTATTCTAGGGAGATTTTTTTCTCCCTATTTCAAAATAGTAATTGAGCCGCTCATTTTTCAGATGAAACAATTCCCGGTAGTGTATTTTTTCCCCTCAGGACTTACACAGACTATATCAAGCCACTTTGCCAAGTCCCCTGATTTGAAATTATTTTAGAGGCTGAACACTATATTGTGTCACAGCAAAAATGCATTTTGAATTTTAAAAGGAGAGCTAGTCTTGGTGCTAAAGAGGGCCTTTATAGCAAAGGTCATTGATTTCAAAGGTAAAGAAATAGTAGAAGAAATAAATGTAGGCTTTAACAGATTTATGGAAGAACAATTCAATAAGAAACATAAATTGAGCATAATTAACTATAAGGGAAACGGTGAAGAAAAAATCCTTGTCCTGATGAATTCAAAAGAAAATTCTGTCATACTTTTAAAGAATAATGAGTACTCATACTGTGCAAATTATTCTCCAACTAGGACAAAAACACCATACCAGATTCTTTTTATGAGGCAAATATAGTCTGATTACCTAAACCAGGGAAAGATATGCACAGGAGGAGATCCACAGACCAATATCATTAATAAAAATCCATTGAAATATCTTAAATAAAATCCATCAGACTATAGTAACTCTTCTAAGAATAATAAATAGTAATTTGAAAAAGCATAAGTAAAATTATCATTTTTCATAGAATGTATGTTGATTTCCTTAGAAAATCTTAGGAATTCAATGAAAAATAAGAAAAATAATTAGAAATGTAGTAATCTAGCAACATTTGATACAGGTCCACAAAAATCATTAGCATTTCCTTATATTTCTAACAAAACCCAACAGGAAGGGATAGAACAAGAGATTTTATGTAAATAACTACAAAACATAAAATACCCAAGAGTCAACTTACTGAGATATAGTCAAAGCTATTTCACATGAATAAAACCATGAAGCATTCTTTATAAAATGAAAAACAGACTAATACTTGGAGAAATGGCTGTTGTTCAAATTTGGACAGTGTTAGTGAAATAACTTGATAAAACAAGTTAATTTGCAGATTTAGTAACATCAAGTTACAGCTGGTTACTTTAAGGAACCAGTCAAAATGATTATTAAAAAATCAAGAATCTCAAGGGAAATAATGAAAAAAAAAAATAAAGCAGATATAGGGCAATACCAGATCTTGGATCATACTATAAATAAATAATCATCAAAATTATTTGGTTCTGGTTAATCAAACAAGTCAAGGAGCCAAGTACATTCATTAAACATTTACTAAATGGCAGGCACAGTGCTTAAAGTATAGAAATAATAATCTACAAAACAACTAGCACTGGGAATGATAGAAAATAATAGTCTTGTACTTGAAAAATCCAAGGACTACACTGGGTTAGGATTCTCTCATTGACATAAACTATTAAGGAAATTGCTTTCTCCAACAGTTTGGCAGACATTGAGATCAGATCAACATCTCACATCATATGCCATAAAATACTCCAAATAAATATACCACCTAAATATAAAAGGTCACATGATTTTGAAAAGGTAAAAAATTGTGGAAGCAGGTATCTTGAATAAATATGGCTAGAGGAAAGATTTCTTAAATAAACAAGTTCCAGAATATGATCATATATATGTATATATTTATTTACATGTTGTCTCCCTCATCAGGATAAGCTCCTTGGGGGTAGGGGCTGTCCTTTCCTTCTTTCTGTAGCCCTAGTACATAGCACCATACCTGGAACATAATAGGTGCTGAATAAATATTGATTGATGCATTCATCAACATTGACCTCCTTGGTTTTCTTTGCATATAATGTTCCAGGTTGTTCCTTTTCTTTGTCTGTACCCCTATTTCCATCCCTGGAATATTTTCCACCCTCTCATCTGATTCTCTATTTCCTTTAAGACATAGCTCCCATCTCAATTTCTGCAGAAGGATTTTTCCCAGTTCCTTCATACCTCCTTATCTCTGTTACTACTTTCCCTCTAAGATTATTTTCCTTTTGGTTGTTTTTGTTCATTTTCAGTCATGTCTAAATCTGTGGCCCTAAATTAGATTTTCTTTTTTTTTCCTTTTACATAAAGTTTATTCTTTTCTTTTTCTTTCTTATTTATTTTTTTTAACACACGTTGCTTTATGAATCATGTTGGGAGAGAAAAATCAGAGCAAAAGAGAAAAACCATAGGAGAGATTAAAAAAACACAGAAAAAAAGAAGTGAACATATCGTGTGTTGATTTATATTCAGTTTCCTTAGTTCTTTTTCTGGCTGTAGATGGCCTTTTCTGTCCAAGCTCTATTGGGATTGCTTTGAGTCACTGAACCACTGAGAAGAACCAAGTCTTTCGTAGTTAATCATAGCACATTCTTACTGTTATTGTGTGCAATGTATTCCTGGTTCTGCTTGTTTTGTTCAGCATCAGTTCATATACAGCTTTCCAGGTCTTTCTGAAATCAACTTGCTCATCATTTTTTTATAGAGTAATTATATTCTATTACCTTCATATACCACAACTTGTTCAGCCATTCCCCAGTTGATGGTCATCTACTCATTTTCTAATTCTTTGCTACCACAAAGAAGCTGCTACAGACATTTTTGCACATGTGTATCCTTTCCCCTTCTTTATGATTTCCCTGGGATACAGACACAGTAACACTGTTGGATCAAAGGGTATGCACAGTTTAATAGCCCTTTGGACATAGTTCCAGATTGTTCTCCAAAATGGTTGGATCATTTCACAATTCCACCAATAATGTATTAGTGTTCCAGTTTTCTCACATCCTTCCAACATTTATCATTATCTTTTCTTGTCATCTTAGCTGATCTGAGAGGTGTAAAGTGGTATCTCAGAGTTGTTTTAATTTGCATTTCTCTAATCAATAGTTACTTAGAGCATTTTTCCACATAACTACAGATGGCTTTAATTTTGTCATCTGAAAATTGTTCATATCCTTTAACCATTTATCAATGGCAGAATGACTTGTATTCTTATAAATTTGATGCAGTTCTTTATATATTTTAGAAATGAGACTTTTATCAGAAATACTGGTGTAAAGATTTTTTTCCAACTTTGTACTTCCCTTTTAATCTTGTTTCTGATTGTGTGTGTGTGTGTGTGTGTGCAAAACCTTTTTTTAATTTAATGTAATCAAAGTTGTCAATTTTACCTTTCATTATATTCTCTAGTTCTTCTTTGGTCATAAATTCCTCCCTTCTCCAAAGATCGAAGATCTGATAGGTAAATTATCCCTGTTCTCCTAATTTGTTTATGGTATCATCCTTTATGGCCAAATCATGTACCCATTTTGACCTTAATTTGGTATGGGGTATGAGATATAAGTCTTTGCCAATTTTCTGACTTATTTATTTTCCTATTTTCCCAGCAATTTTTGTCAAATACTGAGCTCCTACTCCAGAAGCTGGAGTTTGGGGTTTATCACATACTAAATTTTTATAGTCTTTCATTATTAAATGTCTATCTAATGTATCCCACTAATCTACCACTCTTTCTTAGCCAATACCCAAAGGTTTTGATGACTGCTGCTTTATAATATAGTTTTAGGTTTGTACTGCTAAGCCACCATCTTTTGAATTTTTTTTCATGAATTCCCTTGATATTCTTGAACTTTTGTTCTTCCAGATGAATTCTGTTGTTATTTTTTCTATTTCTATAAAATAGTACCTTGGCAGTTTGTTTGGTATGGCACTGAACAAGTGGACCAATTTAGGCAGAATTGTCATTTTTATTATCCTACCTGAGTCTAGCCATGAACAATTGCTATTTTTCCAATTGTTTAGATCTGACTTTATTTGAGTGAGTGTTTTGTAATTGTGTTCATATAGTTCTTGGGTGTGTCTTGGCAGGTAGATCCCAAGTATTTTGTTTTATATACAGTAATTTTAAATGGAATTTCTCTTTCTATTTCTTGCTGATGGGCTTTGTCAGTAACATATAGAAATGTTGGCAATTTGTGTGGATTTATTTTGTATCCTGCAACGTTGCTAAAGCTGTGAACTGTTTCCAGTAGGTTTTTGGATGATTTTCTAAGATTCTCTAAAGTATATCATCATATCATCTGCAAAGTTATAGTTTTATTTCCTCATTGCTTATTCTAATTCCTTTAATTTCTTTTTCCTTTCTTAGGTGCTAAAGCCAACATTTCTAGTTACAATGTTAAGTAATAGTGGTCATAATGGGCATCCTTGTTTCACCCCTGATCTAATTGGGAATGAGTCCAGCTTCTCTCCATCACAAATAATTTTTGCTGAAGGTTTTAGATAGATGCTGCTTATTATTTTAAGGAAAGCTTCCTTTATCCCTATGCTCTCTAGTGTTTTTAATAAGAATGGGTGCTGTAGTTTGTCAAAAGCTTTTTCTGCATCTATTGAGATTACTATATGATTTCTGTTGCTTTTGCTATTGATATGGTTGATTATAGTAATAGTTTTGCTGATATTGAACCAGCCCTGAATTTCTGGTATAATCCCACTTGGCCATAGTGTATTATTCTGCTGATAAGTTGCTGTAATCTCTTTGCTAATATTTTACTTAAAATTTTTGCTTCATACTTGGAGTTTTCTTGACAAAGATACTGGAGTGTTTTGTCATTTCCTTCTCTAGCTCATTTTACAGATAAAGAAATTGAGGCAAACAGGGTTAAGTGAATTGTCCAGAGTCACATAGTAAAGATCAGAAATCTTCTTTTTGTATTGCTCATGTAACATGCTTGCACATACTTATTTACATATTGTTTCTCTCTTGATCATATTTTCATTTTTATTTGTAACCCCAGTGTGTAGCACAGTGCCTGGCACAAAGAAATACATACTTATTGATTGACTTTCATTTGCATTGTTGTCATCATTGTGCATACTATTCTATTTTTTTTCTGCTTATTTCTCACTGAATCACGTTTCCCCTTGAATATTCCTTCTGTGGAGGTGGGAGATGTAATGTTCCCCCAAATGCTAGCAGGCTCTGCAGTCTTTACAAAGGCCCAGAGGAAGGATAACAAAGGTCATTGGAGATGCTATTTCTATATCTAAGGTGTTCACGGCAGACTCACAAATGGATGGAGAGCCTTTTATTGTTTCCTCACAGATCCTTTACCAGTTATCACAACTTCAGCAAGGAAGAACTACATGATGAAGGGGAAAGATATATACATTTCTTCAGGGTAGCAGATGCTGGTGTTGATAAGAATTGGCAGAGAGTGATCAATGCTAGATATTCAGGAGGCAGGTGTGGAGTGGAAATCGGGGCCTCCCCTTAGGTAACTGACTTTTGTGGTGCAGCCTGCCATTAAGTGGAGCCATGTATCTCCTTTCCTTTCCATTCTTGGGAGGGGGGAAAGAGGAGGTGGGAGCACAGCTGGCAGGCTATTTGCTGATGAATGGCCCTACTGTCTTTCCACCTTTCCTCTTCGCTCTTTGTGTCTGAGCCCGCTGTTCATCATTTCTCATGTCTGTTGGCTGCACAGTGTGCTGACGAATGAGCCAGAATAGGCTGTCGTTCACACGGTGCATCTGTTTTCTTCCCAAGCTACCCTCCCAAGCCTGACATTGCTGTTTCTGCTTTGCTGGATGCAAATGAGCTTGGTCTATTTGTGAAAACTACGATGATGGGAGACCAGCATTCCCCTTTGCTGGTTTGTAATAGGTACGCTTTACCATGTCTTATGGAGCTACCACGTGTATATCCATATGAAGGTGTCCACATGGGTGTGGATGTGTGGCTATACCAGAGTAGGAGGCAGCATCTCATGATGGAAGAAGGCCTGGACTAGAGCTGAAATTTCTGGATTCTAATTGCACTTCTATTACTAACTTGTTTTGTAAACTTAAATGAATTTCTTTCTTTGCCTCTCACTTTTTTTCTTCTCTAAGTTGTTGCCCTAGACAATTTATTTCTTAGATTTCTCCACTTCTGCCATTCTGTGTTCTAAAGAGTTTCCTCATCAGAAAGTTCTCTACTCGAATTGGAGACTTATGTGAACTGATGCAAAGTGAAATGAACAGGACCAGGAAATCATTGTACAAGACAACAACAAGATTATACAATGATCAATTCTGATGGATGTGGGTCTCTTCAACAATGAGATGATTCAAACTAGTTCTACTTGTGCAGTGATAAAGAGAGTCACCTACACCCAAGGGGAGAACCATGGGGACAGAGTGTGGAATACAACATAGCATTCTCACTCTCTCTGTTGTTATTTGCTTGCATTTTTTCTTAGTTTTTCTTTTCCTTCATTCTTTGTCTGATTTTTCTTGTGCAACCAGATAACTGTATAAATAGATATACACATATTGGATCTAACATGTATTTCAACATATTTAACATGTATTGGACTACCTGCCAGATGGGGGAGAGGATGGAGGGAAGAAGGGGAAAATTTAAAACAAAAAGTCATATGCAATTTAACAATAAAGTGGGTGAATGAAGATCAGAGATTTCAAGCTGATAAGACACTGGAGAGGCTGATCAGTCCCACCTCTATTTTATCAATGTTGGAAAAATTATTCATGCATATGTTTTGTAAATAAAAAGCTTTAATAATTAAAAAAAAAAGAAAGAAAGTTCTCTATTCAAATTCAATCACACTTGCAGACAAATTCTTGGTAGCTTCCAGGTGCTAAGGCTCATTTTGCTAATCTAAAGAAACAGTATGATTATTGTCACATCCGCTAAATTCCAGTATTTTAGGAAGAGACCCCATTGCCCTGTTCTAGATAAGATTTCAGGAATGGATTATTATTGAAGTATTCATGATCTGGCTAATGTCTAAGCACAGTTTGAGTCTGATGGTAATTATCTGATGCTATGGTTACAGTTTGATGTTTTATCATAATGATAAGACTCCAATATAGAATCATTTAGGCTAAACGGTTCTAATGCTCATGAAGCTTAGAAATTTTGTGCTTTTCCACAGTTAACTCTGTGTTAGGAAGATAAGGATTGCAGCTTTTTGATTGGATGAACTCTTGACTTGCTTCAGGGGCTTTGAATCATTCTCCTTTGGTTTTCTTAGATAGTTAATATTGGATCCTCCCACCAGTGTGTAGTTCTGATAAAAAAAAGCTCACCCTACCTGAGTTTTAATTAAGCTTGAACTTTGCCATCACATCTGGGTTTGATGAGGAATGTCCTCTCCTACATCTGGCACTGATTATCTGTTCTCAACCAAGCTCATTTTTAGAATTTATAATATTGCCATTTGAACCCCAAATTTCAGTGTATTTTCTCCCTGACACATTTCCCTTATTTTCATGATGCATAGAAGCTAAGTGGCGCAGTGGAAAGAGTGCTTAGCTGGAAGTCAAGACTACTCATCTTGAGTTCAGAGACTTGTTAACTATGTGATCTTGAACAAGTCACTTGGTCCTGTTTAGCTCAGTTTCCTCATCTGTAGAATGAGCTGCAGAAGGAAATAACAAACCACTCCAGTATCTCTCCCCCCCAAAAAAACAAACAAACAAATAGGTTCACAAAGACTAAGACACAAATGAAAAGTGATTGAATAAAAACAAAATGGTAGGTGAGTTTCTTACATCTATGGGAATGGACTTTTTTTTCATTTTTCATATAGTATGATTCATTAAAAATACTTTCTTTGCCCACTTGCTATTCTATATAACAATAAAGCTCTTGACTATCACCTTTCCTGGGTGCCAGTTTTTTGGAAGTTTTAACTCCAATTCAAGTGATTACTTTACCAGAATCATAAGACCAAATAGAGAAATGATCAAGACGTCTTTCTATAGCCATCAAATGGTGCACCACTACTATCCAAAAGCAATGTGAGAGATATCCTCTAAGAGATATATATATTCAGAAAAGGAGTTATCATGTACTGAGTGTGAAATTTTATAAATGAATATTCCCTGTTTGAAGGATCATCTGAATTATGGAAGGACATAGAGTTCATACAACATGGAAAGGCATGGATAAGTTGCTGTCTCTACTATGTGGAGAGAATAAGATAGGGAAAAATACCATGTTAAGATCCAGATCCATTGATGTGCTTACAGTGGCAAGAAAAGTCAATTTATTATGATTTAGAATGAAGGTCAATTAAAAATTTTATTTCCATTTTGTTAGAGACCTAGATAGAAAGAAACATTAGTTGGTACTCAGAGAAGTGTGTTTCTTGTGGGTCAAAAAGGTGGGTTTCTGAATGCTTGTAACCCTTATTTTAAAATGGTTTTTCTTATGAAAAGCATCACATACCGAATGAAGTGTCCAAATTGTGGGAGGTGATGGTACTATGGTTTTCTATCTTGTTATACCCTGAAGTAGTTGGTCCAATTTAGAGTATAACATTTTAGAATGGACATTCATAGAAGCTGTAGAGTGTCTTAAGGAGAATGGTCAGGATAGTGAAGGGCTGTGAGTCCATGTCGAATGAAAATTGATTGAAAGAATTAGGGATGCTTAACCTGAAGCAGAGAAATGTGAATATTATATGTCTTTTTAAACGTATCTAAAGTGCCTCCAGGTAGAAAAGGCATTTGATTGATTTTTCTTGTCCCTAAAGAAAAGAATTAGGAACAACTGGTAGAAACCATAGATAGAAAGATGAGAAAGGAAGAGGGAGTAGAGGAAACCTTTGTTTTAATTAGAGTTGTTCACAAGCGGAATGAGATATTTTAAGAGATAATATGATGCTTCAAAATGAAGGGAAAATATGGATGGTCATGTGGGGGATTCTATAGAAATGATTCTCCATTTTATAAGGGCAGAATTAGGTGATCTATGAAATCTGTTTTTACTTAGAGATTCTGTGATGTTAGAGGTGTGAGCAAACTTCAGTACTCCAAAGATCTGCAGTTATGGAGAAATAAATAATATTTCTGTCTCAAATTGTGACCCTTTTATTTCTTGACATAGTCTTCTGGATATTCTATGGATAGAAAGTAAATCACTACCTAATAGTCAATTTTCTGGTGATGTGCCTCCTTTCATTTGTACATGCTAGTCTTTAGACATCCAGATTATAATTCATCTTGTCATAGACGTTCTCTCAGGTTAGTAAGACCTGTCAAATATTGTGCTCCCCTGGCAGTGTTGCTAAGGCATGAAATCATTTCCATGCAAGAGAACAGAGACAGTGGAAGGTTAAAGTCCACAATGGCCCTTAAGCATGACAACTTCCTGTTGTCTGTTGCTTTACAACCTTCTATCTGGGTCCTGACTATTAGAGAATAAAGTTCTTTTAATCACTCTTTATAAGACTTTTTCTTTTTTTTCTCTAACATTATTTTAGTGTTTTTTCAATGTAGCTATCTCCTTCCTTTCCCTCCTTCCTCTCTCTTTTCTCTCTGTTTCTCTCTGTCTCATTGTCTCTGTCTCTCTGTCTCTGTCTCTCCCTTTCCTCTTTATATAAAACGCATACACATATATAAGAATATATACATATATGCATATATATATTTAAATGTGTGCATATCCATATTCTTCAAAGTTTAGTTACTATATCTTTGCTTCTCCATGGAACTAAAGTCATGATAGAATCATTCACAATTGTGGACTATTTGAGAGTTTGTTAAATACTTCTTTTATAATGATTCAATGAGGAAAGGTAGCACAAACATTATTATCCCATTTTATAGAGGAAAATACTGAAGTTCAGAGAAGCCTGGGCCAAACTTCAGTATGCTTCAAAGATCAGCTCAAGTGCCATCTCTTATAAGAGATCTTTCCTGATTTCTCTCATCCCTCTCCTGCTCCAGCTACTAATGACCCCTCTCCCAAATTGCTTTGTATTTGTGTTGTTTATATTTTGTCAGCTTAAGGAAGCTTTTCTTGATTCCTGTTTCATCAAGACTTCTTTCCTTCTCCAACTTCTTTGCCTTTCTGTTTCCAGTCTGATCATCAGTCCAATGTCCTTCCAACTGAAACCATGGCCTCTGTCCCTGGTCTGAAATGTGATTTTTTTTTATCTTATCTTGTCCAGGACCAGAGTTCCATATCACTTCTGCAATCTATATACTTACTCCTAGCAAGTCTTCACTTTTACTCCCCTTTTCCAGCTTCCCTTTATGTGATATCTTTCCTCCTTTAAAATATAACTTTGGGGCAGGAATTGTCTAGCTTGTATTTGAATCCCCTACCTCAGTGCATGGCACAAGGCAAGTACTGAATAGGTGTTCTATCTATATATTTATCTGTCTAACTGTATGTCTATCTACCTGTCTATATGCCTACCTATCTGTCAATCCATCCACGCATCCATCTATCTGTCTGTCTGTCCATCTGTCTATCTGTCTGTTTATCTGTCTTTCTCTATCTAACAAATTGCTATATTTCCCTTCAGTAGAATATAAGCCATTTAAGAGCAGAAACTGTTTATTTGATATATATATTGCATATGTATATGTGTATGTACTATATGTGTATATATATACTGCATATATGTGTATGTATTATATGTATATTATATATATATGTTTGTATGTATATGTGTATGTCTATCTGCTTATCTGCTTGCCTACCTGTATATCCACGCATCTATACACCTATCTATCAAAAATCATTATATTTCCCTTCAGTAAAATACAAGTTACTCAGAAGCAAAAACTTTATTTGCTTTACATATATATATATATATATATATATATATATATATATATATATATATATATCTATATATCTATATTTATCTATCTATCATCTATATCTGTATCAATTGATCGATCGATCGATAGATAGATAGATAATTGGGTATATATTTAGGGTCACACAGCCAAGAAGTGATCTCAAATTTGAATAAGCTCTTCCTGACTTCAGGCTGAGCATTTTATCCACTGTGCCATTCTATATAATGGCAGAATCCAGATCCTCTTAACTCCAAACCTAGCCCCCTTTGTACCATAATACTATGTCTTCCTATTGTCACAGGGCTATTTCAAAAGCTGCCAGCCAATTGTCTGCCCCTTAAAGATTCAGAGAAATGCCTTGGTCTTGGAAAGATAGAGTGCCATAGTTAGTGTCACCAAGGCAGGATATAGCCAAGACAAGGCTCCTGCAAAGATCTTGCTGACTGACTCTGCCAGCTAGCTCTCTCTATTCACTACTTTATGTTTAAAAAGAGTTAAAAAGTCATGTTTAAAAAGAGATAAACTACAGATAAAACGAGCCTTTCCATGCACACAACAGGATAGAAAAACAGGAGTATACCTGAAAGCAACACTCAGTATTATACACAACTCACTTTTCTTTATATTATCAATTTAATACAAAACTCTCAAAACTGCTTGGCTTGTCTGTGATTTTTTGTAGCCTTCCTTCAGTTTCCTCCTTTGCAGTTTAAAAGAAGCTTTGATGACTATTCTTTATTTCTTTTCTTTTTATTTTTTGGCAACTCTATCCCTAGTTCCCTTTGCCCTTCCTCCTACCTACCTTCACTGAATTAAAAAAGAAAGACAGAAAAGAAAGCCTGAAATGAACATACATAGTTGAGTGAAAGAAATCTCTCCATTGCTCCTCTCCAAAAATCTCCAGCTCATCCTGCATGTTGAGTCCATCAGTGGGCAGTCTGTTATGTCAGGCTAATTCTAACCTAGTACTTGGTAGATTATTTAATAAATGCTTATCACTTAAATGAAGGAAAGTAAGGAAACCCAGAATCCAGAATAAAATTTAGAGCTAGAAGTGACTCTAGAGATAATCCATTCCAACCTTCTTGTTCAACAGAGGAGGAAAGTGAGATCCAAAGGTATCAAGCAATTTATCCAACATCACACAAGTAGAGGAGCAGAGCTGAGATCTGAACTAGGTCTTCTTCTCCAAGCTCAGTCCTTGATTCCAAGGAGCCCAGCCATCTCAGGGTTCTCTAAGGTCAAATTTCTAGGCTTTCCCTCACGTTGAGCTGGTGAAGGCATTAATTCTCTTGACTCATCCAGCTACAGTTTCCTTCTTTGTGCTGCTATCACTGCTATCACATTCAGAGACTTGGATTTTGTTCATCCATGAAAAAGACACCCTCTGTTCCAAATGGAACCCCAGCCAAGGAGAGATCTGACAGGAGTCACATGTTGGGGCAGGGAAGCATCAAGACAAGGAGCCATCTGAAATCTTCTTCCAGCCCAGTGTGCTCAGAGTGGGTTATTCTAAGGTACATTGAACCGAGACCAGGACTTCAGCAGAATCCCCAGGGAGGAAGTAGCACCTCATTTATCAAGCAGTGCTCTTTGTCCTAGCTGAAGGCATCTAAGGTTCCAGAGGATGATGGTGACCAGCTAGTGACCAATACCTGGTGAGGTTGCTATACCTGCTAGAGGAAAATCAGTGACAATGTGCTTTAAAAGCCATATACAGAAGGCACTTCTGAGGCTGAGACCCTGCTTGCCAAATTGAAACACGTAGACTTAGAAGGCATCTTCCTTTGCAGATGATTCTTTTATTGGCCCTCATGATTAAAATTCCATGACCTTTTTCCTGAATGTCCCCTTTTCTACACTTAAATGGTGACCATCATCATTCACCCTCTTCCTCTCTCACTTCAAACCTAGACTACTGAGATAGCTTTCTTACTGATTTCACTTCCTCTATTTGCTCCCCTTTCCAATCAGCCTTCCACCAAACTGCCTAATAAACATTTCTAAAACAGAGACCTGAATTTGTTACTCCCCTGCTCAGATATCTTTACTAGCTCCCCATTGCCTCACAAACTCCTTGGCCTGGCATTTAAAGATCTTTCTAATCTAGCTCCAAATTGCCTTTGTAAACTTATTTCATGGTACTCTTTTCTCAGTTCTGTGCTTCAGCCAAACTGACCTGCAGGCTATTACTTGAACTCAACATGCTACCCATCTCCTGCCAAATTGGCACAAACTGTTCCCGTGCCTGAAATGCCCTCATTTCTCACCTGCACTGTTAAAATCCTTCCTTCAGGGGCCAGATTGGGAGGTATTGCCTACATGAAGCCTTTCCTGGCACCCCTAGTTCTTAGAATTCTCTCCTCCAATTATGATTTATTTGTGTCCAAACCTCTCCTTCTTATCAGAAAAGAAAATGAACCTCTTGAAAGTAGGGACTGTTTCCTCTCCCCAATGTCTATCACAATCCCAGAACACATTAAATAATTAACAGATACTTATTAAATTGGGTAAAACACAGCTATTCTTTCTTTCCAGGTTTTCTGAAGGGTTGCAAAAATACTTGGGAACCTCAGGACCATTTAGACACATCCCATTTCAAGACATTGATTTTTTCCCCCAGCTGTCGCTTTGATGACTCAAAGTAAACTTTGAGCCATCACTCCTCCCGACACCTAAAAATGACATTCAGCCTGACAGGAAGCTGGGGTGGATACTTCATGCAGCCCTGTCAGCAGACACAGCCAAGCAGCTGTCACTAGCACAAACTCTGTTCAAAACCCAGAAATTTCTCCCAGCTGCCATAGGCTGAGCCATTCGAGATGTGAAAAATACTTGCCTTTATTAATAGGAGTCATAACAAGGGAACCTAGAAAAGGTGTGCATGTGGTGGGAGAGGATAGTAGGTAGAAGGAAAGAGGAAAAGGGGGAAGAGGAATAAAATAAGATGAGAAAGGAAGGAAGGAAGGAAGGAAGGAAGGAAGGAAGGAAGGAAGGAAGGAAGAAAAGAAGTCTCAAACACTTGTTTTTCTTTGTTTCTTTTTTTTTTCTTGTTGTTCTTTGCTCTCCCTGGAAGGAGTTCATTTGTGATAGGCTCAGCTCTAGATATATCTCTTAACTACTGCCTCACCTGCGTCTCAGTCTCTCTTTTTGTCTCTCTTCTGGACACTTTCATGTTCCATACTGGATTCCCTTATTTGGCCTAGCTGAATCACTTATATCTCTTTGCCGGTTATATCAGAGGCAAAAAAAAATCAGTTTCATACATCCAAATGATAAAACTCTGACCCTTTTCTCTGACCAGTCTTCAATGCCTGTGCTACTGTGGGCATGCTGGGATCGTGGCTATATCTTGGTTGGGGGAGAAGGATGTCAGAGAAGGCTTCATATACAAAGTGGCTTTTGAGCTTAGTGTTGAAAGAAACCAGGTCTTCTGAAAGATGGAGATGAGATAGGTCTGCATCTCAAGTAAGAGAGTCAGCCAATGTCCCATAGCAAACACTTGCTGAATGAACTGGTTTGATTGATCATAACAATCTGCCTTTTTTCCTTCCTAAAAACCATTGTTATCCAAAGTCTGGCAACTGCCCTGGTTATATCTTTCTCTTGCCCTTCTGTTCATGCTTCTAGCCCTGGACATTTTATTTGAAAGTTAGGATCTTCCTACGTGGCTAATAAAAATCTGCTTTTCACTCTTCCAACCTGGATGGCGCATTTTTGAGATATTTTTTAGGTCCCCAAATGGTCAGAACAGGATGGCTCATGGTTCATATTCATCAGAAATGTCTTTTTCTGAGGCAGAAGAGAAGATTTTCTGTTGAAACATTTCTAACTTAATGTCATGGCTGTAATGAATGACAAGAGCTAATGCCTGGAGTTCCTCTCTGATTCCCTGGAGTCACAAGGAAGGGGATGAGTAGGAGATAACAGAAAGTCATATAATGAACTTGTCACTTACACCTAACCAATACTAGTGATAAAGTTGAGGCAGGAGGTGGCTTTTTCCATCCTGGTACAAGGAAGATGAAATGAAAGCTCTAGTTTGATGGGTAAGTAGGAGTCTGAATTAGATACTTGAGCTTTTTTTTTTAAACCAGAAGACAATAAAAGCAATGTCTGAGAGTGACAAGATGATGTGACTGATGCTGCCAGGGGCTATGAGGGAAGAGATCATTAAAATAAAGTGAGCCCACATGACACAGCAGAAAAGATTCTGAAAGTCCCAGAATCCAATGAGAGCTTCTGGATTGATATATCACTCTATGGAAGGTAAGACTAGGAAATGGTCTGTGGGAGCTCAGGGAAAAGAGAATAGAAGCTTAATCAACCTGGTCTAGTTAAAAAAATGTTAGATTTCAAATCAAAGAATGTTGTTTCAGATCTGTATCTGATGTTATGTAAGGTATAAAACCTCTCAGTTTCATTATCTGTAAAATAAGGAGGTTGGACTTCTTTTCTCATGACACTTTTTTTTCTGAGAAATTTTTATATAATCCCCAATATGTAGGTTTATAAAATAGCTATATTTTATTTGTATCTATAGCTTTCTCTATGTATAAAATATTTATTGATAATAAATAAAAATTTCATGACCTCCACTTTCAATTACATGATCCCTTATGGCAGGGGTGGGGAACATCTGGCCCGTGGGCCATGTAAGCCTGAAAAATAATTTCCAAAGCAATCACAGGTGATGATGCACTGCAAACTAGGTACATCTTCCCATTGCTTGAGTTCTATAAGTTGATAATTTTGAATGGCTCATGAATGATGTTATAAATATCCAAATGACCCTTGACCAAAAAATGGTTCCCCGCCCCTGCCATATGGAGTTATGATCCACAGTTTAAAAAACTTTGGACTAGATGATGTCCTAAGACATTTAGAAGATGTCTCCTAAATCTAATATCCCTGTATCCCTGAAGCCATGGATTAATGGAAATTGAAGATGGAATGGGAAAGGGAAGTTTTATATTTATCTTGCTGAGGGCCTGGTTCCCCAGTGTAAAATATAAGCTTCTTGAGAGCAGGAATTCTGTCACATTTTCCCCAACTTTGTATGCCCAGCATTAAACAGAATCTTAAAACTAGCTGTATGTCCACTTCAACATGTAAAGTTGGGCTTATGCTCATGAAACAAGCCTCCTCTTCATCTTCCTACTTCATTCTTTCCAAAAAAAAAAAATCTGTTTTGTTTTTAAACAGTTTTATTGATGTGAACTAGAGAGGGCAGTAAATAGAACACTGCAATTAGAATCAGGAAGATCCGAGATCAAATGCAGCTGCAAACACTTATTAGTCATGTGTCCCTGGTCAAGTCTTTTGACCTGTGTTTGCTTCAGTTCCATTGTCTGTATAATGGAGATAATAGCTATCCCCTCCACATTGTGGGAGTCAGGAATGAGATACTTCTGTAATTTAGAAAAATTATGTGAAATATTTTGGGTATCTCTGTAACAAAGAAGTCTGATTATTTTATTTTTCTTTTATGGGTTGTTTATGACCATAAATTGTAAAGTTATTACTTTACAATGATCTTATTGTAAAGTTTGGATTAAGTATTTGGTCAAAGGTTCTGTGTCACCTGCCGATCTCCACGTGTCACCTGTGGCTTCTGCAAAACTCCTCCAAAATTCCCATTTAATTTCTTATGCTGATATGTGATATATCAAAAGCATGATGGAAAACATTGTAAGGTGAAAAGGATAACTTTAATTATACCTACCTCCCAGGGTTGTTGTGAAAATTAAATGAGAGAATAATTGTACACCACTTTGCAAACTTTAAAGCACTATATAAATTCTTGTTGTAGTAATCAATGTTTATTATTAATATATTATATTAATTTATAGCTATGCCATTCCCACCCTAATTCCTACTAACTTAGTCTTTTCTCATAAAGAAGACAATCAGCTAAGTAAAATTAACAGACAGAATAACCATGTCTGGTAGTATATGCAAAATTTATTCCCTCACCTCTCTAAGGAAAGGAGAGTGTCCGAAGTCCATTTTTGATACCTATATTCCCTTTTGAAGTGAAAGGAAATGGACCAGAAAGATGAATTTCCTGCCTTCTGTTCAAAGATCTGCTCTTTTAGTGGATCTTACAGAGTTCAAATTCTTTTTCATCCACAGACCATTTTAAAAACTGAGTTTCAGAGACTTCAGGGGCTTTTAAGCTTAAAGTTTCTAACCAAAGAGTGCTGGGATACTCAGAGAACAGGCCAAGATATCTGTAATGGGCTGAATGCCTGGAGATCGCAATGATGTTTCCTATAAGTATCTGGTCTCTAGGAAGCTTTGCTGAAGTCATAATCTCTAGCTCCTCTCCCTCTCCTATCTCACCAAGCTGATCTTCCAGAGGGGCAGGTCAGAGATTTCCCTAAAAGAATATCTATTCATTATAATCGATCTCAAAAGGTCTGGCTCAGGTCCAAAGACCAATGGCTTCCATCACTATTTCAGGGGCAAAGTCTGTTTTTTTGGAATCATTTTTTGAGTGATATTGTTATGCCATATTCATATACATAATATGGTTTGTTTTTCCTTGACTATTCATTCTGGTACAGCTGGCTTCTTATTGACTACCGATTTTCATTATTAAGCTGCCCAAGGTTAAAGTTGATGGATCCCTGGGCTTTGGGGCCCTGATGCAATTCACTAGAATATTCTTTTAACGCACTCTTGAAAAACTTATATTGTATAATCCAAAGCATGTAATTTTTGATATTGAGAGTTGGAGCATCCAAGTTTGAAAAGTTATCTTTTTTAGAAACAAATATGGCAGTATCCCCCTCATTCTCTTGCCTTTTGGCTTCTACACCCAAAGATTTCTCAGGTTTTTTCCAAGTGGATTTTCTCATAAAGTTAAAAGCAGCATTAAAATCTGACCAGGCATAGATAAAAATCCAGAACTTGAAAGCTTAAAGGGACTTCAGTGGCTTTCTAGTCTCACCTAATGTTGGAATCCTTATGAAGTGTTAAGTCATTAGAGTTGATAGAGACAATAATTATCTAATTTAGCATGGTTCAGTGTGATTGATCTGATCTTACAAGGAGGTGTTATGGGCCAGAAGAAACAAGGTACTAAGTAGAACTGATAGACAATAATGCTTGTGTTCACACCTTTAGAGAGCTCATATAAGCAAAAAGGTCTTGGAGCCAGAGAACACTCTGGGAGGAAACTCATAATCCTACTCTCAGATCCCATAATCCCACTCTTAGAGGTGGAGTCAACCTTTGGGAGATCACATATACGGAAGCTCTTAGAGCTTCAAGTCAGTTACTTCAGACATTGCCAAGAGTTGGAGAGGAGCACTGGGAGATTGAGAGCCAGGAGCATTCTGGAAGGAAGCCCACAAGCCTACTCTTGAAGTGCTCCTCTCTGACCCCTGGCGATATTCTGAAGTAACTAACTTGACTGGCTCCCTGAAGCTCTATTTATGCTCCTTCTCTGAGAGTGGGATTATGGGATATGAGAGTGGGATTATGGGTTTCTTCCCAGAGTGCTCTCTGGCCCTAAGAGATTCAAGGGAGGTGTGAATTCACAAAGTTACAAAGTTAACTTTGTGAATCTCTCATACTTGTGAACTCCAATGAGTTCACAAGTACTCCAATGAGTACTTAAATACTTCTTGCTTATATGAGCTCTCTAAAGGTGTGAACACAAGCATTGTTTCTATCAGTTCTACTTAGTACCTTGTTTCTTCTGGCCTATAACATCTCCCTCTAAGACCAAATCAATCATACTGAACCATACTAAATTAGATAATTATTGTCTCTATCAACTCTTCACTGTTGGATTATTCTCTCTTTTATGACTTCTCCATTTTATATGGAGTCTAAATGTGCCTTTCTAGAACTTTCACTCATAACTCCCAGACCTTCCCATTTGGGCTAAGTGGAATACAACTGATTCTTTTTTTCCATAAAGAAATGAAGATTCTTGTCATCTTTTTTCAGTATTATCTTCTCTAGGTTAAACATCCTTGATTCCTTTGACTAGTCCTCATATGGCATGACTAATTGCTCTTTCTACTCCAAAGTCTTTCTACCTTATCAATGTTCTTATTAGATTATAGTGACTAAAACTCAGAACAATTCTCTGGATGTGGTCTCTCATAGTCTTATGGGAGAGTGAGGAATCACTTTGAAAGGGACCAATGAAGAAACTCTCACACAAGTAGAAGGTCTCAGTAAATCACATGGAAAGGGTAGATATTTCCTTTGTTGATGGGAGAAAAAAACAAAACAACAAGTGGGCCCAGTCACAGTAGAGGGTTCTAGTCAGTACAATTAGATAAATACCTACATATTGATCATTTATTTAGAGAGGCTACTCTGGCGTAGAGAATTGACCTTGAGTCAGGGAGATCTGGACTCAAGACCAGTCTTTGATGCTAATGGTACAATCCTAAACAAATTGTTTATTCTCTCTGAGACTCAGTTCCTAATCTGTAAAATGAGGGCTTTGGAGATAGTATGACACATTGGAAAGTCAACTAGCTCTGAAGTCTGAGAACATGGATTCAAATTTCTCTTTTTACATTTCCCTTGTGGTAATCTTAGGCAAATTATTTAAATTATTTGGGCACCATTTTCCTTAACTGAAAAATGAGGGTGTTAGACTGAATGACTCAGGTCTTTTACAGCTCTAAATTTATGATTCCAGAGATAATAGAGAGCCATTGGAATTTATTAAGAATAGAGTTTAGATGGTTAGACCTGACTATTGGAAAATCAAGTAGAGAGTGGAAGGGAATGGAATGGAGGGACTTGTCAGAAAAGTCCCTCCTGATTAAAAGACTATTGCAGTAATTCACATGAGAGAGGTATAGTGATCCTGAACTAGAGAGGTTATTTTGTGAGTAGATGGCAAGCTCTATGAGGAATTTGGCAAAGGGAAAAATGACAAGATTTGGTGCTGTGGATTTGCTGTGTAGATTTTAAAAAAAACAGATTATGTTCAATTTCCTTTGATTTGAAATATTATTAAAAAGATTTGCAATGTCTTTGATCTCTTGTCACTCATATTCCCTTAATTTTAATATCTTATCTCTTGATTTTTCAGCTTGTGTTCTATGTTTTTAACTGAGATTTTATCCCTAAGATCATTGATAGTTTTAGTCTTTTTATCTTAACCCTAACGAAGTGACCCTGTTGCTCATTTCCTGACTTCTTCCCATTTTGAGTAATCCTCAGTGCTGTTGCAATATCCTTTGTGGGATTTTACTTTTCACAGTTCCCATTCTAAATATCTTTGGGGATGGAGATGAGAAAAGCTTCAGTCTGAGGTAGGTTTTAGTTCCTTTTTCTTTAGATCTATTCTAGCTTTAAATATTCTTCCTATGCTCTCAATTCTTTAGTTATCCACTGATAAAGGCTAAGCTTAAGTTACTATGTTCCACTTTTATTTTTAAAGGATGGAAAGAAAGGTAGCTAGGTATCTTTGTAGAACTTTTGTAGTTTGGAGATTCTATAACCCAGCATATGCTATAGACTAAAACAAAGTACTTTCCACTCCTATGCTTCCTCCTTCTCTACAAGTGAGTTGAGGTTTACTGATTTTTGCAACAAAATCCTAATGAAAAGACAAAGAGTGGGACCCACTAGCAAAAAATGCAGCAAGATGGTAATCCCTTAATGAGACCCAAAATATAAGTGTAGGAATTGATTTATGATCCCTGTCCTAGTGTGGAAGCTGATAGGATAGGAGTTCTGAGTAACTCACTAAGGAGTAGCATTTTCCACCATTAATTCTTAAATTTATCATATGCTCTGGAAATAGTTGGATTTAAAATAGTCGCTGGTGATAATTTTTCTTCCTCTCTGGATTTGTATTTTTTGGAGAATCAATGGGACCTAGAAAAAATGTATAGTCTTCTATTTTATTGGCTATTTGAGATTTCAGGTATGTGGGGTAAGAATGAGAATTTGAAGATGACACTGAAACTGGGAGCCTGGGTGACTGAGAGATGCCTTCAATAGTAATTAATAGGCAAGTTAAGAAAAGGGGAAAGATTTGGAAGAAAAATGGTGAATTGTTATGGACACATTTGAGCTATCTACAGGACATCCAGTTGGAGATGTTCAAACAGTATTTGTTGAGCTGTGACTATAGCTCAGGAAAGAAAATCAAGACTAGATAAAGATCTAGAGAATAAAAGATAATCATTAAATCTATTGAATTGGGATCTACTGAGATCACAAAGCATGATAATATAAAGGAAGAGAAGAAGATCCCCAAGACTAGTGGGATACTCAGAGTGGTATCATAACTGGAAGAAGATCCAGCAAGAAAGATTGAGAAGAGTTCATAGAACTGAGAGGAGAACCAATATCTAAGAATAGTATCTAGATCACTAGGAACAGTGATTGGCAATGATAAAGAGATCAAGAAGGATGAGAAATGCAAATGGCCATCAGCTTTGGCAATTAAGAGATCACTGGTAACTTTGAGCACTAGCAATGGGAGTGAGGAGATAAGGACAGGCTTCATGTAGGAGATAGCACTTAATTTGAACCTTGAAGGGACATAGACATATCAAAGGTTGTGTACAGGAGGCAGAACACTCCAGGGATAAGAGAGAGCCCATGTAAAGTCAAGGAGATAAATGAGGATGATGCTGAAGAAAAGCAGAAACAAGAGGCATATAGCCTATTTTCTACAGCCAGGAAGACTTTCTTCTTGCCTCTAAAATGATAGCCAGCCTACTCCCACCTTCCTCTGGGTCACTTTAAATGAGAAACTAAAACTCTAACATTTCAGCTTTTCTGTAGGGAATAGAAGAATTCTGATGTTAATGGGCTGATAAAAAGGAAGGCCTTGAAGCTTGTAGAAACCCTGCAAGCATCCAGAAAATTTTTTGACTTCCCCACCCCTGCAAATCATGTCTGGCCCAGCTGACTCTGACTTTCATCTGCCTGTTTGTGGAGCCTTTTCCCCAACAGGGGAGGAACATAACAATTTCTGTTTCTAGACAGTAAATTGCTTGGCCCACTGTTGAGGCCCTGGGTGGGAAGAACATAGAAATCATTAATGGGAATGTGTTGCTGAAAATTTTTTCTTTTGATTGTTTTTTTAAAAAAGTATTTAACTGGAGAATATTTGCACAGCTTGGGCAGAAGTGCTTTTCCATCTCTAACTGCTCCCAAGTGCAAATTTTAACAGGGAGAATGGAGAAGGTATAGCCAGAAACCAAGAATGTTGGCTCATTCTGGACCAGAGGACCTGGGTTCCAATTCTGCTGATGGATACTCCTTCTGGGACCTCAGACAAGACACTTAACATCCCCAAACCCCAATTTCCTCATGGGTGAATAAAAAGTAAATCAAATATGCTGAGCGAAATGAGCAGAACCAGGAAATCATTATATACCTCAACAACGATACTGTATGAGGATGTATTCTGAAGGAAGTGGATTTCTTCAACAAAGGCAAGATCTAACTTAGTTTCAATTGATCAAGGATGGACAGAAGCAGATACACCCAAAGAAAGAACACTAGAAAATGAATGTAAACTGCTTGCATTTTTGTTCTTCTTCCCAGGTTATGTATACCTTCTAAATCCAATTCTCCCTGAGCAACAAGAAAACTGTTCGGTTCTGCACACATATATTGTATCCAAGATCTATTGTAATCTATTTAACATGTATAGGACTGCTTAACATCTTGGGGAGAGGGTGGAGGGAGGGAGGGGAAAAATCGGAACAGAAGTGAGTGCAAGGGATAATGTTGTAAAAAATTACCCTGGCATGGGTTCTGTCAATAAAAAGTTATATAATAAAAAAAAGTAAATCAAATAAATACGTGTGTGTGTGTGTGTGTGTGTGTGTGTGTGTGTGTGTGTGAATCAGATGATCTTTGTGGGTCTTTCCAAATAAAAGATCTTTGTTTCTATCAATGGAGTCTGAACTCAGGAATCATTAGCAGCATGTTCCAGGATGTCCCACACCACTCTAGAGCCTTGGCAATATCAGTCAATACACATTTATTAAGTTCCAACTATGTGTCAAGCACTGTAAACCCTGAGAATACAAATATAAGCAGAAAATTGTCCCTGCTCTCAAGGAGCTTACATTCTAATTGTAGAAGAAAATGCACAAAAGGAAGTTAGAGAGGGGGTAGGTGAGTAGGGGAATGGGGGGGGTAAAAAATCTCAGGACAGGGGCATTTTAAAGAAAGTCTGGGAAGGGGAATTAGGAGTACAGCCTGGAGAATGAATATATAAGTGGAATCAACATCATTCTCAAAATCGAAGTTCTGAGAATAACTCGTGAGTCAGAGGGAGAATAGGGGTATAGAGGTGGAAGTTATTTCCATGTGAAGTCCAGAACTGAAGGAAACATAGGGTGAAGAGGTTTCTGAGACCCTATAGTGCATATCGAGGAGGAGGGTCAAGATTATATCTTGGACTGAAGTGTTTGAATTCAAAGAAATTCCATTCTGCAGCTACTGGGGAAAGCACTGTAGACTAGGGAAGAGAGAATTTAATGCGAGTTGGGAGACCTGGGTTCAAACCCTAAATCTGGAATATATCAAACATTTAAACAAGACACATTTATCAGATCCCCACTGTGTGTCAGGTGCTATCCAAGGTGCTGAGAATAGAAAGTCCCTACCCTTAAGGAGTTTGCAATCCAGATAACTGTAATTTGCAGTAAATAAATTAGTTTCTCTAAGCTCCAGAGAGTTCATCTGTAAAATAGCTCTAGGAGCATCCTCCATCATGGGGGATCTTGATTGGAAAGTACTTTGAAACTTAAAATTTCTCCAGATAGATGGATCCTTGATCTGCCTGCTTGGGTACTCTACAGCCTAGTCAAGTCAGCCTGCTTACTCCTCCCTATATAAGGCAATCCCAGGGATTCTGAATCCCCTACCACCAATTTATAAAGCCCTTCCTCCATGCTCAACTGCCCTTTGCCTTCCTCTCATCCCTCTCAATCTTACTCAATCAATGTCTCATTCTAGATCTGCACCTCCCCATCACCCTGCTCTTTAGAATGCCTGCTCTATCATAAACAAATATTCTTTCATCTTGAACCTCTTCATTTCTCACTCTTTCCATCTTTTGGTACTCATTGAGACCTGGCTTCTTTCTAATGACACAGTATTTCCCTGGTTATCATTTTCATCATTGATTTCACTTTTCATTCTGAATCACTGATTGTAATGAGGGAGTCAGAATATTGCTTGTTCCTTATTCCCATTTCCAGACCCTCCCTGCACTATCATTGCTTAGCAATTTCTCTTCCTTTGAAGTTCTTGTTATCTAAATTTATCACCCCATCCATATTCTGATATCAATTATTTATTGACAGCCCCCCAGGCTTTCTCCTCTCTTCCTCAATGAGTTCCATATCTGGTTCAGTCTTTTCACTCCTACTCTACCCTCACAATAGGGGCCTTCAACATACATATTGATGCTCTCTCAACTACCCTAACTCCTCAATTTCTGAACATAATGATTTTCCATGACCTATTCCTTCATCCCACCTCAGCTATTCATAGATATGGTCCTACCTTTCTTGTCTTCACCCATAATTATTCCAACTCACTGCTTCAGTACATAATTCCTGACAGCTTCAAGACTCACTTGTCTATCCAGCTTGTTCTCACCCATAATTATTCCACTTCTATGATAATAAACTCTGAAATTCCTTTACCCAATCATAATCATTTATCATTCTGTTTTTCTCTGAACTTTAGAACCTCTAACCCTATTGTTTCTTCTCACCATTCCCTCTACCCCTCATTTCTTTTCCAGGTTATCATGACTGAACTAGCTATCATCTCTTCCCTACCTCAACCTCTTTCCTGAACTAACTGATCTCTTCTCTCTTCTCTATCTCAACCCCTTCCTGATCTAGCTCATCTCTTCACTACCCCCTATTTCTGTCTTGCTTCTGATCTTATTCTCTTGCCAATCACATTTTCCTAAATACTAATCCTAGGTTACTTCTACCAAATGCCTCCTTTGCTCCTGAATAGCTAATACATGCTACTGAATAGAGCTAGAGAAAATCATAAAATTGTCTTGAGTGAGTCCACTCCAAATTTACATCTTATCATTTCAATGGGGCCTTCACTGCATCAAAACAATCATGCTATTCCTCCTAATTGATTCTCAATCACATTCTGAACAGAGTAACTTCTCACATTCTTTCAAGCTTCCGCCTCTACTTACTGTGTCTGCTGAGGACCTCTTCTCATATCTCAGGATCTTCTCCAAGAGTTCCTGCTCTCCTTCTCCTAAACTCACAGCCACTTAATCATCTTCACTCCCTACTGTCTTTTTCCCTAGACAAATACAGCCTCCCTAGTCTAATCCCCTCCTATCTTTTTCAGATTGTCCTTACTATCAATCCCATTCTCTCTTTTATCTTCAATCTCTGTGGGGATTAAAATTATCGAGTCTACCATAAAAGAGACTGGGGCAGAGCTCAGAACCAGGGGCACTTTATCAAAGTATCCATGGTCCCCTCTAATGAAGTGATCTTCCTCACAATCTGAGCTGCCTCCTTCCCAGGTTCTGTTTTTATAGGGCTGTATTTCCAGTCATTCCAGAACAGTTTTGTCAAATACAGAATAATTCCATTAATTGACATATGATGCATAAGTTCAAATAAGCAAAATAATTTATCAATAGAGTCACAAGTTGAGTGAAGCAAGGAATATCTCTATACAAAATGGTCAGACTTCTTGGTTTGGGCGGGAGGAAATGGTACAAGCTATCACAATCAGTGGCCTAAATGGTCATAAAATGCTCATCTGCTCCTGTTGGACAAGTGATTGGTCTGGAGGTACAGAAATATTTTGGATGACTTTTCATGTAGTTGTCATCTCTGCCATACTGGGCTTGGTCATCATGACAAGGGTGGAGGGTCTTTATTTAACTTCCTATAATTAAGCAAGTGAACTTAGAATCTACATCTCTTAGCTCTGGGGCCTTTGATATGATCTATCAAATTGATTAATACTGATCAGAATAGAGTAGGGGTCCAAATGAATTACTTCTCACATCTCCTTATTTAATGTCTTCCATATTTTCTACAAACACACCTATTCTCCTCCATTTTTAATCTTTAAAACAATGACAAAACCATAGAGTCTATTATTTCTGCTGTTTGTTAGCTACCATTTTACATCATTTTTTGAGAGATACTTGAAGAATTATACTATTACTCTACTTCTCCTCTAACCCTCTTCTTAATTTTCTACAGTTGAGTTCTTTGATCTCTGACTTCTGACTTTTTCACTCACTTGAAACTTCTCCTCCAAAGTTACCAATGATTTATATTTGCCAGATCCAATGGTGTTCTTAACCCTTGTAGCATGGGATACCATGAGTCATCGTTATCTCTTGGATACTTTCTCCTCTCTACAATTTTTATAATTTTCACTTCCTGGATCTTTTTTAATCTATCTGATGGTGTTTTCTTGGTCTTCTTTGAAGGTTAGCTATCTATACTATGTATGATAAGCATGGATTTTCACTAAGGTTTTGTCCTGGATTCTTGTCTCTATCCATATTATTTGGTGATTTCATCAGTTTTCATGTATCCACTTATCATCTTTCCGAAAATTATTACCATATATATACACATCTGTGTGTACACATATAAACAAATATATTTTCACATGTATGTTTATATTGTAATACAACACCACCAAAATAAATGCTCCTATTATCCTCATTTTACAGATAAGGAAGACTGAGAGACATTGGGTGATTTGCCCATGATCATATAGCTAATCTGATCTTATATTTCCCACCCCCTCCTCCTACAATTCTTCATGACTTGTTTTCTTCTCACCTTGATATTCTTCTTGACCTTTAACTCTCCTCCAGGCCCTCTATGATTTAGTGACATTGGTCTACTAGGTCTCCTAATGTACTATCCTACATCAATCTCTGAGCCTTCCATTAGCTGTCTACAATGCTTGGAAGGTCCTTCCTCCTTTTCTCCAGGCATCCTCATATACTGCCTTCGGTCTCAAGTCTTTCCCCACTTTAGGCCATGTTCTACTCAACTGTCAAACTGATTTTCCCAAAGCTCACTTTGTTATATTGTTTTTCCTTCCCTTCCTTTTCCTTCCCTTCCCTTTCCTTCTCCTTTCCCTTTCCTTCTCTTCCCTTATTCTTTCCCTTTCCTTTCTTTTCATTTCCTTTCCCTTCTCTTCCCTTTTCTATCTTTCCCCTTCCTTCCCTTCCCTTTTCTATCCTTCCTTTCTCTCTCTCTCTCTCTCTCTCTCTCTCTCTCTCTCTCTCTCTCTCTTTCTCTCTTTCTCTCTCTCTCTCTCTCACACACACCATTTAATCAATTCTAGTATCTCCTTCTTAATTCTAGAATTAAACATAAAGTCCTCTACAAGTTTTGAAAACTTTTTATAACCTGATTCCTTCTTGTTTTGCCTTTCTTCTTATACCTTCCTCACACCTCCCTACTACTCCTGATCCCCATTTACTCATTCTCTTTACTGTCCCTCACAGAAAATGCTCCCTCTCCCAACTCCAGGCATTTTCACTGGCTGTTCCCATACATGGATTTCTCTTCTTCTTCATCTCTTCCTCTCAGACAGCATGGATTCCTTCTAGTCTCAGCTCAAATCCCATCTTCTGCAAGAAGTCTTTCCTCCTTAACCTTAGTGCCTTTTCTCTGTTGATTATGTCTAATTTATACTTTATATTATTTTATTGATATATAATTATTTGCATGTTGTCTTCCCATTAGATGGAGAGCTCCTCAAGGATATGTGTTTTCAGCCTTTCTTTATAGCTTCAGTGCTTAGCCCAGTGCCTTGTATATTGTAGGAGCTTACTAGATACTTGTTGACTTCTGCCTTTATCAGTTCCTCAAGTGTTTGGTATTATACCTCTAAGAGATTTCCCATCTATTCTGTGTATGGCCTGTATGAAGCCTGCTAGAATTGAAGTTTCTTTTAGTGCAGAGTCTATTTTTACCTTTTTCAAAGAAATATCCCCAGTGTTTAACACAATACCCAACACTTAGCAAAATCTTGAAAATAAACATTTTTGACTGATTGAATGACTGATTAGTCATTTTAAAATCCTGTCAAAAAAGATGAAGTTAGTCTGGCCTGACCTGTTTTTGATAAAGCCATACTGGCTGGCTTTTTGTAATCACCATTTCCCTCTCAAGGTATTTGCTATCCATCTCTTTAATGGTCCTTTCTAGAATTTTCCCAGAAATCAAAGTCAAGTTTTCTGGCTTATTGTTTATAGATTCTGTTTTCTCCCATTTTGGAAAATTGAGGTGATGTTTGTCGTTCTTCAGGTTTGTGATCCTCTCTCTTTTTCCATGATCTTTCATATACTTCTGACAATGGCTCAGCAATTATACCCGCCAACTCTTTCAAGATCACAAATAGCACAATATTAGTTCAATGGGATAAATAACACCAGAAGGTATAAAACTGTATCCAAATCTAGAAGAGAAAACACTTCAAACTGAGCAGGATTGGGGAGTACATGCAGGAGGAGGTAAAATTTGGAGCTCTGAAGCACAGGAAGGATTTTCCAAAATGATTTTACAGGTTTTCCCATCAGCAACCCTTAGAACTTTAGTTCAATTTAAAATAAATTAATTCAATTCAACTCATTAGCCATGTATTAAGTTCCTAATTATATGTAAAAACATGGAAATAGGTTGTGGAAATAAAAGAAAAAAAATAAATCTGACCTCAAGGAGCTTACATTCTATGAAGGATATTACTTTTAAAAAATAAATACAATAGAATTTGGGGGTGAAAGTGATGTCTTGGGTTCATCTGGAAAGATTTTCCATAGAAGAAAGCTTGAGATTTAAGATTTAAAAGAAAATAAGAATTCTAAGAGATTCAGAATGTTAAAGAGTCATTCTGTGATACTCTAAAGTGAGTTTCTATTTCAGGGGGAATGAAGAGGAAAGAGAACAAATATTTATTAAGTATCTACTATGTACCAGGCACTCTTCTCAATACTGTACAAATATGACATCATTTTGTCTCCACAATAACCCTTGGAAATGGGTGCTACTATTACTTTCATTTTATAATTAAGGAAATTGAGACAAACAGAAGTGTCTGAGGCTGAATTTGAACTTGGATCTTCTACCTCTGAACTGTCATTGTAATCCTAAACAGGTCATTTAATCTTTCAGTGTTCTAGGAAGCTCTCCAAGATTAAAGATTGCAAAATAGATGCCCATATGTGGTGATAGAGTTTCCACACTGAGAATTGCCCCCATAGAATTGATATTTCAGCTATAAACCTCCTCTCTTCCTCTCCCCCTAAAAAGCTGAGGGAAGAAAAATCCCCTGTCCTATCTCAGATGTGATTTTCCCTGAGTCATGCAATTAGGAAGAAACTTGAATTCAACCTTCCATATTAAATACTCTTACCCCAAGGATTCTATCATCTTCCTAATAGTCCATTTCAATATTTAACAACCAGATTTAGAGAGGTTCTACAGGATCAGTGAGGAATCACAAATAGGCCGTGCTAGTACAGCACTAATAGCCACAGATTGATTTTTTAAAAATCATAAGGAAAAAGAAATAAAGCATGGCTACCAGCACATTAAACTGATCCTTTATAGATCACTTGAGGAAAGACACAAATAAGAATAATATGGAATGAGAAAGGAGAGAGGAGAGATTTCTATTTGAGATCATAAGATCAATGAGATCATGGCTCCATAGAGATAGATACAGGCCTTCATAGTCTAAACTCCTAATTTTACATTTGGAGAAATTGAGGCCTAGAAAAGTGAAGTGATTTACCCACATTCATTCAGGTAGAGGTACTAAGTAGCAAAATCATGATTTGAACCCGGATTTTCCCACTTTAAATCAAGTACTTTTAAGGTATTCTTTTTTGCTCCATATGAATTTCTCTACTGATTGTCTTGAAGCATGCACACACATATACACACACTATTGATTTTTTTTTTAATGCTACAATTCATTTTTAAGACTGCTGGTGGCCTCGTATATATTGAGTAGACCTTTTGTCGGTTTCATACTTTCCAATTACAGTCATCAACTTCAACGAATAAAAGATGCTTATGTTTCCCGATTGTAAAGTTTCCCAGTCATTTCTCTACCCAGGTCTCTGTCTGTGAATGTGTTCAGAAGTGTAGCAAACACATCTGCTTCCAGCTGAATTGGAAGACTCTAGAGGGAAAAAGCCTTTTGTGTTGTAAAAGTTCTTGCAATCATCACACTTTCAGAAGCATGCTAGAGAAATGTGGTTGTGGAAAATTAAATTGTGACAAAGGGGAAATCAGTGTGGCCACCATAGCTGACTTTTTGGAGAAGGGGGGGTGGTCTTAGTGGACTTTAAAAATCTAAATGAATTAATAGTGCCATATGATATCCTAACCATTGACTCTGGCAGGAGAGTGTACTGCAGGTGAGAATCCTACTATGCTCTACCCTGGTCAGATTATATCTGGAGAATCTTATTCATTCCAGGTTTTACATTTTAGGGAAATGGAGGCCTTCCATTAAAAATAAAGGTTAACTAAGAGAGTGAAAAGGCCTTTAGATAACGCCAAATGATTTTAATTGAAAAGAAATAAGGATGTTTAGTCTAGAAAAGAGTAAACCTAGGAGGAAGAGGCATGAGAGAGCTGCTTTTCAAGTACTGTCACATAGAAGAGAGATATTAGTCTTGTTCTGCCTTAGACCAGGAAGCACAACTAGGAGAAATAGAGGAAAGTTTTGCAGAAAAGGAGATTTAGGCTCAATTTAAGGGAAATTTTTTATTTATTTATTTTTAAATTGTTTCTTTTTTTTAATTAAAGCTTTTTATTTATAAAACATATCCATGGGTATTTTTTCTTATTTTTTCTTTTCCTTTTTTATTATAGCTTTTTATTTACAAGTTATATGCATGGGTAATTTTATAGCATTGACAATTGCCAAACCTTTTGTTCCAATTTTTCCTCTCCTTCCCCCCATCCCCTTCCTATGATGGCAGGTTGACTAATACATGTTAAGTATGTTAAAGTATAAATTAAATACAATATAAGCATACATGTCCTAACAATTATTTTGCTGTACAAAAAGAATCAGAGTTTGAAATAGTATACTATTAGCCTGTGAAGGAAATTAAAAATGCAGGTGGACAAAAATATAGGGATTGGGAATGCTATGTAATGTGCATAGTCATCTCCCAGAGTCTTTTGCTGGGTATAGCTAGTTCAATTCATTACTGCTCTATTGGAACTGCTTTGGTTCATCTCATTGTTGAATAGGGCCACATCCATCAGAATTTATCATCATATAGTATTGTTGTTGAAGTATATAATGATCTCTTGGTCCTGCCCATTTCGCTTAGCATCAGTTCATGTAAGTCTCTCCAGGTCTTTCTGAAATCCTCCTGCTGATCATTTCTTACCAAACAATAATATTCCATAATATTCATATACCACAGTTTATTCAGCCATTCTCCAATTGATGAGCATCCACTCAGTTTCCAGTTTCTGGCCACTACAAAGAGACCTGCCACAAACATTCGTGCACATACAGGTCCCTTTCGCATGGGTAATTTTTCAACATTAATCCTTTGAAAGCCTTCTGTTCAAATTATCCCCTCCTTCTCCCTACTCCCTCCCCTAGAAAGCGGGTAGTCTAATATATGTTAAAACATGTTAAAATATATGTTAAATCCAATATATGTATACATATTTATACAGTTATCTTGCTTCACAAGAAAAATCAGATCAAGAAGGGAAAAAAAAAACTGGGAAAGAAAACAAAATGCAGAAAACAACAACAGAGAGAGTGAACATGCTATGTTGTTATTCACACTCTTGTTCCCACGGTCCTCTCTTTGGGTATAGATGGCTCTTTTCATCACTGAACAATTGGAACTGGTTTGAATCATCTAATTGTTGAAGAGAGCCACGTCCATCAGAATTGGTCATTGTATAATATTGTTGTTGCCGTGTATAATGATCTCCTGGTTCTGCTCATTTCACTCAGCATCAGTTCATGAAAGTCTCTCCAGGCCGCTCTGAAATCATCTTGCTGATCATTTCTTACAGAAGAATAATATTCTATAACATTCATATACCACAACTTATTCAACAATTCTCCAACTGATGGGCATCCATTCAGTTTCCAGTTTCTTGCCACTACAAAAAGGGCTGCCACAAACATTTTTGCACATGTGGGTGCCTTTCCTTTCTTTAAGATCTCTTTGGGATATGGGCACAGTAGGAACACTGCTGGGTCAAAGGGTATGCAAGTTTGATAACTTTTTGAGCATAGTTTCAAATTGCTTTCTAGAATGGTTGGATCCGTTCACAGTTCCACCAACAATGTATCAGTGTCCCAGTTTTCCCACATCCCCTGCAACATTGGTCATTATCTTTTCCTGTCATGTTAGCCAATCTGAGAGGTGTGTAGTGGTTTCTCAGAGTTGTCTTAATTTGCATTTCTCTGATCAATAGTGATTTAGAGCACCTTTTCATATGACTTGAAAGGGTTTCAATTTCTTCATCTGAAAAGTGTCTGTTCATATCCTTTGACCATTTATCAACTGGAGAATGGCTTGAATGCTTATAAAATTGAGTCAATTCTCTATATATTTTAGAAATGAGGCCTTTATTAGAACCTTTGAATATAAAATGTTTTTTTCCAGTTTATTGCTTCCCTGCTAATCTTGTCTGCGTTAGTTTTGTTTGATAAAATCTTTTTAACTTAACAATCAAAATTATGTATTTTGTGATCTGTAATGATCTCTAGTTCTTTGGTCACAAATTCTTTCCTCCTCCACTGATCTGAGATATAAACTATATTATGTTCTTCTAATTTGTTCATAATATCATTCTTTATGTCTATATCATGAACCCATTTTGACCTTATCTTGGTATATGGTATTATGGTATTATGTGTGGATCAGTGCCTAGTTTCTGTCATCCTAGTTTCCAATTTTCCCAGAAGTTTTTGTCAAATAGTGAATTCTTATCCCAAAAGCTGGGGTCTTGGGATTTGTCAAACACCAGATTGCTATAGTCATTGACTATTTTGTTCTATGAATCTAACCTATTCAACTGATCAACTGCTCTATTTCTTAGGCAGTACCAAATGGTGTTGATGACAGCTGCTTTATAATATAGTTTTAGATCTGGTACAGCTAGGCCACCTTTATTTGCTTTTTTAAAAATCCCTTGAAATTTTTGACCTTTTGTTCTTCCAGATTAATTTTGTTGTTATTTTTTTCTAGGTCAGTAAAATAGTTTCTTGGGAGTCTGACTGGTATAGCACTAAATAAATAGATTATTTTAGGTAGTATTGTCTTTATTGTATTCTCTTGATCTATCCAAGAGCACTTGATATTTTTCCAATTCTTTAGATCTGACTATTTGTGTGGAAAGTGCTCTCTAGTTTTGCTCATATCATTCCTGGCTTTTCCTTGGCAGATAGATTCCCAAATATTTTATACTATTGGCAGTTATTTTAAATGGAATTTCTCTTTGTATCTCTTGCTATTGGATTTTATTAGTATAAAAATGCTGATCATTTATGTGGATTTATTTTGTATCCTGCAACTTTGGTAAAGTTGTGGATTATTTCCAATAGGATTTTAGTTGATTCTCTGGGGTTTTCTAAGTATACCATCATATCATCTGCAAAGAGTGATAATTTGGTTTCCTCATTACGTACTCTAATTCCTTTAATCTCCTTTTCTTCTCTTATTGCCAAAGCTAGCATTTCTAATACAATATTGAATAGAAATGGTGATGATGGGCAATCTTGTTTCACTCCTGATTTTATTGGGAATGATTCTAGTTTATCCCCATTTCATATGATACTTACTGATGGTTTTAAATAGATGCTACTGACTATTTTAAGGAAAAATCCATTTATTCCTATATTTCCTAGTGTTTTTAATAGGAACGGGGTTTGGATTTTATCAAATACTTTTTCTGCATCTATTGAGATAATTATATGGTTTTTATTAATATGGTAATTGATAAAGTCAATTATGCTAATAGTTTTCCTAATATTGAACCAGGCCTGCATTCCAAGTATAAATCCTACTTGGTCATGGTGTATTATTAAGGGAAAAATTAAAAAAAAAAACTTTTTCCCAGAATAGAATTATTTGAAAGTGGTTTAGGTTAACATGATAGATAATAGGAATATTTCTTTGGAAGTCTTCAAGCTAAGTTTGCACAGCCATTTGTCAATGACATCATACCTTTTAGTTTTAAAGCTGAAAAATATCTTCATGATCACTTAATCAGTTTAATCATTTTGTTGATGAAGAAAATGAGGGGCAGAGAAATTAAGTGAATTGCCTGAGACTGGAGAAGTGAATGAGTATTTGAATCTGAGCTTTCCAGCTCCAAATACAGAGCCCTTTTTTATTATACTCTGATATTGTTAAGATGATTCTTATTTGAGTACATTTGGATCAATAGCTGCTGAGACCCCTTTTGATTCTGAGATTCTGTGTCAGTATTAGGGTTTTTGCTGAGACTAATTAAGGTGAGATACAAGACCTGTTGGATCTGGTTTCTACTTGTCATTTTAACTATCTGTCTGCTTCTGTTCTTACACCTTAAGTAGAACAACAGTATTAACATATAGGGAATAAACAGAGAATATTATGATATGACATGGGTAAAGTATATTGTTTGGTACTTTCATTAATTCCCAGCTGCATCCAATCCAATAACTGAATTCCCTTTGAAATCTACCATATGATGATGGTAGATGGCTATGATTCACTAAAAGCTATGAGAAGTTTCAGGTGACACAAGCAATGGTAGATATGATAATTGTACTTAAATACCCTGTGGCATTAGAACTCATATCATCAGACTCAGAACTCAGGTATAGAAGAGAGACTGACAAACAAGAAACCAGTTAAGGAAAGTTTAATGGAGGAATGGGACATGAACTGGACTTGGACCCAGAAAGAATTAAATGAGGTGCAATTGTTATCTTCAAAGATTTGAAGACTTGAAAGAGATTAGTCTAGTCAAGTCGACTAGAATTTGATAATCACTATTTGAGAAGCCCAGTGCTAAGTGCTGGGAAAAGTGCAAGGGAAAGGGAAAACAGTCCTTATGTTCAAGGAGTTTGCATTCCAATGGCAGTCATAATATGTATGAAAGCAAACATAGAGAGATAAAGAGCTAAAGAGCTAAATGGATAGATAGATGATAAATAGATGATAGAAGATACATGGATAGATGATAGATTATATATAGATATTGATAAAAATTAGAGAGATAAATGGTAGATAGATTATATATAGATGGATAGATGATAAGTAGATAGATTAATTGATAGATGATAGACACTAGATAGATGAATGATAAATTAATATATGATATAGATGATGGATAGAAACTAGATAGATCATATGTAGGTGATAGATTATATATAGATGATAGATTGATTGATAGATGATAAAAACTAGATAGATTGGTAGATGATAGAACTAAATAACTAGATAAATGATAGATTGATAATAGATGGATGGTATCCAAATAATAGGAATGAGAGAGAGAAAGAAAGAAAGAAGGAGAAAGAGAGAGAGAGAAGGAAGGAGGGAGGGGAAAAGGGAGAGGAGAGAGAGAGTAAATTGGAGAAGGAGAGAAGGTTAATACTGTAGAGGAGATGGAAAGAAAAAAACTAAAGGAGGGCTGAAAGGTTTTGAAGGAGAGAAAGAAAGCCATTGATAAAGGAGGAGAGGGGATGAGACTTCTTGTTGGTGGTGGTTGGTTAGTCATTTTCAGTTGTGTCCAACTCTTCCTGACTCGTCAGCATAACTACAGTTAGGATCTGAGTCAGGATTAAAACTCAAGTCTTCCTGGCTATAGTCCAGTGCTCTAACTTTTCACACACTTAAGCTTCTCATTAATGTAACACGGGACAAAGTTGTTAAGAGAAATGTTAAGAGATCAGCAGAACTAGAGATGATGGCACGCCAAGTGTTCTTCATGCCTTTCTAAACACCCAAACAATTAAGTTTAGTTGGGATGGTTGAAATAGGGAACCTTAATAACACTATGAATCATTACTTCGAGGAAGTCGGAAAAAGAGAAATAAAATTTTTTCCCAAATGTGTTGGTGTCCCCTTCAGACAAACTATAATACCAGAAACAAAACTAAAAATATACTTGGCTGGTATTTGGTTTGAAATAAAATATGTTTGGACCTAGCCTTTCTTAACAGCCATAGAATGAAATGAAAAAAGACATTAAATTCAAGCAAATAACATTTATTAATCACCCCAGTGTGCCAAATACCCTAATGAGCATTGGGACTACAAATGCAAAAGTGAGACAGAATGTTCCTGCTCTTGGGGAGTTTACTTTTTAATAGGAGAGAGAACATTTATAAAGAGTAATGGGCTGGGATGGGTGCCCTGGTTTGGGAATTCACAGGGAAGATGAATGGAGTCATAAGAGAAGTGACTGACATGACCTTTCCACCTAAAGCAATGGGAGTCTTGCTGAATTAGATTGGTGGAGAATGATAGTTTTTCCCAAAGAAATCTGAGTTTATCAGCTTCTTGGGAATCAAAAGTGAGTGATACCCATGTCTTTGGAGAAAAAGAGAAAGGACCAAAGAGTGCTAACTCTTTTCAACTTGAGCCCATCCAGGGAACTCATCTAGGGACTGAGGAACAGTTTGAGTGAGAATTACAATTCCATCCCCCAGTTGAGAGATGGTCATTGCTCTCCTGAGTTTTCTGCCATTTTGGTGTTTTTGGATCCTGATCCCAGACTAGAATCAATATGCAGATACACTAGGGGTAGTCCTTTGTGCACAAGGATAAACATTTTCTTTTCTGAACACACTTTTTATCTACTTCTCCTTTCCCTAGTCTGTTATTATAATACCAATGTCTTCGTTTGCATTTCCATCTTTAAATTTTCTTTTTTTCTCCTAAGAGTCACTAAAATTCAATATTTCAATTGATCTGTTGTCATTTCCAAAAAATTATAATTTCAACAAAGACTTTTTCATTCTAATATTTATATAGGCCAGTTTTAGAGGGATGGGTGGGAATTGCATTGTAAAGTATTTAACGATTTGAAATAATGACTCATTCCTTCACATGAAGTGCTGCAAATTAAAAACCTCATCAGTTTGAGAACAATTTCACATTTTCAGTGCTGTGAAGGGTTGGGAAAATGTGCTATGGCAGCCAAGAATGGTAGTGCTTCTCTTTAGTACTTAGAAGTACGCCTGGAAAATAATAAACTCATAGTAAGTGCTTGTTGATTGACTAAGGCAACTTTAGGCTTCAGTAGGAAGATATTGTGAGAAAGGAGGAGGCAGAAGATTTAAATAAAGAGAAGGGGGATAGAACAGGGGGGAGAGAAAAGAAGGGGCAGAAGAAAGGAGAGGAAGAGGAGAAATCACTCCAGGATTAAGCAAATGTTATTGCATCTTTGTTCTCTGTCCTGGCTTCAGACTACATATACCTAGAATTTTATGTTCAGTCTTATTTTTTAGAAGGTGGTATTGATAAACTGGAGAGTATTCTAATAGATTAAGACAAATAGAGTTAAGTAGCTTGCCTGAGATAACACAACTAATAATAGTCTGAGGCCAGATTTGAATTTGGGTCATCCTGAATTCAGGCTCAGAATTCTATCTAATGATCTACCTAGTTGCCTCCAGTTTAAAGTTTATTCATCTTTAAAATAAAACAATTGGACTAAATAATCTCTAAAGTCCATTCTAGTTCCATATCTATGAGCTTATTCCTTATAATATCTAACATGTAGTGAGTGGAATAAATGACAATGAACTATGGTTATAAAAGGGACTGGGAATCTGAGGCTTGGAGAATAGTGGCAACTTCTCTTTAGTGGAAAGTTAATCTAAGAAATACGAATGATGATAATGACTGCCTGGTTCTCAGCAGGAATAGATTATGGGTAAGTGGCTAAACAGATCAATATTCTCAAGGAAAGCCAGTTGTCCCACATCAGATACATTTGTAAAGAATTCAAATATGAATGAAAATAGCATTCGATTCCTACAAATTATTTCTTCCCATCTGTATTTATCAATGTTTTACTTAACTTGTGCTTGCAGTGTCTGTACAACTCTTTGTGTGTTTGTGTGTGTATATGTGTGTGCACACCATGAAGGAATTGGATGAATTGTAGAAAGAGGAGTTTGTATGTTTATTTGGATGCAAGCCTGTTAAATTGTACTGAGTTTCACTTTTATATATGTAGGTTTGCCAGCTCAACTTCCAGTATGTTTATTCCAATATATTATTATATGAAAAGTGGATAGTGAAGAGAGACCATGCTGCTAGCAGGTGCACTGCTCTCCCAGGCTGAGCCAAATGCTTCCTGCTTTCTCTGAGCTGCCTGGAGTGGTCCCTGCTTGAGGTTTCCAAATTCAGACCTGAATAACAAAAGGTTGATACTAAAATGATTAAACATTAACAGAAAGAAATAGATGACCTTACTGGATAGATTTGTAAAAGAAAACAAAGTGAAATTCAGTACCTTCCTCACCAAGCCTTAACTTATTCCAATATTATTCTTATACACTGCTTTTGATTCTTTTGTAACTCACTGCTATTTCTTTTGAGCTTTCAAATCAATAAACATTTATTAAGCACTCACTATGTTCGAGGAATCCTACCAAATTCCTTCATTCTCTATTTTTTCAAATAGTTTATATATCATTGGAGTTAAATGTTTTTTAAATGTTTGGTAGAATTCACATGTAAATCCATCTGGCCCTGGGAATTTTTTTTTAGGGAGATGATTAATAGCTTGTTCTATTTCTTTTTTGAAATGGGACTATTTCAGCAATTTACTTCCTCCTCTGTTAATCTGGGAAGCCTATATTTTTGGAGGTAGTCATCCATTTCCCTTAGGTTATCAAATTTATTGGCATAAAGTTGGGCAAAGTAACTCCTTATTATTTCTTTAATTTCCTCTTCATTGATGGAAAGTTCTCCCTTTTCAATTTTAAGACTACTAATTTTCCTCTCTGCTTTTTCTAATCAGATTTACCAAAGGTTTATCAATTTTATTGGTTTTTTCATAAAACCAACTCTTAGTTTTATTTATTAGTTCAATAGTTTTATTTTTTATTTTCAATATTATTAATTTCAAGGAGCTTACAATCTACAAGAAAACAACAAATATGTACAAAGCAAACTATATACAGGATAAATAGGAAATAGAGACCTGGCACTAAAATTAATAGTGGTTGGGAAAGGCTCCCTATAAATAATGGTATTTTAGTTGGGACTTAAATAAAGCAAAGGAACAACTTATCTTCTCTAATTTGTTTACATGTTTAATTTGTTGGCTTACTGAGTGAAAGAATTCTTTGTGACTTCATGCTGCTAATTATAGGGTAGGCCTTAGTTCATCTTTCTCAGAAAATATAAGGGTTCTAGATCATTTCCATTTAGCATTAAAGAAAAATGTGGGGGTAACATAACTTTTTTAGGAATGCCATGAAATTCTGGGGATCATCTTACTGTAGAGCAAAAAAAAAAAAAGGTTATAAACAATTTTGTTCAACACAATTTTTACTTATTTTATATATATATATATATATATATATATATATATATATATATATATATATATATATATATATATTTCTTCCAAACTCACATTTAATTTAGTGGGTGGGGTTCACAGAAGATGGATGACTCTTTCTACTTCTAGATCCTAAGGGTAATCATGAAGAGTCAAAGGTGGTTTCTGATACTAATGTTCATGAAGTTCCATCTTATATATATATCAGGGCCATTTAATTAATTGATATATCTCCCATAACATTAATATCAATTAACTTCTGCAAAGGGATATTTGCTGACAAAGTACAGCATGGACAAAAATGGAACAATACTTTCAGAAATACATTTCCCTAAAAATGTAAATTAAACTTGGGTAAGAGTGTGGGCTCCAGCTTAGGGTTGGTGGGTGTTAATAGTGAACTTAAATACATATGGAAAAGAAAGAATGCTCTGTTCCTGATTAAATAAATGGAAATCCTCTTCTTTATCTAATGAAAACAGTAACTAGCATTTATAAATCTCTTAAGTGACTTACATGTATCATCTCATTTGGGAAGAACTCATGAAATTATCCTAAGGTGTATGTGGTTCCCTGTTGGGCTCCAGAATCTAGAAATTGTAGTTTTCTTCATGCTTCTAGTTTTGTCTACTCAGTTCCTGGATGGATTCAGTGTTTGATTTTTTTGGTTACTGGTTCAGTGTCTCCAGTGACATGGTCAAGAGGGGCAGGGTTAAAGGCAATATGACACTCTCCTTTAAGAAGAGTTAGTCATTTCAGAGCTTGATTCCCAAAGCATTTGATGTAATTTCTTTTTCTTGATAAATATCTAAGTCTCTCAACTCTGACATTTGCATCTAGATTTTACTTTGATTAAGTGGCTCATTCCAGAATATTCAGGAATGGTTTATATCTAGGTCACAACTTTTTTTTTTTGATTCTGAAACTCTATTAAAGAAATGCTCAGGCTGATGAAAATGTCACCATTTTGTTAGTGACATGGATTGGATGGACTGACTCAATGAGCTTACTCTTTCCGTAACATAACACATGTATTATTTGCAAAATAAACTAAATTTATCTGTTACATGTTCCCAGTAAGTTCAAAACAGTAGACCCTAAAGTTGTACATAAGTCAAAAGTGACAATTATCTTCATTGAAGGGAAACTGTATGGATGAATTTGTCAAATCTTCTGGATAGTAATGAGTGCTGGATCTGAATTCTGAGGACCTGAGTTCAAATATCAGATCTCCTACTTATTAGCTGTGTGTTTTTAGATTTTACTTAATCTTTCTGCATAAAATAAGGGGGTTTGATTAAATACTGCCTGAGGTATACTTAGCTTTACATCTCTGAACCTATGATCCCATCATTCCTCATCACAAAAAAATACTGTAATGTGAGCAATTAAAAAGTTTGAGTAGGAGCAGCTAAGGTGGCACCAGAATGCATAGAAAACTGGACTGGAAATCAGGAAGGCTCATCTTCCTGAGTTCAAATCCTACTGCATCCATTTACTAGCTATAGACACTTGACCCTATTTGCCTCAGTTTCTTCATCTGTAAAATGAGCTGGAGAAGGAAATGATTCCAGTATCTTTGCCAAGAGAACCCAAATAAGATCACAAAGAATGAGAAATGGCTCAAAAAACCTGAATAGCAACAATATCAAAAAGTTTGAGAACCAGATTTAATCCAAAGCTCAACAAGTTGAAGTGACTTATTTGGTCAATATCACACAGTTAAGATATCATTAAGTGTAAGAACCAGGATTTGAACCCATTCCAAATTCAACACTTTCTCCATCATATACCGCCCCAGTTCCTTTGTGCATACACTGGGCACTATTCCTTACAGCCCAGAGTGGAAGCCAACATACATTGTAGGACCTAACAATATCTTCTACTCAGAATTAACTAAATTTAACTGTTAATCCAGTTGCTTCGTGGAATGCACGATAACTTTGATTTGTCAAGGCAAAAAGAAATTATTACTGGTAGATGAGTAAGTCAGGCAAATGTAGGGAATTCTAAGCATTAAACACACACAGATCTCAAAGATAAAACTAACCAGAAAATCATATATTGCAAATGCTCCAATGAAAAGAAAAGAATGATTATCTGGGCTAAGGATTGGCATATCCAATCTCCATCTGACTCCAGTGGAAGCCACTGGGTTATGAAATCGTGTTATGTGCTGACTGCCTCTTAATTACCACCAAGCAATTCTCTATTTGAGTCAGCTCTGTCTACAAAAAGGCTATTTAGTTACAGAGAGACCTGCCACCATTTTTAACCTGAATCTGGAGTTTATCACCAGGACCATGAAAGCCAATAACAGACGCTGATACTTATTTGGCGGCTCACAGACTTGCTGATGCCATTTTGACAGCTGTGCCACCAAAGTTATTTGCATCTACTTTCTCCAAAAATGATCATCGTGAGTTATAAAAGCTGCATTTATTTCCCATTACCCCTGATCCCCAAGCAGTTTTTATTCAGACCTCACTGGATGCCAGGAATTGTAAATGGCAGGTGGTATGGCAAAATTTTGCTCTTGTTAATTGTATACTCCAAAATCAGTGATTGTGTCTTATTAAAATGAGCTTATCTCTTATTAGCGCATGCTCAGAGCTGGCACTGGATACTCTGAAGTTATGGACCCAAGGGGGAAAATGAACAGAAAATTTTAAAAGCAGAAATCTGATCTGACAACTTTTCTACTAGTCTCCAAATTCTGTGAGGCTTCTGAATGATCTCCAGAGACCCCAGTAAATGAATTGGAAAGTTACTGAGGAAATGAACTCACTACATATTATTATTTGAATCTTCTTTTCACCCAAATTTATGGGTTCCAGAATGATTTAATTCCTAACTGCTGCTGCTTCCGTGGTCATCTCTTGAAACTTTTTTGGTGACACTAAACATGGAGTGGAGGGAAAAAAAAAAAACATTTTATATGGTGACATGGGGTCTGAGTTTGAGTTAGCTTGTTTACTCATTCCTCTAATTGATATCCAATTATTTTGTTTTCAATTCTTTGCTACTACCAAAAACATTGATATGCATATTCACGTACATATGTTGATTTGTTTTGCTACAATATATGTGTGTATTTATTTATTTCAAAGATGAATTTCTGTGGGAGGGAGTCTTGGTTAGTAGGTAGTAACAGTTATGCAAAGTATCAATTTGAATCATGATTAATCATGAAAAATGAAAAGAGCAGGAGAAGGCACAAATAGAGTTGTATTAGTGGCTTTTAAATGTTATTTAAATATATGCAGGTGTGTGTGTGTGTGTGTGTGTGTGTGTGTGTGTGTGAATGTGTGTGACAGAGAAAAAGAAGAGAAGAAAAGGGGAGGATGGAAGGAAAGGAAAAGGAGGGAGACAGACACACAAATACACAAAGAGACAGTGATAGAGACAGAAGAGAAAACAAAAGGAAGGAAGGAAGGAAGGAAGGAAGGAAGGAAGGAAGGAAGGAAGGAAGGAAGGAAGGAAGGAAGGAAGGAAGGAAGGAGGGAGGGAGGGAGGGAGGGAGGGAGGGAGGGAGGGAAGGAGGGAGGGAGGATATATTTTCTGGTGTTACTTTCTCCCACCCCTACCCTCCCCCCCAAAAAAAAAATCCATCAATTTTATACAGGTGAAGTCTCACAGAATCTTTTTTAGATCTGTCTTTACTTTTTAAAACTACTTATGTATTCAAAACTTAAATACAAAATAGGAATGTGTACAAAGAACATGAAAGGATTCAAAGCAAAATAGGAATAAATTTTGTGTTTCAAGAAAGATTATATGAGCAGGAAGGAGACTTTATATCTTCAACAATACTATATATGACCAGTTCTGTGGAACCCAGACCTCACAAGAATCAACCAAATCATTTCCAATGGGCAGTAATGAATTGAACCAGCTAGCCCAGAGAAAGAACACTGGGAGAACAAAAACCTTAATTGGTTCCCAATCCCTATATTTTCCATGCATTTTTGTTTCCTTCACAAGCTAATTGTACAATATTTCAAGTCTAATTCTTTTTGTACACAAAAACGTTTTTGGTTGTATACTTATTGTGTATCTAATTTATATTTTAATGTCTTAACATCTACTGGTCATCCTGCCATCTGGGAGGGGGGGGGTAAGAGGTGAAAAATTGGAACAAGAGGTTTGGCAATTATTAATGCTGTAAAGTTACCCATGCATATATCCTGTAAATAAAAGGCTATTAAATAAAAAAAAATTTTTAAAAAGAAAGATTATATAATAAATACTACACATTGTGTTTAAAGCTATCCATCTTTTCTTTTCTCCCTTATGTTCTTTTGCTCTCTGCTGTGTACTTTTTACTTTATTCTTTTCTCTCCACTCTCTCCCTCACCCCCAAAAAAGCTTCAATTAAGCACAGATATATTTATATAGATACATACATATACATACACATACATATATACATACTCATACAAATATATGCATATACATATGTATACATATATGTATACACATACATTCACATGCAGTATGTAAGACCATATTATAAGTGTTTGTCCTCTTTTTTTTTCTGAAGGTGGATAACATCTTCCTTCATACCTACAAGTCCGTGTTTTTCTAAATCTACCAACTCATCATTTCCTGAACCACAGCAACAGTTCAACCTTATGATGTCTAGTTATATTAAATAGTTTAAACAACACTGATTAAGATGATTACTATATTATGTAGCTTCCCTATTTTTCTCTTTAACTTTGTTTGAGATCATGATTAGTACTCCTGGTTTTTTTTACCTGCTAAATTGTACTTTGGCTCCTTATTGCATGTTTGTATATATCTTTATTTCTTGTCCTTCCTTACTTCTCTGCTATACTTCTATCTGCTACCTTTCCCTGCTCTTACTTAACCTACCTACCTGCAAGGATCCCTCCATTATCCTCTCCTCCCACTCTTTGCCTCTGCTCTCCTGTTTCAATCTGAATTTAGAAGCCTTTTATAGTCTTTCAAGTATACATTTATACATATGTATATATACATATATACACATATATGTACATATACATATATGCTGTTCCCTCTTTATCCCATTCCCATTGATCTACACACCCTTCTATATACTTATTCTATTCTCTCACTTTCTTACATCTTTATAAATTTAGAAGGCTTTTATTCCCTTTTAAATGTACATGTTCTCTCTTTAACCTAGATCTGATATGAGTAGGAGTCTCTCTAAAAATCTCTTCCTTCTCCTTTCCCTTCTCCTTTCTCCCTAAGCCTCTTATTTCGTTCTGAATTTAGAAGACTTTTATAATCATTGGATTTCTTTTCATAATCTTCTTGTGTTTTTCTTGGATTGTTCATTCTTTTAAACATTGTCCCTCAATTTCCCTCATTTATTCTGTCTTGTTTGTGGGGAAAATCTGGAGAGCTTGGAATTTTCTGACCTACTCTACCATCTCCCTGAATTTTCTCCTCACAGAATTACTAATTACTTCTCCCCTCAAGGTTCTTGGGGTAATCCTGAGGGGTTCAGAGCTTTATAATACCTAAATGGGAACTCAACGATTTGCCGAGAACAAACCATATTCATCAAAGACAGGAAACTTTTGGACTCTATAAAGATATCAATCTTTGGAGCTCAGCAGAGAATTGCACCAAAGGGGAGTCATGGGGACTCTAAAAATGGAAGAGAAATGCTTCTAATCCAGGAACTGTGAGTTACCTATTGACCACATGTGCTTTCTAAATTTGAGCCTACAGTCTACTTGATTTTGAAGGAGTCTCTTATACAAGAGGATATCTCAGACATTTTAGGGAACTTTTTTGTACCAACTGTTCTTAGTACATCATATCAATAAAGACCTTAAAAACTTAACAAGTCCAAGAAGCTTAAGTAATCTTCTCAAATTCTCCCAGCAGGTAATCAGACAGTATTTGAACCCAAAGCCTCTGATTCCACAGTCAATTTCTTTTTCATACCATGCTGTTTCAGGATTTTTTAATCATTATATTGTGATGCCTTTAAAAATCAAGATTTTGAATTTTTATCATATCAGTACACAAGAGACTCATGGTTGCTCTTCTGTTAACGATAACTAGTTAGAAATAGCTTAGATAGAGGGGCAGACTTCTAGAAAGACCTAACACTTTGCAGCAAAAATAATTTCTTCTTTCAGAGCATCTGAAGATGATGCTTGTAACCTCCTTCACAGGTCCCTTGTGAAGCTTGAATGAGACAATGACTCCAAAGTGCCTTTATTATTATAAAATCACAAAGCTTAGAGTGCTTTGTGGGATCATGGATTTAGGGCCTAAAAGGAACTCAAAGATCAAATGATTTATCTTCTCATTTTACAGATGAGGAAACTGAGGTTTAAGCAAGTTAAATAATTTGCCCAAAGCCACCCAGAGAAGTGTCAGAGGCAGGATTTGAAACTCAACCCACGTGTTCCAATCAGTAGGTTTCCCCATCTTATCCTGTGTCTGTATATAAATATACATCATCATCATCATCGTTATTATTAGGATGTGTTTTTTCTTTTTGAGGCAGAGTTAAGTGACTCACCCAGTAAGTATCTGAGGTCGGGCTAACACCAGCTAACTCTATTATTATTGGTTTTGTGGTTGCTATTGTTATAATTATAAAGGCAGTGCTTCCTGGTGGCCCAAGCACTGGACTTAAATCAGAAAGATTGTGCTTCAAACATTGGCTATTCTCCTAATTGATGACTATTTCTCCCAACCCACTATTTTAGCAAAAGTTGTAGACATTTTTTGTCTCACTCTCGGCTCTAGTGTTTTCCTCCTCCTCTCCAGCCATTGTGTGTACTCTTTCTTGCTTCTCCCCCTAATTCTGGAACTCTGCCATTTTCCCAGATGGGGTTGGTCAATCTACTCCCATAGATCCATTCTATACTCCTGGAACAAAGTGCTTCAGTTGGACTTTGTATAGTTTCCTCCATCAAAAGGTAAGCTCCTTGAGGACAGGGACTGTTTTTGTATTTGTATCCCCAAAACTCAACACAGGGCTTGATGATGCAGTTGTAGGCACCTAATAATATGATTTAGGAGAGCATCAAGTTGAGATTGATAAAAAGCACCAAATGTTGGGATTTGTTTAAGTGAAAATTCACAATGGCCATTCTCTTGGGGAAAAGGTAGATTTTTTAGGAGAAGAGGTTTTAGACAAAATAAAGAGATACAATAGGCACCAGGAGTTGTAAGTATGAAATAGAGTTGTGAGAGCACATATTAAGGAAAAGGGTTTTAATAATGAATGATGGAAAAGACAACTTCCCTAGTGGAACTCACAGTTAACCAGGAAATAGGAAATACCCCATGAGCTTAGAATATGCCCTTAGCTGGTTAGCACCCAAAAAAACTTAACTATAAGAAGTAGAAAGACATTATAAGGCAAGGACGGGGGTTGAGAGGATGGATACCATGTGGCATGGGGGAGGGATGAGGAGAAAAACACCAGGAGACAGAGTTCTGGAGTGGGCTATAACCCCAAGAGGGCTTCTGCAAAGGAGGGGTGGGCCATGGACAGAAAATAGGGAAAAATTTTAAAAATAGGGAAAATTTAATCTCAGGGATTTGACATAGCTTGGAGTTCTGGGCTGGACATAGCAAGATGGGGCCATAAAGGTTAAATGGATCCCTATCAGTGTCCTTCCTTATCTGCTTCAAGGAACAATTCCACCAATGCTCCAGTCTCTCTCTGACAACTTAATCCAGTTACTAAGGACCTCATCATTTGACATATAATGAGTGCTTAAGAAATTATTTTTCATTCGTTAATTTATTCAATCATAAAATCTCTCTTAACATCCCTTTCATCAGAAATCAATAGAATGTAAGATTATAATAAGTCTAGAGCTGGAAAGTATTCTACTCCAGCTTTCTCTTTTTTCAGATGAGGAAAATAAGATCCACAGAATAAAAATGACTTAATTTCACCAAGTAAGTGTCCAAGTCCGGATCTGAACCCATGTCCTTTGATACTAGAGATAATGGTCTTTCCAAGGTATCATGTAGGATATTTGCCTCCCAGTGTCTTTGTAAGGATTAATTGAATTGATAGGTCTGAACTGCTTTCCAAATCTTAAAACGTTATGTAAATACCAGCTTTTATTATTATAGAAACAGAATAGACACAACTCTTTACTTGTCACCTATTGAAGCTGTAGCCTAGAGTCTGGCCAGCAGATTCTGGGTTGCTTGGCAAGAAGAGAAACAGGATCTCCCCAGAATCTGTGTATTTGGCTGGCCAAGCATCTTGCATATTCAAAATCCAAATATGACCAGAGGAAATCACCTTCTATTACTGAGCGTGGAAGATTATTGTGTTCACAAGAGATAACTCTGAGGCAGAGGGAATTAAACAGTGTAACCTCACTAAGCTATCTGAAAAGGAAATCTATCAGAATAAAATTATATTAGCATCAGGGATTGTAATATCCAAGCTTCTGGATGACTAATTTTTTCCCCCTTATAATTTCTGGATATAACTGTATATATGCATGACCAAGAACTGAAATTGTTTCTTCCACTTTCGATGGGAATGTTTTTTTTTTTTCCCTATGAAATAAAGAATAGTTACAAAATCTCAGAGTCAGAAGGAAGCCCAGTGGCCATCTAGTCCCACCCAGACAATAATCCAGTCCACTATATAGCCAAGGAACAGCCACCTGTCCTCTTCTAAGGGAGGGGGGAGAAAGAAACAGATTAAGAGAGAGAGAAGGAAGGGAGGGAAGAAGAAAGGTAAGGAGGGAAAAGTGAGAAGGGGAAAGAAAGAAGGGAGGAAGAAAGAGAGAGACCCTTATGTAGTAAGTGCTACATCCCTAGAACCTAACACCAGCTTCACTCATGTTCTGGTTGTGGTTCTTCAGTCATTTTTGTCATATCTGACTCTTTGTGACCCTCACTTGGGATATTGTTGGCAAAGATACTGGAGTGTTTGCCACTGCCTTCTCCAGATTATTTTCAAGTGAAGAAACGGAGGCAAAGAAGGGGAAATGACTTACCCAGTTTATTAAGTATCTAAAGTGGGTTTGAACTCAGTTACTCTAGGGTTTGTCTACTATGGCACCTAAGTACTGTCTGTTTTACTTGTTATAGATACTTGTTATAGATAAATTCATGTAAAATGCACACAGTTAAATTTCAGTGCTTCTGCCATCACCTAATTCAACCATCACCCCCCCCCCCATTTAGAGATGAGGATACTGAGATCAGTTAAGATTAAACAATATGCCCAAAATCACCCTTTTAGTAAATGGAAAGCCAGAGTTTGAACTCAGATCTTTGAGCAGGAGAATATCCCTAGCACCTGCTGCATCTTAGTTCAGCTTGCCTCCTTATGTGGATAGGAAATTGCCAATTTTAAACCTATAGAAATTTCTGGGGGAGTGATGTAGCCCAAGAGGGATTTTTTTCATTCTCGATGGAACCATTCATTCTCCCTGAAATTCTTTTGGGCAAAAGCCAAAGGGAACCTTTCTGACAAAGAAAATCTCCCACCCCAGCTCCGCTTGGAACTAGAATTAAGGATGGGGAGGGGGCAGGTTCATAGTCTTCTTTCTGAAGAAGTCTTGCAGTCATCAATGGGTCCCAGTAGAAAATCGTTAGCTTGGAAAAAGCTGATGGAAGGAGCTCATGGAGCAGGGGGCTCTCTGCTGTTTTTTCCCAAGCTATCATCTCTTTCCAGGCAGAATAAAATCTTTCAGATGGGGTGTTTCCACTTAAACTAGCTTGTCCCAAAGCTTTACATGAATGAATGAATGAATAAATGAATAAAAATATTAACTAACTCCTAACTATGTGTCAAGCAATGTGTTGATAAGCTCTCAAACAAAGTGATATTGGTCCTTGCTCATTCACTGCCTCCTCCACCCTGCTTCATGTCATACTTGCCTTCCTATTAAGCTACAATAAATTGGAGAAAAAGGTGATGGCAGGAAGTAGAGTTTACAGGAATAGGAATAAATTCATTACCAATACCAATGTCACCTCTTTCTTGTATCTTATTCCTCATCTTACGCTCCATTCTCTAGAATACTTCCTCTTTCTGGAACATGACATTCTATCCATTCCCTGTCCCTATGCTTTTGAACATTTGAACCCCCTAATCTAAAGTGTACGCTGTCTACACTGCTGTCTCTTAGAATCCCTAGCTTGCTTCCATGCTCACTTCAAGAGCTACTTCCTACCATGTGACTTTCTAAATCCCCAGGTTGTGTGGTTACAGTAAAGGGTACCTATGTGGTACAGTAGACCAGCCCCAGATTCAGGAAGGTCTGAGTTCAAATTCAACCTTATATACTTACAAGCTGGGTAAATCATTTTACTCTGTTTGCCTCAGTTTGCTGACCTATAAAAAGCTGGAGAAGGCAAGGACAAACACTCCAGTATCCTTGCCAAGAATTGCCCAAATGGGATCACAAACAGAGATGACTGAAAATGACCAAAGAGCAATAACCAATATATAAGTAAAGCTGGTGTAAGGTTGTCCAAATTACTTTTAAATTATCTTCTATTTACTCATTTGTTCAAATGTTGTCTCTGGCTAATAAATTGTAAATTCCTTGAAGGCATAAACTGAATGCTTTTTTATTTATCTATTCATTCATTCACTTATTTGTTTGTTTATTTTATTTGCTTTTCTGTCCTTAAGATCTAACAGAGGGCCTGTTACATGATTAAATGCTTTAATGAATGATGAATAAATGAATGAAAGAGCTCATAAACAAATAATTTCTGGGGGTTTCATTATATCTCTCACCGATAACCTTGGAAATAAAATTCCCATCTTTCCTCATCCTTCTCTCCATCATGCTCATATCATAAGTCCTTTTCAAGAATAAGAACCAACAACAATAACTAGCAGATATTCCACAGATTTTCTCCCATGCTAAATGTGTTTTTCCCTCATCTCCCCAGAATTCATTGCAGAAAGAGCATGAGATCTGGAGATAGTTTGGTTTCAAATACCACGCTACAAATTGTTATCAATGTGACTCATTTGTAAAAATGGGGGTGCTGGACTAGATGGCTTCTAAAGTCCTCCTCTGGCTCTAAATCTGTATTCCATCTCCAGGCCTCAATTTTCACATCTGAAGGAAGAGATGTATGGACTGGATTCTTCTAGCTTTAGATCTGTGCTCCCCCTTTGGATGTTGGTTTCCTCAACTATAAAAGTAGGATCTCTGAAGTCCTTTCCACCCAAGCCCCTATCAAGATCCATCTCAGATTCTACCTCTTGCATGAAGTCTTCCTTCTGAGCCTTTGGGTTGCCAGTCTTGCCTCTATTCCTTCCCGTTCCTTGGAATCTGGGTCTCTTCCCTCATTCTACCTCATACACCCAGTTCTGAAGTGCTGCCCAAGGAATATGATCTCACCAAGACTAAGGTGCTGGTTCAACCACATCTGCCTGTCCTATGCCCTTGTTCTCCTATAAACCCATCATAAGACGGCTGCTTAATGAACTGAAGGCTCCCTTCATTTGCTTCTTAGCTCACCAGGACAAGGAATCCAGCCAATGGAGTTTCCAGTGGCCATCCCCCCTTTACCATGTGCACAGCTCTTTTTCTTAGATCACACATTGCCCTGATGACATTTTAGATGAAATAAGGGAAACTCGACATTGTTCTTTTGGCCTTAGCAGCCACAGCAGAACTTCCTCTATGCAGAATGTCTTTGGTCCTCCCCATGGGACATCGCTTGAACCTTATTATTTATCATGTTTTTGTAAAAACTCACTTTCGGAAGGAAACTTACAGGAGATGTCCATCTCCCCCTTCCTGACTCATTATCACAGTCGGCCACCTTCCTCCTACTAGACGTTGGGCTGCATTCTTCCAGCTGTAGTTTTCTATAACATTTGGCACGGCATGGGGCATATTTAATATCCTAAGAGTTTCTTCTTCCTCCTTGCTAATGCAAAACCTAGAGATTCAGGTGGAATCAGAGACATGGAGGCTGTGGCTAGAGAGCTTTATTAGACTTCTGCAGTATTCATAGCATTTCAGGAAGGGCTTTGGCTTTCTTTTCAGAGATTTCTTTGTTTATATTAAATCAAATCAATTAATCAATCAACAAGTGCTTATTAAGCAATTACTATGTGCCAGGTACTATGCTAAATAAAGTCTGCAGATTCAAAGAAATTGTAAAAACGGTCTCCTCCCTCAAGAGATTTACATTTTAAAGGAAAACACCCACATATATGTATGTAGCTCTCTATATAGAAATGAACATATAAGGTACAGAGAAGAGATAGAAGGTAAACTTAGGATATGAGTATCTGGTGGAACCAGGGGGAAAAAATCTCCAATTAAAAAAGAATTCCAGTGGCCATCCCCCCTTTACCATGTGCACAGCTCTTTTTCTTAGATCACACATTGCCCTGATGATATTTTAGATGAAATAAGGGAAACTCGACATTGTTCTTTTGGCCTTAGCAGCCACAGCAGAACTTCCTCTATTGCAGAATGTCTTTGGTCCTCCCCATTAAATGGAATTAAAATGGAAAAAAAATGGAATTAAAAAAGAAATCTCATTTAAATTGAGTCTTAAAGGAAGTCAGTGATTATGAGAGGTAGAGTTAGGAGAAAGTACATTCCATATGTGGGAGGCAGGCAGTATAAAAGCACAGAGAGAGGAGATGAAAGAAATTGAGTAGAAAGGATGGCAACTGAATGGTGCAGTGGAAAGGGCATTTTGTCTGGAGTTGGGAAATCCTGAGTCCAAATTTGATCTAAAGCTATGTCATTCTGGGCAAATCATGTAACTGCTATCTGCTTCAGTTTCCTCATCTGCGAAAAAGGGATAATAATAGCATCTACCTCCTGCTGATAATAAAGATAAAATATTTGTAAAGAGTTTTGCAGATTATATTTTGTATATATACACATACATACATATATATATATATATATATAATATCTATATGTATATATGGTAGTTGTTTTTTATCTTCATCAACATTAATAATAATAACATGCTTCACTTAGAATCAGAAACTGAATTTGATTTCTGTCTCAGATATTTGCTAATTGTGTAAGGCTGGGCAATTCATATAATCTCTGTCTGCCTCAGTTTCCTCATCTGTAAAACATAAGGTTGGACTCAATGATTTCTTAAGTCCCTTCAAATCCCAGATATAGGTTCTTAATAGCCTAGATTAGTCAGTAAGGTTGATCCATCTATTGTAGAAGAAAGTACTGTGTGAAAAGACTAGAGATCTAAAATAGATTAATACTAATAGCAACAATAACAAGAAATCACATTTACATAGTACTTTTAAGGTTTTCAAAGCTCTTTAAATACATTAGCTGGTTTGATTCAGTCCATCTTCATACTTTTTCTTATTGTATCTACTCTGAAATGTGAGAGATTAATACATCACTTAGCTAAAAAAAAGATTCTACAAAGTGCCCATGCTTTTATTCTTTTTTTCTCCTTCAATTTTTTTTACATGCAGTTAAATGGATTGGAAGATGTATTTCAAGTAGTTATAGCAAGGCCTGAGTAGAGGTAATATGTTATGATGGAAAGTATACTTACTCTGGTTCAAATCCTGGATTGTCTTTTTCTATGACTTTGTCCAAGTCTTTGCTGAGTCTCAATTTCCTCCTCTGTATAAATAGGATGGGGAGGAGGGGACTGTCAATGTGATCTCATGAATTTGGAACTTGTAGGGATCTTAGGAAGCCATCAAATCCAACTTCTTCATTTTGTAGGTGAGCAAACATGCTGAAAGTGGAGATACAACTAACCTAAGATTGCACTTAGGCTCGATGTTAAAGAGCCACATCGTCTAACTCTGGAACTAAATGTCCTTTCCAGGAGCCTCTGATACCAAAAGATGCCATCGAATTCCCTTTGGCTCCAAATCCTATCAGACTTCGTAGCTGTGTACCATGAAAACTGGGAGCTCAGGGAGAACTCCAGAGTATCCCAGGCCAATGATTTGGACTGAATGAACTAATAAAGACACTAATTCTTTCCTCCATCTCACTAACAGAGCCTCCCTATCATGGGCAAATGGAGCTTGGGTTTAGGACTACAGAATAGTGTATAGGGTTAAAGAGACTCACTTTTTTTCTAGGGCTATTGTTGTTGTGGAGTCATTTTTCAGTCATGTCTGACTCTTCATGACCCTATTTAGAGTTTTCTTGGCAAAGATACTGATTGTTCGCCATTTCCTTCTCCAGCTCATTTTATAAATGAGGAAACTGAGGCAAATAGGGTTAAGTGACTTGACTAGCTAGTAAGTATCGGAGGCTGGATTTGAACTCAGGTTTTCCTAATTCCAGGCCTGGCACTCTATCCATTGTTCCTAAGCCTCTTTAATTAATCAGTCAATCAACAAACATAAGGCCCTGAAATGGAATAGGCACTATGCTAGATATTGGGTATACAATGGCAAAAATCCCTGACATCAAAGGAATTGTTTTATTCCTTGGTATTCACTCTTCTTCTTTTCCTTCTTTATAGCATAAGTCTTGGCAGCTGCTAATATAATGAGAGCATTGGGTCTGGAGTCAGGAAGACCTGAGTTCAAGTCCAGAATCAGATACTTAATAGTTGTGTGACCCTGTTTATTTCAATTTCTTCAACTGTAAAATGGGGACAACTGTAAAAACTGTAAAAACAAACAAACAAACAAAAAACAATACTTCCTAGTATTGTTGTGAGAATCAAATGAGATAATAATTGAAAAAAGTGTCTGGCACATAATAAATGCTATATAAATAATTATTCTCTCCCTTCATCTAGTGCTAAAAGATTCAAATACTCCTATGGAACTCAATGGGAATGGGCCATCCAATGCAATTGTAGTAGTGTACTTAGTGTAACTGTTCTCTGTACTGTTACCTCCTACATACAAGGCCATCAACCTCTGCCTACTTAGTTATGACTTTGTAGCTGACTTGAACCTTTCTTGATTCCTTTGGCAAAAAACCCAGAAAGAAAAAGTCTAGATTTAGACCATTTAGATTTCATTCTCCCTCCCCCCAGGCAACCAATCACTCTATAGCCTCAGCCTTGCACAATGACCCAAGACTGATAAGCAATCCAGAAAGGAAAGGGAGTAGAATGGGGGCAGGAATAGATAATGAAGTAAAGGGTAATGATAAAGATGAGATAAGAGAAATGTGAAGAAAAAGAAGGAGGAGGAGGAGGAGGAGGAGGAGGAGGAAATGAATAGAGAAAAGAGATGGGAGGAGTAGAGAGGAGATGAGATGAGAAGAGAAGGGTAGAGAGGAGGAAAGAAAGAAAAAGAAAGGAAAAAAGAGAGGATAATAGGAGAAAGAAGAGGAGAGGAGAGAAAAGACAGGAGTGGTAAAGAGAGATAATGGGAGGAGAGAAGAGCGGGGAAGAGAGGAATGGAATCCTTCTGCAGTCAGAATGAGAGGAAGGCAGTATACATATATAAAAAACCAGAGGGAAAGAGAGTCTTGAAGAAGCAGAAATAGTGGAGGATTCTGCTACTGTGGTTCATGTCAGAAATGTATTCAATTGACTTCTTAGAAATTTCTCTGATGCACTGGTTGTTTACATGCATACTGCAGAAGCCTAGCTCACAGAGCTATAAGAACAGGGGGTAGGCCAGGGTAGGTGAAGAAGACCTGAAGGTCTGTGAGTCCAGCTCATGATTTTCTCATCCCACACAAGTGAATTGGGGAAATAGGCACAAATAATCAGCATGTTGCATTGTTATGGAGATGCTCAGTAAAGGGATTATAAGATATTTTTTTCATTGGTTAAAAGTCCCTGGTGTGTTTGCAGGGTCCTTTGTTGTCTCCACTGTCCTCAGTAGTTCACCAGTGCCTATGGCTTCTGTGTTCTGCCCTGACGTACTGTATGAGTTGATTGCAGAACTGCCCATTTAGCTCTCAGCAAACTATCCTCAAAGTACACTCTATAGTCTCAGCCCTAAAATACTTCATTTTGAGAACTGAGTCTACTGTTCCTATTTTAGACTGGAGATATAAACTGAATTTTGTCTATGAGATACTTTTTGGGAAGAAGAAAAAAGAGTGGAAAATTTTATCTCCATTTCAATTAATTCTCTTGCTAATTACTTTTAACTTTAATCCATTCACAGACACATTTTGAGGTACTTAGCACTGGCAGCCCACAATTTCCTTTCATATTCCTCAGAAAACTCATCCAATTAAAAATTCATTACAGTACCATTTTCATGGAATGGAATTGAGGTGCCATTTTGTTTTTTAAGAAGCTCTGTACCCTGACAGATTTATAACCACATTGAGAAATGTAGTTGGGGCTTCTGTTTTTATGTCATTTACCTTTCCTTCAACTACATGAAAGTCATACACATAGACTATCAGAGCTTAAAAAGATCTTGGAAATCTTCCACACAAACACTTATTTTTCAGAAGAGAAGACTGAAGACCAGACTTGTCCAATGTCACTTAGTTACTTAGGGGCAGAATCAGAATAGAGTCCATTAGACCATGCCTTTGCTGCATGATTCTGAATCTTCAATCACAGATATCAACAGTGTCTCCTTTTGAAAGGGAACTTAATACAGTGTTTGGCACATAGTGGATGTTTAACAGATATGTTTTTGAGTGACTGGTTGAAAATGTTTCCCAATCATTTCCTCACATTCAAGATCTCCATGTTTTATAAACAAAGGGAACCCCTTCAGCCTTCATGGAATGAGGTTGGGAGAAATAATAGATGGTTGTGAATGCATATGATCTAAGAAAGTGAATTGCTTTCTATAGATCTCAGGAGAAGATCATTGATCTAGAGTTGGACAGAGCACTCAGAAGACATATTGTCCAATCCCTGTAGTTTATTGATGAAAAAACAAAGTTCCACACATGACATCTACAGCAAGTGAATAACTCAATCTTCTAATTTAATTAAACATTATGGGGAGAGGGACGATGAAGTTCAGTGGAAAGTTATGGCTTTGGAGTCAGAAGACTTGTTACAAAAAATGATTCTGTTCCTTATCTGCATCACCTTCAACAATTCACTCAATCTCTATGGGCCTCAGTTTTCTTATCTATGGGATGGTGAGCAGATGATGATTGGGGTCTCTTCTGACTCTCGATCTGTGATCCCAGGTAACTCTCCAGAGCACTGACTAGCCAACCCCTCTCTTCACTGAACTTAATAAAATCAGGATTCTATAGACTATTCATGCCTTTGTTCATGGTGTCCTTCCAATATGAAATTCCCTCTCTATGTCATTGGTTCTCTATTGCCTCAAGAATGAGGTACGAAGTTCTATAGTATTTAAGGCTGTTTATAAATCGACCCTTCCTGTTCTTCCAATCATTTTATAGACCTCTGGATCCCAACCAGAGTGGCTTAATTGCGGTTCTTCAAATGTGGGATTCCACCACTCAGCCTTTGCACTGGCCATCCTCCACTCCTAGAAAAAGCATTCCCTCAACATTTATAGCTTCCAGAATCCCTTATTTTAGACCGTGTCTCCCTTGGTCCCCTCAGCTATACCCTATGAGGCTACTTTCTATACTCTTTCTATGTATCTTGTTTATATAGATTTATGTGCATGCTGTCCCTCCCATTCAAATGGAAGCGCTTCAACATCAGGGACATGTTTATCTTTACATTCTCAGGGCCTATCATAGTGTCTGATACATACTCAGTCTCTAACAAATACCTGTTTAGTGACTGACCAAAATTACAGGTAGTTTGCAACCTAGGTATATGTATCTTTACATCACTGGGAAGACAAAGTGTCAATACATCAAATAAATAATGACAATAATGGGGATTTTATAGCGAAAGAAAGTTTGCCAAGTTCTCTGCATATAGCATCTCAGTTGAACCATATAAAAACCTGATGAGATATATGCTATGTATTATAATGTATAATTAATTATATCATAATATATTAATTATATTATTATTTATTTTTATCTTATATAATTATATTGTGTTGCTATATATTATTAATACATAATTAATAATAATTTATTCTTATTGATCTATTATTAACCCCTGCTTATAGATGAGAAAAAAGAAACTTAAAGGGTTTCAGCGAATTAAACAAAGTTGTGACATATAAAACAAAATAAGTATCAAGTCTTTCTGGCTCCAATCTAACTCTCTTTCTATTGATAGGTGATGCTGCTTTTTTAAGATCAATGACCAAAATATATATCACTGAAAGTGTTATGAGGGCCGAAGAAAGGAAGATTGGGTGGGATAGAAAGGTGGGGCTTGAGCTGGTACTGGAAGGATTGGCAATTTGGGGATAGATGGAGTGACAAGAGGAGAGACAAAGAGAGGGAATTTCACCTTGGAACGTCACCAGAGAAAAGGCATGAATAGTCTATAGAATATTGATTTTATTAAGTCCATTGAAGAGAGGAGTTAGCTAGTCATTCATTAAATACTCATTAAATGCCTACTATGTGCCGGGTACTGTGCTACATTCTGGGATACAAAGAAAGATAATAGACAGGCTCTGCCCTCAAGGAACTCACAATATAATAGAGGAATACAACCTATAAAAAGAAGGAGGGTACCGGGGGAGAATGATGAAGTCCAGAGGGATGAAGCCAGGTGGAAAATGGAGACGATTGACAGTAGGATATAGGAAAGTCACAATGAAAGGTAAAATAGAGCAGATGAGGCTTACAAGTGGCAAAGGGTATTGAAAGTCGGGTTTATGGTGCCTCTGCATCCAATTCAAAGGCACCACTCTCCCTGTGTATCAGTTTCCTCTTTAAAAAAAAAAAAAAAGAGGTAATCACCATTTTTCTTTGATCTGGAATCCTATGATCTTATTGCAGAGCATTACTTGAATTCAACAGGGACATGGGCCCTGTTCTCATGTGGCTTGTGGTCTGGTAAATGAGATTCAGTCACTGAAGAAGTACTGATAAACCAAGAAAAAGGAGAAAGAATAGAGGGCCAGCCTTGGATCCAGGAAGCTCTGACACACACAGGACAAGTGATCCTAGACAAGTTCCCAAGGCTCTTGGCAACACTCTAAAATCATAAGATATAGAGAATTATTAGTATTAGCATTAGTAGGGGGAGTTTCCAGTATCAAAGAAAGCATAAGTCAAGTCTCAAGTCCTGTCCTGTGTGCCAGAGAATGGGGATAGGGATAGGAACTAGACTTCTGATTTCATTGAAATATTCAATTTTTGGACGAGAAAAAAATTTTTTTTTTACTAATTATAGTATATATTTTCAGTAGCCTAGTGTATGGCATTGGGAATTTAAGTGGCTTGCCCCAAGTCATTCAAATCACATCTATTACATATTATAAATAGGATTTGTACCCAGACTCTCCTGGCTCAGAGGTCAGTCCTCTGTCTCTGTCTCTGTCTCTATCTCCATCTCTGTCTCTCTCTTTCCACACACACACACATACCCTAACTATTCAATCAAAAACAATGGTTCCTTATTACCTCAACGATAAAATATGAAGCACCCATTTGGCTTCAAAGCCCTTCGTTAACCTGGTTTCTCCTGATATTTCTTGTGTTTTATACCTTATTCCCCTCATGTACTCCACAATATAGTGACTCTGTCCTCCATACTGTCCCTCAAAAAAGGTATCCCATTTCCCCCCTCTGGGCATTTTATTATCCATCTTCCCTCCTTGGAACACTCTCGTTCCCCATCTCTGCTGACTGGTTTCTTGACTTCCTTCAAGTCTCACCTAAGTCCCCCTTCTGTCACATGATTTTCCTGTTCTCTCTAATCTTAGTACCTTTCTAAGAGATTACCTCCAATTTATCCTGTATATAGCTTATTTATACAGAGTCGCTTGCATGTTGTCTTCTCAATGAGAGTTATCAGCTCCTTGAAGGGAGGGACCATGTCTTTCCTTTTTAATTTTTTTGCAACCTCATCACTTAGCAGAGTTCCTGACATGTAATAGACACTTAGTAAAAAATTGTTAGTTTGATTTGGCTGACCAATTTTTAAGCCTCATTTTGACCAAACAGAACAAATAAAATAAAAAAATCCTTTGAGATTCTCCATAGTTAGAGCCACCAGTCCTTGGCTAATAAATACAGAGAACTTATCTTGGTCTAAATATGGTAGGGCCATTATAGTTTGGTAGCGTTTGCCACAACCTGTGTTCTACTGGCAAAGTCTATTTCCATCCAGGAAATCCATCCATTTCCTCCATGATGTGGATGGAAGACAAGTTTAATTGCCTTAAATATTTAAAACTAAATGCTTACAGTATGCCTTTGAAGCAGGGATTCAATGAATGGAGAAATTGAGTCAGGAAAACAGGCAGCACCCAATAAAAGATCATTGAGTAAAATAATGGCAGAGACAGACATAGAGCCAACAAGCCCCAAGGCCAACAGTCCTTCATCCAGTATATATACACAATGTTGTCAAGAGTCCTAAAATGATCTAATCTTCTTCAGATTAAGGCCTCCAAGAATTGAGATGGTTGAGTTAGAAGGCTTTGAAGTATAACTTCAGAGAGATATGGTTGCATTTTTTAAGAAATCTAATTCAGTACCCATAAAAATCCTCATTATCTTGCTAAGGTTGGCAGTTGGGGACTCTGAAATAGCCTGCAATCTCTATAAATGACTTTCAGTAGCTCCTGGCAAGCATCCATTTTTGCCTACTAGACAGAGAAAAACTCGTCCACAGAATGGCAAAACATTCTCTTTTCTACCACAAGTCATAATAAGGGTGTGCTGAAGCCCTGAATATGGAAAACTGTCAGTGCATCAGTATGGAGTTCACTCTAACCCTCTGACAGGGGCATTTTCTTTCACTATAGTTAAGGAAGGGAAATAAAAAACCAGTGACCTGGAGGGGAAAAAAGGAGAAGAAGAAGAGAAAGAAGGAAAAGGAGGAGGTAATGAAGAACAGGAGCAAGAACAAGAACAAGAAGAACAAAGAAGAATAAGGAGGAGGAGGAAGGGGGGAAAAAGGGGAGAGAAGGAAGAAGGAGAAAGAGAAGAGGAGAAAAAGCAGGAGAATAGAACAAGAAACTTTGAGCTATTAACAGAATCACACAAAGAAAGTTATGATTGGAAAGGATCTGAAAATGTAGATTATTATAGAATGGGATGCCAGGGTTGGCAGGGATCGCGGAACATGGAATGTCAGAGCTAGAATGGTTCTTAGATTATCTAATACGTGGAACAAAAGAGAATTTAGAACATAAAACATTAGAGCTGGAAGAGATCTGAATACACTGAAAGTTAGAACTAGGAGTGATTTTAGAATTCAGATAGGATGCTAGAAAATAGGATGTCAGATCTGGTAGGGATCATAGAACATGGGATACAAGACCATCTCTATGTTCTTAGAACATAGGGAAAGGACCTTAGAAGAATATTTTCTTTTTAAAGAAAAATAAAGCTTTTAATTTTCAAAACATATGCATAGATAATTATCAACATTCACCCTTGCAAAACCTTATGTTTCATTTTTCCCCTCCTTTTCCCCTACTCCCTCCCCTAGATGGCAAGTAATCCAATACATGTTAATTGTGCAATTAGAAGAATGTTTATTAACCTTATTGTGTGTGTAATGGATATTTGGCAGTCAATGAACCCTTTCTTAAGATAACGATTGTTGCCTAGATTCATGATTGAAGGAAAGGACATTTTTCAACTAGAGGTTAGTGGAAATAAGGATTAATATTTCCATCTAAGTTCATGAAATCTCTTTAACAGACATCCCCAAACAGTCTGTAGACAGCAGATTGAGAACATCACTTAGACCTTAGAATGTCAAAGTTGGAAGGTATTGGGGGAAGCTAGGTGGATCAGTGGATAAAGCCCCAGTGCTGAAGTCGGAAGGATCTGAGTTCAAATTTGAGCTCAGACATTTAACTGACCCTGGGCAAGTCACTTAACTCCAATTGCCAAACCCCCAAAATAAATTATTAAATAAAGTAATTCTTTTTTTTAAGTCGGAAGGCATTTTATCTGTAAAATATTAAAGACCTTGGAACCTAGGATATCATAGGTGGCAGGACCCCTAAGACAAAATGTAGGAACTAGAAAGGACTGGAAATATATTTCTACTTCAATATGTCAAAGAAGAAACAGGTTCATCAAGATTAAATGATTTGACTTAAGTGACTTGCCCAAAGTCACATGGGTCTCCAAGCAGATTATAAGAGAGGGTATTTTTTTCCTGGCCCAGTGGTTAAATTGTAAACTGCTTCTATAGTACCGTGTCTCTAATAATGAATACAACTGAAAATTTCCCTTTGCATAGCAGATTTCTGAGCAGAGATAAATCTCCATACCTGGAGGCCACTTCATTACTGTGTATGCATTACTGAGTCATAGCTTAAAATGCAAATTGCCTCAAAAATAAACGGGATTGTGTGACATAATAATAAAAGGGATAATAGATTTCTCCAGAAATACACATCTGTTCATTAAAGCTGTCTGCTATCCATTGCAGCTGTTCACATTTAAAATCTAAAGATGTATACATAATCTTTTACAGTAAAAAGTTAGTAGAGAAACACAAACATAAAAGTCTTCATAGAGATGGCTCAGCTTGGCAATAAGGGCTTAACTATAGGTGTTATGTATAAGAAATCCTCAGATTTGGAGTTTTATGGGGGGGGGGATATTTTTGGTTTGTTTTAAGAAACTTTTAGTGGCCCTTTTGGCCATCCAGTATTCCAGTTCATTTGTGTAGCAGGAGCAAAGGGGTAGAATGAGAATTGGTGCAGACAGAACCTAGCTATACTGGAGAGAGATAATGCCCAAATCAGAGAAATCTGAATTCAGATCTTGACTTTGACACATGCTGGCTGAGTGACCCTGAGAAGGTCAATTACTGTCTCAAAGACTGTTAGCTGCTAAGTAGGTCCTAGTCAGTATTTCTAGAGTTCCTGACCAAGTATTGCTAATACTAAAGATATCACAAGAAAAAAAAAAGTGGGAGTGGGAGGAGGAGAAAGAGGGAAGTAGTAACCCCCAGCTACATAAGCAGCAGAAAAGCCAGGCTTGATGTAGATGGAAAAGATCTGTGGATTTTGCAATATCCCCAGGCTTAAGATCTAGAATCTAGAACAAGAGATTTTAGAGATTGCAAAAAACTATCTAGTCCTGAGACCTAGAAAGTGAAGAGTCTTGCCTAAAATCACATGGAGTTGTTCATCCTTCCTTCTGGAAGATACAATGACATCAGGAGGATGATGTCTTGACTTGAATTTGGATATAAGTGAAGCTGAATAAATGTCAGAATTTCTATAGGTAAAACAATGGAAATACCTCTAGCCTTACAAACAGAGGAGGTCGTTATCCTTGTTATTATTAGTCATGTTGGACATGATCCCTTTTGGGGAGGAAGAGGTTCTTGGCAAAGATACTGGAGCTATTTCCTTCTCTGGATCATTTAACAGATGAGGAAACTGAGGCAAATGGGGTGAAGTGACTTGCCCAGGGTCACCTAGGTAGTAAGTGTCTAAGGCTGTATTTTTTTCCTGACTCCCAGACCCAAGTAAAACCCACTTGCATGATCTTGGGCAAATCCCCTCACATTTGGGTGCTTCCATTTCCTTATCTGTGAAATAAAGAAATTGGATCAGATGGCCACTGAGACCCTTTCTAGCTTGAAATTCCTGCTTGTGTGCTCCTACAAGTTACAAAAATGGGATTTGAACAAATTCAGTTTGGAATTGGAGACTACAATGACTGAAGCATGAGTAAAGGGTGAGAAAGGATAAAGAGGGACCAAAGGTAGTTCTAATAACAGGGTGGGGAGAGAAAGGTAGCTCTCAGGAGAGAGATGGTGTGTGTGTGTGTGTGTATGTGTGTGTGTGTGTGTGTGTATGTGTGTGTGTGTGTGTGCGTGCACTTAATGTAGGGGATTATTTGTAGCCTGAGGGGAAGGAACCTACAGAGAAAAAAGTGAGAGAGGACCGATGGATAGAGCAATGCCATTGAGGAGATGACAGGGAGGAAAACTAGGAGATATATCAGTCAGCTAGCATTCGTGAAGGGCCTACTAGATGCTAGATGCTGTACCAAGTGTTGGGATATACGTCAAGGAGTTCACAGATTAATGTAGTGAGAGGTATTGGGATCATTAGTCTTCTCAGTTAAATGGAAGTTAAGAGCATCTATTGAGACAAAGGAGTAGCACTTGAAGCTAAAGGGTTAAAGGAAAAAGAGTGAGGTGGCCTTTGTAAGGAATAAGAGAATCAATTTTATAAAAAATGCCCACAAGGTTCCTTTCAGCTCTTAATATGTGATTCTATGATCCTATCAATCAATAAGAGGTGGGGTGAGGTGAAATAACTTAAGTGTGGAATAATTCTCATTAATGTTATTCTTTATTTCTTTCCTTCTTGCTTTCCTTCTTTCCTCCTCTTTCCCACTCTTCTTTCTTTCCCTTTCATAATCTTCTCTCCTTCCTTCCTTTCTCCCTCCCTTCCTCCCTCCTTCCCTTTTTCCCTCCCTCCCTTCCTTTCTTCCTTCCTTTATAACATGGGGAAAAGGATCAATACAAAAAAGGTAACTTTTCCTCATTATTGCCATTTTGGATGGATCCTTACACTAATTCCATGAGATGAATAAGGATTGTTTTCCCATTTCTTTTTGAGCTTTTGTTGGAGGGGTAAGAGTAGGTCTGAACTTTTGATTTCATTGCAGTTGAATTCCTTGCATGGAAATTCCCTCCATCAATGTAGATCAACAACCTTTCTGCACATAATTAGTCTGGGAAAGCTGCCTAAGGCCCTGAGAAGACAAGGGTCATATAGCTCATATATATCAGACACAAGTCTTCACATTCAGAACTTCCTAGTCATCTTCCCTAGACCATACTGTCTCTCATAATCCCCATTTTACAGGTAGGAGGAAACTAAATCTGGGAGAAGTTAAGTATCTATTCAATCTATAAACATATTAAGTACATACTAGGGTACAAGGCAGACACAAGGCTTTGGGGATCCAAACCAAAAGTGAAACATTCCCTGTCCTTAGCCCATACTCTACTGGAGCTGATGAACAAAACCTGCATCCAGAGTCAGGTCTTCTGACCCCTTTCTGATCCTATACTTAAAGTGGACTGCTTTCTTTTTTGTTTTGTTTGTTTGTTTGTTTGTTTGTTTACTTTTTATTATTATAGCTTTTGATTTACAAGATATATGCATGGGTAATTTTTCAGCATTCACAGTTGCAAAACCTTTTGTTCCAACTTTCCCCCTCCTTACCCCCATCCCTTCCCCCAGATGGCAGGTTGACCAATACATGTTAACTATGTTAAAATATAAGTTAAATATAATACATGTATACATGATGGACTACTTTCTAATTGTCATGTGTGTCATTAGCCTCATCTTCCCACAGGACTAAGTTCTTTGAAGAGAAAGACCATTTTTCTCTTGCTTCTCTTAAAACCCCCAGAGTGCTTTGGCAAAGAAACACTCTCCATGGAGTATTCAGTGACTGATCCCATTAAAGGTTAGTGTCCATTGATGAAGTCACCATTAGCATTTTCAGGGATGAACACTCAGAGCAGAAAGTTGACCCTTTGGGGCTGGCTTCTCAGTCCCAAGCTGTGGCTCTGTAATTATTGAGGCAATGAAGTTGTTTGTTGCTGTTTTCACTGTAGTAGCCCCGAGGCCTCTGAAGGACAGCTAAGAGTTGTTCATGATGCTATTGAGGATAATTGTGTTGATGATAGTGCTGATATTCACAATGACATTGATGATGGCTTACATTGACTTAGCGATGAGAGCCCTGAATCTGGACTCAGTTCATTCATGTAGAGTCTCAAACACTTACTGGCCGTGTGACCCTTGGCACATGCAGCCCAAATGTCTGAGCTTCTGTTTATTCAGCCTTTGCCTCTGAGATCAGCTTCCATTTCGGCAGCATACATCTTGTATGCACCTAGTTATTAACCTGTTGTCTTCATTGATATGTGAACTCCTAGAAGCAAGGGACCTTTTGTTGTCCTTTTGCCTTTCTTCAGATGTCCAGTGTTTAGCACACAGGAAATGCTTAATAAATGCTGGATAATAACAAGATGTCCCTCACAGGGTTGTTTTGAAGATCTGTAATAATAATAATAATAATATAGAGTACTTTGCTAATCTTTGTTGTTGTTGTAGTTGCTGAGGCAATGGGGGTTAAGTGACTTGCCTAGGTCACATAGCTAGGAAGGGTTAAGTGTTTGAGACCAGATTTGAACTCTGGTATTCTGTCTACTGCACCACTTAGCTGCCCCTGCTTTGCCAGTCTTAAGGTTTCTAGTTTAGTAAGTCCTGTCCAACTTTTTGTGACCATATTTGAGATTTTCTTGGAGTAATTTGCCATCTCTTTCTCCAGCTCATTTTACAGGTGAAGAAACTGGGGCAATGAAGGTTAAATGGTCTCAAAGTTGTAAGACTAGTATCTAAGACTGGATTTGAAGTCAAGTCTTTCTGACTCTAAGCCTAGCACTCTATCCTAGTACCACCTACCTAGCCTGCAAATCTTAAACCCCCATTTAATGTGCTTATGTAAATTCTATGTAAATAGAATTTTTGAGGAGACATAATCTTTGTCTCTAAGTATTTGAAGAGCTCTCCTATCAAATATGAACTTATGAGTACTGACTATGCCCAAAGCAGGAGGTTTGCTCTGCTTTGGAGATGCCCACTACGCACATTGAGCAAGTCACTTCCTTTTCATCCTCCCAGGCTTCCTTGGCTAGATGAACTTTAAAACCCTTCTAGTTGTAAACAAAGGTCGCTGTGACAATAACCAGTCTTGTGAATGATAGAGTAAGTTTTTACTTCTTATGATTTTGTTGGGTTCTGGTTGTAACCATTAGAACCTGGAAGGAGGATTCTGCCAGTGGGTAGAACTTGGGCTCTGATAGGGGGTAGAACTTGAGCTTTGAGAGAGGCAAATCACCTGTATGGGGCAAGTTAACCATCCTAGTTTGCTAATAAGAACAAATACTCCTATTTCTCAAGTGCTTTAAGAATTAAAAAAAAAAAAAGCTCAAACAAATTTTCTTACAATACCCCTGTGAGGTAGAACATGCTAAGATTATTACCCTCATTTGAAAGTGAGGAAATTGAGACTCATAGGCCTAAATTGATTTGCCTGGAATCTCACAGATAGCTATATAGAGTAGGAGCTTAATAGATGCTCATTAAATAGATGCTTTATAAATGTTCATTGATAGTTAATAGTAACTACTCAATGTAGTGACTACTAGTCACTACATTGAGTAATAACTCCTCAAGGAATATTTTAAAGCACTTACTATATGCTGGACCCTCTGCTAAGTCCTGAGGCTACAAAGAAAGATAAAATATAGTACTGTTCCTGAGGAGCTCACCATTGAACAGGAGAGACAACATGCAAAAGGACTAAGGACAAACAAACTGTAGATAAGATAAATTAGAAATAATCAACAGAAAGCAGGTGGTAAGAGGGCTTGTGCACAATATGATTTTAGTCAGGACTGAAAGGAAGTTAGGGAACTCAGGAGGCAGAAATGAAAGAGGAGAGCATTCCAGGCACAGGGATCAGAAAGTAAAAATGCTCAAGCCCAAGTGATGGAGTATCTTATTGGAAGAACAGCAGAGGGTCAAAGTTACTGAATCTAAGAGTACGTGGAAGATGGATATGAAGTGGGGGGGGGAGAGAAGATTAAAAACATTGGAGTGGAGGACAGTTTAAGAAGGACTTTGAATACCAAGCACAAGAATTTTTATTTGATTTGGGAAGTAATAAGGATCCGCTGGAATTTGTTGAACAGGGGGATCACTTGCATTTTTGTATACTAGAAAGTATCAGGAATCCCATTCAAGTCCAATCCTTGTGTCTCACAAAGCCAGGGCTCTACCTGATGCTTCATGTTGACTTTCATGATGGCCGAGATATCCAGGTGGCTTGTGAAGACCTAAATTCAAATACTGTTGGACAGATACCAGGGAACATCTTATCCACTTACCTTCTCTATCTCTATTTCCTCATCTGTCAAATGCTGATAACATTTACACTGATTCCACAAGGTTGTCCTAAGGATCAAGTGAGATATCCTACGTGAAGTATTGCAATCTTTAAAGTACTATATAAATTCTAGCAATTTTTATTTATATTCTTATTGATGATTATTTCTATCTATGAGTAAAGCGATCCTGATTGTGCATAGCTGTCATGATTTATGGAACCATTTCCCTGGGATTCTGAGCCCAAACAAAGAAAAGACAAAGCTTTCCCCTAATTTAGGCAGCTGCATTTTTATAGTCTTACATTGATTTCATTGATTCATAATTTCATAGACCATTGGAGCTAGAAAAGACCTTGGGGATCATCCAAACCAGGGGCTCTTAACCTTTTTTATATCATAGCCCCCTCGGCAATCTACTGAAGCCTATCAGCCACTTCTCAGAAGAATGTTTTTAAATGCATATAATGAAATGCATGCAATTACAAAGGAAACCAATTATATTGAAATATGGTTATCAAAATCAAAAACAATCTTGGACCCCAAGGAACCCTGAAAAGAGCTTCTTTATTTTATGAGAAGGGACTTACCTATTGAGATGGTGGACCAGAAGCCCACATTCCCTGATTCTTGATGTAGAGCTTTTCCCTCTAAGCCATTACGCTAAAAAGTTAGAAGAAACTAATTGGAATTCTTTTTTTTTTTTTTTAACTGAGAGAGTTCACTAGGGAAGGTGACTTGAAAAATATTCAGGTGGAAGAGCCATTGTCTGGCTCAACTGTTTTCTCCAAGCACTTGAGATTATTTAGTCTGAAGAGTTTGTTCCATTTTCAGTATTTTCTTTGATGATGATTTTTTGTTTACCCCAGTATTCTGTACCTCTCAGATACCTATCAGTGCAGTTGATCCAATAGGCCTTGTGTAATCCCAGGAGCTAAAAGGGTCTTAGAGCAAAAGCAGATTTCTATATCTTAACCTCAGAAAGAAGTCAAATCTCTAAATGCAAAATGGGAGATGGTCTGAAAACATAAAAGATAGGGAGTATCTGATCAGGTCCTTGGAGAACAGTGGCTGCTCCATTATCTGTGTGATAGCCAGACTGCCTCAAAAGTCGGGACAGCAGAAATGTGAGCTACATATTGTACATTTTTAATTTCCTCACTAAGTGCCGGATGGTTAACTTTAACAATATCCAAGTGCTTTTATTATGGTATTTACCTTAAGAAATGAGTCCCAGCCTGTTGTTTAAAACGCAGGTCCCATAAGGGGGCGGAGGAGGATTTATTGCTGAATTCATTCAGCACTGAATAAGTAACCTTGAAATGTACTGGTCGAGGATGGTGAAATTGCTCCAGCAGAAAAATGAAAAGAGAGACATGGGGAGTCTTGACCTAGACAGCTGGGAAGGAATGAGGAAGAGGGGCCGGAGAGCATTATTAGCCTTTTTTCTTTTCTCATACTATAATGAAATCTGAGCCTATCAATGACCCCCACTGGAAACCATGTTTGAAAGCAACAACTGAATATCCTGACAAAGGCATTTCTCAAGGAAGCGAAAGAAAAGTAAATCTCCAAGAGCATGAAAAATGATGATCTCTTGTTGTGATTACAAGGTGTTTATGTATTCATGTTTCAACCAGTCTGCTCATCTCTATCTTGTCCACAAATACATCATTAGAAATGATAAGGGCATTGACTATCATGCCATCTGAGGATGGGTTGAAGAAATTGGTGATATTTAGCATGAAGAAGAGAAGTGGGTGTGGGGGACTATGATGAATGATTTCATGTTTTTTAACAGGTCATTGTATGAAAAAGGACTTTAATTTTTTTCCACTTAGCCCCAAAGGGTAATGATTAGAATTTGAAGGCAGGGAGAGTTACATTTTCAAGATTAAAAAAATCCTAATAATTACAGCTATCCAAAGACAGAATGGGCTGCCTAGAGATACAGTGGGTCGTCTACCACTTGAAGCCTGCAAACCATTGTCAGGGATGCTATAGAGTAAGGGTTTTGTATCATAAACCACTTTTACAATCCGATCAAGCTTATGGACCCTTTTGCAGAACAATGTTTTTGAATGTATAAAATAAGATGCGTATTACTGCAAAGGAAACAAAACATCAACATAGTTAATAAAATATATATTTTTAAACTTCATATAATCCAGATTAAGAATTTTTGTTTTAGAGGGAAAGCACTTTGAAGTACAATTTAGACAAGTTATTTTAACTCTTAACTTTTAATAAGTAAAAAAATTCCTCTGCAGTTTCAGGAGACTTTGTACATTCTTACATAATTCTTAGATATAGATGTCATTCCAAATACTTGAGCTTTAAGAAACCAAACTATTCTGATATCAACCCAAATTTGCTTTTTCAAAGAGAAGCTGCTCTGTAGTTTTGTGTATAGTATTGGATTTGAAGTCAGGAAGACCCAAGTTCAAATTCTAACTTAGGTGCTTATTAGCTGTGTGATACTAGGTAAATTACTTAACCCCTTCTGTGTTTCAGTTTCTTCATCTGTAAAATTTATTACCTATAAAATGCATTATAAATACTAGCTATTATTCTGCCAGTCATCCTTTTTTAATAAAAAGCAGCTAAGTGGCAGAGTAAATAGAATGCTGAGCCTGGAGTCAGGAAGCCTAAATTCAAATCCAGCCTTAGACATTTACTAGCTGGGTGATCTGAGGCATGTCACTTAATTCTGTTTTGCTTAATCCACTGGAGAAGGCTATGACAAACCTCTCTGATATCTTTGCCATGAAAATTCCACAGAGCTTCCTGACTCTCAGTCTTGCCATCTATTACTTTAAATATTGACTCAGATTTTTTAAAAAAAACTATCTTGTTTCATTGATGTTTTAATTTAACACAGCTAACAAATATACATTTATAAATATCTACCCCAAAAACAATTAACCAAAATAACACTAAGAATAACAACAAATGATGATATGTTCAAGTGTTTGTTAAAAGAAAGTTATTTACAGTCTTAAAAATGAATACTAAAAGAATAAAATTTTTAAAAAGAAAAATATTTTATACAATTTTACATGTATAATTAATATCATGTTGCTTTTCTTCTCAGTTGGTGGGGAAGGGACTGGAGGGAGGGGAGAGAATTTGGAAGTCAATTTAAAAAAATAATATTGAAAATAAATAACATTGAAAAAATAAAAAAAAAGTTTGAGCTCTGAACTTAGCAAGGACATACCATTGTGTTGTCCATCTGAGTTTTACTGCTGTCTAATGTTATCTCTTTTGAAAATTTTAATTAACAGAAATCCTTTTTCTTTCCCTCCCATATCCATCCTATTGAAATGAGAAAAAGAAAAGAATATCTCCTAAAACAAATATACATAGTCAAGTATATCAAATTTCTTCAGTGTCATTGCTCAAAAGATAATTGTCTTTCCCTACACATTGAATTCATCACCTTTCTAATTCAGGATCTGGAAATGATGCTTCATAATTGGTTCTCTGAAATCATGACAGTTCATTGAGCTGATAAGAGTTCTTACAGCTTTCAAAATTGTTTGTCTTTATGGTGGTGTTGTTATTGAGTTGAGATGCTAACGGAAAATTTATATACAGTATTACTGGTATCAGGGAGGTCTTAAAAGAATCTGCTGAGGAGCTTATACTACACTGGATGGATTCTGGGATTGGTCAAACAACAAGAGTAATAGATAACACGTCTATACAATTGGTATGCGCTAGGTATTGTGCTAAGCATTTTATAATTATTAACTCATTTGAGCCTCACAACACTCCTGAGAGTTAAGTACTATTATCATCTTCATTTTACAAATGAAGTAACTGAGGCAAGCAGAGGTTAAAAACCTTGCCTAGGGTCACATTGCTGGTAAATGTCTGATTTGAACTAGTAGTCCTGATTTCAGTACTCTAGTTCTCTATCCGGAACTGTGCCACTTAGCTGCCTACTGTGTGTCAGACCCTGCAATGGACACAGAGGGGAGATAAAAAGAGAAGAGAGAAATTATCCCTGGTTTCAGGAAGATTATATTCCATGGGGGGAAACAATCCACACACATTTGCATATATGAATATATGAGAGGGGACAGAAGAGAAGGGAGAGGGGAAGGGGGGTGAAACAGACAGAGACAGAAAGATAGAGGGGAGAGACAGAGGCAGACAGACAGAAACACAGAGGAAGGAGGGAGGGATGGAGAGAGGGAGAAGGAGAAAGAGAGGGAGAGGGAGAAAGAGAGGGAGAAGGAGAGAGAGAGGGAGAGAGAGAACATGAGAGATGTTATTGTTGTTCAGTCGTGTCCAACTTCTCTTAACTGCATTTGGAGTTTTCTTGGCAAAGATACTGGAGTGCTTTATTGTTTCCTTCTCCAGCTCATTTTACAAATGAGCAAACTGAGGCAAAGAGCATGAAGTGACTTGCCTAGTAAGGAGCTGAGTATCTAATACAAAGTAATAGGGCACTAGAATGTGGAGAAATCAGGAAGGAGTTTCTTTAGAACTGCAGTTCTCAAACTGGTTGATTTCTGGACCCCTTTACACCCTTTTGCTATTGTTGTTGTTATCGTTACTGAGGAAATTGAGGTTAAGTGACTTGCCCAAGGTCACACAGCTCATACGTGTCTCAGGCCAAATTTGAACGTGGGTCTTCCTGACTCCAGGACTAGTGCTCTATCCATTGCACCAATTAGCTGTTCTCCCTTAACATTTATAAAAATTTTCAAAGATTGCCCCCTCTTTAAGAGCTTTTGATTATGTGGGCTATATCTACTTATATTTACCATTTTCACAATTTAAAATTTTTATTATTATGATGATGGTAGTTTTGATTTCTCAGAAGAAAGGAGTTCTTCTGGAAAACATTTTGAAAAATACAGATGTAGTAATTAATGTTTAGACTGATTCTCAAAAGTCACTAGTGATTCTAAGAAATTGAGTTACAGACAAGAATAAGAATAACAGAGATCGAGAAAGCAAAGTTGGGCTGCTACAGTCACCAATGGAAGGAACATTTGGATGGAGCATATGACCTAGCCTTTGTCAAAAACCACCTATATCATTTTCAGCACAAGTAGTGTGATTTTTAAATTTTTTATTTTTATTTTTGTTAATGATTAATATATATCCATCTACTTGACTAAAAGCCTTGGGCACTTTTATACTTTCTTTCAGTTGAGAAAACTAGACTTGGTTAATGACAGAACACAATTGTTAATAATTCTCCTAGACAACCCCCATATACACAGACTTTTGAGGAGGTCTCACTACCAGAGGCGACCTTGATCTTCTTGGGTAATAGTGTATGTAATGACTATCAGAAATAAAACAAAAGCTAGTTTCCTTTTCTTGAGTTCCTTGATGTGCTTTATTATATTAACCACATTTTGAATCCCTTCTTGTAAAAAGAAAATTCATTTAAAACAATGTGGTCTGAGAACCAGGAAGTCCTAAGTTCAAATTCTATTTTAGACATATGTTGTTTGTGTAACTTTGGACCAAGATTCTTAATTACTCAGTGTTCTAAGCTAGACATGTCAAACATAGGGCAACAGCAAGCAACATAACTGAGTGAGACCCAACTAGATTAGAACATGATATTTAACAAAATAAATAAAAAACACAATAAAATATAGATTATTAACACATTATTTTCTAAGTCAATAAGCTCACTCAGGGATCATTATGTCTGGTTTAATGCCCCTTGTTTCCATTTCACTTTGACACCACTCTAAGCAACTTTCTAAGATGAGATATAAATTGTAGATGCTGACTTGGATTTTAGAGTTTTCTCACCTGGGAGTTCTATATATGAATGAAATCACAAGTTCAGACTTTATATCTCCACCTTTAAGTCATATGGTCATCACAGAGCCTTTATCTCCATCCCATCTCCTCCAGAAATTCAACTCCACCTCTTGTACAATTTTGGACTTTTTAGAATAGGCCAGCTTTTGCTTGATCCTGCCCAAATCTGAGGTTCCATAATACCTCATGGCTGTCCCTATGACATAGTCCAACTGTCCTTTCCAGATCTCATTTGGCTATGGTTTTCCCCCATTGGGGTATAAGTCCTTTAAGGGTAGGGACTGTCTTTTTCCTTGTATTTACATTCTAATTTCTTAGCATAGAATGCTTAATAAATGTTCTAATATCTAGTTATCTAGTTACCTTATTAGCTATCACTCATGGTTCAATTCTGGGCATTTGTATAAGTCTTCCTTCCTTGGTGGAAAGGACAGACACTTCACCAAATGTGCCTGTGTAAGAAGAATAATTATGGAGAACTTGGGAGAGGAGAGATCCTTTATCTAGTTTCTAGCTATAAAAGAGGACACCCACAATCCCAGACTCTCTTTAACAAGAAGACTTTGGAGGGAGAGCAAGCGAGGAAGGTTGACTTAAAGAGAATCCATCTCCTTGAGGATGTCTCTACTTTCAACTTTTTTCCCACTGAAGATTCTGAAGAATTTCCACTTTGGTAAAATCAGAGATCTTTTCTCTCAATTGAGCAGGTATCACTCCTGTTGGGTGATGTCATTCATACTATGTATTATCTAATATATTATCATTTATATAATTTCTATTTATATAGAGAATATAAATTCTATTCTATTCAATAATTTCTAAATATTGTTAGAAATATTTGTTATATTTCTAACAGCTAGAAAAAAATGGCTTTATCCACTACTCTATATATGTGGCAGTCTCTGTTAAATTTGGTGTGAAGGGAATCAAGTCTTTGGATATAGCTTGGAGCATTATCCATTAAGTAAGTGATAGATACCAGGAGAATAGCTTGAACCTAAAAATCGTTTTCTCTAAACTAGCACTATTTGGGGACAGAAAGATGTAATACTAGTCTAGAATTCTTCTCTGAGAAGATCAGAGCAAGCCAGGGAATGGAGAAACTAAGAGTGCTTAACACTGCAATTGGAAGGGGGCTTGTTTTCTTTTTTCTTTCTTTCTTTTTTTTTTTTTTTGAGTTTGATTGTATTTTTATTTTTATTTATTTATTTTAATAACCTTGTATTTACAGATTATATGTATGGGTAACTTTACAGCATTGACAATTGCCAAACCTCTTGTTCCAATTTTCCCCCTCTTTCCCCCCACTCCCTCCCCCAGATGGCAGGATGACCAGTAGATGTTAAATATATTAAAATATAAATTAGATACACAATAAGTATACATGACCAAATCATTATTTTGCTGTACAAAAAGAATCGGACTCTGAAATATTGTACAATTAGCCTGTGAAGGAAATCCAAAATGCAGGTAGGCAAAAATATAAGAATTGGGAATTCAGTGTAATGGTTTTTAGTCATCTCCCAGAATTCTTTCACTGGGTGTAACTGGTTCAGTTCATTACTGCTCCGTTGGAAATGATTTGGTTCATCTCATTGCTGAGGATGGCCAAGTCCATAAGAAGTGGTCATCATATAGTATTGTTGTTGAAATATATAAGGATCTCTTGGCCCTGCTCGTTTCACTCAGCATCAGTTCGTGTAAGTCTCTCCAGGCCTTTCTGAAATCATCCTGTTGGTCATTTCTTACAGAACAATAATATTCCATAATATTCATATACCATAACTTATTCAGCCATTCTCCAATTGATGGGCATCCACTCAGTTTCCAGTTTCTAGACACTACAAAGAGGGCTGAGGGGGCTTGTTTTCAAGACAGACGTCACTATCCCAGATAGTCCTTAGAGATTTAATGAGAACGTTGGGCTTATTTCACATTTGCTTTATAGACACTATTACAAGCTCATAAAGAGCTTGACTAGGATAAGACTGAACTCTATGACTTCCATTTCTCTCTTAGTGCCCGTAAATATTTACTGAACTCCCCAAATACTTGAAGTGTTGGGAAATAGACCAGAACCCACAAAAGATAGTATCCTTGCCCTCCAGTTAACCTATATTCTAGAGAGAAAATGGAAGTGGAAATTGTATTGCAGGGAGTCAACCAATTCTCATTTTAAGTATTCTTAACACAATATTTACATTCCTTGTAGTTAGATACTTTTTGATGTAGCAAATCAAATTTGTTACTTAAAGAGCTCTTTGATGAATTCTTTTAAAAATGGATCAAGGGTTTACTTTTTTCTATTTTTTTTCTCTCATGGTTTTTCCTTTTTGTTCTGATTTTTCTCTCCCAACATGATTCATGAAGAAATGTTTATTTAAAAAGTTAATATACATGTATAAACAGAAAAAAATAAGGCAATTAAAAAATAAAAATTGATAATTGTTTTATAATATATATATATACACACTAATGTATCTACATGTGTAAATATATGTGTCTAATCTATCTCCTTTGTAAACTCAAATCTATCTATATTTATAAGATTGTGATATAATGAAGCCCAAGAGAAGTTCAAAGATTTTGAAATGTCACATAGGTAGTAAATATCATGATTTGAACTCAGATCCTTTAACAGCAGAATTAGCATTCTTTTTTGCACTGCTCTGCCTCCCCATTGTAGAGGGAAATGTTGTTTTTTAAAGCAGAACTAACTTATTGAATATTGAAAAACTATTTGTATACTTTTAGACTCTCTAGCAAATACTTTAACTTCCCAAGTTTCAATAAAAATTAAAACCATTAGCTATAAGATTTATTGATAGTGTACCTATAATAAAATAGACATACTCATTTATAAAATATCAGTTGTAAAAAAGTTGTAGCCAAAGTCACATTTAACCATTACCACTACCACTGCAGACAACTTCTCATTTTGGGAAATGTATAGCTCCAATTCTGTTCTCTCAAAATACCAATTGAGATTTCTTCTCAAAAAGTCTCTTCATATTTCTTCTCAAGATAAGGGTTCTACTAAATTTGTTCAGGAAATAAACTCTCTTAGTTCTCTTTCTTTGTTCTCCCCCACCTCTCCCCCCGCCAACAAAGTTAATAGTCTCTCCAGAATAGCACTTAAGCTCTGTCTTCTCACAGACTCATCATAGAATGCCAGGTAAATTTTCATTGTTCAGGATTCCATTAACTCTTCCAAGATACAGTAACAATATTTATAGTCTCCGTGGGAGAGGTTTTTGATGTTGGTATTACATTCATCTCTATAGAATAGGTACAAGATATTTCAAAAGGATGGCGACAATAATAGCTGGACAAATCAGGAAAGACATTGCATTTACTCAGTTTACCTTAATATTCAATTAACCAAAATTATTCTTATTCCCCAATTAGTTGGTTAGAACTTTTAACATGGGGTAGGTCAAATTTGGAACTGTTTCCAAAGGGCTATAAAAGTGTACATAGATTTGATACAGTAATACAACTGCTATGTCTGTTCTCCCAAAAGATAAGTGGGGAGGAGGGAGATATTTATATTAAAAAAATTATAGCAGTTCTTTTCATGGTAGTTAAGAACTGAAAATTGAGGGGATACCCCCAATTGGGGGATACCTAAACAAGTTGTGATCTGTGATTGTAGCAGAATCATTGTGCTACAAGAAATAACAAGCATGATGATTTTAGAACAAACTAGAAAGACATATGAATTGATACAAAGTAAAGTGAGCAGAATCAGGAAAATGCTGTATAAAGCAACAGCAACATTGTATGAAGAATAACTGTGAATGACTTGGCCATTTTCAGTAATAAATGATCCAAGAAAATTTCATAGAACTCATGATGAAAAATGTTATTTATCTCCAGGAACACAACTAATGTTAGCTGAATAGAGATTGAAACATACTATTTGTATCTTTTTCTTCTTTCTTTCTTTCTTTGCTTCTTTTTTCTTTCTTTCTTTCTTTCTTTCTTTCTTTCTTTCTTTCTTTCTTTCTTTCTTTCTTTCTTTCTTTCTTTCTTTCTTTTTTCTTTCTTTCATTCTTTCCTTCTTTCTTTCTTTTTTCCTTCTTTCCTTCTTTCTTTTTGTTCTTTGTTTCTTCCTTTCTTCCTTCCTTTGTTCTTTTTTTGTGCTAAAAGTTTTTAAGTTAAAAATTTGTTTTGCACATAATTACAAAGGAAATAAAATTTTTAAAAGTAACTCAATATTTTTGTGATAACACATTTAATAAGTGTCTAAGGCTGAATTGGAACTCAGATCTTCCAGCTTCAGGTCCAGTGTTCTGTCCATTGTACCACCTACCTGTTCATTATCTTTTTTCCCCACATTACCTACATTTTTCCTCCTGTATCTCCTCTCCCTGTACTAAAAAGCTATCTCATATAATAAAGATTTTTAAAAAGGGGTGAGGGAAGAGGAAGAAGAAAATCCCCCAACAAAATTGATTAATACCATGGCGGGGGGGGGAATCTAACAATTTATTTAATGCCACACACTCTCCCCACACACAGACATTACACACACCCCCCTACAAAGCAATGGAAGGAAGTTTCTTTTCACAGTTCTTCTTTGGGACCAAACCTGTTCTTTGTGATTTCTTTTTAAAAAGTAGATTTCTAGTGATGTCTTTTGATTTTTACTTCACCAACATTTTCTCCAATATCCCTCATCCTCCCCACTCCCAGAAATCCATCCTATGTAACAAATAAATTTTTAAAATAAAAAAGGAAACAATAGCAAGACTGAAAAATACAGGCCAATCCTGGCTTCATGTTGGAAAACAAAAACAAAACCAGTCGAATATTCTGCCATCAGGCCCCCACTTGAAACCCTTCCAGAGTTTGTTCTTTTGGGTTAGCCTTGGTAAATCCATGGTTGCCTCTTTTACATAATGAGACAGTGGAGTAGCAATTTAATTAATTATGTATTATTAATTAGGGGCTTGAGGGAGGTTTGCAGTGAACTCCTGAAATCTATTCTATCAAGACAGATAAGCAAGTTCTTTGCAGTCAGGATGCAAAAGTAGCCCCCTCTATTCGCTAAGACACATTGTCTCTTATCAATTAATTAATGAAAGTAGTTGAAATTACTGGGTTGAAAAGACACATCAGATGGAATAGCGAGATTGAAAACTATCTGTCCATACCATAAGCCAGTAAATTAAAAAGCATATAAATGATTGAAAAGTTAGCTTCCCAAAATAATTGAGATTCATTTTCATCATTTATCATAATCTTCATCAAAATTTTATAAAGTTCCAGGGTGAGCTGAGCTCTTGAAGGAGTGCACAGTTGTGAGAAATGGCCAATTAGACAAGAAGAAGCTTGGTTTAATGAATGAATGGAGCACTGCAATTGTAGTCAGGAGGACTTGGGTTCAAATCTTACCTTAACCATTTATTGGCTATGTGTAGCTCAGCAACTTACTTAACCTTTCTGTACCTCAGTCTTTCTCACTCACACATGATGTGTGTAGGTTTTTTGGGGGGATGAACTTGATGACTTTTAAGGTCCCTTCCAGGTCTTAATCCATGACTTTCAAATAAAGTCATTTTCTTTATATGCTTTAATTTGCCCATATTCTCATCAATGGGTTCACTCTTCCACTGGTATGGAATGTGGTCCCTTTGCACTGTGTCCTCCTATTCAGTTCTTACCTGTATCTTGCCATTACTGACTTGAAGACCTGCCCAATACATTCCAATTTTCCTCTAGTCCCTTCAGTGATTCTTAAGTACCAGAGCAACACTTCTTGCTGTCTCTCTGTTAACTTGCAACAAGAGCAGCCCACCTTGATTTCTGACCAATCAAGTTCATGAGAGTGAACTGGCAGACAAAACTGAGAGTCTTCTGTTCTCTCCTGCCTGCCATATTTTAAAAAGAGATCTTGACCAGCTGGAATATGTCCTCAAGTAGTATCATAGAGAAAAAACAGGAGCTAAAGTCATAAGACCCAGGTTTGAATTCTGGCACTTTCATTTACAACCTCTCAGCCAAGTCATTCAGCTTTTCTAGGGCTTGACTTCTTCATCTTAAAAATAAGAGGTTTGGACTAGTTGATCTCTGGTGTCTATTATAGATATTTGTCTAAGATCCTTTGGTTACGAAGTAAGTCAAAGTCCAGAAATCATGTTCAGTAAGGAAGAGAGATATTTAGCCCAGACAAGAGAAGACTTAAAATAAAGTGGCAGAGGGAGGCAGGCAGGGGAAGAGCATGACAGTTGTTAAAAATATCTGTTGGGAATATCACATGCCTCTAGAAAGAAGAGGAGTTAGCCTCATTCTAGGAAGTTCTGGAAGGCAAAGCTTGGAACAAGGGATGAAAGTAACAGAGAAACAAATTTCTGACTCAATATTAGAAAATACACTCCTAAGAGTTAGAATTATCTGGAAAGGGGATTATCTACTTGGTGGGATCCTATCACAGGGAGTTTTGTTGTTATTTTGTTTTGTTCCGTGCCTTTTTTCATCATGGGCTGAATTACCACATGTTAGGGCTCTCTACAAGGGATTCAGCTATCAGGTAGGGTATTAGATAGCCTCCTTAAAAGGTCCCTTCCAAATCAAATTTTCTATGATCCCTCAGAGAACTGTGTGTGTCCCATAGTTTGTTTCCCAACAGCCCAGGCCAAAGAATGTCTACTTTTTACAAAGAGATATCTTCTGGGGGAAAAAAAAACTAAAACTAAAAACAAACATCTAGGGATATTCATAATCTTTTTATTTTCCAGATGAGAATTTCACCTATGAGCAACAGTAATATGATTGGTGCAGAGTGACTTGGTGTCCAAGAAAGTAGATGCAGTCTTAGATATCCCTGAAAGGTATAGCATTCAGAACCAAGATGGTGTTTGTACTGATGATTTATGCCTTCCTTAGATCACATCTGAAGCGTCATGCTCAGTTCTGAGCACCATGTTTTAGAGAATCAATTAAAAGGAATAAAGACAAGCAAGACAGATGGATGGATGAATAAATGAACAAATGAATGAGAAAGAAAGCAGTATTACCAAAATCTTAGAATCTTAGGATCATAGATTCAAAGTTGTAAAGCTTTCAGTCATGTCTGACACTTTGTGACCCTATTTGGAGTTTTCTTGGCAAAAATACTGGCACAGTCTGTCATTTCTTTCTCCACTTTATTTTTAGATGAGGAAATTGAGGCAGATTTAAGTGACTTTCCCAGGATCACACATCTAGTGAGTGTTGGAAGCCAGATTTGAATTCTACTCTTCCTGATTCCAGACTTGGTACTGTATCTATTCTGCCTATTAGCATGGAAAGGACCTTTCCATGGTTAAAGGACTTCAAGTAGATGCTTTATGAGCATCAATCGAAGGAAACTGAGGGTTTTTTAGTTTGGAGAAGAGAAAACTTAGGGAAATAAGCAGCCATCTTTAAGTATCTGAAGTATAATATGAAAGACTATCATATCTTTTGACTAGTTCTGATTGGCTCCAAACAACAGAAGTAGGAACATGGGTAGAACATTGAAGAGGAGCATATTTGAATGTAATGTCGGAAAAATCATGCTAAGGATTAGAGCTGTCCAAAAGCAAATGGGATACCGTGGGAAGTAGTGGTTTTCCTTTTGCTGGAAGTTTTCAAGCAAAGACCGGGTGCCCATATGGTAGGGAGGTTATAGAGTATATTCTTGTTCAGGTGTGGGTTGGATTGGAGAGCCTCTGAATTCCCTTTCCACACCCAGATTTAGTGATTCTCTGTGCCCTAGAATATCCATTCCATTTTGAAACTGCTCATCTGCCTGAGCGGTAAAGTTTATAGATCTCTTTCTTGTGGATTGTCTTTGGGATGAGTTCAATGTTGTGTCAGCTGTGATGCTATAGCTATAACTACCGTTAGGGACCTGTGACACTGTGAATGATAGAGTCTGCCAGCTAGAGGACTGTGGGAAATGGAAAGGGGTGAAGGCTGCCTTCTCTGATGGGTGAGACTTTGATTACTCTGATTTCTAGGCTGTATATAGAATGGCCACTGAGAATATTTTCTTTCAGATAAAACTGAATAGGAAAGAGAGTTTCAGTGATGTGCATGAGCTCCATCAAAGCTATATTCTGATGGTTTCTTTCCACTCACATCCTCCCCCAGCTTCCATCCCCACCACATAGGAACCACCCCTCCCCCCTCACTGCTCAATTCCTGATTTCTATAAGAACCCTTTAAACTTGGCATCTCCAGGAATAGAAAACCACTTACAGAATGCTGATAGATGAATCTAAAACCAACTACAGATGAAAACAGCTGGGATAAGAAACCTGTTTGTATTTCATTAACCCCCAAAGTGCCGTTCTCGAACGATCTCATCTTTCTGAGATTTCAGTGATTTCTTCAACATAGGAGAGGTGTCCAGGTAGTCAAATAAAGACAGGTGACTTTGGGGAGCAAGGCATAATAAACTTAGCCCTGAGAGAGGCCATCTAGTCCAACCCCCCTCATTTTGTTGGTGAGAAAACTGAGACCTATGGTCTTGGCCTAAGATACTTTAGATACCAATCCTCCTATTCCAAATTAGAACTTTTCTCCACTTTCCTGGGGATGTAGAGGTTAAATAAGCTACCTAGGATCACATAAACATTAAGTCTTAGAGGTTAGATGTGAACTCAGTACTTCTTAGCTCCAAGCCTCGTACTCTTTCCACTTCACCACATTGTCACTGGGAAGCATAACTAGAAAATTCAGGATATCTTGCCTTTAAAAACAACCACATCCACAATAAATACCAAATGCTGATATTCCTTTCAAGAGTTTTCTTCCCCTGAAACAATGAAGAAAGCAGAATGACTAACAAGCAACTAATATACACAAACCACACACACACTTATTATGCAAGATATTTCTTTCCTTAATGACCAGTATGAAAAATACATGAATGTTAGGCTGATGGGAGAGGATCTGATAATAAGCACATCCTATTTTCTGCTCAACAGCAATAACCTAAGGAAACTGCACCATAGGAGTAATTGATTTGCAAATATATGTATATATACACATATACATATACATATACATATATATATATATATATATATATATAATAGCTATATGGCACAAAAAGAGCATTTCTATTCTGCATAATGCTTTTGGATTTTTTCCCCCTGCAATTATTTCTTTCTCTCTCAACCATTAATTCTCTTAGATTCAGTTTCTAATCCCAGGCTGTTCATTGTCTATAGAAAAACATCTCAAGCCTCTCTAGGAGTCAATTACCTTACTCTGATAATAATCCAGGGGATAAGTTCCTAGGGGACACAAAATATCTCTTTTTAACATCCAGAAAGGATTCTATAGACTGGATTCCACAATCCGACACCCATAAAATCATAAAATGTCATAGTGGAGACAGCTAGGTAGTGTTCATTCACTGCCCACAGTGGACCTGAAGCCAAAAAGATCTGAGTTCAAATTCTGTCTGAGATAGAAGTTGTATGGCTCAGGGCAAGTTATTTAACCTCTGCCTCAATTTCTCCATTTATAAAAGGATGATGATAATAATAACACCTCCCTCCCAGGATTATCGTGAGGATTGAATGAGATAATGGATGTAATATGTTCTGTACACCTCAAAGTGCTATATAAATACAAGCTATTGTTAAAATAAAAAGTTACCTTGGAGTTTCTCCTGCTTTTTCTCTGTAGCTGTCCCAAGTGGCAACATGACTTTTTCTGAAAGTCCTCCACTAATCATCATGGCAGCCAATCCCACTTTTGGACAGCTCTCATTGGTGAGAAGTTTTTCCTGACTTCAATCCTAAATCTGCTTCTCTGTAGTTCTATTCATTTCTCCTGCCTGTTTCTTCTGGGGTTAAATAGAATTTAACCAACTGCTGCTAATTCCCCTTTTCCTTAACTACCTTGTATTTAACTGCTTTCTGTCTATTTGGATTTATTCTCTTTTATTTCTTTTGTATTTACTCACATATTACTTATTGCTGTCATTAGATTCTAAGGTCCTCAGTAGTAGGGATTATTTCTTTTCTTTTTCTTTTTTGTATTTATATCACTAGTATCTAGCACAGTACCTGGGATACTAAATAGGTGTTTTCTTTTGTTGTTGTTGTTCAACCATGTCCAACTCTTCATAATCCAATTTGGAATTTTCTTGGCAAAGATAATGGAGTGTTTCCTTTTTCAAAATTTATTTTTTTTTTAGTTTTCAACATTTGCTTTTATAAAATTTTTGTTTCCAATTGTTTTCTCCTTCTCTCATTCCCTACCCTCCTCCTATGAAAGCGAGCAATCAGATATAGGTATATATATATATATATATATATATATATATATATATATATATATAATCATAATAAACATATTTCCATATCACTAATGTTGTGAAAGAAGAATCAGGCATAAGAAAGGAAAAACCAGCAAAGAAGTGAAAAGAGTATGCTTCAATCTTCTTTCAGACTTGATATTTTTTTCCTCTGGATATGGATAGCCTTTTCCATCATGATTCTTTTGGAATTGTCTTAGATCATTGTATTACTGAGAAGAGTTAAGTTGCCATGTTCTTCTTTCACTCATTTTACAGATGAGGAAATTGAGGCAAACAGTGTTAAGTGACTTGCCCAAGGTCACATAGCTAGTAAGTGTCTGAGGTCAGACTTAAAGATGAGAGAGAGAGTAGAGGGAATGGAGGGGAGAGAGACAACGAGAGGAATATACACAAGGAGGGAGAGAGAGAGGAAAGGAGGAATGGAGAGAGAGGAAAGGAAAGAGGGAGGAAGGAGGAGATATACAGCTGGAAGGAACTCTGAAGTCACCTTGCCCATCCCCTCCTTTTATAAATGAGAAAACAGAGGATCGGGAATATTAAGTGGTCTTCCCAAGATCACCTAGGCATCAAGTATCATAGGTGGGATTTGAATCCAGACCCTCCCAATATAGAACCTGTCCACTCTGTCATGATGCCTCCTTGCTCAGTGAAATCAATACATCTCAGCTTTTAAATTCTTCCTGAAATACCGCCACAGATATTGTCAAGCAATCTTTCTTGATTTTCTTTAAAGTAGCCAAGAGAGAGATGTTACATCCCTCTGGGGAAAGTAAAGCCCAAACAGGTTAGGCATCTTGCAGTAAAATCACACAGCTAAGGAGCTGCAATTTCATTGAAATCTGTTGTAACAGACAGGTAGCTATTCAAGTCTCCAAAATAAAGATCACCAGCCTTTGGACAACTCTTCCATCACTGAGTGCTTTGGAAGGCATTTGAAGGAGAGCAGGGAAGCTTAGTAAATTGGCATTCATTAAGTACCTACTATGTGTCAAACATTCTAAATGCTGGGGATACAAAGAAAGTCAAAAAAGAGATTCCCTGTTCTCAAGAAATTCAGTCTAATGGGAGGACAGCTTCTAAACAGCTATGTAGAATTAACTTATATATAGGATAAATTGAAAAAAATCAACAGAAAGAAGAATTATGGGGAATTGGGGAAAGACTGATCATAGAAAATAAAATGATCATAGTATCAAATCATAGATCAAATCATAGGAAGTGGTATTAGAAGTCATCTAATCTAACACACTTTTACAGATGAGGTTACTATTAATATCTTTTATAAAATGTGACTACTTTATTTCAAGGTTCAACCCAGACCTGGACAGCTCCTGCCTCCTAACAAACTGTCAACCTCCCATTATATCTACAATAAAAACAATTAAGTCATTCCAGAATTCTTTCATTCATTTGAAGAGTCTGGACACATTACTACCATCTGTATGGTCTCAATCTTGTCAGTTACCATAGTTCCCTCTGTATAGTGCAGTGGCCCCCAACTGGTGTGTGATAAGGAGAATTCTTTCAAAGAGCACAGTTACCAGCACATAGTAGATGCTTAATAAATGTTTAAGCTCTTTCCTATTTTGATCTAACAAAACCTGTAGCATGACTCAGAATGATACATAAAAACTTCTTTCTGCAAGCTAAAAAATAATATATTGCATGCCACCACATTACTATTTTTAAATAAATATTGCTATGCTTTTGATGAACAAAATTCAAATTGATTTTAAGTTGCTTGAGAATCAATCTTGTTTTTCTATTAGCTTGTGAAGAAAAGAGTAAATGTCTTTGATGTTCACAAAAGGGAAAAGAGTAGAATCTACAGACTCCAGATCAGTGATTTTGAAGCTTTGATTCCTGAAAAAATTCTAAAACTCATCATTCTTTAGTAAGGCTTAACAAATATCTAGGAAAGGAAGGGATGATCACAGAATTGACTCATTTTTGCAATATTATGGTTATTGCATCAATTGTTCTCCTGGTACTGCTTACTTTACTCCAAGTCAGTTTATACAAGTCTTTTCAAGTTTCTAGGAAATGATCTCTTTCATCATATCACAGAGCACATTAGTTAGGAAATAGTAATCAGAAAGACACAGCATAGCTTCATAAAGAGTGAATAAAAACATATGTAGATATATATATATATATGTGAGTTTTTTATTCACTCTTTATATATATTATATATGTATTGTATATATATATATGTATATATAATATATATAGTGGTGAGAGAGAAGTATAATATAATGAATAAGGAACTCGACTTAAAATCAAGAAAGGCTGGGTTTGAATCTGACTAAATTGGCTGTGGGACTTAGAGCAAGCCACTTAAAAATTCAGGATTCTGGTAACATTTAAAGATATGTTACTAATTAATCGTGTGTGTGTGTGTATGTGTGAGAAAGAGACAGCTAAATGGTGCAATAGATAGAGTGCTGGGTCTGGTATCAGGAAGACAACCTCAGACATTTATTTACAGGGTGATGCCAGATGAGTTTCTGTCTGTAAAGTAAAGATGATCATAATAAATAAAATCATTATAACAAATGTAAACAATAAAATGATAGCAATAATAAACCTATCTCCCAGGGTTATGACGAGGGTCAAACAAGATAATAATTGTAAATATTTAGCAAAGCATATAAACAAAATCTTTGAAAAAACAAATCTTAAAGTATATAAACACTAATAATTGTTATAACAATGGACCGATTCTCCAAAAAATATTTTTAAGTAAGTAAAGGACATAACAAATTTCAGGTAAAGATTAATGAAAAGAAAGAGGGCAGAAGTGGGAGGATAGGGTAGGTAGTCTTTAGATCCATGGTTAAGAATGCCTGGCCCACCAAAAGATCATAAAAGAAGGAAAAGGACCCACATTTACAAAAATGCTTGTAGCAGCCCTTTTTGTAGTGACAAAGCATTGGAAATTGAATGGATGCCTATAATTAGGGAATGGTTAAGTTATAGTATATGAATGTAATGAAACATCATTATTCTATAAGAAATGTTGAGCAGGTTGTTCTCAGAAAGGTCTGGAAAGATTTACAAGAACTGATGTTCAGTGAAGTGAGAAGAACCAAGAGCAGATTGTAGCAAGCATCAACAAGATTGTGTAATGATCAGTTGTGTTGGACTTAGTTCTTTTCAAGTCCATTCTTGATGATTGGAGGCAATTCCAATAAACGTGATGGAAAGTGCCATCTACATCCAGAGAGAGACTGAATGTGGATCAAAGAATAATATTTTCACTTTGTTGTTGTTGTCTATTTGCTTGTTTTTTTTTTTCCTTTCTTGTGTTTTTTTTCTTTAGATCTGATTTTTTTTTACCCAGCATGAAGAATACAGAAATATGTCTAGAAGAATTGCACTTGATTAACCTATATTGGATTGTTTTCTGTCTTGGGGATAGGGGAGGAGAGGAGAGAGAAAGAAAAATTTGGAACACAAGGTTTTGCAAAGGTGAACGTTGAAAACTATCTTCGCATATATTTGGAAAAATAAAAAGCTATTAAATTTTTTAAAAAGAATGCCTGACCCAGGACTAGACATTGCAGAAAGATGTCATTCTTCACTGATAAAGCATATCTCCTCAGTCAATCATTTCATGATGAAATCACAGGTCTGATGTCTATCCCAAATGCTTAATCTGTTCTAAATAATGAAGGAGCCAAGGGAAAATCAATCAATTTAATTTTGCTCCCAAGAAACTCATAATTAGGGGAGAAATCTCACATGATAATTCCTCTGATATTTACCCCATTGGCTTACCAGGAGAATCAAAAGCACCTAGAATTGTTTCTTTTACCAATTTAAAGTGCTATTTGAATATCAGCCCTTACTACTTATATTAGTATCAGTCACATTTTTGAAACTTCAGGATTAGTGATTAGGGAAATCTATTTATTGTAGTGAAAAGAGGCCAAATTGAGATTAGGAGGCAGTGAGTAGTTTTATTAGCCAGTTGATTAGGAAATTAGTTTGCTCTATCAAGATGCTCTATCATCATCCTTCTTAAGAGTCCCTTCTATGAAAGAGGCTTCTTGATTTGTTTAATAGAGAATTGGCGGGGGTGGGGCTTCCTCTTTAAATTAATTTAGTCTTCCCCTATCCTCACCAATGATTAATGCTGGTGGAAACCTAGGAAAACAGGTGTTTTCTCACTAGGATTTCTAGATGGCACTTCCCATCACCTAGAAACTGAATCAGGGGGAATTGGTTCTGATCCCCTTTATATCAGTCCTCCATTCCGAGCTAGGACTTTAGATCTCTAGAGAGTAGAAAGATGAATCCCCAAAAGAGAAGCTTTTTAAATAGATTTCAGCAGCCCTGTGAGAAGTGGACTTGGTGGGACGTGGAGAGGATGATCAAAAGCCCTATTGCCTTGTTTGTGTGACTTATGAAGGCTGGCACAGCTGTCTCAAGCTTTTTGATGTCCCCCCTCATAGGCAAATGGAAGGAATAGGAAAGGGAGCCTTCATATTCTATCCATGGGATTCTCTGCTGTCAGTCACCAAGAGTGTGATTCAGTCCTTCTAGTCTTGTCTCATGCTGTATGACCCCATTTGGGGTTTGGAGTAAAGATACTGGACTGGATTATCATTTCCTTCTCCAGCTCATTTTACAAGTGAAGAAATTGAGGCAGAATTAAATGACTTGTCCAGGATAGTTAACAAGTGTCTGAAGCTAGATTTGAATTCAGGAAGATGAGTCTTTCTGACTCCAAGTTCAGTGCTCTATGCATCATTACCCCCGATGCTCAAGTGTCTCCTGAGCCTCCCTTAGGTTACTAGGTAACAACAGTGGCTACAGACTGCATTTTCTTGTTGAAATAAAAAAGATCTAGGTTGGCATTTCAACTCACAATATTATAAATTGAGAGCTAGAGTTCTTTATCTGGGTGCAGTGAAAGTGTATGCATGTGTATGTTGTATATTTTGCAACTGTATTTTAATAAAATGTTTTTCTTTTTTTTATTCCTATGTACTTTATTTAAAAGTATGATTCTGAGAAGGGGGACATAGGTTGTCAAACTGCTAGAGACCCAAGATACACACAAAAAAGGTTTAAAAACCCTTGATTTAGGTAGAAGGGACCTCAAGCATCACTGAGTCAAACACACTAATTTGACATATGAGTAAATTGAAGACCAGAAAAGGGAAACCCAATTTGCCTCAGTTTCTTCATCTGTAAAATGAGCCGGAGGAGGAAATGCCAAACATATTTAGTATCTCTGCTAAGCAAACCCCAAATTGGGTTATGAAGAGTCAGGCTCAATTGAAATCACCCAACAAAAACAAGATGCTATTACCATCTGTATCTTATAGATGAGGAATCCAAGTTGAGACATGTCAAGTAACTTGACTAGCATCACACAGCTAGTAAATGTTGCGGGAAAGATTTGATCTGACATCTTTCTGACTCAATTTCTGGCCCTCTGTCCTTTCTCGCTTCCGATATTATTAATATAAATTAAATACAAGACCCGTTTCTCAATACAGAGAGGATTTTCCAAGTAAGAGCTTCGTGACACATAGTGTAAGGTAATTAACTCGGCTGGGCCATGTTTAAATTAAAGGAAGAGGACTGGTGTGGCTGCATCCTTTAGCAACCAGGAAAATAATTTAAAATGGAAAAATAGACCAGCATTGTCTGCATCCTCCCTCCTCTCCCCCACCCCCAAACTCATCATTTTGTGTGTGGAAATGAACTTTGGGTAGGTCATGAAAAACCTGCGATAAATAGGGTACTGTGTACTAATTAAATTAACTGACACGTCCCGGGATCTATTTATAGCAGCAGGATTTCAAATGGGATAACTCCTCTTCTGCCTTTTCATTAAAGGATAATGACTACAGTGCTTGATTCACATAGACCCAGCTTTCTCTCTGTCAATATCCTTTTTTTTTTTTTTTTTTTGGTAACTTGGATGTAAACTGGGATTTTGAAGGTTTTTTTGTTGTTCTTTAATCACACTGCCTGGACTTCTCCTTTCTACAGAAAGTTCATCTTTCCCTTTGTATTGGTTCATTTTCCCCCTCTCAGGGAGAGATTCACATGATTTATGATTTGGAATAAGAGACTGTCTAATGCTAGCCTGGAGTATCCCTAGATTCAATGTGCCCTTATTAGTACCCAGATGGGGAAATAAATTATCCTTTTTTAAAGGACTGGGAGAGAAGGGATTGTTCTGGGAGTGGTAGAGAGGGGAGAAAGCTGGTTCAGGTAATACCTGATTGGCTGCAAAATGAGGGACTTTTATCTTTCTCTCTTAGAATGAGATACTGTTTTATTCTCAAATAGGACAATCCATTAAGGCTGCTTTCAGATTAGAACTCTTACCCCTCCCCCTTCTCCTACAGTTCCTCTTCTAACAAGAGCAAGCAAGAGAGATTTTGCCGAGAAGCATCATGGACCTGGGGCTGGGAAGACCTGCATTCAAACCCAGCCTGAGATATTCATTGGCTATGATCTTAGGCAAGTCACTTAACACATGTCTGACTCAATTTCCTTGTCTGTAAAATGGGCCAGAGGAGGAAATGGAAAATCACTCCACTTTGCCAGAAAAGCCTTCAGTTTCAGACTGAAGTTTCAGATTGAAACTACTGAACAATAGCAGCAACATCATGGAAGAGAGAAATGCGTATATGGTATCAGGATAGATCTTAGTTCAAATCTGTTCTTTAGTCGCTATGGCAGCATAAATAAGCCAGTTCAATTCCCCAAGTCTCAGTTTCTCCACCTGTAAAATGGAGATAAGAATGTCTGTAGCTTGGGGTTTTGTGAGGATTAAATGAGGTGATGGATGACAAAGTGCCTTGTGAAATTTCAAACTTCAGAAAGTCTCATCTTTTAATACAATATGATTTTTCTTTTTCTAAGATACATATATATATGTATATATATATATATATATATATATATACACACACATATATATGTGTGTGTATGTGTGTATATATATATATATATATATATATATATATATATATATATATATAGTAGCAGGAAGGGAGAGAATATAGAGAAAGCACCAGTCTGATTTTCAGGCAAACAAGCACCCTGCTCTCATCTTTTCTGCTCTGAACCTTCCATGATCCTCTCCCATTTTTGTACAGGCTGTCCTCCCCCCAGTGTAAGGAAGGTGCGCTCTTCTCACTCCCCCCTTAAAAAAACCTCTGCGTTCCTTCAAATCACATCCCTGCGGTCACCTATGGGAAACGTCCATAACTTCTACCCCCAGTTATGAATTCATTGCATCATAGATTTAAAACTAGAAGAGAATTTAGAGGTTATTTAGTCTAGTCTTATTATTGTCCAGATGAGCAAGTGAGCCCCAGTGAAGTTAAGTAACTTGCCCAAGATGGTAGTAACAATAATAATAATAACTAGCATTTACAGAGAATTTTAAGGTTTGCAAAGCATTTACAGATACTTTATTTTCACAATATCCCTGGGAGATGCTTTTATTTGTTTATAATTTATTTGTAATTGTAATATTTTATCATTTGTAATTGCAATCATAATATAATATAAATGTAATTTATTTATATTTATTTATTCTAGATGGGAAAATCGAGGCAAACAGAGTTAAGTGACTTGCCCTAGATCACACAACTAATAAGAGTCTGAGGTCAGATTTGAATTCAGGAAGATGAGTCTTCATGGCTCCTAGCCCAGCATTCTTTGCACTCTGGCCCCACTTAGCTGATCCAACTTTAAATGTAGCACACTCCAAATAGCCCACCTCAGCTCCTTCCTCAAACTCATCCTTTTGCCATCTTTCTAGTCACATTCACAGCCTTATACTCAGCCTTCACAGTTCCCTTCCCTTCACTCATCATATCCAATCAGTTGCCTTTTAATTCTGTCTGTTTACCTCAGTTTCCCCATCTGTAAAATGAACTGGAGAAACTACTCCAATATCTTTGCTAAGAAAACTCCAAACGGGGTCACGATGAGTCAGACAGGATTGAACAATGGCTCAAGATCAGACAGGTCACTTTAAAAAAGACTCCATTTTTCTTTGCCCCAAGTTCTATCTTTGCTATATTCCTCTCTGGACTCCACTTCTGGATTCATTGTCTTGAAATGGGCTAATCTGGTGTCCGTGCATTCTTAGGAGCCTTCTAGTCCCACTGTTTCATTTACAGATAAAGCCTGGGCCTTAGAGGTCACCCAGGAAGTAATGATCAGAGGCAGTATTTGAGCTGAATTCCTCCAGAGTCAGAAGGCTTTGCTCTGTACTCCCCTACCTTTGTCTGCTAAAGAAGGGAGGAAAGGGAAGGGTTACTCTTTTAAAACAAAGCTGCCTTTTTTTTTTCATTTCCTGTGGCAAGGTGCAGTAATCATTTGTGTGCAAAGCAATAAACCTTTGAGATAAGTCTGTAACTTGAAGGCTTTGCTCAGCTCATTAATCCTCAATAAATATCAGCGACTTGCTGAGCTCCCCAAGGCCCCTCTGATCCTGTGGGGTCCCAGCTCATCACCTGTCCCTCTGGCACAGTAACAAGGCCCTGGCCTAACGTGGTTAGGTTGCTGGAAACTTGGACTAAAAATAATGATAGATTTTCAGTCTTCTTAAATGTGGCCATGTGTATATGGGAGAAACCCTACTGGGGTCCCACATCGAGACTGAAAGGGAGAGAGGCAGAAGAATGAAATGAATCAGGTATTGATGGCAGCAACAGGCGCTTTTAATTGGCCCATTTAAGAGAAACCTTGTGATTTAACTGGAGTCACCCTAAAGATTAGGGTTGGGGGCTAGGAAAGGAGGCAGAAAAGGAGGAGTTCTAAGGCAGGGGAGATACTATGGGGTGCCATAGTTCATAGAGCACCAGCTTTTAACCTCCTGAGTCCAAAACTGACCTCAGATATTTATTAAGTTGTGTGATCCTGGCAAGTCATTTTAACCTCAGGTTATCTCAATTTCCTTCTCTGTAAAATAGTGATGTTATAAAAGCCCTTACCTCTCAGAGTTGTTGTGAAATAATTACTAAAATAATAATGAAATAATAATTATTAATTATAATAAGGAAAATATAATCACAATATAATATGAAACATTATAGTATATGAGTAAGATATAAGATGTTATTTATAATTATTATAATAAATGTTGACTGTGATGATGATGATAATGATGATGATGATGGGGGGAATCTCCAGGCTAGATTTCCCTTTCCCTGAAGAAATTGCAGATCATTTGCATACTCACATATACTTTTTTTTTTGTTTTGAATATAACCAATGACAAATTTTTTTATATAAAGCCTTTTGTTTACAAGATATATGCATGGGTAATTTTTCAACACTGACCCTTGAAAAACCTTTGGTTCCAAATTTTCTCTCCTTTCCCCCACCCCGTCCCCTAAATGGCAGGTAGTCCAATACAAGATGGCAGGCAGTCCAATATATCACATATACTAAAGCCTTCTTCTAATTACTTGAACATGAAAAGGAGACAAACATGGATTCTCAAAGGTCCCACCAATGGAAGGTCCTACCCAGTGGGGATGTCACCGAGTATGAACCAGACAATAGACAGCTTATGGAAGCAGAGAGACTCAGTGTAACTTGGTCACAGGGAATTATCAACAGCTATCAAAGCCTTTCTATTAAATCAGAGAAGGGTTAGGTCTCTGTTGGTCTACTAAAGCTGAGAAAATCACAGATTCTTGAGATGCACAGGATTTTGCTAGAGTCATAATTTCATTCCTGTTAATCTCTCCATTGATTGAGATCAGCAGCTTGCCATGCTTTTTCATTCTGTGTGATTGTTTGGGCCCATATGTTCTCAGAAAGCTACCATATACAGATATGTTATCCATATGGTCACACATATATAAATATTGCAAATTATCTGTAGGTTACTGGTAAAACTTAATAGCAGGTAACATTCAACATTAACTCAAGATTCTGAATAATGTTCAGTATAAAAGAAAATACTTTTCATTTCTGAACTCTATTGCTTGACATTAGTTAACTGACTGAGGATATGTGTATATGTGTGTGTTTTTGTGTATGTGTATGTGTGTGTTTATGATGGGAAAAAGGCTAATTTTATTTCTGGGATCTGAGTCATGGGACAATCAGAAATCATTTGGCTTACAGAACAGAAATCCCCTTTAGAATTTCTCTAGCAAGTGTGTTCTCTCAACCTTACTTGGAGACTCCATGACAGGAGGGGAAGCTCTCTACCTCCAAATTAGTACACCTTTCTACTATTGGATTTCCCAATGTATTAGGAAGTATTTTGTTCCTTTTACATTAACCCTAAATCATTCTCCACAGCTTTTTTCTGTTACTCCTAATCCTGTTCTTTAGGGACAAACAGAAAAAAAAAACACTTAATCCCTCTTTAATTTGTGATAGTTATTTCACATACGTGAAGGCATATGAAAAAACTCATGTTTCCCCTCTTCTCCAGGATAAATACCCCCAGTTCTTTTGACTAACATTTTGTTCATTTGCTTTCAGTCATGTCCAACTCTTCATGACCCCACATTTCTTGTCAGAGATACTGAAGTGGTTTGCCATTTCTTTCTCTGACTCATTTTACAGATGAGGAAACTGAGGTAAACAGGGTAAAGTGACTAGACCAGGGTTACATAGCTACTAAATGTCTGAGGAACTAAGGAAGATGAGTCTTCCTGACTTCATACCTGCCATTCTATCTACTACTGACTGATCATGGCATTAATTCAAGACCCTCTGCTACGCTGGTTGTGTTCCATCTTCTGTGACCCCCAAACTGAGCACAATACTCTCAGTAATTTAAATGTAATTTATTTATAATTATTCTTCTAGATGGGAAAATTGAGGCAAACAGGGTTAAGTGACTTGCCCAAGATCACACAACTAATAAGGGTCTGAGGCTAGACTATAAGTACTATAAGGAGTGACACTGAACCAGTCCTTAGTTATAGATCCCTCTTTGTCATGTGTACAATTGTGTGATTTCATTGGTATAGAGAACTCCCAAGGAGAAATATCCCTTTACAAATGCTAATAATGCACCTTGATTCTAGGCAAGTCACTTAACTCTGTTTATCTCAGTTTCCCCATCTGTCAAATAAGCTGAAGAAGGAAATAAACTGCTCCAGGATCTTTGCCAATAAAACTCCAAACAGGGTCTCAAAGAGTTGGACACAATCAAAAATGACTGAACAACAACAGTATAATTAGAATAGCTTTAGTTGATAAAGTTCCAGGCTTGGAGTCAGGAATTCTCATCTTCCTGAGTTCAAATCCAACCTCATACCGTTACTAGCTGTCCACCAAAAAATAAATGGAGTCATGAAGAGTTGAGCACAACTGAAAAGCAGCTGAACAAAAATGTATTGTGTATATTATATCTCCCTAGTACAGTGCAAGCTGCACAAAGGCAGTTTTTTACTTTGCCTTTGTATCCATAGGGCTTAACACAGTACCTCACACATTTTAGGCACTTGCTAAATGTTTGTTAATTGACTATCTGATGGAAAAGATCTCTCAGAATTGAATGATCTCGTCATGAATAGTTTGAGGATACAATTTGCTTCTCTAGTCTTGGCCATAAATGGTACTAAGCCATGGATACCGGAGAATGGTTTGAGGGCAGAAAGAAGAGAAAGACTTGATGAATTTGTGAGAATGGGTTTCTTTAGCTGAAACTCTTCAATAGTGAACATCGATTGTGCCCTTCTCTACTTCATATGGAGTCCTGGAATAAGGTCCTTGTGGCCCTAAAAAGATCATGGAGATCACAGAATCTTAAAGTCTCAGAAATGGAAGGGATGACCTCTGAAGTCATTCAATCTATTGCCTAAGCTGAATTTTCTCTACAATTATCCCCAAATCTGACTGTCCATCATTCTTTGCTCTTTTCCCTTGTATGGTGATCAGTTATTTCATTGTGTCCCACTTTTTGTTATCTATCTTGGGTTTTCTTGGCAGAAATTTTCTTTCTTTCTTTCTTTCTTTCTTTCTTTCTTTCTTTCTTTCTTTCTTTCTTTCTTTTCTTCCTCTCTCCCTCCCTTCCTTCCTTTCCTTCTTCTTTCCTTCCCTTCCCTCCTTGTCTTTATTCCTTCCTTTCCTTCCTTCCTTCCTTCCTTCCTTCCTTCCTTCCTTCCTTCCTTCCTTCCTTCCTTCCTTCTTTCTTTCTTTCTTTCTTTCTTTCTTTCTTTCTTTCTTTCTTTCTTTCTTTCTTTCTTTCTTTTTCTTTTTTCTTTCTATTAATTTATCAATCTATCCATCCACCTGTACATCTGTCCATCCATCTATCTTCCTATCATTCATCCATCTATCCCTTCATCTATTTATCTACCTATTCATCTATTTGTCTATCTATCTATCCATCCATCTCTCCCATTAATTTAATTCAATTCAACTCATTTAACATTTCCAACATGTGTACTGTGTCCAGGTACTGTGTTATGTATAAGGATGCAATGAGTAGAAAGAAAACTATTAAATGAAGATGCTAATATTTATAATAACCTTTCATGGATACCATAATCCACCTCAAAATCCTAGGGTTTCTAAAATGTTTTATGGGTTCTGGACCCTTTGACAACCTGGTGAAATCTATGGATTCCTTCTCAGAAGAATGTTTTTAAAATAAATTTAAATTCTATATCTATTTATGTGTATATATCGTACATACATCTGTATCAATATGCAGATGCATATCTATATATATTTAAAGTATACATATATGTAATTAGAAAAGAAACTAAATTATTGTATACTTTATTAGATTGTAAGCTCCTTGGGGTCAGGGACTCTCTTTTATTTCTTTTTGTATCCCTAGCACTTAGCATGATGCCTGACACATAGGAGATGTTTAATTAATGTTTGATTGAAAGAATTATAGCAAAATGTAGTTATTAAATTTTTTAAAAATCAGAGACTCCAAGTTAAGGATCCCTGTCCTAAAGTAATCCTGAAGTCTTGTGATGAATTTCTTAAGCTTATATTCTTACAGCTTCCTGAAAAGAGAAAGTGGAGACATACAAGGGATGGCAGAAGGAAGACCATCTTCTCCCCCTATTCTTCCCCATTACGTCCTCTACAATCTATTTTCTTTTCATTTTCTTTTCTTCTGTCATCTACTCTTTTATGTTGTTGATTTATCCCATTTGGGGATGGGGATAGGGGGAAATTTTTTTGCATGTCTGTTTATTTGCTCTTTAATGACAAACTTGAATTCTATTCTCCTCTGGGTTACTTAAGGAGTTAATAAGTCTCTTTTACCTGTCTATCCCTAAAAAAAAAAAAAAAAAAAAAAAAAAAAAAGAATAAACAAACAAAAATCCTAGAATTCTGAGCTCCCAAAGAGTCGGACCTAATTTTAGTCTCTCATTTGAGAATGATAACACAATTTCTTTGAGGAAGGTGTTATGCAGTTGAGGAAAAGGGTATTATTTTCATGAAAAATGCTGTGTTCTTGTCTTGCTAAGAGCCTTTTAAAAAAGCAGATATAAGGAATGAATCAAAACCTTAGCCACTCATCAAGGTTCCCAATGTCAACGAGGCGTGAGAACCATTTCTTCACATATGCTTTTGGGGGGGTGGCAAAACAGCCTGCAGCCCCATGAATTTTCTCTGAAGTTCTTTGACCCATGAGTTTGAGCAGGAACAAGGCAGGTTTTACTGGGCTGGCTGGTTGCTGACATCCTGTCAGGTATTGTCAAAGTGGATGGGGAAAGCGATGAAAGTTCTCCGATGCCTGCTGGGAGCTCTGCTCCTATGATACAGTTCATTGTGGATGAAACTGGATTTCTCATTCAACTTCTCTAGAAATGTCATCTCTTCCAGGTGATTGTGTATGTATGTACAATCTATATGTACACACTCTTGCAGGGAAGGCAGGGCCGGCAGACCTGTCATTTCCTATCTGTGGCGAATGCCCGGGGTGGGGGCTGTCTCCACTTGAGCTCACTGGTAGCTCCTCTCTAATTTACAGCTTTAGACCAGGGGCCTTTATCCTGGAGATTTCAAGAAGCCTGTGAACTTGGATAGGGAAAATTTACATCTTTGTTCCCATAGAATTGATTTCTTTGTCCTCTTAATGCATTTTATTTTCCTAAGACGGCTTCCATATGCTTTACCAGGTGCTGCTAAAGGAGTGTACAATCCCCTTATGAACCTATCTTAGAAAGGTGCTGGAAGGCCCTGAAACAATGACTTGCTCACAATCCTATTGGCAATAGAATGTGTTAGAGGAAGTACTTGGATCTGGGGTCACTTAACTCCAAGACTGACTCTCCTGCCACTGTGCTTTTATCTTTTGTTGGACCTCCAGAACTTGGGCCAGTGTCTGATGCAAAAGTGACTTATTGACTGCAGCATGTTCTGTCTCTCAACTATACACACTTTCATATAAATAGGCACATATAGGTTTTGTCTTAATATTTTATCTACATGTATTTATTAGAGGCAGTATGGTGTAGTGAATGGAGATTTAGCATCAGAGTCAGGAAAACCTGGGTGCAAATCCTGCAGTTGACACACACTGGCTATTTGGCCTGATCCTTGAAAAAGTGACAAAACTTCCCTTGCCCCCAGGCGATTCTCAGAACTGTATGTTGCCCAACAGGTGTAGATCTGCAGCCTAGGAGATGTTTTCTCATTGAACATTCTCTCTGAAGATTCCTTACACCAAGTCTGATAGAAAAGATAAATGAGAAGTTATAGATAGATTCATACATACATGCTTGCTAGTTAGGTTAGGTTGACACATGGATGGAGGGGGGGTGGAATACATAGATAGATGGGTAGATAGATAGAGAGATGGATAGATAGATGCATGGAAACATAGATGGGTGGATGGATAGATAGATGGATAGATGGATGGATAGATGATAGATAGATGATAGATACATGAATGCATGGATGCATAAATAGATATAGATGAATAGAGAGATAGATCAATAGATATAGATGGATAGAGAGAGAGAGGGAGAGAGAGATAAATGTCTAGTTAAGTAGAGACAATAAAAGTCCTGATGTATGATTTAGTCAGTATGTAAAACTCCTGGTTTTAAACCATCTTCCATCAAAGCACATATTGACCTCATCTATAATGCAAGTTTTAGAGTATTGTCTGAAGGCACTGAGAGATCAGAAGTCTTGCCAGGGATCATGTATAGATCAGGTGCAGCTCGGTTGTGCAGTGGATGGAGCACCAGGCCTAGAGTCAGAAAGACCTTAGTTCAAACCTGGCCTCAAAAACTTATTATCTGTGTGGCCTTGGGCAACTCACTCATCCATATTTTCCTCAGCTCCTCATCTATCAGGGATACCCTGGAGGAGGAAATGGCAAATCGTTCTAGGATCTTTTCCAAGAAAATCCCACTAACAAGTCCATGGGATCATGAAGAGTTGGACGTGATTGAACAACTGAACAAAAGTCAGGTGTAAGACTTGAATCTGGCTCTTCCTGACCCCACAGCACAAAAGTCTCCCTCTCCTCCCTGCATACATCTTCATACAATTTGTATTTGCACATCTCCTCCCGTGTATCCAAACACACTGATTTTACATCGTATGGAAACATTTTAGCCCATATCTGTGCATATATGTATATCTTCATGAATAGTTACATACACAGTCATGTCCACAGCACATATAGATATATATTACTTGTATGTGTATGTGTTCTGACTGTATATACATGTATATATAGATGCGCACATATGTATCTATACTGCTAATATACATACACATACATGCATGCATGTGTATGGTCTATATGTGTGTATGAATATGTATAAATATAGGTATATAAAAACACACACACACACACACACACACACATCTCGCCACTCCCTTTCAGGGCCGGTCTGAACAAAGGACACCACATCGCTTTGGAATCCAGGCCCCTGTGCAGCAGCAGGACTCAGAACAGATTCAGAACATTGTTGTCATAACAACAATCTCAGCGATTTGAAATGCAGATTCTCCGTCTTACTCCTCACTTTGTGATTGAAAACTGTGAATAATGGGGGGATTTGCTGTATTGAGTTTGGGACTATTAGAATCCAAATGTGATCATAGAAGTTGGTTGGATGCCCAAGGGGGGAAAGGCTATGATTTATGAAGCTTCTAAACCAAGAAATCTCCACATTTACAGGCAAGTCTATCTTGCTGCTTCCATCCATTCTGTGAAACTTGTGATGCCTTTGGCGTCTTAGCAGCAATAAATGAGAAAACACAATCCCCTTTCCCCCCTAGGTTGGATTGAGAGTTGAAATCCAAATTCTATATTTCTGACTCAGCTGGTGAAATAGATGGGGTTTTTCATATTTCTTTTTCTGATTTTTTTTAGTTACATTAAAAAGAGTTTTTGATGGGTGACACACTTGTCTTTTTGACTCTGTAGTCATGGGTTTGAAATCGATCTTATCAATCAACAAGCATGCACCTACTATGTGCACTAGATGCTGGGAAAACAGATGAAAATGAAACAGGACCTGTTCTCAAGGATCTCACAATGTATAGTGAGGGAACAACATGAAGTTAGTAAAAAGAGTCTCTCTGGGAGAAACCCACTCATTCATTCACCAAACAAAAATTTTAGCACCTACTGTGTGTCAGGTAATGTACTCTAGAGCAGGGGTCCTTAAACTACGCCCATGGGCCAGATGCAACAGCTGAGGACGTTTATCCCCCTCACCCAGGGCTATGAAGTTTTTTATTTAAAGGCCCACAAAACAAAAGTTTTGTTTTTACTATAGTCCGGCCCTCCAACAGTCTGAGGAACAGTGAACTGGCCCCCTATTTAAAAATTTGAGGACCCCTGCTCTAGAGGAACAGAAATGAAACCATCCTTGTCCATCATTAAACACAATTCTTGGAACATAATAATTACTCAATAAATACTCATTGATTTCCTATCCTTAAGAAGTTTGTATCCTGGGGAGGGGGGGGGAAGCAACATATAAATAAATGGAAAATGCATCCAAATAAATAAAAGGTAAACATAAGACAATGTCAGTTGGTGATACTAGCTAAACTAATAGCTAGTGGAGAGAGGAAGAGGGGAAGGATGGGAGATCAGGATGGGAGGATGGTGAACCTTGAGCTGAGCTTTGAAGCAATCTAGAGAATCTAAGAGGTGGAGGTGATAAAGAGGGATCCCTGAGATCCTCGACTCTAAAGAGCAAGATTTTGCTTTGTCCTGAGCTTCCATGCTAATTCTTTCTTCATACATATGCTACCAGGTGCCTCATCTTTCCTCTCTTAACTTGGTTTCCAGCTCTTGTTTATGTTGTCTTCCTCCATTGAACTATAAGCTCATTGAAGACGAAGCTTGTCTTGCTTGCTTGTGTTTATATGCCCAGCCAAGAAAAATGCCTAGCAAAAAAAACATAGCAAAGGTTTAATAAATAAATCTAGACTGAGAAGTATAAAGAAGAAAGTTATCTAGACCTTTCTATCTTCTTTCTTCTCTCCCTTTTCCTTTTCTTTCTTCCTTCTTTCCTTCCTTTCTTCCTTTCTTTTTCTTTCCCTCCTTATTTCTTTTGTTCTTTTCCTTCCTTCCTTCCTTTCTCTCTCTCTCTCTCTCTCTCTCTCTCTCTCTCTCTCTTCATTTTTCCTCCCTCCCTCCTGCTTTCCCTTCCTTCCTCATTTCCTTTCTTCCTTCCATCCTTTCTTCTTCTTCCCCCTATATCTATCTATCTATCATGTATACCAGTGTTCTTCCCAAATTTTGGTACTACAAAGTTAATTGATTAATTAATTTAATTAACTAATCTAATCCTAGATTTACCCAGGGTAGAGTATGTCTTGTTTTGGGCATTTATCTCCTACTAATGAAAACTTAACAGTGACCTGGTAGACAAAATACTGCCTTCTGATTCCTGAAACCTGGGTTCATAGCCAGCCTCTCAGACTTCCTGGCTGGGTGATTCTGGGCAAGTTAACCTTTCAGTGCCCAAGGCAATTCTCTAATAATGAATTTCAAAGCTGCTACAGATAGGTATTGATAGAAGGAATTTCCTTATCCAGTAGTTCCATATACCAATAAATCACAAGTCAATCTCTATTCCTGAAGATAACATTAAGTCTCTTAGATCACATTGATCATGTTACTGATATCTCTTGGAGACTAACTCCAAGTAAAAATAGATTTTAAAAAGCAATATCATAATGAGCCAGGAATGGAAGTAACCTTGCTCCAAGGCTCTGACTTGGTTGGGTATTGGAGGAGTCTTACTTCTTCCTCGAAACCTTCTTTTGCCTTTCTTTGAGGTCCCCAAGAAGTCTGGGTCAAAATTATAAACCATGACATGGCCCATTTCAGCAATGAGATGAACTAAATCAGTTCCAATAGAGCAGTAATGAACTGAACCAGCTACACCCAGGGAAAGAACTCTGGGAGATGACTATGAACCACTACATAGAATTCCCAATTCCTCTATATTTGTCCACCTGCATTTTTGCTAATTGTACACTATTTCAAAGTCCGACTCTTTTTGTACAGTAAAATAAGTGTTCGGACATGTATGCTTTATATTGTATTAACTTATACTTTAATATATTTAACATGTATTGGTCAACCTGCCATCTGGGGGAGGGGGTGGGGGGAAGGAGGGGAAAAGTTGGAACAAAAGGATTTGCAACTGTCAATGCTGAAAAATTACCCATACATATATCTTGTAAATAAAAAGCTATAATAATTAAAAAAAACTATAAGCCATGGGAGTGTTTAGGGGTTGGACCCCCCCCCAAAGCATGGCTGAGTCACAGTGAGAATGATATCTAGGGTCCCATGGTCCATCACTTCCTATATCCTCCTTAACCCTGAAATTATTGTTGAATTTTCCCTGGGCATCATTTCACCTGAGAACCCAAATGTTCCAAATATTCTCCCTTCATCCCTCCCTCCCTCCCTTCCTCCTTCCACACCCTCCCCTGTCTATCTTTCTCTTTCTCTCTCTTTCTGTCTCTGTGTCTCTCTCTGTTTCTGACTCTATGTGTGTGTCTCTGTCTCTCTCTCTCTCCCCCTCTTCTCCATCTCTGTCTCTCTCTCTGTCTCTGTCTCTGTCTGTCTCTTTCTCTTGAGGTGTGTGTGTCTCTCTCTGTCTTTCTCTTTCTCGTTCCTTCTCTCCAAATTATTCCTATTCTCCTTGGGGGTTGGGAGCCTGCCTAGATAGGGAAACCCTTCCCAAAATGAGCCTCTTTAGGCAAGATCATAATCATAATCTCTTGGCTACATTAAACAAAATATGTTTTATGCACTTCCTAAAGTTCTTTAACTCTTGTGGGGGAAAAAAAAACTTTCATGGGGAATTAACTCCACAGTGTCATGTTTGCAAGCTGAAGCCAACAATTAGTCAGGAGGTGAGATTCATGTGGAAGAGATCTGTCCACAAATTTTAAGCCCCTTGAAAATTTTGGAGGATGGAGTTTTCCAGGAGTTCATTGCTGAAAAGTTCCTTTCTGAAACAGAGTAAAATTCACCAAGGAGTGGGATTTCATTACTGTGGGTTGTCCTTCCACAGATGCAGATTGCTATCCCTTGTCTTTGTTATTCAGTCCAATTCTTTGTGACCTTGTGCACTGTAGCATACCAATGCTGTCCATGGGGGTTTTCTTGGCAAACTGCAATGGCTTGCTATTTCCTTCTCCAATGAATTGAGGCAAACAGAAGGTAAGCTATTTGCCCAGTGTCTGAGACTATATTTGAACTCTAGTCTTCCTGACTCGAGACATAGCACTGTATCCATTTACCACCTAGCTGCGCCTCCTTTCTGCCTCGGTAAACTGAGGCAGAATTATTCACACTGAAAACATTCCCATCCTGCCACCATCTTCCTGGGGATGAACTTACCTAAACTTAGCTAGGCTGATCTTCGGGTCAAAGATGTCTATCCTGCCCCATTCTCTGAGGATGTGCAGCCCAGTAGGAATTGTAGAGATCATTGTGTACTGTCATATCAAGAACCCAAGTTCACCTCCGTACTTCGGTGAGGAAGCCCACAAGACTTCAGTAGAAGATATGAGATTGAGAAGACTAGGTAACACCATAGTACATAGCACTAGCCTCGGGAAAACTCATTTCTGAGTTCAAATCTGACTTCAGATACTTACTAGGTATGTTATCCTAGCAAGTCACTTTACCCTATGTGCCTCAGTTTCCTCATCTGTAAAATGAACTGGAGAAGGAAATAGCAAACCACTCTGTCATCTTTGCCAAGAAAACCTCAAACATGGTCATGAAGAGTTGGAAACAACTGATTTCAAAATGATTGAACAACAATAAGGAGATTTAGGGTTGTTTTTTAACTAGAGTACTGGTCCTGGAGTCAGGGCAAACTGATTCTGAATTCTACCTCAGGCACTTACTAGCAGCATGATCCTTCACTTCTCTGGAAACTCAGTTTCCTCACCTGAAAAATATGAATAATAATAGCATCTCTCTAACATTTGTGAAAATCAGCTTATATGAGATAATCTTAAAATCATCAGTTAAATACTATTGTTCTCATTTCATATTTACATTTCCAACCCTTCCTGCTACTCATTAATCTGCCACCTGAGTTCAGACCTTCATCCTCTCTTACAAAGATTATTTCAACAGCATCCTAACTGACCTCCCCAATCCCTGTCTCTCTATCCTACAAAGTGCTGCCAGAGTAATTTTCCCTTTAATGTAAATCTGACAATATGCCCCCCTTCCCCAACTCTCTCAACTCCATTGGCCTTCCTGTTGCCTCCAGAATAAAATAGACACCTTTCTGTTTCATTTTCAAAGTACACTTGGACCTGTCCTCAAGTGTTCTTCCAAATCCTCCAAAAGGTCTATCACCTTTCTGAGATGCTTCCCTCTCGAACTTCTAAAGTCATGACTGGTCATCTTGTTGGCCTAAAGTCCAAAGTCTTTCAGTGGTATTTTTTCACTACATTATTGTGGACTTCAAGCGAATTTTTCTCCTTATTCTGCTTTTTTGGCTCTGCACTAATTCAGAGTCCTCATCGGGGATCTTTGCCGAGGTCTTCAGAGTAATGTGGACCTCCTCTGGGTGGCTGTCATAGGAGCCCAGTTATTGAACTGGAAGAGAACTCACAGGTCATTTTGTCGAAATCCATTATTTCACATATGAGGAAAATGAGGGCTAGACAAGCAGAGACTTGCCTGGACGTTTTATCTCCCTCCTTCCTCTCTCTGTCTCTCTTCTCTTTATCTCTCTCTCTCTCTCTCTCTCTCTCTCTCTCTCTCTCTCTGTTCCTCCATCTCTCTGTGTGTCTTTTTCTGTCTGTCTCTATGTATGTGTGTGTTTCTGTCTCTCTGTTTCTCTGTCTCTCTCTCTGTGTTTCTCTATCTCTCTGTATGTCTTTTTCTGTATCTGTTTCTATGTATATGTGTGTTTCTCTCTCTCTCTCTCTTTCTCTCTCTCCCCCCCTCTCTCCTCTTTCTCTCACTTCTTTCTCTTTTCTGTCTCTCTCTATTTCCCTATCTCTGTGTGTGCTGTGTGTCTCTCTGTTCCTGTCTCTGTCTCTGAAAGACAAAGAGATTGTTCAACAATTTCTTTGGTGTCTCTCTGTGTCTATCCATCCGTCCATCTGTCCGTCCATCCGTCTGTCTCTGTCTCTCTCTCTCTGTATGTGTGTATGCGTGTGTCCCTCTATGTTTCCCTATCTCTCTGTGTGTCTCTCTGTTTCTGTCTCTCTTTTGGTGTCTCCCTGTGTCTGTCTGTCTGTCTGTCTCTCACACACACACACACAGAGAGAGAGAGAGAGAGAGAGAGAGAGAGAGAGAGAGAGAGAGAGAATATGTTTGCGAAGCAGTGAGAAGCAGGATTTCCTTTGGCCTAAGAGTCAGTGTTCATTTTACTATATGACAATGCCTCCTTAAATCTCATCCATATAAATCAAATACTAAATGGAGACAGACATGTATCAAGGAACTATAGAAAGACTCCCAAGGTGAGAAATGCAAAAAGGTCTAAGAGCAAGAACTTTTAACCTGATTTTGCTCAGTAGGTTTTCAGTATCTTGACAAATATCCTGGATGGCTTGCTATTTCCTTCTCCAGCTCATTTTACAGATAAAGAAATTGAAACAAACAAGGTTAAATGACTTACTCAGGGTCACACAACTAGTAAATGTCTTAGGCTGGATTTGAGCTGCCTGATTTCAGGCCCAGTACGCTGCCCACTGAGTTTAAGCTATGGTTCCCTCAACCAATCTTTATTATCCACCCCTCATCTCTGTCTCTGTCTCTTTCTCTCTGTCTCCTATACATCTAAAAACATTATTCTAAGAAAGGCTTCACCAGACTGCCCAGGAGTCATGGCTCCAAAAAGAAAGGTTATGGACTCCTGGTTGGGGGAAGTTAGCCTCTGCAGATGCATTAATTAAGAGAGACTAGTTAAAAATAAATAGATCTTATTTTTCCCTGCTCCCCAGAGCATCAGCAAGCCCCTGTGCCAGGGAAGGATGCTAAAGCTGCAAGCCTGTGCTGGGGTTCGAACGCTGCATCACTGGTCTCTCTTGATGGAATTAGGGCCTCATAATCACTCCCTGATTATGCATTATCCTGCGTCTAATCCCCCACTAATGCAATTTCTTGGCGCTTGCATTCCGGGCACGTTGGCAGAGCGGGCTGCGTGAGATGGATGCTGCTTTGATTGAACATTTTGTTGAATGTCACCAGAGAGCTCGCTCTTGATACAGCATCACATAAAAGTCCAGCCTCCCCAAAGCAAGGTTTAGCAGAGAATTTGACAGCCCACGCCTATGCTGGTAGCGTGTTAAATGATTGTGGATCTTCTTAATTTCTTTACATGTAAAAGGAGAGAGCCAGGACCACATATAATCCCACCAATCTGGGAACATTTTGCTTTTAAGCCGGGGGATTTTTCTTCTTTTCTTGCAGGAAGCCCCAGATTCCATCTCCTTCCCAAGGACTGAGGAAAATCTCCTGACAGCCAGATTCTTGGCACTTCTGTCAGATTTGGAAAGAAAGATTCTTTACTTTAAATCATCCTGATGGGTCTGCGATCTCAGTGAGCTCATTCTTTTGGACACTCGGCCATGGCCTCCCATGAGTTCATAAAATCATATGGTCCTGGACTTAGAACTTAAAGGAATTCTTAGAGGCCCACTAGTCATTTATTTTATAGATGAGGCCCAGGGAGGCTGGGAGTCCAAATTCACAGGGTAGTTAGGCAATTGAGGCAGACTGTGAATGGAGACCAAATCACTGTTCTTTTCATTGCTTCTCTATCTGCCAAAGACTGCCTGATATTCTAGGACCCTTTTTTAAATTCTCTCAGTACCCCAAGGATAGTAGTGAAGCACATGGTCTAGTCTGCTCTATGCCCTACTTTTACCAAGTCACTAGCTCATTGTATTTTTTTTAATCAAAATTTTCTTTTTAAATTTCAACTCAGGCCTCTCCTAACTCCAAACTGGATGCCCTTTCCTTTGGGCTGCCCAGTTTTTTGGTGATTAAGTGAATCAGTGTTGCTCCTCTGTGACTTTTCCTCCATCTATCTAGAAACACTATAGTGAGGGGGGAAAAGAACATTATGCATGGAATCAAGAGATCTAGATTCCTTTCCTGCTGTGCGACTCTAGCAAGTCCTTTCTCTCTCTGGCTGAGCTTCAGTTTCTTTATCTGTGGCAACAATGAAAAACAAAACATATAATCTACGTCAAACTGCTTCTGTTTTAGGGAAGGGGTGAAGGGAGAGAAAATTTGGAACTCAGTTTTATGAAGTTTAAAAATTGTCTTTTCATGTAATTAGAAAAAAAAATTAATTAGAAGCAAGTAATCAATCAACAAGAATTTATTAAGTTTTGTGCCAGATACTGTGCTATGATCTAAGAGTACAAAGAAATGCAAATCTGACTGTTCTCAGGAAACCCACATTCTAGTGTGGATGATGTGGATATGACAAACCTGAGTGACTGGGAGGAGGAGTCCTCAGGAGCAAAAGGGAAAGTTAGAAGGGAGAGGAGAGTAAGGTTAGCCAGGCAGGAAATGCTAAATAAATAGGATTAAGGTTCTTGGGGGGAAAAACATATTGTGATGATAAAACACCATGTAAATATGATCTTTTATCTTTATTACTTGTCCCTAGGGGTCTGACTCTACCTCCTTTTCTTCCCCATATCTGTCTCTGTGTCTCTGTCCCTGTCTCTCACTCCATCTGTTTCTCTGTCTCTGACTCTCTGTTTCTGTCTGTCTGTTTCTCTGTCTCTTTGTGTGTGTATGTGTCGCTCTCTTTCTTGTCTCCCTCTCCTGTCTCCTTTCCTCCCTCCCTCCCTCCATCCCTCCTCCCCCCCTCTCTCTCACTCTCCTTCTCTGTCTCTCCTTCTTTCTATCTCCCCACCTCTCCCATATCTCTCTCTCTCCTGTGCTATGATCCGTACCTCCAACTCTCTCTTTCCCTCACTCCCTCTCCTTCTTTCTCTCCCCCTCCTCCTTCCTTCTCCCTCTCTCTCCCCACCCCAACCCTCCTCCCTGATTTGTGAATCTTTGTTTCTCTCTCTCACTATAGCACAGACAACTTTATTTTCTTTGAGCTGTAAAAGAGCTGCCTTCCTGGTTCTCTGGGGAAGAGATGATTTTTTTTTTCCTAAGGTAAATTATATATGGGTGAAAAGCTAAAGCATCCTATGTCCATTGACTGTAATATCTGCCAAAGAATGGGATTTTACTAGAAACATACAGGCTTTAAGAGCCAGAAGGAGACATCAAAATACTGAAATACAATCTCCTTAATTTCCATAAGAGGAAAGTGAGATCCAGCACAGGAAAATGACTTGGCTAGGTCCTGGTTAATAGGAGACCCAGGACTAGCATTACATTTCCTGACTCCTGGCCCAGGATTCTTTATGGAGTAAGGGATAGAACACTGGCCCTAAAATTAGAAAGACTCAGATTTAAATCCCATTTCTGACATTTACTCATCTTTGAGGCTCAGTTTTTTCTTCTGTAATATGGGTGTGTGGGTCAGACAGCATTTAATAAAAAAAAGCTGGAGAGAGATCTAGAAGCAAAGCAAAGTTTATTATAAGATCTCGCCAAGAATCTGGCATCCCACCCATCGAGCAGACAATCGAAGGGAGGAATCACCGTAGGGGGCAGGGTCAACACTTTCTATCCCTAACGAAAATACCCCCTCCCACCACTGACCCTCATCCTTATTGGCTGAGGATCTTACATTCTAAACTCGGGAACTACCCAAGAAATTGAACTTGACCAATAATAAGTACATAGTTGCCTATATTTGACCTAACAGAAAGACACTGATGTCATAGGAGGATAACAAGGGGATTTAAGTATACCCTTAGGGGATAGCAGGGAGGGAACTAAAGTATGCCCTTGACTGGTGCTTAAAGTCCTTCAGGCCTACTCAAACTTTGAAATAGATGAAGCCTTACTCGGCTTTCACAACTGTCTTGAAAGATCTCACCTCATCTCGTTCATGGGGATAAATAATACTTTCAATGACTCCTTCAAAATAATTTGGGGAGGTAGTCTTGATCTGTGATTCTTTATTATATTGAAGTCAGGAAACCTTCCTTCCCAATACAGATCAGCCCTGGACATACTCTTTTCAATCTTAAGATTGTTGCCTAAAGAACTGAGAGTTAAGCAACTGCCAGAGTCACATAGCAGATATTTGTCACAGACAAAACTTGTATCTCACATTGTTTCCCTGACTTTTTCTTAACCCTACCCTCAACCCCCAAATACTCCCAGAGTCCCTGTGAAACTTAAATGAAGTGAATACCCAGAAGGTCATTTGAAGATCTGGAGCCCTCCATAAATGTCACTTGTGGTCAGGACTGCAGTCTACCATGAGATTACATTCAGCGGGACCTCTTTTCCTACTTCAGGATTGAGTTTCCAGTACTTTGTGAGTAGCAGTAAGTCACAGAGTCATAGAATTTATAGTAGAAAGGAGGTCAAAAACATCCCTTCTTTGGAGAAAACTGAAGCCATGAAAAAGATATTAATCACCCAAATGTGCATAGACAAGTAGTCACTTAGCCAAGCTAAAAGTCAAATCCAAATCCCCAAAACCCCAACTGATGATTCAGTAGTCATCAGAGTATTAGGCTCTATAACATCTTACCAATTTTAGAAAGATAAGTGAGGGGAAGTCAATATTTTACTTTTTAAATTTATTTTTTTTTCTAAAGAGGCAGTGTGGTAGAATGGATAGATAGTTGGCCACAGAGCCAGGAAAGCTTGAGTATAAGTCCTGCCTCTGACACATACTGGCCGTGTGACCCTGAGCAAGTCACTTAATCTGTTAGTGCCTCAAAGAACTAAGATGCTAAATTACAGAAAAGGTGCTAACCTACATCAGTGGAGGGAATTTCTTCACCTGGAAATTCCCTGTACCAAATAAATCACAAGTCTTCTTCTTATCCCTTTTTTGCTTCATTGATTTTTTTTTTCTGTTCAATTCATAAATATATATTATAATTTTGCCATAGATTTTCTGTTTTGTCCTGCACTCTGGGAAAGTTGTACATTTTCCAATACAGCCAAACTCCTAGAATGTTCATGATTGTTCAGTTAAGGACAATAAAAAGCCACTTTTCCATTTTTCCCCCTAAGGATAAGGAAGATATATTGCAATGATCAGGCAAGGATTAATTCAGGCATCATGGGAAAACCAAAAGAAGAGAGGCTTTTGAATGGAATGGCTTTGCCAAGCATCCTTTAAATCACGATCGGGTAGCTCCTTTCTCCTTTCTGCCTCCTTTGCCTAAAGTGTATAATACCTGAACCCCTTCTGGGAGTGATGATCTGGCTCAGCAGCCTGTCACTGTTTAAAGCCAGAGACATTTCTGAAATCATTCTCCCTGAATTGAAACTTTATGAACTCTGATCTCTGTGACTGTTGGGGTTCAGTTATTCAATGGAAAAAGCATTACTTCTATTCTGTCTCATGAAAATCCACTGATATCAAAAGAAAGAAAGAAAAAAAAAAGATACTCAGACTTATGATACCCTTTCACACTATACATGTGGAGGGATGGTCACTCCAGGGTTATTTCTCCTCTCTGGAGGGGATGTGTCCCTGGTTGTAGAGGGAAAGCAGGAGAAAAGATGGTTTATTTGGAAATGGTGAAGAGAAGGGAATGCTCTGGGTAGGGAATAAGGTGATATAGGTTGAGAGTTTCTTTTGGGCATAGAGGGAGTGAACAATGGTCAGCAGTGAAATGAGCAATCTCCTTTTAGTCCCCTAGCCTACGGTCTCAACTAGTATTCTATCCTCATTTTGTTCTACTCTACCAAAGGAGAACATGTATTAAATGTTTGTACTTCTAAAATTACCCCCCCTGGGAAAAAGACACTGGGGCCTCAGCCTACAATTCAAGTTATGTTGTAGTCATGTTAGTTATATTCAACTGAATATAACAATCAATAAGAAAGCCAAATTAAGAATTTGTTTCTAGGTGGGTTTGATTCTCGGCTACCTGATGGTTATGTCTTATGGATTCGCCAATCCCTCTGGTTTTTTCCCAAGGGCCCATGCATGATGAGCCGAAATCAGTTGCAGAGACTCCACAACGATTTGCAATTTTTCTGTACCTTACAGTTTTGCCCCCTTCCAAGAGAAGGAAAGAAAGGCTTGTGGACACAGAGAAAACCTATATAGGGGTCCATTGAAGAGCTCCGAAGCCACCTGAAGAGTTATCCACAGAAGATGTTGTACATTGAAACTCAATTGTGTGATATCTATTGAACTCCTCACAGTTGGGAGGAGGGAAACCAACAATATCCATGCCCTATCACTTCTAAGCTTCTATTGTGTAAAGCAAGAGATAGGGCTCTGACAATTTCCCTGTCAGCTATTTCAAAGATGCTCTTAGATGGCTGCTCCTTTATCTGGAACTCGATGGTTACTTCCCAGCGATTCTAATGGGCCAACTCTTCCCCTCCCCAACCTATTGTATGGGGGCAGTAGCCCAGAAGTGTCAGACTCCAATATACCACGAACCAAAGGCTGTGATGCTATTGTGTGTCTTTGCCCATGGGTCTCATCTGTCCACTGGCTAAGTGAAGGTTGTGAAACTGTATGAGGGCTGGCTGTGGGGCGAGAGAAGGCCTGGGCTGGCCTTGTATATCTTGGTATCCCATAAAAGGCTTGGCCCAGAACTGGCAGTCAATAAATCTTCACTGAATTAATGAATGAATTGAATGGATAAAAGACTAAGGATCTCAGCCTGCTAGATATTAGGAAGGACACACAACAAAAAAAAAAAAAAAAAAAATGATTTTTATTCATAGGATTCAATATTCAATTCAGTCCTTTATTAAGAAGAAATTACTAAATGCTAAGTGTTCTTCCAGAATTGGAAATTAAAAAGCAAAAATGAAACATCTCCTGCTGTTCAAGATATTCAACTTCAAGTTAAAGTGGGAAGGAGGATTACAATGTGTATATGAGGAGATGTAACAAAGCATACAGGAAATAGTATAGAAATACAAAGTAACTTCAACAAGGAGGGATAATAGTAAGAGGCATCAGGAAAAACTTCTGGCTGCACCTCAGGTGGTTCAGTGGATAGAGTAGTGGGCTAGAATCAAAGAGACTTGTTTTTGTGCATTCAAAGCTTGCCTCAGATCATTATATGTGACTCTGGGCAAGTCATTTAACCACTTTAGTGTGATGACCACGTTAGCACCCTGGATACCTTAGAATCAGCCAGAGTCAGGATAAGCAAAAGTCCTTGGTCTTTAGGGGTAGGAGTGAATTGGATGGAAGCAGAATCTCCACCATCTCCTTCTTCCTCATCTACCTCCAAAGTGACTCTGGCTAGTCTTACTCCATCCCCTAATTCCTCCTACAATTCTCTGTATACACCAGTTATCGAGCCAGCACAGAATAGTGAGAAGGGCCATTCCCCAAGCACATGCCCACAGTGTATTGTCCAATCGGTAATTAGCCTTAAGTGCTCGAACTGACCTCAGTGCATCGACTCAAGAGCTTTAGCCCTTTACACTTTAGCCTCAGTTTCCTCATCTGTAAAATGAGAAGAAGGAAATGGAAAACCATTCTACTATATTCCTGCAGTATCTGCCATGAAAACCCTTAAATGGTGTTACAAAGAGTCGGACACCTATAAAATGACTGAACAACAACAACACAATTATTATGAGACTGGTTGACTACTTATTAGAAGGGGACCATTGAAGAGGGGACTCTTGGTCAGGTGACCTCTGAAATCTCTGCTTTCAAGTTAGTCATTCAAAAAAATATGCCACCCTGCCTCCAGTCTTCTCTGCTTTGTTTATTTCTCATCCATAACTAGAGTAAGAAATCTGTAAAGATTCCTCAGCTTCATTGCCACAGAAAATAAGGACCAGGGAGACCCCCCTCAGACCTTTCCTGCTGGCAAAACCATTATCAAGCACATGCACTGAATTGACAAATATGTTTTGGTTTAACTTGAGGTGTTTTTTTTTTAAATATTGGCCATAAATAACCCCCAATTCATTAGTTTTCTTCAGCAGAGAAAAGAGGTAGGTAAAAGTCTCATAATGAGAAAATATGTCAGTATAACAAAAATATAACAAAAACTCCTGACTAATAATGGCTGGCATTAATAGAATACTTTAAAATATGCAAAGCACATGATTGTATTTGGTCCTCCCCACAGCCTTATGAAGTAGTTACTATGGGTATCAAATACCCTCATTTTACAAATAAGTAAATTGAGGCTTGGAGAGATTTGACTCACCAATGTAATGATCTGCATGACAACCTTGCAAAGTGGATACAATATTTTTATTTGCATTTCACAGATTATGGGAACATAGACTTCAAGCTAGAAAAGATCTTTGAGGTCATTAACTCATGGGATCATAAATTATAGATTCAGAACTGGAAGGAACCCAAGAAATGATTAAATCATAAGACTGTAAGGTCCATAAGGGACCTTAGAGACCCTCCCAATAAGCCCTTTGATTTTATAGGTAAGGAATGGAAGTCAGCATAGGAAATGACTTGCCATAGATGAGACAGTCATTAAGTATCAGAGGTGGGAGCCACCTCCATCCTCATTTACATGGAGGAAACTGAAGTCCATACAGAGGGAGTGTCCTATCCAAAGTCAGTGAGGTTGTAAGTGACAGATCTGGGCCAAAATCAGTGGCTTCTGACTTTACTTATAATACTCTTTTCACTATATCTCAATAATTGAGAACATTTATATAACACCCACTGTGTACCTGGCTCCATGTTAGAACCTGGTGAGCTATTTTCCTCATTTTGCAGATGAGGAAATTGAGGTTAAGAGACTTGCCCAGAGTCACTAGCTAATAAGTATCTGAGATTGCATTTGAATGCAGATCTTCTTGAGTTCATGTTTGATGCTCAATCCATCACATAGCTGCTTCCCCAAGGAAAAAAATGGAACTAAAAAATGATACATATGGCAATAGCCATAGAAACAGTGATATTCACTACCACTAACACATCCATTATACATATCTCCATTTTATAGACAAGGAAATTGAGGGAGGAGTGATTTGCTCATGGTCACACAACTGATGGGGATGTAATTGTTGTTCAGTTCTATCATGGACCCATTTGGAGGCTTTCTTGGCAGAGATACTGTACTATCTTTGCCTTTTCCTTCTCCAGCTCATTTGACAGATGAAGAAACTGAGGCAGACAGGGGGAAATGAGTTGCCAAAGGTCACACAGCTAGGAAGGGCTTAAGGTCAGAAGACACTTCCTTCTTTTCTTTGTAAATAGGGGAATGGAATACTGTATATAATGTCAGATTTGGTTGATGGGTAGACTGATTTTTCAGAACATTTTTTTCTTTGGTATAAAGGATGGATCTCTGGGAGGGGAAGGAGGGATTATTAGGATAGAAAAGGATTATAAAAATAAGAAATAGCCCTACATTTTAAAAATAATAATGGCAGCTAGGTGATACAGAAGTTAGAACGTGGAGTCAGGAATACCTGAGTTCAAATGTGATCTCAGATATTTACTAGAGATATGACCCTGAGCAAGTCACTTAACCCTGATTGCCTCACAGGAAAAAAAAAAAAGCAATGGATGCTCTGTCATTAAATATCTTCAGGAAAAACCCAGATCAGTATTTGATAGGGATGCTGCTAAAGAGATCCATTTCCAGGTAGAAGTTGGTCTACCTGGCCCTAGAGGACCCATGCAACTTAGAGGAATAGAGTCTCCTATTTCATCCAGGGCCACCTGCAGTCTTCCTGATCTATTTCTGGCCACTGGACCCACATGGCTCTGGAGGGAAAAGTGAGGCAGGTGACTCTGCAAAGCTCTCCCTCATTTAAATCCAATTTAACTGCATGTCATGGCATCACCTCCCTTATGTCACAGCGTCACCTCCCTTATGTCATGGTCCTCTTTGAGAAAGAAGGACAAACAATAATCCAACTTAGAGATTCTGTGGTTCAGTGGAAAACTGCCTTGTGTGACAGTAAAAATAATATATGAGAGATAGGTCATGAGCCATGTCCTGATCTAATTCCCTGGATCCTGGATCCTGCTTTCTGTAAGCTTCTCAGGCCACAGGCAGCATTTCTAGTTGCGTATGGTTATTTTTCTCTCCATCTCTGGAGGCAGAGGGCACCCTTCACATCATCCCTTTGCTGTTGCCAGATGCTAAGAGCAAGCAACATCTGGTGAGCCTGCAAAAGACCTCCCACACAGATAAGAAGGAGAATCCTAATGAGCATTTAGCCTGATGCATTAAGGCCGGGCTGGAGATGTAGCTGGAGTAAGATCCTACTGTTAATCAATCAAGAAGCATTTATTAAGTGCCTACCACAAGGGTCAGGTACTGTGCTGGGCCCTGAAAATATCAAAAATGAAATAATCCCTGCCCTCAAACAGCTGGCATTCTGAAGGGGGGAGGCAAAATGCATACAAATTAAGTACATACAAAATTAAGACAAGGTAAGTAGGGAGGGATCAGGAAAGACCTGTGGAGAAGGTAATGCTTTAGCTGAGTTTTGATAGAATGAAGGGATTCCAAGAGATGGAAATGAGGGAGTTAATTCCTGGCATGTTGGCAAATACAATGGCACGGGGCTGGCAGGTGGCTTTGCCACGTGTGAATAACAGAGAGAAAGTCAATTTAGTCAGACCATGATATGGAGAGGGGAGTAATGTATAATGAGGCTGAAAACTTAGATTGAGGCCATGTAATGAGAAGGAATTTTACTCCCAGCTTTTGGGGAAATGTCTTCATTTGAAGCAATAGTTAATTAGCAAAAGTCTGGACACTTTGGTCTATAGGCAAGTTGGGGAAAAGTTGGTGAAAAGTTGCTCTGGCTGCCCTGGCTGCTGCTGCTGCTGCTGCTGCTGAGCTGGTACCCCAAAAGTAGCTGAACCAGCTGTGGAAGTTTTTGATGCTCATTAAACATCGATACTGCTGACACCTCCAGCTAAGATTCGCCAGTCAACAACATTGATTTAGCATCTATCTGTGAACGGATTGTGGATGGAGCATTGTTCCATGATTGGGTGGGAGTGAAAGGGTGAGGGGAATGGGTGGATTTGAGTGGAATCAGGAGAAGAGGAAACCCAGGAAAAAAAGAAAAAAATGAACCCAGATAGGTCCCCCCCCCAAAATATCCTAGGACAACAAAAGACAATCAGGGAGATCACTTTAACCCTGGAGAGCACTGATCAACCCATAAACCTTCTCTCCTTTTCACAGCCTTCAAGAGAATGCTATTATTATCACTCTTTTTTTTTTTTAACAAATAAGGAAATTGAGATCCAAAGACATCAAGTGATCTCATAGTCATATGGCCAGAAAAGTGTCATGGATGAGATTTGAGCCCCTCATATTCTTGACTCCAAATCCAGTATGCTATCTATTCACTATGCCTCCCTGCTAAGGGTTGAATTCAAATCACTAAGTCATCAAGGGCATAAAATATTACTCAAACCCATAATGGATTCCCCATAAATGAACTTCCGAACCTGTTTGTCATAATGGATTCCACCAAAATGAACTACTGGTTGAGCTCTTCAGAATAGATTTTTTTTTTCCAAGTTGCCTCTTGGCAGCAGCCCCCTACAATGGATTTCCATTGAATAGCTTTTGGCCTGGTGCCCTGGACTGGATTCTATCAAGTTTAAGTGAGAGTCTTGGCAAAACCATGGGTTGCCTCGATGGGAAATCTTGGGTTTTGATTTATGCTGCCTCCCTAAGTATAGTATGTGATAGCTCATGTTAATTAATGGCTGTCCTGAGGAATGAACTCAGAGCAGAGCCAATTTTCTCTGTTCTGCATTTCTAAATATCTCAGGACACCTTAGTTGTGATAACTAGCCCTGATGGAGAATAACTGAATTCACTCAGTCCCATGCCTTTTGTCAAGGGACACATTTATGGGGAAGGAGGAGGTGGAACATGGGAATAGATCTGGTTACTTAAGTTGTAAGTTGCAACTGTGCCAAATTTAACTTTGTATTCCATTCAGATTCCCCAAATATTCCCTATGGAATCTCTTACTGCTGTATATTATATGGAAGCACAAAAAGTTCATCATAATTATGTTTTCCTTTCTTTGAGACCAAGCAAAAAATTTGGCCCTATCTTTCAGAGCTTTGGGTTCATATCGACCTCTAACAACAGCAGCAAGAGCAAAAACCTTTCCTCATTTACAAATGTCTTTTCTATTTTTTATATATATTTTTTCTTATTTTTATCCAGAATTGAAATTATTGCAATACAAAGTATGATCCTGAATCATTGCCATTTCTGTCCATTGAAGCAAATCAGTGTGTTTATAGGAAATATCGACATATTTATTTTCTTTCCAACATTTGGATTTCTTGTCATTGCTATTTTTTTTCTTTTTCTTGAAAATTGAAAAGTTAAATGACTTTTTAAAAAATCAACAAAACTAAACATTTGAATAATCACAGGATAAGCAAAAAAGAGAGTTATATATGAAATTTTTGTGTTTAGTTTGTCCTTTCCCCCACTGCATGTAGCTTTTAAAAATTCAGCACAGTAGTTCCAACATAGCCTTGTTTTTCTGAATCCCTTGCAGAAATTCCTTCTTCTCTCTTCTGTTTGTTGTTGTAATGATTCATTGTCACTCTTTTCTTTTTTTAGTTTCTCTAGTCCTATTCCCAACTGCCACCACCTCTCCCCCTGCCAAAAAAAAAAAAAAAAAGATCCAAAAAACAAAAGATTCCTCTCTTGTAATAAATACTCATAACAAATCTCTACTGGAAGATAGGGATAATAATAGCACCTCCCAGGATTATTGTGAAGATTAAATGAGATATTTTAGCATTTGGCCCAGTGCCTGACACATAATAGATATATAAATAGATATAATTATATATATACACATATATATATATACATACACTATATATAATATATATATAGCTATATATACACACACTTTGTGTGTGTATGCACAATTGTTTTTATTTAATTGTTCAGTGATGTCTGACTGTGATCCAATGAATCATAGTATATCAATACTGTACATAGAGTCTTCAAGGCAAAAACTCTAGTGTGATTTTCCATTTCCTTCTCCAGTGGATTAAGGCAAACAGAAGTCAAATGACTTCCCCAGAGTCACATAGCTGGTAAGTGTCTAAAGAACTCAGCATTTGAACTTAGATCTTCATGATTTTAGGCTCAACCCTCAACACTGAGCCGCCAGCTGGACACATGTATCTTATTACCATTATTTTCTAAGTTTTTGCCCATTCTTTCCAAACACACACACACAGACACACACACACACAGAGAAAGAAACAGAAAGAGAGAGAGAGAGACAGAGAGACAGAGACAGAGAGAGAATATTTATTTTACATATATAAATATGTATGTAAATACATATACACATATACATATATATTCACTCATATGCATCACATATAAATATATATACCGTGTGTGTGTGTGTATTTTTGAGAGTGTCTACCTCAGACTTAGCAGAATGTATTATATCTATTATTTATACTCTGTCAATTCAATAAATGCCTTTGCTAAGAGCAAGTTGCGTCTATGGACTAATTGATAGAAGCACAAGAATGGGGGCTCACCAACTGCAATGTTAGGAATGGATACCTTCTATGAACTTTAAGAAATGCAAGTTGGGTAAATAGCCCAGGGGGGAGACTTCATTTATATATTGCATAAATTGTTTTCTCAGCTCCGCGCAGTGTACTTCACATCTGTTTGTCCAAATCCTCCAATGTTTCCCTTGCAAATCTCTAACACTCTATTTGTAACCTTACTAGCTTTTGACCTAGTGTTTTCCCTAACCCTCTGACCCTGGTCTAATCTCTTGCCCACTGAGATTTCAGAATTCTTCTAGATCCTTTAGTCAGCTTTCCTGCCTTTACTCCACCATCTTGACTTTGCCCTGGTTTAGTTAGTTTTTCTGGCCCTGGTTTGACATTGTGCTAATCACTGGGAATTTAAGAAGGGCAAAAAATAGACCCTTCCCTCAAGGAGCTCCCAATCTAATGGGAGACTATATGCAAAAAAGAATATACAAAGAAACTATATATGAGATAAATTGGAGATGATGAACAGAGGGAAGGTGCTAGCATTAAGAGGCATCAGGAAAAACTTTTAATAGAAGTTGGATATATTCAAAGAAAGAAGGATAATGGAAAAATAAAATGTATACTTAATATTTTAAATTAAAACTTAAAAAAATAAGTGTTCCAAAGTAGCCAAAGTCTGCCTTACAGGATGAAGGTCTCGGTATCATTTCCATTGGTACAATAGAATGAAACTAGAATTTGGAGTCCAAAGACTCAAGCTCACTTCCTGATGCTTTTAACCTCCTACCTGGGTGACTTTGAGCAAGACATCTTATCTCTCTGTGCCTCAGTTTCCTCATCTTCATCATCTGAGAGAGGCTCAACTAGATAATTCTGAGGTCCTATCCTACACAATCTGCATCTTTATGATTCTGTGTGTGTGTGCAGGGGGAGAATGTGGATACGAACACATATACATATATGGACATGTACACATATATGCATACATATACTCACACCCACTCATATATATGTTTGTATAAAGCTACATAAATATTTATATATGCATACACACATACATATATAAAATGCATTTAAGCATCACACATCTAGAACTGAGAAGGATTTTAAAGGTCATCTTATCCAGGCACTTCATGTTTTAAGAAGTTATAGTAATTTTTTTCACATTGAAAACATTTACAAAATACTTCCACTACATGAGTGATATCTTTTTTCACAAAGTAAAATAGCTTAAATAAAACTAACAATGCAGTGATCTCATCTGAAGGTGCATTTGACATTCCACATCTGTAGTAGTCCTCTCCTCTTTGTTAACAAGAAAAAAAAATAATGGAAAGTTCTCTCCCTCCAGATGGAAATAAAAAAGAAAAGAAAAACAAATTTCTTCCAACAAGTATGCATGATAGTCAAGCAAATCAAATTCCTTCAGTAGATCTCTACTGTCTGTTCTTCTGTCTGCCTGTCTCCTCTCTCTATCTCTGTCTCTGTCTCTCTCTCTCTCTGTCTCTGTTTCTCTGTCTCTTTGTCTCTGTGTCTGCCTATGTCTGTCTCTCTGTCTCTGTCTCTGTGTGTTTCTGTACTTCTTTTTTTCTGTCTGTCTTCTCTGTCACTATCTCTTTCATTCTCTGCCTCTCTGTGTCTCTAACTTTCTATTTCTGTCTTTGTCTCTCTGTCTCTGTCTTCATATGAATCATTCTGTACTCTAAATCCATTCTTTCTCTATAATAACATGTTTCAACCCCAATCTCCTGGAATCACAAATGGTCATCGTATCGATTAGAGTTCTTACAGCTTTTAAAGTTGTTTGTTTTTACAGAGTGGTATCATATAAAAATTTCTCCTGGTTTTGCTGTGACTAGGCCTTTACTTACGAGAAATCAAAGAAAGAGGAAAGGTCTCTTCTAAACAAAAATACTTATAGCAGCTTTTTTGTGATGGCAAAAGAATAGAAATTGGGGGATACCCACAAATTGGGGAATAGCTGAATAATTTGTGGCATAGAAATGTAATAGAATACTATCATACTGTAAGAAATGAGAAAAATTATTTCCAGAAAAACTTGGAAATATTTATATGAACAGATGCAAGAGAAAATGAGTTGAATCAGTAGAACAATTGATAAAATCACATTAATATTACAAAATGAATAATTGTGAAGATTTTTGTAAACTAATTCTAAGTCTTTAAATAACATTAATATATTTATTTGGCTGAGATGTTGTAGAAGCATTTCTTCTCTGATACAAGTAAGGATGGATGGCCCCTAAGGTTTTTTTCCACAAACTCTATAATTCTAAGATCTCTATTACTTCAGAAATTGTCTTTTCTTGAGATTTAACTTGGTTGAGTGGAGAGAGTGCTGGATTTTAGTCAGAAGATATACGTTCAAATCTTATTTGTGCTACATACTGTTTGGGTGATCTATAATCAATTAACTAACATCCTAGAACTTCTATTACTTTAGAAATTGCCTCAATATCCTCTAGGTTACTTACTATCTGTCTCCCTTCTCTCTGTGTCTCTTTCTTTGCCTCCGATTTGTCTCTCTCTCTCTATCTCTATCTTTTTCTATCTCTTTCTGATCTGAAATAAATTCTGTATATTCTTGAGATTTGGCCTGGTTGAGTGGAGAAAGTGCTGGATTTTAATCAGAAGATATATGTTCAAATTTGCTACATACTATTTGGGTGATCTACAACCAATTAACTAAGTTCTTGAGGCTTCAAGAGAACTGCCAAACTTCCTACCCTCTCCAAATCTGTCATCTTGTGATCGGGGCATCTAGATGGCTTCTGAATTGCTTCCAGTCAAGATCATGATGCCATGACCTTCCCTGCTAGAGTGGAGGTCCTTCAGTCTTTGTCACTGTCTCTTTTTTTTTTGTCACTGTCTCTTTTAGTCTTTGCCTCTCTGTCACTCTTTCTCTATCTCTATCTCTCCATCTCTGTATCTCTCTGTCTCTATCTTTCAATCTCTAACTCTCTTTTTCTGTCTCTCTATCTCTATCTTTTGTCTTTCTCTGCCTTTCTCCATAAGAATTACTTCAGGCTTTACTTCCCTCACCTGGAAAATGAAGGGGCTGGACTAGATGGCTGTTGAGGTCCTGTCCAGCCCAACATGGATGATCTTTAGTCACTAAAAGTCTGGGCTTTCCTCCTTCCTAAATAAAATGAGACTAAATATAGCTCCTGAGGCCCATTTCAGCTCTATAGTCACAATCCCCTTGTCTTTTGATTTTGGACACTATGACCTTGGCTGAAACTTACCCTTATTTCCCCATTCCCCACATCTCACTTGTTACTTTCTTTTTTTTTTAATATGGGCCCTCCTTGTGGCAATTTTCCTACCTAGATCCTCATCCATGATCCCTTGATGTCTCCCAGTTAGATCCCACATGGACCTGTAGTAAATCAGGGAAGCACAGTTCTTCTCCTAGAGCTAAAATTGTGTCAGTTTCTTTTTCTCCAGAATTACTCTTGTCATTAGTCCAAAGCAGTCCAACTCCCACGCGCTCCCCATCCCCATGTAGCCGACTCCCTGTGGCCTCCTGCTTGTTCGGATTCTATTACTTCTCCTTAACTTGTAAGACTCGAGTGTATTTGCCAAGATGAGGTTCATTTTCAGAACAAAGCTGAGCAAATGTACATGTTTAAGGTTTTTGCCTTCTCTTTAAAGTCCTCCTGGAGGCCAGTAAGCAATTTTCAAAAATCAGGAGAAATGATGCTTTGTTCAGGACAAAAGAGAATTAGATAGTGAAGCCTGAGCCTTTGTTCTCTCTCTTCCTAACTCACCTCTCTCTAGGCGGTCAGGAAAAGAGAGGGTGAGGGAGGGAAGGGCAGAGGGAGGGGGAGAGAGACACACACACACAAAGACAGAGAGACAAAGAGAGACAGAGACTGAGAGAAGAAAGGCAGAGACTGAGAGACAGAAAAACAAGAGACAGAAGGAGGAGAGAGGAAAGAAAAAAAGAAAGTAAGGAAAAAGGGAAGGAAGGAAAAGAGAGAGGAAGGGAGGGAGGGAGGAAGAAAAGAAAGAAAGAAAAGAGGGAGGAAGGAAGGAAGAAAAGAAAAAAGAAAGGAAGGAAAAGGGGAAAGAAGGAAGGAAGAAGAGGGAGGGGGAGGCGGAGAAAAGGAAGAAAGCAAAGAAAGAAGGAAAAAAGAAAAGGAAGCAAGGAAGGAAAAAAGGAAGGGAGGAATGAAGGAAGGGAGGGAAGGAGGAAGAGAAGAAAGACATCGGGGACAGAATTATCTGATTTTCCCCAGATCAATATGCTGTAGCTAGAAGCAAAACAATAACAACAACAACAACAACAACAACAAAGAAATACAAAACAAACACCACAGCAACAACTCTCAAATGGCCCTCTTCTTATTTCCTCTTGCCTATTCTTAAGTGACTTTCTCAAGGTCATATAGTGAGCAAAATATTTGAGAGCAGATTTGAACTCAAGTAGTCCAACACCAGAGAAAGAGGAAGTATGTGTGTGTGTGTGTGTGTGTGTGTGTGTGTGTGTGTATGTATAAATGTGTGCAAGTGTGTGTGAGAGTTTAAGAGAATGTGACTTGTGTGTGTGAGTCAATGTGTGTATGAGAATCAAGGTGCATGTATGTGTGTGTGTTCCCAGTCAGTGTGGGGTCAAGGAAAGCAGGAAAGTGTTTTCCCAATCAGAGGAGAGATCTAGTTGTGAATTCTTCCTCCAACCCTTGCTTTGTGATCATGGGTAAATCCCAGAGACTCTCCAAGAGTTTGTTTCCTCAATGATGAGGACAGTAACTCCCCTAGTGCAGGATGGCAGCATTGGCAAGGTAGATATCGCACTGGGACTGGCGCCAGGACACTTGGGTTCTCAGCCACTTCCTAGCTGTATGACCTCAGGTAAGTCCCTTAAACTCCGTTTTTCTCAAATATAAAATGGGGATAATTGCAGCACTTATTCCCAAAGTTGTTGAGAGGATAGGACTCAGATAGGACTTATAATGAGATCAGAGCAGTGTTTATCACATAGTAGGTACTTGACAAATATTGTTGTTGTGGTTCAGATGATATGATCTCACAAATGGAAAATCCCTCAAAGAACATGTAGCTGAACCCATAATTGAGACAGATTCCCCTCAGCAACAAACCCCTGCGTGGTCATCCTTTTATTGAAGTCCTCCAGAAATGGGCATTTCTCTTTTGGACAGCTCTATGCATTAGGAAGGCTTTCCTTGCAATGAACCTAAATCTACCTCTATACCTCCTACCCATGCTCTTGGATCTGCCCTCCGGGGGCCTGGCAGAACAAGACTAATGGTACCTTTCCCCCCAGGACATCCCTCCACCTTGCAGCAAACAGCCACCATGCCTTTTCCTAAGTCTCTTTTCTAGGCAGAGGGTTTGGAGAGAAATCCAAGTCTCCATGAAGAGTTCTTCATGCTGACTTTCTCCAGAACATCCAGATTTGGGAGGAGGAAGGCAAGGCAAGGATATAGATGATAATTACTCTATAGTGTGGTGGCTAATCAAGTGTCCCCCTGTGCCCAGTTTGGTGATGCTCCCTTGAGACTCAACTCAGTTGATCTTCAGAACACAAAGTCCATGACTCTGCCCTCCAGTTGTACCGGACTCTAATCTCTTGTTGTGGGGGAGATTTTTTGTTCTGGAAAGCTTGCCAATGGAGGGGTACAGATGGAAGGAGGAAGTAGGAGCCTGATGAAATGGAGAAAGAGAGAGAGAGACAGAGAGAGAGACAGAGAGAGAGACAGAGAGAGAGGGAGACAGAGAGAAACAGAGAGAGGGAGAGAGACAGAGAGAGGGGGAGAGAGACAGAGAGAGGGGGAGAGAGGTATGGATGTGGATATAATATACACATATGTATGTTGTGCATATACACACATGTATATATATCCATATGCATGTATGTATGTAAATCTAAAAATAGTGTATGTAAATGTATGTGTAAGTGGATTTGTGTGTATGTATTATACTATATATAGCTATAACTACAGCTATACTTATTCTATAGCTATGTCTTCCTACTTCATAATTCCTTACTCCTCCTTTCCCCTACCCCCACACCAATGCAGCAGACCCTTATGGCCTCCCCCCGGACTATCTCAATGGCCTTTGGGCTGGTCTGCCTGCCTCAAGTCCCTGTCCACATTGTCCCATCCTCTGTTCAGCTGCCAAAGTGATCTTCCTAAAGCACAGTTCTGATCGCATCACCTCCCTCCCTCTCATTTCACTAAATTTCAGAGCCTCCCTATCACCTCCAGGATCACATATTAAAACCCTCCAGCTTTAAAAAGCCTTTATCCCCTGGCTCTTTCCTACCTTCTCCAGGTTTCTTTTATTTTCTCCACTTTACATAGTCTGTCCCTCAGTGGATAGAGTAATGGGTCTGGAGTCAGGAAGACCTGAATTTGAATCCAATTGAGACATTTGCTAGCTGTATGACCCAGGACAAATCACTTTACCCTGTTTACCTCAGTTTCCTCTTCTGTAAAATGAACTGGAGAAGCAAATGCAAACCAGTTCATTATCTTTGTCAAGAAAACCCTTATGGGATGGTGGAGAGTTGGACAATGACAGCAACAACAATAACCATAATCACAATAATAACATGAACTCTGTGATCCAATGACCTGTCCCTCCTTACTGAAATGTTCTCCTTCCTCACTGCTGCTTTCCTTCAGGTCTCAGCTCAATGGCCCACCTTCTGCACAAAGCCCTTCCCTGTGCGCCTTCACTTTGGGTCTCCCCTCCGAGACATCTCTCAGACTGTCCTGTCTGCATCTTGTTTGTTAGGGGTTGTTTGCCTGCTAGTCTAATAGGGGAGTTTCTCAAGAGCAGGCTCAGTTTTTGAACTGCTTTCTCATTCCAGCACTTAGAGCACATCATCTGGCATATAGTAGTGGCTTAATAAATGCTTGTTGATGGACTGATTATATCTTACTAGAGATAGGTCAGTGTCTATACCTTTATCTAGCTTGGAGGCAGCACTGAGTAGAATAATGATGTTGAACTCACATAGGAAAAGGCCCATTAATTCATGTATAAGGATCCCCGATGGCTGCATATCGACAGTTTTAAAATGTAATCTTATCTATGTTTTATTGTATTTTTTATTTTATTTTTAAATGTTTTCCAATTATATTTTAATCTGTTTTGGGCCAATAGCCCATGGGTCTTGTGTTTGCATTTCTGGAACAGAGCATAAAGAGCCAAGTTCCTCCCAACTCTTATAAATCTAAAGCTCCTCCCAGCTCTAACATTCTTGTGTTCTAAAGCCCCTCCCAACTCTGACATCCTGGGTTCTAAGGACCCTCCCAGCTCTGACATCCTGGGTTCTAAGACACCCCCCCAGCTGTGATGTGTTCTAAGATTCTCCCAGCTCTGACATCCTGGGTTCTATGGGTCCTCACAACTCTGACATCCTGTCTTCTAAGACCCTCCCCAGCTCTGATATTCTGTGTTCTAAGACCCTCCAGCTCTGACATTTGAAAGTTCAATATAAATAGTATCTTTAATGATAATTAGTGTCATAAACTACCAGGATTCTAAGCCATTGCCACCTGGTGGCACCTCAGCAACAGGACATTCTCAAATTTCCAGTGACAAGGGTTCGCTCACAGTTGTTTTCCACTTTTCTTCTTCTGGCTTCCTTCTTCTCTCTGATCTCAGGGAACCATGGGCTTTAAAGATAGAGAGGATTTTAAACCTCATCCAGCTCTCCCTCTACTTATTTTACAAAGGAGGAATCAGAGACAGATTGCTTAAATGCTTTACCCAGGATCCTGGAAAAAAGGACCTCATTTTTTCTGACTATCCCCCATCTAGTGGGTTTCCTTTTGAGAAAGAACATTTAAAATCTTTGCCTTCTTGTCTCATTTGTAATACCAAAATGTCAGAGGGAACCTTGACATGTTAGAGACAGAGACAGGCAGAGAGAGAGACAGAGAGACAGACACAGACACAGACACAGAGATAGACAGAGAGGCACAGAGAAAGCACAGAGAGAGACACACACTGAGACAGAGACAGACAGAGAGAAACAGACAAAGAGAGACAGATAGAGAAAGAGAAAGAGACAGAGATACAGAGACACAGACACAGACATAGAGAGACAGATATAGTCCCAGAGACAGAGACCACGAGGCAGTGATAGAAAGACAGAGAGATGGAGAGAATGAGACAGAAACAAAGACAAAGACAGAAAGACAGAGAGAGATGGAGAGAAAGACAGACAGACATACCCAGAAACAGAGAAAGAGAGAAAGAGAAGAGTGAGACAGAGAGAGTGAAAGTTTGACAATATTAAACAAATTAGAAGTAAATATCATTCCTCTACTGATTCGGGTCCCAAGGCTCCAAGCTAAAGATTCCTGAGGGGATTTCTGCATTGCGAGATAAGGTGGCCAGCAGCCAGAATGGTCATTGTATCTTCAAATTCTTTCTAATTAAGTTCCAGTCTGTCTCTGGGCTAAGGAGGTCTCAGAAGATAACAGGGCAGCAAGGATGGCCCAGTGAGATGCCAGCTGAAGCCTCCTGCTCACAACGAACTCAGAGCAGCCTAAGTGGAAAGCATCTTGTCCAGAGTTTAGGACAAGTAACCATGGAAATCATGGAAGACTGAATGCTACTATATTTGCCTTCTCTCTGTGATGAAATATGATTGTGGGATTGACTGTAATCAGTACTGAAAAACATAAGGAGACCTGGGGCGGCAAGGTAGCACAGTAGATGGAGTATCAGACCTAGAGTCAAGAAGACACGTATCTTCCAAGTTCAAATCCAGCCTCAGACATTTAAGAGCTGTGTGATCCTAGGCAGGTCACTTAACTGTTTGCCTAAGTTTCCTCAACTGTAAAATGGCAGACCTCTTCAGTCCACCAATAAAACCCCAAATGGATCACAAAGAGTCAGGTGCAACTAAAATGATTAAACAACAATAAAAACAAAGGTACAATCAACAAAGCTTTCCATGTTGTAAGTTCCCCAACTCTGGGTGACTCCTTAGTCAGAGCCTTCCTACCATCATGCTGAGTCTGAAGGAGGACTACTGATTCACATAAAATATTTTATCTTTCTTGAATTAATTCAGATTTTGATTACATTCTAAGCTTTTATGTAAGAAATATTCTGTTACTGGTTTTATTATGTTGTACAGGTTGTCTTTAAAAATGAAGAGTTGGGAGGAACATTAGATCATAGAAAGTTTGAGCTGGTAGGGAACTTTAGAACCCAGGAGGTCAGAGCTGGGAGGGCCCTTAGAACCCGGGAGGTCAGAGCTGGGAGGGCCCTTAGAACACGAATGTCAGAGCTGGGAAGGCCCTTAGAACACGGGATGTCAGAGCTGGGAGGGCCCTTAGAACATGGGATGTCAGAGCTGGAAGGAACTTTAGGATGAGGAATATCCTAATTAGAAGGTGCCTTAGAACACAGAGTATTAGATTACAATTTATTTATGCCTTGGTGGATGAGTCGCAAGAAGCTATACAAGGCACATAGGTATTAAGCAATGTCCCAGGGTCACTCAGCCAGGCAAATGGGAGGAGGCACATCTGATCTCAGGCTTTCCTGACTCTGGCACCAGCTTTGTCAGACTGCCTCTGGGAATCACATTATGTCACAAAAAAATCTCTCAGTCCATCCACAGAGCACAGACTGGTGAAACAAACAATTACATTCCTCCCTGTGCCTGCTTCTGATCAAGTGTCTTAAAGCCAGAAACTCAAGTTTCCCAAGGAAAAATAAAACCATCCGCTCACATGGATGTTTGAGGCTGCATCATTTAGAAACGTGTTACCCGTCCTGCCCAGTTCCTCCCCATCAGGGAGTCCATTCTCCCAAAGAGAGCAGAACAGGGCTCGGCTTCCACTGTCCCTCTGACCCAACCGCCCTGATGAAGCTTTCTTCGTGAGGCAAAGTATCTTCCCAGCAACTGTGCATTTAAATCCGACAATCCCAGTTCAGAAACTAGGGCCTGGCCTTCTGAATGGGGCCGGGTTTGGGGATCTGTTATTTTTTATAGTCTGTGTGCAGAACATAACAAAAAGAACAACTGACTGCATCCTTGTTTCTGCTAGCAGTGAGAAAGGAGGTATTGGGGAGGGTCTTGACATTTAATCCATTCAGGGAACTCCCAGCATGGAAATTCCCTCTCCATTGTAGATCATAGGATACAAGATTTAGAGCTGGGATGGAGTCCAGAAACTAATTCGTTAATTCACTAAACCACATAGCACTGGATCCCCATTTTAGAGATGGGGACATAAAGTCCCAGAAAAGATGAGTGATTTATGAGTGCATCATCACACAGCTAGAAATGATCAGTTTTCGGATTAAGAATTACACCATTCCAGAGTGGGAAGAGACTTCAAAGACCATTTAGTTTACCCCTTATTTGAGAAAGAATTCCCTCATACACAGGATCACAGATCTAGAGCTCTGAGATCTAGATCAGCTTCTGCCTTTCTTAACCCATCCCCTGCCCTGAAAAACAAATCCCAAACAAGAGACCAGTTCTTCTCATTGAAAGCCCAGAACTGATGAATAATAAAAAAAGAGCTTGAATTTTATATATATGCACCTAATATGTGCCAGGCAGTGTGCAAATTGCTTCAAAAACGTGTCTGATCCACACAACAATCCTGCGAGGGAGGGACTATTATTATCCCCATTTTACAATTCAGGAAACTGAGGCAAACAGTTATCCTTCAATATGAAAAGCAGCATCTAAGGGGAAGCTTTTCCTTCTGACAATTGTGACTAGACTTTGAAAGAAGGCAGGGTGAGTGATAGGGCAGGAGACCCCAGGGTAAGGAGGGAAGATGGGATTCATGGCTGCTCCACCTGAATAAGGCTTAAGTGAAGCAAGGTCCGGCAGGCAGCAGTCCTGATGGCTGGGACAAGAGGAGGCTGCTCAGGCCCCTCTCACTTCTTTTTCTTACCTGCATCCTTTATTCTTCCAATGGTGGGGCCAGCTAGGCCGGATAGCCAGAGCTCACAAGATGGGAAACAAAGCAGGGCCTCTGGTGTCTGAAGGCTTTTACAAATTCACAAATTCACACACACACACACACACACACACACACACACACACAGCCCTCCTCTCTCCAGCGCAGCCTTTTTGGAGGATCTCCCAAGCCTTCCTGCTCTGGCTGGGCCCTTGAAGATAAAGAAGCAGATTGTCTGAGCTGGAGAGGCCCCTTTGTGTAGTACATGTGAGGCCCAGATAGGGGAGGTCTGTTCCAGCCCTGAGCAGGCCAGGTATGAAGGACCCCAGCTGTCCCTGCTCCAGTGGTAGCGACTGGGCTCTTAAGGGATTCAGAAACCAGCCCAGCCTAGATAATCTGAATATTAGATGAGCATCTTCTCACCCTGCTTTCCTTTTTTGCCTTTTACTCTGGCGCATATGGGACTGTTAGGTTGTCCTACATTGCTGTTACATCTTTAAAGAGAATGAGGAAGAGAGGAGTGTTCTCTCTCTCTCTCTCTGTCTCTGTCTGTCTGTCTGTCTTTCTCTTTCTGTCTCTGTCTCTGTCTCTCTCTCTCTGTCTCTGTCTGTCTGTCTGTCTGTCTGTCTCTCTCTCTGTCTGTCTCTCTCTGTCTACCTGTCTCTGTCTTTCTCTGTCTCTGTCTGTCTCTGTCTGTCTGTCTCTGTCTCTGTCTGTCTCTCTCTCTTTGTCTCTCTCTCTGTGTCTCTTTGTCTCTCTCTCTCTCTGTCTGTCTGTCTGTCTCTCTCTCTCTCTCCTTAGCAAAATTGGGGGATTCTCTGCCCACCTCATTTTTGCTACTCTAAACCTCTGTGCTCTTTGATCTTTCATTATTATCAAGAAGAGGAATAACACCTGGTTCTTTTAGTTAGTACTGGGTCAGGATTCTGGTAATTCATAGGCGTGGAGTATGAGGAACATGAAAAGTGAATTCCAAAAAGGAAAGGCATATTAACATGAGCGAGAGACAGTGACACAGAAAGATAGGAAAGAGATAGAATGAGAGAGGCCCAGAGACAGAGAGGTATCTAAAGGAAATCAGAGAGCACAGGAATCATCAAGGGGATTCCTAAATCAGTAGTTACCCTACTCTCAGGCATTGATTTTCACTGTGATATTATGTAGAGTGGTCAAATCCAAATAGAAGTCAATCCCTGCAGACTGACACAGAAAACCAGAAGTTAACATTATATTTTTATTTATTTTGTTAAACATTTCCCAATTACATTTTCATCTGGTTCAGGTTCACTCCAGATTTTGCAATGTGGCCTTAGGGACCTCGAGGTTCTGGTCAGTGGGTAAGGAATAAGCCTCAGGGACAAGAAGGCCCAGGCCTAAGTCTTGCCTCTGATCCCTTCACTTCTCAGGGCTCTCAGCAGCTCTCTAAGACCATTTTTCAGAGAAAGAGCTTATCTGCTCCAGTAGAAGGATTCTCCTTTATTAATATAGATTAATAAAACCGCTGGTTTGGGCCTAATCCCTACTGCCAAGCCCATACACCAGGAGCTTGAAGAACCTTTAAGGACCATCTAATCTAGGCCCTTTATTCTACAGAAATGGTGGCCTAGGGATCCCACCCAAAGTTCCCAGATCACATAGATAGCAAAGGTCAGAACCAAGAATTATTTGCGTGTTTTTTCTGACCCCAAACCCAGCATGCTTTTCATGGTATCATTAACTCAAGACAAATGACTTCTATATCATGGTAAGAAAATTCTTCAAAGTTTATTTTGGGGGCTGGATATGTGGTTTCATTCCCCCATTGGGCACCTATTTAAAATGACGAGTGGCCGAACAATTAGTTGACAGTTGGCTTGGTAGCAATAGCCTTCAAACAATCCTAAAATAAATTCTAGTTTCTATTCCTAGAAACAAAATGGTACTGAATTAGTTCTAATTGGACATCCCTGAAGCTATGAGCCACAAGGACTACCCAACCCTAATTCTGAGGAAGTTTTTCATTCTCTCTAGTATAAACTGGCCTTTGAGAACTTCTACCCATTGCTCTTGGCTTGGTCTTCTAAAACCAAACAGAGAAAGGCACTCGATTTTCAACATGGCAGAAAGAAGGGAAAACTGAGGCAGGCCTCCATTTCTCAGTCCAACTCTGAGTCAGAGGAGAGCCAAGGTACAAAGCAAGTTTGGGCTGTAATACTCCGTTGTTTGTCCAGGGACCCTAGTAACAGTTGTTGCTTCCCTAGGTAAGGGAAAAGAGAGAAAATATCTTGAGAGTATTGCTATGGTTTGGTTCCATCAGGCCTGTGTCGTATCCACTTCTGGACATCACATTTTAGGAAGGACATCAATAAACTAGAAAATGGACAGAAGACGACTAGAATGTTGGAGAACTGCAAAGTCATGGCAGATGAGGATCAGCTAAAGGAACTTGGTATATGTAGCTTAAAAAGAAGGCTCTGGGTCTTGGGCCGGTTCAGTTGTCTAAGAACCTAAATAGGCTACCATGTTTGTTTGTTTTTTTTAATTAAAGCTTTTTATTTTCAAAACATATGCATGGGTAATTTTTCAACATTAACCCTTGCAAAACCTTCTGTTTCAATTTTCCCTCGCCTTCCCCCAATCTCTTCCCTAAATGAAGGCTGCCATGTTAAAAATTGTATAGTCTTGATCTGTTTGGCTTTAGAGGGCAGAGCCAAGAGTAATGGATAGAGGTTCCCAAAGGCAAGTTTATACTAGAGAGAGAATGAAAAACTTCCCCAGAATTAGGGCCATTCTTGTACAGGTTCAGGAAGTAGTTTCCTCTTCCCTAGAGGGCTTCAAATAAAGAATGGATGGTCACTTGTTGAGCAGGCTATGTTATAGTGGGGATTCTCTTTTGGGTTGGGTTATTGACTGTTGAGTTTCCAATTCTGAAATTTGGGGATTCTCTTTTGAAACTTTGTTTTTGTCTCGTATGTTGCCTTTACTTAGCTGATATTCAATAAATGCTTGTTAAATAATATATGAATAGGATGGGAATTTGGGGACAGTTGAGTGGGACAATGGATAGAGCCCTGGGCTTGGAGTTAGGAAGTCTGAGTTAAATTCCAGCTTCAGAAATGTATCGTGTGACTTTGGGCAGGTCATTTAACCCTGTTTTTCTCAGTTTCTCCTCTAAAGATGAGTTGGAAAAGGAAATGACAAATCACTTCAATATCTTTGCCAAGAAAACGTTTCAAAAAAGGGATCACAATGAGTCTGACACAATACAACAACAATAACAACAACAACAAAAACAAACAAACAAAAAACAAGATGGGCATTTTAGCAGTGATCCTCTGGAGACAAGATTTTCTCTCCTTTACCCCTTATTTTACTGTTTAGTGATTGTAAAGGAAGATAGAAGAAGAGAAGGATTCAGTCCAAGCCAGAAAGGACATAGGAGGCGCCTGCGGTTTTGGTGCAAATTAATCTCTCCTCCTCCTCATCTTATTCTATCAAATCATATAGGATGGGCAGTTTCCTAGAAAAAAGATTTATTCTGTCTTTGTGTAAAACTGTCAATATTAATGAGGTCAGAAGCACAATTGCAGTGGGTTTTAATTCTTCATGAAAAGTTGAATATCTCCTCACAGAAGAGCTATAACCAGAAGCCCTTTCACCCTTGGCAAATGCCTTGAAATATGCCCAGGGCAAGCAGCATGAACTGTGTTCTCAGTTGGATTTGGGGATGAAGAATATACTGTAGCACAAGGAAGACGGAGACTCTACAAGCTTTTGCCTCCATAGATAGTGACAACCAAGGACTTTCAGCACCCTCTATATTTGACTGCCTAGGCAAGACTCCACTTGTCCCGCCCTAGTTTTGGCTCTGCTTCATAAGAAGGGTCGATTACCCAGGAAGCAGATGACCATTCCAGCTGAGAAGGAAGTTACTTTTAAGGAAAGCTCAATGCTAACTAGAAACAGAGGATGTCCTTAGAGCCCTATCCATCTTGTCAGAATATTTTCTGATTATTAGATCTCTTCAGAGAGAGACAGACAGACAGGCAGAAAGGAAGAGAGAGAGACAGAGACAAGGACAGAGAGACAGAGATTGAGAGACAGAAACACAGAGAAAGACAAAGGCAGAGAGACAGAGACAGACAGATACAGAGACAAAGACAGCCAGAGACAGAGAGACAGAATCAGAGATAAACAGAGACAGAAAGATAGACACAGAGACACAAAGAGAGAATGAGACAGTGACAGAGAGGCAGAGAAAGAAACACAGAGAGAGACACAGAGAGACAGATAGAGACAGAAATACAGAGACATAGAGATAGACACACATACACACCAGAGAAGACAGGGAGAGAGGGAAGGAGGGAGGGAGAGGAGAAAGAGAGGGAGAGAGAGCAAGTGGGAAGAATGGAAGGGAAGGGGAAAGGAGAGGAGGGAAGAGGAGGGGAGGGGAGGAGAGGAGAGGGGAGGAAAGGGAAGGGAAGGAAGGAGAGGAGAGGGAGGGAAGGAAAAGAAGGGAGGGAGGAAGGGAGGGAGGAAGGAAGGAAGGAAGGAAGGAAAAGAAGGAAGGGAGGGAGGAAGGAAGGAAGGAAGGAAGGAAGGAAGGAAAGAAAGGAGGGAGGAAAGGAAGGAAGGAGGGAAAGAAAGAGAGAAGAAGGGAAGGAAGGACAAAGGAAAGGAGAAAGAAACAATCTCTCTTTTGAAGATGCTGACTTCAATGGGGGTAGGAAAAAGGAGGCAGGGAGAAATCATATCCATGTATAAGGATTTCTAGTACAAATAGGTATAGAATATTTGCAAATGAAACTCCAGGTAATTAGGGAATGATGCCACTAGCAATTGCAGGCTTAAGAAAAGACCTCATGTAGAAGATAAGAATTAAGCTGTTTTGAAAGAAGTAAGGGATTCTATAAGACAGAGATAAGGAAAGGATATGTTCCAAATCACTTTAGCAAGGAGATGGGAGATAGAGCTCCATAAGTGAGGATATGTTGGTTTGGCTAGATCATGCAATGTGGAAGACAGACAGACAGATAGATAGATGGATGGATGGGTGGATGGATGGATGGATAGATAGATAGATAGATAGATAAATAGATAGATGGAAGGACAGACAGACAGATAGATGGATAGATAGATAGAATGGATAGATGGATAGAGAATAGAGAAAGAGGGAGACAGACAGGCAGATAGATAAATGGAGTATTTTTGCAGTACTTCCCATTGTGCCAGGAGTTCTGTTAAGCTCTGTGAACACATATAGTGAAGCAAAATAATCCCTGACTTCAAAAAGCTTGCATTCTATTGGGGGAAGAAAACTTAAAAGGGAAGCTAGGAAGGGGATGGGCAGCATTGGAGATGTGCACAACATAAATCTGGCAGAGACGAGGCATGAAAGTCCAGTTCTGGGTAAGATAAAGTTTTTTTTAAAAATCACTTTCTAAAAGCCCAGGATTATTCTGGGGCAGAGGTCAAAGATTTATTTTTTCTTGAGTGGGGATGATGGCTGGAATAAAAGCAGTGTCATGTGACTGAGAGAGGGAGAAATGTATAGTGAGTGAATCAAGACAAATACTTGGTACCAGTTTCTGAAGCTCTAGAAAAGCTACAAAAGGAGTTTATGATTAATTGTAGAAGCAATTGGAAGTCACTACAGATAGAAAGGAAAAGCAATATTTGTTTTTTTTTGTTTAACAGATCAGCAACCTCAGAGAGGTGAGGTGACATGTCTGAGAGCACCAACAGAAATGGGATTCTAGTAAAAGACATTTTTAAGCCAGATATCTCACTGAAGCTACTGATGAATGATGAATGAATTAGTTTCATTAATTCAGACAGGAAAATGCCCTTCAATTTATAGCCTAAGAGAGTTGCCTGGGACTCCTAAAGGTAACTTACTTGGACTCTCACAGCCAGTATGTGTTAGGAGTGAGCCTTGAACCCAGGCATTTCTGACTTGAAAATCATCTCTCTCTCAATAATATAGAATGCTCTCCTGGATAAGAACAACAACAATTATTATGATAATTATTAATCATAATAATGAGTAATAGTCATAATAACTGATATTTACAAAGCAATGACATTTTAAAATGTCAGTATATACATTAGCTGTATATTATATATACACTGAGGTAGTTATACTGCACTGGGGTGTAGACTGAGAACATTATTAATCAGAGAAGGAAACGGAGGTTCAGACAGTTTTCAGAGCTACTAAGTGTTAGAGGTACTATTTTGACCCAGATCTTCTTAGCTTCATTTCCTATTTTCTACCCACTCTAGACGCACATGATATCATCCACCAGTCAATCGTCTTGGATTTATTGCACTCTCACCCATCTTGCAAGGAAAGGGGAAAAATAAAAGAGAAATAAAACTTGCTTCAATTCAATAAACTCATGTACAATTACTGTACTGCTCTAGGTTTTAGCAAGCAAATTTTAAAAACCAAATACCTCCTACCCTCAAAGACCTTCCATTTGACTGGAACCTTATTCTCAAATTTCCTTCTAAGACTTTAGCTAGCTTTCGTGACCTTACTACAAACTACCTTCTATCTCTCATTAGACTCTAAACTGCTTGAGGGAAGGAATTATATTTCATCTTTGTGGCCCCAGGGTGTTGCTTAAATGGGAACTGTAAAAATGACTTAGTCAACTAGCCTAGTAGGGAGACAAGATATATGCACGAGCCAATTAGAGAACAAGACAGTATTTTATGTTACAGCATTTTATACTGATATAATAAAGTGCTACATTATGTGGTACAGACAATTAGAGAATAGGACAGATTACAAGAAGGGGCTAATTGTGCTGTATGGACAAGGACAAAAGGAGTTAGAGAAAGGAGAGATCAATATGACCTGATATTTGCACAGTATTCAGTATAGAGCAAAATTCAGTATAAAGTCTTGGAATTGATCCAAGGGGTTAGTTCCTGAATTACTAAGAGGGCCTCAGTGTAGGATAATTTCTTGGCATGGAACTTAAGGATAGCATTATGCTGAAGTTCTGGCATGTTTCATATGTAATCAAATCAGTTCTTCATTGGGAGGTTGGAGCAGCATCAACTCCCATAAGGAATTCTTCTATGAACCTACTTACATGAAAGTAAGAAATAAGACACAATCTCCTGCTCCTCCTATGTGTGTGTGTGTGTGTGTGTGTGTATTTATAACTATAAAATAAGAGCTGGATTGGATGTTTAAGGTCTCTCTTAGCACTAACATTATTTGTTCTAAAGGCTCTTTTAACTCTGATATCTTGTGTTCTAAGGTCCCTCCCAGCTCTGACATTTTGTATTATAAGGACTCTCCCAGTTCTGAACTTCTGTGTCCTAAGCCCTTTCCCAACTCTAACACTGTGTGTTCTAAGGGCTCTCCTAGCCCTCCTTTTGTATTCCAAGGTCCCTTCCAGCTCTGACATTCTGTTCTTTAAGATCCCTCCAAAGTTTGACATTCTATGGTTCAAGGTGTTCTTTCTCACCTTTCCCTACCCTCTCTCTGTCCTTAATTCTTTCCAACTTCAATTCCTTATAAATTCACAGATCTGGATCACTTTTTACACCTGTCCTCTCTTTCAAGATTGTAGATTTTACCATTCTGAGTACATCATAAACTTCTCAAGGTCAAGGTCATGGACCAAGTCTTATTTCCCCTCTGTGTCATCACAGTCTCAAGCAATATGTTGCTCGATATGATTTGAGTGAATTTTTAAAATCGCCTTTTCAAAGTTAAAAGGAGTTAATGAATATAAGGTCATAAGACTGAGAGAGCTAAAACATAAGAGCCCAAAGCTTTCATTGAGTCCTAGGCCCTTACCTAATAGTTGTCTATCAAGCATCCTTAGAATTAAAATAAGGTCATCCGAATTCTCTGACCATTGAATCAGTCTATGCTCCTTTGACAATTATTACATTCTACAATCATTTGGATATACTACTACTAAGGACCTAGGTTCAAATTCTGCCTCAACCATTTAGTACCTGTGAATAATTGATTTGCACAAATCAATGAACTTCTGTTGTTGTTTAGTAATTTCAGCTATGTCCCAATCTTCATGATCCATTTGGGGTTTTCTTAGCAAAGATACTGCAGTAGTTTGCCATTTCCTTCGCCAGTTCATTTTACGTTAAGGAAATTAAAGCAAACCAGGCTAAGTGACTTGCCCAAAGTCACACATCTAGTAAGTGGAGATACTATTATTATTCTCATTTTAGAGATGAAGACACAACCAGAATGACTGAACAAGCACAACAAATTTAGCCTGTATGTCACTTGTTTTGTATGTATTTGTTTGCATGTTGTTTCCTGCTTTAGATTATAAACTCTCTGAGGACAGTGGCTGTCTTTCATCTCTTTATAGCCTCAGTATACACACAGTGAAAGCATATAGTAAATACTTAATAAGTGTTTATTGATTGATTGATTTTTGAATTTCTATCCAGCACTTTATCAGTTTTAATTCCTAACATTAATGTAATATAGGATTAGCTGATAATAATTAAAGCCAAAAAAATATTCTGAAATGAGTTATGAACAAATACAGGTATTTCTTGAAAAAACAAATGAATAAATTAGATAATTTTTGTAAAGATGATGTGAAATCATGAAAAGGTGACATGCTTCAGAGTCATAAAAAGTTAGGTTCAAGTCCAAGTCTCAGATAGATAGGTAAATAGATATAGAGATAGAGAGATGATAGATGGATAGATAAATGTAAATATAGAAATAGATGGATAGATAGAGATAGAAATATAGAGATAGATGATAGATGAATAGATAAATATAAATATAGATAGATGATGGATAGATATAAGGATATAGATAGAAAGATAAAAATATAAATAGAAGGATGACCAATGAATAGAAAGATATAGAGATAGAGATAGATGAAAGATGAATAACTAAATATAAAGATAGATAATAGGTAGATGAAAGAGAGGTACAGAATTAGGTAGATAGAATAGAAGATAGGTAGATAGAAGTAGAAAGATATATAAATATGTAGGTAAGGAAAATAGGTAAACAGACTGACATAAGATAGATATAGATAAATAGGTAGATAGAAAATGATAGAGAGATAGATGTAAAGACATAAGTAGATAGATGACAGACAGACAGACGGATGGACAGACAGACAGATAGATAGATAAATAGATAGATTTGTGTTAACCACTACTAAGGCACCTCAGTGTCCCAGTATTGAAAATTGTCACACTGACAGTTCCTTACTCCAAATAAAATCACAGGAACAGACACCTTCCTCCTTCCACGAATTTAATGACATCAAGAAAGCCAAAGTTGAGAAAGAATCAACAAAAACAAAGCATAGAATTCCAGGATCTTCTATTTATTTGGAAGGGACTTCAGAACTAATATAGTCCAATCCTCTCTACAATGTCCTCACAAGTGCAATGTGAATTCCACAACAAGTGGAATGTGAATGCCAACTCCAGGACAATCCAAATTTTAAAAAAGGTATGACAGATGAAAAGATCATAGATTTAGAGCTAGAAGGGATCTTAGAAGCTAACCAGTGCAAAACAGTGCAAAACACTTACTTGGAAGATAAGGAATATGAAGTTCAAAGAGAAGTGACTTGCCCAAAATCATACAGCCAAGTGGCAGAGCTGGGATTTGAATTCAGTTCCTCTGACTCCAAATTTCAGCATTCTTTCCATGTACCATGTTAGGTCATCTTCCTCTCCCTCTTCTTCCTCCTCTTTTTCATTTTTTTCTTTCTCTTTTTCATTTTTTCCCTCTTCCTAGGATTTGTCCTTCTCATTGTCCATTTTCTCTTCCATGCTCCACATATTCATCTCTCTCTATCAGCCTTTGACAGGGAATTCTCCCAAACCCTGACATCTTTTTTTCTTAAATCCAGAGATGGACAGAAGTGTTTGGGCAAACAGCCTCTGCTCACTTTAAGATCCTAAACTTTATAGATCCAGAATTTGAGGTCTTAGGGATCAGCTCGTTCAACCCGTTTATTCCATATAAGAAAACCCTAGGGATTAAAATGATTTGCTCAGGCTCCTACAAGTAGAAAGTGGTCAGACCCCTTTTCAGCTCTTTTTCCATCCCAGCAGGCCTTTGCTATTCCTCCCAAGCTCCATAATTGAAAATTGTCCCTTCTCCTATCAATGCCAGTGGAAGAGATGGGAACATGGAGACCGTGTGTATATCACAAAGCCTTTATTTGATTCTCACTCTCAGACAATCCTGAAATGAATGGAGGAGGTCTCATTTTGATTAATGTAGAACAGGCAGTCAGTGCAATTTCTACACTCCCTTCCAAATTAGATTAACCCAGGCTGCAGGCAAAATGGAAATAAAGTAGAGGCTGATCCAGGATCCCTAGAGAGGGAAGCTAGATTTTTTTGTTTCACTTTTTATTCCTCAAGCAAATCATCACAAAGAGTCTTCTTCTTCCTCTTCTTAGTTCCAACATAGACTTATTTCTAAACCATAACAGAATAGCAGCTAACTGGAAATTCTTCTACCCATGGAAAAAAATAAAACAAGAACTGCAGTTGGCAGAGACCTTGTCTTAAACTCTTTGCCTTTATATGTCCAATGGCCTAGCACATTGCATAACACATAGTAAGGGTTTGATAAATATTTGATGAATTTAATTGTATGGAGCAAGCCCCACCAGGTAGGCTGCACAAATATTATTTTTCATGAATTTTTTCAATTAATAAAAACTCTCCTTCTCACTCCTCCCACCAGAGGGAAAAAAAGGAAAACAAAATTCTTCTAACAAATAAGGAAAACAAATTCTCATATTGGCCCTGCATTAAAAATTGGTTGTCTCATTCTGCGTAATTGGTTGTCTCATTCTGCATAATGATTCCCTTTGCCTCTTTATCAAGAAGAAGGAATCATTCTTTATCATTTGTTTCTAGGAATCATGGTTGATTATCATTGTGATCAGATTTCACAGTTCCTCACGTTATAATTTTGTAACTATATTAATTGTTTTTCTGATTTTGCTTGTGTCACTTTATATCAGTTCATACAACTCTTCCTAGGTTTCTCTGAAGCCATGGCTCTTTTATTGTTTCTGAGAACACAATAGGATTCTATTAAATTCACATGCTATCATTTGTTCAGCCATTACACAAGTAAACACTTCTTTAGTTTCCAGTTCTTTGTTGTCATAAAAAAGAACTGTAATTTTTTTTAATTTTTTGTTTGTTTTATTGAAGTTTTTTTTTTTTATTTCCAGAACATAGATAGACAAGGATAATTTTTCAACATTGACCTTTGCAAAATCTTCTATTCCAATTTTCCTTCCCCCCCCAAACCTTCCCCAGATGGCATAATTTTATTTTACCAATTGGACAATTCCCTCCTCTAGGTCTTTTTTTTCTCTGAGGAAATTGGGGTTAAGTGGCTTGCCCAGGGTCATTCAGCTAGGAAGTGTAACATGTCTGAGGCTGGATGTGTACTCAGATACTCCTGACTTCAGGGCCAGCACTCTATGAATTGCTGTATACTGTTATATTTTTATATAGTTGAGTCCTTTTCTCTTTTCCTTAATCTCTTTGGGGTTATTGACCAGTAGTGGATTCCTGGGTCAAAGGTTTTGAACTATTCAGTAATTTGGATGAGGTTTGGTAAAAACCCTAAATTGCTTTCCAGAATAGCTGGAGCAGTTCACAATCCCACCAATCAATATCAATAATCAATCAATCCATAAACACTTATCAAACATATACCACATGCCAGCATCTGTGTTTAATATTGGGAATAAAAAAGAGGCAAAAAAATAATCCTTCCCTTCAAAGATCTTACAGTCTAATGGGGGAAACAACAAGCAGAGCAAACAATGATATGCAAAGCATCACCAGGGAATGATAAAGCATGATTTTTACTTCTATTCTGCAGAGAAGCAAGTGGAAATCCAGAGTGTGAGGCAGTTGCCTAAGGTCACACAACTAGCACAAGTCAGATTTAAGACCAAATCTCTACTCTCTAAGACCAGCACCCTTTCTCCTATACTATACTGTCCTTCTACTGCTTTTGACATTTTTGTGATTGTTGTTTGTGGTTTGTTGGGATTGTTGTTTATTGGACCTGTAATTTTTTTTTTTCTTAAATTGGTACAAATAGTTTCCCATATGGAACCTCCCTTCTAGAATGCAAATATCCAGCCAGGCAACTTATCCCTGACTTAGAGTCTTAGAGCCTAGTGTCACTGAGAGATTAAGTGAATTCACTATGGCCACCCAGTCAGCAATTATCAAAGCTGAGATTAAAAAGTGGGTCCCTTGTCTCTAAGGCCAATCCACCATTCACCATAACTGGCTGCCTCTCTATTGCTTCATGAGACCATAATAATCCTCTGGAAATAAATGCTGTGGAGTTAACCACCCATCTAGCTAATGTGACCTTTGGTAAACCCCCATGGGACATCTCTGGGACCCCAAGCCTTGGGAAGGGGTGCTGTAGCTGCCATTTGGGCAATGTGATGAGAAGCTTAACAACACGAGACAGTATTTTTTCCCTTTTGGTCTGATTCCTGTCTGGTCTCTAAGGAAAAAGTTTCCCTGTCACCCAAGGATTTCAGGTCCCATTCCTGCTTTTCTTAACCAGCCCTCAATGCCAGAGAAGCAGGCCAAATCTTTCCTCCAGTGCCAATTATTCAAAGCTGCCTAACATAATGTCCCTGAACTGTCTGGAGGCCTCATTCATTTCCATGAGCAAACTTTAAGCTGCTCTTGGCAGGACATAGATTCTGACAGTCAAGAAAGTTTTAAGTATTAGAAAAGACACAAGAAACTCTGGGCTAAATTGTCAAATCATAGAATGTTAGTTACATGGGGCTATAGATCATAGAATGTCCCATCTGGAAAGGTCTTAGAACAAAGAATGTCAGACCCAAGGAGACCTTAGAACATAAGAGGTTAAATTTACATAGGTTTCCTTCCTCCCTTCTTCTCACTTCCTTCCTCTTCATTCTTTCTTTCCTTTCTTCCTTCCTTCTTTTCTGCTCTTCCTTCCCTCCCTTCCTCTCTTTCTCCTTCCATTTCTTCCTTTCCAAACTGTTATTTTTATCTTCCTCTTTTATTTTTGTTAGAGAAATGGGATGAAGAAAGGAAATGTAAGTTATAGAAAAACAAATAATATTTAAAAATTCATTAAAATTTGGACTTAGAGGCAGGAAGATCTGGTTCAATCCATATTTTTGTCATATACTTTATGGATGACCTTAGGAAAGTCCCTGGATTTGTCACTGGTTGGGGCAATTCTCCAAGACAATATCTACAGAGGAGATGCAGACATGCATTGGTAAACGGAGGCTCCTTATCCAGGACTTCCCTATGCCAATGAAACTCCAGGCCCAGGCTCACTCCCTATCCCCATTGCTGCAGCCTAGATTAGTGTTGTTCAGAGGCCTGAATTCAGTTGGCAGCTGTGGGAGTAGAAGGGAACAGATGTCAGCGATATTGTGTGTGCTGTGATGGAAGAATGGACAAGGGCCATGGTACAGGAAAAGAGTGGTCAATTCTGAGGCAGGCTCAGAGAAAGAAAAGAAAGAAGAAAGGGAAGGAGGGAGGGAAGGAGGGAAGGAGGAAGGGAAGGAAGGAAGGAAGGAAGGAAGGAGAGAAGGAGGGAAGGGATGGATGGATGGAAGGAAGGAAGGAAGGAAGGAAGGAAGGAAGGAAGGAAGGAAGGAAGGAAGGAAGGAGAGAAGGAGGGAAGGGATGGAAGGAAGGGAGGGAAGGAAGGAGGGAAGAGAGGGAGAGGAGGGGAGGGAAAGGAGGGAGGGAGGAAGAATGGATAGATGAATGCTACCCTTCGTGATTCATGACAGATATAAAGTGGTCATTTTCACAGTGATTCTCAAGCCTGGAGAAATGGTGAGGCAGGACAAAGGGGTTTTTCAAGAGTCCATGAATACATATGAATTCCAAGCTTCAATTACATTTTAAATCTCTAAAATGTACACCAACTCTTTCATCAAATGAGTCAGTTTACTTACGTAAACATCCCTTCCATAGGCTGAATACATTTGACACATTTATATATGATTTTTTAAACATATGTCAATGCTTTTATGATAGAATACACCAATTTATCTAAATCATTTAATGTATTCATGGCAGATTTTCATCATATTTTTAAAGATGGAGAGGTGTGGATTAGAACTAGTGAAGTTAGAAGGATATAGAACTGGTCAAAAGAACGGACTGAAAGAGTAGCTTTTAATGATTCTATGATGACTCCTGGAGGGAGTTTCCTGTCCTTCAGAGAGGTCTTCCATGGAGTGGGTTAGAGAAGGAGACCTCTGAATGTTCCCAGACTATTTTTTAACCAGTGACCCGGATAAAGGAAATTTGAAAGTTATACGAAGGCTAGAGAGTTAGCTAGAATACTGGACAGTATTTTTGGTCAGTGGGGATTAATAGCATATCCACTGTCACTTAAGGATCCATCTTTTAAGTTCATGGAAAAGGAGCCCCCCAAATTTGGAAATCAGGTCAATAGATTGCTGGACCTCAGTAGGATCTTAGAGTTGGCTTGCTGTGTAAGTAGAGTAGTTGATTAAGTATGATTTTTAAAATTCCTAGAAAAGAACCCTCTGGAAAACACATCTTTCTTTCTGTTGCTACTTATCAGAGAGAACATTCAACCACTAATGATTAAGTCCTTTGTGACTGAATCCCAAGCTCTTGCTACAGAACTCTATTTATAGAGTGCACCGAGTCCACAGAGAAGAATATGACATTTAGTCAATAGCACTCTAGTTTGAATTAGTTTAACAGGTTGATTGGTTCTTTGATGGTTAGACTGAACAGGATGGAAAAATTAGGTAGCCATAGGGGAAGGTTTCAAGAAATGGGTAGTAAAGGGAAGAGAGAAGAGACTGTTTAGCAAGGATATAATAGTTGTCTCCAAGTATTTATATGGCAGAGAGGAGAACATAGACTGGACTTCAGAACTCTGGTTCTGCCATCACTGTGCTGTATGACCTTCAGGCATATAAATCACTTGGTCTTTCCAGGCTTCATGTTTCTCATCTATAAAATGAGAGCTTGTGGATTAGCTGTTGTCCCAAGTCTTCATGAAGACAAAGGACTTGTGGGAGCTTGGGCTCATGTACAACATGCCTCGGAGATGTCCACATTTGACTGTAGCCCTGGGAGAAAGCTGCAGATGTGCTCACAGATTTTGACTTTCACCACCAATCTGGGTTTCAAAAGTAGGATGAGTCAGCAGGAGGAGAGAGCACTGAAATGTGAGCCTCCAGGAAAGCAAAAAGCTGGAGTTTCCTGGCTTTAACTTGATTGGAAAATTATTTCAACATCACTGCTGTCTCTTGTTGGTTAAACACGTTGCTTTGTAGTTCTCTTTCCCAGACATCTCTGTGGGTGGAGTCCATGTTTTCCTCTCCGTATAAATACTTGGAGACAACTATTATATCCTTGCTAAACAATCTCTTCTCTTTTCCCTTTACTACCCATTTATGGCAACCTTCCCCATGGGTACCCGATATTCCCATCCTGTTTAGTCTAACTATCCAAGAACAAATCAACATGATAAACTAATTCAAACTAGAGTGTTACTGGTTAATTGTCCAGCATCAGACTCTAAACATCAACATGAGAAATGCTTCATCAAAAAGCTACATTGACTCAGATAGGATAGTGGTAGCAGTGATGATGATGATGATGATGATGATGATGATGATGATGGTTATAACCAACATTTATAAAGAATTTTAAGGACTATAAAACATTTAAAACATTTAACATATATTAACACTTTTGACTCTTACAGAAGTCCTGTGAAATAAATGCTACTATCATACCCATTTTACAGATGAGAATGTATTCTAAGGGAGCCTCACACTTTGGGACATTTTTTATTCTCATTTTTCAAATGGTAAAGCAGAAGCAAGTGACTTAGCTCAGTTCACTAAGAGGGTATATAGTTGTGGCAGGATTTGAACCAGTCTTATAATTGAGTTTTGAATCCTATACTCTTTGTACTAGGTCCCTCCCTAAGGAACAGTCTCAGATATATTCCATTAATCTTGCATCAATCCAAGCAGCTTTGGCTCTTCCAAGGGTAGCAATAGTCTGGGGAGATGTCAAAACAAACCCGGGGCATCTTTATTCCTCTGGATTAAGAATGGGCAAATCCCCAAATCTAATAACGGTAGGAATTAGTGGCTTCTGCCTTTGTGGGAAATATGAAGTCTCTCTCTCATTGTCATCCTATCCCACTTTATTTATTTAGATAAAATGAGAAGTTATATTGACTTGCAGAAAACAGTTATTGTGTTTGAATTTGCTAAGAAAATTGAGCAATTTATCAGAGAAAACAGCGACAGAAAGTATATAGGGAGGCCAGAGGTATTACTTTGCCATCTTCAGTAGCAGTAACACCTAAAAACAAATTCCAGGTACCTGGAGGGAAAACATGAATTTTGATTTCCTATGCAGGAATATAGTGGGGGGTTGGGGTTTGAGTTCCTACATTCCCTTATTCAGAATACAGGGAATTTTGTGATGGGATTGGGGGGGGTCATCCATGATGACCTCTATGATCCAAACCATTTGGATTCAAACCGACTTGAGAATTTAGATCCCATTCTTGCTGTTTACCACTTGGGGCTACGAGAAAATCATTTCATTTTTCTGAGGTGTTTTTTTCTTTATCTGTAAAATAGGGAATAATAACAGATTCACCTGCCTCATAGTCTCCAATGACACAACATATATAAAAGGTATATTTTTGTATACTTGAAATTGATATGAAGCTGGAATTGAATGAACCAATAGTATTTATTAAGTGCCAACTATTGAGTGGATTAAAGTCTGGGGGTTACAAATTAAAACAGAATTATACTTTAAACCCCATCTTCTTAAGCTGTATGTCATGATCTCATATGGGATCTCATAACTGAATGTGGATTCACAATTGTGAAATTATAATTTTTATCAGTAATGTTTGATTTGTATGACTATTTTACATACCTAAAAATTTCTCAGATGAAAAGGGGTCATGAATGAAACAAATATAAATCCTGCTTTATACTATAGAGAGAATAGTATTATCTAGTATCATATAATATTGTGTTGTATAGTATAGTATCATAGAGGCAGCCTGCTGTAGGGTATTGAAGGCTGACCTTAGAATTAGCAAAATCTGGATTCAAAGTGTCTCTGACACAGATAGTTATTTCAACATGAGAAAGTAAGTCCTTGAACCTCAGTTTCCTCATTTGGCTCTAAATTTATCATTTTGTCAACTTCTCAGTCTCCCTATGAAACTCTGAGACTCTTAAGTTATAAATAGCTTGTTAATCTGCATTTATACACCAAGAATTTTCATACAAATGGCATCACAGGTATTTTTTAAAATAAGTTTACAAAACATTTATATTCATTATCATGTTTGATCTTCATAATATTTCTGTGAGGCAGATATTATCATCCCCACTCACAAACTCTTAAGAGAGCTTAAGCGATCAGGCAAGGATCTGGCAGCTACTAAGTGACCAAAGTGACATTTGACTTCAGGTGTCCCCAGATCTGAATTCAATTCTCTCTTGTACAATTCTGTCTTTCAGCTTTAAATTTCTCTCACTTGCCCCTCAGTTCTTCTCCTCGGGAACTTCTGCCCTGCAACAGAATCTATATTTGTATATATCACCTGAACCCCGATTTTAACACAAGTCCTCCCTGGCCATCTTATTTTTCAGTTTCATCAATAGCATTTACAACCACTCGTGTAACCCTCTCAAAACTCATCCAACCTCACCACCAGGATCAGTTCAACTCTGCCATTGTTAAGAGGAGAGGGGAGGAAGAGATATTACTGCTCCCCATACTCTCCATCCCTGTTGATTTCTGAACCAAAATGCCCCTCCCTGACCACTACTACCAGTATCTATTATCTTTCCTCTTAGAATGGAAGATTTTTTTTGAGGGCAGAGTTTTCATTTGGTTTCGATTTTTTTAAATTTGTATCTTTAGCATAGTTCTGGGAACATAGTAAGTGTTTAATAAATACAATTCATTTATTAATAGGACAGCCATCATTACTCACTTGACCAGCAGTTCAATTCATTCTCTGGATTTTTCTGGCAGCTTTTACCCCATCCCAGATCACTAATTATAACCATTTTATTTCTGCCCTGGGGTCTGTTCATCTAATAGGTAAATTTTTAAACTGGGATTAAATACTGCATGAGGAATCCCAGCCATGCTCAATTCATTCCTTTCTCATTTTATTTTCTGGACTTCTTCTTCCCTCTTTCCAGCTGTTCTTTATCTTTTGTCTTCCCCTAAGACATCAGAAGCTCTTTGAGGGTAGGGACTATCTTATTGACTTGTAGTTTTACTACTCAACACTTAGCACAATTCCTAGTATCATTTAATAAATGTTCTACCTATCCCCTCTGTGTCTTCCTTCCTTCTTTCCTTCCTTGCTTCCTTTCTTTTCCTTCCTTTCCTCCTTCCTTCCTTCTTTTTTCCTTTCTTCCTTCCTTTCTTTCTTTTCCTTCCGTTCCTCCTTCATTCCTTCCTCCTTCCCTCTCTCTGTCCTTCCCTCCCGCTGTCCTTCCTTCCTTCCTTGCTTGCTTCCTTCCTTTTTTTTAAATCTTTCTTCCTTGCTTGCTTGTTTTTTTCTTTCTTTCTCTCTTTCTCCTCTTTCTCTCATTTGTCTCTCTCATCTCTCTGTCCATATATCATCTATATCATCTCTCTGTCTTCTATCTTTCAAAATAATTCTGAGAGGTAGGTGACATTTTTATACCCATTTAACAGATGAGGAAACTAAAACTCAAAAATATTAAATAACATGAAACAGGACTAAATAAATGTTTGAAACAAATTTTGAACCCATGTATTCCAAGTCTTGCTTGCCACTTCTCATGCCATTCATCCCCATAACCATCAGCATTTAGACCAGTCAACAGGATTCAAGGGCTCTTTTCTCCTCCTTCTACTACATTTGACATTAGCATTTGTCTTTGAATAATGTCTTCTTTGAGAAAATACCAAGAAATAGTGCCATGATTAAAAATGAAATAGATTGTATGGGGCTGACACCACCAGGGCTATTTCCAGAAGCTCAATGAGTCAGGAAGGTGAGCATGTTGGACAGCACTGCTCTCATTAGGGACCATTTTGAAGATATGGGTGTTTATTTCAGGCTCCACGCTTACATATTTCACAAACAATGTGCTCTAGAAATGTCCAGAGCAATGCAATGGATGAAATAAGAATGAATCCTGAGTTAAGACAGATAGCTCAGTTTGAAAATCTCAGGTTGTATATATTAAAAAATAGCCACATTGGCAACAACAACAACAACAACCAAAAAAACCCCACAGGAAAAATGGATGCAGGCAGAATATTATGTCAAGTAGACAGATGGAAGGCAAAGGAAGCTCATCAGAAGAGCAGCTTTTCGTGGAGCCCTTGGTAAATGCTTAGTCAGCCTTCTGATACCCCAGCAAATCGTGGTCCAAGACAGAGAATATGAGTTAAAGCATGAGGAGGAAAGAAAATGGAAAGTAGAGAGAATTATTCTCCCAGCACAGACAAGAAATGGAGCAAATAAAACCAATCCTGTCCTTGAAATTCTGCTCCACCAACATCACTCATATCCATACTTCTTCTTACCTTTCATGCCTCTAACCTTTTCCTTGCTAAGTCTATTAAAATGGGCTTCTCAAGTCAGCAGGCATTTAATAAGCCTTTAATAAGCCCGGCTTTGTGCTAAGTGCTGAGTTGCAAAGAAAGACAAAAAACAGAGTTCATATTTTAATAGGAGAGATAGCATATAAATAGGTAACTATATGCAAGCTATATACAAAATAGCTCAGAAGATCATCTTAAGAAGGAAAGGCACTCACAAGCAGTGGTATAGAGAAAGAGGGAAACTGGACTGAGTCTTGAATAAAGGTAGGAAAATCAAGCCTGTCTTCCTTGCCTAAATTATCTCCTTGCTCTAGTCTAACCTCCAATCAGTTGCCAGATTGATATTCCTATAATGAATTTAATCATTACTCAGAAGTGGTCAAGGGTTCCCTATTTGATCCAGAATATAAGGTAAGATTCTCAGCATGGAATTGAAATGCCTCTACAATGTAGGTCCCATCTCCTTTGCTACTCCTGACTTCACATAATCTCCATTTCAGTGAAATTGGAATCTTCTTTAGATAGATAGATGGATAGATAATAGATAAATAGA